>NC_138077.1:53555883-54879217 GCF_964212035.1 Myotis nattereri
GATTGTCTTTTTCAATCGGGAGGGAGTCTCAAGCTCTGAGCTCCAGTTCTGGGCGAGTCTCTGGGGACCCAGACTCATACGGGAGAAACGGGACTGTCTGGCATCGGTTGGAACTCAAGGGCAGCTTTCTCTCGGAGGTGCTCGCAGCGATTGATTGCCAGGGCTTCTGAGGGCAGGACTGAGAGCAGCCATAACTGCTCCGCCCTGTTGATCCCCTGGGACCCCGCCCCACCCAAGCTGCCCACTGAGGCTTTTGCATGTGAAAGGCCTGGCCCTTTGTAATCTGAAAATTACTTAACAAACTGCAGCTGGCCCAAGGCCCCAGGGCAACTTGCATTGCTTTACAGCTGGCTTCTGCTGAGTAGCCTCAAGCAGAGGCTAGATTAGCACCTCTTTAGAGATCCAGGAGCCAGTTCTACCACTGCAGAAACAGCTGATTCTCACAGCCAATTGGCCTGGAGGTCAATCCCTCCCAGTGTTACCTACAACAATGAAGGCTTAACTACAACAAGACTGTGCACAAAGCCTACAAGGGGGTGCACCAAGAGTGTCCTCCTCAGGGAATTGGGGAGACTGAGCCATTGGGCCCACTAGGATACTTAGCACAGAAAGCCACTCTATCGACACAGCGAAGCATAAAAAATGCCGAGACAAAGAAACAGGACACAAATGACAGAAATGGAGGAAAGCAAACTACTGGATATAGAGTTCAAAACCACACTTTTAAGGTTTTTCAAGAATTTTCTAGAAACCACCGATAAACTTAATGAGACCCTCAAGAAATCTAGTGAGACCCTCGACGTTGTGATAAAGGACCAACTAGAAATTAAGCATACACTTACTGAAATAAAGAATATTATAGAGACTCCCAACAGCAGATCAGAGGATCACAAGAATCAAGTCAAAGATTTGAAATACAAAGAAACAAAAAACACCCAACAGGAAAAGCAAAATGAAAAAAGAATCCAAAAATACGAAGATAGTGTAAGGAGCCTCTGGGACAGCTTCAAGCGTACCAACATCCGAATTATAGGGGTGCCAGAAGAAGAGAGAGAGCAAGATATTGAAAACCTATTTGAAGAAATAATGACAGAAAGCTCCCCCTACCTGGTGAAAGAAATACACTTACAAGTCCAGGAAGCGCAGAGAACCCCAAACAAAAGGAATCCAAAGAGGACCACACCAAGACACATCATAATTAAAATGCCAAGAGCAAAAGACAAAGAGAGAATCTTAAAAGCAGCAAGAGAAAGACAGTCAATTACCTACAAGAGAGTACCCATACGAATGTCAGCTGATTTCTCAACAGAAACTTTGCAGGCCAGAAGGGAATGACAAGAAATATTCAAAGTGATGAATACCAAGAATCTACAACCAAGATTACTTTATCCAGCAAAGCTATCATTCAGAATTGAAGGTCAGATAAAGAGCTTCACAGATAAGGAAAAGCTAAAGGGGTTCATCACCACTAAACCAGTATTATATGAAATGCTGAAAGGTATCCTTTAAGAAGAGGAAGAAGAAGAAAAAGGTAAAGATACAAATTATGAACAACAAATACACATCTATCAACAAGTGAATCTAAAAATCAAGTGAATAAATAATCTGATGAACAGAATGAACTGGTGATTATAATAGAATCAGGGGCATTGAAAGGGAGTGGACTGACTATTCTTGGGGGGGGAAAGGGGTGTGGGGGATGCGGGAAGAGACTGGACAAAAATCGTGCACCTATGAAGGAGGACAGTGGGGGTGGGGTGGTGAGGCGGAGGGTGGGAGGGGAACCAGGTGGAGGGATCTTTGGGGGGAAAAAAAGAGGAACAACTGTAATAATCTGAACAATAAAGATTTAATTTAATTTAAAAAATAAAAAAAGATTCACCTAATCAATTGATTCTAAGAGTAAATGTTCCAATAAAAAGTCAGAGAACATGGACCCTTAAAAAAAGAGAATTCCAAAGAGAAAGACATGTCCTAACCAGTCAATCAAAGGAAATGTCTTTGATATGTATCTCCATTTCTACAGCAGAGATATGACACTTGCTATTAAATACAGCAACAAACCCCCTACCCTGGGATCTGGTTCCATGCTCACCAGCCTTGTGACTACAACTTATCCTTCATATAAACTCTCCTAAAGGATGAAAATGTACCACTGATGCAGTATTTGATCTCTCTGAAAATGTGACATTCTGATTATACACGTAGTCCCTTGTGAGTTTGCAGGCAGGCCATAGGGAACTCACATTTGAGAACACTGGCAAAAATAAATACATAGCTTGGCTAAAAACACAAAACAAATAAATCCATAGCTTGGCTAAAAACCAGGAAACGGCCACATTCCAAGGTTCTACCAGCCTGTGATTCCCTTTCCAGGCAGTCAAGTAACCCCTCTTATCCATGTGGCTAATTCAGTGGAAACTTTAAGCTTGTTACATATACATATATATTTTGTCTTTCAAAAAGTGGATTGCACACATTTAAAATCAGCAGTTAAGGGGAGGGGATGCCTAATTTACAAATGAATTCTGATACAAAACTACACATTCTAGGAAACAACCCATTTCTCCACTAAAGGTTTTGATTGGTAATTAGATCCTGATTTATTATAGTTATTTAACGCATGTAAGTGAACAAAACTTTGTATATGTACAATGAAAAGAATGCCAACTGTATTTACATAAAATTAAAAATAAAATTATTTAGCTTGAATGCTAGTACCTGAAGAAAAATAGGTATAATTTGGGCAGAATGGAGGGATGAAGAGATTATTATACCTAATTCTACTCCAAACTGTACACTCTTTGTTTTCCTTGATAGGAGTATGTGACTAGCACTACCTGAATTTTATCTTTCATAATGACAGTTATTTTTCAGCCTATAAAAGAAGGAGAATGAGAGAAGGTAAAGGAGGGAAAAAGAAACATTTCTGGGAATAACTGAGAGAAAGGCTGGGAGAAGGGAATAAAAAATGATTTATATTTATGTGAGAAAAACTGCCTGAAGTGAAATTAAACTACTGGTGATCAAAGGCAGAAATGGGGATGAGATCAAAGAAGGTAGTACAGGGGACATATAGTTAGATGATCCTTCCAAACCAGCTGGTCACACCATGTGGGGTTTGTTTGGGATGGGATATGAGCAGGATGTGATTGGCTGTTTTGAAGTGTGGGTTGTCAGGTGTGCCCTGCCAGAAGCACTTAACTATTGCTACAAAGGGAAGAAAGATAAGTCTTAGTAATAACAGTTTGAGGATTATTTGATAAACCAAGACAGATGTTTATCACTTATGGGGCAAGAGATTAAGGTAAAAGAGATTAACCCTAGAGCCGTGATCGGCAAACTTCGGCTCGAGAGCCACATGCGGCTCTTTGGCCCTTTGAGTGTGGCTCTTCTACAAAATACCACATGCGGGCACACGTACAGTGTGACTGAAACTTCGTGGCCCATGCGCATAAGTCGGTTTTCGGCCTGGGCGAGTCTATTTTGAAGAAGTACTGTTGATATTTGGCTCTGTTGACTAATGAGTTTGCCAACCACTGCCCTAGAGCAACTCACTTTCATCTTAATCACCAGTGACAACAGAAACAGCAGGATCAAATTTTGGTTACACTTTGACCAAATTCATTTTGGTTAAGCTGTGACCAAAATCGTCTATATTAATGCATATCAAATTTAAAAATCAGAGTGGAGGACTGTCTGAGTGTGAGTGGGCTCTCTCCTCCTAGGTCAGTTATGGCGAACTTTTTGAGCTTGAGGTGTCAGCATTTTGAAAAACCCTAACTTTGGTGCTGTGTCACATATAGAAATTTTTTGATATCTGGAACCATAGTAAAACAAAGACTTATATTTTTGATATTTATTTTATATATTTAAATGCCATTTAACAAAGAAAAATCAACCAACAAAATGAGTTCGCGTGTCACCTCTGACACGTGTGTCATAGGTTCGCCATCACTGTCCTAGGTTCTTGTCACACTTTCCAGAAAGAATTCAGATGAGTGACAGAAAGCAGTGTTGAAGCAAAGCAAGCAAATTTATTAAGAATACACTTGGCATAAAGCACAAATAGGCAACTCGGCAGTTTGAGTGCCTCACCTGGTGGGGGTTCAAGGGTTTTATACTTTTCCCACTATAGGTTCAAAGGTTTCCCTGCAGATAGACTAGATTTCAAGGTCCCCCTTTTACAATGTTGGGGCTTTTTCAGGAATTTATGAGAACATCTGCCAATTTTATCTTGGCAAGTCCCAAGACAGCTGATGACTTCTTTTTGTTTTTAATCTTTATTGTTGAGATTATTATAGATGTTCCACTTTCCCCCACAGTGTACCCTTCCACCCAGTTCCCACCCCACCCCAGGCCTTCACCACCCTACTGTCTGTGCCAATAGGTAATGCATATATGCATATAAGATCTTTATTTAATCTCTTCCCGCCCTCCACCCCACTTCCTCTGAGAATTATCAATCTGTTCCATTTCCATGCCTCTGATTCTATCTTATTCATCAGTTTATTTTGTTCATTAGATTTCTTGTTTGTTTATTTTGATTTTTAGGTTCAGTTGTTGATAGGTATGTACTTGTTGCCATTTTGTCCGTATTTTTTATCTTTTTCTTTTTCTCCTCCCTCTTCTTAAAGAATACCTTACAAACTTTCATATAATACTGGTTTGGTGGTGGTGAACTCCTTTAGCTTTTTCTTGTCTGTGAAGCTCTTTATCTGACCTTCAACTCTAAATGATAGCTTTGCTGGGTAGAATAATCTTGGTTGTAGGTCCTTGCTATTCTTTACTTTTCTAGTTGTAGGATTTCCATTCAGCCAGCTTTCTAGTGGTTCTGGATGATGACTGTTCTGTATTTTAGTTGTAATTCTGATGTGGTTGTAGGAGGCAGTGAGTACAGGCATTTACCTAAGCCGCCATCTTCCTTTCTTCCAAGACTGCTGACTTTTTTGTTCAGTGGGTGAGATGACCCCTGCCCCTTTTTTCCTTTCCCTCCTCCTGCCCTAGCAGCTATCTTTCCTACTAGATTAATCCCTCAAGTGATATCATTCAATGTTTTTGAGGTTTTTGTTATTTGTCCCCCAAACTTCATTTGCCCTTGAATTTAGCTGGCGTAAGTGGTATTAATTGGGTTTTTGTTCTCTATTTTCCCAGGCCAGGTGATTTAAGCTATGTATTCTCTGGTTAGGTAAGAGAGCTATAAACCATTTACTCTCAAGTGTCCTTGGTTGGGGAAGATAAGGGCTTGCAATTCACAAGCTGGCTGCCACTGCCCAAACTATTGGGCCTGGTTTAATTTTCCTGTATTGCCTGGCTGATGTGATTCAGTGGTTAGAGTGTCGGCCCAGGCACCAAAGGGTAGTGGGTTTGATTCCCAGTCAAGGGTATGTACCTGGGTTGCAGGGTACTTGCAGGAGGCAGTCAGTCAATGTGTCTCTCTCACATAGATGTTCCCCTCCCTCCCTTGCCATCTCTCTCCTCCTCCCAATCCACTCCCTTTAAAAAAAAAAAATCAATGGAAAAAATATCCTGGGGTGAGTATTAACAAACAAAAAACCCCCAATTTATTGTCTCAGTTTTCCCATTCCACTTGCCCAGGAATCTTCCTAACTTCCTACTGTCCTGCCACAAGAATAATATAACAAAATTTAAAGATACATTTGTATGCATATATAGAAGTAAATGCACCAAAATACTGACAGTCATTATTAGTGGCTAGTAATTAGTTTAAAAAATCAGTATAAAATTGCCAGGGTACAGTAGTTATTCGGTGTAAACTGACTATAAATTCCATCCTTAAGGCTGGCTCATAGATGGAATATGATTAAAAACTGCCAAAGCGCCTTCAGTTGCATGCTGTCCAGTATTGTGGTTAAGACCATGAGTTGTGAATTCAGATTTTGTTTGGAATCCAGGTTCTACCACTTACTTAAGTGGGCAATTTACTTAACAGTGTCTCAGGGCTCCTTGGAGAAATAGATGGTTTTGGCCTAGCACAGGAAAAATAGAAGATGAACCTAGAGCCACGATTTTCAACCTTTTTCATCTCATGGTATACATAAACTAATTACTAAAATTCTGTGGCACACCAAAAAAATGTATTTTTTGGCCTAAATGACAAACAACAACAAAAAACGGCATAATTGATTCATTCACACCGGACAAGTTTCTCATGTCACTGACAGTTTAGGGGGTACAGGATGCCCCTCTATTTGGGTTTGTCTGATGTTTTTCTCATAATTAGATTGGGTTACAAGTTTGGGGGAAGAATACCACAAAGGTGAAGACTGTTGTCATTTTTTTTTATTTGACAATTTTAGGGAAAAGAGGTCAGTGTCCCTGACTAAATAGGTATTGCATGTTTTAAAAATTCTTGAGACACACCAGTTGCAAATCACTGGCCTAGAGCATATTACAGTGTCAGAAGGTAAGGAAATATTTAAAAAGGTTAAGGGAGTGTCAAAGGACACAGGAAATAGTCCCAAAAAGTGAATGCTGGAATGATATGAGCAACAAAATTAATGAAGTAGTATTAGAATATAACTCAAAGTAGAAAATAAATATATAAAATTTATATTGATGGAACTAGAGAACATTATGCTAAGTAAAATAAGCCAGTCAATGAAAGAAAAATACTACATGATCTCACTCATTCATGGATAATAAAGACCATTATAAACTTATGAACAAAAATAGATACAGAGGCAGAGCTGCCTCAAACAGACTGTCAAACTGCAGCGGGAAGGCTGGGGAGGGTTGGGGGGCAGAAGGGGGGGGGTAAGAGATCAACCGAAGGACTTATAATGCATGCATACACTGGGGGGTAGGGGAGGCCAGGGGATTGTCAAGGGCGGGGGGGGGGGGGGGTGTGAGGAAACATATGTAATACCCTTTGTAATACTTTAAGCAATAAAACTAAAAAAAAAAATTTATATTGATACAAATAAATAAATAAATAAATAAAATGGGGGATCAAATCTTCCTTACCAAAGACTTCCAAATGATATAAGTAGATATACCCACCCTCTAAGAGTTAAAGTTTAACTTTCCTCCCCACTTGATTGTAGGCTGCACTTGGTGACTCATTTCCAAAAAATATGGAAAGGGAAAAATAACAGTGGAAAAATCTGACAAACACTGTGTCGACATAAGAAATGTCCAAACCTGTAGAGAATGTTTATAACAATTAAGCCAAAAGGAGAACACCCCTGGAAGCAGGATCTCAACAGACTGAGATAAAAGCTGCTGATAACAACAACTTGCAATTTCTTTTATGCATTTGAGATTAAGGAGGAAACAAAGATTAAATAAAGGTGGGAAGAAGCAATTTTGGGATGTGATTACAGGACAGTTAATATTATGTGCTCTCTTGGGGGTACGGCTTGCTTAAGGCAAAGACAAAGCTTTTACTAAAAAAGTTATATGCCTGGGGCATGACTACCCACCATGACCTGGAATTTATGATCGGATCACCCTGTGAGTTTAATTTCCAAATAACCCTTTTTTTCAATCACAACTGCATTAACTAAGTAATCAAGGTGATAACACCCTAAATTCTAATGTGATGAGAAGCATAATTTACCTCTGTGGTATTCTTCCCCCAAATTCGTAACCCAATCTAATTATGGGGAAAATATCAGACAAACCAAAAGAGAGGGACATTCTACAAAGTTCCTCACCAGTTTCCTAAAAGCTACCAAGGAAATGAGAAACAAAGAAAGACTGAGAAACTGTCACAGGAGTCTAAGGAGACACAACAATATGGCGGTATCCTGGAACGAAAAAGACATTAGTGGAAAAACTGGTGAAATTCAAATAAAGTCTAGTAATATACCAATATTGGCTTCTTCTTCTTCTTAGGCTGACATTCTAACCACTTAGTACACCATCCAGGGCCAATGTTGGCTTCTTTGCTTTGACGTATATTTTATGGTTTATGTGATGTTAACATTAGGGGAAGATGGGTTATAGCTATATAGGAAATCTACTATCTTTGCAACTTCTTTGTACATCTAAAATTATTCCAAAATAAAAAGTATATTAAAAAATGAATTACTAAGTTCCTCAAAAAGTTAAATATGCTACCTACCATATGACCTAGCAATTCCACTCTCAGTATATACCTAAAAGAACTAAAAGCATATGTCCACACAAAATGTTCATAGCATTATTCTTAATAGCCAAAAGATGAAAACAACCAAAATATATATTAATAGGTGAACAGATAGACAAAGCATGGTATATTCGTATAATGGATTATTGTTCAGCCATAAAAAGGAACAAAGTACTGATACATGCAACATGATGAATCTCGTAAACAAAAGTGAAAAAAGGACCATATATTATGATTCCATTTATATGAAACTAGTGGCCCGGTGCACAACATTCATGCAGGGGAGTGGGAGGGTATCCCTCAGCCCGGCTGGCACCCTCTGCCATCTGGGACCCCTTGGGGGATGTCAGACTGCTGGTGTAGGCCTGATCTCACACATCCCTCACAAAATCTGGGACTGCTGGCTCCTAACCACTAGCCTGCTTGCCTGCCTGATAGCCCCTAACCCAGACGTGGGCAAACTACAGCCCACGGGCCAGATCCGGCCCGTTTGAAATGAATAAAACTATTGAAAAAAAAAAGACCGTACCCTTTTATGTAATGATGTTTACTTTGAATTTATATTAGTTCACACAAACACTCCATCTATGCTTTTGTTCCGGGCCTCCAGTCCAGTTTAAGAATCCATTGTGGCCCTCGAGTCAAAAAGTTTGCCCACCCCTGCCCTAACCACTTCTGCCTGCCAGCCGGATTGCCCCCTAACCGCTCTCCTGCCGGCCTCATCTCACCTAACTTCTCCCCTGCCTGCCCGATCACCCCAACTGCCCTCCCCTGCCAGTCTGATGGCCCCCAACTGCCCTCCCCTGCTGAGATCCACCTCCTCCACCAGGCGCCGCCTCCACTGTGCGTGCAGCCATCTTGAGGCGGCCATCTTGTGATGATGTCACAGGCGAGGGCCACCCAGGCTTTTATTAGTATAGATACCCAGAACAGGCAAATTCATAGAGAAATAAAGTAGACTGGTGGCTGCTAGGGGGTGAGGGGAATGGGAAGTGACAGCTAATAAGTATGAAGTTTCTTTTGGGGGAAGGAAAATGTTATGGAATTAGACATTGGTAATGGTTGCACAATCTGGTAAATACATTGAAACCGCTCACTGAATTGTACACGTTAAAATGGTAAATTTCAGCTATGTAAATTATATCTCAATTTAAAAAAGAAACTAATATTTACTGCATAAAGATTAAAAGTTAATAAATATTGAAAGTTCTGCTTCTACTCTCATGATTACTATTTGTAAGATCCTATGCTAGAAGCTGGAGAACATAAGGGAGTTCATAACCTAAGAATAGAAAAGACAAACACAGGAGAACCAAGATGGCGGTATAGGTAAACACCGGAAATTGCTGCCTCCCACAACTACTTCAAAAATACAAAAGGGGCTGCACCTCAGAGGGGGCGCAGCCACAGCCTAGTGCCCCCACCCTCCCCTTCCCAGCCACTGGTCCGGGTCCGCGGGACCTGGGGTGACCCTCGGCACCAAGCACCCGGGCGAGCGGCGACACCGGGGGCCACAGCCATGGCCACCGTGGCGGCTCCGTCTGCCTGGGCGCTCGGGGTCTCCAGCCCGGCTGCCGCCCCCAGCTCCTACGGGGTGTTCTGCAAAGGGCTGTCCCGCACGCTGCTCGCCTTCTTAGAGCTGGCCTGGAAGCTGCGCTCGAATTTCCCGTACTTCTATGTCGCGGGCTCCGTCATCCTCAACATCCGCTTGCACGTACACCTCTAGAGTCGCGATTACGCTAACGTTCTCTGGACCGGCACCAGGAGGCCCCGCGACGGAGCAGAGCGGAGCTGCGGACGTGGCCTCCTCGGTCTCGCGAGAGTGGCTGGACTCTCGCGGCTGCGCCCGCTGACGTCCGCCGAGCTCCCGGATGGGCTCGGAAGTCCTGCTGGGACTGGAGAGGTCAGACGCGACTTCCAGCAACAGGGAAGAATTTGATTACGGCCCGGACAAGATTTAAGAAGCTGTGCATCCTGAAAACAAAATCAGGACGAACAGGATGCGTTATATCAAAAACAGAAGGCGACTGAATTTTTCAGGAAGCAAATGTAAAATATAAGTTCATGGCTCAAATTAAGATTTTAAAAAATCACCAATTTCGGGAATTTTGGGTTGACTTGTAACCAAGAGATTGAATGAGTAAAGAAGCTGAAGATCTTAAGGATATGATGTGGAAGGCATGTATTTCTTCATTCCCCCAAGAGAAAATGACAATCAGATTTTCAGTGAGATTTAAAAAACTGTACAGGAAAAGCATCCTTCCGATGTCAAACAGTGTAAAATGCTGCAGGATTTTGAGCAGAGGGTTGGAGTGTAAGACAGTGGACTCTGTTTCGGCGTCCCAGTGAGTGTCACGGTTCCAGACCTCGGCGCCAAAGAAAAGGAAACCCAGTTCAGCACAAAGCATGGCTATTTAATGAATAACATCTAAATAATCAGAATAATTTATGCAAATGCTGTCTATCGTCTTTTTCTTTTAAGAGGATACTTAATTATGGTTACAAAGTAGAATACAGGTGTGGTCACCCGTGATCATGTAACAGTACAGTTTTCTGGGGGGAATGCTGAAGGGAGGAGAGGAAGGTAAATGGAGTGGTAGTGGGGTCTTTATGTAAAGTGGGAAGTTGAAGGATAGAGTCCTGCTCATGAGGAAAGAAGACGTTTTGTGAGAGAGTGGCCATAAGGTTGCTAAAATAGCAATGGAACTATTAAACAGGGAGGAGAGTAGAAGAGAACAGCAGTAAGTCAATGAATGCTTAAAGATGGAGTGTCAGGTGGCATGTCTCAAAAGAAAAACTGAATACCTGGTATGTTGGAATATAGAGTTGAGATTTTGAATGTTTCAGAGATGCTGAAGATGAATTAGTGGTCTGCAGATTTTTATTTTTTTTTAATAAGAAAACAAAACTGAGGCAATTATGAACCCAGGAAAAATAAAAGCTTGTTCAGGAACTACACTGCATACCTCAACTGTGAATAACACTCATCATAAAGTCAGTCATAATAATGTTAGCACTGAATATGGATAGAACATGATTATGTAACATGAGAGGGGTGGAGAGGAGAGGTGTGTGTAATGGGGAAGAATCAGTCAATAAAAAAGCAATATTGAAAAAAAAATACAACTAAAAGACAAAATGGACATCATTCAGAACTACAGGAAGGCTGGCTGAATAGAAATTCTACAACTAGAAGGAAAGAGAAAAGCACACTGAGATTCAGAGGAGGTGCGGAAGTGCAGAGGTATGGAGGCGCACACAGCAAGGGCTGGCAACTGAGGACGCAGTTGTCTTTTTGAATCAGGAGGGAGTCACAAGCCCCTGACTGCTCTGAACTCCAGTTCCGGGAAGTCTCTGGGGACCCAGACTCATACGGGGAGAAACTGGACTGTCTGGCAGTGGGCAGAACTCGGAACTCGCGGGCAGCTTTCTCTCAGAGGTGCTTGCAGCAATTACCTGGACGCTGAGATGCGGGGCCCCTTAGGGCAGGGCTGAGGATCAGCCATAGCTGCTTGCTCCGCCCTGTTGATTCCCTGAGACCCCGCCCCACCCAAGTTGCAGCAGAGGCTTTTGCATATGAATGCCCTGGCCCTTTGCAACCTGAAAATTACCTAACAAATTACAGCTGGGCCAGACAGACCCAGAACTTCCAAGAGAAGGCCCAAGGCCCCACAGCAGCTTGCATTGCTTCACACCTGGGCCTCATCTGGGCACCTCCAAACCCCAAACAAGGAAGGGGAATCTGCAGATCCCTTCGTAGCTCCTGCTGGGTAACCTCAGGCAAAGGCTAAATTAGCACCTCCTTAGATCCAAGAGCCAGTGTACCCAGTGGTCAGAGTGGGACCATCCAGATTACAACTCCTCAAATCCATAAGGGATACCCTCAGGGGGCAGACTCAGTGAGCACTAAAGCCCCACTGAAGCAAGTCTTGCCCCATAAGGGTGTCTTCAGCACAGAAGTTCTCCCACCATACACACAGCTGATTCTCATAGCCAATTGGCCTGGAGGTCAATTCCTCCCAGTGATACCTACAATAATCAAGGCTTAACTACAACAAGACTGTGCACAAAGCCCACAAGGGGGTGCACCAAGAGTGTCCACCTCAGGTAATTGGAGAGGCTGAGCCACTGGGCCCTTTAGGACACCTAGCACACAAAGCCACTCTACCAGCACAGGGAAGCATAAAAAATGCGGAGACAAAGAAACAAGTCACAAATGACAGAAATGGAGGAAAGCAAACTACTGGATATAGAGTTCAAAACCACGGTTATAAGGTTTTTCAAGAATTTTCTAGAAAATGCCGATAAATTTAGTGAGACCCTGGAGGATATGAAAAAAGACCAACTAGAAATTAAGCATACGTTGACTGAAATAAAGAATAATATACAGAGATCCAAGAGCAGACAAGAGGATTGCAAGAATCAAGTCAAAGATTTGAAATATGAAGAAGCAAAAAATACCCAACCAGAAAAGCAAAAAGAAAAAGAATCCAAAAATATGAAGATAGTGTAAGGAGACTCTGGGACAACTTCAAACGCACCAACATCCGAATTATGGGGGTGCCAGAAGAAGAAAGAGAACAAGAGATTGAAAACCTATTTGAAGAAATAATGACAGAAAACTTCCCCTACCTGGTGAAAGAAATAGATTTACAAGTCCAGGAAGCACAGAGAACCCCAAACAAAAGGAATCCAAATAGGACCACACCAAGACACATCATAATTAAAATGCCAAGGGCAAAAGACAAAGAATCTTAAAAGCAGCAAGATAAAAACAGTCAGTCACATACAAGGGAATACCCATACGACTGTCAGCTGGTTTCTCAACAGAAACTATGCAAGCCAGAAGGGAGTGGCAAGAACTATTCAAAGTGATGAATTGCAAGAACCTACAACCAAGATTACTTTACCCAGCAAAGCTATCATTTAGAATTGAAGGTCAGATACAGAACTTCACAGATAAGAAAAAGCTAAAGGAGTTCATCACCACCAAACCAGTATTATATGAAATGCTGAAAGGTATTCTTTAAGAAGAGGAAGAAGAAAAAGGTAAAGATAAAAATTATGAACAGTAAATACATATCTATCAACAAGTGAATCTAAAAATCAAGTGAATAAAAAATCTGATGAACAGAGTAAACTGGTGAATATAATAGAACCAGGGGCATAGAAAGGGAGTGGACTGACAATTCTTGGGGGGAAGTGGTGTGGGGGTGCAGGAAGAGACTGGACAAAAATCGTGCACCTATGGATGAGGACAGTGGGAGGGGTAAGGGCAGAGGGTGGGGTGGGAACTGGGTGGAGGAGAGCTATGGGGGGGGGGAGAAGAACAACTGTAATCTGAACAATAAAGATTTAATTTAAAAAAAAAAAAAGAGAAGGTGATATTTGGCCCTGGCTGGTTTGGCTCAGTGGATAGAGCATGAGCCTGCGGGACTGAAGGGTCCTAGGTTCGATTCCAGTCAAGGGCCTGGGTTATGGGCTTGATCCCCAGTAGGGGACATGTAGAAGGCAGCCAATCAATGATTCTCTCTCACATTGATGTTTCTATCTCTCTTTCCCTCAACCTTCTTCTCTGGAATCAATAAAGATATGTTTAAAAAAAAAAAAAGAAAGACAAACACAAACTCATTTTAAGTTAGGTCATATGCAGGCCCTTTATCAATATCCGTCCTCAACACATGCATATTAAAAGCCACTTAGTTTCTCAAAGTAGCACTTCTCAAAACATTTTGGCCTCAAGACCCCTTTAGAACTCTTAAAATATTAGAGAATCTCAAATAATTTTTGTTTATGTGGGTTACAACTGTCTATATTTATCACATGAGAAATTAAAACAAGTTAAATATTTATTTCATTAAAAATAAACCTATTACATGTTAATATAAATGACACTTTTATGAAAAATAATAAAACAAAATAAACTTGAGAAGAGTGGAATTATTTTACATTTCTGCAAATTTGGCTTAGTAGAAGACAGCTGAATGCTTATAATCTGCTTCTGCATTCAATTTATTGGGTCATTAATTGTGGAATCTGAAACCATAGTAATAATGTTGTAGTATTACACTAAACCCATTGATTTATCTTACAATCCAAATGAATCTTTTACTCCTGTATGAATTTTATAATGAGAGAAATTATTTGGAAAATATTGGTTCACTGAATTATGAATACATTCTATATATGTACATATTTCATTATATAATAAAAATAAAATCACATTAATATCACCATTGATATAATCAGAAAAATCTTAAGTATTGGGAAACTGTCCAACTCAACCAAGTAGATACAAGTTTTCTAAAATTCTAATTTTCACTTGAAAGCTTAAATCACTTCATTCATTTTCAAGACAATGTCTGCCAAATACCCAAGTCAAAACAACCAGAGTTTGTGGGCCAGTTATTCTTTCAAATAAATATAGTTTTTCATGAAGGGATTGTTTAATTCAATCACATAAGTGGTTTTCTGCAAGGCAACCCATCATGTTTCATAGGTGCCTTTTGATTACTTCCCAATTTGCTACAAACTTTTCCTTGTCTCATTAAGTATACAGGAAGTTTTACCCACCATTGCTTTTGCACCATCAATGCAAATGTTAAAATAGTGTAAAAGGCAAAGAATGTGTTAGTATTACTATGAAAATGGGTTTTGACCCAATAGACCCCAAGGGTACCACAGACTACACTTTGAGAATTGCTGCTTTAAAGTGTACCCCAGCTCTATACGTCACCCTTATACCTCCAATTCTTTCCTTTCTTTTGTTTAATTTTTATTTATTGAAGGGAAAGAGTGGGAGAGGAGGGAGGTAGGGAGGGGGAGAGGGGGAGAGGGAGAGAGAAACATTGATTTGTTGTTCCACTTATATATGCATGCATTCATTGGTTGCTTCTTCTATGAGCCCTGACTGGGGATTAAACCTGCAATCTTGGTATTATCAGGACAACGCTCTAACCAACTAAGCTACCCAGCCAGGGCCCTAAAGAGTTTCCATGCATTCAGTTTTTGTTTACAGAAAGAAGTCAGAATTGGTTAAATGCACAGCTATCCATAACCTACAGACTGAGTACTAAACTCTTGCAGTTAAGGCCATTTACTACTGAATCAATCTGATCTCATTTGAATGTAACAAGTTAATCCTATACTTCATGTTCCCCAAATATACCAAAGACCTACCTGGCCTAAATCATCTTTGTGAATATATTTCTCCATTCTCAAATTTTCTTCATCCTTTTCTGTATCCAACCAAATCTTTCAATGCTCAGTAAAAATTATTTCCTATGTAAGGCCATTTCTGTCTATCTATACCTTCTAAAATAACCCCTCACATCCCCTGAATGCAAGCTGTACAGGAAAATAAATTCAGGGACTATTAAAGTTGGAAAATATTAGAATTGATTGGTCCATCTTCCTTATACATAAAGGAAGTGATGAACCAAAAAGTAAATTGTTTGCCTCAAGTCACACAAATCTAATTACTAACAAAACTAAGACCGGAATTCAAGCTTACTAACAAATCGTTCTTAATTATGTTAATACTAGAGGTCCGGTGCATGAAATTCATGCAGTGATGGGGGGCTGTCCCTCAGCCCGGCCTGCACCTTCTCCAATTCAGGACCCCTCAGGGGATGTCCAACTGCTGGTTTAGGCAGGCTCCTAACCGCTCACCTGCCTGCCTGCCTGATCACCCCTAACTGCCTCTGCCTGCCTGC
Source organism: Myotis nattereri (assembly GCF_964212035.1). NCBI lineage: Eukaryota > Metazoa > Chordata > Mammalia > Chiroptera > Vespertilionidae > Myotis > Myotis nattereri. Next base: position 53,571,712 of record NC_138077.1, read on the forward strand.
CTGATCACCCCTAAATGCCGCTGCCTGCCAGCCTCATCTCCTCTTACTGCTCCCCTGCAGCCTGATCACCCCTAACCACTTTCCCCTGCTGGCCTGATCACCCCTAGCCACTCTCCCCTGCCGGCCTGATCACCCCTAACCACTCTGCCTCAGCCCTGCCACCGTGGCTTTGTCCGGAAGGATGTCTGGAAGGACATCTGGTCTATCTGGTCTAATTAGCATATTACCCTTTTATTAGTATATATACTGCACTATCCTCTGACAATAAATTATAACTTTGCATCATCAATTATAACTTTAGGTGTCTTTCTTACCCAAGACTTCAAGCAATTTAAAGGCAGGCATTGCTCTAGACCAGGGCTGGGCAAACTACGGCCCGCGGGCCGGATCCGGCCCTTTTGAAATGAATAAAACTAAAAAAAAAAAAAAAGACTGCACCCTTTTATGTAATGATGTTTACTTTGAATTTATATTAGTTCACACAAACACTCCATCCATGCTTTTGTTCCGGCCCTCTGGTCCAGTTTAAGAACCCATTGTGGCCCTCGAGTCAAAAAGTTTGCCCACCCCTGCTCTAGACAGTTAGCTTACTGGAAAGAGTGTCAGCCTGCAGGCTGAAGGGTTCCGGGTTCAATTCTGGTCAAGAGCACGTACCTCCGTTGCAGGCTTGATCCCTGGCCCTGGTCGGGGTGTGTGCAAAGGCAACCAATCAATTTGTCTCTCTCATATTGATTCTCTCCCTCTTCCTCCCTCTAAAAATCAATGGAAATATATCCTTAGGTGAGAATTAATTACAAAAAAATAAAGGCAGGGATTGTACTACTATTGCTATTACTACTACTGCCACCACTGCTATACTATTTTACTATCTTCTATAATGTTTAACATAGATCCTTGCATGTACTAGACAATAATCTTTACTGATTTATGATACACACTCTGTGCCCAGATGAAATATTCTTCTTCTTTATTAACTCTCTTATCAAAGAACACTTCACTAAGATAACATTATCCACTACCCTATATTAACAAAAATATTTTTGGAAAGATTTATAGCCTCCCCCTAACAACCAATGTATGGCCTTAATCTTCAATCCTGTTCCATAAAGCAGTGTTTTTTTTTGTATATTGCTTCTACTGTCAACTGCCTAAAAAGTGCCAAATGAGGATGTGATAAGGTTCTTTACATATTACATTTAGCCAGAAACAATAGAGAAATGTAAAAACAATTCATGATAAGATACTGACTTACCTATATTTTGCTCCATTATTACTCAAAAATGTTTTATAAAAAAAGAACAAATGATAAGTAGTGCCTCTCTCCAAATTTGTTCAAATACTTTTTACTTTTTCTACTCTTTAGTGAAAAACAAGTAGGCGAAACAAAAAGCATGCCCCAAACACACTGTACTCTTCTAACAGGCCCATTGTGTAATTGTGACTGACTCAAAGACAAACAATACCTCAATTGTCTATTGAAGGAGACTAGGGGAAGTTAAATCTACAACAGAAATATACAAAGGAGTGGTGTCTGGAACCAGTCAGTCCAACCAGTAGAAATTACTAAATTTATTATAATCCACTAGGATCAACTAGTACAAACCATGTACTATTAAAAAACATGATTTAAAAGCACAATTTAAAAATAAATAAAAAAAAGCACAATTTCGCTTTATATTTTTACTTACATTTTATTTTATTTATTTTTTTTTAAAAAAATATACTTTATTGACTTTTTACAGAGAGGAAGGGAGAGAGATAGAGAGTTAGAAACATCGATGAGAGAGAAACATCGATCAGCCGCCTCCTGCACATCTCCTACTGGGGATGTGCCCACAACCCAGGTACATGCCCTTGACCGGAATCGAACCTGGGACCTTTCAGTCCGCAGGCCGACGCTCTATCCACTGAGCCAAACCAGTTTTGGCTACTTACATTTTATATAAACAAATAGACCTTAATTTTCAATACCATATGAATATAATAATGCAACACTATTTGTTAAGACATTTAACAGTCTCTCAATAAATTACAAGAGCCCCAACATCACTGGCCTTTTATTCCTCCTTCTCCCCCCAAAAGCTTCAAATGCCTTTAATCACAAAAGCATCAATAAAAATATGCCAAATCGAAAAAAACAAACAAAACAAATTTAAAAAAAAATTTAATATCCCAAATCATCTTAGGTAGATAATATACACTGTGAAACAAAAGTTCACCAATCAGAATGAAAGGATTATTTTATTTGGTGGCAATACTCACAACATCAGGACTATTATTAGTAGCAAAGCCAAAAAGGCAAAGTAGGAAAGAGATATAGAAAACAAAATTGGGGCACTGGTAAAGAATAAAGAAGAAAAATGAAACTCAGATTCACACTCAAATAAATAAAGGACTGGATAACATCAAATCTTTAAAAACAATGGGTATTAAATTATTTTTAATGCATGGGTAAGCTAGTTAAGATGAAAGAATGTTTCCATAGAGCTCCCAAAGCAAAGTGAAACCTGGAATAAGAGAGTAAGCGATTTACTAATCCAATTATTCTTGAGGGATTTTTGACTAAACTCTGGAGACCATAAATTTCCACTGTGATGTCTCTCACAGAGGACATGTGAAAAATCAACCCAGTCTCCCTAAATTTAAAAATGTAACAGGAATCCTTCCCATATAAAGCTAGGACCTAAAAGGCTATAATAAATAGTAACAGTGAATCAGAAATAAATCCTTCTGGGCAGAAGGGAATCTCTGAGAAATTGCAAACAAAATACACATTTATGATCTGAATTCAGTCCATCTAAAAAAATCGCAAATTGGTTTAATTGAATGTGGTAGCACTCCCTGGTGAATGGTAGTATCAAATATAAATATAAAGCCTACCTAGGAGAAAAGAACTTCAACACAGGCCTCAAATAATAACCAAAAATAAAATTCTAAGGAAAGAAAGACCTCATAGTGAAAATTCAGAAAATAAAAAAAGGTATCATGATAGATAACTAGCCAAAACAGACTGGTGATATAGATGTGCAATGTTCTGACACAGAGGATATCTAAGAAGTTCAGGGGAAACAGGCAGGAAAAAAAGCAAATATGAAAAAAACAATACAGAACATTCAATAAGAAAAACATACTTCAAAATTAAGACCCAACATTTGAATTAAAAAGCAGCAAAGACTTAGTGGAAGAGAGAATTTGTGAAGTGGGAGATGTATCTGGAAAAGTATCTAGAATGTAGGACAGAGAGACAAACAGAAAATCTGAAAGAGAAGATGAGTAAGTTGAATGACTTAAGAAACATCTATTCGGAGTTCCAGAAGGAGATGATAGAATAAATGAGAGAATGGTTCACCAGATAAATTAATAGCTGAAAATTTTCTAGAACTGATGAAATAAATTGAAGAAATCTAATGAATCAAAAGCAGGCTGTGTCCCCTGTCCAGTGGGGCTTGACACGGGTGGGGCCAGCTGGGTCCTGGTGTCACCCAATGGGGGCGGGGCTGGCAGGACACTTCTATTATAGAGAAAGGGCAAATAGCAATATTAAAATATTTCCTCTAATTAATCCCCCCCCCCTTTTTTTAAATTTTGTTTTATTGCTTAAAATATTACAAAGAGTAGTACATATGTCTCCTTCCCCCCCCCTTGACCTTTCCCCAGCTAATTCCCTTTTAATGTGCGCAAATTTCATGCATCAGGCCACTAGTAATGTCATAAAAAAATACGAAGTTCCTAGGACAGAAGTTCCAAACTTACTTCCCTCACTCTCAGCAATTATTTCACAGTGCTCCAAGCCAACAGAAATTACTAACAGTTTCATTTATTTAGTAGTTAGGTCCAAACAACTTCATTAGTATTCATTCATGTCCTAAACACTTAGTAACTATTTTAAAAAGCAATACACGTAAATTGAAAAAAATATTTTTATTTCTTAATCACTTATACATGAGAAATATTCACCTGATGGGCAATGTTTTCTAATACTGTATATTCCTAATAATGCAAAGATACTGCACAACCTCTGAAACCCCATACCCTGCCCAGTCTTACATTTTGTTCCACACTGATTTTCATACTTTTCATCTCAGACAACTGAGATGAAAAGTAGACATTATCAAATGTATCACAACCTAATGTTGAAACTGGAACTTCCTAAGAGCTACAAGTTCAAACTATGTCCAACAGATGTTCATCACTATTTCCCTCTAAAATTTAAAATATCCTGTGGTCCTCTGAGCTCACAGGGGCACCCCAAAGTGCCTTGGAACAGTTTGAGATCCATGGACCTAGGACCTTTATAAAGGTGAAAAAGTACTGAAAGACAGACATTAAGAAGATCTAAGTAAATGGGAATACTAATGTTCATAAATTTAAAGACTCAAAATTGTACAGATGACAAATTTCCTCAAACTAATCTGTATATTCGAATGGAATCCTAATCAAGTCCCAGAAGTCTTTTGTGAAAAATTGGACAGCTAATTATAAAATTATACAAAGAGCAAAGGCCTAGGAATACCAAAGACATTCCTGGAGAATAATGTGAATAGGCTCTAACACAAAAACTTTTTATTAAAGAAGTTGGATCCTATACCAGATACCACACCACTTACACATCTTTTCTGATCCTCTTAGCTTCATTTGTCTCTTGTTCAAGCTGCTACTCCAGCTACCAGCTCTATACTGGGTGTAGCCAACTTTTACTTATTAGTATCATCATTTTTAATGGTAGCAATATGGATTATTAAGCTGTGCTTTAGTACAGGTGCTGGGGCTTGCCCGTGATACTTTTCTTTTTTAAAATATGTTTTTATTTATTTCAGAGAGAGAAAGGGAGGGGGAGAGAGAGTTAAAAACTTCAATGATAAGAGAGAACCATCGATCGGCTGTCTTCTGCAAGCTCCCCACCAGGGATAGAGTCTGCAATCCAGGCATGTGCCCTGAGCCGGGAATTGAACCAGTGATCTCCTTAACGTACAAAGCCCAGATGTACAAAGCCAGTTCTTCTTTGAGCAATGACACCAGGAAACTGACAGCTAAGTGGATGTTGTGCACAAGCTCATCATCTGTCATCTTCACATGGCAAATAGCTACTGCACTACACAACTTCTCTTCATCTGGAACTTGTGAATTTCACTTCATCGACTTTGGCCACCATGCTCTTATTGTGGGTCAGCAAGGAAGGCAACTTGACAGCCTTATTTCAGGTCAGAACAGATACTGAGAACTTGGGGCAGGAGTGGACTTAAGCCTGAAAGTGACTGAGAAGTATTTGTCCTTCTAAGGGTCATAGTTCTTCAGGCTGATCTGCAGCTCTTGCACTGGTCCTGTGCAGGACTTCCTGCACTGACTCACAGAGGGTCTTTCAGGAGACTTTGCTGCACATGATTCCTCATGCCGCCAAAAAACAGAAAAGGGCGGGTGTGGCCAACTCTTAAATGCAGGCACAATATGACAACACCTCACTTCATGCCTGAGCTGTACACTGCCATGGGCTACTGTGGCACCCACGCATGCAATCTAGTAGTACAGGAGAGTTAACTCTGACCAACGGTGATGGGTCTCAACTTACCAAATAGATCCTTTTTCTCATCCTGTACTAGATGATACTGTGACTGACTTTCTATAACTTCCTAGGGGGAAATACAATAATACTTACTGAGCAAGCAGTCACTTCCATATTGGCTATGACTCATTCTGTGCTTCTCTCCTTTCTCACACTTCTGCTCCCTGGGAATGTACTTTCTATGTAAAGACACATAAGCCTTTTCCGTCAAGCTCTACCTTCTGGAGAATCCAGATGAAGAAAGATCCTTACTTGACATCATACCAAAAAAAATCTTTTTCAGATGAATTAAAGATTTAACGTGAAAGGCAAAATTCTAACGTTTAGAAAATTATATAGAATATATTTACAGAGGAAAACATCTTTAAGACATAGCACTCTATATAGGAAAAGACTGATAAATATGACACATTCTACACCATAAAACAAACAAGTCACAAAACAGGAACTCTGCAACAAAAGGTAACTTATAAAATATCCAAAATATATAAAGAATTCCTATAAAGAAATGAGCAAAACAACAAACCCAATAAATAACAAGCAAATGACACAAATGCTCACTTCATAGATTATTTACAGTGAATAAATACATGAAAACATGCCAAATCTCATAAGAAAAAGTGAAAATGTAAATCAAGGCCATTAACAGATACCATTTACACCTTCTATATTGGCAAAAATTAAGAAGGCTGACCAAAATTAAGTGTTAGCAAGAATGTAGAGCAAAGAGAGTCTTAAACACTGCTAGAAGAATAAATTGCTACAACTACTTCAGAAAACAATTTGCTATCAGCTTGTAAAGTTGATCATCTGTCTGTATATTCTGCAACTCAGCAATTTTACTCCTGGATATAAATCCAAAAAACTTTGCACATGTGAAAATTATAATATTCATAGTAGTGCTTGTCATAACAGCAAATGACTGAAAACAACTCCATATTAGGCCAATTATGCTTTGGTAACAAACATATCCCCAAACCTCAATGGTTAAACATAGGTGTGGGGAATGTTCAGCCCGTGGGCCATATTAAGGCCTGAGAAATCATTTGGTCTGGCATTAGGGGTGAGTTAATTAAATGTTTGACCAAATATAGCAGGCTAGTTTTTAAGTTGATAATTTTGTATGGCCCTCAAATGATGTTATAAAGGCCCTTGGCAGAAAAACAGTTCCCCACCACTGGCTTAATAGAACAAAGGTTTTACCTGTAGTGGATACTAAGCTTGAGGAAGTTCTCTCTTCTCCTTAAGGAGATTTAGGGATCTAGGCTGCTGCCCTCTTAAAGGTCCACCTTCTTATTAAAGCTCTACTATCTTAACAAGTCACCACCAAGATGGAAAAGACTGAGGGAGCATGTGGCTCTTGACTGACTGTCTACAGGCGGCATGCCTTACTTCCCTCATAGTTCAACAGTCTGGTACAAACATGGAAGGCAACTGTTGAATGAATGCATTAGCACAGATCACTTCAACCACTTCAAGATGATTTGTGAAAAAGCATGGCTGTGACTTGATAAATAACAGAAAGCACAGTTTCCACGAATAAAATATGAGGTAAGGATAGTCCATGAACTATCTATAGGTCACAAAGAGCAAGCAGGCTTCACCTCACAGAACTATTCTGAATGATCCAGAGTAGCTGGCTGCCACATCATCCTGTATGCTGTAATGGGAAGAATCCAGAGGCTGAATTCCACTTACAGGAGAGTATGAAATCAAATAATCAGGCAGAGACAAAGAGGCAAAACAAACAAAACAAAACAAAAACAACAAAACCTACCTCTCGTCACTTAAGAAAAATATATATGTGTTTTTATTTATTTATTTATTTTTTAAAATATATTTTATTGATTTTCTTTTTTTACAGAGAGAAAGGGAGAGGGATAGAGAGCCAGAAACATCAACGAGAGAGAAACATCGATCAGCCGCCTCCTGCACACCCCCCACTGGGGATGTGCCCGCAACCAAGGCACATGCCCCCAACCGGAATCGAACCTGGGACCCTCCAGTCCGCAGGCCGACACTCCATCCATTGAGCCAAACCGGCCAGGGCTATATATGTGTTTTTAAAGTAAGAAAAATTTTAAGAATATTCCTAAACAGTATCAAATTGTAGATAGAGGTTTTAAAAAAAGTGAACACAAGTTTCCCTTTATCCCTACCGCCCTCTCCTTTAATCCCAACTAGGTTAAACTGCTAAGAACTGCAATTTTATGTTATTAACATTTGCACTCCTAGCACATAGTACAGAACGTGATACACGTGTGCGCAACAAATGCTCACTAAAATGAACTGAGACTAGCGTGTAAATAAAGTTATAGAAACAGATGTCACCAGGAAATATGCATTAAAAGATAACTTAAAAGAAGACACGAATCTTCATCAAATTTTCATAATTACATCAGTGATGTGAAAAAAAAAATCATAGTACCAGATTAAGATATTTTGGGGAAATGAAGTGCCACCATGCAGACAGGCCAACCCTTAATGACAATGTACTCTTAATGTTCAAATTATCTGTCTTCTTTACAATTTTTTGCTTATAAATACACCATTCTGTAAAATGTGCTATCTGATATGGGTGGCCATGCTAGCCACATACAGCTACTTAAATTTAAATTAATTAAAATAAAATAAAAATAAAATTTTGTTTCTTATTCGCACCATAAACCTTTCTATACAACTGCTCATACACAGTCAGAGGAAGAGTGGTTATTTTAAGTCAAAGACTGTACCTAAAAGGTTTAGAAACTAAACTTATACTCAAGTTTTCGTTTTCCCCTTAAGTTTGTCTAAAATAGGAGAGCAAACAAGTGACTTCTGTACCAACTTGGTTAAAAGACTGACAAGTCAAAAGGTACTAGTCTGAATTTAGTAGTAGTATAGGATATTTCTCTGAAAAGGAGTGTAACATTATATATATTCTAATCATTTATGCAAACCCAGTTGTACGCTAACACTCAAGAACCTTGTTTTCATCCTCTAGAATTACTGTCCAATTTTTAAAGCATAAACTCCAATAAAACAGTGATATGGTGTTATAAAGTCTTTCTCTTTCATGAGGATCCTGTAGTCTTTTGATATCTGGTATTTTTCCTTTTTCAGGTGGCACCATGTTAAACTTTATCAGTAGAGGGCGCAGGAGAGACACTGCAGAAGTTTTGCTTCCACAGTGTGCTAGCTCACCAGGCTCCTCCAGCTCCAGGCTTCTACAGTGACTTCCCCACACTCTCTTTGTGGGAGGTTCTGCAGCACAGTTTTACGGAACAGTTTCCCCTGGAACCCTAGAGGGCAGATGTCAGCACGGGTGCACCAACACATCATCACAATGACTTCGCCATTTAGTGACCCACAGCTACACTCTCTCCAACAAGGTCTGGATCCCAGCTCCAGGGAGGATGGCTCTTCTCTGTGTGCTCTATCTACCTCAGCCCTGTGATAGCAGCGGCTTCTATTTCTGCTACGCTTATGTTCTAAGGATTTTATTTACTTACTAGAGGCCCGGTGCACAAAAATTTGTGCACTTGGGGGGAAGGGGTCCCTCAGCCCAGCCTGTGCCCATTTGTAGTCCAGGACCCCTTGGGGGATGTCCACCTGTCGACTTAGGCCCACTCCCCGGGGGATCAGGCCTAAGCTTGCAGTCAGACATCCTTCTGGCAGCCAAGGAGCCCTCAGGGGATGTCCGACTAAAGGCTTAGGCCCCCAAGGGATCGGGTCTAAACTGTTAGTTGGACATCCTTAGTGCTGCCACGGAGGCGGGAGAGGCTCCTGCCACCACCACTGCGCTGGCCAGCCATGAGCCAGCTTTTGGCTGAGTGGCACTCCCCATATGGAAGTGCACTGACCACCAGGGGGCAGCTCCGGCATTGAGCATCTGCCCCCTGGTGGCCAGTGCACATCATAGCAACCGGTCATTCAGCCGTTCAGTCAATGTGCATATTAGCCTTTTATTATTATTATTATATAGGATGTCACTATTTCCCCCCTTTTGCCCCCTCTACCCAGCTCTTGCCCCCAACTTCTCTCTGGCCATCACCATACTGTTGTCTGTGTCCATGGGTTGTGCATATATTTTCTTTGGCTAATCCCTTCTTTAAATTCACTTCTTTAAATTTTTATTTTCCGGTAAGTGCTTATAACTGCACTATTATATATTTTCTATTATATCATTTAGAATTAAGATATGTTTTAATTGAACCCTTGTAAATTTTAGCACAATGTAATAAATTATGCTAGAAGCAATTAGGAGATTTTTCATGTAATGCAGATAGATTTGAATTAATATTTTATTAATTTTTAATTTTAATATTTTAATTTGAAATAATCTCATACATGTAAAAAAACTATAAAATACTACAGCATATTATATGTACCCTTCACCCAATTTCTTAGGTGTTAATAATTTAAACATAACCATTACAACTAACAAAATTTGGAATATATTTTTCTTATAATCTCTTTAATGTTACTTAATCCATTTACTTTGTTTTTGTTAATCTTCACTCAAGGATATTTTTCCATTGAATTTTAGAGAGACTGAAGGGAAAGGGAGAGACAAATTGATTGGTTGCCTCCTGCACATGTTTTGACTGGGGATCAAGCCAGCAACTGAGGTACATACCCTTGACTAGAATCGAACTTGGGACCCTTCAGTCCACGGGCTAATGCTCTATCCACTGAGCAAAACAGGCTGCAGCTTAATTCATTTACTTTTAATCTATATGTGTCTTTATATTTAAAGTGGGTTTTGTTTTTGATTCACCATCATAATCTGTCTTTTAATTGGTGCATTTATGTCACTGACTTTCAGAGTGCTTACTGATAGAGTTACTGCCATATCAGGCGGCCGGCTTGTGGCCTGGGATCGGATCCCAGCAGGGCAGGGAGGGGCAGGCAGGGGGCTTCTGGGGCTTCTGGGGCTTCTGGGGCCAGCCTGTGGTCTGGGATCGGATCCAATCAGGGGCATCAGGCAGGAGCTTCTGGGGCTCCCGGGACGGCCTGCGGCCTAGGATGGATCTGATGGGCGGGGGGGCAGGCAGGCAGGCAGGCAGCTTCTGGGGCCGGCCTGGGATCGGATCCGATTGGGGGGGGGGGGGCAGGCAGGGGGCTTTTGGGGCTTCTGGGGCCGACCTGTAGCCTGGGATCGGATCCAATCACAGGCATCACGCAGGCGGCTTCTGGGGCCTGTGGCCCGGGATGGAGCCGATGGGGGGGTGGGGGGCAGGCAGGCAGGGGGCTTTTGGGGCTTCTGGCGCCGGCCTGCGGCCTGTGATCGGATCCAATCATGGGCAGCAGGCAGGCAGCTTCTGGGGCCGGCCTGCAGCCCGGGATGGATCCAATCATGGGGTGGGGGAGGACAGGTAGGGGGCTTCTGGGGCCGGTCTGCGGCCCGGGATTGGATCCAATCACTGGGGATAATTCTTCCCATGTACAAATTCCTATTTGGTTTCTTTCCTGATCAGACCCAGAGTGATACAGTCCCATCCATTAATATGACACATACTTCCTTGAACTTCAGTCAGCTGGATTCTAACTTTACTTCTCTTTCTATAAGAAACACTTTTCATACTTCTCTGTATCCATCTGACAGAGACATTATGCTGTTAATACAGAGGTACCAACAAATGTTTAAAGTCCAGGGGTCCTCAAACTACGGCCCGCGGGCCACATGCAAATACAAATATTGTATTTGTTCCCGTTTTGTTTTTTTTTTACTTCAAAATAAGATATGTGCAGTGTGCATAGGAATTTGTTCATAGTTTTTTTTTAAACAACAGTCCGGCCCTCCAACGGTCTGAGGGACAGTGAACTGGCCCCCTGTTTAAAAAGTTTGAGGACCCCTGCACTAGATTATAAGATTTCAAAGTCAAGACCAGCCTGCACGCTTAGACCTCCTAGACCTTGTAAGTCAAGAGATAAGGAACTGCTCATGCTCACAGACTGTTCAAAGCTACAGGGTCAGAATGGGGCTGAGCATGAATGATGCTTATTTTTGCCTAAATGTGAACAGTAAGGTAAGAAATTATGCTCAAAACAAGGACTTACAGCCAGGCGACAAGTTATTTATTTACAAACAAATAATTATGTTGGAGTTTCAGAGTAACATGGTTGAAAGTATATATAAGAAGCTTTTTGGCAAGTCTCTACTCTGTGCTTCTAAAACCCTAGCAGAAAGCCCCCTTCAACAAGAACCATATTATCAACACTCATTTTACCTCCCATGAGGAAAACTGGGAGAGGTTCAAGTTGGCCTCAAGCCCAATTTGACTTGTTCATGTCACTCAAATATACCCCCTCCAACTTACCCCAATAAAATGTAACTAGCTTGTGTAAGATCTGTATAAAGCAGTATTTGTTGCCTTGGCTGGTTTGCTCAATAGTTAAGAGCGTCAGCCAGTGCACCAAAGGGTGGTGGTGGTGGGGGGTGTCGAAGCCCAGTCAAGGGCACATACCTCGACTGCAGGTTCAATCCCCAGTCCCAGGAGGCAACCAATTGGTGTGTCTCTCTCACTTTGTGTTTCTCTTCATCTCTCTCTCCCTCCCTCTCCCCTCTCCTCCATCCCTTTTACTCTCTCTAAAAAATACCAATGGCAAAAATATTCTCCGGTGAGTTAACAAATATATATATAGATATACAAATAGTCAATAAGCACATGAAGCCCTAGCTGGTTTGGCTCAGTGGATAGAGTGTCGGCCTGCGGACTCAAGTGTCCCGGGTTTGATTCCAGTCAAGGGCAGGTGCCTTGGTTGCGGGCACAACCCCGGTGGGGGGTGTGCAGGAGGCAGCTGATCGATGTTTCGAACTCTCTATCCCTCTCCCTTCCTCTCTGTAAAAAGGTCAATAATATATATATAAAATAATAATAATTTAAAAAATAAAATAAATACTAAAAAAAAATAAGCACATGAAAAGATACTCAACAGATTAGCCATCAAGGAAATGCAAATTAAAACTACAATGAGATACCATTTCACATCCACTAGGGCAACTATTATAAAAAAGGCAGAAGATGAGTTTAGGATGGGTTGGAGAAATCAGAATCCTCAGCCACTGTTGGTGCAATTGCAAAATGGTGCAAGTAGCTTTGAAATAGTCTTAGCTCCTCCTCAAAAGGTTAAACATGGAGTTATCATTTAACTCAGCAAATCCAGTCCTATGCATATATCCAAAAGAACGGAAAAGAAGTCCACATAGAAACCTATATACAAATGTTCCTAGAAGCACTATTCATAACAATCAAAAAATGAAAGGGAGCATTTGAGATCTGGCTCCCCAGCATATATCTCAGTTTGGCTCAAATAAACTCTTATAAAAATCCTCCAAAAGAAAGAAAGAAACCCAAATTTCCATCAACTGATGAATGGACAAAAAAATCTGGTATATGCACACAATGGATTATTTGGCCGTAAAAGGAAATGAAGTACTCATATGCACTACAATATGGATGAACCTGGAAAACACTGTGCTAAGTGAAAGAAACAAATCACAAAAGACCACATACAGTGGGGCCTTGACTTACGAGTGTCGCGACTAACAAGTTTTTTGAGATACGAGCCGCTCTTGGCCGATATTTTGCTTTGAGTTGTGAGCTAAAATTCAGGTTACGAGCCAGCTTCAGATACCCCACCGCTAGTTGGCGCAGCGAACGTCACAGTGAACAACACATCAGCCCAGCATCACGAGTCTCACTCGTTCACTTTAAGATTTGACATATGAGTAATTTGAGTTACGAGCTCCGTCACGGAACGAATTAAACTCGTAAGTCAAGGCCCCACTGTATTATATAAATCCACATATGGAATCTACTTGTATGCCCAGAATTAAATTATAGAAACTAATTAAACTAATTATAAAAGTAAATTAGTGGTAGCCTGGGGCAAGAGGGCAGAGTTTGGGGTCAGATGAGTGACTGCTATTGGGTGCAAGATTTCTCTCTGGGGTAATGCAAATATTCTGGAATTAGTGCTGATGGTTGCACAACCTCATAAATATGGTTTAAAAAAAAATACTTAAAAACCTTTACAGTGCTGGCCAGTGTTGCTCAGTTGGTTGGAACATGATCCCATACAACAAGGGGTGGCAGGTACAGTTCCGGTCAGGGCACATGCTTTAGGTTGCACTCTCGATCCCCATTGGGGGGCGTGCAAGAGGCAGCCAATCAATGATTCTTTCATCACTGATGTTTCCATCTCTCTCTCCCTCTCCCTTTCTCTGAAATTAATAAAAGCATTTTTAATTTTAATGGTAGAATTTATTATATAAATTATCTCTCATTTCTTGAAGTTTAAGGAAAAGAAAGAAACCATGTGGGGCAGATGTAGACACAGAGAGCAAGAAGGACTGATGGAAGCAGAGGCAGAGGCAAGGATGGAGGGTTTGCCTCTGGTGAAGAGGAAAGACTCTAAAGAATATGCTGTAGTCTCCTAGAGCACTTCAAAGAGAAGAGTTCTAAAAAGTGACTTGAAGAATGGAAGCACATGGGAATCATCACACAGCCTTTCAAACAGGACTATTCCGGAGGTGACAAAACTATTTATAGTTTTTGCTGTGTTCAGGAAAGAATCACTTGCGTAACTTCAGTCATGCCTCCTACATTCTATGTTGCTGTTGTTCATATCTGAAAAAGGCTGATAGTCATCACTTTATTTTTTTAAAGAACCACAGTCTCTAGAACACCTTTTTAAACAATTTTCTTTTAGCCCAGCTGGTGTTGCTCAATGGTTGAGCATCAACTTATGAACCAGGAGGTCTCAGTTTGATTCCCAATCAGGGCATATGCCAGAGTTGCTGGCTTGATCCCCAGTGGAGGGCGTGCAAAAGGCAGCCAATCAATCATTCTCTCTCATCATTGATGTTTCTATCTCTCTCTCCCTCTCCCTTCTCTGAAATCAATTTAAAAAAAAAGACATCATTAATTATTAAAAAAGAAAACAATTTATTTTATTGATTTAATAGAGAGAGTGAGAGAGAAAACAATTTGTTGTTCTATCTATTGATGCATTCATTAGTTGATTCTTGCATGTGCCCTGACCTGAAATCGAACTCACAACCTTGGCATTTCAGGACGACTCTCTAACCAACTGAGCTACTCGACCAAGGTGACATTCATCACTAAAAATAAATAAATAAATAAAACCACACAAAACAAACAAAAAACCAACCTTGCCTATCTGGATTATTTATTCTGCTACTCAAATTTCTATCTGATAATAGAAAAACATGGGAGTAAAAATGTGTCCTTTTCCCATTTTAAAGAAAGTAATGTTCTCGGAAGCAAGCAATTTTTTAAAAATATATTTTTATTGATTTCAGAGAGGAAGGGAGTGGGAAAGATAGAAATATCAATGATGGGAAAGAATGATTGACAGGTTGCCTCCTGCAGGCCCCCCACTGGGGATAGAGCCCACAACCCAAGTATGTGCCCTGACTGGGAATCAAACTGTGACCTCCTGGTTCCTAAGTTGATGCTCAACCACTGAGCACACCAGTCGGGTGAGGAAAACAATTTTTAAAAATCATTTGTTCCTGTCTTTCTATCATAATACCCAATTACCACAACTATCCATGCCTCTCAAAACAGCTTCCTCACAATTTCTAAGTCACTGCAGCTATGACTTAATAATTGCTACTTATTATACCCAAATCCACTCTTCGTCACTCCCAGTCTATTCTTTCCACTGCAGGGAGCACATTTAGAACATATTAAACTTTATCACTTCATGTTTTAATATAAAGCCATTAATAGTACACCCATGATCACCCCTAACTTTCCAGACTCATTTCTTTGTACTCTTTCCCTCTACAAGATTTAACTTTTTATCCATTCTTAGCCATCTCGGATCTTCCTGGAAAGGCTTCTGTTCAGTGACCAATTATTCCATATGCCTGGGACTGAGGGAGTTTTCCTAGGAAACGGAGACTGGATCATTCAGTCTTTCGGTCCACCACCTCTACCTGTCAAACACTAAGTATTGGTCTAAAAACTACTTTCTCAGAAAAGCTTTTCTGACACCTCTTTGCTCCCAAATCATGCACATTAGTTTATTCCCTTCTGCCTTAGCATTCATCATGCTGAATTTGCTTTTTTTCCCTTTAATATTTTATTTATTGTTAGAGAGAAAGGAAGGGAAAAAAAGAGTAAACATCGATTCCAAAACCTGGACTGGGAATCGAACCGGCAGGGAACCTTTCAGTGCACATGCCAGCCAGGGCTGGATTAGCTTTTTAGAAAATATTTTTATTGATTTCAGAGAGAGGAAGGGAGAGATAGAAACATCAATGATTAGAGAGAATCATTGATCGGCTGCTTCCTGCACGCCCCCTACTGGGGACTGAGCTGGCAACCCAGGCATGTGCCCTGAACGAGAATTGAACCATGACCTCCTGGTTCCTGGGTTGACGCTCAAGCACTCACTGAGCCACACTGAATTTGCTTTTCTTTTTTCTTTTTTTAAATCCTCACCTGAGGATATTTTTCCATTGATTTAGTAGAGGGAAAGATAGAAATATCGATGTGAGAGAAACACATAGATTAGTTGCCTCCTGCATGCGCACTGACCAGAGCCTGGGAGGAGCCTGCAACCAAGGTCCTTGACCAGAACTGAACCTGGGACTCTTTGGTCCACAGGTGGATGCTCTATCCACTGAGCCAAACCGGTTAGGGCTGGATTTGCCTTTTTTGTTGTTGTTAATCCTCACCAGAGGATATTTTTCCATTGATTTCAGGGAGAGTGGAAAAGAGAGGGAAAGGTAAGAGAGAAACAACAATGTGAGAGGAACACATCCATTGGTTGCCTTCTGCAGGAGCCCTGACCAGGGCCCGGCCAGGGAGGAGCCTGCAACCAAAGTACGCGCCCTTGACTGGAATTGAACTCAGGACCCTTTGGTCCATAGGCCAAATCGGATAGGGCTGGATTTGCTTTTTAAATGTCGTCTACGTTATAAACTCCACAAGCCTGGATCCAGTGAAAATTTTGTTGACATTACATCACTAACACCTAGCACTATGTCTAGTCCATGTGGCTAGGACAGCCGTGGGCAAACTACGGCCCGCGGGCCGGATCCGGCCCGTTTGAAATGAATAAAACTATTGAAAAAAAAGACCGTACCCTTTTATGTAATGATGTTTACTTTGAATTTATATTAGTTCACACAAACACTCCATCCATGCTTTTGTCCCAGCCCTCCAGTCCAGTTTAAGAACCCATTGTGGCCCTCGAGTCAAAAAGTTTGCCCACCCCTGGGCTAGGAGATGAGTAATTATCTGTTTAATGAATAAATGGATCAATGAAAAGGTTTATCTGTGATGAAAGGTTTAGGCTAGGGGAGACCCAGGAAAATTTGAAGATACACCCACTATTCTATTTTCTTTAAGATATCTATTTTAGAAAGCTAATTACAATTAAATGCTCCATTTATCCACTATATATTCAGGATAAGACCAGCAGGATATTAAATAGTCTAAATTCTCACTAGTCAATCTCTATTACAAGTATTTTTCAATTTACAACAGCTCATATTCCTACAGAGAAAATGGGTTCTAGGCAACAGGAACAATAAGTATGACCTAAGACAGCAAGGAGACAGGAGGGCATACAGTGGCAAGTACTAGGAAATGAGACTGCTGAATGGGGTCAGAAAGACACACATGCTGGGCCATAGGGAGAACCTGAAAATTTGAGAGATTTAGTTTTAAGATTTTGGGGTTTTTTAATTCTCATAGTACATGATCATTATAAAAACAAAACAAAACAAAAAACCCCTAAAACCAGAATAAAATCTAAGCTAAAAAAAATTTTAATTCCATTTCCCAGAGAAACCTACTTTTATATTTTAACACTACAAGCAGGGAAATGAAATGAAGGGGGAGGAGGAAACTCCTAATAAGCCTCTCCTAATTCCAATATTTATTTAGCATATGTATAATGTGTCACATACTGGAGATCAAAATATTAAGGTTTAGTCTCCACTATGAGCACCAAATTGTGAGTGGGAAATAGTAACACAGGACTACTCTGCAACTGAGATGAGCTGAGATGAGCTGAGAAGAGCAATGGAAAAGAGGGCCCAGAGCTCTTACTTATATGAGAGTAATTAGGCAAAGAAATCAGAATTGGCTTTTAAAGAATAAGAAGGAATCTGCCAGGCAAAGAAAGAGAGGAAGGTCTCTGTATACAGAGGAAACAGTGTGTGTTAAGAAACTTTGTAATCTAAATGTTATGATCCTTCTTTTTTTCTTCTTTTTTTTTTCTTCTTCCCGCATTGGCCCCCATCCAATCACTACACTAAAAAATGAAACTAAAAAAAAAAAAAAAAAAAGAAAGAAAGAAAACGTGAAACTCAGAAAATGTTTCAAAACTCCCTGTAAGATAGGGAATGGGGAAGCAGAGAGGGAACAACAAAAAGATCAAAGATTACTGCCCTGGCTGGTGTGGCTCCATTGGAGTATAGTCCCATGCACTGAAGTGTCAAGTGTTTGATTCCCAATCAGGGCAAACTTGATGGAACAGGCATATATGGAGAAAAAAGACCAAGATGAAATAAGAGTAATTTAGGAAGAAAGGGAAGCAGGGTAAGTTTTTAAAGGATGTAAAGAAACGAAAATGTCAACAGCAGAAATAAAGCTGAATAGGAGGTGATAAAAGAAAATCAAATGAGTGATAAGGACAACCATTTGAGAAGTTTACACAAAAGACAGAAATGATAAGCCAGACACTACTTATTACAAGTGTTTTCAGGGAAAACAGAACTAAAGCAAAATAACCACAATATTTCTGGAAATGAAAAAAGAACCAATTTTGAAGAGTGTAAGGAGCTAATATATCAGGCAACATCAATGAACAAGACATGAGCTGTCAAAATATTTCAATAAAAAGAAAAAGGAAAATTCCTACCACAATCAGGCACAAGAAGCTCTGAAACAAACTGATTAATGCAAGATAATAGAGTGATTATCTACAGAATTTCTAAGGACATTTCTAAGGATTTAATAATTTTGAAGTATGTCTTCCAGTTATTCCTACTAAAAATATTTAGCTGAAAATCTATGCTACCTGACATACATGATAAATCTGTTTAAAGGTTAAGATTGAGAAAAATGGCAATGAGCACTGAATCCATCTCAATAAAGTTTAAATAATTTTTGAGAATTTTTATGAGTTTATTTGAGCCAGACTGATGACAACTGCCAGGAAGCGAAATCTCAGCTTTTAAATAATTTGTGTTAGCACTGAAAGTAATTACCAAGATAAGTCCTGACAGATGAAGTTAAAAACATGACATGTATCAAAAATATTCTAACAATATTCTGAGGTCCCAAGCTCACCATACAGAGGGAAAGGGGAATAAAGTGAGGATGGATTAAGAGAAAATAATAGTCTTCAGATATAAAGTGAGTCAAAGTATAATTTTCTTTTTCATGCTGACAAATCAGAAAAGTTTGCTTTTTAAAATTTATATTTGTACGTGAATTTATTTAAACTATAAACTAATGCACTTTAAAAACAGGATGTACACAGCCTGGCCAGTATGGCTCAGTGATTGAGTGACCTATGAACGAGGAAGTTACAGTTCAATTCCCAGTCAGGGCACATGCCCAGGTTGGGGGCTCGATCCCAAGTGTGGGGCATGCAGGAAGCAGCCAATCAATGATTCTTTCTCATCATTGATGTTTCTATTTCTTGTTCCCTTTTCCTCTCTGGAATCAATTAAAAACACACACACAAACCAGTAAGCATTACATAAAATGACAGAAACACACCCAACAGAATTCATTATAACATTTTTCATAAATGTTTTAAACATTCATTTTGAATTAAAAAAAAAACTACGCATAATTTATTTTTTATTGTTGTGTGTGTTTTTTTAAATTGATTTCAGAGAGAGTTAGGGAAAGATAGAAACATGGATGAGAAAGAAACATCTACCGGCTGCCTCCTGCATGCCGCCTACTGGAGACTGAGCCCACTGGCATGTGCCCTGACCAGGAATTCTCAAAACTCAACAACTGAAAATAAACACCACAATTAAAAAATGGGTAAGAGATCTGAAGAGATACCTGACCAAAGATGACATATATATTAAAGATGGCAAAGAAGCACTCAAAAAGAGGCTTAACATCATACCTCAGTAGGGAATTATAAATTAAAACAGTAAGATTCCACTACACACTTAGAATGGCTAAACTCCAAAACACTGACACCAGCAAATGCTGGTGAGGATGTTGAGCAACTGTTGGTAAAAAAGCAGAATGGTACAGCCACTTTGAAATACAATTTTACAGTTACAGTGGGGCCTTGACTTACGAGTGTCCCAACTAACGAGTTTTTTGAGATAACAGCTGTCTCTCTGCCGATTTTTTGCATTGAGTTGATAGAGTAATTTGAGTTAACAAGCTCCTTAACAATTAAACACGTAAGTCAAGGCCCCACTGTATATATAAAACTAAATATACTCTTACCATACAGTCCAGCAATCATGGCCCCTGGTATTCACCCAAATCAGCTGAAAGCTTATGCCCACACAAAACCTAAACACAAATGTTGATAGCAGCTTTATTCATAATTGCCAAATGTGGAAGCAACCAAGATAGCTTTTTGTAGGTGAATGAACAAACTGGTACACTGGGACAATAAAATATTATTCAGTGCTAGAAAGAAATGAGCCATCAAGCCATGAAATGATATGGAGGAAACATAAATGAATATTGCTAAGTGAAAGAAGTCAAGTTGAGGTTACATATTATATGATTCCAACTATATGACATTCAGGGAAACACAAAACTATGGAGATATGGGGGGGGTGAGGGAGTAAGAGATCAACCAAAGGACTTGTATGCATGCATATGAGCAAAACTAATGGACACAGACAGTAGTGGGGTGAGGACTTATGCTTGAGGGAGGGGGTGGCGGGCAGAGATCAATGCAGGACAAAGGAGACTCATATAATACTTTAAACAATAAAGAATTTTAAAAAATTAATAAGGTTATATGATAAGAACTATTAATAAGGAATAAGTCAAATAAGATAATTTTAACAAAGTTTAATTAATAGATATATCAGACTATATCCTGCAAACAGAAAAAAATATTATTTTTAAGTTTCCAAGGAGCACTTGCTAAATTGGATTATGCTTTAAATCACAAAGAAACCCTCAATAAATTTAAAAGGTATTTTAAAAGACTAAGGTCACTGACAACAAGGGGAAAAAAGAGTGAGTAGAGCTGTCCTAAATACCTCTTGAGTCAAAGAGAAAATCAACCTAGAACTACCAACTATTTGTTTAAGTATAAGAATATCATTCATGTAAATTATAGAGTGCAGCCCAGCCAAAGCTGTACTCAGAGGTAAATTAAGAATACTAAAAATTTAATTATTTTAAACAAAGGAACGAAGAGTTTAATTAGTTAGAAAAAAGTACAACAAAAATTATGAAGAAAAGCAGAAAGAGCAAAATAAAGAGACTAGTAGAAATCAGGGAATCAGAAAACAATAGAATAAATCTCAATAGAATAAATCACTAAGTAGACAAACATCTGGCAGATAAAGTCAAGAAAAATAACGAAATCACACAAAAAAAAGATGGAAATAGTCCTGGCTGATGTGGCTCAGTTGGTTGGAATGTCATCTGCAACACTGAAAGGTTGAAAGGTCAAGGGTTCAATTCCTGGTCAGGGCACATACCCAGGCTGCAGGTTTGATTCCTGGTCTGGATATGTGCAGGAGGCAATCAATCAATGTTTCACTCTCACATGTATATGTTCCTCTCTCTCTTTGAAATCAATTTTTTTATTAAATCCTCACCTGTTTTCAGGTGAGGATTAATTTAAAAAAGATGAAAATATATACCAGATTTTAATAAAAAAATATTACATGCATCTCTATAACAAATTTAAAATCTTAAAATAATGTATAACCTATGGAAATAGAAATTATCAAAAGTAACTCATCAATACCTAAAGATACCTAGAAAGACTACAGAAGTAACTGCAGGCGTTACCATATGGCCTGTTACTCTTATTAAACTACTAGTAATTTCTATGATATTCTCTATCCTTTCAGTAAGTTCCATACACTTGACTAACGTGAGTAGGGTTTTGATTTCTTCCATGCCTTCTGTTATCGGCAAATTTATTATTATATACCCTTATCAGCAGTTAAAAAAGAAAGACCTGATCATCTCCTAAATAAGTGTCACACAAAAACATTTGATAAAATTCAGAAGCCATTCCTATTTTCTGTAAAGTAGAAACAGAATAAAATAATAAAGAATCTCTCTCTAGCTGTGGTCAGGTGGCTCAGTTGGTTGGAGCGTCATCCCATACACCAAGAGGTTGCCAGTTTGATTCCCAGTCAGAGCACATACCTAGGTTTCAGGTTCGATGGAAACAGTCCTGGTCCCAGTGATGGCACATACAGGAGGCAACCGACTGATACTTTCTCTCTCACTCTCCCACTTCTCTCTCTCCCTCTCCTTCCTCTCTCTAAAATCAATAAAAACATATCCTAGGGTGAGTACTAAAAAAAAAAAAAAAAAAAAAAAAATTCTCTCTCTAAAATCAACAGCTGCTATCATCCTTAATTGTAAAAATGCCAAAGATGTTCCAAGACAATTATCATCTCTCTTATTTAACCATGTCTTGGAGATTCTGCCCAATGTAATAAAGAGCTAAAACAGATATAAATATGTTGACTATTGGAAAGGAGACAAAAGTTGCTATTATTTTCACAATGAACCAGGAAAACAAAAGTAAATAAAATTTTATTGAAGTCCAGGGAGATAATAAAAATAACAGTGAACACAAAAATCTAGTTACTTCTATGTATTTATCAGAACTAAAACGAGATTCACATTTCTAGTGATAGTAAATATCAAACCTCTCTGAAGGGTCAATTTAAGACTTTTAAATGCTATACATTTTCACTCAGTAATTCCACTTCTACAAATATATTCTAGTAATAATCAGGAATAGAAAGATAGTCACCATAGTATTATCTGTAGAGGAAATAAGTTACACATTCAGCAATAGGAAAATAATGAAACTAAGGCAGAGCTCTACAATGGTGCTAGGTAAACATTAAAAAAATCATTTTTAGTCCTTGCCAACTAGTTGGAGTGTCATCCTGTGCACCAAAAAGTTGTGGGTTCGATTCCCTCTCAGGGCACAAATCTAGGTTGCAGGTTCGATCCCTAGGTTGGGGCACATACGGGAGGCAGCTGACCGATGTTTCTAGCATTGATGTCTCTCTGTCTCTGTCTCTCTCCCGCCCCTCCCTCTAAAATCAATGTACATATCCTTGGGTGAGGATTTTTAAAAATCATTTTTAAAAAGAATTTTTAAGGAGAACAAAGGAAAACTTTCAAGATGTAATATTAGGTAAAAAAAAAGAAGGCGCCCTAGCCGGTTTGGCTCAGTGGATAGAGCGTTGGCCTTGCGGACTGAAGGGTCCCAGGTTCAATTACGGGTCGAGGGCACATGCCCAGGTTGCAGGCTCAATCCCCAGCAGGGGGTGTGCAGGAGGCAGCTGATCAATGATTCTCCTCATTGATGTTTCTATCTCACTCTCCCTCTCCCTTGCCCTCTGAAGTTAATAGAAATATTTTTTTAAAAAGCAAGATAGCAAATTATACAAAATATGATACCAATTTTATAAAAGTAAACTATGTACACACATATATATAAAGAAGAAAGAACTAGCAGATAACATACCAAAATACCAACAGTAGTTACCCATAGGTAAAGAAATGAGTTTTTCGGTGTGTTGTTCTTTTTTTACTTTGTTTCTTTTCAAATATTTAATTAGGAAGGTGAAAAAAAAGTTCAGAAAAAATTTACAACAGAGATACGTTATCGAACATCTGGCTATATTTCCACTATTATATCTGTCAATGTAAGTTCTTATTAATAATTTGCTCTTTAGAGTACCTGAAATTTTATCTAAATGCTTTTCCCCATATCTATTACTCATGTGTTTATTATATAACAATTTTGCTTCATTCACAAGCCTATGGATTACTAAATAATCTCAAAATTAAAAGGAATAGGAATTAATTTTTAAAAACTAAGATTATTTTAAAATACCCTTTGCTCTTAAGAAATAAATGCAGCCCTAGCTGGTTTGGCTCAGTGCACAGAGGACTGGGTCTCAGGATGGATTCCGGTCAAGGACACATGCCCAGGTTGCAGGGACATGCAGGAGACAGACAATCAATGATTCTCTCTCATCATTGATGTTTCTATCTCTCTCTCCCTTCTACCTTCCTCTCTGAAATCAATAAAGATATATTTAAAAAATAAATAAATGCAAAATAAAACCTATCGTTCCCGAACCTATTAAACAGTTACATGAAACAATATTACCAAATGTAATAGCTTGATCGGAAAGATATTAATACGGATTAAAAGTACCCAAATAACTCATGTTTTCAGCGCACTGGAAATGAAGGTTAGAGGTTAACATGTTAAGATAAATATATAAGAACAGTAAGAATATCCAAACCATAATGGAGATCAGGAAAGACTCACAAATAAAGTTATACACCAAGCATGTCAAACTGAAAGGCTAATATGGATCAAATAAACAAGGTTTAAGTTTTTCTTGAACATTAACTTACCAGACACTGAATAACTGCACAAATTAATAAGCATAACACAAATAAACCTATTTTTCTTGTTCTCCGAAACCGAAATATTTCCTGTTGCGCATACTAAACAAGTCAGTCAAGGCTAATGACGTTGCAATTGTCTGCTAAAATATTCGCTGCTAGTATTAGTGGATAGAAATGGTGCACCTGCGCGTAAGGCGCGTAAGAGAAATAAATGCAATATGATTATAGTAATCAGTCCTTAGCAAATGTTGTAGTCCGTTATTAATAATTATGTATAACAGGATGTTGTAAAAATTAAGTTACGAAATTTTTATTAAAACGTTTCTTACATACCATTATATTGGCTGGGTCACAAAAATATTCTTTGTGGCCCCAAGCAGCCCACAGGCTGGAGTTTGACATGCTTGCTATACACAAAGGCTGAGATTTGCATACATATGCATGTAAATCGAATTAAGTAGGTGACAAGAGAGAGGTCAAAAGGGGCACTTTTTTTCTTTTCAGATGTGATGCTTACAATAAAACCATTATATTATTTTCTGAATCCCTATATGCAACTTTCACACCAACATCAAATTCCTAAAGACATTTTTATATCTGTATTTTATTTCAGTAGCCAAGCTATTTTATATTTTTAAAACTCTCTTATATGCCCTCACCACGAGCAAAAAAAAAAAATCCAGAAGGATTACAATGAAAATACAACAATTATTAAAAGTACAAGACAAGCCCTAGCTGGTTTGGCTCAGTGGATAGAGCACTGGCTTGCAGACTGAAGGGTTCCGGGTTCAATTCCTGTCAAGGGCACATGCCCAGGTTGCGGGCTCGATCCTCAGTGTGGGGTGTGCAGGAGGCAGTTGATTAATGATTCTCCATCATCATTGATGCTTCTATCTCTCTCTCCCACTCCCTTCCCTTCTGAAATCAATAAAAATATATTTTTTAAAGTACAAGACAATATAGAAGAATGTTCTGTATGTATTTTTATTGATTTTTGGAGGGAGAGAGATAGAAACATCAATGATGAGAATCATTGATTGGCTGCCTCCTGCATACCCCCTACTGGGGATTGAGCCTGCAACCCGGGCATGTGTCCTTGACCGGAATGGAATCCGGGAGCCTACAGTCCGCAGGCCAGTGCTCTATCCACTGAGCGAACCAGCCAAGACGAATAATGTTTTTTTGAAAAAGGTAAAATGGGGAAGATCTTAAACAGAAGGCAAAGGATTAATATCTATTATGTATAAAGAGCGTATACAATTAGATAAGAAGGTATGCATTGGCTTGGCCTTTTAGTAAGTGAATTTGGCATCTACTGAAACTTGAAGTGTACATTTAAGAATTCTTTTTATGAAAATACTTGCACACATATGCATGTGCACAAAGATATAAGGAGTTCATTAGGTCTTCAGTTTTAGTTGCTCATAACTGAAACATAAATAACCATGAGTAATTAAAAGAGAACTATGTAATGGAATAATACCTCATGTCTGTTGAATGATGAGATACAACTATAAGTATTGACAAGGAAAATAATATATAATAATCGATTTTTTAATTTAAAAAAACTAAGGTAAAAACTATACAAATGGTACTTATTTCTAATTGCATAAGTAAAACAAAATTATTAACAGTGAGTACCTCCAAGGAATGGGACTAGAAAGTGAGGAAAAACTAATCTTCACTTTTTACTCTAAATAATTTACTTGAACCTTTTATAATAAGCACATCCCTCTTCTGGAATTTAATTTTAAAATAAGGGAAAAAAAACAACACTAGCCTGTCATGATAGCTATCCTTGAGGGCTGAGAATAGAGTGATTTTTGTCCTGTTCCTTAGTAATTTTCACTACTTTCAAATTTTCTATGAGAAATATGCATATTTTTAAATCCGAGAAGCCTGTATTTTTTTTAAAAAAACACCTGTATTCTTTAAAAAAAAAAAAAAAAAAAATATATATATATATATATATATATATATATGTTGTTAATGATTTTTTTACAGGGAGGAATGGAGAGGGATAGAGTTAGAAACATCGATGATGAGAAACATCGATCAGCTACCTCCTGCACACCCACTACTGGGGATGTGCCCGCAACCAAGGTACATGCCCTTGACTGGAATCGAATCTGGGACCCTTCAGTCAGCAGGCCAATGCTCTATCCACCAAGCCAAATCGGTCAGGGCAAAAAACACCTGTATTTTATTTCAGTGGTGAAACTAATTTTTTTCCTGAAAAATGATTTTTAATTTAACAGTTATGATCTCAGAAACTTGGTCCTGGGATTCCAACCTCTTTCACAAAAGTCTTAAATCTAAGTTTGGGAGTAGAACATTTGCTGTAGAAGCAATTAAATGTAAAAACCTATTTTAGAATGGAATATTAACTAACATTTACTAAGCACTTAAGCACTGCATCTGCTAAGTACTTTACCTGCATTGCTCTAAATAGCCCTATGAAATTTGTATGATACTGTTATTATTCCCAGTATACAGATGAAAAAAAAAAAATCAGGTCTTGAAAACAATGCATATCTTGGCCAGGATCAAGTAGAAAAGCCAGGATTCAAACCTGGGTCTCCAGCTCCTAACCACCTGAGATATACGGAGTAAGTACAAATGCACCTCAGAGACAATAAGCTAGAACTCAAATCTCGCATGAGTGTTCAGATTGTCTACTGTTAACCAGGTTAGTGATCCTGAAATGAAGAAGTAGTGAAACTCAATTCCGAACACAGAAGAAAACAATCAGTGTTTCTTCAAGGCAATAGGAGCTATTTTTTCCTTCTCTGCTTCTTACCAAGGTGCAAGAAGGATACAAGGGACAACTCAGATGTGTAAGTAACTTAACAACTTCCCTCTTATTAGTCTGAACTTAGTTAGCCCTCTCACTGAAATTAGGCTTTTGAAAACAAGTTGATCAGAACTCTGAAGCCTTAAACAAGGCGCAGTTTCAAATTTCATCAGAAGCATAACACTTAGAAAGCCAAAAGAAACCTTATACTTGAATATTAGAATAATCAATATCAACAGATTAAACATAGGAAGGATTTAACAGTAGCTACTTATTTTATCCTCAGCTATTTGAACAAGCTCTCTTTTTTAAAAAGTAAAACTGAAAGTTTATCCTTAGCTACCTGAGCAAGTTCTAAGTTTTCTCTTATAATTGAAAAAGAAATATACACCACTGTCAACCATGTCTACTTGGAAACCGGCCTATCAGAAACATCAGAGAAACATAGAAACCCCTATTCATTTGTTGAGTAGATATTCTCCAACTTCAAACTTACTGCAACTTTATAAATTTGGTATTAAATGTCACAAAGTCCCGAAGAATAACTCTGTGTATAACTGGTAAACCATGAATCAAGGCCCCAAAGGAAGTGGAACACCTAGGAGCTCTTTCTCAGTAAAAGTACCTGCTTATAGAAGGAACCAGCAGAGAAGCTGACATCACAGACTAAGTTTTACACTCCAACATTCTATACCTTAACCCTTTAGGGCGGGAGGCCAACAAGACCACCCCTTAAGTTGAGGGCAACTGACACTACCAAATTATGGCAGTATTGAAACTCAGTACTAAGCCATCAGTAACAATGACTATTTAGTGAAAACGTAAAATTCACTGAATTAAGGTGAATGTCTTTCACCAAAACCTGAAAGTGGGTTTAATGTATATTACAGGTCAAAAAAATTTTGAGGTTCACTTTTCACAATGTAAATCAGTGTTCTTTGTAAATCAGATTTTAAAACCAAGGATGCAAAAACTGCCTTAAATCAATACCCTAAATAGGAGAACGTGAGCAAAACTTTTCATGTAAATTTTTTTCACATCTAAATAAAACACATAGAAGTGAGTATGTTTTACAAATGCCACAGAGCATCTGGCAAAGTTGACAAGTTCTAACCTGCTTAAAAATTACTATTCACTGCTTTCATCCCAATCTAACTTCATTTAATGTTATTCTTTTGGATAAACTCTACCAAAAAACAACAAGAACAACAAAAAACACCCCAGAGCAAATTCTTGAATTCTTGCACATTTCAATATCCTGCCTACCTATAAGAGCGGAAGAGTTGAACAGAACAGGGGAAAAAACGTGACGTGCACAACCTTGATCCAAAACACAGCTCGTTGTAGTCTAATTTTAGGTCTAACCAATTTAATGTCTTTTTTACAGAGATTAAAAAAAGAAAACTATAGGTCACTTGTAAAGGAGTACTGAGATAATTATGTCAATGGGAGTTGGCGTTATCTATGGAGGAAACAAAATCACGGTCACACCAAGAGTATTCCCACAAAATTTAGGGTACAAGAAGAATAAAACAGCAGCCGACAATGGTTTTTCACACTTCAGTTACTGAATGAACTTTATGTTTAAAGAATTAGTCAAAAGGTTAAGTCCACCGAGGAATCTGTGGGAGCGGAGTGTGTGTGTGTGTGTGTGTGTGAGTGAGTGTGTGTGTGTGTGTTTTAAAGATAGCCAAACATGGTTAAAAGCCCATCTTCACCTAAATTACCTAAAGCAGCAAATAATCACCTCCTGGCTGAAGATCAAACAAAAAAAAAAATCACAAGACGACCCGAAAGTTCTGCTCTTTAAGCGGAGGCCCTCAAACCCTCGGAAACTATACGTTTTTACGAATGCGAAATGTGGAAGCGATCAGATTTGAGTTTAAAAGTGTCAGGGACGCGGGACAATGTGCCTGAGCAATAAAGCTGGGGTGAGCAGCGCAGTGGCCGGGGGCGCTGGGGCTCGGAAAGAGGGGGAAAATCCAAGAATCAGCCCCGAGACGCCGGTCCCGCCGCAAAGGAAACGGAGGCGAGGAGGCTGAACGGCGAGGAGGGACGGGCAGGGCAGAGCCCACGGCGCCGCTCGGGCCGGGCAGGACCGGGTCCAGGAAGAGGAGCCCCGCCGGCGCGGCCAGCTCCCCACTCGGGGCGACAGCGGAGCAGCAGCCGCCCCAGGGAGCAGACAATGAGCCACCGCCCCGGGGGCCGCGGCTGCGGGCGCGCAGGTGGCGGCGGTCCCGGGCCGCCCGCGCCTGCCAGGCCGCGGAGAAGGAAGAAGGAAGGAGAGCGGCGGCCCCGCGCCCGGCCCGTCTGCCCACTTACCCTGCGAGGAAAGGTCCCCGCCCAGCGAGGCGCCTCCGTCCGAGCTCCCGGCGCCTGCGGAGCCGCCCCGGGCCAGCGCGCGGCGGCGGGGAGGGGACGCAGGGGGAGCGCACGGGAAGAGGGGCCGCGCTGCAGGCAGCCGCCCTACCGCTAGGCCGAGCGGCAGCGGAGCCCCACGGGCGCCGGGAGGGGAGGGCAGGGAGGCTCCGGCAATGGCGACGGCCCCGGCTGGAGGGGAAGCGGAACAACCGCCGCCGCTGCGCGTGGCCACAACCCTGGGGGAGGGCGGCGGCGGGGAGCGGGGAGGGGCGGGGAGGACAGCGCCCCTCCCGGAGCTCCACGGAGGGGCTGGGCACCGCCTTCCAATGGGCGGGCTCTGGCGGGAGCTGCTGGGAGTTGTAGTTGGTGTGTACAGCTGCTCTCTTTTTTGGGGTGTGGGCATGTGCTTCATATTGAGAGGCAGCCAGTTCCTCATCTGATTCAACATTGTCTCCACTCAGCTAAGTGTCAACCAAAGATGCTGGCAGATGTCTTTTATATGAATCGGCTCCAGGACATTTGTTTCTGGGAATTCATCCATTATCCATTTTACTTTAAAAAAAAATCCTATCTTCCTATATAATAAAAGGGTAATATGCAAATTGACCGAACGGTGGAACAACCGGTCGCTATGACGCACACTGACCACCAAGGGGCAGACGCTCAACACAGGAGCTGCCCTTGGTGGTCAGTGTGCTCCCAGAGAGGGAGCCCACTCAACCAGAAGCCCAGAAGCCGGGCCCACCACTGGCAAGCGCAGCAGCGCTAAGGCTGTCCGACTGAAGGCTTAGGCCCACTCCCCAAACCTGAGGGCTCCTGGACTGTGAGAGCGCACAGGTCAGTCTGAGGGACCCACCGAGTGCACAAATCTCGTGCACCGAGCCTCTAGTATGTATGTGTGTGTGTATGTGTGTGTATATATGTACATATACATATATATTTCAAATTGATTTCAGAGAGGAAAGGAAAGAGAGAAACATCAATGATGAGAGGGAATCAAGAACCATCCATCAGCTGCCTCCTGCATGCCCCTTACTGGGGATTGAGCCCACAACCAGGGCATATGCCCTGATGGGGAATTCAACCATGACCTTCTGGTTCATAGGTCCATGCTCAACCACTAAGCCACACCGGCTGGGCTATCCATTTTTACTTTTTACCTACAAACTCTACGATATTTTGCTGCTAAATTAAGCCCCATCTACTTACAAATTAAGGCCTCCAACTTTTATCTTTAGAGGAGTTATCGATGTATTCACTACTACTACAAATATTTGAGTGTCTAATATGTACCAGAAATGGTTAAGGCATAAGGGACATAAGAATGTACGAGTCACTTTGCCTTTGTGGCACTCACAAAAAATACAATAATTAAAATAGTGATATCTGGTATGAGGGAAAACTGGGGAGACTGTTTTGGATAGCTTGACCAAAGAAAGCATCTTTAAAGAGGTGACATTTAAGCTGAGAACAGAGAGAGCCATGAGAAGCACCCAGGAGAAAGTATTCCAAGTAGAAAGAGGAAGAAAGGGGCTTGCTAAGGTCAGTTCAAAACGGCTGTTTACATCAGCCGTGGGCAAACTACGGCCCGCGGGCCAGATCCGGTCCGTTTGAAATGAATAAAACTAAAAAAAAAAAGACCGTACCCTTTTATGTAATGATGTTTACTTTGAATTTATATTAGTTCACACAAACACTCCATCCATGCTTTTGTTCCGGCCCTCTGGTCCAGTTTAAGAACCCATTGTGGCCCTCGAGTCAAAAAGTTTGCCCACCCCTGGTTTAGATGAAACTTAGGGCAAGTAGGGTAGTGTAGTATGAAAACATTAGAGTAAACAATATTCAGGTCAGGAAGGATCTTGAATGCCATGGTAAAGAGTTTGGACTTTTTTCCAAGAAGCTATTAAATTTAAGCAGGGAAGTGATGTTATCTGGATTACACTGTAAGATCACTAGGTTGCTACGTGGAGAATGGAGTACAGAGATGCAAGAATAGAAGAGAAATGAATTAGAGAGGCAGTGATCATGATGGATACAAGAAAAATAACAGTAGAAATGGAGAAAGGTAGCCAGATTGTGCTTATCTATAGTGTAGAGAAAAAAAACCTCAATTGATATGGAGAGTACAAAAAAGGAATTAAAGAGCAATATGGCTATTTACTATTAGATAGCCTTAAAAACAATCCCATTATTGGCCTTGGCCAGGTACTCAGTTGGGGATTCGATCCCTGGTCAGAGTACATACAAGGATGAATGCATGAATAAGTGGAACAACAAATAGATGTTTCTCTCTTCCTTCTTCTCTTTTACTTATCAGGATAAGTAAAATAAATCTTCTCAAAACATATCAAAGTGAAACTGCAAAATACCAAAGGTAAAACAACCAGAAAGAAAACATATGCCCTGTAAAGAAACATCTATACAGGGGTGGGCAAACTTTTTGACTCGAGGGCCACAATGGGTTCTTAAACTGGACCGGAGGGCCGGAACAAAAGCATGGATGGAGTGTTTGTGTGAACTAATATAAATTCAAAGTAAACATCATTACATAAAAGGGTATGGTCTTTTTTTTTTTTTTAGTTTTATTCATTTCAAACGGGCTGGATCCGGCCCATGGGCCGTAGTTTGCCCACGGCTGATCTATAACGATGGGTTGCCAGTTGACAATGAAAAAATATTTTCAAAGTGCCAAGAGATAATAACCAAATTTAGAAGTGTATACCCAGCTAAATTATCAGCCATATGAGCAAAGGGAAAATAAAGATATCATCAAACAAAAAAAGATATATTACAAAACAGAGACCTACTAAAGCAGTGGTTCTCAACCTTCTGGCCCTTTAAATACAGTTCCTCATGTTGTGACCCAACCATAAAATTATTTTTGTTGCTACTTCATAACTGTAAAGTTGCTACTGTTATGAATCGCTATGTAAATATCTGATATGCAGGATGGTCTTAGGCGACCCCTGTGAAAGGGTCATTCGACCGCCAAAGGGGTCACAACCCACAGGTTGAGAACCACTGTACTAAAGGAACTCCTTGACTACCAGAGGGAAAAGGGGATGAGGAGGTAGAAGAGGGTATAGGAGATAAATGGTGATGGAAGGAGACTTGACTTGGGGTGGTGAACACACAATACATATGATGTATTATAGAATTGTACACCTGAAACCAATGTCACCCCAATAAATTCAATAAAAAAGGGGGAAAAAGGAACTCCTTAAAAACATATACTTCAGGTAGAAACTGATTCCAGAAGGTCTGAAATGCAAAAAATCAGGTAGATAGATAAACCTACGCTCCTATCACCGATTAGGACAATGCTGAAGGGCATACTTACTCCATATTATTTCATTGTCTCTCAGCCTACCAAAACCCTTACATTCAATAAGCATACTTTGTGAGTATGGGGAATAATATAGATAGGTGTAATTTCACTCTAATTTCTTTATCTCCATACCATATAAACCAGAATCAATTATCAAAATATAGGTGAATAGCTTGAAATGAATAGAATATCTGACTAGAATAATCAATCCTTAAACTCATTATATTCTAAAATAATTAGAGCTACAATAGATCTTTCCAATTCCCAAGCCATGTATATACCATCCTCCATGAGAAGTAGCTAAAATATCTCAATTCCTGGTAGAGTGGCTGAGAAACACACACACACACACACACACACACACACACACACTAATCTCTGTTACCCCCTTACTAGTACTTGAGGTTTCCTGTCTGTTATTTTTACCCAAAAGAACATAGCATAATACTTTAAGAAAAATAAACCCCAAAAGTAAAACAAATACTGGATCATAATAACCAAGAGAATAGTACCCATTTTCTTGTCCTTAAAAAAAAAAAAAGATATACATAATTACAAAACTGATTTTTAAAAATAAAGTGCTTATTCATTTTAAAAATACCCACAGAATATACAGAGTTCAAAACCAGAAATGTTCTATCAAAAGTAATGTCATCTGGCCCAGCCTGTATGGCTCAGTGGTTGTGTGTCGACCCATGAATCAAGAGGTCACAGTTTGATTCCCAGTGAGGGCACATGCCTGGGTTTTGGGCTTGATCCTCAGCAGGTAGTATGCAGGAGGCAGCCGATCAGTGGTTCTCATCATTGATGTTTCTGTCCCTCTATCCTTCTCCCTTCGTCTCTCTGAAATCAATCTATAATAATAAAAGCATAATATGCTAATTGGACCGGACAGCTGAATGACCTCCCGGAAGAAGCCGAGGTGCGAGGGCCGAGCCCCTTGCATGAATATCGTGCATTTATCCTCCAATTAAAAAAAAAAAAAAAGTAATGTCACCTGCAACCACTTATTAGGCAAGAATGGTCCTATCCAAGTGTTCTTCACTGACATACACATTTTTTAATACTTTTGAATAGCTATATAAATGAGTAAATGGCTAAAACATGTTCTAAGCGACAATTTAGACGGGGTGGAAATTTTAGTCATTTTAAAGATTTCTAATATTTCTGCCTTATGGCACTGGGTTGCTTTTTTCAATATTTAAATTCTCAAACACATCTTCAAAAATAAATGTTATGACTAGTCGAGCCATACATGTCAAATTATAGAAGATTTATTCCCATAAAAACACCAAGCTATTGCCCTGGCCGGTTTACTCAGTTGTTAGAATGTCGACCCTCAGACCAAAGGGTCACAGGTTCTATTCCTGTCAAGGGCACGTACCTTGGTTGCAGGTCCCCCCAGCCCTAGAAGGGGTGAGTGTGGGAGGCAACCAATCAATGTGTGTCTCTCACAGAGATGTTTCTCTCGGTCTCTACTCCTCTCTCTAAAAAATCAATGGGGGGGAAAATGTCCTCAGGTGAGGATTAACAAAAAACAAACAAGCAAAAAAACAGAATGTTTTAGGAAATCCGTTATAGCATATAAACTGTATATCATATCCCTTTAATCTATTTAAAACAAACAATGCCAACATAACATGGTTTTAGTGGCTTTGGTTTTGGAACATGCTTGCTCTAAAAAAATTGCCCTAAATAAATGGAAGGGCATGCTTGCCCTTTTATTTTTTAATTAGCTTATGGCACTTACTTTATTTTCTAATTTTTTTCCAAAGTAAAACAATAAATCAAGACTTTTCAAAAAAAAAATCAGCAATGTTATTTTTAATACAGATGTGGTATAGAATGTTTAATTACAGTAGGGCAGAGATTCTAGTTAAATAAAATTGAAACCCTTATTACCTCCAATATAAAATTACTAAATTAATGTCTCAAACGAAAATACTAGTATACAGCTTACTGAGCATACTGGCTAGGGCTGGTGAAAGCTTTAACTCACACCATTATTCACTACAGATTTATGATTTATCAATTACATTCTCCACCACTTTGGCAAAAGGATGAAGTTGGTTTCTTTTTAAAACAGTTTATAAGCCCCAGCCGGCTTGGCTCAGTGGATACAGCGTCAGCCTGCGGACTGAAGGGTCCCGGGTTCGGTTCCCGGTCAAGGGCACGTGCCCAGGTCGCGGGCTCGATGCCCAGCGGGGGGCGTGCAGGAGGCAGCCAATCCATGATTTTCTCTCATCATGGATATTTCCCTCTCTCCCTCTCCCTTCCTCTGTCTGAAATCAATAAAAATATATATTTTTAAAAAACAAACAGTTTATAAATCTAACATAGCAAAGACTATATATAAGTTCATATTGCACTTTTTACACACAAGAATAAAACAGTAAAGTCAAGTGTCTTGCATACACTAAGAACAGCACAAATTTGTCACAAACTTAATGCAGAAGTTGATGTGAGATGTATTCAAAATGTAGAAATGTAACATATGTATGTACAGAAGGCTGAGACTATTAACAAACAATATACTGTATGACTTTCTTCTTTTTAGCACAGTTGTATTTATTAATATAGCCTTTTGGTTCTAAATCAAGACCTCTTATTTTTTTAAAAAATCACCTGAAGATACAAAAATATTTTTGCAAATGTGCAACTTAATAAAATATATTCTTTCTGAACTGTCTTCCTGACAAATTCAGTATTAAATCAGAACTAAATCTTAGTACTTAGTTTCATCAAGTCCTTTGACAATTCATATATTAAAAAGCAAAATAGCCCGGCTGGTGTTGCCCAGTGGTTGAGCATCGACCCATGAACCAGAAAGTCATGGGACTGCAGGCTCAATCCCCAGTAGGAGGCATGCAGAAAGCAGCCAATCGATGATTCTCTCAACACTGATGTTTCTATCTCTCTCTCCCTCTTCTTTCCTCTCTCTGAAATCAATAAAAACATATATATATGTATATATATATATATATATTTTTTTTTTTAAATATATTTTATTGAATTCTTACAGAGAGAAAGGGAGAGAGATAGAGAGCTAGAAACATCGATGAGAGAGAAACGTCGATCAGCTGCCTCCTGCACACCCCTTACTGGGGATGTGGCCACAACCAAGGTACGTGCCCTCGACCAGAATTGAACCTGGGCCTTTCAGTCTGCAGGCCAACGCTCTAGCCACTGAGCCAAACCGGTTAGGGCTATATATAAATATTTTTTAAAGCAATATAACATATA
This sequence comes from Myotis nattereri, assembly GCF_964212035.1. NCBI lineage: Eukaryota > Metazoa > Chordata > Mammalia > Chiroptera > Vespertilionidae > Myotis > Myotis nattereri. Next base: position 53,607,603 of record NC_138077.1, read on the forward strand.
AAAGGAGAATGGAAATGTTTTAAGGAATAATCAATTTTAATATTAATATTTTCTTAGTTATTTTAATATTTTCTTTGAAACTCTGGATGACTTCAATATTCTCATAAAATTAAGATTTAAATAAACTCATTCATCTAAATTATTTTATTCTTATTTATAATAATTTTCTCAATTTTTAGCTTAAATTGAAATGTTTCTACTCACAGAATGAGAACAATTTGTCTCTAATACATAAAGTACTCACTTTTGCAACCCAAATGAGGATAAAAATCACTTCTCACAAAATAAATATTAATGTAACAGAATTAAGTTTCCTGTACTAGCACTAGATGCTTGAAGATTATCAAAGGTCTACACAACAGAGCACTCAATTTTGGAATTAGTTGAGAATGATCCAAAATTTCCTCCAGTAAACATAATTTTAGCCAAAAATGAAGACAAAAGACAAAATAATGACAATTCTAAAAGAATGCTTCTAATCACAAATGATTAGGTCTTATTTAGGTTTATGGAAAGCATTTAATTGCAGAAAACTTATAGGGGGAAATGGCCATATTTGAAAACAGCCACAAGAATCAAAGTAGAACACAGGATGGTAATAAGGAGAGTTACAGAACATACTAAAGTGGTATGTATAGTCAGTCCCACTGGAACCTGTAGAGTCACATTCTTGTACACCTGTGGAGAGAGAAGTTCGAGACATTTAAAATGGATGTTCTAAGTAAGACCACTATCTCTTTATTTTTATTTTTTGGCTTTTAAATATTCTTCAGCCAATTCTACACTACATGTAACATTATTGTTTGAATGATTCTTTTGGATTGAACATTTAATGTAAATAAATCAGACTCAATTCCCACAATAATTCTTAAATTCTCATTAGTTTTGTCTTTTTCTATATTTTACATAGAATTGAGTATATCCTTTTTAAAAACCCAGGCCAGCCAGGCCGGTGTGGTTCAGTTGGCTGAGTGTTGTCCCACGTAAAAGAAGTTGCAGATTCAACTTAGTTTCTATTTTCTATTTGGTTTTGAAGACAAAAGGTTCAATTAGAAACTTTGGGAAATTTTTTGGTTTAAAAATAAGTTTTTAAAAACATTAAAATTTGGGAATATTTTTATTTTCAGCTTGTTTTTAAAAATACCTGGATTATAATTTCATAACCAAAAAAGATTATTTTATCACCACAATCTGTAACAAAGTGCTATTTGAAAATTATAATCTTAAAAAATGGCATCTTAAGCAAACAAGCCTTAATATAGATCACCACCTTAGTAATGGCCACCTATAACTCAAAGTAAAGAAAAAAAAATCAAATAGCTTAAGTATGACTTCTTATTTCAAGTTACATGGTCTTAAAGAGAATTGAATTCAAAATATTTTAACAGGGTAATTACTTATTTCATAGCAATGCACATTACCAATTTTTAAATCAATAAATCATAAACGAACACTAATCATACTCTTCATTCACATACTCTTAAATGTAATTCTCCAGATGTATTTTAGAGTTTTAAAAAAATTATGGTAACGTATCTGTGATATTGTGTTTTATATAAGACATACGTATTTGGTTTTCATTCCCTTTCTAGCTCAAAGCTCCCCAAACTGTTGGAATTTCCTAAGTGTTAAGGGTAAGCATGGTGTCTTTTATGTTGGTGAAGTAGCTTTTGGAAAGCACCTAAGGGTGAGGACTGGTTGCCAATGGAGCTAACCATGTGATAAGAGGGTTGGAACTTTCAGTCCCACCCCAGACCTCCAAGAAGAGGAGAGGGGCTGGTTTGTTCAGTGGTTAGAGCATTAACCCATGGGTTCGATTCCAGGTCAAGGACATATACCTCAGTTGCAGGTTTGATCCCTGGCTCCACTAGGGGTGTGTGTTGGAGGCAACCAGTTGATGTGTCTCTCTCACATACATGTTTCTCTCTCTCTCCCCCCCCCCTCCTGCCTCTCACTTCCTTTAAAAATCAATGGAAAAAAACTTAACCACTCTGAAGAGAGGCAACAAGTATGTATAAAAGCCTAAATGACCATTATGACTGAATGACTGGAACGACCGGTCAACCAGTCGCTATGATGTGCACTGACCACCAGGGGGCAGACACTCAATGCAGAAGCTGCCCCTGGTGGTCAGTGCACTCCCACTTCCAACCTCCTGTGGCCCGCCAACCTCCCATGGTCCCTCTCTGGAGCCGGCGGGCCCCGATCACCCCGACAGGAACCTCCCATGGCCCGCCAATCTCCCATGGTCCCTCCCCACAGCCGGCAGGCCCTGATCACCCCGACAGGAATCTCCTGTGGCCCCTTCCCTCCCGGCCGCCCGCCACCCCCGCCATAGGCCTTGATTGCCAGTCAGACTGAGGGACCCCACACATGCACAAATTCGTGCACTGGGCCTCTAGTGTTAACATAAGAAGATTAGAAGAAAACTATAGACTTCTTAGACAACTATCTAAAAACTATCACAGTTGAAATAATACTAATTTGAGTTTTATTATCCTTTTTTTTTTCACTTATTCTGTATAATACAATGAAGTTAACTAATTTATTTTGTTCAAAATTTAATAAAAAGTTCTAAATAAAGTTTATACCTGAGGATATACCACTGTTTTTCTTGGCCATTTCACACCTTTAAATCACCTATCAGCTATACTTAAGCTCTGGACCAATGAGGCATGGGACTAACACTAAATCTCCATCCCCCAAATTAAATGATTCTATATAAACCAGGAACCACTGTTGTCATCCGCAGCAAAGAAATGACATTACAAAAAAAAAAGCTTTCTATGGTAAAATATAAAAGTCTAATCCCTTAAATGTGGCAGAAACATTATAAAAAGAATTTTAAATGAGACAGTACAACCTAAAAATATAAAATACTAACTTACTGATTTATATTTCATATTGTTCCATTGGCAAATATCCTTATTCTTCAAAGTACAAGGAGCTGCCACTTTTGACTGAGCCCAGCACTTCAAAATTGGAAACTCTGAGAAAAAGTGGTAGAAAATCATATCACAAAACTTTAATCTGGACTAGAGGCTAGGCCAATTTTGTCATTTTGGGATATGAGTATTCAAACATTTTAATACACAGTGTACATGATTTGGCTCCATCTATCATATATTGTTTTATTTTAACAGCCTGTTTTAAATGAATGCCTAAGAAATTATGAAATTACAAAGACTGTGCATGACTTTTAAACAAATCCCATTATACTAGAGGTCATTTTTTAAAGTATTTTAATTTAAACTTTTTTTCTTGAAATATAACACATATTTAGAACAATGAACAGGCCCTAAGCATCCAATTCAATAAATGTCCAGGTGTAAACACACCCATAAAGAGCTTTCAGACCAAAACCCAAATAACACCAGAACCCCAGATGCTCTCTCAGGAGGGAACACATTTTCAAACTTTATTTAAGGTAAGTCAATATCATTAATAGAAACAGCAACCTAGATTGGATGAACAAAGCTAACAGAGTTGAAGGCTTTTTTATTTTTTCATCATGAAATACATGATGGCAGCAAATGTATGGATTAAAAACTTCCTATCTGCCAGTCTTTAGTAACAGTGCTACTAACTTTTGCAAACATTCAAATCAGCCCAATCTTGGAGGCACAAAGAGCCAAAAATCTGAAAGGGGTTTCTTAAATTAAAGTCTTCATTCTAGGAAAACTGAAAATGGTAAAAGCAATTTTTTTTTTAATTTACTCAAATCTACACATTAAAACAGAACAATTACTCACAAAACCAAAAACTCGTGGACTACATTTATAGAAAAACTAGGTGATAAAGTACCCTCACACATCAAATACGTGCAGGTTTAAACAAAATACCAACAGCAATAAGCACGGTGATGTCAGCATGAATAAACAGAAAGCAGCAAAGGGGCAATGAGGATCAATGGCTGAAAAAGAAGCACACCAGACATTTACACCTACTTATGAAGGAACACAGCACTTGCCAAAAGAAGCAAACCTGGATCTAATCACACCCCTGAGCCAGGTGCCAATTTCCAAGAAATAAAGAGGTCAGATGAACTGCATGATTACTATGACCAAAACCCCAACTCTGAGAAAAATGTTAAATGAGCAAGACTAAGCTATAGTGTGTCATATCATCCATATACTTGGGTGATAAAAGCATAAATAAATATAAGGGCCCAGCGGTGTGGCTCAGTGGTTGAGTGTTGATCCATGAACCAGATCACAGTTTGATTGCTGGCTGGGGCACATGTGGGGGTTGTGGGCTCAATGCCCAGTAGCGGGTGTGCAGAAGGCAGTGGATTGTTCTCTCTCATCACTGATGTTTCTAGCTTTCTCCCTCTCCCTTCTTCTCTCTGAAATAATACATATGTACACACACACACACACACACACACACACACACACACACAAAAGGCGTGGTGCACAAATTCATATACAGGTGGGGTCCCTCAGCCTGGCCAGTGATGGAGGCCGATTGGGGCAGCCAGCCTGGGGGAGGGACCACGGGAGGTTGGCCAGCCACAGGAGGTTGGCTGTGGGAGCACAGTGACCACCAGGGGGGCAGCTCCTGTGTTGAGTGTCTGCCCCTTGGTGTCTAGTGCGTGTCATAGTGACTGGTCAACCAGTCGTTCGGTTGCTTAGGCTTTTATATATCTACTAGAGGCCCAGTGCACGAAATTCGTGCATGGGTAGGGTCCCTGGCCTTCCTTCCCCTGGCTGCCAGCCGGGGCCTTCATTCCTTAGCTGCAGCTGGGGCATTCCTTCGCTCCATGCCACCCCCTGGTGGTCAGCACACGTCATAGCGAGCAGTCGAACTCCCGGTTGGTCGAATTCCTGAGGAGACAATTTGCATATTAGCCTTTTATTATATAGGAGGATATATATAAAAGCCAAGCGACTGGAACAATGGAACGATGGAATGACTGGAACAACCGGTAGCTATGACACACACTGTGGTGGCCAACCAACTCGATTGGGGCCCCAATCGGCTCCCCTAAACCTTCCACAGCTCCTCCCCACGGCAGCCTGGCTCAATCAGCCCCCATCAGGGCAGGCAGCTGGACCCCCCCCATGCACAAATTCATGCAACAGGCCTCTAGTATAGAAAATATATATATATATCCTATCTAATAAAAGAGAAACATGGTAATTAGTGTATGACCTCTACCCTTCTCATTGGCCAATCAGGGCAATATGCAAATTAACTGCCAGCCAAGATGGCGGCCGGCAGCCAGGCAGCTTGAAACTAACATGAGGCTTGCTTGCTTCAGTGACGGAGGACTCCAACGTTCCCCGCCTGCTGCTGCAGGCCTCTGAGCTGCAACTCTAAGCAACTATGTAACAAATATAGAAGCTAAACGAAACCCCAGAAACCTGCTTTAGTCCCTGGACTTCAGCCAGCAGAATCGCAACATTGTAAGCAAAGGCCAGAAACCTACTTTCAGCAGCAGCGGCCTAAGAACTGGAGCCAAGCCTCAAAGCTAAAGCTGGCCCAGAATAAAAAAGAAAAAAAAAAGAAAAAAAGGAGCGGTTGGGAGCTTCAGTCACCCCCAGCCTGAAAACAGCCCTCAGCCCCTCACCCAGACTGGCCAGGCACCCCACTGGGGACCCCCACCCTGAAGGGTGTGTGACCAGCTGCAAACAGCCATCATCCCCTCACCCAGGCTGGCCAGGCACCCCAGTGGGGACCCCCACCCTGATCCAGGACACCCTTCAGGGCAAACCAGCCGCATCCACCCGTGCACCAGGCCTCTACCCTATATAGTAAAAGGGTAATATGCCTCCCACCACCGGGATCAGTGGAGCCGCGAGGCCTCCCGGCACCGGGATCAGCGTGACAGGGGGCAGCGGCCAAACCCCCTGATCGCCCTGTGGCTCTATGTGTGACAGGGGGCGGGGCCACAACCTCCCTATCCACCCTACTCTGTTCATGACAGGGGAAGGCGCCCCAACCCCCCTGATCAGCCCTGCTCTGTGCCTGATAGGAGGGAGCTCCCCAACCCCCTGATCGCCCTGCGGCTCTGTGTGTGACAGGGTGCGGCGCCCCAACCCCCTGATCGGCCCTGCTCTGTGTGTGACAGGGTGCGGCGCACCCCCCCCCCCCCCCCCGGGCCCTGCTCTGTGTGTGACGGGGTAGAGCCATAACCTCCCCATCGGCCCTGCCCTGAGTGTGAGAGTGGCGGCGCCCCAACCCCCTGATCGGCCCTGCTCCCTGGGTGATAGAGGGCGGCGCCCCAACCCCCTGATGGGACCTGCTCTGTGCGTGACAGGGGGTGGCGCCACAACCTCCCCATTGAACCTACCTTGAGTGTGACAGGGGACAGTGCCCCAACCCCCCAATCGGCCCTACCCTGAGCGTGACTGAGGGTGGCATCGCAACCTCCCGATCGCCCTGCTCTGTGCATGACAGGGGGCAGCGCCCCAACTCCCCAATCGGCCCTGCTCTGAGCCCGACCAGGGGCTGCACCTAGGGATTGGGCCTGCCCTCTTCCACCCGGTAGCAGGCCTAAGCCAGCAGGTCGTTATCTCCCGAGGGGTCCCAGACTGCAAGAGGGCACAGGCCGGGCTGAGGGACCCCTTCCCCCCCGAGCCTCTAGTATATATTATATATAAACTATACATATATTATAATATATACTAGAGGCCCGGTGCACCGCCCCCTGTCATGAAAAGAGCAGGGTGGATCAGGGGGTTGGGGTGCCGCACCCTGTCACACACAGAACCGCAGGGCAATCAGGGGGTTTGGGCGCTGCCCCGTCACGCTGATCCCGGAGCCGGGAGGCCTCGCGGCTCTGCTGATCCCGGTGCTGGGAGGCATATTACCCCTTTTACTTTTTTTCTTTTTTTATTCTGGGATAGCTTTAGCTCTGAGGCTTGCCTGCAGCTCTTAGGCTTCCGCTGCTGAAAGCAGGTATCTGGTTTGTTTGGGTTCTATAATCGAAACACTGTTTCAACTCCAGCTCTGAGATACCGGCTGGCTGAAAGCAGGTTTCTGGGGTTTTGTTTAGCTTCTATATTTGTAACAAAGTTTCAAACTGCAAGCTCAGAGGCCCGCAGCGGCAGGCGGGGAACGTTGGAGTCCTCCATCACTGGAGCAAGCAAGCCTCATGTTCACTTCAAGCTGCCTGGCTGCCAGCCGCCATCTTGGCTGGCAGTTAATTTGCATATAACCCTGATTAGCCAATGGGAAGGGTAGCGGAGGTACAGCTAATTACCATGTTTCTCTTTTACTAGATAGGATTATATGTACAGATAATTATATGTAGATATAAATTATCTACAAAAGGAAGTGATTGCCCTAGCTGGTTTGGCTCAGTGGATAAAGCGTCAGCCTGCAGACTGAAGGGTCCTGGGTTCAATCCTGGACAAGGGCACATGCCTGAGTTGCAGGCTCAATCTCCAGCAGGGGGCTTGCAAGAGGCAGCCAATCAATGATTCTCTCTCATCATTGATTCTTCTATCTCTTTATTCCTTCCTCTTTGAAATCAATAAAAATATATATTTTTAAAATAAATAAAAGGAAGTGATTAAATGTCAGGATACTGGGTTTAGTCTTAGGAGAAAGGAGGAAGCTATGTTTGAGTCATGATACATAGAGCAGCTGCTCGAGTGGCTGGCAAAGTGCTATTTCTTGACCTGCGTGGTAATTTCAAGGACATCTGCCTTACAATAACTCACTAAACTATGTATTTGTGAAGTTTTTCTACAGCTATGTTCTATTTTACAATCAAAAAGTTAAAAAGAAAGAAAAAAGAAACATGCTTTTGTTATCCCTTGATTTCAAACCTGCCACCATACCTTTATTTTTTATTTTCAACCCTCAGAAAAGATATGCAACCCTTACCTTGGTCACAATACATCAGTAAATCTGGGTTATTGACCACAATAAAGGTTTCTCCATCTTTACTGTGTGGCCGATGATAGCGGTAGTGCACAGGCAAAAAAGCTTGGAAACAATCAATGCACTGTGAATCTTGTCTGGCATAAATGAGAACTTCAGATTCCTTGGACAAATAGTTGGGAGCTTCTATATTAAAATTTTCTGAAACCATGACTGCCTGTCAAAACAAAACAAATATTAATCCAAGAGAAAAAAAATGAATGAGGAAGATTTAAAAAACAAAACTAAACCAGAAGACTGCTATACAGGTGAAAAGAAATTTAAAATTCATCCCCCTTATAAACAATTTCTATTCCCCTTCCATCCTTAAGTTAAGAAAACATAAGATGTGATCTGTGTTTAATAAAAGTTTGTTTACTAAAAGTAAACTGAGGAAATTTTCCCACAATTAAAATTATTTCTATGTAATCTCCTTATCAACCTTTGTTTAGGTGATAAAACAGGTACCAAGAAAAGAGAAATTTTGTGAATAAGTGTAGCATGGTTCCATAAGTATGAAAACTATGACAAAAAAACAGTTAACCCAGTATTGAGTAAAAATGATTGGTATCATTCTGGTAATTTCCTGTTCTTCAGAGAAGCAAGTAAGGTGGTAGTGAGATAGATCACTGTGGTCAGGAAGTCAAAGCAAAGGTCAGCACTCTTTCTACACTGGGTATAAAAAGGTAATGGAAAAAATAGTGAATTACTCCTTAAAAAAATAATATGGTAAAAACCATTTTAAAATAAGTATTCTACACCAAAAGTACAACTGCATGTGTGACAGAAATTAACCCTGAATTATAATATGCACATGTATATGTATTATGTATCCATGTATGTATGCATACATGTTGATATATTAAAGAACACACATATATACAAGTTGTTGAACTTATGGCAAAGGGTCAAGGAATTATATAATCTTATGAGTCATAAGGAACCTCAGAGGTGTTCAAATTAAACCACCATCTCAATGAGGATATTTTTCTCAAGTATCCAGCCACTAACTGATTACTTTCAATGACTGAGTCATCTCATTTTATCTACTGTTCAAAGGTTATTCCTTTTCTATGAGAAGAAACTGGATGCTCTGGCCTATAACAATCACCAATTATCTGTGCTTACAATGTCTTCAGTAAATCTGTTCCTTATTTCACTAAGATTCCTCAAACATCAGAGGTCCTCAATCATGCTGCCTCGACCACATCTTCTCTTCCCCAAAGAAATATTCACAGTTCTCTCCGTTTTTCATGACTTGGTTTCCAAGCCATTCATCACATTAGTTGCCGTTGGAAAACACTCAAGGACTATAATAGCAATATTTCCTTCCTTAAGCAAAAATTGCATTAGCTTTTTAGCAGTCTTTTTTCAGTATGATATAGCTATAGATATATTCTTTTTTAAAAAGTAATAGACTTTAGCCTGGCCAGTGTGGCTCAGTGGTTGAGTGTCGACCCCTGAACCAGGAAGTCATGGTTCAATTCCCGGTCAGGGCACATGCCCTGGGTTGTGGGCTCGATCCCAGTAGGGGGCGTGGAGAAGGCAGTTGATCGATGATTCTCTCTCATCACTGTTGTTTCTATCTCTCCCTCTCCCTTCCTCTCTCCAGAATCAATAAAAACATTTTAAAAAATTAATACACTGTATTTTTTAGAGCAGGTTTAGGTTTACAGAAAAAAACAAGCAGAAAATACAGCCACCTCATAGATCCCCATCACCGTACACACACACACACACACTTTTCTTTATTATTAACATAAAAGTGTAATACAGAGATTTTATTTTTTTTAATTGATTTTAGAGACAGAGAAAAGAGAGGGAGAGAGAGAGAAACATCAATTGGTTGCCTCCCATATGCATCCCAACCAGGGTAACCCGCAACTTGGGTATGTGCCCCAACCAGGAATCAAACTGGCAACCCTAAGGTACATGAGAGGGTACTCAACCGAGTCATGACTAAATTGAACAGGTGACTCTTAATGAAGGTAGGGAAACCCTAACTAAGGTGATTCTAATTGAAGTTAGGGAAATCCTTAACTAAGGAGTAAGATTCCTTTCTGGAAAGAGCAACAATTGCAATTAGACAACCTTGGCTTCATTTCTTGGCTCCTCTTTCATGTGCCCATGTGATCCTGGATAAGCTTGGCCTCTTTGTGCTTCAGTATCCTTAACTATTAAATAGAGATAATACTCCCAGGGTTGCTATAAAGATTAATCTATGTAAAGGAGTGGGACATAATCTTTCTTTAATGCTTATTTTACCTCGCTTCTTTAAAAAAGAAGAAGAAAATACCTGGCATATAGAGATCCAATAAATATTAATATCTTTTCCTCCCATACTCAAATTCTACAGCTGTTGGGTATGTCTCTCTAATTTAACAAAGTTGCTATTGAAACAGTATTTATTAATTGTTCATTTTCTTAGTCACTAAACTGGGAACCATACTGTCAAAAAGCATTTAATCAGCTCAGTTTAGTTGGCTTACTACTGACAAGTATGACAAGTATCACTCACTTATTAAAGAATACTCCTATTCTACCTAAAAAATGTTACTTGATACACTTTTACAAATGTATCTAGTGTTTTTTTACGTACTATTTTGCCTTATCCAAATTATAGCATCCCTTAAAAAATCTCTCAAAATAATGCTCTAATATTTGTAAAAATCCTCTAACAGTTGTACCTCTGTTACGTTTCTCTCTTGTAATGAAGCCAACTCATATGGATCCACAAAAAGTCCTGCTGGGATGTACTGTTTAATTAAGAGTCGGCAGGTCTGTAAGTCCTCAATGCTTTCTCCAAATTTCACTTTCATTAAAAGGTCTCTGTAAGACAAGTATGTTCAGAGAAAATCTCTTCATTAAATTGTTAATGAGATAGCATAACATTACATTCAAATGAGTAGAAACACTATTTTAAAAATTATAAAGAGTCTATAAAGTCAAATGAAATATTTATCTCATGTCAGAATCACCCATTAGATCTTTCATAAATTCATGCCATAAGCTATCCTCTATAATAAAAGGGTATATGGAAATCAACCGGACAGCGGAATGACCAGTTGCTATGATGCGCACTGACCACCAGACACAGACGCTCAATGCAGGAGCTGCCCTCTGGTGGTCAATACGCTCCCATAGGGGGAGTGCCTCTCAGCCAGAAGCCGGGCTCATGGCTGGCAAGAGCAGTGGCAATGGCAGGAGCTTCTCCTGCCTCCGCGGCAGCGCTAAGGATTTCCGACTTATGGCTTAGGCCTGCTCCCCACACTCCCCAGGCCTAAGCTGGCAGTCAGACATCCCCCGAGGGCTCCCAGACTGTGACTGGGTGCAGGCCGGGCTGAGGGAACCCCTCTCCCTGCCCCTCCCCTCCAGTGCATGAATTTCGTGCTCTGGGCCTCTGGTAGTATTATATTAATGCAGTGATTTTCAACCAGCAAAAGGCACAAAAAAATGACAACAGTAGCCATCCCATGTGAATGAATCAAAATTATACCTATATTTTTTGTCAGATTGGCAAAAAATACATATTTTGGTGTGCCACAGAATTTTAGTAATTAGTTTATATGTGCCATGAGATGAAACAGATTGGAAATAGTTGTATTAGTGTGAAAAAAAAAAAAAAAGACCAATAGAAAGAGATAATGTCCAAAAATAGACGTACACAATTTTTCAATTAAGGTTCAAATATAATTTGATGAGGAAAGGATAGTCTTTTCGAAAAATGGAACTGAAACAATTGGATATACAAAACTTAATTTGAAATAGACTATAAATCTAACTGTTAATTGTCCGGGCTTTCTGCCTGGAGGCACGTTTTGGATCAAGTGCAGTGAATGAGACCCAAAGCACAGCATGATATTTTCACTTAGGTGAGAAATAAAAGTTAAGGAAAGCTGCCCTCGCCAGCTCAGTGGATAGAGTATTGGCCTACGGACTCTAGGGTCCCAGGTCCAATTCCAGTCAAGGGCACACGCCCAGGGTTGTGGGCTCAATCCCAGTAGGGGCGTGCAGGATGTCTCTGTCTGTCTCTCTCTCTCTCTCTCTCTCTCTCTCTCTCCCCCCCCCTCCCTCCTTTTCTCTTCCTCTCTGAAATCAATAAAAATATATTTAAAAAATAAAGTTTAGGAAAGCTGAAGTGGTTGGAAGTCACAGCACTAAGTTCTAGAGAGGAGGAAACTATGCATAAAGAGCTCTAGAAACCTGAATTGGGGAGTTCCCTTGAGTTTCTGTTGAATACTAAGATAAGCATGAGTGAGGCGTAACTCCACAAGATGGGCACAGAATGACCAGGGAACTAAAAGACGAGAAATTCTAAAATTTTACAAAAGGTAGGGAGACATTTGCATTCCAACTAACCAAAGTATAGAAATCCCAATGGGGATACCAACCAAAGCTTTCAGTTGAAATCCTGATAGGGTAAAGCCTTAGCAGCTAAATTAGCCTTGCAGTAATGGCCACTTTTAACTTTAGGCCTACATAAAAAAGGTGAAAAGGATCAAGCTGATAAACAAGTAACTTAAAACTCTAACAGAAAAAACAAACCCAACACCCTTTAAAAGAAGATAAAATCCACACACTCAAAAAGGTTCATATCTACAACATTTACAATATTCAGTATCCAATCCAAAGTTACAAACATGCAAAGAATCAGGGAAATGTGACCAATAACCAAGAAAAAATCATTCATAGAAACAGATTAGAAATGACAGAAGTGACAAAATTAGCAAAGGACATTAAGTCATTATAAATATACCTATTATATTCAAGAATTTAAAGAAAAACACAAACATTATGAGGGAAAGAGAAGAAATAGCTCTATATATAAAAGCCTAATAAGCAAAGTGTCCTTTCAGGAGTTCAACCAACCGGGAGTTCAATTGCTCGCTATGATGTGTGCTGACCACCAGGGAGCGGTGCAGAACGAAGGAAGGCCCGGGCAGCCAGCAGCCGGGGAAGGGAGGCCCCCACCGGCATCTGGCAGCCAGGGAAGGGAGGCCCCGGCTGGTGGCCGGCAGCCGCTAGGGACCCTACCCGTGCACGAATTTCATAATTCGTGCACAGGGCCTCTAATCTCTCTCTCTATAAAAGCCTAAGCGACCATCGCAACCGAACGGACAACCGAACAGACGACCAAACAGGCTGCGTGGGGCAACCAGGCCGGCAGGGGGGGTTAATGAGGGGCGACTCGACGACCAAGCAGCAGGCTGTGTGGGGCGACCAGTCCAGCGGGGAAGCTAGGGGGGTTAGTGAGGGGCGACCCAACGACCGAGCAGCAGGCTGTGTGGGGTGACCAGGCCGGTGGGGGGGCAGTTAGGGGTGACCATGCTGGCAAGGTGGGGGGCAGTTGAGGGCGACCAGGCCAGCAGAGGGGGCAGTAAGGGGCAACCAGGCCAGTGGGGGGGCAGTTAGGGGCAACCAGGCTGGCAGGGGGGGAGCAGTTGGGGGCAACTAGGCCGGCAGGGGGGACCGTTGGGGGTGACCAGGCCAGCAGGGGGAGCAGTTAGGGGCGATCAGGCAGGCAGGCAGGTGAACAGTTAGGAGCCAGCAGTCCCGGATTGTGAGAGGGATGTCCGACAGCCCGATCCCCAGGATTGTACCTAAACCAGCAGTCGGACATCCCCCAAGGGGTTCCAGAATGGAGAGGATGCAGGCTGGGCTGAGGGGACCCCCTCCCCCAATGCACAAATTGTATGCACCAGGCCTCTAGTATATATATAAAGAACTGAATGCAACTTCAAGAGATGAGAAACTTAATTTCTGGAATAAAAACTATCCTGATATGATTAAAAGCATTTAAACACTGAAGAAGAAAAGATCAGTGACTTCGAGACACAGCAACAGAAACCATCCAAACTGAAGCATAACTGAGGAAAAAAGAATGGGGGGAGGAGGAACAATTTCAGAGATCTTTCAACAATATCAAGTGAAGAGTATCGAGAGAGAGAGAGAGAGAGAGAGAGAGAGAGAGAGAGAGAGAGAGGAAGGAAGAGACCAGAAAAAGAGGAGAGAATGTAACAGAAAGAAAATTGGAAGATTATGTAATGGCTGAAATTGTTCTGATTTTCATGAAAACTATAAACTTGTAAATCCAAGAAGCTCAACAAATACCAAGCAGGATCAACACACACACACATACACACAAAATCCCACACCAAGACATATTATTATCAAGTCACTGAAAAAAACAATTTTTTAAGCAATGAGAGGAAAAATGAACATTATGTAGAGAGTAACAAAGATAATAATATACCAGAGGACAATGGAATGATGTATGTAAAGTATTAAAAGAAAAAAGCTATCAATTTAGAATTATATATCCAGGAGGTATCTATAATAAAAGGGTAATATGCTAATAGACTGGACGTCTTCCAAACATCTTTCCTGACGAAGCCAGGGCTGGAGGGAAGCCAGCCAGGTCCTGGGTGACTGCAGGCGGCCCAAAGGAAACCAGTCTGGATCCCGGGTGACTGCAGGCGGCCTGAGGGAAGCCAGCCCGGGTCCCTGGTGCCAGAGGGAAGCCGGTGCCGGCAGCCGGGGGAAGAAAGGCCTACTCTTGCATGAATTTTCGTGCATTGGGCCTCTAGTATATAATAAAGATTAAGACAAACACAAACTAAGAGAACTTGTCCCTAAAATAAATGGTAAAGGAAATACTTCAGGCAGTAAAAAAAATATCAGAAGAAAGCTTGGTAAAAAAAAAAAAAATTGAAGAAAACTTGGATCTATAAGAAAGACAGGCTCGATTCTGGTCAAGGGCATGTACTTGGGTTGTGTGCACATCCCCAGTGGGGGGTGTGCAGCCGGTGTGGTTCAGTGGTTGAGTGTCAACCCATGAACCAACAGATCACGGTTTGATTCCTGGTCAGGGTACACACCCGGGTTTCGAGCTTGATTCCCAGTAGGGGGATGTGCAAGAAGCAGCTGATGGATGATTCGCTCTCATCACTGATGTTTCTATCTCTCTCTGCCTTTCCCTTACTCTCTGAAATAAAAAAATACATATATTAAAACAGGGGTCCTCAAACTTTTTAAACAGGGAGCCAGTTCACTGTCCCTCAGACCGCTGGAGGGCCGGACTATAGTTTTTAAAAAAAACTATGAACAAATTCCTATGCACACTGCACATATCTTATTTTGAAGTAAAAAAAACAAAACGGGAACAAATACAATATTTGTATTTGCATGTGGCCCACGGGCCATAGTTTGAGGACCCCTGTATTAAAAAAATAATGACAGAAGAGCAAATGGTAAATACATGGGCGAATATAAAAACATTTTCTCTCATTTTTTAATTGTTTTCAAATATTGATAGAGAAACTGGACCACTGAGCATTGTTGGTGGGAATGTAAAATGGTGCAGTCACTATTGAAAACAGTATGCTCAGCAGGCAAGGCTCAGTAATTGAGCATCAACTGATGAACCAGGATGTCAATGTTCGATTCCCTGTCAGGGCACATGCCTAGTTGTGGGCTCCCGGTTTGGGGCATGCAGGAGGCAGCCGATCAATGACTCTCTCCCATCATTGATGTTTCTCTCTCTCTCTCCCTCTCTGAAATCAATAAAAATATATTTTAAAAAAACAAACAACAAGTATGACAATTACACAAGAAATTAATATGAATGAAACTTCAGGACATTATGCTTTGTGAAATAAGCAAATACTGTATAATTCCACTTGTATAAGTACATACAATAGTCAAATTCATAAAGACAGAAAGTAGAGCCCTGACCGGTTTGGCTCAGTGGATAGAGCATCGGCCTGCAGACTGAAAGGTCCCGCGTTCGATTCTGGTCAAGGGCATGTACTTGGGTTGTGTGCACATCCCCAGTGGGGGGTGTGCAGGAGGCAGTTGATCGATGTTTTTCTCTCATCAATGTTTCTAACTATCTATCCCTCTCCCTTCCTCTCTGTAAAAAGTCAATAAAATATATTAAAAAAAGACAGAAAGTAGAATGGTGGTTGCTAAAGGCTGGGAGAAGGGGAGAAAAGGGAGTAAATTGTTTAAGAGGTACAGAGTTTCAGTTTTGCAAGAATTCTGTATATGGATGGTGGTGATGGTAAAACAACAGTGTAAATGTTCTTAATGTAATTGAAGTGTACACTTTAAAAGGGTTAAGATGGTAAATTTTATGTTATGGGTTTTTTACCACAATTAAATAATAATGTAAAAATATATGAGTTTTCAAAGCAAAAATAATAACAATATATGGTCAGGTTTACAATGTAAGTAAAATGTAAAGTTAATAAATGTATGGCAACAATAGCATAAAAGAAAGGAGAAGGAAATGAACTATTCTGATATAAGAGGCACACATTATTCATGGTGTGAAATAATATTATTTGAAGGTAGACTGTGATAAGTTAAAATTGCACACTGTAAACTCTAAAGTAACCAATTAAAAAGACAGAAGTATAGTTAATAAGCCAAAAATGGGAATAAAACAAGATGCTTAAAAAAATACTCATTTTACCCAAAATAAGGCAAGAAAATAGAGAGGAAAAAAGACTAGATGGGCCAAATAGAAAAAACAAATTATAAAAAAAGTAGCAAGATGGATAAATTTAAGCCAACCCAACCAAACCAATATTTACTAAAAGTAAATGGTCGAATCACTCCAATTAGAATTTAGAGATTAATAGACTGGGTAAATAGCAACAATTTTATTCAATATTGTATTAGACACCCAGTCAAAAAGGGAAGGAAAGGGTGTAAAACGCATACAGATTGTCTTTATTTGCAAACCCATGGTCATTTATGTAGAAGAGCTTAAAGAGTCTACAAAAAAAGCTATAGGCATTTATAAGTGATTTCACAAGGAATCAGGGTACCATATCATCATGCAAAAATCAATTGTATTTCTATTATTAACAACAAACAAGTAGAAATGAAAAATTTAAAACAATACTCTTTACATCAAAAAACATGAAATACTTAGGAATAAATTTAACAAAATATACGTAAGACCTATACTCTGAAAGTTACAATACTGTTAAGATTAACCTAATAAACCCGAAATGAATGAAAATGCCATATGCATGCATTGGAACACTCATTAATGTTCACATATCAGTTCTCTACAAATTGATCAAGAGTTTCAACAGAATCCTAGCCAAAATTTCATGAAGCTTTTTTGAGGAAATCTACAAGTTCATTCCAAAAGTAATATGGAAATGCTATAGCATTTCTCTGATCTACCTATCTAGTAACTCTATAAAGGAAATAAGTTGTAATAAATTAATACTAATTCCAAGAGACCACCACTTCCTCTGTATGCACAAACCATTCTTTTAATAATCTGGTCTAGAATTCTGCCCAGAAATATCAACTAATTTCCAAATTATCCAAAGGCTACAAACAGAAGTTCAGCAATCATTTAAGCAAGTTCTCCTACTAAAAGAGATACAGTTCATCAGAGAGGGGAGATCCTATAATCATTTATAGTAGCAAAGCCCTTTTGCATACTTACCTTGCATATTCTGCACTTCAGTTTCCTACTACTACTATTTGCTTGACCCTTCCCAAAGTGGAAGTAATTCTTCTTCTTTTTTAATTTGATTTTTTCATTTTAAATCTTTATTGTTGAAAGTATTACATACTTCCTCCTTTTTTCCCCCCATTGACCCTTTCTAGCCCACTTTCCACCCCAGAAGTGATTCTTCTTCTTTTTAAAAAAATATATTTTATTGATTTTTTACAGACAAGAAGGGAGAGGGATAGAGAGTTAGAAACATCGATGAGAGAGAAACATCCATCAGTTGCCTCTTGCACACCCCCTCCTGGGGATGTGCCCGCAACCAAGGTACATGCCCTTGACCGGAATCGAACCTGGGACCCTTCAGTCCGCAGGCCGACACTCTATCCACTGAGCCAAACTGGTTAGAGCAGAAGTGATTCTTCTTGACCAAGAAGATAGAAATAGGAGGAGCTAACAAATTCTACTTTCTATAATCTGTTAATGTTTCCTCATCCACCCTAGCAGCAAGACTACACCTGCTCTACGTATAACTAAAAAGCCTTTTTTTAAAAAAAATATATTTTATTGATTTTTTACAGAGAGGAAGGGAGAGAGATAGAGAGCTAGAAACATCGACGAAAGAGAAATATCGATCAGCCGCCTCCCGCACACCTCCCACTGGGGAGGTGCCCGCAACCCAGGCACATGCCCCCGACCGGAATCAAACCTGGGACCCCCCAGTCCACAGACCGACGCTCTATCCACTGAGCCAAACCGGTCTTGGCTAAAAAGCCTTTTTTAAAACAATGATTACTGGCCTATTCTGAAGGTCTCAAATAACAGATTCCTAGTTTTGGAAGCTGTGTGGGTTCTATCACTCTTCATACTTGGTTTTATGTCCTGCTTTTTATCTGTAGTACTTACGTCTGGACAGCTACTTTTGCCTTCACAATAGCCTCTCCAGGCACCCATTTCTTGAGAACATATCCAATTACTTTATTGAGAGATATTTAATAATATTGGCATAATTACCCTGACATGGCTTAAAATGTGTCAGGGCTCTGTCTAAAACTCCTTTCAGAAGTGACTTCCCTCCCAAAGGCAGACACTAAATAATGGAGCTATCTTTTGAGCCTAAATCTGCCTGAGTTCAAAGAAAAAACAACATAAAACTATCCAAGTTCTTTCTACTACACCTCCTAGTCATTCACATATAGGCTAACTTGAAGAATGAGGGGAATCAGATATTTTAGCTTAAGGTGACTTATAAAACAAAGTGATTTTAAAAAGAAATGTATCAGAATTTCAAATCAAGTATCTGAGAATCACTTCAAAGTAATCACCTTGAAAAGCTTTAAAGTTTGGGAAGTTTTCTTATGGAACAGTTTCCACAACTTTTTACAGATCTTCAAAAAATTTTCAATACTGGCAAATATTCATTTTTGAGGATAATTTCTATTTTGGAAAGAGTTTGGTATTTGGAACCAAGTCTTGTAAGTCAGAAATAGTGATTTAGGGTGGTATAATATCTTAATACTTGAGAGCATGGCCTTGGAATACGATAGTCCTAAATTGGAGCCAGAGCTCCACCACCCTACCCACTGCCAAGTTATTTAAATTTTCTGAGCCCTAGTTACCACATCTGAAAAACAAGAAAGGTATCATCTCACAACCACTGTGCAGATTAAATAGGATTATTACATATATACAAATTCTAAATATGTTAAATGGTAAACATTTGTTTTCCCCTCTTCTCCAGTTATTTTTTTATTAAATATATTTTCATTGATTTCAGAGAGGAAGGGAGAGGGAGAGAGAGAGAGAAACATCAATGATGTTGGGATCAAACCCAAAATCCGGGCATGTGTCCTGACTGGGACCTCTTGGTTCATAGGTCGATGTTCAACCACTGAGTCATGCCAGCTGGGCATCTTCTCCAGTTATTTTAACCTGTTAACTACCAATAATGCGTCCAAAACAGAAACCATCCCCACATGCAACGATATTTTCAATTTACTTAAAAAAATCAATTTGCAATGAATATTATAAAAATAAATAAATTACGCCCTAATCGGTTTGGCTCAGTGGATAGAGTGTCAGCCTGCGGACTCAAGGGTCCCAGGTTCAATTCTGGTCAAGGGCATGTACCTTGGCTGTGGGCACATCCCCAGTAGGGAGTGTGCAGGAGGCAGACGATCGATGTTTCTCTCTTATCGATGTTTCTAACTCTAACCCTCTCCCTTCTTCTCTGTAAAAAATCAATAAAATATATTTAAAAAATATATATTACAATTCAGGTGTTCTTTAATATTTTCAGCTGAAAATTCTCACGAAAACTGATTCTTAAGTTGGTCAGGTTTGCCACTTAGGGAAAACATTTTTTTTTAATAGATGCGTGTGGCGTATGGGGAAGGTCAGCCACTTGTGTCTACAAACGCTTATGGCGTACAATGGGTTAATCATTATTTCAAACTGTAACCACATTATAACAAATCTGCTACTTATGACTGGAAGAAATCGTGATTTTTTTCAGTTTTATCCATTTTTCAACTATTAATTTTTTGCTCTAAAATATATGAAACAGTACTTTGATACAAGTAAAAGTCAACAGGCAACTTACCTGTGGAAACCATCTTTCAAAACTTCTTGCCGCAAAATAATTTCAGAACAACTGGCCTTTATGCCTATAAGAACCAAAAGATTTGATTTTTAATAAAACAAGCACTCAATGAAAAAATACTTATATAATTAGAAAATAATTGTTTTAATAGGCTTTACTTGCCTGGAGAATCTAACCAACCTAAAAATGAAACAAAAACTGTAAAACTTAAGCAAGTTGAACTACATATAAATCTACTTCTAGTAAAGAATGAGAATTAAGAACATTGACTTTAGAAATAGATTGCCTACCTTCAAAACCCTGTCTGTCACTTAATAGCTCTATGACTTTACATAAGATAGTTTATTGCTCTGCTAGTTGTCATGAGAATTAATATACTAGGTGTACCAGTTAATAATGCGGAGTTTTCAATAGATGGAGTTTCACATGTGTTGATATATATGCGATTTGATATGTATGCTATTTCATTGTATTGACAGCAAGCTTCAAAACTTATGTCAAATTTGCTGAAGGTGTTAATATCATAGATATTTTTATGCTTAAAAATGTCGAATTTCATGCCAAAAAAAGAGCATTTGCGGGAAGTTTTAATTCATTACTTTATTTTGAAGGAAAAGTGCTGCTGAAAGCTTCGGGAAGCTTATGGTGAACATGCTCCATCTCAAGATACTTGTGAACACTGGTTTAAATGCTTTAAAAGTGATGGTTTCGATGTGAAAGACAAAGAACGTCCAGCCGAACTGAAAAAGTTTGAAGACCAACAATTACAAACATTACTGGATGAAGATGCGTGTCAAACTCAAAAACAACTTGCCGAAAGATTAAATGTTGGTCAGCAAACAATTTCCGATCATTTACAACAATGAGGAAGATTTTAAAGGAAGGAAAATGGGTGCCACATCAACTGAATGAAAGACAAATGGAAAACCAAAAAGTCATCAGTAAAATGTTGTTTCAATGGCACGAAAGAAAGTCTTTTTTGCATTGAATTGTGACTGGCGATGAAAAGTGGATTTATTTTGAGAATCCCAAATGCACAAAATCATGGGTTGATCCAGGTCAACCATCAACATTGACTCCAAGGCCAAATCGCTTTGGAAAGAAGACAATGCTCTGCGTTTGGTGGGATCAGGAAGGTGTGGTGTATTATGAGCTTCTAAAACCAGGTGAAACTGTTAATACTGATCACTGCTGACAACAAATAATCAATTTGAACACACTTTGATCATGGAACGACCAGAATGTTCTGGAAGACACAGCAAAGTAATGTTGCTTCATGATAACACACCATTAACACTTCAAAACCAGTTAGAAACACATTAAAAGATCTTGCCTGGGAAGTATTAACCCACCAACCGTATTCACCAGACCTTGCTCCTTCAGATTACCACTTGTTCTGATCAATGGCACACACACTTTCTGAGCAGCACTTCAAAACGTACGAAGAAGTGGAAAATTGGGTCTCTGAATGGTTTGCCTCAAAACAAGAAAAGTTCTATTGGGATGGTATCCACAAATTACCTGGAAGGTGGGGGAAATGTGTAGCTAGTGATGGACATTACTTTTAATAACGCACTTTTGATGTTTCTCTTGAAATTATCATGTTTTCTTTGATTACAAAATCCACCATTTACTAACCGGTACACCTAGTATAAAGTAGTTAGAATAGGTCCTACCATATAGTGCTATATGTGTTTGTTATTAATATTACTTTATTCAGGTGATCTTTTGGTGTAAGGGATAACACTCCAACCAACTGAGCCACACCAGCAAGGGCAGAAAATCTGTTTTAATTCCAGCTACCTATAAAACTGAGAAGACAGTACATTTGCCTTGTAGAGATGTTGGAAGGGTTTAAAATAACAAAAATAAAAACGAGTCTTTTTTTTTTTAATCTTCACCCAAGAATATTTTTTCTATTGACTTTTTTACAATTTTTTTATATATATCTTTATTGATTTCAGAGAGGAAGGAAGAGGGAGAGAGAAACAACAACGACAGAGAATCACTGGTCGGCTGCCTCCTGCAAGCCCCACACTGGGGATGGAGCCGGCAACCTGGGCATGTGCCCCGACCAGGAATCAAACCGTGACCTCCTAGTTCATCAGTCAATGCTCAACCACTGAAAATACCAGTCAGGCCTCCACTGACTTTTAGAGAGAGTAGGAAGGAGGGAGGGAGGAGGAGGAAAGAGAAAGAGAGATAAACATCTAAGAAACAGACACATCAATTGGTTGCTTCCTGCACGTGCCCAACCGTGCCCTTTATTGGGAACTGACCCTTTGGTCCAAAGGTCTGATGCTCTGACCACTGAACCAAACCGTCCAGGGCTAGAGTCTTTTCAAAAGGTTCTTTTATAAACTTAGAATAACCAGAAATCTCACTATACAGACTCATGGGAATTAAGAACACTGACATTCAGACATTAAAACTATTACTTAATGTGAGCATCATAACTAATGATCAGATCACCAACTCTGCCAAGTGCCTTGCTATATAATTTTATTTCATTTTCAAAAGCTGGCAGTGTGTAGGAAGACCATTAAAATAAACACATGAAAACCATATTGTTATATATATATATATATATATATATATATATATATATCCCTGAAAAGATGCATGACAAAACATGTCATAGAGATTAAAACATCTGAAATATACAACAGAAGGGAAAAGTATGAAAAACTAACATTTAACTAATAACTATATGATAGATCCTTTACTTGGGGCTTTCACATGAGTTTCACAACCTTAGCAAAATAGGCAGTCAAAACTATTGCCATTTTCCTGGCTGGGTGGCTCAGTTGGAAGCACTGTCCCATAAACCAAAAGGTTGTGGGTTCAATCCCCCCCCCCCCTGCCTTGGCTGGCCTGGGGCCTGCGGGCTGGGGGCAGCTCCTCTGTTGAGTGTCTACCCCCCTGGTGGTCAGTGTGCATCATAGGGTCCTTCTGCCCTTTCAGTCAACTTGCATATTAGGCTTTTATTATATAGGATCACCAGTGGAATGTCTTCCCCAACCCACTGAAAACTCCACGAGGGTCAGGGCAGCGTGTTTTTAGTTCAGGGCTGGATCCACAACACACAGCACAGCACTCCAGCCCACGGACTGGGGCCCAAAGAAATGAACCAACGCGCTTGCCTAAACCAGAGTCATCAAGAAAGCCCAGCGCAATCCAGTGTACTATTAAAGTATTTGCAAGACACCGTCCTCTTCCCACGCCCCCGGCGTCTCGGTATTCAGGACTGCGGTTCTCACACTTCACAGGCAAGGGGGCCTTGCCGGCTCCTTGGTGGTGCAAGAAGCTGCATGCATCCCAAGACCTTCATCGCTGTACTTCCTTCACAATATTTCCGTGACTGTGTGGCCAGAACAGAGCCCGACTCCCCACGTCCAGAGAGCCGTGCGGGTGGCAGGCGGAGCCTGAGAGAGAGGAGGCACGAGGCCTTTGTGCTTAGCCTCCCCCAGCTCACCCCACAGTCCGAGGCGCCGGGATACAGAGAAGCACCTCCGCAAACCGCTCGGGGGAGAGGACCCCCAGAGTCCGAGCAGCTGCCACCCCTCAACCTCAAACCCGCAGCCACGCCCCTCCCTTTACCCGCATCGGTGTGGGCGGCAGCGAGGGCCGCGGAGGACTTGCAGGCGAGCTCAGCTGCCTCCCAGAGCAGCAGCAGCCAGGCCACCGCTCGGACCACCACGACCGCGGCCGGGGCAGCCAGGACGCCGGAGAGCGTGCGCCGGCGAGGAGCGCGCCTGCAGGAAACGCGGAGGGAGGAGCCTGCCTACGCTTCACGCCGCCCCGAGAGCGCGCCGCCACGAGGTTCGCGAGGGACGGAAGCCTCGGTGCGCGCGCGTTCGGTCCCGCCGTCCCCCCACGGCCCACAGCCCCGGCCCTCGAAAGTTCCGGCGTCTCCCGAGGCGGCCGTCCCGGCTCCAGGTTCTCCTCCTCGCTGCCCCGCCCCTTGCCGTCCCGGTCCGGGGCGGGGCGAGAAGAGGCGCAGGCGCCGTGAGTGCTCGGGGCTGTTTCCGTGGGAACGGCCTCGGGTGCCCGCAGCCCGACCCTGAGCCCTGCACGCTGGCTGCGGAGCCGGCGCGCCCGTTTGTCGGCCTCCACCTCCAAGTCCAGGTATTTGGATTCGGGCCGCCTTGCGGAGAGTTCACCCCGTGGTCACCCTGCGGGACTGTGGCCGTGGCCTTTCTGCAGCGCCAGCTCCGCCCGGCCTCCACGTCCAGGTCAGGGCTGCTGTGTGCACTGCGGGTGGGCGGAAACAACCCCTCACGGAGGTTTTAGTTGCTGGCCGGCATCAGAGGCACTGGCTGTGCTTCTCTAAGGGTAAAAAAGTCGGCCTTTCACTATTGGGGACGTGAGTCGGGAGAAGATCGTCTACCTGTTGGCAAAATCCGCACCCTTTTCGGCGTGGGGGAGGCGTGGCTGGGTTGGGGCGGTCCCTGGTCCCTGGTCCCTGGGGAAGTATGACTGTCGGGAGGCAGGGGTGGGCACAGGCGTCCGTCTGAGCTCACGAGGTGGGTTGAATGCGTAAGGAGACCGAGAGGGCATCCATGGCCGGTTGGGGCAGAATAGGGGCTTCGGGGTAGATGTCTCAAAGAGGAAAGATGTCAGAAGATAATAAAACTGAAAAGAGCAGTATCCGTACACTGTTCAGAACTATGGAGACAGATTTGGGAAGAAACACTTGAAGGAATTGGAGCGGGAAAGGGAAAGTAGCTATAAGCCTCGTAGAATTATTTTATATTTTAGATAGAATACAAACATTACTTTAGTAAAAAATAAAAGTTAAATTTTAAAAATAGGTGGGTTGTTTTTTCTTTTTTACTAAACTGTATTATTATTTTAAATATACTTTTATTGATTTCAGAGAGGAAGGGAGAGAGAGAGAGATAGAAACATCAAGGATGAGAATCATGGATCGGCTGCCTCCTGCATGTCCCCTACTGGGGATCTGGCCCACAGCCCCGGGATGAGTCCTTGACCAGAATGGAACATGGGATCCTTTAGTCCGCAGGCCGATGCTCTATCCACTGAGCCAAACCAGCTAGGGCTAAACTGTATTATTGAGTATCTATTGCATGCGTCCTTCACGAGTACAGCTATTTACTTGACTGTGTGGAATTTATATTGTGCTCAGTAGGATCTCCTAGAAAGTTTACTAATACACCAAATTTTAGTGAGGTGAACTGGGAGTAGTATTTGTTAGAAGAAGGAGAAGGGGAGAAGGAAGGAATGGGGTGGGATCATTGCATTAGGTCAGGGGCAGACCACAGAAAATTGAAAAAGCTTTATATATTATTAATTTTCTAAGAGTAAAAGTTCTTACATCTCACAATAAGGGGTGGATAAGAGAGATTTTGATATATCCTTAGAACAAACATTTGGCAGTAATATAAAAGTTAGCATTTTGATGGAACATTTAATGACAAAATCACATAAGTTGTTAAATTTAAAAGGCGATATCCTGTACCTCCTGAAAGTTTTTACAGTCTAGAAGCCTGATCAAAAAAGTAGACCCACCCAGCTACTGTAGTTTAAAAAAATAAAACTGTATGCCTAAAATATAAATAAAACTGTATGCCTAGAAAAAAGACTGGAAGGAATTAAGGGTGACTATTTTTTATGTTTCTTCCTCCCCATGTCCCACCTTCACCTCCAGTTTTCTACAGTGAACATGTATTAAATAACTCTGTGCCTGTAGTGATTTGCTGACAGAGCTGAGTTTATGAAGATATCATTACTTGTCCAACTGAGTGGTTCAGTGGTTGAGCATTGACCTATGAACCAGATCATCATTGATTCCCTGTCAGGGCACATGCCCGGGTTGTGGATTCCATCCCCTGTGGGGGGCATGCAGGAAGCAGCCAATCCATGATTTTTTCTCATCATTAATGTTTCTATCTCTCCCTCTTCGTTCCGCTCTGAAATCAATAAAAATATCTTTAAAAAAGAAAAAGATATCATTACTTTATGCTGATTTACTTCTAGATTCCTTGATATTTTCAAAATTTCCTGGGAATAATATAGTCACATCTAAAGCAGTCCCTATAATTAAGTGTGCTTTGGCATTGGGGGCAAGGGAAGGAAGAGGGAATAGAAAGTATTAACCTGAAAAATAGCTGTGTTTCTTGTAACTGAAAAAAAAATGTAATGAGACAAATAAGTTTAACTAAAAGTCATATAAACTTTATTGCCTTGTATATGTATAGGCTGATTCTGCATTGGCTCTGACTTTTTTGTTTTTTAAATCCTCACCTGAGGATATTTTTCCATTGTTTTTATATATATATATTTTATTGATTTCAGAGAGGAAGGGAGAGGGAGAGAGAGATAGAAACATTAATGATGAGAGAGAATCATTGATTGGCTGCCCCCTGAACGCCCCACACTGAGGATGGAGCCTGCAACCTAGGTATGTGCCCTTGGCCGGAATTGAACCTGGGACCCTTCAGTCCGCAGGCCAACACTCTATCCACTGAGCCAAACCGGCTAGGGCTTTCCCTTGTTTTTTTAGAGAGAGGGAAAGACAGAGAGCAATATCTATATGAGAGAAACACATCAATTGGTTGCCTCTTGTACGTGCCCCGACCAGGGAGGAGCCTGCAACCGAGGTACGTGCCCTTGACCAGAATTGAACCCCAGACCCTTCAGTCAGCAGGCCTATGCTTTATCCACTGAGCTAAACCTGCTAGGGTGACTCTGCCCTTTTAAAAAATATGTTTTTATTGATTTCAGAGGATGAGAGAGAGAGAATCAACAATGATGAGAAAGAATCATCCATCAACTGCCGCCTGCATGCCCTCTACTGGAGATCAAGGCCAAAACCCAGGCATGTACCCTGACCTGGAATTGAACTATGACCTCCTGGTTCATGGGCCAACATTCAGCCACTGAGCAACACTGGCTAGGTGGCTTTGCCTTTTTGGTCAGACTTCTGGACTGTAAAAACTTTCAGGATGTACAGGGGCTTATTTTAATACATTGAATTAAACAAGTATGTACAGAATGCCTACTATATTCCAGGTATTGTGCTGGGATATTGTGGCAATCAGTGGAAATGTTCCCTGTCCTCATGGAGCATATGGAAGAGAAGGGAAGATAAATGATTAAATAAGTAATTACAAAAAAAACCTCAATGAGTTAAATGACTAGGAAAGTACAAGGGAAACAGATCTGGTCTGGTGAACCTCTCAAAACATAATGACTAAGATTTAAAAAAAAACTCTTAGTACCTTGACATAGACTTAGTGCCTTGTATATACTTGTTTAATTGTTAAATAAAAAAGATCCTATAAGTCAGTTTTTGGGCTGACTCATGGGTTCATATATAATCTTTGATTAAAAGTACAGTACAGTAAGAGAGCCAAACTGAACTGCTTTTCCAAGCTCATGTGTGAACATACCTGTACCCCTCAATGAATCAGGGATCCAACAGACTAAGGCTAACCCAGGGCCAAACTAAACTTTCAGGGTAATGCTCAAAATATTGAGATTGATGGGCTGAACATGTATCTATAGAACTGATCTAAATCTGAACTAGAGCCAGATCTGCTGGGGAGGAGAGAGAGGGAAGAGTGTGATTAATCCAACACTTAATTTTTTCCCCTCTTTTTCAGGAAGTCATTATGTGACTAACACATTTTCAGATTTCCTCTCGTTTACCCTGAAGTGTATATGAGAATGACGTGCACTGCCAAGAAATGTGGAATTAGGCTTCAGCCTCCAGCTATTATCCTAATCTATGAGAATGAAATGAAAGGGAAAAGTCGCCAGCGCATCATGCCTGTCCGAAATTTTTCAAAGTTTTCAGGTAACTCATGTTTTATTTACTTATTTGAAATATATTTTTATTGATTTCAGAGAGGAAGGGAGGAGGAGAGAGAGATAGAAACATCAATGATGAGAGAGAATCATTGATCGGTTGCCTCCTGCACACCGCACACTGGGGACCGAGCCCACAACCCAGGCATATGCCCTGATGGAATCAAGCCAGCGACCTCTTGGTTCCTAGGATGAAGGTCAATCACTGAGCCACACCAGCCAAGCTCAGGTAACTCATGTTTTATCTCACCTCCCATCTTAAATACTCCCTAAATCACTGAATAAGAGCGATTTGAGTTTTATGTAATGGTCTGACAGGGCATTCAGAGTTAAACAGACCTGGGTTCAAATCATGTCTCAGGATAGATATGTGACCCTGGCTAAATGACTTCCTCTCAGTGAGCTTCAGTTTTCTTATCTGTAAAAGGAAATTGATAATCCCCGCCCTTTCAGAATTGCTGTGTAGGTTAACTGAGATAGCATTATTCAATAATATTAATTTCCTTCTCTCCCTCCAAATGTGTTTTTTACTTATAGTCTCCACATTTTCTTAGTACCAGTACTAATATCTAAAGCTGTAATACTACTTTTTCTTCTCCGACATTTTCTCCAGTTGAAAGTGTTTAACCTCTTCTCAAAATGATTTTAAGTTAAGAAAATTTAAAAAAACACACAAAACATTCCTTCTTCTTCTACCACCTCAAAGCTTGATATAAAGAAATAGTTCTGCAGAATAATTTGTTCCAAACAAACCACTTAGCTATTTGGCTATGATGGCAGATAATGCTGTCAGTAGTTTGTGGTGCACCAATAGCTTGTGGTGTATAGGTTTTGTGTGGTGTATAGTTTTGCTTCTTCCTTCCTAGATTGCAACAGAGCTGCTGAACAATTAAAAAATAATCCACGACACAAGAGTTACCTGGAACAAGTGTCCCTGAGACAGCTTGAGAAATTATTCTGTTTTTTACGAGGTAACTTGCGGGGGCAGAGTTTGGCAGAAACAATGGAACAGATTCAACGGGAAACAACCATTGATCCTGAGGAAGACCTGAACAAGCTAGATGACAAGGAACTTGCCAAAAGGAAGAGCATCATGGATGAACTTTTTGAGAAAAATCAGAAGAAGAAGGATGATCCAAATTTTGTTTATGACATAGAAGTTGAGTTCCCACAGGATGAACAACTGCAGTCCTGTGGCTGGGACACAGAGTCAGCTGACGAGTTCTGATATCAAAAACAAAAATGTATTGGGCTAGCAGAAACCCCATGTTCATACAGAGAATGTAGATTAGTCCTAGAAAAATCTGTAAAGAACACTAAATGTACACATTAGGTCATATTTGGATTGACCATGTTACTTTTCAAAAACAGGACATGTAGGTGCATTGACCCATACACAAAAAAAGGCTTCGGGTTTGATTCCTGGTCAGGGCACATACTTAGGTTGCTGGTTTGATCCCCGATTGGAGCACATACAGGAGGCAACCGATTGATGTTAGAGTCTCTCTCACATTAATGTTTCTCTCCTCTCCTCTCCTCTCTCTAAACATCCTTGGGTGTATATTAAAAAATTTTTTTTTCATTGAGGCACAGTAAGCAAATTATAGTTTGATAAGATTGGAGGGCATATACAGTTACTAGGGGATTATCCTGTATGCATTATGTCTTTACTTATATTTAACTCTGTTTTATAAGTGTTTAATTCTAGAGTAGAGTGCCCCTGCACAATGCGCTGCAGCTACAGTTCATGTCATTTGAGGGACAACAGGAGAATTCTGCCCCTCAGATATCAGGAAATATACACCAAAGACATTCTGAAACCCTGAACCTTTTCCCATAAAAAAGAGGTTTGTTTGTAAAATGGGGACTCTACCCATAATAAATGAACAATAGGTACTGCCAGTTTAGGCCTATTCATGAATTTGGATCTACAAAGAGGAAATTTTTGTTGACAAGGTTATATGTATACAGATAATCTTTCTTATTATTTAATTGGTAGAAATCCTGTGTTTTCTGCAAGGAACTTAATACTCATTAAATAAAACTGTAAAAATTATTCATTCTTTGTACCTGTCCATTTCTACTCTTTACCATTAAAAGCCTCATTAAAGGGATTATTCTGATGGTGATATCACCAGGGACAAGATGGTCATGACTCATGTATATTTGCCATAGGTAGCAAAAGAATTTTCAGAATTGGAGATTCTTTCATATCTACATAGTATTCTGTTGCATAGATATAGATGAAATATTTCAAAAGTTGACCTTAGGTTGCGTTCCCCTTTCACTATACAAACAATGCCACAGCAAATAACCTTGTACATTCTCTATTTTACACATGTGCATGACTATAAATAATGTATAGAGGGGACTTGCTGGGTATGTGCATTCTAAATTTTAATATATTACTGTTTTCCTCTGAAGAGATTTGGTCACTCATTCATTCAGTCAGTTACTCAGTAAACACTGTTGGAGTATTTACTCTATGGAAGTTCCCCCAGGACATTTCAAAAGGGACAGCTTTAAAGGAGAGGGAAGAACAAGAGAAAAGACTGACAGACCAGTTATGCCAGGGGCAGGACCAGGTTTATGATTTCAGTTTTCTTAGTGAACAAGGTGGAGCCACCTGATTAGTGAGGCTGGAGAAGATCTAGGGGCTGAGCAATGAAAAGCACTAGAAGGGGTGGCACCAGAAGGCAGGCCTGACAAGTTGTGACTGGTGAGCAATTAAAGCAATTGGATCAGAGAAGGCAAATGCTGAGTTAAGAGGTCTCAGAAGTTTAGCAAGTCCTGGTGGTGATAACATCGAGCATCTGAACTTTCCAGACCAAGACTGATGGAAAAGACAATCCATAAAACCAAGAAGTTAGGAGTTGAGATTAAGGAGCCTGGAGGAGCAATAGCTCAGATATTGAAAGATCCTGGGAACACTGATGGGGGAAAGAGAAGAAAATCAGCCAGATCCTAAAGTCATTTGGGTAGATATAAAATGCTTACTATGGTTTTGGGCAACAGCATCAATAATTTGAAGAAGAAAATATAGAGGGATGAAATTAATAAATCTTTAGCCCTGGCGGGGCAGCTCAGTTGGTTGGAACATTGCCCTGTACACCAAAAGGTTGTGAGTTTGATTCCCCATCAAGGTGTATGCCTAGGTTGTCAGTTGCATCCCCAATTGGGGTGCTTACAGGAGGCACTGATCGATGTTTCTCACATCAATATTTCTCTCTCTCTCCCCCTCCCACTTCAGACAGGGAGAGAAACATTGATGTGGGAGAGAAACCTTGATATGAGAGAGACACATTGATTGGTTGCCTCCTGCAATCGAGCCTGCAACCAAAGTACATGCCCTTGACTGGAATTGAACCCAAGACCCTTCAGTCCCCAGGCCAGTGCTCTAACCACTGAGAAAACCAGCTAGGGCAGAAAAAAGTTATTTTATGTTCCACCAAAAGAAGAAAAACAAAAACAAAGCAAAACAACTAACAAAGTTGGTAGTGCATGTTGAAGACGGACAGGATAGTCTTTAAATTGAATGAATGCTCCTTGTTCCCAACCTCAATATGACCATCCTGGTGTAGGAACTTTTCAGTTTCTGGTAGGAACTATTGGGTTAACAAATTCTATTAGGGTTGCCTTCTTGACCTTGACCTTCTTGATAGTAGCCTTATGTACTTAGGAGAGCAAAACTACCACCTGCCTCAATACTTATAAGGAAAGTTTAGCCAGAGCCAGGCATCTGTCATCACTACTGTTAAATATTCGTTGATGTCATTGTCCCTCTTTCCTGTTATTACACTGGCTACTACATAATTTTCACATATTTGGTGAGATGCATTCTCTACTGACAAGAAACTTAGAGGTATCCATTGTGTGTGATAACCATAGAAATAGAATGGATAATTAAAATCTTAATGTAACCCGCGAAGTTTATTTTATCCAAGTCTTTTAATCTCTTCCTTCACTTTATCTCTTTCCCCTCCACTCTACACCAACACTCTCATCCTGAAATTAGAGTTATCAACTAGTAACAAAATAAGATTTACGTTTTTGCTCTCGCACATCCACTGTTAACCACTTGCGAAGTACTAACACACTCCAAAACAGGTAAAGACTGACAGGATAAATATACATAAATTTTATGTAAAAAACATATATCTATATAATTTTTATATATATATAAACTTGTGTTAAGGAAAATTATCTAAAACTTACAAATAAGGGAAAAGATGAGGGCCACTTGTCTTTTCAACATTATATTGCAGCATTATTTAAAAATTTCCTCAAGGATTATTTAATTTTCTAGGACAGTGTATTTGTGTTTGACTTTGTTGTTTACTGTTTGATTGGAGCCCAGACACTGTGTATTTAGTTCCATGTTAATTTGAAAAATTGTTGTCAATAGAGAAGATAACCTGTAGGTTTATTTGCCTATAAGACATTAACCACTTTTTAAAACTATATTTTTATTGATTTCAGAGAGGAAGGAAGGAGAGAGAGAGAGAAACATCAATGATGAGAGAGAATCATTGATTGGCTGCCTCCTGCACGCCCCCTACTGGGGACCAAGACCGCAACCCTGGCATGTACCCTTGACCAGAATGGAACCTGGGACTGACAGAACCTGTCAGTCTGCAGGCCTACGCTCTATCCACTGAGCCACACCAGCTAGGGCAGACATTTACTACTTTTTGAACCAGTGTTAATCATTTTATTGGTGCTTCATTGATGAGTTAATAAGTCTTAGATATGTATTCATTTTACATTGGTATAAAAATTATGTTTTTTAAATTTTGAGAATTAAACTTTGATACCTGATAGCCCTGATAAAATAATTAATATATTTTTTAGATTTGGGGGCATGCTTTTGATATAATGGGCTGGCATATTTTAAACTTTTAACCTTTGACATTTTCACCTAGGAGAGGAGTTGGGAACAGGAAGCCAGGAAGAACGGAAAGCTTGAGGCAAAAGAGAAAGAGGCCAAGTTGAGAAGTTAGACAAATAAAGGACAATTGCCATATGAGGGGCCACTCTCCCCGTTTGGGTCACAGCTGGCCCAAGCAAGCAAGCGGTGTCACTATCTTCTGATAAGCCTTTGGGAAGGTCTACCCTGGCACTGCCAAGTTAACCACTAGGACTCCAGAATAAGAGGGCTGGGGAAGCAAAGTAGTTGGAAGGGTTGGGGCTAAGGATAGTAGCTAGGAAAATTGTCTGGAATATGCAGATGCAAATGCATTGTGCATCTTAAAGTCCCTCCCAGCCTACTCCATTACCTGCAGCCATAGTTTGATCTTAAGGGAATGAGGATGTACAACTATTGCTACTAAAATTAAATTAAAAAGGAAAAAAAAAAAAAAACCTCCACTACCATCAGAGGGCAGTATTTGTTTTTTTAATTTATCAAAAGGTAGTTCTGGCTTATCATACTAAAAAGATGTTAGTAATATTTTCTTAAAATTTAAACAATGTGCCTGCATCCACGTCCAGGTGAGTGCTAGGGTAAACCTGGCTCAGCCTTTACGTTGTTTTTAAATAATCTTTTTAAAATGGTAGGTCTTTTGTGTCATACTTAGATTCATTCATTTTAAGCACTTACTTTGTGCCAAGCACTATTCTAGGTAATAGGAATACAGAGGAGAACAAGACAGGATCCCACTTTCATGGAGCTCACATTTCAGTGTGGAGAAATAAGTAAATAAGGAAAATATTATATCATCATACATGCTGTACAGATAAATTTAAGTGGAGTGACATGGGGTAAATCCTTCACTTCAGCATCATTCCCTCCTGTAGAATCTAAAAAGGAAGACAAGAAAAACATTCTATCAGCCTGACAAAGCCACAAATGCAAATTCCAAGATCATGTAACTAAGACACCTGATATATGTTATCAGTCTTTTAGATGTACAGCAGTAACACTAAAATTCAAGGCCACTATTTATACCCCATTGAAGAACAGCTGAAGATCTTATGATATATTTTAAATTTTTTAGTTTTCAATTAAAGTTTACATTCAATATTATTTTGTGTTAATTTCAGGTGAACAGCATAGTGGTTAGACAATTTATAGTATTTTGAGTGACTGGACTAAAACCGACAGGATGAAATATAAAGAAGATAAAAGTAAAGTCCAACCCTTACATTAAGAAATGTCAACTGCAGGAGCACAGGATAGAAAATAATTCACTTCATAATGGCCCTGGCCAGGTAGCTCAGTTAGAGTTAGAGCATCTTCTCAATATACCAAGGTTGTAGTTTCATCCCAGGGCACATACAAGCATTAACCAATGAATACATGTACACCAAATCCATTTCTCTCATTTCTTCTCTCTCTCTCTCTCTCTCTCTCTCTCTCTCTCTCTCTCTCTCTCTCTCCCTTCCTCCCTCACTCCCTCACTCCCTCACTCCCTCACTCCCTTCCTCTCTCAAATCCATTTTTCAAAAAAGGAGTCACGCCCTAACCGGTTTGGCTCAGTGGATAGAGAGTCGGCCTGCGGACTGAAAGGTCCCAGGTTCGATTCACGTCAAGGGCATGTACCTGGGTTGTGGGCACATCCCCAGTAGGGAGTGTGCAGGAGGCAGCTGATTGATGTTTCTCTCTCATTGATGTTTCTAACTCTCTATCCCTCTCCCTTCCTCTCTGTAAAAAAATCAATAAAATATTTTTTTTAAAAAAGGAGTCATTTCATAGCAATTAATGTGAAACAGAGGGTTTAATGGACAGAAGATTCACTATAAACAGACTGCAGAGTGGCTGCCAAGGAAGCTAATGTAATTCTGCGCTGCACTAATTGAGCGTTTAATGTCCAGATCAAGAGAAGGAATGGCCCATTGTACGCTGCCTTGGCCAGAACCTGTCTGGAGCCAGGGTCTCTTTCAGGAGCCTAACTTTAAAAGGGACATTGACAAACTGGAGTGTGTCCAGCAGAGTGGCCATGTCACATGAGAATCTATTGGAAGACGTGAAGAGGTTTTTGCCTGGAAAAGAGAAGATTGCTCTTAATGAATATTTATGTAAAGACTTTTCATGTAGAACAATGTAACAGTACCTTTGGGGGGGGGGGGGGGGGAACTAGGCACAGTGGGTGGAACTTCAGGGAGCAACTCTCAGTCAATAAAAGGAAGAACCTTCTGAGGATCAAAGTTTCCAGAAAAAGGAAAGATGACTTTGTGAAGAGCTGGCTGTCCCAGAAAGCAGTCTAGCAAGGCACTCCACGAAGGTTAATCAGATCAGTGTTTTTCAAACTGCTTTCTATGGAGGGGTAGCCCAGGGAGCCAGGGTGGGTCAAGGTGGGGAATGGTCGTTGTTCCAGAGGGTAGAAAGGAGGGAGACTAAGGAGGAACTGAACCCCTAATTTAACCATAGCGGGTCAGTTCTTAGTTTTTAAGTTTTCTCTTTCTTGGGGTTCCACTAGAAATATTTAAGGCCTCTGTTACTAAATCAAATATTTAAAACCATTGGAGATGATGACTTTCTCCCCAACTCATGTGGTGACACACCTCCTCACTCTGGAGCACAGGCAAGAAAAGTCCCAGCTTTGTCTGAGCTCAATCACCTCTGAAGCTATGTAAATGGTCCCCTCCTTTCCCTTAAAAAAAAAAAAAAATCAGCCTCAGGCTTTTGGTTAAGTAGCTCTTGAAAGCGTAAGGCCTGACAATGGGGTGGATACATAGCACTAACCTTTAAGCCTTTCCCCACATGCACCCTTCCTCCTGTTCTGCCTCCTCCATCACTCTCCACCTCTGACAGACAAGGCTTGCTCCTCCACCCAAGGGGAGAGAAGTTTCAGTCAGAACTCTAGCCCTGGGCACCTATACTCTCCTGCTGCGGTGGGCCCTCCAGAAGATACGTGGCCACTATAGGCCACTGGAGGGGAGCTCACCAGATAGGAGGATCCCTTCCTGCTCACTAGGATTTCCCAGCCACCCAACGCATGAGTTCCCTCCTCCCTACTCAGAACCTCATTACTACTATTTATTTAAACCAGGGCTTCTCAAACCAGGCTTATGTTTTTAGTTGCCATAAAAGGGTGAGCAGCTTTTTAAAAGTATAAACTTAGTTTTTTTTAAAAAAAGTATAGACTCAGTTACTCCTCAGATCTCCTGAATCAGAATCTCCCAGGGACGGATCTAGAAACCTGTGTTGTGACAAGCTTCCCCAAGGGACCCCATTTGGGAACCTCTGGTCTATACTACTCACTTTAACATTGAGCCCACCTTATCCTGTATAATTACTGTATCCCCTTTTTCCTCAAAGTGAAGGGCCCTGTGTCACTTGGACGTGTGCCTCCATTTCCCATCAAGTCCAGATTGTAGCAGCTGACAATGAAATAAAGCATGAGTAACACCTGGAGTCCTCTTTACTTCCTTTACATTACCTGAGACTTCAAAAATATCCTATCTAATAAAGTGGTAATATGCAAATTGACCATCACTCCAAAACACAAAGATGGCCGCCCCCATGTGGACACAAGATGGCTGGCAGGGGAGGGCAGTTGGGGGCAACCAGGCCTGCAGGGGAGGGCAGTTGCGGGGGACAAGGCCTGCAGGGGAGGGAAGTTGGGGGGGACAAGGCCTACAGGGGAGAGCAGTTGGGTGGGACCAGGCCTGCAGGGGAGGGCAGTTGGGTGGGACCAGGCCTGCAGGGGAAGGCAGTTAGTGGTGACCAGTCCAGCAGGGGAGGGCAGTTAGGGGCAATTGGGCTGGCAGGGGAGCAGTCAGGTGTCGATCATGCTGGCAGGGGAGTGGTTAGTGGGTGATCAGGCTGACAGGCAGAAGCGGTTAGGGGCAATCAGGCAGTCAGGGAGGTGAGCAGTTGGGAGCCAGCATTCCTGGAATGTGAGAGGGGTCCCAGATTAGAGAGGGTGCAGGCTGGGCTGAGGGACACCCCCCCACCACCACCACCACCGTGCATGAATTTCATACACTGGGCCTTTAGTTAATATATTTTTTTAATTAATTTCAGAGAGGAAGGGAAAGGGAGAGAGAAATAAAAACATCAATGATGAGAGAGAATCATTAATTGGCTCCCTCTTGCATGCACTCTACTAAGAATTGAGCCCGAAACCCGGATATATGCCCTGACAGAGAATCAAACTGTGACCTTCTGGTTCATGGATCAGAACTCAACCACGGAGCCACACCAGCCAGGTGGAAAGAGCATTTCTGAAATGGAACTGTACCAGAGAGTCGCCCAAGTCAGAGGGGCTGACTCTCCCCCCTCAGCTCTTGTCACACTCACCAGAAGGAATTCAGGTGAGTGACAGAAAGCAGTATTGACGCAAAGCAAGTGAATTTATTAAAAATACACTTGGCATAAAGCACAAACGGGCAACTCAGCTAGTCTGAGTGCCTCACCTGGTGGGGGTTCAAGGGTTTTATACTTTTCTCCCTATAGATTTCAAGGTTCCCCTGCAAGATAGACAAGATTTCAAGGTTCCCTTTTTACATTGTTGTGGCTTTTCCCAGAATTTATGAGGGCATCTGCCAATATTATCTTGGCAAATCTCAAAACTGCTGACTTCTTTGTTCAGTGGGTGAGATAAACTCTTCCTTTTTCCCCCTTCCCTTTCTCCTGCCCTAGCAGCTATTTGTCCTGGCTAACATTCCCCCCTCAAGTGATACCATCCAAATGCTTCTGGGGTTTTTGTTATTTATCCTCCAGACTTCATCCGTCCTTGGGTTTAGCTGGCACAAATGGCATTAATTGGGTCTTTGTTCTCTATTTTCTCAGGCCAAGATGACTTAAGCTATGTATTCTCTGTTTAGGGAGGAGAGCTATAAACCATTTGCTCTCAAGTGTCCTTGGTTGGGGAAGATAAGGTCTTGTGATTTACAAGCTGGCTGCAAGCTGCCCAAACTGTTTGGCCTTGTTTAATTCTCTTGTCTCTGTTTCTCCATTCCACTTGCCCAGGAATTTTCCTAGTTTCTTACTATCCTGCCACCGAATCATATTGCCAGTGACCCCTGAAAACAGGACCATATATTGGAATCACCTGAGGAAACAGACTCACCCTGGAACACATATGTCTTCAATGAGGTGGTGAAATATGTCAACGGAAAGCATCCTATCTGTTGCCAGAACTATTGTAACTTATTAAGTACAAGTCAACCTCACTGGAGGCAAAGTGATGCTGATTCTGCCACATCAGGTGATTTAGCGGCTCCTCTAGAGCCACAGGGGCAGTGCTGTGTGGGCCAGGCAGCGTGGGCCTCTGCTCCGAAGGCCAGGGTAGATAACTCCACTTCTTCTTTCTGTGGAAAAAGCCCCAACCCCTGCAGGGTGTGGCAAGAGCCGACCTGAGGAAGAAGCTTTGCTCAATAGGAAATGAGCAATAACGGTGAAATGAGGAAGCCTGCTAGGCTTCAGCTTGATGGTTTTGAATTAAAAATAAAAAGAATGTGTAAAAAGTGAACACAATAGTGGAAAATTGGAAACAACCCAGATATCTATCAATATAAGAAACATCCAAACCTGAAGAGCATTTTTATGAGTTTGTTTGAGCCAAAATGATAACTTGTGCCAGGAAGAAGATTTAAATGCTCCAGGGAATAACAGTTTTGCATCTTATTTCATGCATTTGAAATTAAGAAAGAAACATAGAGGTGGGAGAAAGCAAGGCAGGGGTTGGATTACAGGATAGTTAACAAGATTATATGCTTTCTTGAGGATGGTTGCAATTTATTTCAAAGGTGCACTAGCCTAGATGCATAAAAACAATGGACAGGGCTTGCTTAAGGTAAAGATAAACCTTTTACTAAAGAAGTTATAGTCCTGGGGTGTGACTACCTGCCACGACCTGCCCAGTTAGGAATTTATGATCAGATCACCCTATGAGGTTACTTTCCAAAGAACTCCTTTTTTTGGTTCCTATATCCATCAAAAAGACATTTGTTAAATTGTGGAGTGTTCGTGCTGTGGCATATTGTGAAAAAGGAGGTAGACTTAGTGACCTGGAAATATCTCCTAGATACATGGTTAAGTGAGAAAAACAAGTTGCCAACTAGTGAGTATATTACAATTCATGATTTAAAATGATAGTAACACTCTTGAAGGATGATCACAAAGTAACTTGCCAGTAGAGAGGGAAATGAGGTTAAAGTGAGAGGGGAGGAGCTTAAGTGGGATATTTTTAAATTAAAAAAATAAAGTTCTGAATGATCTGAAGTTTTAACATGTAATTGTAATAAATCCTAACTAATTTCCAGACACTGTTCTAAGTGTTTCAGTCCTACTAACCTACTTAATACTCTCAATAAACCTATGGAAGTAGTTATCATTAATTTTCCCCATTTTATAGCCAAAGAAACTGAAGCACAGAGGACACACAGGTAATAAATGGAAGAGCTGAGATTTGAACCGAGGTCACCTGGCTCCAGAATTTGTGCACTAAACCTCCTCACTATTATGGATTATGTCTCTCAGTGAACTATGTTGGTCCATTGGATGTTAACTGTAAATGTAATATGGTCCCAATTAAAAAAACAAACTATATTGGGGGGGGGGGGGAGAGTGGAATTTAGGTCTCTAACGCTATCTCTTTGAAACATTGACCCAAAGATTCACTCTGAATTCCAGCTCAGATGAAATAATTTAGGAGTGAAAAAAAGTTGTTTCAAAACACAAGAAAGTCTTGCTTCTCTCTCCTATCCAAACTGCTGGTTAACGTTTCTTGAATAAAGGCCAAATGCTTTTACCATGGAAATAGAGATACGGTTTAATATGCAAATATCTCTCTGATTTAATACTACCAAGGTTTAAAGAGCAATTATATACAAAGAGCAAATTATGATATGGGATGGGAGAAGACAGGCAGGAAGGAGAGAGCCTGAAAGCACTTAGAGAGTTCACATGGGGAGGGTGGAGGCAGCAGATTATCATACACCTGTCATATTATCATGTACATATCCTATTAATTGCTATTTTAATAACACAGCTTCACGGTGATTCAAGCCTTGGCTTTTATAAGCTCTTTCTCATCTCTTTTACACCTTTGATCCTTCCTTGAAGCTAGAGACTATTGATATACCCATTTTACAGATAAGGAAATCAAGGCTCCAGGAGATTGTAAGGTAGTAAATTACCAAGTTGGAGCTGGAACCCAAAAGTCCTAATTCTCTTTCCAGGACCCTTGAATCACACCCAGATACCTCAGGCACATCACAGCCCTACCCAGGGTTAGGCCCGAGTCAGCATCAGTGGAAGAAAGTGGAGCAGATGAAAGACCCAGATGTTAAGGGTAGTGATGGGGTCCTGACCAAGACCCACTGACAGGTGTCCAGGTGCAATGACAGAGCAGGAGCCCTGGTCAACCAAAGGGCAACACAATGCCAAGGCCAGCCGCAGGTTGGGGGAAGAGGAAGGAGAGTTGATTTGGCATCTATATGCAATGACTTTGCTCCTGCCTACCACATCTCTAGGATCTTCCTCCTACTCCTTTCTCTCTTCGCTCCTCTATCCCACTCCTACTCCCATTTACAGTCATGACAAGCAGGAAAATACATACTATTTATTCCCTTGCGTATAAAAAAAAGCCCTACTAATTCTTTGAACTTCTTTTGGTTTTATCACCTAATTAGGGTAGGTGAAGTTCCATAACTCAATCACTTCACTCCTTAATTAAATCCCATTAATCTCTTTACTGCTTCATTCAATCTTAAACTCCTTTCATACTTGCTCTCCCTGCTAGTGCTACAGCAGCTTTAGGAATCAAATGACCTCCAGATGGATATTGTATGCCTCCCACAACTTTGTGTCGCATCTGCTAAAAAGGTGTCATGTTAATGACACAAAGACATGGGTAGGCTCCACAAATCCATGTGACCTGGAGGAAAAATATAAATGAGAACAAACATGCTGCAATTCCTCTGGGTTAGCTGATGACTCCTGACATTTCCTGCAGAGTTTGGACTGATGATAGTAGTGGGTGGAAAAAGGCACTAAGGAGGCAAGAATATTAACAATTAAAAAGCTAGTGTGCATTACAAGGAAGGCATCTCATGATTTTTGTTTCCATATTTTATTTTTGCTCTTACCACTGCCCACATAATTCTAAAAACCACCACCAGGGGGCAGGAGTATGCCAAGGTCGGACGTTTGAACCTGCTGGGTTTGGATTTCCTTTGGGAGAATTTCCTTACAGAGCAATTACTGTTCCTATTACACATTTTAAGAAACTACGGCAGAGTGAAGTAAATAGGCTGCTTAGCATCATATGAGTGGCAGAAGTAAGATTGGAACACTGGTTTTGGTAATCCATTTGGCAGGCTCTTTTAGAAATTACCTGAAATTACTGAGTTTGTAGCTATGATTTCCACATTTTTTTCCAATGTTAATAGTCCCCCCATTTTAAAATGTTTAAAAAATTCTTTATTGTTTAAAATATTACATATAGTATTACATATGTCTCCTTTTTCCCCATTGGCCTCTCCCTGGCCACCCCCACCCCCCCTTTACATGCCCTCACCCCCCTAGTGTCTGTGTCCATTGGTTATGTTTATATGCATGCACACAAGTTCTTTGGTTAATCTATTACCCCCCCCCCCACCCCCCCGCCTTCCCTCTGATGGTCTGTTCGATGCTTCTATGTCTCTGGCTCTATTTTTGTTCATCAGTTTATGTTGTTTGTTAAATTCCACAAATGAGTGAGATCTTTTAATATTTATCTTTCTCCGACTGGCTTATTTTGCTTAGCATAATGCTCTCTATGTCCATCCATGCTCTTGCAAATGGTAAGAGGTCTTTCTCTTTTACAGCAGCATAGTATTCCATTGTGTAGATGTACCTCCGTGTTTGTTTTGTTTTGTTTTTTATTGATTTCAGAGAGGAAGGGAGAAGGAGAGAGAGAGAGAGAGAGAGAGAGAGAGAGAGAGAGAGAGAGAAACATCAATGATGAGAGAATAATTGACTGACTGCCTCCTGCACGCCCCACACTGGGATTCAAGCCTGCAACCCAGGCATGTGCCCTTGACTGGAATTGAACCCGGGACCCTTTAGTCCATTCAGTCCAAGGCTGACGCTCTATCCACTGAGCCAAACCAGCTATGGCTGAATTGTACACTTTAAATTGATATACTTTGCTGCACTTTGATAAAATAAAAACTTCCTAGCAAGACTGGTCAAGAGGAAAAAACACAAGTTTTCAATATCAGGAATGAAAACAAAAATATCTCTGCAGATTCTACAACATTAAAAAGATAGTAAGATGATACAACTATCTTTGTGCAACAGATTTAACAATTAAGAAAACAACATTGCTACATTAGTATTAACTAAACTCCAGACTTTACTCATATTTCATCAGATTCTTTTCATTAATGACCTTTATCTGTTCCAGGATCCAACCCAGGGTACGACATTGTGTTTAGGTATTAGTCTCTCCTTATTTTTCATGACAGATATTTGTAGAATGTCCCTCAAATTGGGTTTGTCTTAGGTTTTTCTAATTATTAGAGTGGGATATGGGCTTTTAGAAAGAATACCACAGAGGTGATATGCCCATCACATCATATTAGGGTGTATGATATCCACCCTCTGGTGATGTTAAGCTTGATCATTTGGTTAAAGTAACATCTGCCAGTTCTCTCCACTATGGAGTTGCTATTTTTCTCTCTCCATACTCTATTCTTTGAAAGTGAGCTACTAAGTTCAGCTAATACTCAAAAAGCAAGGTGGAGACAAGTATCAAATGATCCCACTTACATGTGAAATCTAATAAACAAAATAAACTGATGAACAAAATAGGTCCAGGGGCACGGATGGATTGAAAGACTGACAGATCTCAGAGGGAAGGGAGATGGGAAGAGATTAACCAAAAAACATATATGCATGTATGCATAGCCCATGGACTCAGACAATAGTGTGGTGAAGGCCTGCAGTGGGGAAGGGGCTGGGGCGGGGGGAGGGCAAAGAGGGAGAAATGGGGGACATCTGTAATACTGTCAACAATAAAAAATTAATTTTTAAAAAGCAATGGAGATAAGAGGAGGCTACGCTTACCTCCTAGAGTGGGAAGTAGCTACATGCATTATTTGGAATTCTTCTGTAAGGAATATTTGTCTCTTCTTTCCCAACTATTTATTTATTTATTTATTCAGTAATTTCTTTATGTCAATATGGATGCAGAGCAAAACAGGGAAGAATAAAGAATGAATATGAGCCCTGAACAGTTTTGCTCAGTGGCTAGAGCGTTGGCTGAAGAACTGAAGGGTCTCAGGTTCGATTCTTGGTCCAGGGCAGAACCTGGATTGAAGGTTCAATCCCCACCTAGGATTGGTGTGAGCGGGAGGCAACCAATCAATGTGTCTCTTTCACGTCCATGTTTTTCTCTCATCCTCTCTCTCTCTCTCCCTTCCCACTCCCTTCCACGCTCTCTAAAAATCAATGGGGAAAATATCCTCATTCCTTGGGTAAGGATTTAAAAAAAGAACGGCCCTCTTCCTCTGTGCTGCCTACAGAGGTGGCAGCCATCTCCTACTCAGCACCATGACTGCCCTCAGACCCCTCATGAAACCCAAGATTGTCAAAAAGAGGACCAAGAAGTTCATCCGGCACCAGTCAGACCGATATGTCAAAA
Source organism: Myotis nattereri (assembly GCF_964212035.1). Taxonomy (NCBI): domain Eukaryota; kingdom Metazoa; phylum Chordata; class Mammalia; order Chiroptera; family Vespertilionidae; genus Myotis; species Myotis nattereri. The sequence continues at coordinate 53,650,966 of NC_138077.1, forward strand.
TGAAGCGGAACTGGCGGAAACCCAGAGGCATTGACAATAGGGTGCGCAGAAGATTCAAGGGCCAGATCTTGATGCCCAACTTTGGTTATGGGAGCAACAAGAAGACCAAGCACATGCTGCCCAGTGGCCTTCGGAAGTTCCTGGCCCATAAGGTCAAGGAGCTTGAAGTGCTGCTGACGTGCAACAGATCTCACTGTGCTGAGACTGCTCACAACGTCTCCTCAAAGAACCACAAAGCCCCTGTGGAAAGAGCAGCCCAGCCATCAGAGTCACCAATCCCAATGTCAGGCTGCGCAGCGAAGAAAATGAATAGACAGATTGTGTGCACATTGTATGTGTGTTAATAAAATCGTAAAATTCTGCAATAAATAAATAAATAAATAAAAAGATGGATATGAAAGTAAACAGGCAGCTGATTGGCACCAGGGCTCAAGTCAATATTACTTAACGTGTGTTCTCATTTCTTTGAGATTCGGAGGCTCAGAGCCAGGACCAAAGTGTCTTTTGGATGACTAGATCTGTGAGGGATCGATGTTTTGTGTCACCCAGCTTTGGAACCAAGAAAACGGGCCATTGTGTAGATTTCTGACAAATGCATGGTTGACACAGGAACAGAAACTGACTCCTCTCTCAAGAGCAAATTAAATTCAGAAAACTGAAGACACAGAAAAGAGCTTACAATACACGTGCTGCCTTTTCTGTAACTGCCCAGATATAGCAAGAAGTACCTCAGCCGTGCATTAACCAGAGTAGTTCTGTACTCAGCTTTCAAGGATACTGAGGAGTGTCAAGAACAGTGGAGGGTCTGGGTGATGGAAATGGAGAAAAAATAGTTTATAAGTGACAACCTGTGAGAAGAAATTTAACTTTGTATGTATCCTCAGAGCTAACTAATATCTGGCACATAGAAGGGTTTCTTTCTTTAAAAAAAATTTTTTTTCTAGATTCCTTTTTTAAATTTTTTTTAATTTTTATTGATTTCAGAGAGGAAGGGAGAGAGAGATGGAGAAACATCAATGATGAGAGAGAATCATCAGTCAGCTGCCTCCTGCACACCCCCTACTGGGGATCGAGCCCGCAACCCAGGCATGTGTCCTTGACTGGAATCGAACCTGGGACCCTTCAGTCCACAGGCCAATGCTTTATCCACTGAACCAAACCAGCTAGGGCTATAGAAGGGTTCAATAAATATTTGCTGAATGAATGCTTGTCTTGGGGATCTGTGCCCATTCCCTCAGTAGAACACTGAAGGGCATGGAACAAGGAGTAAGACATTTCTGTGGATTTGGACTTGAAACGAGCTCAAAGCAAATAAATAAATATTCTTAAGTTAAACCTAAAATATCTATGATGTTGCCCTGGCCAGTGTGGCTTAATGGTTAGAGCGTCAGCCCACAGAGCAGAGGGTCTGGGGCTCAATTCCCAGTCAAGGGCACATACATACCTAGGTTGCAGGTTTGATCCCCAGCCCCGTTCGGGGTATGAGCAGGAGGCAACCAGTCGATATGTCTCTCTCACATCCATCTCTCTTGTCTCTTTCTTCCCCTCACCCCTCCCTCCCACTCTCTCTTAAAATCAATGGAAAAAAATATCCTCTAGTGAGGATTAACAAAAAGCAAGCAAGCAAACAAAATCTATGGTGTTGAAATCATAGGGAAGACACCAAGCTGAGCTGTCATTCCCTGATTATGACATCGATTTGACGATGTTGGGGTGGGATGATGAAGCTGTTTTTTGTGTGTGTGTGTGTTTGGTTGTTTTTTCAAGCTCCAGTTGACTGATACCAAGAAACCCGTGGGCAGTTCTCCAGCAGAGCACCCCTCATCGTGCTCAGTAACTTCTAACTTTCCTCTTGCCCCATCCTCCTCAGTTGCTGTCAGTTGGTTTGTGGCAGAGGGGAATTCCAGCCCATTTTAGGGAAATTAATAGGGAGGTTCCTGGTCGGTATCCTTCGGTGGATCCTGAGACCCTGACGGGAAGGGCAGAGCTGAGACACACAGTTCTTGGAAGGTTATGAGGCCAAGAATGTGTATGAATGAACTAAAACCCTCACAGACAATAAACAAAAAAATCCGTGTAAGTGTTCTCACAAATCTGGAAGCTCAAAGTTTTACACAATCGGATAAAATAGGGTAACAGGAGATAAGGTTGCTTTACCATTACCTTTGGGCCATCAGCAAACCAGGCATCTCCATGTCACTTCATTTCTTAACTAAACTGACCTCCTACCCTTCCTACTTTAATTTTATATATTTTTAATTGATTTCAGAGAGGAAGGGAGAGGGAGAGAGATATAGAAACATCAATGATGAGAGAAAATCATCGATTAGCTGCCTCCTCCAGGCTCCCTACTGGGGATCAAGTCCACAACTCAGGTATGTGCCCTGACCGGTAATGGAACCGGCAACTTTTCAGTGTACCGGAGGATGCCCAACCAACTGAGCCACACGGGCAGTGCTTATTTTTAAGTAATACCTTATTCATAAATATTTACAACACTTGCCTACTTTACACAGATAGTTGAACGGAAAGCTCCTTCGAATCATGGGATGTGAGATTTGCAAGATGTTGAAGAGATTATTCAGTTCAACCTCCTCATTTTGTAGGTGGGGAAGGCAAGTGTCTGGCTTAAGGGTACAGGTCGAGTTAGAAGCCAAGTGGGACTATGACCTCAGCTATAACTCCCAGTGTAAGGCTCTTCTGTTACCCTAGGGCTGTTCCTCTACCTTGAGTAACCTCAGAGTGGATTCAACGACCAGGCCTAAGACTGTCCTACCTTCCCACCTATCAAAGCTCAGGAACAGACAGTGGGAAAACTTATTAAATGGGTGGTTTTTAAAAAATCATATATGTAAAAAAGAACAGCTTGGAATTGGGAAGAACAGGTCCCATGAAAGACAGAAATTGTTAGCCATTGAGGACTCAGAGGAGCAGGATCATTTCACAAGCAACCACCCCGCATTTGCCACAAGCCCCCAAGAGAGGCGACCCTCAATCATCTCACAGGAGGTGATGAGCGCTGTCACCCACCACCAAAAATAAAGCAGGAGCTAAAATTTAATACTGAAACCCAGTAATATGCAAACCTGGTAGTTTCGCTAGCCACTCAAACTTAAATTGTCCTCTGAGAATGAACAAACCCCATAGACATGAAAGTTCAGGCATTAGTTAATTCTTAACAAGCCCTGGCAGGCACTATCTTGGTTACCATGCAACCGAAATACAGCTCTCTAAATGGTTAAGTCATTATGACTACAAACAAAGTACAAAACTAAGCAGTAAGTTCCAACATTTTGCAAGAGTGCAGAGACTTACATTTATGGGACAAAGAGATCAACATCAGAAGAGCAAGTTCCCCCAAAGAAGTAGAATTTGGTCATGAACTCACAAAAACACATCCAAGGAAAGCACCTAATAAATAAAAGAAAGGGGAGCTGAATGGGTGCAAACTGGGGAGAAGAAAGATTAAATGAACCGAAGGGGATAGATAGCTCTAGTGATGACCCAACAGAATTCAATGCCACCAGAGGCTGAGCGTCTCTATTAAAGAAGTATCAGCAATATTCTTCCTTTGAAATCTGAGAAACATCGTACCTGTTTCCAAGATCTTAAGTGCCCAAAGGGGGATGGTATTCAAGTTAATAACTATCAAAAAGGGAAAAAAATCCAATTGTTAAAAGAGTTCACCATGGGTCTGAATAAACTAAAAAGCACAAACAAAGATGTTCTGCCTGCTGGGGCAGAGGGAGTGGGAAGTGGGAGCCCTGAAACCCACAGAAAGCTGAGTAGTTGCGGGAACCCTTTCTCATCTCGAAAACCTCAGTAAAAGTACGCAGCTAAAGGTAAATAAAGCACATTTTTTAAAAGACCGTACATTCATTTCTTTCACACTGAGCAGGATATTCCAGGGTTCATCAATTTCTTATTTGTGAACACATTCTTTATGCAAATGGTTCCTCATTTTGAAATGCAGCTGTCTTTACAAATTCAAATATTTTACTTTCTTGCCCTTTTTAATCTCTCCCCCCCCCCCTAACTAATTTGCCCTGTGGACAATATCTCCATTGAACTAGTCCATACTTTTATACATTTTATGTTTCTCCTGTTCTACTAAACTTTTATTCCCTTAATATTTACAAAATGGCGATATCTCATTCTCTATCCATTTTTGGACACTTTTTTATTTTATGTGCAATTTCTCCATTTGTCTATCCTCACACACACACATCCAAATGGATTAACGTTCATGTGAAACTGGAACTTAGGTAAAGAACTATGTCTCAGCCTTATCTTGGTCAATTAGCTTCTCTAGAGCCATTCTTTGGCTCCATTAAATGGATTAATTTTGCTAACAATTTATCATGCATCACATACTGCATTCTTGCCACCCAATAACTTCAGTGATGACCCAACATAATATTAAATCAATCTCTCTCTCTCCTTCCCCACCCGTCTTCCTGTCCCTCCCGCCCCCCATTAATCCTGCCCCAGGGATATTTTTCCCATTGATTTTTAGAGAGAGTGGAAGGGAGAGGAGGGAGAGAGAGAGAGAAAGAAACATCAATTTGAGAGAGACACGTGAGTTGGTTGTCTCCCGCAAGTGCCCCAAACAGGGCCGGGGACCGAACCTGCAACCCATATATGTGCCCTCAACCAGGAATCAAACCCAAGACCCTTCGGTCTTCGGCCTACGCTCTAACCATCGAACAGCATTGGCCAGGGCAATATTAAGTCTCTGTTTACATCATGATCATTTAAGCTTTCAAATCCCAGGCTATATCTATAGTCTTCAATTTCTTAATGAACACTTGGATTGTATTTGTTCTGATTAATACTGTAGTAGAATTGTAGCCATTTTTGCAATTAATGATAGTTGTTTTCAGCAGTGAGAAGGAAAATGAGACAATTTAATCTGTGTTACGATTCTCCCCTCTCCCAGAAAGAGCCAGCTGGCAGAGCAGACCACCTGCCTCTGCAGACCTTCTGCGCTCAGGGCGTTACGTGACATACCTGTAAGGTATTTTCTCCGGGATAAGATACATATTGCAGATTATTTTACAATCGTTCATAAAAATCAGTCCAGAAGATAATTCTAACGCTGTTGGAACTCCTGGTAAAGAGGAGTGAAGCAGAAAACATCGACTTTAGGAACAAAACTGATGTAACAAATGAAGGACCTAAGGCGATGCTGTTGGGAAAGGTGTTTGTCCTGTTTGCCTTTGTCTCCAGGCAGGCAATTTGCCTGTTAGAAAAACTGCAGGAAATGAAGTTAGGACACCAAAGTTACTTGTATTTCAAGGGGAATGCATAACATTTACGAAGACTTAGAAAATTGGAGGGAATTTCCTTTTCTAATCAATCATTATGATCAAAGCGCAGTTTTTGTTGTTATCTCTCAAAGGAAGGATGTTCTACCATGTGAAACACAGGTACCAGAGGAAGATCTGTTGGTTTTAAAAAATATCTAGTTCAAGGAAGTATGCTTGAAAAGTTTAAGAGAAGTTTTCTACAGAATCTCGAAAGCTTAGGAGAGGTGGCAGTAACAGGTTGCAACTTGAAAAGTCTTTCCCCCAGATCTCCAAAAAACATGGAGAGCAGGACACGGGAAGGTTCATAGGCAAACCAATTTTAATTGGGATAAAACTGGCTTTTAGAAGAATAGAAGAAAAAAGTTGGCCACTGAAAAGCAAGACAAGGATAGGTATTTTGCTAAGTGATAAGTTACGTAGTGATATAAGTAAATAAATGCATGTATACTGATGACGGTGCTATCAATATATAAATTAAGGTGACCTGTTGGCACCTCCTATGTACTCAGCCTGGGGGCCCAGGATGTTATTTCAACTAAATCTCATGAAGTGTCTCACAGGTAGCTAAGATGCTCGGAGCAGCAAAACAAAACAGAATCTGATATTAGAAGAATTCTTTCCAACGCTGCAAAACTTTGGAGTGACACCTCATAAATAGAGGATTGTAAGGGCGTGAAGCAGGGATATGTGCATTTCTCCGGCAGTATGTCCCTATACACATTTCCTCATTCTTTCTTTCAAGATCCTTACCTTTGGTGTCTATTATTGCTGTTTCTCAGCAATGTCCTTTTCACATAGAGAGATTATGTTTTGGGTCCTGCAGGATTTGAAAACCAGCTGACCTCCGGCATGTGCCTTTTCCTCTACATCTCTAGGAAAAAGTGAGCTGGAGACTGGCATCCCTGACCTCGCCAGGGGAGCTTCACATCTTTCCCCCCTTTTCCCCTTTTTTCTTGATTTCTAACTTGCCTTTTGCAGCATTTGGTTAAGACAACAGGAAGCGCTGGGTTTCCTCTCCAGGGCATTCAGCTGAAGGGATGTGCTCACCACACTGATAACGGCAGGCAGCCGGAAAAGGAACACACCCACCCTCCAGAAAGCGTGACCCTCCTCACCCTCCCCGCCCTCCCCACGCGGGCCTGACTTCCTTCTCGCAGCCTCCGAGGGCCAGTGGAGTTGCACAATTCAGAACACTCCAGTGTTCACGACAATGTTATTCTCATTAAAATTTGTTTGGTCCCGGCCGGGTGGCTCAGTTGGTTGGAGTGTCATCCCATACACCAAAAAGTTGTGGGTTCGACTTCCAGTCAGGGCATATACCTAGGTTGCGTGTTCGGTCCTGGTTTGGGGATGTACAGTAGGCAACCAAACAATGTTTCTCTCTCTCTCCCTCTCCCTCTCTCAGTCAATAAATAGATCCTTGGGTGAGGATTAAAAAAAAAAAATTTGTTGAGCCATGACCTTCCCCATGCCCTCCTCTTAGATAATGTGTTTTGGAGATCTGTGCAGAAAGGCTGTTTTCAAACTGTGGTCTGCTAATTCCACCTCTCTTAAGGTTTCAAGATTCTGTAAGAAACTTCTCTTGGTCTCAGCATTGTGAGAGATACTGTTGTCCAAAGTTACTAAGGGTTAATCATTGCGACTGGACTCAATTGGTATCAGTATTGCTATGCATGTTCTCATATGGAAAGAGGTGTGTGATATTGCCCTTTATAAGCTAAACACCCTTGAAATAAGCAAAGAGAGGGATTATTGATTAAAACTCATTGTGTTCAGGGATAAGAGTTTTAAATATAACAGAAGTTTGGAATCTAGTTTTCCAGATTTTTCATATTAAAAGAGCTGAAGGTGGTAGAAGTATAGGACTGAGTGCCTGAGGAATGACCACTGGACCAAGGAGTCAGAGGACGGTCATCGCACTGACCTGAAGGTGGGACAATTGAAATAAAAGCCGTGTCAAGGATATGCATGAAAGACACAACTCTTGGGAGCAGTCACTAATGACAGTTTTTAAAGAGCCCTGAGGAGAAAATTTGAGAGAGACTCCATCTGGGATGCCAAAGTCTGTGTGCTGCAATCCTCCCCTTTAAGTATTTCCTGGGGTTTACCTGACCCTTATCTACCATTCACGGTCTGCCTGAGCTCTCAGAGGTCCTGGCGTGAATGGGTCGGTGTTTTATTTTATTTTATTTTTTTAAAAATATATTTTTATTGATTTCAGAGAGGAAAGAAGAGGGAGAGAGAGATAGAAACATCAATGATGAGAGAGATTCATTGACTGGCTGCCTCCTGAATGCCCCACACTGGGGAATGAGCCCACAACCTGGGCATGTGACCCGACTGGAAATCGAACCTTGACTTCCTGGTTCATAGGTCAAAGCTCAACCACTGAGCCACGCTGCCCGGGCTTGGTAATTCTTGATGAGGACAGAGTAGAAGACTACTAGTTAGTGAAGAATATTTTTCTTTGCCCTGAGCGGTTTGGCGCAGTGGGTAGAGCGTCGGCCTGCAGAATGAAGGGTCCCAGGTTCGATTCTGGTCAAGGGCATGTACCTTGGTTGCAGGCACATCCCCAGTAGGGGGTGTGCAGGAGGCAGCTGATCAATGTTTCTAACTCTCTCCCTTCCTCTCTGTAAAAAAGTCAATAAAATGTGTATTTTTTAAAAAAAGAATATTTTTCTTTTCTAGCCCTATTGTTTTCTTTGGCTTGGTGCCATCACATCACCCACACCCTTTTAAAGAAGGTCTTCAAGGTTGGCAACTTCTCCCTCTCCAATTTGAGTCACACCTGAATCTATCTGTAACATGATGATGTGTGACAGCTTACTCATGCCCAGCTTCTTCGTCATGTTCATCCACAAGGACAGTCATCTTCAGGGGATTTGCCTTCATATCTGGCTGCGCTCTTTTCCTTCGGTGACTCTGATACCAGTATCAGGATTTCTCTGGATCAATATTACCAAATAAATACCCCCCCTCCCCCGCATCACCGGGAGTTTCAGCAGGAACCGGATGGGTGAACGTGGGAACACCATTCAAACAAGGATAACTGAGGAGGATTTATAAAGGGACTGTTTATAAATGGGGAGGCAGGGAAAGGTACATCACAAAGGGTAATGCAATTACACGGGGTTGGTAATGACAGTGTCCCTAAGGGGCGGGGCCTGTGGTGTGAGCAGTTCCTAGAACCCTAAGGTGCAGGGGTTCTATATAGAAAGGGCCACCTTGAGAGGACTGTGATCTCTGTTGTAAGTGCAACCAGTTTGAGGCAAATCCACAGGGGGGAGTCAGGAGAATAAATACCCTGATCTCACTTTCCTTCATCTCTCTGATTTGCCAAAGCTCCTTAGGCAAATACAGAAGGATGGCAGAGGGCAAGGGAGCCCACTGGGGTCAGCCTCCTGGGGCAGGACAGAGGAGGGAGAAAGTGGATTCCGAGGGGCAAATGGAAGATATCTGGCATATTACATAGACAAAGGGGGCCATGCAGGTCTATGATGACCAAAGATGACCAGTGATATGAACCAAGGATGATAGTTTATCCAATTTCTTGCAACTTGGGGTTCTTTAAGAAATCAGTTGACCCCTAATGACTTTGTGCCACTAGAGAAATTTCAAGCTTTTGTTTTATAACTAGATTTTCAAAATCTGCATTATTGTTACCCATGTTAATAGTCCACTCTCTGACATTATTTATGTCTGATTTATCTTTGAATATTCTGGAATTTGACTACTGGGGGGTGGCCCCCACTTCCTACCCATGGTGTTCAATCTGTCTGTATGGGAAGCCTTAGGCAGACACCATTTTGGTCCCTACAGGGAACTTGGGAATCAGCTCTGTGGGTCTTCCCCACTCCCCACCAGCACTCTCATTAGAATGTACTTTTCTCCTGCAGGTGGAGGTAGGGCTGAGCAAAGCAGGACAAAGGTATAGGATTTGCTGAGAAATAGCTCAGGACTGGAGACAGAAATCTACCTGCTCCTTCCATCCTTCTCACTGTTCTGAAAGAAACCTAGGAAATAGTCTTCGGACCCTAGCAATGGACTAACCAACCAAGAAAAGCCCACAGCCTTCTGAAGTCACAGCCACAGGCAAGGGTAGGGCTCTGTCCTAACTCTTCTCAATACGCCATTCGGCAAGGCTAGGCCCTAAGAGCAGGTAGAGTGGGTTGTGAACTACATAAAGGGATTCGAAAGGCCTACCTGACCCCAACTATCTCCCTTGCTGGCCTGAGGATCTGCCTGAAGTTTCCACCCTTGGAGTCACTCCTTTATGCTGAGGAGTCCTCTGTTGCAGTGTACATGCTGCCTAAAAGGGTGTGGAGCACATTTGTCTTTCTTTTGTCTTTTCAACACCAAACTTCCCTTCCTGTTTTGAGAACTGCACCCCTTCCGAGTATTTTTAGGAAACAGAGCCCATTTTCTATTATAGAAACCTCCCCAGGAGGTACAGCATTTGCTGTCCCAGCCCCTCTTGTAGTCAGGGCAGGGACACGTGACCTAAGGTCGGCCAACCAGGTCCACATGCTCCAGAATACACAGCGGGAGCTGGTGATGTAAGACAGCAGAATTTGGGAGAGTGTTTATTTCGGCAGTGGGTGGTGGCGGTGGCCCTGTCCAGAGCTGTCAGTGGCAGCAGCACAGACTGTGCACCCAGTAGTAAGGAGTGTCTGCAGTCACGGTTATTGTTTATGGCGTGATCTGTGCTGTGGTCCCAGCTGCTGCATAGCATCCCCCGTTCCTGCCCATTTCCCAAGTGAGTTCCTCCGCCTTCCCAGAGAACCCAGAGCTCCCCAACGCCCTTGTACTAAATCCCCAAGCTGCTTCCATCAGACAGAGTCATCCTCATGTACAAGAAACGAAGAACACTGACTAATACAAGAGGTGGTACATCACCTGAAGAGAAGCCATAAATGTATCAGCTGCAGATGGATTCATTTGTCCAAATAGTTAGTTGTCACCTTGGGGAACAATAGGACCCCAGGAAAGAGTTCTTGTTGATGGGGGGATGAATTAAGGAGGGTCTAGTCCAGTGGTTCTCAACCTTCCTAATGCGGCGACCCTTTAATACAGTTCCTCATGTTGTGGGGACCCCCAATTTCATTGTTACAAATTGAACATAATTAAAGCATAGTGATTAATCACAAAAACAATATGTAATTATATGTGTGTTTTCTGATGGTCTTAGGCGACCCCTGTGAAAGGGTCGTTCGACCCCCAAAGGGGTCGCAACCCACAGGTTGAGAACCGCTGGTCTAGTCTTATGGATATTGGCTGATGGGACTTTCCTAGCAGGACATTGGACATGGCTTCAAAGGAACCTGAGGGCCATCCAAAGCACCAGGCTGGGCAGTGCAGGGTGGAGACAGACGCGTTGACCGGAAAGATGGAGGTGCAGTAAGGGCAAAGCTCACGTGGCTGACACCGAGTGTGGAGCCTTGCTGACATGGCCTTGTCATCCTGGGGAGCATTCAAGGGAAGTTTCTGCTTTATAAAAACAAGACCATTGATTTTATCTCTTTGATTTGCCTAACCGTTTCTGCTGACATTAGTATTCATGGTAATAGCAATCAGTTTGTGAGATTTTTATCCTCCTCCCGCCCCACCACCACTGCCTTGAATTCATTTATGATTTAATAAGCAGGGATAAAAAGTGCAAGGACAGTGTAGATTCTAAACTACCGAAAGAGCAAGGGCTGTCTCTTTATCATCTTTTCCCCAGAGAGGAGCACAGAAATTGTTCACTAGTCACTGAGGGAAGGGAAGGAGAAAAGGAACAAGCCATATTGTCAGTACAGATATAGGACAACTGCTAAGAAGTTGTTTGGGGGGTTTGTGTGTGTGTGTGTGTGTGTGCAGGGGGTAATCCACAAGTAAACAGAATTCACTCCTTTCTGCATTCCTCTTCACTTTCTCTCAGAACAAGGACTGTGCCTGGTGTTCCATTTACTGCACAGATAAACTCAGGGCCCAGTTACTGTTCTGTTCGCTTTTCCATGGAAGGATCATGTTTGCCTGCCAGCAACTCCAGGTATGAACTCTGCCTGCAGTGGCAATGCAAGCCAAGATAGGAGGTGACAGTTCTCATCTCTGAACCCCCAGCTCGGCTCTGAAATTCTGTTTTTTGGTGGACTCCCAGGGCACTGACCCTCACCACCCACAGGAGATGCTCTTGAAGTCATTTTTGCGATGGGGGAGCACTGAGTCGCCACCCTTTCTCACCAGCTCCATGGATGTCATCAAGGAAAGGGCACTGAAAAATAACCTACGTGAAACTAACAGAAAACATTAAAGAAAGAAAAAAACGCAAGCTGTGTTTGATTTTAAAAATATTTATGAAACACATTTCTTATTTGTGTAGCATGTCGACTAATAAATATTTTACCAGGATGATAAGGATGAATCATGATGACGGAGGGAGAACTTGGAGTGACTAAGGATGGTGACATGGTACACTTTCATTTAAAGCTCAGTTCATCAGACTCGTCCTCTGCATCAGATCTTGAAATTTGGCAGAGCATGTGTCTTTCCAAGCACAGACCAGATTTCTGACCTTGAATCGTAGCCAGGTCAGTAAATGGAGGGCCAGTGACAGCGGCTCTTGATTACCTGAAGCAGAGGCTTCTTAAAAGTGAAAAAGGTGATAGTGCAGGCCACCAGCAGGGTGAGGCAGCTGGGGAGAATGAGCACAAGGTACAGCAGGTCCATGTTCACCCTTTCCCACTTACAGTCCTGAGGCATGCCGCTGGGCAGGTCCACCAAGCGAACGACCCTAGAGGACAGGTTGCAAGTGATCATGGCCAAGTCGGAGATGGTGTGCAGACTCTGTAGGGCCCCCCAGCCCTCCACCCTGCAGCAGTCATACGGATTCTGACTGAGGTAGATGGTCCGAAGACTTGTCATGAGCTGCACAGACATGGCCCCCTGGGGAAGGGCCGTGAGCGAGTTCCTACGGAGATCCAGGGTCTGCAGAGCCAGGCTGCCCCTGAATCTGGGGAAACTGGTCAAAGAATTTCCGGACAGATCCAAGTCCCTCAGATTCCTAAACCCAGAGAAGTCCAGCTCCGTGAAGCTGGCACTGAGGCCCACATCCCTGAGAGATAGGGCTTGTAATGTGGGGGCAATATTCCGGAGAGGGGCAGTGCTCCCATTCAGAACCCCCCAGTTTCCAGAAAGGTCTAAGTGGGTGAGGGCAGTCCCCTGGAACGAGCAGTCTTGTAATGCTCCCAGCCCACAGCCCTCCAGAGAGAGGCTCCTCAAAGATGCCACGTTCCTGAAATCTACACAGCTGGGAGGGCCCACGCCGTCTACACCAGCTGGCTGGGGACAAAGTGAGATCTGATTGTGGCTCATGTCAACTGTAGTGATGTTACCGGCATCAGCAAAAAGGCCGGTAGGGACACTCAGGAGCTGGTTGGAGCTCAGGTTGAACGACCGGAGGCTCCTTAGGCAGCCGGGGGTCCCGGGAGCCAAGTGCAGCTCCGACAGCTGGTTCTGGCTCAGGTCCAGCTCCAGGAGCGCTCCTGGGGGCTCGTGCTCCCCGATGTGGAGCGTCATCAGGCAATTCTGGTTGAGGTTCAGGTGGGAGAGGGAAGACATCTTCCTTAGGAAGCCGTCAGGCAGGTATTGGAACTGGTTCTGGCTCAGGTCCAGGAAGCGTAGATCTGCAAGGTCACTGAAGTCAAACTCCTCCCAGAGGTTAACTGTGGTGATGTTGGTTATGTTGCCATCTACAAGGAGGAACTGGGCCACCATCTCCTTTGGCGACGAGGTGTTGTACAGGTCCTTGTAGAAGCCCATGTTGTTGTCCCTCAGCAGGAGGGTGTGCAACTTGCTGGACTGGGGCAGGAGTGGGAAAAACAGCAGCTGATTGTGCGAGAGGTCCAGCACCTCCAGCTCAAAAGCAGCCCCTTCCCCTGATGCCAGGAACCACTCCAGGTTATTGTAGCTGACATTGAGGGACTGGAGCTGCGTGAGGCTGAAGTCCACAATGCAAGGGAGGTTGTTATAGGCCAGGTTGAGGTGTCTCAGCCCAGTCAAGCCTTCGAAGGCTCCACCCTCGATCTCAAAGATGTAGTTCCTCTGCAAATCCAGCTCCTGGAGGTGCCCCAGGCCCCCAAAGATGGAGTCGTCCAGCCTCATGATCGTGTTCCTCGCCAGGGACACAGACTCCAGTGAAGAGAGGTTCTGGAGCATGAGAGCCGCCATGTCTTCCGTCAGGGAGTTCCCCGACAAGTCCAGCCTCCGCAGGGCCCGCAGGCTGTGGAAGGCAGCTGCTGTCTCCTTGTAGCTCTCCGAGAGGGAGTTGTCAGGTAGCGCCAGGCTGCGCAGGCGGGCCTGCCCCAGGAAGGCCTCACGACCAATGCGCTCCAGGTGACAGCTGTGCAGACTGAGGTTCTCCAGGAGTGGGTAAAGCTGGAGGGAATGATTCCACAGGGTCTTGAGAGGGTTGGCATCTAGGATGAGCGTCTGCGAGTGGGGAGGGAGATTGCTGGGCACTGAAGCAAGATTCTGCTCTCGACAGTCAGCGACTCCATCCACCTAGGTTCAAAAACACACTGGTCAGCAGGAAGAGGCCTCTGAAGCAGGGGTTTGGGTACATAAACTTAGTTCAGTCATCAGACTGTTCCTGCAACTTTGGGGAATGGCTCTAGAGATCATAATTTTTTTTAAAAAATGGATCAGACACTTTAGAAAAAAAGGGGAACTTTTCTTTGTCCTTTACTTTCACACTAAAGTAGCCAGCTGGGAGCTGAGTTCCAGGCCTTGTTTAAAACACACAGCATGTTAGAGAAGATCTGAGCACCTGTCCATCAGGTGCTGAGTGGTAACAATTGCATTTGCACGTTGGTTTTAGCTATGAGAGGGACTGAGAGCCAGGTCTCTACCTGGATTTGAATCCTGCCTCTGCCATTTATTTCCGTGTGGCTTTGGGCAAATAATTTAACTTACGTCTGTCATTTCCTCTGAAAAATGGAGATAAAGATAGTACCTACGTCAGAGGACTGCAGTGAGATTAGGCAAGAGACTGCAAGGGCCTGACACACAGTGGGCACTCTTAATGCCACCTGTCACCATTGCATTGCAATCGCTCTACCATTACACCTGTGTGTCTAAGAGGGACACTGCCTGACAACCGGCAGTGCTGTGGCATCTTCATTTCAACCAAAGAAATTTTGTCTCAATATTCCTCTACATTCGGAGTTGACAAATGTCTCAGCTTAAAAGGACTTCAGAGCTCATCGTCACCCTGAATTGCACAGAAAAGTAGAGCGGGGTCTGGAGAGAAGTGGAGAGAGAGTCAATGGCAGAGCCGGGGCCAGAGCCCAGAGCTCTTAATGCGCAATTCAGTGCTTTTCCTGGATGCAGTTCTACCTTGTGCTGCAGAAGGAGGCAGGAGGGATGGGACGACCCTGGTCTCATTGCAGAAGTCACTCAGGCCTCAGGATAAACTCAGCCCAATGTTTTACATGATTGGCAACAATGATCCACCATAGGATGTGGAAAAAAGTTTGAAGTGACAAGAAAGGGGAGTAATGGCCTTCCTTTGCACAGACAAGGTCCGTGATTGCCTAAAACTGTGGGCCCAATCCCAGGGGCAAGAGGAATAATGGAAAAAGGGAGAAAAATCTGATAAGAGAAAGAGAAGCACCAGTTTGGAGAGATGACAGTCTCAAGTCTGCATCTCAAGCTCTGTCACATATTAGCACTGGGCCCTGGACAAGGAATTAACTCTCACAGCCCCAAGTTCTTTATCTGATTATTAAAATAAAACCTTCTAATAATTAAAAATTGATATAATATAGAAATACAGAAAATTAAATTCTTCAGTAACCTCAGCCTCTTCCTCAAAGAAACACCAATAACTTTTTGTTACATCTCCTTCTGGACTCTTTCCTAAAGATATTATCTACCTTTTCTAAACAAACAAAACCCATAATTTTTAAAAAATGAGTCTGCATTCTACAAACTGTTTAGTTACCTACTATCTCCTCAATAATATGTAATAGACATATTGCTCTGGCAATAAAATAAATTTGATCATCTTCTGTTTAGCAACTGTCTCTTAATTCACTGCATGAATAGAACAGTGGTTAAGAGCAAGAGTTCTAGGGTCAGTGCATCGTGGTTCTGGTTTTTAACAAATGGGTGATCTTGGTCTTGTTACCTAACCAGTCGGGACCTTCATTACTCCACCTATTAAAATGAAATTATACTTGTAATTTTCTCATAGGGTTTTTTTCTTCATGAGGATTCACTGTGATTATTTATGTAAAACATTTAACACAGAACTTGGCACATAAATGCTTAATAAATGTTAGCTATAATGATAAGTCTTATTTAATCAATTAATTTTATAGAGCATTGGAGTGGTTTCTCATTTCCAGATGAATTTGTGAAGTTCTTTCTACACCTCCCCTTACCCCAACAATCTTTGGAATTTTTATAGGAGTTGCATTACAATCATGGAGTAATTTGGAGAAGAACTGACATCTTTGTAAAATTAAATCTCCCCATGCAGAAACAAGATGCATTTCTTTATTTGAGTAAGCGCTGGTCTCCCCCACACAGGGACTCTCTGGAGAATGTTGTGGTGAGGGGCTTTCCAAAAGGAGTGAGACCCTGTTTTATCACAGCTGTGGAGGCCATGAGCGTCACACCCTGCAATTCCCTGGGGTCCCACTGAAGTGCTGCAAAAGGACCACAGGGCCATCAGAGCCCAAGAAAACCTCCTCATTCCATTTTATTATAACATCACATGGCTAATGCGAGGAGGGGCAATGGGGGAGGGGCAACCTGGACTCTCAAACCCTCAGCCCTATTCAGAAAAGCCACAGGAAATCCACTCCTTGAGCTCACTGACAACTGAGTCCCTACTTCTTCCCACCAGGCTAGAGAGAGTCAGGCAGGGAGTCTAGCCTGAACCCCGAAAGACTCTCAAAGAACTCAGGCTTTATTCCCTCCTCTTTGTATGCCTGGTGACTCCTGAATTAGCTACTGCGAAGTTAATCTTTCATCGCCTCTGTAAGGGAATAATGGAAGTCTGTGTAGCAGAGGCTAGCAACAACAATAATAATGGATAAAATACGTAGCACTGACCACATTCAAGGCACTGTTCTGCGTGCTTTACGTACATTAACTCATTTAATCATCGTTACAACCCAGTGTTATGGTATGATTGCTTGGCATTATTAACACCTCCATCTTTTACAGATGTGGAAGCTGAGGCAGAGTGGCCCGATGTCACCAGCTAGTAAGAGGTGGAACTGGGGTTTAAACCTGGTTGGCTCATAGCCTCTCCCCACACTGGAGGATAATGTAGTGTAGTGGTTAGAGGTTACCAAAAGTGGTTAAGAACTATGACCAGTTGGGTTTTTAAGATTCATCAGCCTTAAGAACACATTTTTTTAATATAAGTATTAATCCAGAAATCCAATTAGTCTTCCCAGTGCTTGGGATATAACAGAGTTCAAATGTATGTTTCTCAGGCAGATGTTTACATCACTGAGTTACAGGCAAAGGGGAAAATTTCTAGGAATGTGCATGGTTGTTATGTTTGCACAGATAGGCTGAAAGCCCTGAAGAGAGTTGACCACAAAAGCTCGGGTATCTACTTCCTGGATTGTCTTAAACCTAAGCATGGTCAGGGATGTCGCTGTGCAGTGCCCGTGGCAGCATGCTCTTCAGAACAGCATCTTTTAAAAAATCCGCATCTGAGAATATCTTTTTATTGATTTTTTTAGAGAGAAGAAGGGAGAGAGAGAAAAAATCGATGTGAGAGAAAAATATCGATCAGTGGCCTCCTATACACGCCTCCACCGGGGATTGGACCCACAACCTAGGTACCTTCCCTGACCATAATCGAACCCACAACCCTCTTGGTGGATGCGACGACACTCCAACCAATTGAGCCACTTGCCGGGGCTTCAGTACAGCTTTTTAAGCAATTGCTATCAACTCAAACATAAACCCTGAGGCAGGGCTTCTTCAACGTTAATATGCCTCACCATTATCAGATCCCAGTAGCATCAGTGGAGCTCAATCACCCAGATTTTTAACAAGGAGCTTTTGTTCCCGGTGGCTCACTTAGGCCTGTCCCTGAGGCCTCGTGCCTTCAGTGGGTTCGCAAAAGGTGGGGCAGAGCCTTTCCAAATGGACCAAACCTTGTCAACACAGGAACAATGGACAACTCAGTTCCTGGGAAAACTCACCAACTTGCAGCACCTTTGGCAAGCAGCTGTGGCTACTCCACTTCGGGTCCTCCATTCCACTGTCAAGAAGTGAAAACCAAGGCAGAGCCAGAGAGGCAATAACTCCATCTCAAGTGCAGCACTGTGGACAGAGGGCAAGGGAAACACAGTCAGAGAGGGACGTGCCAGAGGGCTGCTTTTCACTCTCAGTAGAAGGAGCCAGTTCCAAGTGGTGTCTGGTCTTGCAAGCCCATTGCTGCAGGCAGGTGGAAACCCGCACACCCTTTACATACCTCAAGTTAATCAATACTTTCAACCTTTTACTGCAAGAACTCACTTTCATTTTGCCCCAACCATCTGATGGACAGGTGGCTGAACACTGAAACTCCCAAGAGTCCAGCAACAGAAGTGAGAAGCACAGGATTTGAGGAACCAGGTTTCAGGTCACCTAGAGTTTGTCATGTTTTTTAGTTCTGTTGACGTTTTCTTCCCAAAGCTCAAATCCTCCTGATGTGTCACCTGAGCTCAATAAATACGTTTTGAATGAATGAATAGCGAACTAGAATTGAAATATAAATGTTGCCACTGGTCCCATAGACTAATTGCTGACATGAGGCTTTTAAAAAAGTGTAGATCGCATTGGTTAACTCATTTGAATATAGCCCTTTGAAAATAGGACTTTGATATTTTGCCTGGATAAGGGAAAAGCTAAGGGGAAAATGAGAAAGCAATCTTCAGTATAATAAGGATTATTGATGAATTATGATTACCAGCCCTCTTATCATGCCAGTGAGCACAGAACAGAAGTCATGAGAATGCTTAAAATTATATAATTTGTGCACGGTGGGGGTTGGGGGTCCCTCAGCCTGGCCTGCACTCTCTTCAATCCGATACCCCTCGGGGGATGTCCGACTGCCGGTTTAGGCCCGATCCCGCAGTTGGACATCCCTCTCACAATCCAGGACCACTGCTTGATTGCCCCTAATTGCTCTGCCTGCCGGCCTGATTGCCCCTAACTGCCTCCACCTGCCGGCCTGATCACCCCCAACTGCCTTCCCCTGCCAGCCTGATCACCCCTAACCACCTCTGCCTCAGCCCCACCACCATGGCTTTGTCCGGAAGGATGACTGGAAGGTCTCCGGAAGGTCTCCCAGTCTAATTAGCATATTACTCTTTTATTAGTATAGATACCAACAGAATTTTAGAACTAAGAGAAACGATAATGGAAATATAATATATCCTCCACCATCACATTTTTACAGGTGAACACACAAAGAAATAATAATGGCTTATTCAAGGTTCAAGATCAACTTAGTGGCACAGCTGGTAACAGCTGGCAGATCCTCTTCTCCGAGCTCCAGGACAAGAACCAGACTAATTACTCTCACTGCAGGTGCTGTTAGATTGAACTCTCCTATTGAAAGAGTTTATAGACACAGGTGGGTGGAATCCCCTCCCAGTTCGGCATTCATCAGAATCAGAGGCAAGTGCCTGGCCCCAGCATTCTGACGGCCCCATCCTCTCCTTGACCTCTACCTGGGAAAGACGGCAGGGTCTGCTCTCCAGTCTTCTCATGGGCCAGCAGCACCAGCACTAACATGAACCTCCTCACCTGTTCCATGGACCCTCTGCCTGACACATCTCAGCTCTCTAGGGCCCCTTCCTCTTTCCCTTTCTTTGAATGAGTTTACACAATCTCTAAGGCTAATTTTAACTTCCTGGTTAGATTTGAATACTCATTAGTGAAAACAGACTAACAGAAAGACTAAGTGAAACCGGGTAAATCAACTTCAACCTTCACTTCAGGTCAGATCAGCTCTCCTTACCACAGAGGAGACCTCCAATTCAGAATAATTCACAATTCGTCAGTATTTGCCCAACACTGGGAATACTCTTCCCAGACTCTCCTTTCGTTTCTGCACCTGTGCAGGAATTAGCACCTCTTGGCATGTGCAGGGCACAGATGGCAAACACAGAGCCATATGGGCTCCTGTTCTCAGTATCTTCCCAACATACACACACACACACACACACACACACACCCCTGAAACCCTGAAACCTTGGGATCACTGCCCATCTTAAAATAAGGTTGCTAGACCTAGCAAATTATACTAAAAACAAGCAACTTTTTAGTATAAATATGTCCCATGCAATATCTGGGACATACTAATACTAAAAAAAAAAGAAAATTAATTGTTTATCCAACATTCAAATTTCAATGAGTTTCCTGTATTTCATTGAGAAGAGACAGGGATTGAGAACCATGGACCTTCTCCCTCCTCTCCTCCTTCACCATCTCTGTCAGATTTGGGATGGGTAGCCTGGCCAGTGTGGCTCAGTGGTTGAGCATGAACTATGAACCAGGAGGTCACAGTTTGATTCCCAGTTAGGGCACATACATGGGTAGCTGGCTCAATCCCCAGTAGGGGGCATGCAGGAGGCAATCAATCAATGATTCTCTCTCATCGTTGATGTTTCTCTCTCTCTCTCTCTCTCTCTCTCTCTCTCTCTCTCTCTCTCTCCCCCCCCCCCTTCCTCTCTGAAACCAATGAAAATATACCTAAAAACAAAACAAAACAGATTTGGGATGGTACTTGTTGTGACACTGACCCTTCTAGAACAACCAGCTCCATATATTGAAATACTGATTCTAGATGTCTTCAGGGAAAGAGTGCAGTTTCTTCAGGGAGAATGTAACGCAGACTGGAATGCTGGATAGGCCTCATGTCACTAATGCTCAGAGTGTAATTTTATTTTCTGGGTCAACAAGACAATTTTTGCAAATTTAAAATATCTATTCCCCTTCTTCCTAAACTCAGTCAAACAACCCAGGAAAACTTTTGCTGTACCTTCTGGGCAACTCCAATTGTGAGATAGCCTGGGGAGATTATGGAATTTAGAACCAAACAGATCAGGATTTTAATTCTGGCTCCAAAATTTGTTATTTGTCATTGAGCAATTCACATACAGTCTCCTAGACTCAGTTAATCCTTCTAAAAATGGGGATAATAATAACCATTCAGAGTTTCAATGAGAATCAAATAGTATATGTGAAAGTGCTTTGTTAACTCTGAAGGTAACATAACTATCTTACCTAATAATAGACAAACATGTAAATTGACCATACCTTTGCTACACTAACCAGCCAATCAGGAGAGTATGCAAATTAACCCAACAAAGATGGAAGTTAATTTGCATACATAGGCTCCAAGTGGTGGAGTAAAGTCTGACGGCCCCAGGGCTGGAGCAGCAAAGCCTGACGGCCCCAGGTGCCAGAGGCAAACTGGTGCCGGCAGCCAAGGGAAGGGAAGGCCTATTGCACGAATCTCATCATGCAACAGGCCTCTAGTATAACAGAATTATTATTGACTAGAGGCCCAGTGCACGCAATTCATGCATGGTTATGGTCCCTAGGCCTGGTCTGCAATCAGGGCCATCTTCTCCAGTTGCCCACAGCCAGCCCCGCCCTCTGCCATCACCCTCTATGGTTCCCCGTTTGCCATCGGGCGATTGGGGGGGGGGGGCGCGACTGAAAGGTTGGCCCTTCCTGCCCACTCGCCAGCCCTGCCCCCGCTTCAGGTCACCCTTTGTGTGTGGTGTGACTGGCAGGGTGGGGGCCTTGGCCTGGTGCCACCCGCGATCAGAGCCTGTAGGCCGAGAGGGACCGAGAGGTAGCCAGTGTACCTCATAGTGACTGGTCAAGTGGTCGTTCTGGTCATTCTGCTGTTAGGGTCAATTTGCATATTACTCTTTTATTATATAGGATGAGTTCAAAAAAACCAGTGAGTTGGTTGTGTGTGGTTGTTATTCCTACATACAGTCTCCAATGTAATTCAGCAATTACACAAAAAAGAAAAAATAATGAATAATTTGGCCCTTGCTGGTTTGGCTCACTGAATAGAGCATATTGAGTCCATTCAGCCTGCAGACTGGTAGGGTCCCAGTTCAATTTCGGTCAAGGGTCCATACCTGGGTTGTAAGCTCAATCCCCACCGAGGTGTGTCGGAGGCAACCAATCAATGTATCTTTCTCACATTGATGTTTGTCTCTGTCTCCCCTTCCTTCCCACTCTCTCAAAAAATCAATGGAAAATATCCTCAAATGAAGATTAACCAAATAAATAAATAAATAAAATAATGAATAATTTGGCTGGAAGAATGAATTTTTCATATTAACTGTATAAAAAATATGAGGGGGAAAATTAAAAAATTTAAAATAATATGAGGGAAGGTTGGGTTAAACATTCTACATTAATAAATTCCAGAATAAGGCTAATCCCAGGAACAAAGGACTATGCTTGTTGAGAGCTGTTTTTCCTCAGATCCATGGTTTATCCATCCTCTACCCTGCTCTGGTTTGCAGGGGCTGACTTTTGAAGGCTCTGTTCCCAAGTTCTAGGTGCCAGTTGGCCTCCAGCTGGTTTGGTCAATGGAAGGCACTACTGGGAAGTTAGAAGGAGGAGAGAATCCAGGGTCTTTCTCTCCCTCTCTGCCTTGGACAGAGAAGTCCTTGAGCCTCTTTGGGTGACTCCTAGTTCTGTTAACACCCTCCTCCCTTTATCATCATCCTATCCAGGGGAGGTCACAGCCTCCTGAAATTCCTGTTCTCTGGGATGACTGTCTGTTCCCTGGTTGACATCTCAGCCTCTTCCATCATGTGTAGCAAATTTCCTGCATTAAATTTCCTCTGTTTTAAATGATCTGCATGTTTCTGTTTCCTGGTTAGACTGTGACTGACACAATGATATAAATGAGATTGGGCTTTAAAATAGTACTAAACAAACAAACAAAAAAGGTATGTAATGACTTTGAGAAGAAATGAAAGACTAAAAATAATAGCCACTTCAGTTGAGAAACACTTCCTGGAGTGTGTAGCTGGAGAAGGCTTCTTTGGAGCCATGCCACTGCAAGGAGTATCAGATAAACAGTTTGGATGCCAAGCTCATCGGGGAATTTCATGAACTGTCTCCTGTGCGCACAGGACTACCCACACTCAACCTCAGTTGGGTGAGGACCACTCAACAGTATCTCTAGCTCTTTGAGAGTGTCTAATCTTGAGTGTACAAATAAGTACCTGCCCTACTTTATTCCTATGTCTCTGACATCTTCTGAAAAAGACATCATTTTTTTAAGCCAAATGTTGCTCATCTTAGATACATTTTTGGTGGAGAAAGGAAAAACAATGAAGGGTGCACAGAGCAGCTTGGCATTAAAATTTTAAATGAGGTAACCTGGAACCTCCCCTCATTCTAATTAAAAGGACCTGGATTAATGGTTCCTATTTCATGGGCTATAATCCACTGGGGAAGCCACAGACTTAATATAAAGGAACGAAAAATCAACCTATGTCCCAAGTAGGGACTGAATAAGAATTCTGTCTCCTTCTGGTCTGGGGACCATTGGGAAAATACTCTATATAAGACCTGAGATCCTGACATGAGAAGCAGGTGACAATACAGACTCTGCTTGTATCTGTTCTTTTTAAACCAGTTAAAGAGTTCCTTCCAAGTGCGGAGCTAGAAAATGGTTAGTCCCATTTTCTTTGTATTCATTTATTTATTTATTCATTTGTTTGTTTAATCCTCACCCAAAGATACTTTTTCCATTGATTTATAGAGAGACTGGAAGGGAGGGAGTGAGGTGGGAGAGAGAGAGAAACATCGATGTGAGAGAGACACATTGATTGTTTGCCTCCCAAAGGAGCACTTAACAGGGCTGAGGAACCTGCAACCAAGATATGTGCCCTTGACTGGGACTCGAACCCACAACTCCTTGGTCCACAGGCTGATGCTCTAACCACTGAGAAAAACTGGCCAGGGAGTCCCATTTTCTTTTATATACAGTCTATAAATCCTAAATTCTTTTCCGTTAACAATTTCTATAAAGCCTCTCTATATCTTTTATCCAGTCATGGTTATTATGATTATGAATAACGCTAGAGACTGTGAGCTTCCAATTAGTGAAAAGCTTTGGAGAACAAGATACCACTGACCCAGGTACTGCAGGAGACAAGATTCTGTACTGTGTCTGTAACACTTTGACTTGGAGATATTGAGATTATAAATCCTACCTCATGTCAAAGTGAAGTCCTCTTAGTGTATCATTTATATTTTTCCTTTATCTTCTAGCTATCCTGTTTGTGTCTAATCATCACAAAATGTTCTTGCTGGTTCTTAAAATACTAGGATTTCAATGCTCAACTGCATCTTGTATGTAGCCATTAATCTTGAGACTATACTTCTAATTGGTTATCATGGAAACCTGAGATTCAACCCCACATCCATCCCTCATCTCTAAAGAGTATTCCCTTTTAAGGCAGAAAGACAATATGGCTTTTTGTCTGGCTTTCCTCTTCTCAGATCTAGTTATAACAAATAAGTGGTGAAAACAGATTCATTTCATAAAAACATGAATGGAGACAGTAACCTGAAACAAGAGAACACTAACACAGGGAAGAAAAATGCACATTGGCTGCAAAAATTCCTGTTTTAAAAATTATGCTTGTTTGCTTTTTCTATTTTCACAAAAGAATAGGGAGAAACTCCTGCTTCATTGACTCAAGTAAGGTACAGAAGACTGATTGGTGGCCGTGGTCTGTGTGAAACAATGAAAGGGGTGGGAATATTTGCTCCTTTTGGAAAGAGCTTCCTGATCCTGGTGGTGGTGGCTTGGCTATAACATGGGGCAGCGCTTCCATACCCCTCCCTGACCACATCAGTTCTGGGCTCAGGACGCTTGGGTGGGAGAAGATGCCACACACAGGCCAAGGGACACGTGGGTGGTACTTGCTTTAGCAGCGGACAGGGAAGAAGGTAAGGGAAATCTTTTGACTGGCCTCTGCTTCCTGAAGTCCTGAAATTTCCACCAGAATAGTTCAGGAGTGCAGTAGCATTCCTTTTACCTCAGTCAGGCCCTGTGACACTTAAACACATATGTATAGTATTTTTTTCCAAATGTGTGTAGATTTACCTATATTAAGAAAATATAACTTCTTTTTAAAAGGGACATTAATTCCAAGTAGCTTTCTGTTGTGATGCAATGTCTTAATTCACTGTAAGGACCAATCTCGGGCATTTTTGTCCATAAAAAGGTTTCCTCGTACTCAAACTTCGGGAATACTAAGAAGTAACTCTGATCTGAGTTCTGGTTTTGTTTTGTTAGGGTTTTGGATACATTTGCAGGAAAGGTTGCTGGATTTCTAATATTCAGGGGCACCCTTGCTATCACCTCTGCACTCCCCACTCTCACCTCCCCACCTTCTCCAGCTGCCACTACCACAGCAGCAGCCACCAGAGCTAGGAAGCGGCCTTTTTGCTAAAGGCTCTATTAGCAAGAGTTAAGAGTGTTATACAGATATTAGCATGTAATTGAGCATTTTCTCTTCAAAGTAAGCTGAAAAGGCTTTAAAGAAAGAGGTCTTTGCAGAAGTGGGCAACTCGCAGAGGTATTTGGTGTTAGAAACAAACGTTTATACACTGGTCTGGGGGAGGGACTCTGAAGCAGAGTACCCACACGAGCAGGGTGTGCATGTGTGCAGGTGACACCGGAAACACCAAACACACAGGTGCTAGATAGAGGGCTCCATCGAGAGGGCGGCAGCCTCTGTTTAAAAGAAAAAGAGCAAATCCTACCTCGGACCCTGGGAGAAAGGGAAGGGCAGCTGGTCATGGACCACAGCGAAGAGGTAACAAAAAACAGAAGCCCCACTCTGTGACCACATCAAACAATCCCTACTACCAAGAAGTATTTGAAAGCCTCAGGCAAGTAGCTTTGGTCTCTTTGATTCTTAGCAAATAACTAAGTAAGTAAATAAATAAATAAATAAATAAATAAATAAATAAATAAAGTGAACTCAACCTCTACCAAATGTTCAAACTTAGCATTTCCCACGGTGAGACCAGCTGCATCCTTGGCCTCCAGGTGTGATGCCTTGGGTAACACAGAGCTTCATCTTAGAAGTACCCTAGCCAAAAATGTTTGCCCTGAAGCCTGAGAAAACCAAAATGGTGTGTGTGTGTGTGTGTGTGTGTGATTACAGGTGACCAAGAAGCATAATAACCAAGTCAAATGTATGTACCTTGAGTGGATTTGGGGTTTTTAAAACTCTCTAAAAGAAGAATTTGAGACAATTGGAGAAATTTACATGTGTACTAAATAATGTGTTTTCAAATGGTATTGTGTACAGATGATATTATGTTATCAAGTTATTACTAATTATCTTAAGTATGATATTGTTTTGGTTATATACGAATGTGCCTTTCCTCTTAGGAAATGTATGCTGAGTATTTAGAGGTGAAATGTCATGATTTCTACAATTTATGTAGCCTACTTTCAAATGGAGAGTAAAAAATTAAAGTAAAATATTACCAACAGGCAAATTTAGTATTGTACTTTCTAAATTTTTTCTGTAAATTTGAAACCTTTCAAAGTTAAAAAATATGAGGGAGATTAAATAATTGTTGGAGTTTCTAAAGGGAGAGGGGAAATTTCCAAGAATATACATTTTTCAAATATTCTTTTCAGAAAGATTCTCAGCAGACTTTAAATTAAAAATGCATATACACAGAAATCTTTAAAATATCCGGGAATTTTTACCATTTGACATTGAAACTAGAGCTTCCGGAGAGTTTCTCATACCTGAAAGGAGCACAGAAGTGTTAGATTGTGTGTCCTGATGTGGTTCAAGAAATACGATGGATACATTAATGTAACTTCCACTGTCCTGGCCAATTGCTCTGATCACACTCCCAGTCCTTCTGGAGGGGTAGCCCTCAGGAGAAGCACACGACCTCACCAACACCTCCACCTCCACTCCACCTCCACCTCCACCTCCACCTGCTTGGCAGAATTTTGGGGAAGCACCTCACCAGGGGAAGCCAATTCTTACATGCATCCCATGAAAGATCCCAGTGCATAGAGACAAGAGAGAGAATTAGCAGTGGAAACTGGAGCTAAGAGGCATACAGAAAGTGGAATTGAATTTTTGAGGGATCTTGCCTTGAGGAATAGAAGCTATGAGGTAGATACCAAGAAAATAATGAAATAGTCAACAGAGGGCAGAGATCAGAGAAGACAAAAGAATGACAAGAGGGTAGACCACACAGCTGGAAGAAAGGGTGGGGAGAACAAGTGCCAAGGCTGCCTCGTGGGGTTCCTCACGGCTCTCCACAGGGCCAGGGCCATTTCCCAAGCTCCATGCTTTCCTATGACAGCACCTCACCACCATCACCACCCCAGTAGCTGGCCCAAGAGTTGCCAACAAGAAGAACATAACTAAATAATGTCAAGCACAAAGGACAAACCTGAATGTAAGATTGTTTTTATGTGCATGCAAGCTTTGTGATGCTACCTGAAAATTAGAGAAAGTGGCTGAAATGTAAATTGAGGAATGTATTTTTCGAAGGCAAGAATCATCAAGGAATGCTAAAACTAAAGAATGAAAACTTGTTGGGAAACAAGAGACTAATATAGCCTTAGAGTATCTTATTAATACTCTACTTGTTAATTTTGCACACTCAAAAATAATAGCTTTATAAGTGGAAAAACCAGCAGACACCTCTTTAACCAAATGATCAAATTATTAAAGAGGCCTTACTAGGGTACTTGGCAAAATTTGAATACAGATAATTGAGGAAATAATAATATCATGTCAATGTTAAATTTCTGGATTTTGATCATTGCACTGTGGTTATGTAAGAGTCTATCTTTGGTCTTAGAAAATATACACTGAATTTTTTAGAGGAAAAGGAGCAAGTTGTTGCAACATTACTAATGTTCCCATTTCTCTTCATTCTCATCAGCACTTATTCTTTTCTGTTGTGTTTATTATAGCCATCTTTGTGGTTATAGAGTGCTACACTTTGTGGTTTTGATTTGCACTTCTCTAATTAGTAATAATGCTGAGCATTTTTCACATGTTTATTGACCATGTCTACTTATTTTTGGAGAAATGTCCAAAATATATATTTTTAAATCTAAAGATTTCTTCAGCCGAAACCGGTTTGGCTCAGTGGATAGAGCATCGGCCTGCGGACTGAAAGGTCCCAGGTTTGATTCCGGTCAAGGGCATGTACCTGGGTTGCGGGCATATCCCCAGTGGGAGATGTGCAGGAGGCGGCTGATCGATGTTTCTCTCTCATCAATGTTTCTAACTCTATCTCTCTCCCTTCCTCTCTGTAAAAAATCTATAAAATATTTAAAAAAAAAGATTTCTTCAATTATGATTTTGGAAATACATATAAAAGAAAATGAAAAAAAAATGGTTTATAAAATTAAAGAACCAGTTCTATTCTTTGGTCAAAGTAATATATTCATATATTTTGCAAAGATTCATATTTAAATGGTGGATGCATTACAAAAAGAATTTGCAAATTGAAGATTGAAGTGACAGAGCATTTATTTATTTATTTATCCTCACCGGAGGATATTTTTATTGATTTTTATTTTTATTTATTTATTTTTTTTAAAAAATATATATATATTTTAAATTTTTTATTGATTTCAGAGAGGAAGGGAGAGGGAGAGAGAGAGAAAGAAACATCAATGATGAGAATCATTGATTGGTTGCCTCCCACATGCCCCCCACTAGGGATCAAGCCCACAACCCAGGCATGTGCCCTTGACTGGAATTGAACCTGGGACCCTTCAGTCTGCAGGCCGAAGCTCTATCCACTGAGCCAAACCAACCAGGGCTAAATATATATTTTATTGATTTTTTACGGAGAGGAAGGGGGAAGCATAGAGAGTTGGAAACATCAGTGATGTTTCTAGAAACATCTATGAGAGAGAAACATCGATCAGTTGCCTCCTGCACACTCCCCACTGGGTATGTGCCCACAACCAAGGCACATGCCCTTGACCAGAATCGAACTAGGACCCTTGAGTCCTCAGGCCAATGCTCTATCCATTGAGCCAAACCAGTTAGGGTTTTATTGATTTTTAGAGAGAGAAACACCTGATGTGTGAGAGAAACAGCGATCGGCTGCCTCCCATACCCGCCCTGACCAGGGATCAAACCCACAACCTAGATATGCACCCTGATCGGGAATCGAACCAGCAATCTTTTTTTTTTTTTTTTTTATGTATGGGACAACACTCAACCAACTGAGCCACGTGGCCAGGTGAGCATTTAGAATTGTGATATGTGCACGCATACCTCATGATCTGCCTCTCTGGCTTTCTCTCTTAATAATGATGTTGAAGTATAGACAACAGAATGGCTTTTGAGTCCCTGTCTCCCAATAACTGTTTCATATCCTGCAGGTGGGAGAGCAAATTTACACACTTTTTCTGAAGAACTATTTAGCATAATTTATCAAAGATCTTGACATCATAAGCTACTTTTGATTCAGTAGTTCCACTTCTAGAATTTATCCTAAGGGATTACAATATATGTAACTAGAGGCCTGATGCATGCTAGCTGCCGGCACCGGCTTCCCTAGCTGCCAGCACTGGCTTCCCTCTGGCACCCGGGGCCTGTGCCTTCACTCTGGCTGCCGCCTTCCGCCTTAGCTCCTGGCCGGAGCCACCTCCTGCCCGCTCCAGCTGGCTCCATGGCCGCCACCCAGTGGTCAACCCTCGGCAGCCGGCCGGGGCTTGCAGGAAGCCAAACGTCCTGCCCAAAGGAAGCTAAGTGTCCCGCCCGCTCCGGCCAGCTCTGTGGCTCCAGCCAATGCCACCATCTTTGTGGCTATGGGCGCCACCATCTTTGTCGCAGAGTGACGGTTAATTTGCATATTACCCTTTTATTAGTATAGGTAGTATTTTTACAGAAATATTTTCTTATTTTCCAACAACCCACTTAAATGACTATATTAAGACTAGTTTTAAAATAATAGAATCCATCTATCATTTCTTAAAATATATGTCATAATTAGAGCCTAATAAATATTACTGAAATAGAGAATTTCTTGTAGGTATTTAGATTGAAATTATTGTGAGTGTGCTTCAAACAATCATGTCTGGAGTTAATGGAAGAAAAAATATCATTGACTAATAGCTAAAATAAGTTTTATTACAGACGTTACTTTCTTTTTCCCCCCCAGGGTCCAGGGATTTAGATTTGGGGTTGCATGTTCTTAGCCCCTGGAAAGGCAGCAGTAAAAGTTAAAGAAAGAGCCCAGGCTAAGGGGAAAGATGGAACAGGTTCAAAGCCTGGCTCTGACCTTGGGTACATCACTCAACTAAAATGGGAATCATAAAGCTTGTGTTGCAAGACTGTTACTATATCCAGTCAAGGTTTAAAGGAACACTCAAACAATTGTCTTTGTCATCATTACAGTGCCTTCACCCCCAGGAGGTGCTTCCACACACCCAGGGTGGGAGCTCACTGCTTTGTAAGTGGCTGGTTGTTCCATTGGGACCCTTGGCATTTGCCCCTAGAAGTTGGATCCCCTCTAAGCCTGGACAAAGAAGTGAAGAGTGGCATCATTTTAAATTTGTTCGAGTGCTAATTAAATGTACGTCCCTGAGAATCTGTGTGAGAAAGGACAGTTCTGTTGCAAGTGCTTTCTCTGGCAAATGCCCTGTCATTCAAATGCAGTCACTGACCATCCTTTTGAGAAGAACCGTAGCATTTCTGAAGGGACTACACACCACTGTTTTGGAGGTGAGAACCCGCAGGCCAGAGAGATGGAATGATAGGAACAAGGTGCCAGAGGGAACCCCGTGTAGTGGTTTCCAAGTGCTGGTCCCATCCCACGCCTAGCAAACCCGGTCAGCCAGGGCTCCAGCCGGGCTCATGAGAAGAGTCTCATCTGGGAATGGTGGAGGCTGCCTCTTCCTAGAGGGAGGTTGGAGGCCACAGCAACTCTGCTTCCCTGGGACTCTCCCCACGACCACTCTGGGAAGCCAAGGTGTGAAGTGTCGCGTAGAGCACTACCCTGCTCGACTCAGGGCCACGAATGAGTCAACGGGTTTCCCTCTGTGGTCAGGGTCTGCCCTTACAACCAACAGAGGTCATTCGATTCGTTCTGTCCATGGCCACAGGCTGCACTGGGCCACAGGTCTTTAAAAGTGCAAATGTGCTTCCCTGGGGAGGTAACACCTTGCTTTTACATGGCTAGTGGTAGTTCCGTGGTGCCCCCTTTGTCTATGAGAGACCCACATAATACCCGTGGATGGGCACCCAACCCATAGTGCATTCGTTTTAAACTTCTCACTTCCTTTCTGGGTCACAGGTTTGTTTGTTCTCTCTGGTCACTTCTCTCCAGTTGCGGCCATTGGTGACAATAACGCCGGCCTTGCCAACCTCACAGGGCTGTGTTGAGGCTGAATGAGAGGTGTGTGTGAAAAAGCTTTGTCAATGCAAGGAAATGTTGTGGATTTCATTAGTAAGAAAAGTAGTGTCAGAATTAAAGGAAACGCAGAGTTCCTCTGTGCAAGCGGGAGCTGGTGTTGAAATAAATGAAACAGAGCAGATGCAGTATCTTCTTCAGTCCGTGTGATCTGCCGGATGTGGACCTTGGGGTGTTCAGAGAAGGTGAGACCACCCAGAGCCTGTGGGAGACTAAGGGCAAGATAGGGGTTTTAGGTGATAACCGAAGCTTACTGCCCAGATGGAATATATCACCTCCACACCCTAACCCTGAGTTCTCTTGAGAAAGAGCACACCTGCGAAATGAAACGATATGTAATCCTGATTACTGACCAGCTAAATGGGATAGTATTCAAGCTCCCAGATTGCTTTCCTGGCTCATAATTATAATAGGTAACGTTTATGGACTGCTCGTCTTGGGATAAGTGCTATGCCAGATGCTTTACATATATTAGGGTCCTCACAAAACCCTAGCAGGAAAATTTTATCATCCCCACCTTACAGGTGGTAAATTGAGGCTCACAAAGATTTAGGCCATAGAGTTAGAGCATGTCAAAGCAGCAATTCAAACTTAGCCTGTGGTTGAGTTCAGCAAAGCTCAACCTCAATACCACAAGCCCCACCCTGGGATGCTGGCTATACTTGACTAAAAAGCGTGCATTTTCACACACTGTTTCCTCTGTGGAAAAGGCCCTTTTCCTGGTCTCGAACTCAGCCGTGGGCAAACTACGGCCCGCGGGCTGGATCTGGCCCGTTTGAAATGAATAAAACTAAAAAAAAAAAAAAAAAAAAGGCTGTACCCTTTTATGTAATGATGTTTACTTTGAATTTATATTAGTTCACACAAACACTCCATCCATGCTTTTGTTCCGGCTCTCCGGTCCGGTTTAAGAACCCACTGTGGCCCTCGAGTCAAAAAGTTTGCCCACCCCTGGCTAACTCATACTCATCCTTCAAGGCCTAGTGCATATGTTACCTCCTCATCACATCCTAATAGTTCAATAATTCATATAATATGCTAGTATATTATAGATGAAGTTCTTATTGATTTTTAGAGAGAGAAAGGCAGGGGAGGGAGAAACACTGATTTGTTGTTCCACTTATTGATATATTCATTCATTGCTTCTTTTATGTGCTCTGGTCAAGGATCGAACACACAACCTTGGTGTATTGGGATGACTGAGCTGCCCAGCCACAGCTGGAAGATTTTTTATTATTATTGATTTCTATGTTTATGAAAATGAATATGAGCAACTCCTGTCAGTAATTTAACTTTCCTCCTTTTCATTATAAAAAAAAGTTAGCATATAGTTAAGTTGGGAGAATTTGACAATGATTACTCATATACCCATCACCTAGATTCTAAGCTTCACTTTTTTTTTTTTTTAAAGTACTTTATTGACTTTAGAGAGAGGAATGAAGAAGAGAGAGAAAAATCCATCAGCTGTTTCCTATACTTGACCCTACCGGGGATTGAACCTGCAACCTAGGCATGTGCCCTGACCAGAAACCAAACCCACCACTCTTTGGTGTACAGGATGATACTCCAACCAACTGAGCCACACCAGCCAGGGCTACTATTAACTTTTTACTAGTTTTTATCACATATCTATCCATCTATCCTTTTATCCATCCTGCAATCCATCTTATTTTTTGATGCATTTCAAAATAGAATGCAGTCATCAGTATACTTCCCTCTAAGTAGTTCAGAATGCATATCAAGTGATTTAACTTAAAAATTCCTGCCCTAGCTGGTTTGGCTCAGTGGATAGTGTCAGCCTGTGGATTGAAGGGTCCTGGGTTCAATTCTGGTTAAGGGCACATGCCCGGGTTTCAGGCTTCATCCCTAGTAGGGGGTGTGCTGGAGGCAGCTGATTAATGATTCTCTCTCATCATTGATGTTTCTCTCTCTCCCTCTCCCTTCCTCTCTGAAATAAAAAATATATATTAAAAAAATAAAATAAATTTTAAAGTTCCTATGTTTTCAATCTTCTGGATCAATATAATTAATTTAATCTCAACTTAATTGAGATTGCAAAGTCAGGTATTTTATTTGGGAAAAATATTTATGTCTTATAAAAAAAATAATTTGATAATCACTATCTTACTATTCTCAGCCAAAATTAGGAGGAAAACAATTCATACTGAAGTGTAAATGACTGCTATCCTCTTTCATGCACTATACTTTAATGGGTATTTATATGATAATTATGAAAAATAATAAAGTTTAATGGTATAGTTTCAGGACGGCAGGGGAGATAAATTTGCCTTTCAAAATCCCTCAAATTATACTGGCAACGTGGCTATTCTAAGGCTGATTTTTTAAAAAACCTTACTTGAATTCACAGAAGAATATCCCTTCCTACCCCTAAAATAATGATTTTTAGGAAATCCTTGAATGAATCCAAGACAATTGGATCATACTTAATGCTATTGGTTAATAAAAATAGCACTTGAGGTTGCAAAGGCTTCTTACAGACATTTGATCTCATTTAATACTCATAACACTTCTACAGAATAGGCATTATTCTCTCCATTTAAAATTTTTTTAAATTGATTTTAGAGAGGAAGGGAGAAAGGGAAACATCGATTGACTACCTCGCGCACATGCCCAACGTGGATCAAACCCGAAACCTGGGTATGTAGCCTGACCAGGAATCAAATACCCCGCCTTCTGGTGTATGGGACAATGCTCCAACCAACTGAGCCACACTAGCCCAGGCCATCTCCATTTTTTTTTATTGTGGTAAAATATACATATAATTTACCAATTTAATGCCTTTCTAGGAGCATTAAGTAAATTCACATTGTCATTCAACCTCACCGTTACCCATCTCCAGTACTTTTCATCATCCCAAACTGAAGTTCTGTACCAGTTAAATGTAACTCCTCATTCTTCCCTCCCTTCAGCTCCTGGTAACCATGATGCTTTCTTCTCTATATATTTGCCTACTTAGAGGCCCGGTGCACAAAATTC
This sequence comes from Myotis nattereri, assembly GCF_964212035.1. Lineage (NCBI taxonomy): Eukaryota > Metazoa > Chordata > Mammalia > Chiroptera > Vespertilionidae > Myotis > Myotis nattereri. Next base: position 53,684,757 of record NC_138077.1, read on the forward strand.
ATGCACAGGGGTGGGTTCCTCAGCCAGACCTACACCCTCTCCAATCTGGGAGCCCTCAGGGGAGCCCTCTCCAATCCAGGAGCCCTGACGGCTTAGGCCCACTCCCCATGGTACTCTGCTCTCTGCGGGTCCTGGCCGCTCTGCATCCGCTGCCCAGAGGCTCTCTGCGGCCCAGAGGCTCTCTGCAGCTGGGGCAGGACACTTGCCTCGTCACCGTGGCCAGGAAGCAAGCATTCTGCCAGGCCACTCACACTGCCCACTCTCAGCAGCCACCCTCCAGGACTGGGGGACTCCTGCAAGGCTGAGGGGACTGGGCACCACCATCCTGTGGCTATGGGTGCCGTCATCTTTGTGATGGAGTGACAGTTGATTTCCATATTACCCTTTGATTAGATAGGATTCTAGGTACCTCATATAAGTAGAATCATGTAAATGGAATCATGTAACATCTGTCCTTTTGTGTCTGGCTTATTTAATTTAGCGTAATGTTTTCAAGGCCACTCCATTGTATAACATGTATCAGAATTTCATTCCTTTTTATGGCTGAATAACATTCCATTGTAAGTATACACCACATTTTGATTATTCATTCTCCATCAATGCACAGTTGGGTTGTTTCGACACTCAACCACTGAGCCATGCCAACTGGGCATGTTTCTACCTTTTAATCATGGTAAGTAATGCTGCTATGAACATTAGTGTACAAACATCTATGTTCTAGTCCCTTCTTATTATCTCCATTTGACAGATAAGAAGCTCAAGACTCAAAAAAGCCAAAGTGAATTGCTCAAGTCACATAGTTTGTAGACAGTGAAGCCAAAACCAAATCTGAGTTCTGACCCAGGTAGGAAGTGTACAATGTGAACCTGTTTGAGAGGAATATACATTGAATGAATGTTTATCTGGATTGCATAGATATGTATTTATTGGTAAACAGCTACTTCACGAATCCCACCACAGTAGCCTAGTCACTGTCTTGGAACTCTCAAGGCTCCCACCATGATCCAGCAACCCAGGACCCTGCTTCTAATGATAATGTCCATTCTGATTGGTCAGTGCCTATACCATGTGGTGTCTGATATTCTAAATATCACCCCTGAGTGTTCATGGGTTCATGATCTCTGTGGGGATGAGACAACCTGTTGACACCATGGATTAGACCTATGACCAAGGAGAGGACCTTTAGATGTTCTGCTAAAGAAACCAGAAAGTCTAAAAAACAGAGGATATAGAAAGGAATAAGAAGTCAGTATTATTAGCTAAGATGGAAGCTTAGGAACTTGAGGAAGGATGCAAGAATCTAGAACAGCGGTTCTCAACCTGTGGGTCGTGACCCCTTTGGGGGTCGAATGACCCTTTCACAGGGGTCGCCTAAGACCATCCTGCATATCAGATATTTACATTACGATTCATAACAGTAGCAACATTACAGTTATGAAGTAGCAACGAAAATAATGTTATGGTTGGGTCACAACATGAGGAACTGTATTTAAAGGGCCAAAGGTTGAGAACCACTGATCTAGAACAAGAGAAAGGTCATTGGGGGAGGCCCATGAGGAAGTCACAGGGTACCAGGCTGGGCAGTGATAAGGAGACCATTAACATGTCTGAAGCTGAAGTAGTGGCCCAGGGCTAGTCAGGGAAAGACGCATTTGCCATTGACCCTGCAGGCCGAAGGAGGGACTTCAGCCTTGGCATCTGGTGGGACCATTGAGAGGAGACACCGAAAGGGCAGGAGAGACCTGAGGGATCACTGCTGGACAAGGAGAGGACAGTAGGAAAGATCAGGAGAAGCCAGTGTCCAGCCTGACATCTAAAGTGGAGTGACATGAGGTTATTGAAGAACATGATGTGTACTCTCAGATGAGCTTCTACTGGTCACTTTGGGTGCTGGGCTTCCTCACTCACTTTCTGCTTGAGAAGAGCCAGGACGACTAGATAGAGCCCCAAGTGCTATCTCCTGAAGAGAAGTCCCCTGCCCACTCTTTTCTTTCTTTCTTGGCAGCAGAAAGTAGTGTAGACACATGGCAGAGCACCTGACCAAGGCAACCTTCTAGGTTGTATGTGGAGTCCCTGTGTCCTCAGGGCTTTGTAGCCCATTATTGGTACCAGCCCTGCTCTTCTTGCCCACCTCGATGGTGAGAACCATGACAGATTCTCTACTTCCTCCTGTATTCCCTTTGTTCAGTCTGAAACTACTCATGCATTAAAGTGAGAAGACACATGTGGTTTGCTCTCAGCACCTGACTCCATTTGCTCTGAAAATCAGTTGGTTTTGCCTACCCACATTCATTTCTCCTTCTGGTAACAATTCCTTAACTCCCCTTTGAGGAAATCACCAGTTTCTTTCTTTATTATTTTAATTTTTAATTGTGGTAAAATAGACATAACAGAAAATTTACCATCTTAACCACTTTAGGTGTAGAGCACAGTAGTGTTAAGTGCATTTACATTGCCATGCAATCAACCCCCTTATTTTCTGAAGAAGATCGTGTTCAGTTGAGTTTGACCTTCACTCCTGGTTCCAAGGAGAGGCCTGGGAACAAGCCTGGGCCCATCAGAGCCTCCTATTCTCTAACCACGGTGATTGGTTTATAATGGGTTCACGAAGCCAAGGCCATGAGAATCAATGCAAGGATTGTTGCTAGAACTTTGGGGAAAGGGGCTTTCTCTTCCTGCTTCAGATGCCAAACTGGTGGCAATTAAGCTTGGAGCTGCAGGCACCCATCTTTGCCACCAACTTTAGTACCTGCCTGAGAATGAAGCCTACACAGAGGAAAGCAATGCTGAGGAATGGAGATAGATGGATTCCTAGCCATGTTTAAGCACCTGGATCTAGCCATGCCTGAAGCTATATTTTCCATAGACTTTTTGGTTATTTGAAACAATAAATTCACTTTTTTCTATATATATTTTTTTTTGCTGAAGCCAAGCTAATTGGGTTTTTGTCATTTGTAACTAAAAGACCCCTACATTCAGATTTACAGTTACTCGTGAGGCTTGATAAGATATAAATATCATTGTCCTTTTTTCCTCTCCTTAATTCTCTCAGCTTTCAGAGATCATTCCTTAACCCAATCCAGAGCCTCCCACACAGTGAGCCATGACAATTCGTTCAATGGTGAAGTTGAGAAGAATAGTTTTAGGAACGGAGGGAAATGAGTATGATAAAGAAATTTTACTAAAGGCTAAAGTATTTGTCACTAAGGTGTGACCACATCAGTGAGCATCACTGAGCACACAGCAAGCCGGTCCTGAGAAAGGTAATGTTTTTCAGTCATGGTTGAAAGCCTCCCCTCCCCTAACTTATGTGGTTATAATTGGATCTGAGGCGTGAGGTACATCTGGTTGTCCAGCCAAGAATCGACCTTACGCCTTGTGGTGTGGAGACACACTGCAGCCAGGATGCAGGTTACCATCAGTGCTGGTGTCACTCTCCCAGGACAAAGAAAGATCAGGGACAGACAGGCCAGTGCATCCCTAACTCGGGCCCCAGGACAGACGCCAGGAGCCTGCTGTCTGTCTGGGAGGCTCTGCTCTTGGATGATGGGTTGAAACACTATGTGGGATCAGGTTTCTATGGGTTTTCATGAAGTGTCATGAGGTTACCCATTGGATGAAAGCACCCTCTTTGTGAAACAGGTTTTTTGTTTCTTTTTTTCTTTTTTAAACCTAAAGGCAGGAGTTGAGCTGGTGTTTTTTGTTTGTTTGTTTGTTTGTTTGTTTTCCTGGGCCCATAATTCTATAATTCCCTCTAGGAACTCTCAGACATACCTGTAAAAACCTATGGGGTGTGTGAGGCCAATAAGTAATTCTCAGGGCTGTAAAACCCACAGAAACAGCCTGTGCAGTGCAGACAGTGGGTGAAAGGAGCAGAGAAGACCTCAAAAGACCAGCTTTATAAATTCAAAACATTTCTACTGTCCAAGCTCCCAACAGGCTGTACCCATCACGGAAGAAACCTCCCAAGGGTTCCCCAGACCAGCCCTACCCGTGAGCTCCATCCCGAGGACCATGCCTCAGCCTCCCTGAGTCGCAGCCACTGTTGGGCACGTGGTCACCTTCTCTCGGGCGCCAAGTGAGCTGGCGCCCATTCTGAAGGCAGTACAGAGCCAGAGCCGAGTCAGTGGCTCCTCACTTATGTCAGCTCCTGAGTGCATGGGAATATGTGCTGAATCCTCCAGAATCCAGCCTACGTGGAGGCTGTGAGGAAGAGCACTGGACAAAGGCTCAGAAAGGCCCGGGATCTGGTCTCCCTCTGGCACTTACTAGCTAGTGAATTTCCCCGGAACACTGTGTGGTGAAGGGGCTTTGCCTGTCTCCTTCAGAGCTCTGTCCCCAACACCCGGAGCAGGCCTGCACGTGGAAGCCATCCGTAAGTATGTGTTGCTGTCCACGAGTATCACTGTCCTCATCGATGACTCGTGGGGCAGGAAAGAAGACCCAAGCACCCCAACATGCTGAGCGCTCACCGAGTAGTCTTATTGCACCCATTCATCCAGCCCAGGAGGAAGCTTTATTGTCCCCATTTTGCAGATGAAGAAACTGAGGCGTGGGCATTCTCCTCACAGGGCCAGTAATCACACTCTCAAACCGGGAATCTGAAGCCCTTGTCGGTTCCCCTACGCCACCGCACCTTGTTCAGTTCTCAGGGCTCCTAGGGACGCGAATCCACCTACCCCCGAGCTGTAGCCCCTGCACCGGGCGCAACAGCGGTGGAGCTTGGCTGCAGCAAGCCGACAGTCCCCAGCTGTGGGCCGAGCTCGCCCACCTCAAAAAGGGTGGCAGCCCGCCACGCAGGAAATACTCACGGCTCCCGCGGGCCCAGGCGGCTCCTCCGAGCGCATCCTCTCCCAGGGCTCCGGCCTCCTCGACAGCAGCCCAAAGCAGGGCTGGGCCGCCGCCTCTCTCTGGAGCATCAGATTATTTTAGCACTTGCGGAAGGAACTGACGGAAACTGAAGTCACATGGAGAGCGAGCTGCTCTGCAACTCAGCACTCACGGCGATCAGGCATCAGAGAAGGAACTGCCCCCTCGGGTGGGTGGTGAGGGGGGAAGGGAGAGGGCAGCCGCGGGAAGAGCGGGAACAGCGGCCCCAGGACCACCCGCTGGGCTAGTGGAGAATGAGGGCAGGCATTTTTACGGTCCCCCAGGCAGTGCTCCCCGGGCTTTCTTGCCTTAGAGATTTTGAGCTGGAGGGCCCCTGTCTGTGAGCTCTGCTGACTCAAAAAACTCCTCTCCGAGGTTACGTCCAAGGGTCAAGCTGGGGCAGACTTTGGAAATGGGTCGGACACAGGTTTTCCACTTGGGAGAAAGTCCACTACTTGGAAGAGCCATCTAATCAGCTGATCTTTATTAATAATCTCCTTTTATGTGCCCAGCACATCAAAAACAGAAAAAGAAATGGACACTGCTTTGTAATGGACTGTCAGAGTGCCATGAGCTTATCGATCATAGACTGGATAAAATTTTGTACCTGATGTGTACAAAATTCCCTTCTAGCTCTTGCCAAGAATTTTTTTTAATCCAATTAATAGCTACCATCAAAAAGCTGTTAGGCACTATGCTAAGAAATTTATTTGCATGATCTCATAGCTTCTATACTCCAAGAGCTAACAATCTAGTGGAGAAGGTAAAATGTGGACGGTCAGCCGCATGCTGAATGAGCGATGCGGACAAGGGTTCGAGGAGCGTCAGAGAAGGGATCTCCAGTGCTGCTCTTTCCCATCAGATCTGGGGGGTCCAAGTGTCCTGGAGGGTTGGTTCGCGTCTCTTGTTGCCTGTTGACTTGTGATTCTTTATTGCATTATTGCCCTGGGCATGGCCATCCTGGGAGAATAGGAGCAAGTCCTTCCTGCTCCAAACATCCAGCACATGGTCTGCTCTATCCCCTCCTTATCACAAGCAATCCCACTTTTGTATGTTTTATACATTGAGATTCTCTATAGAATTTCTTTTGAGAAAGGTGGCTGCTACCCTTAACCAAAAAAAAAAGCTTAGGAAACCAGTTATGTTGATGAATGTGTGGGGAGAAGCCAGTTTGTTGGCGCAGAGCACAGCAGCTCGCCTGCTAGCAGCAAGCTGGCTCGGCAGGGAGGACCTAAGACTTGCAGCCAAAACCAATGTTGATTTACAACTGAACACAGAACGGTTCTCATGCCAGCGAGGCTGTAACCCTGACCGCACAGTTCAGGGTTTTCCAGCTTGGTTGGGTGCTGTGCTTCTTCACCCGACCGTGCCGCACAAGGCCGAAGAGATGAGGGCACTTCCTCTGGAGCATAACCCACGGTGCACACTGGCAAAGCACCTCTGTCCCTCTTTTTTTGAGCTTGCTCCATGTATTGGGAAATTTGTACACATCCCCTGCTCCAGCCAAGTTTAGTGCAAGCAGCGCACCAGGATCTCAGAGGAGATCTGAGGTGAAAGTAAAATTCTGTTTCTTCGTTACTAACTTTGTGGCCCCACCCCATAACAAAGAAACAGAATTTCCGGAGGATGAGGCCCAGAAATTAGGATTTTAAAAAGATTCCCAGGTGATTCTAACGTGCAGCCAAGATTGAGAACCACTGCAAACGCAGAACAAACGCTCCCCACTCTGCACTTCCTCTGTCAAAGGGTTCCCTCAGAGGGTTCCCTTGCTTGAAGTGGCCTATTTTCTGCCTACCACAACCCTTCCCATCTGAAGGCATGGCTTGGGCTCCCTCACCTCTGCAAAGCCTCTACTTCTTCCTCTGAACACATAGCATCAAGTGTCTACAATATCCACTGGCTTCATGACATCTCTCTCTTTGATAACATGATATATTTTTTAAAAAATATGTTTTTGTTGATTTGAGAGAGAGAGCAAGGGAAAGGGGGTAGAGAGAGAGAGAGAGAGAGAGAGAGAAACATTGATCAGCTGCCTCCATGCCCCCTACTGGGGATCAAGCCCCCAACCCAGGCGTGTGTCCTGACCAGCAATCAAACCAGCAACCTTGCAGTTCGTGGGATGATGCTCAACCAACTGAGCCATTCCAGCCAGGACTTCATGACATCTCTTGTATTGTGATTTAACTTTTAGGATTTTTGTCGGGCTTCTCCAATTACACTAAAACCCTCTGAGGGGAGGGGGTCAAGTGTTATTCCAACAAGTATACTGCCCAGTGCACATAAAAGGGCTCAGTCAAAGAAGGAAGGAGGGAGGAGAAGGAAAGAAGAGAGGAAGGCAGAAAACCTACCTTGTCCATGGTTCTTTAAGTATTGCCTGAGATGTTTTTGTTTGTTTGTTTGTTTGTTTGTTTGTTTCTAAACTAAGCTTTACAATAGTTTGTCACTGGTAGGAGGTCTCAGTCTCCCAAAGAGATCAAAGGGACTTGGGCTTCTGTCTCTCCTCCCACTACTTTTCCGGTGATAAGCAAACACTATTCAGGACGGAGGGGTAAGGAGGCTTACAGCAGAGACAGTGAAGGGAGACATTTCAATTTGTGGGGGAGGTAGTATGCAAAGGCTCCGAAAGGAGAAATGAGGGGGAGATAGGGAGGGGCACTTTACTTCCTCTAGATGGGTCTGTGAGAGAAGATACAGTGTCAGTGTAAGAAATGTCCAAATGTTACGGGAAAGGCACTTGGCCCTGAGTGGGTCTGCCTAGGGCCAGCCATGGTTTACTGGACTGTCTCACAAATCTGCAGAGAATTTTTATTTATTTGAGCCAAACTGATGACAATTATCAGGAAGCAAAAATCTCAACAGACTGAGAAAATGTTCCAGAGAATAACAGTTTTACAGCTTATTTTATACATTGGAATCATTGATGGTAGATTAAGGGGGTGGGAGAAAGCAAATCAGGAAAATCTCTGAGACTGAATAAAGAATAAAACAGAGACACACGTACTTCTTTTATATTGGTGGGTACAGGATCGTTAACGGCGAATATTTACAGCACATCGAGGATATTCAGGGAACAAGATTACAACAATGAGGAGTTCTGTGGTCTCATGCTCTGGGGCGAGGTTGTGCTCTGAGGAGTCCAGAAAAAGGGGATTACTCTGACATTTCAAAGGTTTGTTATCTTAGATGCAAAAAGACAATAGACAGGCTCAGTTAAGGTAAAGATTAACCTTTGTCAAGGAAGCTACAGGTCTAGGATGTGTCTACCCACCATGACTCATTTTCAGTTGGGAATTTGTATGCTCAGACCATCCTGTGTGGTTACTTTAGGTCTCTGAGTTTATAAGCCCACCACGCAGGCCTCCCCTGAGCTTATCAGGTGTAGTATATGGCCCCCTTCCCTCCACACTAGAATGGAGTGGCAGGGCCTACTTGTGGAACCTGCAGTTCACTCTAGGTCTAAGTCTTGGTCCTCTCACTGTCACCGGTGATGTTCCCTACTCTGCCTTGGGTTCTCCGTTCCTGGCCACAGACAGGGCAGTCCTTCCATCCGGCCCTTCACCTTGGTGGCTGGGCCTGGCCAAGCAGTGAACTAATGCCTTCCCCCCTTCTCCAGCCTCAGCACATGACAGGGAGGGGATTTCCTTTGGGGCCTTAACTGGGAATTGTTCTCTTGCCCCACGTCAGCTGCCTACTGGGGGAGAGTCTTTAGTAGTTTCATTTCCCTCATTTGGGATGTAGTTTTTAAGAATCAAAAGTCAAAGAACTGAAAGAGGAGAGGCCACTACCTACATTGATACCACTCAACCCCTCATGATGCCAGGCCTGGCTAAACTGAGGGGTAAATGCAGGGCAAGTAAGAGTGGCGTGGCTAATGATCCTTCCTGCCCTGTTTACTCCTCTTCTTTAACCATCTGGGGGGAAAGAGTTGGTCTCTGAGGGCAGCTGCTCCTGCTCCCTGTTGCCCAGGCAGCTCACAAAGCTCACCCAGGATGAGCCCATGGCCTCCCCCAGCCGCTAGTTCCAGTGACTGACTTTGTGGGGACACTGCCTCTTCCTTTTCTGTAAACACTGACAGTAATCAACACATGATCAAAGATTCCGTGCTGTGCAAAGATAGCAAGATGCTTACAGAAATATCCTGTCAGTGCCAGGGCATGCCTGGCAGTGGGACATCCAGGGGAAGGGGCACATACAACTAACCATGGTTCAGTTCAGGGAAAAATGGGAGAGAATCATGGAAAAACAGGAACGAGGTGCTGGGAGAGTCCTGGAAGAAGAATGCACAACTGGTGGGAGATTTGGAAGAGAGCTTTTCCGCAGAGGTGGCATCTGATATCGATCTTCAGAGTTGGGGCTGGGCGTGGGGTTGATGACTGAAGAAGAGATGAGGAAGATGATGAATTGAGAGAAACACTTCAAGGAGAAGAGACGTTAGGAGAGATGATGGCATCTCTTTGTGTCCCCTTAGGACTTAGTTCATGGTTCTGTCCAGGGCAACATTGTTCACAGGTGATAGCTCTGCCTTTCCTTAGCGGCAGTGAGTCTTGGCAAGGAGGGAATAGGATTTGTTCACATTTGTTCACATTGCATGTATCCCCAGCAATAGCTAGTCTAGCATGTAGTGGGTGCCCAGCAAAGGCTTCTTAAATGAGTTAAAGTGTCCTTTTCTCTAGAGCAGTGGTCGGCAAACTGCGGCTCTTTGGCCCCTTGAGTGTGGCTCTTCCTAAGCCTTAGGAGTACCCTAATTAAGTTAATGACAATGTACCTACCTATATAGTTTAAGTTTAAAAAATTTGGCTCTCAAAAGAAATTTCAATCGTTGTACTGTTGATATTTGGCTCTGTTGACTAATGAGTTTGCCGACCACTGTTCTAGAGCAGTGGTTCTCAACCTTCCTAATGCCGCGACCCTTTAATACAGTTCCTCATGTTGTGGTGACCCCCAACCATAAAATTATTTTCGTTGCTACTTCATAACTGCAATTTTGCTACTCTTATGAATCATAATGTAAATATCTGATATGCAGGATGTATTTTCATTGTTACAAATTGAACATAATTAGCTCATAGTGATTAATCACAAAAACAATATGTAATTATATATGTGTTTTCCGACCCCTGTGAAAGGGTCGTTCGACCCCCAAAGGGGTTGCGACCCACAGGTTGAGAACTGCTGCTCTAGAGCAATTGAAGAGGTTAAGGACTTTGGAAAAGTCCACAGGCTGGCCATTGAGAAATCCTTTTTCATAACTGACAAATATAAGCACAAATCCTTACCATGAGCTCAAGTGCTCTGCTCCCTCTGATTTCATTCCCTATCACTTTACTCCTCACTTCCCTCAAAGCATGAAGTCCTCATTTAAACAGCAGTTCCTCATTTAAGCTAAGCAGGCTTTTGCCATTGGTCTTTTCTAGGCCAAGAACGCTCTCCCAACTCCCAGATATCTAAACAGCTCACTGCCCAACTTCCCTTAGGCCTCTGCTCAAATGTCGCCTCCTCAAAGAGATCTTCCCTGACCACACCATCTAAAATAGTGCACACCCCTATTACTTTCTTTTGTCTTACTTTTTCTTCACAATATTTTTATTCACGTCGCTGCTTGATATCTTATGACATATTTACTTGCTAACTGTCTGCTGCCCCATCTAAATTGTGTACTCTTAACGGAACGAAATTTGTTTATGCACTGCTATATCCCAGTGCCCAGAGCAGAGCCTGATATATACTGGGCACTTATAAATTTATGTGGACTATATGCATTAGTGAATGAATGATCTTAAAAAGAGTAGTTTCAGTAGAGTGGTAGGGTCAGGAGTCAGGTGGTCAGGTGTTGGTTAATTAATGACCAGGTGTATAAAAGGAAGCATAGGGAGAAACAACTGCTAGTTCAAGAAATAAGGTCACGAGGTCATCAATATGTGACTACATTTTGTAAAATGTGAAGTACCATGTAAATATATCTATTTTCCCTGGCAGAAAAGTTTAGGGGGAGATAAGCAGGATTGATATCAAGTCCATTAGTGGGGTTAGCCTTCACAAAGTGGCAAACTCTTCGTGTGTGGTAGAAGTCAAGGCAATGTGATAGGGAGCGGGAAAGACAGAGCCGAAAGGACTGTTGATCATCCTTGTTGCCGGGAGCCGGTCCATCCTTGCTGTTTCAAGGGACCTGGCATATATGGCATACTGTTCTTAATATGTTTGCTCACCTTCTTGGCACTATGTGTTTTAACCAAGGTCTCCTCTCTGAGAAAGGTTGTTTCCCCAGGTAGGGATTTTCCCCTGAAGTTAGGGAGGGAATAAAACCCCTTAACTAAGTGCCAGGTGGGTAATTAATCACTTTAACTATGAACAATCATGCTTAAGCTACATAATCTTTACTCCCTGGAATGGAGATAAGAAATGCCCTAACCTTTGGAATAGAGATTGATAGGATTGGAATCAACTGGTATAAATACAGATGTAACAAGACAACAGGACACAGAACCTGGACACAGAACCTAGACACAGAACCTAGACACAGAACCTACACAGAACCTAGAGACAGAAGAACTTCGCTGGAGAGAACATGGCAAAAGATCCTGGACAGAAACTGGCAACAGAACCTAGACACAGAACCTAGCGAGAGAACCTGGTAGGAGAACCTGGACAGAACCTGGTGACAGAACCTGGCTGGAAAACCTAGCGAGAGAACATGGCAACAGAACCTGGACAGAACCTGGCAACAGAACTTGGCAGGAGAACCTGGATAGAACCTGGCTGGAGAACCTAGCGAGGGAACATGGCTAAAGAACTTTGCTGGAGGACCTGGAGAACCTAGCAAGAGAACATGGACACAGAACCTGGCTGGAGATCCTAACCAGAACTTCGCTAGAGATCCTGACCAGAACTTGGCTAGAGATCCTGGCTAGGCTGCTGATCAACTGAACGCTGTCTCCGTGTCATTCCTTCTTCGCCGACTCCGTCCACACCTTTGGGGACCTCTGGACCTGCTGGGGTTGGACCCCAGCACCTTGTAATACAACAAGAATGTGTGAGAGACTTGGCCTGCACTGTTGTATGACATTGGGCAGCCAGGCCTCCTAGAGGAGAAAGCCTAAGTCAGCGGTTCTCAACCTGTGGGTCGCAACCCCTTTGGGGGTCGAACGACCCTTTCACAGGAATTGTCTAAGACCATCAGAAACACATATATAATTCCATATTGTTTTTGTGATTAATCACTATGCTTTAATTATGTTCAATTTGTAACAATGAAAATACATCCTGCATATCAGATATTTACATTACGATTCATAACAGTAGCAACATTACAGTTATGAAATAGCAATGAAAATAATTCTATGGTTGGGGGTCACCACAACATGAGGAACTGCATTAAAGGGTCGTGGCATTAGGAAGGTTGAGAACCACTGGCCTAAGTACATATATTACCCCTCAACAAATCCATTAAGCAGGTACTGATAGTCTCCATTTACAAGAGAAAAAATCAGGCTCTTATTGATCACATGTTTTGTCCAAGACCACACAGTAGAAAGTGTCAATATCAACTTGTTTTTAGTAACAACAGTTCTGGTTTAATAGGGTGTTTTTCTCATTATAAAAGTATTGCATAGACACTGAAAGGTCTAAAAAGAAGAAAATCAACCACAAACCCACAGTATGGAAACAACTCACTATTAACATTGTGGTGTATTGCCTTCCAAACTTTTTCTATACACATGTAATATCTCTCTATATAAAAGCCTAAGCAACCAAATGACCTAATGACCGAATGACTGAACGACTGGTTGACCGGTTGCTATGACATGCACTGACCACCAGGGGACAGGCACTCAATGCAAGAGCTGCCCCCTGGTGGTCAGTGCACTCCCACAGCCAACTCTCACGGTCCCTCCCACCAGCTGGCTGGCCCCCTGATCAGCCCCAATTTGGGCGGCTGGCCAGCCAACCTCCCACAGCCCCTCCCCCCAGCCAGCCAGCCCCCCCAATTGGCCCCAATCGCTGGCCAGGACAAGGGACCCTAACCATGCACGAATTCGTGTACCAGGCCTCTAGTATATTTATATTTAAATATATTTTATTAATTTCAGAGAGGAAGGGAGAGGGAGAGAGAGATAGGAACATCAATGATAAGAGAGAATCATTGATTGGCTGCCTCCAGTACACCCCACACTGGGGATCAAGCCCACAACGAGGGCGTATGGCCTGACCAGGAATCAAACTATGACCTCCTGGTTCATAGGTCAACACTCAACTACTGAGCCACAGTGGCTGGCCCATCCTATATAATAAAGAGGCAATATGCAAATTGATGATCACTCCAACATACAAGATGGCCGCCCCCATGTGGACGCAAGATGGCTGCCACAAATTGGCCAGCAGGGGAGGGCAATTAGGGGTGACCAGGCCTGCAGGGGAGGGCAGTTAGGGGTGACCAGGCCTGCAGGGGAGGGCAGTTAGGGGTGACCAGGCCTGCAGGGGAGGGCAATTAGGGGTGACCAGGCCTGCAGGGGAGGGCAGTTAGGGGTGACCAGGCTTGCAGGGGAGGGCAGTTGGGGGGGACAAGGCCTGCAGGGGAGGGTGGTTGGAGGCAACCAGGCCTGCAGGGGAGGGCAGTTAGGGGCAATCAGGCAGGCGAGAGGTGGGAGCCATCAGTCCTGGATTGTGAGAGGGATGTCCGACTGTCCATTTAGGCCCGATATCACCGGGATTGGGCCTAAACAGGCAGTTGGACATTCCTCAAGGGGTCCCAGATTGGAGAGGTTGCAGGCTGGGCAGAGCGACACCCCCTTCCCCCCTCTCCCCCCCCCCCCCCCCCGCACCCTGCCCCGTGCACAAATTTTGTGCACCGGGCCTCTAGTATGTAATATATTTTTAAATAAAGTGAAGATTAGATTCCATATGCTCTTTTGTAAGTTTACATACATAATTTATAACAATAATTGGAATTGTTTTTCTATGTCAAATTTTCTTGGACATGCTTTTTAAAAAAATATATATTTTTATTGATTTCAGAGAGGAAGGAGAGGAAGAAAGAGATAGAAACATCAATGATGAGAGGGAATCATTGATCGGCTGCCTCCTGCTCATTGGACTGAGCCCACAACCCAGACATGTGCCCTTGACCAGAATCAAACCTGGGACTCTTCGTTCTGCAGACTGAGCCAAACCAGCCAGGGCATGGACATGCTTTTGATTAGTTTCATATTATTCTGTCCCTTGGATGCCTATAGTTAGTTTTCCTGTCCTCTTTTGTGTGGCCTTATAGTACAAGTCCAAAATTCCTTACCCTAAAATTTTTGGGCCAGAAGTGTTTCAAAAATCACAATTTTTCATAGTTTAAAAGGCAACAGACCCCAACCGAAGTGGCTCAGTGGTTGAGCATCGACCTATGAACCAGGAGGTCATGGTTCAAATCCTGGGCAGTGCACATGCCCAGGCTGTGGACTTGATCTCCAGTTTGGGGCATGCAGGCGATATCCGATCCAAGATTCTCTCTCATCACTGATGTTTCTATCTCTCTCTTCCTCTCCCTTCCTCTCTAAAATTAATTAAAATATATATATATATATATATATATATATATATATATATATATTTTTTTTTAAAGGCAATATAGTACATATGCCATATTAAATAATTCCTCCAATGAAATCTAGAACCACACCCCAAAATCAACACATAAATATTTTGGCAACAAACATGAATATTCACATTAAATGGGTAAAAGGAAAAGTGGACAAAATAGGCTTTTGTCAGTTCAGGTCAGGTTTTGTAACCAAATGAGTTTATGCCAAACTCAGCAAAAATACCTTCATTTTTTGTGTGTCTTTTTTAAAAATATTTTTTTATTAATTTCAGAGAGGATGGAAGAGGGAGAGAGATAGAAACATCAATGATGAGAGACTATCATTGATCGGCTGCCTCCTGCATACTCCCCACTGGGGACCGAGCCTGCAACCCGGGCATGTGCCCTTGACCGGAATCGAACCTGGGACCTTTTGGTCCGCAGGTCAATGCTCCACCCACTGAGCCAAACCAGCTAGGGCAATACCTTCAGTTTTTATAGAGCTTTGTGGATTTCAGAATTATGGACTCATGTCAGGACTTGAAGCTGGCTTGTTCCATTGCTTGACCATGTTTCCCAACAGCTGTGACAGTCTAGAATGGCAGCAGAAAGGCATAGCCACAAGGCAAGATTCTGGCTGCTCAGGGAGGTGAAAGAAGCAAAAAAAGCAGTGGTGGGATCCCTTGAACAGGGAAGGGTGCAGGCCTGGAGGTCAGCTGTAGAACAAGGAGCATTTCCTTAGAAGTGAGGGAGTGCCTGGGAGGAGGAAGTGCTGGTGACTAAGACTAGAGAGGCCTTGGCCATGGGGCAAGGCGCAAACTACCACAAAGCACAGGTCAGAAGCTCCCGTGTTCATTTCACATCTACCCCCAGAAGCTCCGCATGTCCAGGATAAGGCCACCACAGGAGCCCCTGCTGGGCCTTCAGAGACCCTGGGAGAGAGGAAAGAGGGTGGAAGACTCAGAAGCAGCCTGCTGTGGAAGGAGAATGAGCACAACCTTGTTGATTTAGTAGAAGGCCCAGGGCAGTGGGGCCCATCCTCCTTCCTGTTCCTGTCAAGTGTGGTTTGCTGTCAAGTGGTAGCAAGTTCAGCCACAGTCAGGGGAGGTGGAAGGGAGAGGCCTCCAAAGAGCGAGGGGCCCCTGCAGTGGGCGCCCTGAATCTGGAAGGTGATTTGCTGGAGCCCTTTCAGCTGGGGAGCAGACTGAATGGTGGGGACTGGGCTTCTGAGTGGTGCAAGGCATGCTGGGAAGTGTGGGTTTTAATTGGCAGTTGGGCAGTTTAGCCACAAGCCGAGGGCAGGGTGGGGTCGGTAGAGGGGGGAGGCTGGTAAGATGGAAACAGGGTGGAGTGATCTTCTTTTTTCTCAGATCAGAAAGCCAAAAGAAGATTGACCTATCAGACCTATTAGCAGCCTAGCAATGAGTTCAAAGGCTGCATTTAGACCTTTCACCACTTCTCCCTGTAGTTATCAAGATTAGTGGAACCAATGATGCATTTCCGTGCACATCTTGAAAATTCCCTCCTACGGGAACCTCCACTTCTCTGCCAGGTTATTGTCACTTCCCACTTGGGAATTTCACTGAAAATTCACCTCCCAAAGCAGCCCCAATTAATCTCATCCTATTCAACTTATTACCTTTAATTATGTAAAATGCCACCTAACTCTTTCAGAAATCAGATTTCTGGCAACTATAATTACCCAGAACGCATCAGAAAGCTGTCTCAAAGCCCACGCACCTCATTCATGGGATAAGCTGAGTCACCTTCCACCTCTACCTAGAGTAATAATATTTAGAGCTGTGAGAACAAGGGGTGATAGCAGGGAAAGTAAGAAAAAAAGAAATATGTAAATATACGAAGACAGGACACGGACACCAGGGGTGCGGGGGGGGGGGGAGAAGGGGAGGGCATGAGCGGGGGGTGGGGATAATGTGGGGATAAGGGCACATATGTAATATCTTAATCAATAAAAAATATATTTAAAAAAACAAAACTGTAAAAAAATATATATACGAAGACAGGCTCTTGTAACTGTTTTTTTTTTTTTAGTTCTTCCTGACAGCTGGTGTTGCCTTTTAATATACAGCAGACAGCCCTGCGTGGGTCTATAGCCCATGAGCACTCCACTGCAGCACAGCAAATCTCAGTCACTGATGCTCATAAGAATAGACTAACATGTAAAGAACTAGAGGCCCAGTGCACAGATTTGTGTACCAGCGAGGACCCTTGAATTGGTGCATGATTGAGGCCTGGGAGAAACCGCAGGAGGGCTCCAGGGCGTATCTGGCCCATCTCGTTCAGTCCTGATCAGCCAGACTCCAGCAGCAAGCTAACCTACTGGCTGGAGCTTCTGCCCCCTGGTGGTCAGTGCACATCATACTACCAGTCCAAAGGTTGCTTAGGCTTTTATATAGAGAGATTTCTATAACTCAATGGTAAAAAGACAAATAACCCAATTGAAAAAAAATGGGCATAGGTCAGTGATGGCGAACCTATGACACGCATGTCAGAGGTGACACGTATGTCAGAGGTGACACATGAACTCATTTTTTTGGTTGATTTTTCTTTGTTAAATGGCATTTAAATATATAAAATAAATATCAAAAATATAAGTCTTTGTTTTACGGTGGTTGCAAATATAAAAAAATTTCTATATGTGACACGGCACCAGAGTTAAGTTAGGGTTTTTCAAAATGCTGACATGCCGAGCTCAAAAGGTTCGCCATCACTCTACTAAGTGCCAGGATGACATAGCATTTTCACCATTTTTATTGTTGAATTTGTGTAGTTTCTATTTGTAGCTGTTGTTTCATGTATATACATTTAGATTTTCAAAGTAAAAACATTTCACTGCTGTTGAACTCCCTTTAACATCTGTTTAAATTTTTTTTAATGTTTACATTTAAAAAAAAGATGCCGAAACCGGTTTGGCTCAGTGGATGGAGTGTCAGCCTGCGGACTGAGAGGTCCTGGGTTCGATTCCGGTCAAGGGCATGTACCTGGGTTGCGGGCATATCCCCGGTGGGGGATGTGCAGGAGGCAGCTGATAGATGTTTCTCTCTCAGCGATGTTTCTAGCACTCTCTATCTCTCTCCCTTCCTCTCTGTGAAAAATCAATAAAAAATATATTTAAAAAAATAAAAATAAAAAAAAAATTAAAAAAAGGTATGTGGAGAGCTATTGCTATTTTATTCTTTTAAAAACAACTAGAACACCACTTAATTTCTCCAGGCCTGTTAAGTGTCTTAAATCGCAAGGACCTCTGTTTGCCTAAAAGTTATAGATTTTTTACTTAAAATACAATTATCCTTAATCCTATGTTGGAGATTGTTGCTAAGGAGATTATTAATGTAAATTAAATAATATTCATATATTATAATATACTAGAGGCCTGATGCACACATTCGTGCATGAGTGGGGTCCCTTGGCCTGGCTGGAGATCCAGGCCTATTGGTGGGGGCTGGCTGGCTGGGGGGAGAGGCTGCCAGAGATTGGCTGGATGAGGGGAGGGGCAGGGCCGCAGGAGGTTGGCCAGCTGGGGGGAGGGGCCAGGGAGGTTGGCTGTGGGAGCACACTGACCACCAGGGGGGAGCCCCTGCATTGAGCATCTGCCCCCTAGTGGTCAGTGCTCTGGTCGACTGGTTGTTCCAGTCATTCCAGTCGTTTGGTTGTAATGGTTGTTTTGGCTTTTATATATATAGACTAGAGGCCTGGTGCACGAAATTCATGCACCGGGGCGAAGGTCCCTCAGCTCAGCCTGCACCCTCTCACAATCTGGGACCCTTGGGGGATGTCCAACTGCTGGTTTAGGCCCAATTCTTCAGGGATCCCTGTGAGATCAGGCCTAAACTGGCAGTCGAACATCCCTCTCGCAATGTGGGGCCACTGGCTCCTAACCGCTCACCTGCCTGCCTGTCTTATCACCCCTAACTACCCCTGACTCCCTGCCTGATCACTCCTAACCACTTGCATGCCTGCCTCATCACCCCTAGCCACTCGCCTGCCTGCCTGATCGCCTCTAACCACTCTGCCTGCCTGCCTCATTGCCCCTAACTGCTCACATCCTGCCTGATCGCTCCTAACCACCTCTGCTGCCTGCCTCATTGCCCCTAACCACTCACCTGCCTTCCTGATTGCCCCTAAACACTCTGCCTGCCTGATCACTCCTAACTGCTCACCTGCCTGCCTGATCATCCCTAACTGCCTCTACCTGCCTGCCTCATCGTCCCTAACCACTCACTTGCCTGCCTGATTGCCCCTAACCACTCTGCCTGCCTGCCTGGTTGTCCCTAACTGCTCTCCTGCCTGCCTGATTGCCCCTAACCACTCTGCCTGCCTGCCTGATTGCCCCTTACTGCTTGCCTGCCTGCCTGATCACCTTTAACCACCTCTGCCTTGGCTCCTGCCACCACATCTTCATCCGGGAGGATGTCCAGAATGACATCTGGAAGGTTGTTCAGCTGTCTGATCTAATTAGCATATTATGCTTTTATTATTATAGATACTAGTACTAGTGGCCCAGTGCACAGATTTGTGCACATTGAAAGAAAATTAATTAGAAGAAATATTTTAAATATCACTATTTGCCCTTTCTCTATAATAGAAGTGTCAACCAAATTCACGATCTATAATGACAGATGGAAACACATGCATGCGATTGGTGCCAGTGAGAGCTTTATATGTATCACACATGTATGAATCAACTTAGCCTTTTAGATATAGAATAAACTTGCTTAATTAGACCTGCTTTCTGATTTAGCTAAACTTTTTCCAGCCCAGTGAAGCACCCCAACTTCTCTTTCAGGTAATTGTTAGCAACAGAGAAGTAAATATCAACACGAAGCAGATTATTATTGTAGATCACACAGGGAGAACAAAGGGTAAAATATTTAACTGCAGCAGTGTTTGACTATATTCTGCGCAGTGAGAAAACCTGAAGTCATTTTCAAGGTCCACCATTTCTTACTTCTTTTCAGTCAGGTCAAGTTTCTAAACTTTCTAAATCTGTTTTCTGACTAATGAAAAGAAAATAGGATTCTACTAAGTCTCCTATCTACCTACTCCAGGACTTCTGTGAGGATCAAATGAGATGAGGCACAGGAAAATGTTTCACAGACATTTGGTTAAAATGTAAAATGTTTGCACCTGGCTATAAAGCAAGCTGTGTTCCTGGGCTGAAAACACTCCAAGAAGGCTAGTCACTAGGGAGAGGAAGCCGGGCATTGCTACGTGACATCATTACCTGGTGCCCACAGTGACTGTTTCCAGGCTGGGCTGGGGGCCGCATTTTGCGCCATGGGGTCTCGGCAGCATTGGCTGCAATTTGGTGGGGTGTCGCTCCAGGGTGGTGGTGGGGCCTGTGTCCCACTTGGGGGAAGCTGAGTGTTGCTTTGCTGGCGCCAGGTCTGCGTGCCATTTATTTGTAAATGGCCAATGCAAGTCACGGCAGCTCCTGTGTTGAGCATCTGTCTCCTGGTGTTCAGTGCACATCATAGCAACTGGTTGGACGGTTGGAGGGACACTTAGCATATTAGCCTTATATATATATAAACAATATAATACAAAAATAACACATATGAATATACTAAATATAAATTTACATAATTTGAATCTATAAATTAATTATTTATTATATATCAATTAGTTATATCTTATTATATATCCGAAAACTTCAGGCAGCTGGCATTCCTTATTAAAGAGAAAAGGGGCCCTGACCAGTTTGGCTCAGTGGATAGAGCGTCAGCCTGGGGACTGAAGGGTCCCGGGTTCGATTCCGGTCAAGGGCATGTGCCTTGGTTGCGGGCATGTCCCCAGTGGGGGGAGTGCAGGAGGCAGCTGATCGGTGTTTCTCTCTCATCGATGTTTCTGGCTCTCTGTCCCTGTCCCTTCCTCTCTATAAAAAATAAATGAAATATATTTTTTTAAAAAAGAGAAAAGGGGCCTGGCCAGCATGGTTCAGTGGTTGACCTGTGAACCAGGAGATTACGGTTTGATTCCCAGTCAGGGTACATATCCAGGTTGTGTGCTCGATCCCCAGTGTGGGGCGTGCAGGAGGCAGCTGATCAATGATTCTCTCTCATTGTTGATGTTTCTATCTCTCTCTCCCTCTCCTTTTCTCTCTGAAAAGAATTAAAATAAAATAAAATAAAATAAAATAAAATAAAATAAAATAAAAGTATTTAAAAATAAAGAGAAAAGTGTATTATTGACTTTGAAAACAAAAATTGGTCCCTCCATCTGTTTGGGGAAAAGAGGATTATGTACCTAGGGCTTGGATCTGTAATAGCCAATATTTGCTGGGTTGTTTTTGAAGGGTGCTCCGCATCCAAACCCTCTTATTGTTTAATGTCAGGCAGTGGTGGCAACAGTGCCAGGGACAGTGCTCAGCAGCCACGGTGACCCAGCCTTCCAACAGGGCTGATCATGGCTGCAGTTACAGCTGCCCACCTCCCCAGGACTTTGCCCATTTGTTCATCTGGACTCCAGCGTTCACATTGACATCTCCCTACTATCCTTCCAAGAATTCCTTTTTTTCCTGTTCAAGTGAGCCAGAAGCAGTTGCTATTGATTGCAGTAAAAAAAAAAACCGATTCATTTTCCAAATGGGAAAAAGAAAAGTACAAAAAAACTCCTGAAGTTGAAAAGATGATGGGAGAAAGAGAGGCAGAGGAAGAAAGGAGATATTGGGATTTGGAAAGGTAAAATAAGTTGTTTTTTTTTTCTGGAATTAGCAGGAAGTAATGACAGCAACAAGTCTTGTAAGACCCTGCAGCTCTGAGCAAAGCTGCTGGACTCCCAGGGAAACCAGGACTGCAGTTCAACTGGCACAAGTAAAAAATTACAGTCCACCACCCTAGAGGGAACTGAGTCACAATTGATAGAGTGAAAATTCCTTCAGAGAAAGTAATGTCTGGTATTCTTTGTGGGAATACTTAGGATAGGTTAGGCCTGAAAACACTTAAAAGAACAGGAGTTAAGCCCTGGCTGGTTTGGCTCAGTGAATAGAGCGTCGGCTTGTGGACTGAAAGGTCCCAGGTTCGATTCTGGTCAAGGGCATGTATCTTGGTTGTGGGCACATCCTCAGTAGGAGGTGTGCAAAAGGCGGCTGATCAATGTTTCTCTCTCATCAATGTTTCTGACTCTCTGTCCCTTTCCCTTCCTCTTCTGTAAAAAAATCAATAAAATATTTTTTTTAAAAAAAAGAAGAGGAGTTAAATGATAGCCAAAGAACTTAGTAATAATATAGGAAGAGCTAAAATATTTGCCAAAAATATGAGTGGGAACATTAATAAACTAAGTTTTTATAGGTGAAATAATCTCAGACCATACTTAAAAATAATAATTGAGAGAATTCACTTGTGATTATGTGACAGAAATACTTTCAGTTTGGGTTATAATTACTGTTTTAAAAATATATTTTTTATTGATTTCAGAGAGGAAGGGAGAGGGAGAAAGAGATAGAAACATTAATGATGAGAGAGTATCACTGATTGGCTGCCTCTTGCATGCTCCACACTGGGGATCGAGCCTACAACCTGGGTACGTGCCATGACCAGGGTCATAGTTGATGCTCAACCACGGAGTCACACTGGCAGGGCAGGTTATAATTACTGTTAAAGCTATTCTGAAATCCCAATTCTATGTTATTAAAATAAATATTATAATTGGAATTACTGACAAGAAAATAATACTTCGTAAGTTTATAATGGTTTATACTTAAATTTGGCAATATTGAATTTAAAATAATTTCAATGAAATACTTCTTTCAATCTTAGGATTCCTTCCATCACATACATTGTTTGATAATATTATAGCCCTGGTCGGGTAGCTCAGTTGAGTAGAGTGTAGTCCCAATATACCAAGGTTGTGGATTCAATCCCAGTGAGGGCACATACAAAAATCAACACATCCCTCCCCCCCAAAAAGAATCAACCAATAAATGCATAGATCAGTCTCTCTCTCTCTCTCTCTCTCTCTCTCTCTCTCTCTCTCATAAATAAATAAACAAACAAACAAACAAAAATATATTATAGAAAGTTTGTAAAAGAAACAGACCATATAGTCTTTGTTCTATTTCAGGTGCAAACTGGATGATTATCAGCACAAATGAGCTGCTCAGTAGTTCCTCTCTATGCCTCAGTTTCCTCATTTGTAAAATGTTGACTATAATAGTACCTACTTCATAGAATTGTTCTGAGAAAATATAAATTAATAGTGTAAGTCCTTAGATTAGGGCCTGACACATATTAAGAGCCCAATAAGTGTTAGTTGTTTTTATTGTAGTGATTGGGCTTTTTATTACTTGAGGTAAAGTCAGATGTACTCTCAGTGGCTATGGAAAGGAAAGCAGGCCTTAGTTGGTTTTGATCAGTGGATAGAGCGTTGGCCTGTGGACTGAAGGGTCCTGGGTTCAACTCCCAGCCGGGGCACATGGCTGGGTTGTGGGATAGATCCCCAGTAGGGGGTGTGCAGGAGGCAGCCAATCAATGATTCGCTCATCATTGATGTTTCTATCTCTCTCTCCCTCTCCTTTCCTCTCTGAAATCAATAAAAATATTTTTTAAAAAAATAAAAACAAGGTAACTTAAAAAAAAAAAGTGGCATTCCTAAAACTTATCTAACTTTAGGGGGAAAAGAGAGAGAGCAGAACTGTTTAGAGGAGGATCCACAGAAGTAACCATTCTACTTGGCAACCAATCACTAACCTCAAGTGTCCCACAGAGGTGTGCCACCATTATGCCAGCCATGTCTGTAATGAGTGCAAGATGGTTCACAGGCAGGAGGAAGCAAAAGTGTTAAAGAAAAGCTTCTTGCCAAGACCGGTTTGGCTCAGTGGATAGAGCGTTGGCCTGCGGACTGAAAGGTCCCAGGTTCGATTCCAGTCAAGGGCATGTACCTGGGTTGTGGGCACATCCCCAGTGGGAGATGTGCAGGAGGCAGCTGATCGATGTTTCTCTCTCATCAATGTTTCTAGCTCTCTATCTCTCTCCCCTTCCTCTCTGTAAAGAATCAATAAAATATATTTTAAAAAAAAAAAAAAAAAAAGAAAAGCTTCTTTATGTGACTTGTCAGGGAAGACATTCTGGGAGGTAACCACAGAAACCCTCTTCGGAGCGGAGAGGGTGTTGGGCTGTAGGCCATGAGGATCAAAAGCTGAGGGTGGAAGGAGAGGAGCGATCCAGAAAGGATGTTGCAGCAGGATTACCACAGGGCCCACAACCAGATGCAGGAAACACACCACAAGCTGCTCTGCACCCCAAAGCGGCCCAGGGGCTGGAGATGCTGACGGAAGATATTAACATCCTCAGGCCCATTGGAAGTCTGTCCAGCTCCAACCAGACTGTGCAACAGCATCTCTCTTTTTTAAAAATTAAATTTATTGGGGATAACATTGGTTAATAACATTATATAGATTTCAGGTCTACTACCACACCTGTATACTCTATTGTGTTCTCACCACTGAAGCCTCATCTCCTTCTATCATCGTATATTTGACTGCCTTCACCCTTTTGGTCCACCTCCCACCCTTCTTCCCCTCTGGTAACGACAAGCTTTTCACTAGAGACAGAACTTGGCTCTGGAGTCAGACTCTGGCTTTAATGTCCGTGCTCCACGACCTTCCAGGTGGATGAACTTGAGCAAGAGACTTAGCTTCTCTGGGCCTCAGCTTCCTCGTAGGAAAGGTGCCTTTCACACAAGAATTCAATAGACCTTAACTATTAGTATTGCTTGCCGACAATTTCATCTTCCAGAGAGTAGAGGAAGTAATAAGGGGAACTGCCACTCTGAACCTAAATTTGGCCAAAAGGAGGAATTGGTTGGCAGAGTGGAAGTGGTAGGAACCTTGGGAGAAAGCAACTGTGTCTTCTTGAAGTTTATGATAGCGAGAGAAACAGTAGGGCACAATTAAATGGATTCCCTAGATTATACCGGTTGAAAGGATATTAATATCATGGCTTTAGACTTTAGAAAAATGCTCAAGAATTGGATAACTTCTCAAGAACATTCTCTTTACCTATGAAATCTTAAGTCAGTGAAAAAGGGGAAGGGCTTAAAAAATCATACAGATACATTAATGTCTGTTTATTTGGTCATAAGAGAAAGTAGGCTAAGATGGACAGAGAGGCGCATAACCACTGATGAGCCTAAGAAGATGGAATAGATGCCTAATGTAGTTTTGAGAAAGTGAAAGCCCCCATTGAATGGAGGCCCACAAAGACCTTCACAAAGTCATACTCAAAGCAAAAAAGGGATACAATCTTTGTGGTCAATGTTGTCATGTTGGTGGGTGACAAAGAGAAAGCAGAACTCTTCAATTTGTATTTTGCTTCTGTTTTTTTTCTGTCAGAGGGAATGTTCTCAGCACAGAAAAGCCCAGAGGAAACAAACGTTAACCCAAGGTGGGAGAAATATTACGAGAGACAACTTCAGGGTCTTTGTATGAATTCCAGGAATCTGACCAGAACAAGTTATTTTCCAGAGTGTGAGGAGACTTGCAAATGAATTACCCTTAAGGCATTGTCTAAAGGACAGAACTCGGGAGGCAGGGACTTATTACAATTTTTAAACCAGTGAGGAAATTCAACTCCACACGCCACAGGCCATTGTATTTATTGTGAGTCCCAGAACCAAAATGGATTATTACTGAGATGGCTGGTGGGTGCCTCAAAAGGGCCGTGGTCACTAGGAGTCAGGGTGGGGGGATAGAGAACATTTCCATCCCTGCCATTTTGTCCCCAAAGATGATTTCAATACAAACATTTCACATGAGTAACACCAACACTGGTTCATTTCCATCAGGAATGTGTTTTCTGGAACAAACACCACTAAGTCAATTTAACTCCTTCATGGTCTTTCTATGACAAACACTTGAAACATTTCCATTTTTACCCATTTTCATTTTTTTTCAAATGAAATATTTTTCACTAGGAGACACCGTGGTTGTCCCCTCCCGCCAACAACATCCATTTCCTTATTCCTGGTGACTATGCCAACGTTTAGCCAATAACTATATTTCCACCAGGCAATCCAGGACTTTCAGGAAAGCCAGCTTCACCCCTGGCTAAAGCAGGGACCACGGCTCAGGCCTCGGCTCATCAGAAAAATCCCATCTGCCGTGAACTGTTATTGCAGGGAGTAGGCCAATGAGGTTAGAAAAGACTTGGTGAGGGCTTCTGGGAAAGCAGCTCCCTTCTCTTCATTTGACTAGTGTGGTATGAAGATGTGAAGCCTGGAAGCTTTGCAACCATTTAGTTGCCATGAGGGAAGCTAAGCTACCACACAGAGAAGGAGAGGACTCCATGGAAACTGAACTGAAGCCCTGATCAAACTACATCTGAAAGAGCTATTTATGGACTTAACTGTTACATGAGCCATTCAGTCCCCGCCCAATCCTCTTTTTTTTAAGCCAATTTACTTGAGTTTTCTCTTCCTTACAACAGAAAATGCCTTAGCTGATACACCCATTATGGATTTTTTTTTTTATGGCTGTTATTTCTATGAATCCAACTTTTCTGAGTCTATTTTTCTTTTCAATTTTTAGCTAAAAACAATTTTTTAAAATGTTTCAGAATAAACAGTTGCCAGTTTTATTTTATTTTGATTGTGTTCGCCAGTAATATTCATTATGAATTAGATAAAAGGTTAAACATACTTTATATCTATTTCTTGGCTAATCCATGAGGATATTGCAAGCAATGAGTCAGAAAGAGAGAGAGAGAGAGAGAGAGAGAGAGAGAGAGAGAGAGAGAGAGAAGACGAGAGAAGAAAAGAGAGAGAAGAGAAGAGAAGAGAAGGGGAAGGGAAGGGAAGGGAAGGGAAGGGAAGGGAAGGGAAGGGAAGGGAAGGGAAGGGAAGGGAAGGGAAGGGAAGGGAAGGGAAGGGGGGGAAGGGAAGGGAAGGGAAGGGAAGGGAAGGGAAGGGAAGGGAAGGGAAGGGAAGGGAAGGGAAGGGAAGGGAAGGGAGGGAAGGGAAGGGAAGGGAAGGGAGGGAAGGGAGGGAAGGGAAGGGAAGGGAAGGGAAGGGAAGGGAGGGAAGGGAAGGGAGATTTCTGCAGGCATAATGTAAGAACCTGAAGGTATAAAGGGAAGGTGAAGTTGGAGGTGCTCAAAATACCATGTTTTATTCAGAAGGGATTTTGACATAGTATTTGAGATAAGCCAAGTAATTATTCAGAACTTAAGAACCCCCTAACCCTGAGACTGTGACTTTATGAAGATTAAAATGCCTGATGGAATATCTGCAGAAGGATTTGTTACTAGGTAGGGCGGCAATACCACCAGTAGCTCTGGTCCAGGGCTTCTGCTGTGCCTCCCTGCGAGTTAGAAGAGATGCCCCTTCGGCCAGACACAGCCCACAGGTAACACAGAGGCCTGACTTCAGCCTCTACTCCTCCCCTCGGCTCAGTGCTCTTTTAATGACCCAGCACAACTCTACGGTGTGGTCCTCAGCTTGGCCGAGGCTGTGGCCCCTGGGCCACATGGCTAGGAGCCCCTTTGGATGAGGGATGCAAAGTCATCGGTCTGGGTCATGAAGGGTTACCCGCTGAGGACAAAGCAATGACTGGCTAAGTAGGCTGGCTCAAGGCAGTGTAGCTTCCAAAGGTCAGGACAAGGATGAAGCAGCCCAAACATCAGTGTGATGGTCCAAAAGTGAGTCCAGTGATGCTAGATGAGGTCAGGGAAGGGAGCCAAGGAGAGAGTCTTCGTTAGCAGCAACCAAGGAAGGAATGTGGCCGCTGCTGTTCTGCCGGGAAGGAAGATCCTACCATCCTACCTTCATCCTGTCTAATCCCCTTACACTGGTTCCTTACCAGTTTTTGCCCCAGCTCCATCCTCTGTGCCCTCTGCACCTAGATTAGAGGGCTTCTCTGCCTTTCCAAGGGAAGTGCCCTGGTAGGTAGGATTCTTGCCAGAGATGTGAAGCAAAACAATGCCCCTCTCTGCTACACCCTGGGTAATCCAGGTGGCTGACATGGTCCACAGGAGCCTTAACTTTCCTTGTACCACACACCCCTGTAGTAGTCTGGGAAAGCCTTTGGCCTCCTCAGAGTCATGTTTTTAAATGAAGAATATAAAATGCATAGGATCATAAAGAAAATAAACTATATTGAAATAGAATTTAATCCACAGACCCTTTGGGTCCATGAACCCCAGGTTAACAAGTCCTGAAGGAGTAGTAGATAGTAGTTTGGAATTTTTTTTTTAAGTAAAAGTACTATCAAAGGTATTTGTTTTCAGAAGGGTCAACTAAAGTGGAAAATAAAAAGCTGACTCTAAGTTTTACTTATGCTCACATTTTATTTTATTATTAAAAACAATAATTTCCTGGTCAGTTCTATTTCAGCCACCCCATTTCCCTCTATCATATCTCAATATTAACCTTAAAATTCAAGTTTCCCTTCATAGCTTAAAATTTCTTGATTTCTGTATTCAAACCACTTTTGTAATTGAATTTTACTTTCAAATTATTCCACCTCTTTGGGTAATGAATTTCACAATTGTACAATCCTCTGCGTGAAGTAATGCTTCATTTTATTTGTTTAAGGTATATCTTCAAGTTCAAGACGTGCTCCCAATACTACTATATTATCATCTAATCTATAAATTATTTACTTAGGATTTTATGCTCAGGCATCAGATTGTGATTTGTCCCCAAATAATTTCTCTCTCATGCCTACCCCCTTGATCACTTCTGTTCCCCTCCTGTAGACTTTTCCTACTTTTTTTTCTTTTTTGAGGCTCAGAAATCACAACTAAATGTATTTTCCCATGTGCATGTTATGTGTATCAAACAGGATCCCAGAAGCAAAGACTTGGTATATGCAAATTAGGCAATTTGAGAAGGGCTTAATAAAGGGACTAGTACAAAGACGTGGGCATGGTATTGCAGAAACCCAGGATTGGCCATAAAGAGCTGATAATGCCCTTAGGTCTGAGGAGAGGCAATGATGATCAGAACACAGAAGATGACACAGAGAGGGCCTTTGATATAGGGAAGCAGCCACCCTAAAGATACCTTGAAAGAAGGGAGCCAGAATAATAAATACCCCAACTGCACTCTCTTCTCTGCCTCTAATCTCCAGGGATCCCACCTAGAAGTTAAAGGACAGAGAAACCGTTGATGTAGTCAATACAGACAGGTCAGCTGCCTTGAGCAGAGAGCAGAGTGGACAAGGGTGGAGAGTGGATCCAGAAAGTCAGAGTAAATCCGGCATTCTACACAGGATGGAAGGAATCATGTTAACTATTAGCTGGTGTTTTTTTATTTTCTATTATATTTTTCCAATATGTTGTGGCAACAGTAGCATTTGGCACAATAGTTTTATTTTTTATTAAATTTATTGGGGTGACATTGGTTACTGAAATTACATAGGTTTTAGGTGTACAATTCTAAGATACGTCATCTGTATATTGCATTGTGTGTTCACCACCCCAAGTCAAGTGTACTTCCACCACCACTTATTCCCCCTATACCCTCTCTTACCTCTCCCCACCCTTCTTGGCACAATAGTTCTTAAAGAGCACTTGATGCCTCTCATTTTTTGTCTTGCAACTTGTCATACTATAAACAGAATTTAAATTATTGTTTCTTATTTGTGTCACTGTAACCAAAAAATGCAGGTTTGGCTGCCTGCTACCACAAAAGCCAAACGCATGAGGCAGGTGCTGGTGCGAAAGGAAAGAGCCAGCAACCTGGAAGAATGGTGGACTTCCATCTCAAAGCCCATCTCCCCTTCCTGCTCAAGCCTGTGGTTCTCATAGGGAGAGCAAGAGGATGGCTTTTTTCTATCCAATTATCTTGCTAGCTTTGGGCTGCGCCTTATCCATTCATCTTTCTAGCTATAGGGAAGCAGCCACCCTAAAGATACCTTGAAAGAAGGGAGCCAGAAGGTGAGCTCAGTGTAAAAACCTACCCCTGCACCATCTTGGCCAATGGGGGAGATTCCCCAGTGCTCCAATTGACTGTCTGTGGTACCATTAACAGCCATTTGCTTACACCAGCCACCCAAAGTTAAGTCACTTGTCTTACCTCTAACACAGTCTCACACACACGTTCCCTTCACAATTATTCTGTTTGACTTTTCAGTCTCACTGTTTGTTCATTATTTTCATACCCTCCTCCAGATCATTTACATAAATATTTTGAAGTACAATCTGGAATAATCAGGATTCTTTTAGTTATTAAGTGATAGAAACCCA
Source organism: Myotis nattereri (assembly GCF_964212035.1). NCBI lineage: Eukaryota > Metazoa > Chordata > Mammalia > Chiroptera > Vespertilionidae > Myotis > Myotis nattereri. Next base: position 53,714,394 of record NC_138077.1, read on the forward strand.
ACTCAAACTGACTTAAGCAAAAAGGGGAATTTATTGGCTCACATACCTAAAAAGTCTGATTTTAGGCAAGTCTGGATCCAGGTGTTCAAACAGGGGCTTTCAAAAATCTGTCTCTTCCGCTCTCAGCCCTGCTCACCTCTGACTGGCTCACCATCTGGCAGATTCTTCCCAGGTTGCATCTAGGATGGCTACTGGCAGCTCCAGCTCCCACTAGGTTAGCAATCCCAGAGGAAAGAGGGCCTCTCAAAATAAGCCAGCAAAAGTCTGTCTGTGTATGTCTATCTATGTAGGTTGCGAATACGCACCTACTTGATGCGACCTGGGGGCAAAGGCCTCGCCCCTCACCAGTCGCTGTGACTGGGGGATGGAATGTGCTGATGTTTTTCGACTGGGTTACATGCTTATCCCTAAAATTCCATCCAAACTACATGAATTAAATGTGAAAGAGGAGTGGCACCCTAAAGAAAATGAGAGGGCTTTTATCAGAAGGGGGATGGATGGTCTGGAATGTGTAAACCATTTGCTAAGTGTTGAAGATAAAGCCTTGTGATCCATTAGCTGGCTGTAAATTGCTCCAATTGTTTGCCCTTATTTGATTATTTTGTCTCAGTTTCCCTCATTCCACCTGTCAAGGAGTATCTCTAGCTTCTTGCTATCCTGCCACAGATTCACCCTGAGAGGGGGCCTGAGAGGGGGCCCCTGCCTTAGAAAGCATCTCAGCTTCTGGTACCTCTCCCTGGCCCTTGTTCAGGTACTCTCAGGTGGCTAGGAACCTTTGTGGGGTTGCCTGAGGGAGAATTTCCTCTAGGGCATCAAGCAGCCCTATAGGGAGAAGTACATGTAATATAAAGGCTGGCTTTCCCTGAAAGTTTGTTCAGACTCTACAGATCTCAAAATAAACATGGGTAATCACATCTTCCAGGCTGACAAGGCCCAGGACAGTCAGCCTCCCATTAACACTAAGATGGCCAAGATGACCAAAACCGGTTTGGCTCAGTGGATAGAGCATCAGCCTGCGGACTGAAAGGTCCCAGGTTCGATTCCGGTCAAGGGCATGTACCTGGGTTGCGGGCATATCCCCAGTAGGAGATGTGCAGGAGGCAGCTGATCGATGTTTCTCTCTCATTGATGTTTCTAACTCTCTATCTCTCTCCCTTCCTCTCTGTAAAAAAATCAATAAAATATATTTTAAAAAAAAAAGATGGCCAAGATGAGTGCCCTTTGTTACTTTTATTTTTTTTTATTTTTTTTAAATATATTTTATTGATTTTTTACAGAGAGGAAGGGAGAGAGATAGAGAGTTAGAAACATCAATGAGAGAGAAACATCAATCAGCTGCCTCCTGCACATCCCCCACTGGGGAAGTGCCCGCAACCCAGGTACATGCCCTTGACCGGAATCAAACCTGGGACCTTTCAGTCCGCAGGCTAACTCTCTATCCGCTGAGCCAAACCGGCTTTGGCCCTTTGTTACTTTTAAATTAATTTCTTTGTGCACAGTTAGAAAAGGCTGGCTATAATACTAGGCAGAATGAATGGAACCCAAAACCTTCTTGGTGTACAGGAACAACTCTCCAAGCACCTGAGCCACTGGCTAAGGCCACAATTGAAAAATTTCGTAAAAGAAGTTTAAAGTGGGAAGGAACCTTAGAGATCTTTTCGTTCAAATCCTTTACCTTACAGACTGGAAAACTAAGACCCTGAGTATTAAATGATTTACTTAAGAACAGAACACAGTAGCAGAGAGGAAACCTCCATCCATCTCAGCCCTTGCCTTTTTGGTTTTTTTCCTGATCCATTGTGACTTTAAAATACACATCACTTGGCATTTATACATTTGTCTGGATCTATAATACAACAACCACACAAATTTCTTTCTGATCACAAAGAGGAAAAATCACAACGAAGGGGTCAAACTACCAGCACCGGGTCCAGGAGTTAATCTTAGCATCACTAATGGTAGGACAACCAGACATGTCTCCCCATGTGAGGCAACATGGAGTCCAACATCATCGAGAACATATCCTTGCTAAAAAAGGTTTAACTTGAATTGAATCAAATCCTAAAATCTAACTTGCCATTTATAGAAAATAAAGGGCATAAAAGAACCAGCTGGAAGAACATTACGAGGAAGCAGTCAGATAAATCCAGAAGATGGGACACTCCCTTCCACTTGCCAGCACGTATACTGAAAAGAGCCTCAAACGCTAGATGCAATGCACAGCCCCGGATCAGATCCTGGTTTGGACAAAATAGCAGAGAGACGTTTTGGGGACAGCTGGGGAGATGTTGAATATGGGTTAAGTATTAGATAATATCGGAAAGTTATAACTAACTTTGTTCCATATTATATTTTGACTTGAACTCTGTAGGAAAGTATTCTTACATTTTAAACATAGATACTGAAGTACTTGGGAGTAGAATGTCATTATGCCTTGAAATATACTTTTAAATATTTTAGCAAAAATTAATAAAGTAAATGGACCGGGGGAAAGGGCTCTCCTTAAAAGGCACTGGGCACACAGGAGGGGGAAAGGCAGTATGTCAAGGTCGTAGTAAACATCACCACATGCTTCTCCTTGGCAAGGAAAGCGCCCACTCACAGCCCTTTGTTCTCAGCATTTCCTTCCCACTGAGGTTCCAGGCCTGACTTCCTTTGGGTTTGCAAGTTTCTGATAAACTCATGCCTTTATTTGGACCTCCTGGGGTGTGTGTGGGGGGCGGGGGCGGCGGGTCAGCTTGGAGACTACGGCATCTGAAGGGCTATGGAGGAGAGAGTCCACGGTGGGCCAGTGGATATGGCTGGATAAAAGGCAAATGGAGCCAATTTCTTGAGGAAGCAGGAAAATTCCCACCTCAGGAAGTGTCAGGTGGAGGCTGGAAGACGTGGGCGTGCTGGCCTTGATGGCTTCTGCAGTCCCTTTCAGCCTCACATGCCAGGACCCAGGAAAAGGGTAGGTGGGGCTGGGGGTGGTGAGAATAAGACTGAGCTGTAGGAAAGCATCCCAGGTGCCAGGCGCTGACTGGGCTGGGCCTTGAGCTAATTCTCTGGTTTCCCTTCCTGGCCCCTGCTTCTCGGTGCTGCTTCCTGTTTCTCTCACTCTGGAGAAGCCAGTTTCCTTCCGAGGCAGATTTCATCTGATAAAGAAAGTGAGAGAGCCTCAGCCAAGCCATCATTCGGGACCTGGCCTTGACCAGAAACAGGGAGCTCAGTCTTTACAGGTCCTACCCCATCCTGATCAATCCCCAAGAGAACGGGGAGAGGAGAGAAGCTTGTTACTGCAAAGTTTGTTTTGAGCTTTGCAAAGACTGTATTTAAAGCTGGCAAAGGCCCTGGCCAGTGTGACTCGGTTAGAGCGTTGTCCCATAAACCAAGAAGGTACTAGGGCCACATTCTTTTGGAACCCAGTTGGGGCAAGGATCAGAGGTGACCAGTAAATGTTTCTCACCCCCATTGATGTCTCAATGTTTCTCTCTCTCTCTCTATCTCTCATCAATGAACATATGCTTGGGTGAGAATTTTTTTAAAAAAAGAAAATAACTGGCAAAGTAGAGTGATCAGCATATTTTTCCAGTTCTGGTGAGGGCAGAACAATACAGTTCAAGTCAACAAACGGGACCCCAGGGCTACTTTGTGCTGGGTTTAGATGAGATATGAAGATGAATAGATGCTTTCCTGCCCTCAAAGCATTTCAAACCTTTGAAGGCAGCCAAAAGGTAAAAAATTAAATATAAAGAAGTCACTGTAAAAGACACTTAATTTTGAATTATTGAGAGAGGATATGAAATTTCCTCGGAAACACTTAAACGGGTAATATGCCATATTCTTTCTTATCCATTGGGGTAGTTTATATGCAGCCTTAGGTGAGAGGCAAGGAAATGGCCTAAGGCCAATGGCTCTTCAGTGTTCTTCTCCAGGCCCAGAATTCTGGAGGTAGATCTCTCTCTCTCTCTCTCTCTCTCTCTCTCTCTCTCTCTCTCTCTCTGCCCCAGGGAAAGAAAGAAACCCCTTCCTCACACATAGGCTAGGAGCCAAGTCCCCCAAAATAGTCCCACTTCGTTATGCCCTGTGTTACCTCTCAATAGCCCTGAAACCCTCAAGAATCTAGTTTGTCTCAATTCCTAATTCTGTGCCCATGAAACAGGAGCCAAAGTACTCTTGAAAAAGCAATAGTCACGGTAAATGATGTTTTGAAGGCATTCTATTGTTTATAAAACTTTTTCATATCCTGATTTTATTTGAATATCTTAATTCTGTGAGGTAGTTATGGAGGGCATTATTAATATCCATTTGAAGATGAAAAAAAACTGAGGCTCAAAAGCAAGTGACTTGCTTAAAACCACACAGCAGTAAAAGCCAAGCGCATGGCCTGTGGCCTAGTCCCGCCCGGCTTGGGGTGACACTCCCATATGCTTTCTCCGATACCACACTGCCTCTGGAGAGAGTATGAGAGAGTGTGTAAGGGCACTGTTACAGTGGATTTGGAAGGAAAGCGGTGAGAAGGTACTAGGGCCCTGTTCTTTTGGGACCTTGCAAAAGATTCCCATCACTGTGCTTTGGTCCCCAACCCCACATGCCCTGTCCCCAGGATCACTGCACCACATGGCATGCACGTGTGGGTCATGTTAGTGGCCAGATTGCAGGCGGGTGCCCATGTGCTCATCCTATCTGGGCAGAGGATCCGGTGAGAGAGTGAGAACATGAGGCTGTGTAAGAGACCTCCAGAGGCCCTAACCGGTTTGGCCCAGTGGATAGAGCGTTGGCCTGTGGACTGGGGGGTCCCAGGTTCAATTCCAGTCAAGGCATGTACCTTGGTTGTGGGCATATCCCCAGTGGGAAGTGTGCAGGAGGCAGCTGATCGATGTTTCTCTCTCATTGATGTTTCTAACGCTCTATCTCTCTCCCTTCCTCTCTGTAAAAAAATCAATAAAATACATTTTTTTAAAAAGAGAGAGAGACCTCCAGAGGCTTTGACTAGAGGTGATTAGAGTCTCTAAGATAAATGTGATGCCCCTGGGGTGGCGGGTTGAGTGGCGGGGGTCCAGCCAGCTTTGCTCCTCCCTCATGCTTCATCCCCTATCCCCACCACCACCCCCACCCCTGCCCCCCATGACTGGGTGTCAATGCAGTGACTATTTAGATTGACCCATGATCACATCAGTGTGGTGGGAAAATGGAAGAAATGAAAGAGTGGGAAGAAGAAAGTGGGAGGAACTAGAACTTTCACAGGTAAAAGCAGAGGATAAAGAGTTAGAAAAATGTTAGGGGGGGAGGGGGAGAACGGAGACATACGTAATACTCTTTGTAATACTTTAAGCAATAAAACAAAATTTTAAAAAAATTCAAAATTGTGCATGAAAAAATAAAATAAATAAAATAGTTTTAGTGACAAAATTTACAGAAAATTTTGTAAAAATTAGAAAATGCAGAGAATCAATAAATTCCCATAATTCTATCACACACAAAAAAAAACACAAAACCAGGTCTTCAAAAGCCATCCTCTTCCCTCCCAAAGAAAAGACTGTCAGCTTCACAGGAAACGTGGTGTTTGTGGCTCAGCTCACCATAGGGTGCGGGTTTGGCTCTGAAGTGGAACTGAGGAACTAGTTAACTTTCCACTTTACGGGTTTCCTCCCACAGCTCCTCCCCACGGGCACCCCGCAGCACCCCACCCTCCCCTGAACACCTGAAGTGAGCCGCTGCTGCCCTCTGGTGCAGGATCACTGGGGGCCCGGCAGAGGGATGGATACCTTTGGAGGCCAGCCCTTTTCCACATCAGGGGCAGAAGGGGATGGACTCTAAAAAGTAGGCAATACAACAAAGTATTTTAAATATAGTTTGACACAAAAATTAATATTGGCAGGAAATATTTGAAACATCTGGCTTATCATCAGCATATAGGCCTATTAAAAGAGATCAAGGCAGAGCAAGGCAGAGAGTACCCACCTGAGACAGAAGGTTTTAATGAGACCTGGACTTCCCATCTTCTCCCTTTGGCCTACCTGAAATGTATTAACCTTCCTAAAGCACGTTGGGGGTTTTTTTGTTGTTGTTGTTGGTGGTGGTGGTGGTGTTTTTGGGGGGAGGGGGTTTTGAGTAAAAATCTTTTAAGACTACATAGCTCAAAGAATAATGTTCAATATCTTCATCTATCTTTTTCTCACCTCTTCTAAGTCCTCAGATTGATCCCAACTTCCCTTTCAGCCTAGCCTCCTGCTAGTCTCCCTGTCACAGGCTGCACTCTGGTCAAACTGAACTGTTTATCATCCTCAAACTCGCCCTCTTCCCTTCCCCTGTCATTTCAATGTCAATGCTTCTCTCCTCCCCACCTCAGTTCTCCTAGCTCTACGAGTAATATGCATTATACAGACACAACACTATGAAACAAAACTGAAATAAAAACAGATAAGTATTTTTAAAAGCCCAGTAACCTATTTATTATACTTTATAACTTTTGAATTGTGTGCAATGTGCCTATATTGCACATTCAAAACTAATAAATTAATGAAATAGTTTATTTCTTTTTTATTTTTACTTTTTATATTGTGTGGCTACACGTTTTTCTTTTTATGATTTGTACACTTTTTTTTTTTAAATTCTCACCCAAGGATATGATTCCATTGATTTTAGAGAGAAGAAGGGAGAGGGAGAGAGAGAGAGAGAACTGGGCATTGAACTTGCAACCTTTTTGGTACACAGGACAATACTCTAACCAACTGAGCCATACTAGGGCTATAGTTTATTTTTTAATTAAATTTATTGGGGTGACATTAATTAATAAGACTATGTAGGTTTCACCGTGGCCAGTATGGTTCAGTTAGTTGACCGTTGCCCCATGCACTGAGATTGCCATTTGATTCCCAGTAAGGGCACATGCCCAGGTTTCAGGCTTGATCTCCAGTGCAGGGTGTGCAGGAAGCTGATTTTTGTATCTCTCTCATCAATGTTTCTCTCTCTCTCTCTCTCCCTCTTCCTTTCTCTCTCTCTTTAAATTCAGTAAAAACATATTTAAAAGCAGAAAGATTAGCCCTGGCTGGTGTGACTCAGCAGTGAGAGCATCAGCCCATAGAACGGAGGGTCATAAGTTCGATTTCTGGTCAAGGGCTCAATCCCCAGTCCTGGTCGGGGCACATGTGGGAGGCAACCAATCCAAGGGTCTCTCTCACATTGATGTTTCTCTCTCTCTCTTTCATTCTCTCTCTCTCTCTCTCTCTCTCTCTCTCTCTCTCTCTCTCTCTCCCTTCCTCTTTCTCAAACCAATAAGCATATCCTCCGGTGAGGATTGAAAAAATAAAAAGATGACAAAGGAGTAAACACTATAAAGAAGTTTTTAAGTAAGAAAAACACAAAAGGAACAGCAGCTAAGTAACATGAAGAAGAGATTTAGTTTCTAATCTAATCTCTTTTAAAGTCTCAGGAGAAAAAAAATAGAATGGTGGAGAAGAAATTTTTGAAAATTAATAGTTTACATGTATATCTGCATGCAAAAGATTAAGTTGAACCCCTACCTTACACAACAAATAAAAAGTAACTCCAAATAACCATAGATGCAGGGGTCCAACCCCAGCGGGTCCAGGGGTCCCCAAAGGTGTGGACGGAGTCGGCGAAGAAGGAATGACACGGAGACAGCGTTCAGTTGATCAGCAGCCTAGCCAGGATCTCTAGCCAAGTTCTGGTCAGGATCTCCAGCCAGGTTCTGTCCAGGTTCTCCAGCCAGGTTCAGTCACCAGGTTCTAGTCAGGTTCTCTTGCCAATTTCTGTAGTCAGGTTCAGTCCAGGATCTTTTGCCATGTTCTGTCTCTAGGTTCTTCTCTAGGTTCCGTGTCGAGGTTCTGTGCCTCTTGGTTCTGTCTTGTTACATCTGTATTTATACCAGTTGATTCCAATCCTATCAATCTCTATTCCAAAGGTTGGGGCGTTTCTTATCTCCATTCCAGGGAGTAAAGATTATGTAGCTTAAGCATGATTGTTCATAGTTAAAGTGATTAATTACCCGCCTGGCACTTAATTAAGAGGTTTTATTCCCACCCTAACTTCAGGGGAAAATCCCTACCTGGGGAAACAACCTTTCTCAGAGACCTTGGTTAAAACACATAGTGCCAAGAAGGTGAGCAAACATATTAAGAACAGTATGCCATATATGCCAGGTCCCTTGAAACAGCAAGGATGGACCGGCTCCCGGCACATAGACCTAAATCTAAGAGCTAAAACTCTTTGAAGAAAAGAAGGGTAAATCCTGTGACCTGGAACTAGGCAATGGTTTCTTAGACATGACACTAACTGACAAAAGAAGAAATAAATTAGATTTCATTAAATTAAAAAAAAATTTTGGCACTTCAAAAGGACACTCTCATTCTAGGGTATATAAAAAAACTCTGACCAAAAAAAGGGTAAAAAGACAAATTTTCCATTTAAAAAATGGACAAAGGATTTGAACAGACATTTTTCAAAAAGCTTATACAAAGGTCAATAAGTACATAAAAAGATGTTCAACATCATTTAAAAATCAAGAGATACCACTTCACACACACTAAGATGATTAAATTTAAACACAAACAGATGTTGGGAAGGATATGGAGAAATTGGAACCCTCATACATTGCTAGTAGTAATGTAAAAGGGTGCAGATGCTGTGGAAAACAGTTTGGCCATTTCTCAAAAATGTAAACATAGAGTTACTATAAACATATTTATGTATATGTTCAGATAAAAACATCGACAGGAATGTTCACAACAGTATTATAATAGCTAAAAACTAGAAACCCAAATGTCCATCAACTGATGAATGGATAAACAAATGTGGTATCTATATATAATGGAATATTATACAGCCATAAGAAGGAATGAAGTTAAACTCTTCATTGCCTCAGTTTCCTCATCAAAAAGGGGAATAGTGGACACTTTCCCCCTCCCCATGTGGGAATCTGTGCTGTGGGACGCTTTCCCCTCCCCATGTGGGAGCCTGTGTTTGTTTCTCAATAAATTTCCACCTTTTGCTATAAAAATAAATAAATAAATCTATAATAATAAAAGCAGAATATGCAAATCGACTGAATGGCCGAACAGCAGAACAACCTTCTGGACAACCACACTATGACACGCACTGGCGCCAGGCCAGCCAATGCAGGTGCAATGCAATTGGTTGGGGGGCCCCGCTCTCACCCCATGATTTCCCCACAGAAGGAGGCCCAGACCACCTGCCAGTAGGGCAACCAATCAGGGGAGGCTCTGCAATCACCCCAAAGAGGGAGGCCTAGGCCACCAGCTGTCACGGCAACCAATCAGGGGAGGCTCTGTGATCGCCCCAAAGAAGAAGGCCTAGGCCACCTGGCCAGCAGTGCTGTGGCGGGTGGGTGGGGCCTCCCTCTGCAGGGCCGATGGATGGCTGGGCTCCTGGACTGTGAGAGGGCGCAGACCGGGCTGAGGAAAGCCCGTCCCCCCACCCCCCTGAGTGCACATATTTCGTGCACCAGGCCTCTATTAATAAAATAAGAGGAATAGCTCGGCTGGTGTGACTGAGTGGACCTATGAACCAGGAGGTTACAGTTTGATTCCTGGTCAAGGCACATGCCCAAGTTGCAGGCTCAATCCCTAGTAGGGGGTGTGCAGGAGGTAGCTGATCAATGATTCTCATCATTGATGTTTCTATCTCTCCCTCTCCCTTCCTCTCTGAAATCAATTAAAAAAATATTAAAAGAGCAATAATAGCCCTGGCCAGGTGGTTGGGGTATTATCCCATACACCAAAAAGTGGTGAGTTCAATTCACAGTCAGGGCACATACCTAGGTTGTGGGTTCAATCTCTGGTTGGAATGCATACAAGAGGCAACCGATCAATATTACTCTCTCACATCAATATGTTTTTTCTCTCTCTTTCTCTCTAAAATCAATAAAATCATATCCTTGAGTGATGATTTTAGGAAAAGAGAGAGAGAGAAAGAGAGAGAGAGAGGAATGATAATAGTACCTATCTCATAAAATTGTTCTAAGGCTGCTGAAAATGAGGTCATCATAGATAAATCAGTAGAATTCCTATATGCCCATAATAACCAATAAAAGAATGCAGTGGAAAACAAATTCCATTCTCCATTTTAAAAGCAAACACCTTAGGTACCTGTCAGGAAAGAACACTTCTTTCCTACTTGTAAGATGCCCTTGCATTTGAACGGAGCTCTGCTGGTGTGACACTCCCAGTCTCTCCTCTCCTTTACTCATTCTGCTCCACGGAGGACAGAGTGATGCTAGTTACTAAATTTAGGAGGAATAATTTGGGCATGCTAGGCTCAGTTCTGTGTATCTTCTTCTTGGGGAGCAAACTGCCTACAATGCCCTATATATAGCAACATCTATTATATTGTCTGTATAAATCTTTTGAATGCTTACTAATATTCATTGGCTTGATCTACCAAGCACTTGGGTACCTGACTTAAAGCCATGTCCTCTAACCTGATCTCTATCATCAGTAAAGGTAATATTTTGGTCTCCCAGGTACAACTCCTGTATTTCTCAATTTGTTCCAATCCCAACTGAGGAACTCTATCTAATTATTGTCCCCTTAAAGATGATATTGAAAGATATAAAGGATAGTGAGATACACCGTTATCACAGATAAGAATACACTTTATCATAAAGATATCAGTTCTTGCCAAATCTGTTAATTCAAGATGTATATTGATTTATATTTTCTATTTTTTTAAAATATATTTTATTGATTTTTTACAGAGAGGAAGAGAGAGAGATAGAGAGTTGCCAGCCACTCTGCAATCTGTTTATAGTGACTCTTCTGTCCATTAAACCCTCTGTTTCACATTAATTGCTATGAAGTGACTCCTTTTAAAAAAAATATATTTTATTGATTTTTTACAGAGAGGAAGGGAGAGGGATAGAGAGTTAGAAACATCAATGAGAGAGAAACATCGATCAGCTGCCTCCTGCACATCTCCTACTGGGGATGTGCCCGCAACCCAGGTACATGCCCTTGACCAGAATCGAACCTGGGACCTTTCAGTCTGCAGGCCGACGCTCTATCCACTGAGCCAAACCGGTTTCGGCATATTTTCTATTTTTAATACAAATAACAACAGAATTTTCAGGCCGTGACAAGTTAGGTCTAAAATACATATGAAAGAGCAAAGGGCCATGAATATCCAAAATATTTTTTAAAAATCACAATGTTGCCCTGGCCGGCATGTACCTTGGTTGCGGGCACATCCCCAGTGGGGGATGTGCAGGGGGCAGCTGATCGATGTTTCTCTCATCGATGTTTCTAGCTCTCTATCCCTCTCCCTTCCTCTCTGTAAAAAATCAATAAAATATATTTTTAAAAAAATATTCTCTAAAAAAAAAAAAATCACAATGTTGAGGGACTTGCTCTTTCAAAAATGAAGACTGATTAAAAGCAAGGACAACTAAGACTTTATGGTTTAAGTCTATGAATAAAGAAACAGATCAAAGGACTAGAACAGAGAGCCCAGAAACTGACCCATGTATATATGCAAACTTGATAAGTGACAAAGAGGGCATGCAAACCAATGGAAGAAAGCAGAAACTATTCAATAAGTAGTACTAGGATAACATATTAGTCATATTTTTAAAAATATTTTATGTATTTATTCATTTATTATCTAAAGTTTTACATATGTTTCCTTTTCCCCCCGATTGACACCCCTCCTCCCCCAGCCATTCCCACCCCGGGCGAGCCCCCACCACCCCAGTGTCTGCAGTGTCTGTGTCCATTGGTTATGCTAATATGCATGCATACAAGTCCTTTGGTTGCTCTCTAACCCCTCCCCCGCTTCCCCAGCTATTTGTCTCTGGATCTATTCTTGTTTTTTTATTGATTTCAGAGAGGAAGGGAGAGGGAGAGAGAGAGATAGAAACATCAATGATAAGAGAATCATTGATCGGCTGCCTCGTGCACACCCCACACTGGTAACTGAGCCTGCAACCCGGGCTTGTGCCCTGACTGGGAATCAAACTGTCACCTCCTGGTTCATAGGCCGATGCTCAAACACTGAGCCATGCTGGCCCAGCAATCATATTTTTTAATAATAAAATGTCTGCTTTATAACAAAAAATATATTCTAGGTAGATGAAAGACCTATATTTTAAAATTTTTTTAAACACTCTTTCTTCCTTTGTATTACAGATATGGACAAGAAGTTCCCAAATGGAAAAAGGGGCTTAGTGGGCCAACCCTTTGGAACCCCCTCCCCATGTGGGAGTCTGTACTTGTTTCCAATAAATTTCCACCTTTCCATATACAAAAAAAAAAAAAAAAAAAGTTCCCAAATAACTTTCCTGTCTTTCATAGCCTCTGATGCAAACTCATCTCAATGGTGTCAACTAATGTAGCCCCGGGTTGGAAGGCCTCTGTGGAACAAGCCCCCAGGGTCAGAGCTGAAACGTAGAGAGATAAACCAGTTTGTCAATCGGATGACCGAATGACCGTGGTAAACTTTTACAGGTAGCCTAGCAATGAGCCAGCTCTTCGGGGAGGGCTGCAAAGCATCTGGCCTATAAATTCTCTCAATTAGTGGGCTGTTTCTAACACATTTTTCATGCTAGGAAGACGGAAGCCCAATTTCAAAGCCAGCTTTTTAGATGATCCTGATTCCTCAAGACTCCTCTATAAATGTGTGAGGCAACAGGAAATTTGAGGTCCCTCTCCTGTCCACACTGCAGTTTTATGAAGCATGCATATGTAAAACAGTTAACAACCCAGCATGGGAGTGAGAAGCATCAGATTCTGGAGAGAAAGAGAAAGGAAAGGAATCAAATCACAGGTGGGGGTTTATAGAGGTTTCAACTGTACATATAATGTTTTGTTTCTGGGAGAAAATGATATGAAGCAAATATGGCAAAATGTTAAGGTTTGTTAAAGCTGAACAGTGGACACATGGGTGTTTGTTATTATTCTCTTACTTTTCTGCTTATTTCAAAAATGTCAGAATTACAAAGCAATAGCCAAAGTCAGAGAGAAAGCTTCAAGCTTGTGTCTGCAGAGGGGCTACCTGTGGGAACCACGTCAGTGGAGTCACAGAAGCCCCTGGAGGCAGCAAAATGGGTTTAAAATTGGGTAGAAGAGAGAAGTCAACCTTATATTTTTTGACATTTGGGACATGAATATCACCTGAGACTTTTTAAAAATAATAATAAACAGAATATTTGAAAGCCTTGGTAAAAAAAAAAATTTCTAAACATTATATAAATAGTTAAAATAAACAAAGTTTTAATGAGCTGGTCATTTGACAAATTGGTACAATTGCTATTAATGAATTAGTGTTCAACAATTAGTTATTTAGAAAATTGAGAGATGTTTAAATACGATTTATCCTTTGAGGGTCTGCTCAAAAGACACCTCCTCCATAAAGTTGCGTGGATTGAACTCCTCCCTCACTCAGACATGCCCTCTTCTTCCTCTGAAGTCTCTCCACTTCCCTTGGGCATTATCATTTTCTGCCATATGTTATAGCGATTTAGACAGGTCTTGACCTCCTTGCTGGGCCATGAGACCCTTGAAGATGAAGTGTTAGTCTCGGCCTGCCTGATGCTATGGTGCTCAGGGTGGATCCTTAATAAGCATCTGAACAGGGGAAGGGAGAAAGAGGGACCAGGAATCCTGAGGAAAGACTCAGACTAAGAACGTCTGTTTATTCCAGCTGCAAAGGGAAGGATATTTATGACAGTCTGTGCTTTGAATTTAGGCCACAGACTTTTGCTATTTCAACATTTTCCCCTCTTAGGCCATTTCCTTTGAGATGATGTTCTGCCAATTTCTACCTCAGGCTCTGCCTACGGTGCCAGCCTGCCAGTGTGGTGCTAGGGAGGTGCTCTCAGAGGAAGCAAAACAAGAAAATATGATGAAAGCTTTTCTCTGCAGCAGCAGTAGACCCAGCTCTCACGCTGGGACATGTACAGCAGCAGATGAGGAGATCCTGGACGGGACCAAAAGCCTAGAGCCAGGCTGCTATCAGGATGCTACATGGAAAAGAAAAAAAAAAAAAGCCAAGCATTGAAAAGAGTAAGGCTGCTGACAGTCAGGACTAGATTTAACAAATAAAAATACAGGACACTCAGTGAAATTTGAATTTCAGATAAACTATAATTCTTCTTTATTTGAAGGGAAGGCACAAATGTGTCTTTTTTAAAAATATATATTTTATTGATTTCAGAGAGGCAGGGAGAGGGAGAGAGAGATAGAAACATCAATAATGAGAGAGAATCGTTGATCGACTGCCTTCTGCACACTCCCTACTGGGGGTCGAGCCCACAACCTGGGCATGTGCCCTTGACCAGAATCAAACCCGGGACCCTTTAGTCCACAGACTGATGCTCTATCTACTGAGTCCAACCAGCTAGGGCAAACTATAATTCTTTAGTAAAAGTATATCTCATGCAACATTGGGGCATATTTATACTAAAAAAAAAATCATTTATCTGAAATTCCCATTTCGTTGGGTATCCTGTATTTTGTCTGGCAATCCAGACATAGGTCCAGGTTGTGTAGTTATTGTTGATCATAAGTAATAAGCAGACTAAGACGGAACAGTTCACAGAGGTTAGAAGGGAAGTAGAGAGGAGCTGGCCCAGACCTGAATGTGGCTTGAGGGCAGGGACAGGTGCTATTCCCATTGTCTCCCTAGTCCTGATGAGTAAAACAGCTGTCAGTGTCCCCACTGCTCTCCAAGCAAATCAGACACCCCACCACCACTCTTGTCTGCCTCTTCAAGAGCTCTTACCTTTAGGATATCTATCGTTGATGTCTGCCTCCCTCTTGAGTGGAAAGTGACCAAGCTTTTGAGTCAGAGACCTGAGCTCAAATCTAGACCCTGAAACTTAAAGCTGTGTGACTATAACTAGTAACTTACCCTCTTTGAGTCTCAGCTTACCCTCCTGCAGAACATGTACCATCCAGAGTTGTAATAAACAAATGAGATTATGAAGGTAATGCATGCAGTAGGTGCTCAGAAATACTAAACACAACATCTATGAAGACCGAGTGCAAGGACCTAGTCCTAGCACCACACTGTACATGCTATGCCATACTTAGTAGATGGAGAGATAAGTGAACAATGGGAGGAGTGTGAGCTCTATATTGATTCTCTAGACTAGAGGCTCTTAATATCTTACTAGAGGCCCAGTGCCCAAAATTTGTGCGCGGGTAGGGTCCCTAGGCCTGGCCAGAGATCAGAGCCAATCGGGGCCGTCCGGCTGCTAGCCAGGGCCTTCCTTCCAGCTGTCAACCAGGGCCTCCTTTTGTTCTGTGCCCCCTGGTGGTCAGCGCACATTATAGCAAGCGATAGAACTCCCAGTCTCCTGGTTGAACTCCCAAGGGGACACTTTGAATATTAGCCTTTTATATATATAGATCCTTGTTGCTAGTCATGATTCTAATGTAAAAAGAGATAAGAAAGCCTCAATCAGCCCTAACCGGTTTGGCTCAGTGGATGGAGCGTCGGCCTGTAGACTGAAGGGTCCCAGGTTCAATTCTGGTCAAGGGCATGTACCTTGGTTGCAGGCACATCCCCAGTGGGGGTTGTGCAAGAGGCAGCTGATCGATGTTTCTCTCTCATTGATGTTGCTAACTCTCTATCCCTCTCCCTTCTTCTCTGTAAAAAATCAATAAGATATATTTTTTAAAAAAGAAAGCCTCAATCATAATTTTCCACTAGCCACCTCTGAGAAGGCTCTGAAAGAGAGATGCACAGAGGACAAGCCCTTGTAATACCCTTGTCCTTGAGCATATCCTGTGCTTCCTCATGGGAGGGGCTCCTGCATTTAATTCCTTGTGGGGATTCTCAAGTCAGGGACTTGGGTGTGAGGGTGGCAGACCACAACAGGTCATGAAATCAGGAGACATGTAAAGGCTTAGGCGGGGAGGGAGGGTGCTGAGGGGATGGTAGGTCCCCCTAAGCCCCTGTGGGCAGATGACTGGCTCCATCTTCCTACAGGAGTTTCTTTTCTGTCTAAAACCCTGTAGCTCCAAGTTTCACTCTGTGAGAAGCAGGAACATTTTATTTGGTTGAACTGAACATTAAATTCCTTTGCTACCTGTCATGGACTGGCATTTAGTGGAGAGAAGCTAAGGGTGATGTAGTAGGTTCAAAAATGTCCATCTTCCCCCAAAGACTCCACATGCCTTCATTATAGACTTCTGGCCTCCAAAACTGTGAAAATAAATGTGTTAAGCCAGGGGTGGGCAGACTTTTTGACTCGAGGGCCACAATGGGTTCTTAAACTGGACCGGAGGGCCGGAACAAAAGCATGGATGGAGTGTTTGTGTGAACTAATATAAATTCAAAGTAAACATCATTACATAAAAGGGTAGGGTCTTTTTTTTTTTAGTTTTATTCATTTCAAACGGGCCGGATCCGGCCCGCGGGCCGTAGTTTGCCCACGGCTGGGTTAGAGCATCCGCCTGCACACACGAATGGGTTCCATTCCCAGTCAAGGGCACATACCTGGATTGCAGCAGGTTCGATCCCTGGGCCTGGTCCAGGCGCCTCTGGGAAGCAACCAATCAATGTGTCTCTCTCACATAGGTGTTTCTATCTTTCTCCCACTCTCTATAAAAATTAATGGAAAAATATACTTGGCTGAGGATTGAAAAAAAAAAAAAAGGATACATTCTGAGGGACTGGGGGTTAGGACCTCAACATGTAAATTCGGGGGTGGGGATACAATTCAACCCATAACATCAGGTTTTCTGTCCTGCAGCAATTTTCAATGATTATGTTGTGTGTGTTTTTCCCCCAAAGATGTAAAAGGTTTGATTTTAAAGTGTGGCAAACGCCCTGACCGGTTTGGCTCAGTGGATAGAGCGTCGGCCTGGGGACTGAAGGGTCCCAGGTTTGATTCTGGTCAAGGGCATGTACCTTAGTTGCAGGCACATCCCCAGTGGGGGGTGTGCAGGAGGCAGCTGATTAATGCTTCTCTCTTCGATGTTTCTGACTCTCTATCCCTCTCCCTTCCCCTCTGTAAAAAATCAATAAAATATATTTTAAAAAAAAATAAAGTGTGGCAAACCACAAATGCAGCTTCTCAGCTTTGACTTTGCACTCAGATTTCATTGCCTTCCTGATTCAGGAAGGATATCAAATCCACTGCTAAGGACACTACTAAGGACACCAAATCCTGATAAGGACACTTCCCTCTTTTAAATGACTGCAGAAATTTAGCTCACCTAATAGGAGATATGAAGTGTTATAGGTTCTAGCTCTAACTTTGACTTGGTCTAAGACAGTGGTCGGCAAACTCATTAGTCAACAGAGCCAAATATCAACAGTACAACGATTGAAATTTCTTTTGAGAGCCAAATTTTTTAAACTTAAACTATATTGGTAGGTACATTGTTATTAACTTAATTAGGGTACTCCTAAGGCTTAGGAAGAGCCACACTCAAGGGGCCATAAGAGCCACATGTGGCTCGCGATCCGCAGTTTGCCGATCACGAGTCTAGGACTACAGGTTTATTCCTCCTGATCATAAAACAGAGAATTTGCTTCCTCTCTCAGGCTCCTCAAAAGTCAGTTTTGAAGGGTGATCTCCTAGTTCAGGGGAGAATTATCTGGGAACTTAAAATATACATACCGAGAAGTACTGATGCCTGAATCCATTCAACCCATGGTCGGCAAACTGCGGCTCGCGAGCCACATGTGGCTCTTTGGCCCCTTGAGTGTGGCTCTTCCTAAGCCTTAGGAGTACCCTAATTAAGTTAATAACAATGTACCTACCTATATAGTTTAAGTTTAAAAAATTTGGCTCTCAAAAGAAATTTCAATCGTTGTACTGTTGATATTTGGCTGTTAACTAATGAGTTTGCCGATCACTGCGCCTATCCCATGGAACGCCTGGGCATCTTATCTTTTAAAAATCTGTCTTGATTGTGATGGATGTAGGTGTATATCAAAACTTACCAAATTGCTCTAGCCAGTTTGGCTCTGTGGATAGAGAGAGCGTTAGCCTGCAGACTGAAGGGTCCCACGTTCAATTCAGATCGGGGGTACATGCTTGGGTTGTGGGCTTGGTCCCCAGTGTGGGGGGTGCAGGAGGCAGCTGATCAATGAGTCTCTCTCATCATTGGTGATTCTATCTTTCCCTCTCCCTTCCTCTCTGAAATCAATAAAAATCTATTTTTTAAAAACCTTATAAAACTGTACACTTTAAATATGTGTAGCTTATTGTATGTCAGTTATATCTCAATTAAGCTGTTTTAAAAAATTAAAACTTCTCAGATGATTCTAATGGGCATCCCCAAATGAGAACCATTGAGCTGGGTCAACCTCCTCTTTTAAGTAGGTAGAGAAAGAGCCCTAGAAGGGAAGAAATCTGCTCAGGAATCATGTCACACTAGCAACACTGCTAGGATTTAGAGCCTGTGACTCCTGAACTACTATTCTGTTCTTGTCTTAGAACCAAAATGCTAGAAAATTACTGAGCTGCCCAAAAAAAATTTAAAAGAGGCACTTGAAATATTTGAAGTGTTAGGATTGTTACTCAGAGGTGCAGGGCATGAGAACTAAGACAAAAAACAAAAACCCAAGTCACCCTATAGAGGGGCAGTTTGTTGTCCTCTCAATGTACACCAGGCATACCCTCCGTGCCCCCTGAGCTATGGAGTCTAGTGGAGAAGGTAGAGCAAGTGAGGAAAGAACACATCAGCAGCTGTCACTCGCTGTTTAGTGGCCTATTGGCTAAATCCTTCTTTAACCCCTGACTTAGTTCCAACACTTTTGAGTATTTCTACCTCAGGTTCAACATGGACAAAACTGAACTCATGACCTCCTACTCCAATCCATTCCTGCTTCTCAGTTCCCTATATTAATAAAGCGTACCATTATTCTCCCAAATGTCCACACACACACACACACACACACACACACACACGTGCCTCATCTTCTACATACAAATTGTGTCCATTTATCTTCCTGAATATCTCTTAAATACATCCTTCCTCTACATCAGCGGTTCTCAACCTGTGGGTAGTGACCCCTTTGGGGGTCGAACAACCCTTTCACAGGGGTCACCTAAGACCATCGGAAAACACATATATAATTACATATTGTTTTTGTGATTAATCACTATGCTTCAATTATGTTCAATTTGTAACAATGAAATTGGGGGTCACCACAACATGAGGAACTGTATTAAAGGGTCACGGCATTAGGAAGATTGAGAACCACTGCTCTACATCCTTATGGTGACCTTAGTTTAGGTCCTCATCATTTTCTGTCTAGAGCTCTTGACTCATCCTCCACCTTTCTATTACTATCTTGTGCAGCTGGAGAAATCATTGAAAAATACCAGCGATCATGCCATGCCCCCACTAAAAACCTTTGGCTTTGTCCTAGCTGGTTTGGCTCAGTGAATAGAGCGTCAGCCTTTGGACTGAAGGGTACCAGGTTCTATTCTGGTCAAGGGCACATGCCAGGGTTGTGGGCTCAATCCCCAGTAGGGGACATGCCAGAGGCAGCCAATCAATGATTCTCTGTCACCATTGATGTTTCTATCTCTCTCCCCCTCTCCCTTTCTCTCTGAAATCAATAAAAATATATTTTAAAATAAATAAAAACCTTTGGCTTCCCCATGAAAAATAGGATGAAACTCAAACTCCTTAGCATGACAATTACAATCTGGTCCCAGTCCTCCTGTTCCTTATCCTCTCCCATCATTCTTCGAAGATGTACCATTTCCAAATATACTGGATATACTTATGCCTCCCTATCATTGTTGCTGCTATTCCATCTGCCTAGAATGGTGGATCTAACCTAACTCCTCATCTTCTAAGGCTCAAGTTTAAGTATCACTCCAGATTAAGTTAAATACTTCCTCTCTCTATGCCACACTTGAACTCGTACATAACTCCACTAAAGCAACTATTCTACTGTTTCACGGTAGTCTATTTCCACATTTGCTCTCTCACTAGCTTATGAACAACTTTAGAATAGACCATTTTGGGTTTTTTGTCATCCCTATATCCCTAAGACTTGGCAAAATCCTGGTACATATAGGTGCTTAAGAATATTTAGTGAATTATGAATTACCTTCTCTGCTCTTTCATTCTTCTAACCTACTAAGTGGGTGACTAGCAGCTGGGTGGGTAGGGAGATCCTCGCAATTTCAGAAGCTATGGCTCAGCTACAGCCACCTAAAATCCAGAGTGGTATAGGCAGTCACTATTCATTCCATGTGGCTCCGTAGGTGCTTAGGTTCACTATTCCCATAGATTGTGCTTGGAAAAGTGGATGCATTTGGCTGCTCCCCAAAATTAAATACAGCCAGTGTCCCTTAACAATGTGCCTTTCAGCAAGTAGCCATCCATCCATGCTCTTCACTGCCCTGGGAGATTTAGTCATGAATTGTATTGCTCTTTGGCTCGGTGAAGCAGGGAGAGAACTCATTGACTTCTCTCATTCCAAGCATTCTTTCCTTCAAAGATAAAGGGGCACAGATGAATAAAATACCTTTAAAGCATTGGTTGGGGAATGTGACAAGTTAGTTACATTTAAATAAACAAAAATTTTGGGCCTATTCCCATCACAATAGGCCTCTAATCTAACTTTGGAAATCAGTATTTTTTAAAAATATACTTTTATTGATTTCAGAGAGAAAGGGAGGAGATAGAAACATCAATGATGACAATTATTGATCAGCTGCCTCCTGCACTCCCACCACACTGGGGATTGAGTCCACAACCCAGGCATGTACCCTGACTGGGAATCAAACCATGACCTCCTGATTCAGAGGTGGGTGCACAACCACTGAGCCACAGCCCTAGCCATTTTGCTCAGTGGATAGAGCATCGACCTGCAGACTGAAGGGCGCCAAGTTCAATTCCAGTCAAGGGCATGTACCTGGGTTGTGGGCTCAATTCCCTGTAGGCAGCATGCAAAATTCTCTCTCATCATTGATGTTACTCTCTCCCTCTCTAGAATTTTTTTTTTTTTAAATGTATAAAAAATAAATTTAAAAAACACTGAGCCACACCAGCTGGGTGGAAATCAGCATTTAAAAATATTATTTCAGAAAGCCTTTCTCAAGGGTGATGGAACCTCAAATCATCATTACTCAATGTCATCCCCCACTTTATTTGTAGGGGAAGAGAGGGAACTGAAATACAATATGACTTACTAAGTATACCATAGATTAGGCAGGATTTCTCAAGTGTTTTCTTGTTTAAAAAGAAACAGAAAGTAAGGACTATCAACAGGATGATCTAAGGAAAACTCCCTAAATGATTCTTATTTCTTGAGTCACTCATTATGAAATCCAATACATAGAAGCTGAATAATAAAAATCTTAAATCCTGAAGAGGAACCAAGATGGCGGCATAGGTTAACGCCGGAGTTTGCTGCTTTGAACAACTACTTCAAAAGTGAAACCAAAAAACGGAAGGGACATCACCTAGAACCACAGGAACGCTGGCTGAGTGGAAGTCCTACAACTAGGAGGAAAGAGAAATGCATACGGACACTCAGAGGAGGCGCAGTGCTGAAGTCAAATTCTGAGGTGCGAGTGCTCGGGCGGAGCGGGCTGGCGGCGGAGGGCGCGGTTGGCGTTTTCAATCAGGAGGGAGTCGCAGACTCTGAGCTCCAGATCCGGGCGAGTCTTTAGGGACACACACTCAAACGGGAGAAGCGGGACTGTCTGGCTTCGGTCAGAGCGAGTGCAGCTTTCTCTCCGAGGTTTGCAGCAGTTGCTGGGACTCAGAGAGGCAGAGCCCCTGGGGACAGGACGGAGAGCGGCCATAACTGCTCTCTCCGGCCCACCCTGTTGATCCTGTGCGACCCGCCCCGCCCAAGCCCTGCACAGAGCCATTTGCCAGATAGCCTCAGGCAAAGGCTAGATTAGCACCTCCCTAGAGGACAGAAGTTCTCTCACTGCTTACACAGCTGATTCTCATAGCCACTTGGCCTGGAGGTCAAACCCTCCATGGAATTAGCTACAACAATCAAGATTTAACTATAAGACTTCGAACAAAGACCACTAGGGGGTGCACCAAGAAAGCATAACAAAATGCGGAGACAAAGAAACAGGACAAAACTGTCAATGGAGGACATTGAGTTTAGAACCACACTTTTAAGGTCTCTTAAGAACTGTCTAGAAGCCGCTGATAAATGTAGTGAGATCCTCAAGAAATCTAATGAGACCCTCGATGTTATGATAAAAAACCAACTAGAAATTAAGCATACATGGACTGAAATAACAAATACTATACAGACTCCCAACAGCAGACCAGAGGAGCGCAAGAATCAAGGCAAAGATTTGAAATGCAAAGAAGCAAAAAACACCCAACCAGAAAAGCAAAATGAAAAAAGAATCCGAAAATACGAAGATAGTGTAAGGAGCCTCTGGGACAGCTTCAGGCGTACCAACATCAGAATTATAGGGGTGCCAGAAGATGAGAGAGAGCAAGATATTGAAAACCTATTTGAAGAAATAATGACAGAAAACTTCCCCCACCTGGTGAAAGAAATGGACTTACAGGTCCAAGAAGCGCGGAGAACCCCAAACAAAAGGAATCCAAAGAGGACCACACCAAGACACATCATAATTAAAATGCCAAGAGCAAAAGATAAAGAGAGAATCTTAAAAACAGCAAGAGAAAGAAACTCAGTTACCTACAAGGGAATACCCATACGACTGTCAGCTGATTTCTCAACAGAAACTTTGCAGGCCAGAAGGGAGTGGCAAGAAATATTCAAAGTGATGAATACCAAGAACCTACAACCAAGATTACTTTATCCAGCAAAGCTATCATTCAGAATTGAAGGTCAGATAAAGAGCTTCACAGATAAGGAAAAGCTAAAGGAGTTCATCACCACCAAACCAGGATTATATGAATTGCTGAAAGGTATCCTTTAAGAAGAGGAAGAGGAAGAAAAAGGTAAAGATACAAATTATGAACAACAAATATGCATCTATCAACAAGTGAATCTAAGAATCAAGTGAATAAATAATCTGATGAACAGAATGAACTGTTGATTATAATAGAATCAGGGACATAGAAAGGGGATGGACTGACTATTCTTGGGGGGGAAAGGGGTGTGGGAGATGCGGGAAGAGACTGGACAAAAATCGTGCACCTATGGATGAGGACAGTGGGTGGGGAGTGAGGGCGGAGGGTGGGTCGGGAACTGGGAGGAGGGGAGTTATGGGGGGGAAAAAAAGAGGAACAAATGTAATAATCTGAACAATAAAGATTTAATTAAAAAAAAAAATCTTAAATCCTGAGGGGCTGCTTCTATTAACAAACTATAAAGAGTAGGGAACACATTGCTCTCAACAATATTTTAATGAATTCATTAAATAAAAAGCAAACGGTTCGGGGGAGGATCCAAAAAAGAAATTAGGACAACAGACTGGTAAAGCTGTCCCTGAACAAAAAGATACAGGAATTTTACACTTTTCTTGTAGAAAATTAAAACCCTTTGCATAAATTTTAGCATATTTAATACATCAAGCAACTTTTAGGAACATGATCAACTGATTCTCTCATAAGGTCTTGGATCACAGGAGCCATTTGGTCAGCCATGCCAATCTCTTTATTACTCTTGGCAAACTACCACATTGTCAAACAACTGTTAGCTGGGGGTGGAGACAATAGATGAACAGGATCCTAGTGAATTACTACTCCCTATCTTCGTTCCACTCTAAACAAGGGAAATGTAGATTCCAGTATTAAAAGCCATGGAATTTGTAGGTAAATTCCATTAGATTTGATTATTAAGGTTCCCATTTTTCTTTCTGACTAATGTATAAAGTTCTTTGTTTTAAATGTAAGCAATCACAGGTGATTAAATATTTTTAAACTTTTTATTATGAAACCAAAGCAAAATAACAGAATTTCAAAAATTAAAATACAGAATTTTAATTCTAAACAAATATTAAATCTACACCAAGAACTAAAAATCAGAGCTTACCAATATTTAAGAATAAAGGGAAATGGCTAAAATGTTCACAGTCATTACTTCTTCCTTATTAGCCTCAGAGTTGCATCATTTTCCTTTGTGCTTCACTTGGACAGGATACAGAATTTCTTTCTCATCTATCTTTTCTTACTGTAGACTGTAATTTCAGAGGAACTTTTGTCTTCCTACATAGTTCTTTATATGTTCCTTCAGCAAATATGTGAGCACCTGCCTATTGGACTGAGATGATGTGGACATAAAGAAGAGTCCATCATTGATCCTGTCCTAAGATGTTCTTAAGAGATAAGACACCAACAAATAATCAATAAATATAAATAAATTTATACGAGGTATAAAGTAATACAGCATGAGTTAAGTATAGATAAAATATAAAAATAGGGGAATTTCAAGGAAGAAGAGATTACATTCAGCTATAGCAACTGAGGAATGCTTTGTGAGGATAGTATTTGGGTTGGGTATGGACTGGTCCTTCAAAGAAGGCTTCAAAGTGGTCCTGAATGTGGTGGCCTTGATTTCTGGAGTGTAATCTTCTCAATGCTAATTTAAAACTCCTTAAGTGTCTATCTCTTCAAACTGTTCATTTTTTTAAAATGATCAAAAAATATTAATATTGCTGTCTATATAAACAGTAATTGGGGTACTTAAATTAAAAGTTAATTATAATACCTACTATATGGTTTAGGGCTCTGTTATTTTCTAAACTCTTTCCCAGGTAAAACCATATCTGAATTGCAGAAGATGCCTAATTATTGAGCCATGACTTTTAAGTATTCAACTGGGCAAAACCTACTTGCATTAGGAGCTTTCTCAAGTCTAAACCTAAGCTTACGTGAATAAAATGAAGGAGATGAAATAAATGGCTTAACATTCAAAAGTCAGATGATGAAAAAAATGGCAACTGTGAAATGATATATACTAACCACAGATTTCTTTGTATGAAATGTTTTAATTATGAGCCATTCACCATTACAGGCTTTAAGTCTTAATATTTCTTCTTTCCTATGTAAAAGCAGATAATGAGAACTGCCTATCTCAAGTACGACAGAATACCATAGTATGAACGAGAGTAACAGTGATGTCTGCTTACACATTGCATGCTTCACTAAAGTTAAGAGCTAGAGAATGCTCCTGTTTTCTCAAGTTATACATTTTTCCTGCTCATAGTTTCAGTTGAAATACAACTACTACTTTGCCTTTCAATAGCACCTCGTATCCATCATACAAGCCCTTTGACATTATTTTCTCTACCCTCAATATTCGTGTAAGGTAGTGAAGGGAGGGAGCAAGGATTTTGTTTGTTTTTGGCAGATGAGAAAACTTAACATTAATTTTGAACTCAACTTTGGCAACGTATTTGAAAATCATCTAGACTTCTTTTAATCCTTATGGTAACGTCATATCCCAGGCCAACATCAAAACCTTAGGGTATGAGACCCAAGTATCAAATTTTTCAAAACACACATGATTCCAAAGTACAGCTGAGGTTGAGACTACTGGTTTAGATGATTCATACTCAACCTTCAATGCAACTGTCTTCTATTTAACTGCTCAGCACCAATGAAAAAGAGATTCCATTTCCTTGAACACTGTAGTAGTTTGTTTTACTATTCTGTACAGCTACTATTGGTCTCCAGTAACAAATTCATTTATCAAGTTATAAATGAAGGCTCTTCATTCCCCCAATGCTTGTGCTAAATATGAATCTCCATTTTATAAAATTTGCAAATGGGATATTAGTGAATTTAAATCTTCGAGATAAGAATAGCTTGTTGTTAAATATTTAGGCAATTATTTGATTCTAGGTTTGATATGCAATAACCACGTGTTTCTGTTTTCCATTCAGCACCTTCAAAACTGTTACAAAATAAATGTTTACTAATAAGACAAAACAGAAGTTATAAACAAAACTTTCAGCAAAAGCTCTTAGAATTGGCTGTATCACAATCCGAAAAAGAAACAAGTACTTAAAGGACTTTTTAATTTTCTAACTAGTTCAATTTTCATCCTGACCAGTTCTCTTCTTTAATTAAATTTTAAATGACCAAATTGAGTCATTCCACAGCAAGAAAAATCAATTTCTGTAGCAACTATACTCTTTAATATATCTAAAATAATTTTGCTCTGTACTATTGAATAGGGTTTCCAGGTTTCTTCTTGACATGGATATGGAAAAGAATCTTTAACAGATTTTATCTTTAAGCAACATACCAAACACACAACAAATATTTGTAAGCCTGTCACGTGACAAAAATAAATGTTCATGACTGAAATCCCGCTTCATAGGATACTGATAACCTTAACTCTCAAGCAGCAACCCAAAACCCCCAGCCAGCTGCTTGCTGTCCCTAATTTTATTAGACTTAAGACAAAATATACATACAACCATAACCTAAAAAAGTACAAAGGTTTCACTTGCCTTAGCCAATTCTTATCACAAAGATTTATCTGAAACCATACAATATATACTTTCATACAGAAAGATGCTTGTTTCTCTTCTAACAAAAGAAAATCTCAAATCATATATGTTAGATAATTAATTTGAAAGAGTATTAGTGAATCAGTTATTAGTCAAAAATTCTGAATAGGAATTAATGTTAAGCTCTTTTACAATGAAACCTTCAAAATATTGCCAACCTGAAGTTTTCAGCATAAGGTGTTTTATTTCAAGTCCCATGGGGGCAATTATCTATAATAAGATTAAGAACATTCTTAACCTGGGTTCAGGTTGGCACTGTTCCAGGTGGGTGAGTAAACATTTTCTTGATAACCCAATGAAGAGTTTGAGGCTTAGATTGTTGCATGTTGTAAACAATATGAAATTTTTAAAAAATTATAATATCTACAGCAGTATAAAGTTACAAAATAAAAGGACCATTAATCAATTCTTTTCCTAAGGTCTATGACTAACAGCTGTCATATTTGAGGCCTATAAGAGCAAATAGCAATATTCTGTGTTTTCATGAGACACTTTCTCAGAAGGCCAAAAAAGAAAAAAACACACAACCAAACCCAGATACTATAATGTGGACATTATTATTATTACATATATGATTAGAAAGAAATTTGCCTTCCCTTAATCTTTATCCAGTATATTAGAAGATTTTTATAATAATTTTGATCATTAAAAAAAAAGGACTATAATAGCTGTGGAAGCTGTAAACCAAATCTAACACAACATGAGCCGATACAACACACCTCCTCTTAAAATCCTCTTCTTTGTAGTTACCTAATTGTCCCTAAATGTTATGTTAATTTTGTACCATGTAGTGGTTTTTAAGAAATTGAACTAGAACAAAGCAACCCCTTTGTCCTGTGTTTTTTTTACACACATATTGTATATACAACTTTTAAAATAGCTGCACAATTTTACATCTCATTGTTAAGAGAAGTGCAGTCCGAGCAGACCATGCTTCTCAATATATTAAAAATATTAAATAAAACCCAACCAGTTTCATACTTTTCTAATAGTCAAGCTGGCTGGGGGAAAAAGGGTCTGAAAAAAACAAAACAAAACAGGCAGTTGTAAAACAGTACCAGTCTTTCTTCAAATACACACTACTTTAAAATCTTGCTATTTCCTTCTTATCCCTTTTACAGCATCTCTAAGATCTCACCTTAAAAGTTGGAAATAACACATTGCTAGCTTAGAGACAAATTCTGTTGCAACATGCATATGTCAACTGCCCACTCAACCAACTGCAACCCTGAGGATTTTTCTGGCCCAGTAGAAAGAGGAAACACTAAGATTATCTTTGCTGTAGAGTTGCTTCTACAGTTAACAATTTCATGTGTTTTTCAGGATGTTTCTTGGACATGCATGCATGACACTGTCACTTCATGATTTTACTTTCCACAAGCAGATATCTCCTCCACTCTGTCTTTCATCCCAAGAAAGCCACTGTCATCCATCCAAAGGTTTTCCAAGGTAAACCAAAGTCACTTCTGTGTTGCCATACACAGCAGAAACTGCTGGATACAAGCAGGCCTTTGGAAGTCCTCTGAAGGCAACCCCCAGGAACTCATATCCACGTTCAAAAGCTAAAGTCTTATCTTCCATGTCCAAGATGACTCGAATTCTTTCTCCTATCTGCAAACAGATATCAAAAGAAGATTAGAGAAAAAAACCATCAAGTGCATAGCTAATAGAAACATAATACAAATGAACAAGCTGAAAATATTATTAAGAATATATTACCTATAAAAACCAAAAGAGAAGATTTCTGGTCAGGGAGAAACTTCTAGATTCTAGAAGAATATATATCAATTTCATCATAACTGCTTGATTTGTTTTCAGTTTAAGACTTACATGGAATCTATATTTAATACTGAAAATTCAAATGTCCCCTGGATCAGTACTCTAATCTTATTTACTCTGTTTCAAGGCTTTGCTTAAGAAGAATATCACTAAACTCTATAACTTGGTATCATATTTTACCCAAAAAAGGCTATCTAAGTAATCTTTTCAAATTACTATAGTATACACACACACATACACGGGTATTAGTCATCCATAAAAAAATAGGCACCTTGCCCTAGCTGGTTTGACTCAGTGGATAGAGCATCGATCTGTGGACTGAAGGGTCCCAGGTTCGATTCTAGTCAAGGACACATGCCTGGGTTGCGGGCTTGATCCCCAGTGTGGAGCGTGCAGGAGGCAGCCTATCAATGATTCTCTCTCATCATTGATGTTTCTACCTCTCTCTCCCTCTCTGAAAAAAAAAATAATAATAATAATTTTATATATATATATGAATGACCTGGGTTAGCTTCCCAGTCATCACTTATTAAAAAAAAAAAAATGCACCTTTGATATATGCTACATGGATGCACCTTTAACATTATGCTAAGTGAAATAAATCAGACACAAAAAGACAAATATTGTACGATTCCACTTATAACAGGCACCTAGAATATTCATATTCATAGTCAGAAAATGGAACAGAGGTTACCAGAGGCTGGGGGGTGAGAGTCAAAAATGGGGAGTTATTTTTTTTTTTAAATATATATTTTATTGATTTTTTACAGAGAGAGGAAGGGAGAGAGATAGAGTTAGAAACATCGATGAGAGAGAAACATCGATCAGCTGCCTCCTGCACATCTCCTACTGGGGATGTGCCCGCAACCCAGGTACATGCCCTTGACCGGAATCGAACCCGGGACCCTTCAGTCCGCAGGCTGACGCTCTATCCGCTGAGCCAAACCGGTTTCGGCGGGAGTTATTTTTTTTTAATGAGTACAGAGTTTATGTTGAAGATGATAAAAAAGTTTTGGGTATAGATAATAGATGGTTATACAACACTGTGAATATATTTGATGCCACTGAATTATATACACTTACAAATGGTTAAAATTATATCATTGTATATATTTTACTACAATAAAAAGTACATATCTATATATATAAAAGCCTAAGCGACTATGACATGCACTGACCACCAGGGGGAAGACACTCAACACACAGGCATGGAAACATGGAACAGACTGATGAATCTCAGAGGGAAGCGGGGAGCCAGGAAGGCGGGAAGAGATTAACCAAAGAACTTATATGCATACGGGTTCATGCACTGGTGGGGTTCCTTGGCCTGGCCTGTGGGAATTGGGCTGAAACCGGCAGTCTGATATCCCCTGAGGGTCCCGGATTGCGAGAGGGAGCAGGCCATGACAAAGGACCCCACCAGTGTACGAATCCATGTACCAGGACTCTAGTATACTATGAAATATTTATATAGCCTTTAAAGTTAAAGCAGTTCTATATACAATATGGAACTTATGTAATCATGAATAGCCAAATCTGATTATAGTTTCTAAAGATCATAATAGGCTTTTTAATAGTCATTTTGTGGGCACTGATCTGAAACACTTATAAAAACAACAGCACTGATTGTTAAACTAAACTGGAAGCATAATATATTCAGTTATTTTCCCATTTAGAAAAATAGGCAAAGAAATGAGGATGTTTTTCTCTTTATAATTTGCATCTATTAAAAGTTGTTGCACCTATATACGTGGAGGCAGAAAGTCCTAACATTTGTAATAAAAAATAGCAATTTAATACTTCCCAATTATGATAATTCCTGGTGTTATTAATACTTCCCTTTGTTGTATTTCTTATCACAAATAACTACTAACATCTGTTTTTTTCCTCCCTTTGACCATCACCCCATTTAATGGACCTAAACACATCCTAATTATCATCACCATTTCTACCACCAACAAAACATGAATAACAACAACAAAAATAGAAAAGTTAATATTTTGTTGGGTATTTGTTGTGTGCTTTATTTGCATATCAATCCTAGATGTTATCCCTATTTTACAGAAGATGAAAAAAAGACAGTATCGCTCCTGGTGAAATTTGCAACTTTGCTTCACCTTTGACGGAGTGTACAGCACGCACACAGCAAAAGGAGCAGAAAGCAGAAGTCTTACTAGCTTCAGGTGTCAGAGGGCAAAACTTGGAGAAGATAGAGTAACTGGAACCTTAGAGTAGGAGCTCTAGAAGCAACAGAACCACTAAGAGGATGAGCCCCACAATCTGAGAATAAACCCTGCCCAATTCTGTGTGATTGCTCTTATTACACAGATACAGAGGAAACCTCTAAGGAACTAGACCAGTGGTCGGCAAAAACGCATTAGTCAACAGAGCCAAATATCAACAGTACAACGACTGAAATTTCTTTTGAGAGCCACATTTTTTAAACTTAAACTATATAGGAGGTACATTGTTATTAACTTAATTAGGGTACTCCTAAGACTTAGGAAGAGCCACACTCAAGGGGCCCAACAGCTACATGTGGCTCGCGAGCCGCAGTCTGCCGACCACTGAACTAGGCTGAAAAAAAAAGCAATGAGAAGTAAAAAAAATAAAATTGAACAAAGCCATTAGCTGCTGCACACTATGGGGGAGACAGTTTACAGTAGGAGTCAAGACAAGTTAACTGCCTGCTAGAACAAGAAAACCTACATTCTTTAGACAAAGCAAGTTAGAGGAATAAAACATTCCAGATACACTGCATATAATGTACAATATCCAGTTTTCAATTTGAAAATTGGTGGATATGAAAAGAAACAGTAAAGTGTAACTCCTATTTGGGGGGGGGGGGGTACAGTCAATAGGGGAAGAACCAAGATGGTGGCAGAGATAAAGGGCGGTACTCGCCACTTCTCACAACCACATCAAAATTACAACTAAAATAAACCACCATCATTCAGAACCACCTGAAAGCTGACTGAATGGAAGTCCAACTAGAGAAGAAAAGAAGAAAGCACAGAGACTGACAGGAGGAGGGTGGGGCAAAATGGGCTGGTCCCACACCCACATGTGGCATTTTTCGCAAATGGGAGGGATATCTCAGCTGCAGAGGCCTCCTGTGCGGAGCAAGGATCCCAGCCCCACACCAGACTCCAGCCCATGGTTCCAGAGCTGGGAAGAGAAGTCCCCATAACTTCAGGCTGTACAAACCAGCAGGAATTGCGGCTCAGTGATACAGAGGCTGTCCGAGTCCTAGCAGTTCCTCTTAAAGGCAGGTGCACAAACTTACACAGTCCGCTCTCTGAGTTCCAGCACTAGAACAACGGCTCAGAGAGATCCAGAAGCATACAGGGTGCAACTGGACTGTCTGGCATCAGAGCAAGAAGAGTGTGTGGGACCTGACCGGTTTGGTTCAGTGGATAGAGCGTCTCCCTGCGGACTGAAAGGTCAAGGGCATGTACCTTGGTTGCGGGCACATCCCCAGTTGGGGGTGTGCAGGAGGCAGCTGATCGATGTTTCTCTCTCATCGATGTTTCTGTCTATCCCTCTCCCTTCCTCTCTGTAAAAATCAATAAAATATATATTTTTAAAAAGTGTGTGTGTGTGTGTGGGGGGGGGGACGGGACACCTTTCTCCCACACAGGGGTACCTGCAGGGGTTATTGTTCCTATACTGAGACCTCCCCCATCACAGAGCTGACTGGCAGCCACATCGGAGTTCCTGACAGTGGTTAGCACCTAAGTACCTCCCAGGAAGCTCAGAATTGGCAGACAACACAGTAAGCTGCAATCATCAGAAAAGCAGAATCCAAGGGGAGCTCCAGGCTCAGTGGATAGAGCGTCAGCCTGCAGACGGAAGGGTCCCAGGTTCGATTCCGGCCAAAGGGAGCTCCGTGGAGGCACTAATCTCTGCTGCTGAATGCCACTTCGCTTTCTTTTTTCCTCTTTTTTTTTATTTTCTTTCTGCTTTATTTGTTATTATTTTAGTCTCTATTTTCTCTTTCATATATCTAATTTTTCTCTTCCCCTTTCTTACTCTATTTTTGTCCCCTTCCTCCTGCTTTCTCATCTTTTTTTCCTTTTCTTATTTTTTGGTCTATCTGCTCTCTCCTCTATTTCCTTTTCAAATATTTTTCTTCCTTTTCTCTTTTATACCATATCCTTCCCCTATTCTTTACTCTGACTTTCTTTTTTATCTCTGCCCTTTCATATTCCTTTTTCTTCCCTTTTTTTCTCCTTATATTTTTTTCTTGGTTTTCTTCTATCATTCTTGCTCTCTTTTCTCTTGCCTAATTCTTTTTTCTTTTGTGGTTCCTTTTGTTGTTGTAGGGGTCTTGTGTATCGTTTTATTTTGTTTGTTGTGTTTTTTGCTGTTGTTAATCCTCACTCAAGGATATTTTTTTCCATTGATTTTTGAGACAGAATGGAAGGGAAGGTGAGAGACAGAGAGAGAAATATCGATGTGAGAGAGACACGACTGGTTTCTCCCGCACGTGCCCCTACTGGGGCCAGGGATCAAACCTGTAACAGAGGTACATGCCCTTGACCAGAATTGAACCTTTGATCCTTCATTCCACAGGCCAATGCTCTAACCACTGAGACACTGGCTGGGGCTATTTTGTTGTGTTTTGTTCTGTTCTGTCAGCACCTCCACTAGGGCTCGTACGATGTGGTTGGGGCTAAGCCTCACAGTCAGACAGCCTGAGAGGAGATTCCATTCACGAACAGGACAACATTCAAGACCCAATTACAACAGAACTCAAATAAGTCACACAAGGGACATTCCTAGAGCACCCAGCTCAGGAGATCTAAGAGACTGAGTCACTGGGTCCCACAAAACAATTACTACATAAGACCAACCCACTGGGAACCATAACAGTTTGATCTAATAGATGGAAAAAAATACAAAGGGACAGCAAAAAAAGGAGACAAAGAAACAACCCCGACATGAAAGAAAAGAAGGAATTGCCAGAAAAGGAACTAAGTGAAATGAAGGCAAACAATTTATCAGGTAACTAGAACATACAATGAAGTCAAGGCAGTCTCTTCAATAATGGTGTTGGAATAATTGGACAGATAAATGCAAAATGATGAAACTAGACCACCAACTTACACCATACACAAGAATAAACTTAAAATGGATAAAAGATTTAAATATAACTCGTGAAACCATAAAAATCCCAGAAGAAAGCATAGGCAGCAAAATATTAAATAAACAAATGGGACCACATCAAGATAAAAAGCTTCTGTACAGCAAAAGAAACCATCATCAACTTGAAAAGGAAACCCACTGTATGCGAGAACATATTTGGCAATGATACATCTGATAAGGGGTTAATTTCCAAAGTATATAAAGTATTCATACAACTGAACAAAAGGAAGACAAACAACCCAATTAAAAAATGCGCCCGGTCAGGGTGCCTCAATGTTTGGGTGCCGACCTATGAACCAGGAGGTCACGGTTTGATTCCCATTCAGGGCACATGCCTGAGTTGCAGGTTCGACCCCCAGTGTGCAGTGTGCAGGAGGCAGCCAATCAATGATTCTCATCATTGATGTTTCTCTCTCTCTCTCTCTCTCTCTCTCTCTGAAATCAATAAAATATATATATTTTTTAAATGGGCAGAAGACATGAATAGACACTTCTCCAAAGAAGACATACAAATGGCCAAGAGACATATGAAAAAATGCTCAACATCACTAATTATCAGATGCAAATTAAAATGATAATGAGGTACTACCTCATACCTGTCAGAATGGCTACCATCAATAAATCAACAAACAACAAGTACTGGCAAGGATGTGGAGAAAAAGGAGCCCTGGTACACTGCTGGAGAGAATGCAGAATGGTACAACCACTATGGCAAACAGTGTGGAGTTTCCTCAAAAAATTAATAATGGAACTGCCATTTGACCCAATGATGCCACTTCTAGCAATATATCCTAAGAAGCCTGAAACACCAATCAGAAAGAATATATGTACCCCTATGTTCATAGCAGCATTATTTACAATAACTAACATCTAGAAACAGACCAAGTGCCCATCAGTAGATAAAGGGATTAAAAAGCTGTGGTACATTTATACCATGCAATACTATACAGCTATAAAAAAAGGATCTCTTACCCTTTGAGACAGTATGGAGGGACCAGGAGAGTACTACGCTAAGCAAAATAAGCTAGTCAAAGAAAGACAAGTATCACATGATCTCACTTACATGTGGAATCTAATGAACAAAATAAACTGAGGAACAAAAAAGATCCAGAGACATTGAAGCATGCAACAGACTGACCTATTTTGGAAGGGGCGGGGGGGGAGGGGGGGGGAGGGAGTGGGAAGAGATTAAGCAAGGAACTTACATGATATGCATTGTCCATGGATAGACAATAGTGCAGGGAAGGCCTGGGGAGGGGAAGGAAGAGGAGTGTGTGTGTGGGGGGAGGGGGGTCAATGGGGGAAGGGGACATCTATAATACTTTCAACAATAAAGATAAATTAAAAAAAAAGAAGAAAGTAAAGGAATGGGGGGAAAGAGGCACCTTGCACAAGAAAGTAAACATTAGTAAGTGTAAGAAAGTTCAAGTGGCTATATTAATATCAGACAAAATAGGAAAATAGACTTAAAGACAAGAAATACTGCCCACCTGGTGTGGCTCAGTGGTTGAGCGTTGACCTATGAACCAAGAGGTCCCTGGTTCGATTCCCAGTTAGGGCATGTGCCTGGGTTTTGGGCTCAATCCCCAGTAGGAGGCGTGCAGGAGGCAGCCAATCAATGTGTCTCTCTCATAGATATTTTTATCTCTCTAAGCTTCTCCCTTCCTCTCTCTAAAGTAAAAAAAAAAAAAAGAAAAAGAAAAAAGACAAGGGATATTTCTGGAGTCAAAGAAGGTCATTTCATAATGATAATAGTTAGTCAAACTGGGAGATATAACAATGATAAGTATATACGTATGTATGTGCACCTAAGAAGAGACAGCAAAAACTGACAGAACTGGAAAAAAAAAAAAATTAGCAAGTATAGTGGAAATTTCAACACTACTCTCAGTAAATGATAGAACAGGTAGAAGGAAAAATCAGTAAGGATATAGAAGATTGAACACCATCAATCAACTTGACATAAATGTCATTTGTGGAATATTCCATACAACAATAGAATATATGTTCTCTTCGAGCACACATGGAACACTCATCAAGATAGATCATATGTTGGGACTAAAACAGGTCTCAATAAATTTAGAAGAATTAAAATCATACAGAGTATGTTCTCTGAAAAGCAAAGACCAAAGTTTTTCACTACAAAATCACCACAAGGCTAGTCACAGGATTTTATCGCCAAAGTCCAGACACTCTTCTCCTTAGAGCCTAAAAGCACAGTGAAGAATTCTATGAAAAAAAATCCTCCCAGGTTTTTCTACCTCAGGAAACTGAATATATTTCTTAGTTCTTCTACTTTAGTATTCCTGACTTGAGGTTATTACTGAGGCTAGAGCTTTCAAGCCACATGTTTTTCTGAAATATGCAATCTATAATTCCTTAAAATTTATAATTTCTTATCAGATTACTGTTTTAGACCTATGGGAATCATATAGCTTTTACAAATAGAAACTATAATTTTGACCCTAAAATAACATAAATATGATACAAGGCTAAGATGAAAAGAATTTTAAAATGCAGAAGTTTGCCTGATCTTGCCAGTCGTTATAGAAATTACTGACACACCCAGAGGCTTTGAATTCACAGATTACTAAGTACCAGAGGATATGTGTGTGCATGCACACAGGTGCATCAGGGGGGTGAGATGTCTAGAAAAAGCAGATTTGGATGTGCCATAAAGGAAAAATGACAATCTAGAGCACAAGTTGGCAAACTATGGCCCTGAGCCAAATCTAGCCTACAGCCTATAAATAAGATTTTATTGAAACACAGCTATGCTCATTCATTTACATATTATTTATGGCTGCTCTTGTGCTTTAAAAACAGAGTTGAATAGTTGTGACAGAGACCATTCAGACCACAAAGCTTAAAATATTTACTATCTGGCCCTCCCTGTACAGAAAAAGTTTGCCAACGCCTGATTTAGAGCAAAAATGAACTGCTCAAGGTTGAATATGTATTAGGAAACAAATATTGAGATACTAAAAACTTACTAGAGTAGCAGAGAAAGGCCAGTTACACTATTTAATAAAAAATTACCAAAAAGGACATACAAAGCCACTATATCAAGTTTTGTAAATTTAAAACAAATTAAGGCATGATTAAGGCCCACATCTAAGAAAATACCTAGTTTCTCACCTGATATTTTGGTGCATTATTGCATTGTGGAAAACTGCCATTGACTTCTCCGTTATGTAGTAGATTATTGTCCACCAGATTCCAGCCCCAGCTCTGGTCATCACTGCCCAACAGTGCCACATAACCTTGGCACTGCATAGGGGCCCGTTTTGTGGCAATTCCAATCACTGCCACAGTGCCCAGAGGGCCCTCCCACCACACTTCCCATGCATGGCGGCCCTCACTGAAACCAATCTTGGTCCTTGCACCATCAGTGCTCTGAGCAATGGGGTTTCGATGTAAAGTAAAGCCATTCTTCTTAATGTAGACATTCCTGGAGCAGTCATTAGTGCTGAAGGCATGTTGGAAAGCACGTACCTGAAAAGATGAAAAACAGACCAAAAAATAGAAGTTCGGTTTTTCTTAAATATTAAAAGGTACCCAGCCCTAGCTGATGTGGCTCAGTTGGTTGGCATGTCATTCTGCACACAGAAAGGCTGTGGGTTCGAGTCCCAGTTTGAGCACAGACCTAAGTTACAGATTCAATCCCTGGTCGAGGCATGTATGGGAGGCAACTGATCGATGTTCTGTCTCACATCAATGTCTCTTTTTCTCTCTACCCCCTTCCTTCCCTTCCTCTCTCTCTAAAAGCAATGCATGTCCTCGGGTAAGGAATAAATAAAAATTGCAAGTACCCAAACCTCAGGCTATGTGTTTTTAAATAATAAAGTTACATATTTTTAAGTAATATAATAAACATTTCAAAAAATGGCTAGTTTCAGGATGGGACACTAACATAACATTTAAAATAACTGCCAACTGTTTCATTTCTGACTAAAATTCTAACCCGAGGTATTTCTCCAAATAGACTTCTTAAAATATCAAAAGATGTTATATACAATAATCCATATATTTTAGAGATGATACTGAAATGTTTATACATAACATAATGATATCTGGGAACTGCTTTGAAATATCCAGGGTTGGAATAGGAGATGGGTAGGGTAAACATGAAACTAGATTATCTATGAATTAATCATTGGTAAAGCTTGGTGATAGGTATAGGGAGGTTCATTAAACTATTTTCTCTATTCTAGTTTATATTCAATTATTTTTATATCAAAAAATTGAGATGCACAGTTTTTATGTTGGCAATCCTGTCAACTAAAAAGAATATTTTAAGTAAAAGAGAGAACTTAGTCATAACAGCTCTAAAGTTTTGAAAAATTTTAATAACCACAAACGATATTAGATCCTCAGCCTCCTGGCTAGGTATTAGTCATACACTGAGACAGCACCACTCTCATTTTACCAAATCAAATAATCTCCTAGATAGCATCTAAATTCAACCACTAGAACTTATAAAGAGATAGCTATTCAGAACAGCTTCCCCTGATAGGAAAGGTTAGTTAACCTTCAGTAATTACCACTTTTTTAAGCTTCCAAAATAAAGATAGCATAAAAAAATTGCTACTCTGTACAAATAATAACAATTTTTCATGTTTTAATAATTTAAAGCTTTTGGCTCCCCCACTTTTATTTTATTATTTTTTATTTTCTTTATTGATTAAGGTATTACTTATGTGTCCGCGTTTGGCTTTTTTTAAAAAAAAATTCTACTTTGTTCAAACTACCCAAAAACAGCCAAAGGCTGGGACCTATTGCTTTAGTTAACCCAGCCGTGGGCAAACTACGGCCCGCTGGCCAACTATTGAAATAAAAGACCATACCCTTTTATGTAATGATGTTTACTTTGAATTCATATTAGTTCACACAAACACTCCATCCATGCTTTTGTTCCGGCCCTCCAGTCCAGTTTAAGAACCCATTGTGGCCCTTGAGTCAAAACGTTTGCCCACCCCTGAGTTAACCTGATAAATCAACTCCAGAATCACAGAATTTCAGCATTAGGAAGGGCCTTAAAGGTCACCTAGTACCTCTCTCATAACTAAAAGTCAATAGCTAGATTTCCTGGCAGGTGTGGCTCAGTTGGTTAAAGTGTCAACCCAAAGGGTCACAGGTTTGATTCCCAGTTGGGGCACATACCAAGATTGTGGGTTCAATCTCCAGTTGGGGTGAGTTCGGGAGGCAACCGATAGATGTTTTCCTCCTCTCTCTCTCTCTCTCTCTCTCTCTCTCTCTCTCTCTCTCTCTCTCTCTCAAATCAATGAAGGTATATCATCAGGTTAGGATTTAAAAAAATAAAATATTTAAATAAATTAGTTAAAAATAAATAACTAATTAGAGAAAGAGCCCCAAAGAGAGTCAGGTATCCAGGCCCCTCATCTACTGTTCACTTACTATTAGCAGCCAGTACTTCAGGTTTTTTGTGTTTTTTTTTAAAATATATTTTATTGATTTTTTTACAGAGAGGAAGGGAGAGAGATAGAGAGTTAAAAATATCAATGAGAGAGAAACATCGATCAGCTGCCTCCTGCACATCTCCTACTGGGGATGTGCCCGCAACCCAGGTACATGCCCTTGACCGGAATCGAACCCGGGACCTTTCAGTCCGCAGGCTGATGCTCTATCCACTGAGCCAAACCAGTTTCGGCAGTACTTCAGGTTTTACTGTTGTATTCCAGAGCAGAGAAATTTAATAAAAAACAAACTAACCTGCTTATTTCAGATATCCCATGTTTACATAGAGGCTGTAAAACTGAAGTATTCTTACATTTTTTCCCTACCTGTTCCTATTTATAATAAACTTTTAAAAACCTGAAAGATCAAAACAGGATTAAAGGAGTAAAACAACCCCAAAATATTAACTATTGCCCAAATAACTCACGAGATTACCATAAAGACAATTAACTCATTATAAAAAATTTCATTAATATGCAACTATGCCTATCCCTAATTCTTGTAAATACCAATTTCATTTTCTCTATCCTTATTCTCTTCGTCACACTGACACTGTTGACAACCTCTTTCTCAAAAGTATATGACATTCTCCTACTTCCCAGGACTGATCTTTCATTTTAACATTTTTTTTTTCTTTTCACAAATAGGTTTTTTTAATTGTCATTAAATGTCTGAATTTTAAACAGATTCTTGGACTGGAGGCTCATATCCATCAGCTCGTTCAACTTTAGCACCTGTCTCATCCCCAGTAGCTTTTCCAGAACTGCTACCTTCACCATGAAGCTCCATGAGTTTTCCCAATTCAA
Organism: Myotis nattereri; assembly: GCF_964212035.1. Classification (NCBI taxonomy): domain Eukaryota; kingdom Metazoa; phylum Chordata; class Mammalia; order Chiroptera; family Vespertilionidae; genus Myotis; species Myotis nattereri. The sequence goes on from NC_138077.1 coordinate 53,754,012, forward strand.
ACTTGGGCTTCTTCAGCATTTTGACTTTTCTAACAAAGACATCATGGAGCGGATAAATAGATTGGCAAGCCTTTTCTATGTCTTTTCCAATGCTGTCTGGAATCAATTTATTGACCACTTCTTTCAAATCATTTGTCTGCACCTCTCGGGTCATGATTTCCATCATCTTCTTCCGGATTTGGCGAACCTGCTGATGCTGAGCATAAGAGGTCTTCCGAATCTGATTGTTGCGCTTTTTAGTAAAACCAACACAGAAGAGACGAAGCAAATAACCATCGGTAGTCTTGACATCGACATGAGCTTCAATCATGGTCTGCCACTTCTTGACCATTGAGCACATTTTGTCCCGGGTAAGGTCCATGCCATGGAAATTAGTCAGGCAGTTTTTGCCCTGAACATCCTCAGTAATTAGCTTGAATTTTCTAAATGCAACTTCATCATTCTGCAGATCAGCTAGGCTCACTTCAAAAACACGACCCTTGAGACCATCAGATGCAATTTTGGTTCCTTGAGTTCGCGTAACCAGTGTTTTTCCAATGTTTCTTATATTGAACATAGCTGGTGCTTTCACATCATACCAATCTTTCTTAGAAAATGGATCAACCACTTTCTTCTTGGCTCCCTTTTTGCCGCCTTTCGTAAGGCGCTTGTTCTTGCCCACCGCCATGGTGCTGCTCAGAGAGCCAAAAGGGCGGAAGTGCCCATTTTAACATTTTTGGTGACCATTCTACCCCTCCCAATCTCTCCAGCCTCAGTCCTTAAACCTTTACCTGAATTCTTTCCAGACTTTTCTTTTTTCATAGGAAAGGGAAGCTAGTTTATTTTTATTTATTTACTTACTTTTTTTATTAATCCTCACCTGAGGATACTTTCTTTTCCATTGATTTTTAGAGAGACTGGAAGGGAGGGGGAGAGACAGAGAGAGAAACATTGATGTGATTGGTTACCATTCATCCCCACACGCCCCAATCGGTTGGGGCCCAGGATTGTGCCCATAACCAAGGTCTGTGCCCTTGACCGGGATAGATCCTTCAACTCTTCAGTACATGGGTCAATGCTCTAACCACTGAGAAAAACTGGCCAGGGCCAGACCTGTCTTTCTAAAATAGCATCCTTATTACATCTTATCCCAGTTCAGTAACCTTTGATAGTTTCATTGATGACCATATCAACTATAAGTTCATCTGTCTGGCTTTCAAAGCCCTTCAGATCTGGTTCCTATTTTCCTTTCTAATTTTGTGTTAATTTTCCTTGTCTGTAATATCATACCTGTTTTCCTCCTCCCACATATCCTCTAAGATAATGGTTCTCAACCTTCCTAATGCCGCGACCCTTTAATACAGTTCCTCATGTTGTGGTGACCCCCAATTTCACTGTTACAAACTGAACGTAATTAAAGCATAGTGATTAATCACAAAAACAATATGTAATTATATATGTGTTTTCCGATGGTCTTAGGTGACCCCTGTGAAAGGGTCATTCGACCCCCAAAGGGGTCGCGACCGACAGGTTGAGAACCGCTGCTCTAAGATCAGCCCCAATCTTACCACCTTCATAAAACTATTCTTAACCGGGATCACCCAATCTCCCTAATCTCTCTCTCTCCTACCCACCATAATCTGCATCATACAACACAATTCTGAACACACCCCAACCTCTTGATTCTAGTAAAAAACACCTTGTAGGAAGCTTACTCTAACCTAAACTGATCAAACCTCTAGGAAATACAGAGGACAGAAGAGCATGTTAAGCAACACCATGGGAATAAAATACACAAAATTCAGACCAAGGGAAACGACAGGGTAAACTACCTGATTTTTTTTTTAATGTTTTCATTGATTTTAGAGAGGAAGGGAGATGCAGAGAAAGAAACATCGATCGGCTGCCTCCTGCATACACCCTACTGGGGATCAAGCCTGAAACCCCCGGCATGTGCCCTGACCAGGAATCAAACCGGCGACCTCTAGGTTCAAGGGACAACACTCAACGAAGTGAGCCACACCGACAGGGCTTGACAACATTGTTTGTTTGTTTTTATTTTTCATTCATCCTCACCCGAGGATATTTTTTGAATTGATTTTGTTTTTCTTTTTAGAGAGTGAAAGGAAGAAGGGATGGGGGGGTGGGGGGGAGAGAAACATGGAGAGAGACACATCGACTGGTTGCCTCCTGCATGAGCCCGAGGGGTCGGACTGACCCTGCAACTCAGGTACATAACCTAGGCCAGGAATCGAACATGAGACCCTTAGGTCCAAGGGCCGATGCTCTAACCACTTAGCATACCAGCCAGGGCATGACCTGATTTCTTCAACAAATAAGTTGCAGGAATGAGAGATGGGGAGATGGAGGGTGAATTTATAGACTGAGGTAGCCTTAAGAGACATGTCAACTGTTTGCCATTGGAACATTATATAGATCTTGATTAAATAAACTGAAAATTAAAAATAAATATTTAACATTTATGAGACAATTGGAAACCTGAACACTGCATTTTTTTTATATTAAGGAATTACTGTTAGTTGCTTTATACTTTGGAGATGTAATGATATTGTGATTATGTTAAGTGTCCTTATCTTTTAGAGATGGATACTAAAAAATTCAGAAATGGAAAAATACACAAATAAATAAATAAAAACAATATATAGTTCCTGTCCCAAGACTCATGCACAACCTGGATTGTACATTATGGCTAACAGCTTTAAGACCTACTTTAGGATCTAAGTCTGAAATTTGAAGAATTATAGTTAGATGCTAAGTATGACTGAAATAATTGATGCTATTAGGTGACATGGAAAATATGAACTTTGAAAAAGAAGACAAATCCTAAATAGATTAACAGCTCCAAATACTTTCCAGTTTTATATTATCCCAAGCCTGTTCCCATCCTTCTTTCAGTTACCAGACTCCCTGGAAATCTTATCTGACTCTTCCTTCTTCTTCATCTCACTCAGCCAGTCAGTTAGCTGTCCACCTATGTGGATCTGTTCTCTGCAACAGCTCTCCCAACCATCCCCTTCTCTCCTCTATACACTTGTTCATACATTTGTTCTATATACTTGTCTTAAGTACCTCTGGTATAGGCACTAACCCCTGTCCTCTCCAATTCATCTTATAGCCAAGTTTTCCTAAAGCACAGCTCTTATTTTGGTACTCCTCCATTCAAACATCTGTGGTTTCCAAATGTAGAACAAAGCCCAAACTATATACTAACAGACTCAAGGCTATATTTCAAGCACCTCCATGATATGTATCGTTTCAGCTTACCTTTACAATCATATTTTCCACTATTTTAATTCAATCAAATGAAACTTTTCTATTTAGTCTCTCCTCTAAGCTCCAACCTGCAACCGGTGCCTATCTGAAATCTCTCGGATATCTCAAACACAGTCGATTCTATTCTACCCAAACGGAACTAGTTCTTAGTCCTGTAAATCTAGCCCAGGTGATCCCTATATTATGTAAGCCAGGTATCTAGGAGTCATCCTTAGCACCTCCCTCTTCCTCACCCCTAATTCACATCTACTGCTAAGTCCTGTAGATTTTACTTCCAAAATCTCTCCTAAATTTCTCTTCATCTGCTCCACTACCTACTTCCTAATTGACCTACTTATATTTCTAAGGTTCCCTCCACCCTGTGCTCCATACTGAAGTTAGAAATAACCTCTTAAAAAATGCAAACTAATCATATCATTAATCCCCACACTCCTAACCCCCTGTTGCTTACACTTCAGAATGACTTCCCTGTAGTTTAGCCCCAGTCTACCTCTACATCTTATCTCAAACCTGTCTCACTTTTGTTCTCTATACTCCAGCCACGCTGATGTATTTGTGTACCTCATACTCAGCAGGTTCTCCCCTAGCAGGCTCTTCTCACTTCTTGGCTTACATACCCTTATCCTCCAAGTCTCAGTTTATCATTATTTCTTTGGAGAAGGCCTTCCCTGACCTCCCTACCTAGGTCCAATTCTCCATTACTCAAACTCAGAGTGCCAATGTCCTCTCAGCCCAACCATACCTGTTACTTGACATTTTTATTTGCATATGAAGAAGGCAAGAATATGCACAATAAGCTAAGGGAGGGGGGGGGGGGAATGCAACAAAACCGGAATTCTATGACAAATAGAATTAAAGAGACACACCATCAAGGTGGAACTAGGAAGAAGTTGGCAAGGAAGTAGCCAATAATAGTGGGACAAGGCAGTATTTTGATGGTTAAGCGATGCCGATGGATATCCTGAGAGATAGCCGGATGCCCAGGACCACACTCACTTATGAGTCTGCAACATAGCAGAAAGAATTAGAGAACCCCGGGTGAAAATAAAGGAAAAAAATGATTATAAATCAGATTTTGGGAAAGGTTAGGTGCATGTGAGCGTGAAAACCTAAGTACGAAAGCAGGAAGATCTAATAAAGCCTGTTTGGAGGGGGAGAGAGAGAGAGAGAGAGAGAGAGAGAGAGAGAGAGAGAGAGAGAGAGAGAGAAGACGAGAGTATTGAAGGTACAACAATAGGGTGGTCTGTCTTTAAAGGGAAAGACTATGAAAAGTAGAATGAGTGATGGAAACGGTACCACCTGGTCCTTTAAAAAGTATCACGGAAGTGGAGTGGGTTACGGAGCCGAACTTGAATCCGAAGAGATGTTTATGGAGGGGGAAGGTGAGGGAAGGCACTGACTGGTGCCCGGGAAGGCGGGAGGGATGGGGAAGCGAGGCGCCCGACCCAAGCTGCGCCGGGAGGCACTGAGCGCGCGCCGGGGCGGCGGCGTGGCCCGCGCTCCCTCACCTTGGCCTTGTAGCTGGGCAGGTTGCAGAGGATGTCCGTGCGCAGAGCCTCCTCGGCCAGGCTGCGGGCGCACAGGCTCCGCCACACCTCGCTGTTCTCGTCGCCGTGCAGGCAGCGGTACCAGTGCTTGCACACCAGGGCGCAGCTCCGCAGCTCGGACAGCTCCAGGTAGGAGAACACCAACTCCAGCACCCGGCTGGGCAGCCGGCCCCCGGCGCCCGCGGACCCGGAGCCCGAGCCGGCGCCCGCGCCGCCGCCGCCGCCGCTACAGCCCGCGCCGCCGGAGGCTGCCCCAGCCCCCGGGGCCGGCGCCGCCATCGCCTCACCAGCCGGCCCGAGGGCCGCCGCCACCGCCGCCGCTTCCCCCCGTCTCTGCTGGGGAGGCCAAGCCTCGCCTAGAACCCGGAGCAGCGCTCACCGCCCCTTTCACAGCTCACCGCCGTCGCCTCCGCCACTCCCGCCCCTGCCCGGGGCCGTCCGCCGCCGCCCCGCCTCACTGAGGGCAGACGCGCCCGCGCTCAGGCGTCCCCCGCCCCTCCCCCGCGGTTCAGCGCGGGCGCCGGAGCCGCCCGACTCGCGAGGCCTCCCGGAGGCGCGCCCGCCGCCCCGCCATGCGGGTTGAGGGCACGAAGCAAGGGCGCACGCCCAGCTCGCTCGCGGTTCCTCTCGCCCCGGAAGTGACCGTTTGACGGAGGCGCCTGGCGCCCTACGCGGCCCGGGATTGGACGCCGGCGGGTGAGGTCATCACGAGGCGCCGCGGAGGGACGCGGAAGGAGCAGGTAGGAAGGCGTGCGGCGCCGGGGCGGGGCTGGAGCTTGCCTCGCGCGCCTTTTCCTTTCTGGGGCCTGGGGGTCCACGTTGGCTTCCCCGGGCCTCTCTGCCTGTTAAGAGTTTTCTGTGCCCGCGAGGCCCGCGTCGCCGACTCCACCGTAACGCAGGGAGCTTCCCCGGCCGAGCCAGCCTCCCTCCTCCAGCCGAGTTGGACCTTCGTCCCTTACCTTCGGCAGCCACGGCGGTGCTTTCCTGGTTAGGTTCTCATCAGAACGTGTGACCCGGCGTGTGCTCGGAACGTAAGGCCGCCACTTTTGCACTTCCCTCTCCCAACGTTTGGGTAACTACGAAGGGCTACATTCTTTTGGTCAAAATGTGGCCTTTCCCAGGCTCCCCTACAAACTCAGCGGTTGATTGATTGGTAGGAGGATTCAGGCAGAGGGTTCTTCTTTCATTAGACCTTCCGACGGGAGAAGGCCTGGGAGACGTCATTGTAGAGGGCTTCGTGGACGGGAAAGAACTTAAGAAGCGTTATTCGGTCATACTGTTTTCTTCGTTGAAAACTTTACAAAAGGTCTTCTGACAACTTTTAAATATTATTCAGTAAGAGAAAATAATAGCTATCACTCTACTAGGGTCCTTGATGCGGGTTTTTATGTAATTCTCAAATAACTCTATGAGGTCATAATTACGATAACAGGGTTCATACGTTTCTTTAGTAGTCGGTGCCACTGTCTTTATGTCGTAAGAAATCTTTCCTGAAACTCCCTTGCTGTGTATAATCCCTTTCTTGCCTGCCAGTAAAAATAAAGGGACTAGTTGCGTTCTCTTCTTTCCAGGTTTTTTTTTTTCTTCTCCAACACTCTTAGTGACCCAGATTCTTTTCATTCTTGCTAGTGCCAGTGGCACAGCTCTTTAGTCATGTTGGCTGCTAGCCAGCTCCTCCACATCAAGAGCAACTTGGGAAACCCCAAGCATGTGAAGAGAAGCTGACCTATACTTACTGCAGTGATGATGACTATGTGGTAGCGTAACCTCCGTCTTCGGGGTTTTGCTCGTTTTTCAGCTCTCAACCATAGGACATCCGAGGAGGAAGACCAGCATTTCTCTGGGAAGACGCTTAACTTCCTTTTAAATCTTCAAGGATACCCGGAATTGATACATCTGAGAAGGGGGCAAAGAACCAGGCGGAATGACAGTTTTAAAGGCACAGATACTTGGAAAGGACAACTGGGGTGTATGGCGGTATGGCTGGAGCAGAGTGTTTAAAGTAGCGATCACTCAGTTATTAAAGACGTTGCCCTTTATCCTGTTTTTTTACAGTGTAGGTGACGTTGAGCCTTTCAAGGCCCTGGTCAGGCGATTCTGATTCATGCAAATCTTTCACTTGCTCATACCACTCACTGAGAACAGCGCGGTGTGGCGGAGCCTGTGCGCCCGCAGCCTGGCCGAGGAGGCTCTGCGCCGGGCGGACATCCTCTGCAACCTGCCCAGCTACAAGGCCAAGCTGCGGGAGCTCGGGGCCACGCCGCCGCCCCGGCCCGCGCTCAGTGCTCCTCATCTCAGCTTGAGTCAGGCGCCTGGCTTCACTATCCCTCCCGCCTTCCAGGGCACCACACTCTGGATTCTACTCCACTCAGTGAGGTAACTTGTGTGTGGCAGAGTACCTCCCAGGTGGCCCAAGTAGAATTTCAAATTAGGAAAAGATTTTCTTGATCATGCCTCCTTTTCTTTATACAAATCTTTCACTTGCTCATCACCCTCCTGACCATGTCCCTTTCTTCATGTTTAGTATTCTCTCTGGTTGTTCAGAACTGCCAACTTTTGCACTCCACCCTTTCTAAAAATGCTCACAGAGTACCCCACCTTTCCCAACCCACTCTATGATCTCATTAGGTGTTGGAAGGGATCAATTATCTAATTAAAGTAATTCACAATGGGATATGATTAGTTGTTGTGCTTGACCCTTTAGGCATCTGTGTATGAGAGGTTTGTTGACTTGAAACCTCAATGTGGGGATAGTGGCACTTAACCTATTTCTGGTGGGCTTTCCAGTCCTCATAAGAGAATAACAAGAAACAGTAGCTTGACAACTTATTTCTGAAAGATTGTTTTGATTCAATGCAGATTTAATTACATTTTTTCCCACTGCCTTTTACTATAGCAGTTTCATTGTTTAAAACTTTTTGATGGTGGACTTTGGGTATGTGTCAAATAATACCAAATTTTAATCTTGCAGACTAAGTAAAGTAATTTTGGGGACTCTGGTTGAGTTATGGATCAGTACTCTGCGTGATAAATGTTGATTGATTAAAATCAAAAACCTCCAGTGTATGAATTTCTGGGGCTTTCCCAACTCTTTTTAACATTCCCTGTATTAGGTCTCTCTTTTTGTCTTTCTAACTAGCTACGTAATCAGTAAATATTATCCATGTGATATCGAGATTATAAAAAACAAATTGAACTTTTTAAAATTCTTTATTGTTTAAAGTATTACATAAGTCTCCTTTTTCCCCCCATTGACCTCTTCCTGGCCACTCTCACCCCCCAGGACATGCCCTCGTCCCCCTACCATCTGTGTCCACTGGTTGTGCTCAGATGCATGCATACAAGTCCTTTGGTTGATCTCTTACCCCCTCACCTCCCCTGCCTTCCCTCTTAGGTTGGACGGTCTGTTCAATGGTTCTATGTCTCTGGCTCTATTTTTTCATCAGTTTATTTTGTTCGTTATATTCCACAAATGAGGGAGATCGCATGATATTTATCTTTCTTCGACTGGCTTATTTTGTTTAGCATAATGCTCTCCAGGTCCATCCATGCTGTTGGAAATGGTAAGAGTTCCTTCCTTTTTTTATAGCAGTGTAGTCTTCCATTGTGTAGATGTACCACAACTTTTTTATCCACTCATCTGCTAATGGGCACTTAGGCTGTTTCCGGATCTTAGCTATGGTGAATTGTGCTGCTATGAACATAGGGGTGCATATATCCTTTCTGATTGGTGTTTCTGGTTTCTTGGGATATATTCCTAGAAGTGGGATTACTGGGTCAAATGGCAGTTCCATTTTTAGTTTTTTGAGGAAACTCCATACTGTCTTCCATAGTGGCTGCACCAGTCTGCATTCCCACCAGCAGTACAAGAGGGTTCCTTTTTCTCCACATCCTCGCCACACTTGTCTTTTGTTGATTTGTTGATGATAGCCATTCTGACAGGTGTGAGGTGGTACCTCATTGTCGTTTTGATTTGCATCTCTTGGATGATTAGTGACTTTGAGCATGTTTTCATATGTCTCTTGGTTTTCTGAATGTCCTCTTTCGAAAAGTGTCTGCTTGGGTCCTTTGCCCATTTTTTGATTGGATTGTTTATCTTCCTTTTGTGAAGTTGTATGAGTTCCCTATAAATTTTGGAGATTAAACCCTTATCGGAGATAACATTGGCAAAAATGTTCTCCCATGCAGTGGGCTTTCTTGTTTTGTTGATGGTTTCTTTTGCTGTGCAGAAGCTTTTTATTTTGATGTAGTCCCATTTATGTATTTTCTTCTTAGTTTCCATTGTCGTAGGAGCTGTACTGGTAAAGATATTGCTACAACATATGTCTGTTATTTTGCTGCCTGTGGATTCTTCTGAGATTTTTATGTTTCCTGTCTTACGTTTAAGTCCTTTATCCATTTTGAGTTTATTTTTGTGTATGGTGTAAGTTGGTGGTCTAGTTTCTTTTTTTTTTTTTTTTTGCCTGTATCTGTCCAATTTCCCCAGCACCATTTATTGAAGAAACTGTCTTGACTCTATTGTATGCTCTTGCCTCCTTTGTCAAATACTAATTGAGCATAATGGCTTGGGTCGATTTCTGGGTTCTCTGTTCTGTTCCATTGGTCTATATGTTTGTTCTTGTGCCAGTACATACCAGGCAGTTTTGAGAACAGTGGCTTTGTAATATAGCTTGATATCTGGTTTTGTGATCCCTCCAACTTTGTTCTTCTTTCTCAGGATTGCTGTGGCTATCCGGGGTCTTTTTTTATTTTAGATGAATTTTTGGAGAGTTTGTTCTAGATCTGTGAAATATGCCATTGGTATTTTAATGGGGATTGCATTAAACCTATAGATTGTTTTGGGTAGTATGGACATTTTAATGAAGTTGATTCTATCAGTCCATGAATACAGTCTATTCTTCCATTTGTTTATGTCTTCCTCTATATCTTCTTTCAACATCCTGTAGTTTTCTGAGTACAGGTTTTTTACCTCATTAGTTAAGTTTATTCCTAAGTATCTTAATTCTTTTGTTGCAGTGGTAAATGGGATTGTTTTTTTAGTTTCTCTTTCTGTGAGTTCATTATTGGTGTATAAAAAGGCTATAGATTTCTGGATGTTAATTTTGTATCCTGCTACGTTGCCAAATTCATTTATTAGGTCTAGTAGTTTTTTGATGGAGTCTTTGGGGCTTTCTATGTATATCATGTCATCTACGAATAAGGACATTTTACTTCTTCTTTTCCAATTTGGATGCCTTTTATTTCTTCTTGTCTGATCGCTATGTCTAGCACTTCCAGTGCTGTGTTGAACAGGAGTGATGAAAGTGGTCATCCCTGTCTTGTTCCTGTTCTTAGGAGAAATGGTTTTATTTTTTGCCCATTGAGTATGATGTTGGCTGTAGCTTTGTCATATAAGGATTTTATTGTGTTGAGGTATGACCTCTCTATTCCCACTTTGCTGAGATTTTTTTTTTTTTTTTATCAAGAAAGGTGTCAGGCCAAAATCGGTTTGGCTCAGTGGATAGAGCGTCGGCCTGCGGACTGAAGGGTCCCGGGTTCGATTCCGGTCAAGGGCATGTACCTGGGTTGCGGGCACATCCCCAGTGGGAGATGTGCAGGAGGCAGCTGATCGATGTTTCTCTCTCATCGATGTTTCTAACTCTCTATCTCTCTCCCTTCCTCTCTGTGAAAAATCAATAAAATATATTTAAAAAAAAAAAAAAAGAAAGGTGTCAGATTTTGTCAAATGCTTTTTCTGCATCAATTGATATGATTATGTGATTTTTCTCTCTCAATTTGTTTATGTGATTTATCATGTTTATTGATTTTCTGATATTGAACCAGCCTTGCATCCCCAGAATAATTCCCACTTGGTCATGGTGTATGATCTTTCTAATGTAATGCAGGTTCCAATTTGCTCGAATTTTGTTGAGGAAATTAGCATCTATGTTCATCAGGGATATTGGCCTGTAATTCTCTTTCTTTGTAGTGTCTTTATCTCGTTTTGGGATTAGGGTAGTGGTGGCTTCATAGGAAGAGTTTGGAAGTGTGTCTTCCTCTTGAATTTTTTTTTTTAATATTTTTATGTTTTTATTGATTTCAGAGAGGAAGGAAGAGAGAGAGAGAGATAGAAAGATCCATGATGAGAGAGAATTATGGATTGGCTGCCTTCTGCAAGTTCCCCACTGGGGATTGAGCCCACAACCTGGGCATGTGCCCTTGACTGGAATGGAACCTGGGACCTTTCGGATCGCAGGCCGACGCTCTATCCACTGAGCCAAACCGGCCAGGGCTTGAATTTTTTTGAATAGTCGGAGAAGGATAGGTTTTAGTTCTTCTTTGAATGTTTGGTAAACTCCCCTATGAAGCCATCTGGACCAGGGCTTTTGTTTGCTGGAAGTTTTTTTTATTAGTGTTTCAATTTCATCCATAGTTATTGATCTATTCAGGTTTTTTTATTCTTCCTGGTTGAGTTTTGGAAGCTTGTAATTTTCTAGGACTATGTACATTTCGTCTAGGTTGTCTGGTTAGTTGGAGTTACAGTTGTTAGTAGTATTTTTTTCCCCTTATAATCTTGTGTATGTCTGTGGAGTTAGTTTTTGCTTTACCTCTTTCATTTCTGATTTTATTCGGGTCCCCTCTCTTTGTTTCTTGGTGAGCCTGGCTAGAGGTTCATCAGTCTTGTTTATCCTTTCAGCGAACCAGTTCTTGGTTTTATTGATCTTTTGTATTGGTGTGTTGTGGGTTTTTTGGGTTTTTTTGTTTGTTTATTTGTTTTTGGTCTCTATCATTTATTTCTGCTCTGATCTTATTTCCTTCCTTCTGCTTACTCTGGGCTCTTCTTGTTGCTCTCTTTCTCATTCTTTAAGTTGTAGGGTTAGACAATTTATTATCATTTTTTCCTGTCTTTTGAGGTAGGCCTGTAAAGCTATGAACTTTCCTCTCGGGACTGATTTCACTGTGTCCCGTAGATTTTGGATTGTTGTGTTTTCAATGTCATTTGTTTCCAGGATGCTTTTTATTTCTTATTTAGTAAACCAATCTTTGTTTAGTAGCATGCTGTTTAGCCTCCAAGTGTTTGATTTTTCCCCCGTTATTTTATTGTAGTTGATTTCTAATTTTATGCCATTGTGATCTGAGAAGATGCTTGATATGATTTCTACCTTCTTGAATTTGAAGAGACTTTGCCTGTGTCCTAATATATGGTGTATCTTTGAAAATGTCCCATGTGCACCCAAGAAGAATGTATATTCTGTAGCTTTGGGGTGAAATGTTCTGAAGATGTTGATTAGTTCCACCTGATCTAGTGAGTCATTTAGGATTGCTGTTTCTTTGCTGATTTTATGTTTAGAGTATTTATTCAGTGGTGTCAATGGGGTATTAAAGTCCCCTACCATGATTATATTGCTGTTGATCTTTCCATTGATAGCTTCCAGAAGTTTTTTTATGTATTTGGGTGCTCCTGTATTGGGTGCATATGTTTACCAGAGTTATATCCTCTTGTTGAATTGCTTCCATTAGTATTATGAAGTGGCCCTCCTATCTCAACATGGCCTTCACTTTGAGGTCTATTTTATCAGATATAAGTATTGCTACCCCAGCTTGCTTATTTATTTATTTATTTATTTCCATTTCCATTTCCATTTCCATTTGCCTGAAAATTTTTTTCCATCCCTTTACTATCAGTCTTTATGAGTCTTGTTCTGAGGTGGGTCTCTTGTAGACAGCAAATATATGGGTCATGTTTTCTTATCCATTCAGCTATCTGTGTCTTTTGATTGGGACATTTAATCCACTTAAGTTTAAGGTTATTGGTAGGTACTTGTTTGTCACCATTTTATTCTTTATGCCTATGTAACTTCTTCCCTTTCTATTTCTTCTTTTTATATCAGCCCCTTTAGCATTTCTTGCATTGCTGGAATTGGTGGTAATAAACTCCCTTAGCCCTTTTTTGTCCATGAAGCTCCTGATTTCACCTGGAATTTTGAATGGTAGCCTTACTAGGTATAATATTCTTGGATTCAGTCCCTTGCTTTGCATCACTTTGTATATTTCATTCCATTCCCTTCTGGCCAGATGTGTTTCTGTTGAGAAACCAGTTGATAATCTAATGCAGTGATGGCGAACCTATGACACGTGTGTCACCTCTGACATGCAAACTAATTTTTTTTTGGTTGATTTTTCTTTGTTAAATGGCATTTAAATATCGTATCTAATAAAAGACAAAAAGGGTAATTGACCGTACCTTCACTATGCTTCCCATTGGCTAATCAGTGTGATATGCAAATTAGCCACCAACAAAGATGGTGGCTAATTTGCATACTGCAGGCAGGGCGGGACAGCACCATCCCGCCTACCCTGCCACCATCCGTGCCCAATATCTGCGATCCGGGGCGGTGGGCGTCCCGTGTGCGACCTGACCTGGGGCGGCGCCCCAACCCCCAAATCGGCCCTGCCATGTGCGCGACCTGGGGAGGCGGGGCAGGCACCGAGGGATCGGGCCTGCCATCTGCCACCCGGGGAGCGGACCTAAGCCAGCAGGTGATTATCTCCTGAGGGGTCCCAGACTGTGAGAAGGCACAAGTGGGGCTGAGGGACACCCCCCCCACACACACACACCAGTGCAAAGTCTTTGTTTTACTATGGTTGCAAATATCAAAAAATTTCTATATGTGACACGGCACCAAGAGTTAAGTTAGGGTTTTCCAAAATGCTGACACGCTGAGCTCAAAAGGTTCGCCATACTGGTCTAATGGGAGATCCCTTGTAGGTAACTTTTTGTCTCTGGCAGCCTTTAAAATTCTTACTTTGTATTGATGTTTGCCAATTCAATTATGATGTGTCTTGTTGTCAGTCTTTTTTGGGTTCATCTTGTTTGGTTTACTGTGTGCTTCTTGGACGTGTGTGGCTTTTTTCTTCCCAACATCAGGGAAGTTTTCTGTCATTATTTCTTCAGAAAGGTTTTCTATTCCTTGCTCAGTTTCCTCTCCTTCTGACACCCCTATTATGTGGATGTTATTTCGTTTTGTGTTGTCCCAAAGCTTCCTTAGGCTCTCCTCCTGCTTTTTAAGTTTTCTTTGCAGTTGCTGCTCTGCTTGGGTGGCTTAACTTGCTGTCTTCTAACTCCCTGATAAGGTCCTCAGCTTCTTTTAGTCCAGCAGTCGCCACTGGTGATCCATGAGGTCCTAAAGGTTGGCGACCGCTGTATCTAGTCTGCTTTTGAAACTTTCCATTGTGTTCTTTATTGCATCATTTCCTCTTGATTTTTCATTTCTCCTTGATTCTTACATATGTTGTTGAATTTGTCTTTCATCCTTTTCAGTGTCCTTATAACCATTACTCTGAATTCTTTCTCTGACAACCTGCTTGCCTCCATTTTGTTTATTTCCTTTTCTGGTGATTCCTCCTTTTCTTTCAAATGGGGGTGGTTTCTTTGTCTCCCCATTTTTGCTGTTCCTTTGTGATTGTTTCTAGATATTAGATCAAACTGCCATGCCACCCAGATATTTTGAGTTTGTCTTATATAGTAGATGTTTTGTGGGACCCAGTGGTGCAATCCGATCTTCTGGGCTGGGTAATCTAGGGATGCCCCCTACTTGGGATATTTCGGTTCTCTTGGTGTAATTGGGTCTTGAGTGTTATTGTGCCATTCGTGGATGGAGTCTCCTCGCAGAGTTTCTGGTTATGAGGCTCACTCTCTACCACATTTACTGAACAGCACAAAATACAACTTGACAAGTCATGACACAAAGAGAACAAAACACAAATGTACTCACAACACCAATAACCCCAATATAAGTGACCACCAGAGAAAAGAGAATTAGGAGAGAGAAAAGAGAGCAAAAATGATAAAGAGGTAAGAAGAAAAAGGTAAGAGAGAAAAGAAAGAAGAAAAAACATCTAGCAGAAAAAATACCACAAAATAAATAGATAAATGAAAAAATGCAAACAAAAGAACACCCAGAAAAAGGGGTGGGGCAGAATCTGTAGAAGCAGAGCTTATATACAGAAAGTAAGATTAAGGAATTGAATGAATAGGGGAAGGACCTCAGTTCAGTATAGAGGAGGTAGAAAGAGAATGAGTGAATAAGAAGAAAAGAAATGTAAAAATATTTAAATAAAAAGATAAAACAAAAAAATAATATTTTAAAATTTATCTTCATCCATTTTGGGAAAAGAAGAATAGAGAGAGCAGGTAGGCTTGAGTTTAGTGAGTGATACTAATTAAACAATTAGAAGAAGAAGAGAGCAAGAGAGGAGAGGGGGAAAAAAGCATAAAAAATTGGCAAAGAAAGAAAATAGTAGGGTACATGGACTTGGAGCAGAGGAGAGGAAATTAGGTATATGAGTAAGCCAACAGAGACCACAGTAATAATAACATGTCAATAAAGCAGATAAAGAAGATCAATTTAACAAGGGGTAAAAAGAAAGGAAAGAGAAAACAGGATGGAAAAGGAGAAGTAAAGAAGAAAATGGTGGGAAAAAAGATAAAATAATAAAAATAGAATGAAGAAAAAAATAAAGAAAATAAAAAATATCCTATATAGCCCTGGCCAGTTTGGCTCAGTGGATAGAGCATTGGCCTGTGGACTAGAGGGTCCCGGGTTCGGTTCTGGTCAAGGGCACATGCCCAGGTTGCAGGCTCGGTCCCTAGTGGGGGCTGTGCGGGAGGCAACCGGTCGATGGTTCTCTCTCATCACTGATGTTTCTGGCTCTCTTTCCCTCTCCCTTCCTCTCTGAAATCAATCAATAAAAATATATAAAATATATATATCCTATATAATAAAAGGGTAATGATGCAAATTGACCCTAACAGCAGAACGACTGGGAATGACTGGTCACTATGACACACACTGACCACCAGGGGACAGACAATGCAGGAGCTGCCCCCTGGTGGTCAGTGCTCTCCCACATGGGGAGCTCTGCTCAGCCACAAGCCAGGCTGAAGACTACCAGCACAGCGGTGCTAAGGATGTCCAACTGCAACTTGGGCCTGCTCCCTACTGGCAAGTGGACATCCCCCGAGGGCTCCCGGGCTGCCAGAGGGATGTCTGACTGCCAGCTTATGGACATCTCCCGAGGGGTCCCAGACTGCAAGAGGGCACAGGCCAGACTGAGGGTCCCCCCCTCCCCAAATGCACAAGTTTTTGTGCACCAGGCCTCTAGTATTTTTAATAAAAGATAAAGTTAAAAAGTGAAGTGTCATTTGTTTCAGCCAAGTTTTAATGCCCCATGGAGGCTGGTTTAAGACCCCACTCTTCTGTCTGCCACTTCTGTTTCCTGTTAGGTAGTCAGCATGAAGTTCCAGGCAATCCACCACTCCCCTGTTTGTGTCTGTCTCCACAGCCTTGGCTGGAAGCAGGTGGGACTAATCTGCCCGCTTTGTCTATATGCCTGTTATCAATCTTAATTTCTCAAGTGTCTGTGTGTGACATTGCTATAGGTGGGCAGGGTGCTGTATCGCTTTCCAGCCCAGTCCTTGAGGGCTCCTCAGGACTATTCAGAGTTTTTGTGTCCTTTGTACAGCTCTGGGTGTGGCTGTATTAGCTGTCTTGAGGCTGCTGAGAGGGGCTGATTCTTCAGGAGAAAAATGGCTACTTAGGTCCAGAGGGTCAAGAATGTTTCAGTGCCAGATTTCTGGTTACCTCTCCCCAATTGCTCTCCTCCACCGCCTCTCCCCAGACTCCACAAATCCGCACCTCCACCTGCACCGCAGCCATGGGTTAGTGTTTGTATTTGAAGGTCCTATGCACTGGGTTCAGTGAATAAAAGCAAAAACAAAACAGGCAACACAACCGTGGAACTGCTAGGGCAGCTCTTTAGGCCACCTTTCTGGACTCAGCCTCTTGCGGCCATGGACTTAGATCTGGAATCCCCTGCTGCTAGCAGCCCTGTGGACTTCCTTTCCACAGTTGGATGTTACACCTTTCCCCAAGGGATGCAGACTTGGTGCTGGGCAGCTTTCTTCTAACTCTCTTGGCTTGGTGGTCTCACGACTCTCTCCAACCCAGGTCCGCAATCCTACCATTCTCCAGGCGTCCTCTGCCCTTCCCAGCTGTGAATTGTCTCACCAGCTGTGTCTAATTAGCCAATTCTGGGTGGATGTTACTCAATTTAGATGCTCCTTCTATCTGCTCCGGGATAAGACTTGGGACACATCTGCCTATGCTGTGCCATTTTTCCCTCCAATCAGCATTCAAGTTAAACTTTTTTTACTCTGGTGCATAGAGGTTAAAGTATAGCTGACCTTAGTCTTACAAGATTAGTAGACTGAGAGTTACTACTGGTTCTATTATGGAAAAATTTACAGGAGCTATGTTGTTGCCCGCAATAATCCCTTTTTTTAAAAAAAATTTTTAGCACGTTTTTTAAAAAAGTATGTTTTAAGTCAGGGGTCCTCAAACTTTTTAAACAGGCGGCCAGTTCACTGTCCCTCAGACCGTTGGAGGGCCGGACTATAGTTAAAAAAAAAAACTATGAACAAATTCCTATGCACACTGCACATATCTTATTTTGAAGTAAAAAACCAAAACGGGAGCAAATACAATATTTGTATTTGCATGTGGCCTGCAGGCTGTGGTTTGAGCACCCCTGTTTTAAGTGATTTCAGAGAGAGGAAGGGAGAGAGAGATAGAAACATCAATGATGAGAATCATCAATCAGCTGGGCAATAATCCTGTTAATGCAAAATCCATTTATTTCATTGCCTGACCTCACACTTTGACATGGAGCTTAACCAAATCAGTTTTTTAAATTGAATTAATCTTTTCCAGAAAAGAATTGAATTGTATTAGGAAGAAACTTTTGTCTCTCCAGTTGGCATTTACTTAAGTCCCCAGTGCAAAACCCTGCCTCATTTGTATCTTAGAGAAAACCTAAAAGTCCAGCAGCGATCTAAAATTATATGCACACAAAATTTTAAAGCTGCCTTACCCATGTGGCTCAGTAGTTGAGCATGGATGGATCCATGAGCCAGGAGCTAACGATTCAGTTCCTGGTGGGGACAAATGCAGGGCTTGGAGCTTGATCCCCAGTAGGGGGCGTGCAGAAGGCCCCTGATGTTTCTATCCCTGCCTTTCCCTTCCTCTCTGAAATCAATAAAAACGTTAAATTATAAAATAAAATAATCCTAAAGCTATAGAGGACAGATTTCTAGACTTGAATGTTAATACACCATAAAAAAATTAAAACTCAAGGGTCAGCGGGCCTCTGACGGAGTATGTGGCCTCCATCTTCGGCACTAAGAAGGACAAAGTCAACTGTTCATTGTATTTCAAAATTGGAGCATGTCATCATGGACACAGATGCTCTTGGTAGCACAATAAACCGACCTTTAGCCAGACCATTGCCCTCTTGAACATTTACCGTAACCCTCAAAACTCTTACCAGTCTGCTGATGGTTTGCACTGTGCTATGATGATGAGTTTTTTGAGGAGGTTTTCACATAAATGGAGAAATACGGAGAGGTGGAGATGAATATCTGTGATAATCTTGGAGATCACCTCTTGGAAACGTGTTTTGCCGTGAAGAAGATGCGGAGAAAGCTGTGATTGACTTGAGCAGCTGCTGCTTAGATGGCACAGCCCATCTAAGCCGAGCTTTCCCCTGTGACCGAGTTTTGGGAAGCCTGTTGCCACCAGTATGAAATGGGAGAGGGTACACGAGGCAGCTTCTGCAGCTTCTGCATCTTCATGCATCCGAAGCACATTTCCAGAGAGCTGCAGTGGGAGCTATATGGGCACCGGCGCAAGAAGCATCTCAAGGTCCCAGGAGCGTCGCTCTTGGTCTAGAGACCATGGTTGCGGCAAAGGTGGTGGGGGACGGGAGCGTGACAGGAGGCGGTTAACGGATAGTGAGAGATCTGGGTGATTCTGAGCCAAGCCATTTTTACCGTATGTCTGCTAGAAAGTGTTGTAATTGATTGACCAAACCAGTTCATAATGGGAATTAAAAAAAAAAAAAAAATTGAGAAAACAAAGATGAGTTTCTGAATAAAATTTGTAGTGATACAGTAAAAAAAAATAAAAATAAAACTCTAACTTACAAAATAAATGACCAAAACTCTAAAATTCATTACAGAATTTTAAACAAAATGATATGTAACTTAAATGGCCTTTTCAATGTCTAATTCAAATTTCATAATTTAAGGTAGGATATTGACTTTATTATATAAGTTAATCACCACAGACAACAGTTCCTAATCCTAAATATTAATATCTTCCATTTTTAATTACAATAAGTGTCCTCTGGTTTATCAGGAACATTTGGCAAGAGCCTTTGTTATGTTGGAAAGTTATTTAACTAGTATTTCAATACTTGTCAGCAAAAATCAAACCACCCAAGATTCCTTAGCTTTACCTCCTTCTGAGTCATTTTCTCTCCCAAACCTCTCCATTAAAATGGAATTGCTTCAATCTGTTTAATTAGTTTAATCTGTATATTGAGTGCTTCCACTGAGATTTTAAAAAATGTATCTTTTTGTCTTTTTCCCATTTTGTCATTTTTATGAAAATTGCTTTATCTGATTTTGTAATGTTTCTATTAACTTTCATGACTGATTAGTGATTTTTTGCAGTCTAGTTAGTGATTTCTGTGTGTGTGTGTGTGTGTGTGTGTGTGTGTGACCAAAAATAGGAGGGAACATACTTTGTGTTGGGAATAGAAATTTTATGCAGATTGCCAGATTATTTTAAGTGAATTTTCAAAGCAATATTAGGAAATTTATCTGTGTACCATTGGATAAAATTGAGGTGTCAAACCTGAAAATACAAAGCAACTATGGCAATTTTTCACTAGGTAAGTTCTACCTTGGCTTGTGAAATGAAAAATTAAATTTGTCCAAATTTGTTTGTTTCCTCTTATTTGACCATTAGAGATGTATAAATTGCCCTGATTTCCTTTTTTGCTTTGCCCATGGGCAATTACAGCAGGGAAGTATGTGGCAATTCCAGTTTATAGATTGGGGTGCCTCGTATATCGGGAACCTAAATTTTGTATATAGGTACTACTATTGTATAAGTGCAAGTAGGTAATAATGTGATTAAAAATTTGTCAGTATGAAATCTGTGGACAAAAGGGGCCACATGCTAACTTGACAAGCTCAGGGAAGGCCTGCATGGCAGTCTTGCAAACTCAAAGACCTAAAGTAAACCACAAAGGATGGTCTGAAGTTAAACTTTGATTAAAGGCAGTTATGGTAGGTAGTCACCTCCTAGGCCAGTATCTTCCCTGACAAGGTCAATCTTTAACTGAGCTTATGGTCTTTTTGCATCTACAATAACATATTGAAATGTCAGAGTAGCTTGTAACTTCCCTTTTTTCTGGACCCATCTGGGCACAACCAAATGCCCTGGGTGCCGGGACAGATACCACAAATTCCTTCATTGTTATCATGTTAATTGTTGACTGTTAACTATCCTGTACCCACCTAAGTAAAAGAAGTATGTGTCCATCATTTTACTCTTTATCCAATCCCAGACTTCCCCCCTCCTTTGCTTTCTCTCACCTCTCTAATCTATCACCAATGGTTTCATGTAAACCACCTACGTCTCCTCCTTTGATTGCAATGTATAAAATAGATGAAAAACTGCCATTCTTCTTGAAATATTAATGTTTATTGCATGTAACATTATTATATTTAAAATTGTTTTTCTTGAAAATAAATTTTAAAAAGCCATTATCCAGAGCATTATCCCAGGTCATTGAGATTCTGTTTACTGGCAGTTGTCAATTGTCGACAATTTGGCTCAAGTAAACTCACAAAAATTCTTTACAGGTTTGAATGTTTTTACATTAATAAACTGACAACCAATGGGTCCAGGCTGCCTGTCACTACTTGAGGCAATTAAACAGAGACAGGGTTGAATCATATATGAGCATTTATTCCAATAATGCTGGCAGTATGGGAGAGCAGCAGGTCATCCACAAAATCTGCTCTGAAACCCTCCATAGCCAGCTGCTTATATTGGGTTGGACAAAGATTACATGGGGAAGTAGGCAAAAGGAGTAAGAATGGGTATGCAAAATGGGTATTACAGGTGGGGAAGTAGGTATTGTGTGCTGGGAGGGACTCCATTGTTTGGGCAACCGGTTGTTAATCCTTCCATGATAATAGGCAGTTACTGTATGAGTCTGTTCTGCATTCCAAGGTTGACTCCCAGGTTCCTGGGCATGCACTGCTCCCAGCCAGATTAAAATGTCCTTTCTTTAATCAGAACAAGGCAATCAGAACATGTTTAATAAAAGGGTAATATGCAAATCGACTGAACGGCGGAACAGACGAGTGCTGCTCAGCCACAGGCCAGGCTGATGGCTGGTGAGTGCAGCGGCAGTGGTGGGAGCGTCTCCTGCCTTGGTGGCAGTTGGACATCCTCTGAGGGCTCCCGGATTGGGAAATGATGCAGGCCAGGCTGAGTGACACCCCCCGCCCCAGGTGCATGAATGTCATGCACCAGGCCTCTAGTGTTTAATATTTCTTATAACTACCGCTAGTTCCCAATATTCTATTTTTGCCCCTAACAAGTACATTTAAAAGCAATAATGAATTAGTATCTTTTAGTCATTTTCTGTACTTTAAAGAATACTAACAAGCCCAGCTGGCATGGCTCACTGGTTGAGCATTGATCTATGAACCGGGAGGTCATGGTTCAATTCCCAGTCAGGGCATATGCCTAGGTTGTGGGCTCAATCCCAGGTGTGGGGCATGCAGGAGGCAGCTGATCAATGATTCTCATCGTTGATGTTTCTATATCTCTCTCCTTCTCCCTCTCTAAAATCAGTAAAAATATGGGGAAAAAATACTAACAAGTAAATTGTTTTTAATTAAGTTTTTAAATAAATTTTGTAAAATTTCTATTGATTTTTTAAAATTATTTTTGTTTATTTTTAGAGAGAGAGAAACATCAAATGTTGTTCCACTTAGTTATCCATTCATTGGTTGGTTGGTTTTTTTTTTTTAATTAAATATATTTTTATTTCAGAGAGGCAGGGAGAGAGAGCTAGAAACATCAGTGATAAGAGAGAATCACTGATTGGCAGGCTGCCTCCTGCACACCCCTCACTGGGGACCAAGGCGGCAACCCGGCATTGTGCCCTGACCAGGAATTGAACCATGACCTGGTTCATAGGTTGACACTCAACCATTGAGCCACACAGGCTGGGCTATTGGTTGACTCCTGTATGTGCCCTGACCAGGAATGGAACTCTCAACCTTGGCATACTGGGACAACGCTCTAACCAACTGAACTACCCAGCCAAGGCCTGGTCTTCATTATTTATTTAAAAGTTTAGTATCCCTTGATATTGGGTCCCTGTACAAATTTTAAGGGCCAGGAGACTTTGGGAAAATTATTGAACATTTCTGAAACTTAGTTTTATCTTTTCTAATAATAGACAAACATGGTAATTGACCATACCTTCACTATGCCTCCCATTGGCTAATCAGCACGATATGCAAATCAACCCAACCAAGATGGCGGCCCACAGCCATGGAACTGGAGTGAGCAGGAGGCTTGCTTGCTCCAGTGATGGAGGAAGCCAAGGTTCCCCACCTGCTGTGGCCGGCTCTGAGCTCCGAAAGCAACAAAGTTTCAATTATAGAAGCTAAATAGACCCCAGATACCTCCTTTCAGCCGGCCATTGCCACGGAGCTGGAGCGAGCAGGAGCCGGCTCTCAGCTCCAGTGACAGCAACAAAGTTTCAATTATAGAAGGTAAATAAATCCCAGAATTAAAAAAAAAAAAAGAAAGAAAAGAAAAGGAGAGGCTGGGAGCTTTAGTGGCCAGCCAGCCTGAAAATGTCCCTCAGCCCCTCACCCAGACTGGCCAGGCACCCCAGTGGGGACCCCCACCCTGAAGGGGTGTGACCAGCTGCAAACAGCCATCAGCCCCTCACCCAGGCTGGCCAGGCACCCAAGCGGGACCCCCACCTTGATCCAGGACACCCTTCAGGGCAAACCAGCCAGCTCTCACCCATGCACCAGGCTTCTATCCTATATAGTAAAAGGGTAATATGCAAACTGACCGTAACAGCAGAAAGACTGGGAATGACTGGTCACTATGACACACACTGACCATCAGGGGGCAGACACTCAATGCAGGAGCTGCCCTCTGGTGGTCAGTGCGCTCCCACATGGGGGAGCTCAGCTCAGTCACAAGCCAGGCTGATGGCTGCCAGTACAGCGGTGGTGGTGGGAGCCTCTCCTGCCTCCTCGGCAGCGCTAAGGATGTCCGACTGCAGCTTAGGTCTGCTCCCCGCTGGCAAGTGGACATCCCCCGAGTGCTGCCAGGCTGCCAGAGGATTGTCTGATTGCCAGCTTAGGCCCAGTCCCCTGGGGAACAGGCCTAAGCCAGCAGGTGGTCATCCCCCGAGGGGTCCCATACTGTGAGAGGGCACAGGCCAGGCTGAGAGACCCCTTCCCCTCCCCCCACCCCCATCCCCCAGTGCACAAATTTTTGTGCACCGGGCCTCTAGTTATCCATAAAATGGAATAATACCAAGCAGAAAGGTTTCAAGAATAAAAGTAATATTCTGTTGATTTAGTCTCTGGTGCTAAGACCTAGGGGTCTGCATTTCTAACCAATTTCCCAAATGATGATTGGTGTAGTACAGGTTCTCAGATTCTAACATGCATCAGAATAATCTGGGAGGCTTGTTAAACATATAGCTGGGCCCCAACTCCAGTTTGTGATTCAGTGGGCCTCAGGTGAGATCTTGACAATTTTTATTTCTAACAAGTTCCTAGGTGATACTGATGCTGTTAGTCTGGAGGCCATACTTTGAGGACCATTGGTTTAATATATATGATGCCACTTTGACCAGCTTAATAAAAATGCAAAAAGGGATAATGGTAATTATTGATCACTCATTACTTACCAGGCACTATTTTATGTGCTTTACATAGATTACTTCATTTAATTCTCTCTGATTCTATGAAATAGGTGTTATCATTATTATCATCTCCATTTTTATAGAGAAGGAAAGTGAGTCACAGAGAAGAGGTCTTGTAACTTGCCCAAAGTCATCTAGCTAGAGACTAACCTGGGGACTCTAGTTCCAGAGCGCACACTCTAAAACATTATTCTGATAAAAAAATAAACCTGATTGTTGTGCAGCCCTCTCTTAAAAAGAATTTTTCCTAATTTAAAATAAATATATTTAGTGTTTATTCTTTTTATATATATATTGATTTTTTACAGAGAGGAAGGGAGAGGGATAGTTAGAAACATAGATGAGAGTGAAACATCGATCAGCTGCCTCCTGCACACCCCCACTCGGGATGTGCCCGCAACCCAGGTACATGCCCTTGACCGGAATCGAACCTGGGACCCTTCAGTCTGCAGGCCGATGCTCTATCCACTGAGCCAAACCGGTTAGGGCTTTAGTATTTATTCTTATGTGAGCCTCACACCAAAGGCTGGAGAACCAGACTTACTTGGGTTCCTGGTTGCAAGGGAAGCCCATTTCAGCTTGTGCTAGCCTGTTGTGCCCACAATCCTGTGTTCAGCTAGGCTTTTGTAGACTTCTTCAGTTTTCTTTTTGTTGTTGAGTTGTTTAGATGTCTTTTTAAAATATTTAAATGAAATATTACTTATTGCATTTGTCTCCTACCATTAAGTTCTTAAGTAAAATATGACATATTTTTTTCCTCCTTCACAGTCTCCTCAGCCATTATGGCTGTCAAGTGGATTGGTGGACATTCTTCTCCTATTCTCTGCCTGAATGCAAGTTCAGAAGGGCTAGTGGCTTCTGGAGCAGAGGGTGGAGATCTCATGGCTTGGGGTGAAGATGGGACTCCATTGGGACATACACGCTTTGAAGGGGCCAATGACGTTACCTGTGTCTTATTCTCTCCCTCCTGCCCCACCAAGCTCTATGCCTCACATGGAGAAACTATTAGCATACTGGATGTCAGATCCCTCAAAGGTTCCCTGGACCATTTTCATGTGAATGAAGAAGAAATCAATTGCCTTTCATTGAATGAAACTGAAAACCTGCTGGCTTCTGCTGATGACTCTGGAGCAATCAAAATCCTAGACTTGGAAAATAAGAAAGTTAGCAGATCGCTGAGGAGACATTCCAACATCTGTTCTTCTGTGGCTTTTCGGCCTCAAAGGCCTCAGAGCCTGGTGTCATGTGGACTGGATATGCAGGTGATGCTTTGCAAAGAATACTTGGGTAATGTCTAGATGGGATTTGTTAGCAGAATCAAATTGATCAGACTAAATATATATCTTTGAATTTTTTATTTTCTACTAACATGAGCCAAAGCTTTACTTTTAACGCATATTTTATGCTAACTTGACAAAGCCTATTAGATTTTATTCACAAAGTAATCGTTAATTCTTTAGTCTTTTCTCTGTGTTTTAATTCAGAGAATTTGATTCAGATATTTGATTCTAAACATTCAGAGAATTCAGATATTTGATTCTAAACATTTTTTAAAAAGGGGCATGCTGAAGGAAGAGTTCATCATCCACTTTCTAAAAAAAAAAAAAAAGTTGGAGGGACTGGGTCTGTTGTTTTATTTTGTTTTTGTTTGGCCAGGGTGGATCTGTTGTTTACTTTAAAATTCTGGGGTGCATTGCCCAGCTGGTGTGGCTCAGTGGTTGAGCATTGATCTATGAACCAGGAGGGCACGGTTCAATTCCTGGTCAGGGAACATGCCCGGGTTGCAGGCTCTGTCCCCTGTAGCGGGTGTACAAGAGGCCCCCAATCAATGATTCTCATCATTGATGTTTCTCTCTCCCTCCCCCTTCGTCTCTAAAATCAATAAATTAATATATATTTTTTTAAATTCTGGAGTATGTTAATTGCATATTGTATATTGGTGGCCAGGTTTGAAGCATTATATTCATGCTGAGTTTTGAAAGGAACATCACAAAATAGCTCATATTCAGAGGAGAGTAGGTATATCTAGAAACCCCATTATGTCTGGAACTGTAGGTGTTTAAATTTTGGTTTTCATGAGGGGGAAAAGTGGAATATGCTGGTCTAAATAGAAGTCATAGGGAAGCAGATTTTTGGTTTAATTAAAGAAAACACTCTCACCCTGATATGTGTTGTTCAGTTGGTTAGAGCACTGTCCTGTACACTGAAAGGTGTTGATTCCCGGTAGGGGACTTATGGGAGACAGCCGATCAATATTCTCTGTGTTCTCTCTCGTTCGTTTGTTAGTTCTCTCTCTCCCTACCGCCCCCTCCCCCCACTTCCTCTCTAAAATTAGTACAAGCATGTCCTCAGGTGAGGATTGAAAAAAAAACCACAACGCTTTCAAATAGCCAAATAGCTTGAACTTTCCCATAGCAGATGTGCTTTCTCTTGAGAGTAAATCTCATATCACCGGAATGAGAATAATCATGGCTTCTTTTTGGTGAGCACTTAGTACTTGCCAGTGTTTTACATATATTAGCTTTCATTCTAATTATGCCCTGCTAGATAGCTATTCTTTTTTATACATGAGGAAACAGATTCAAATTTAGTGTTCACACAGCTGTATGAATTGGGATTCAAACCGCAATCTCTCTGGCTCCAAAGCCTATATTTTATCTGCATGATATTTCAAGCAGAATACCATGAATAATGTGGTAAAAAAACGTTTTTGGTTTGGGAACACATCACTTCCAGAAAAAGAACCATTGTTTATTAAATGACCTATATGCCCACCACTATTCTAGGCATTTCATCTACTTTTTCAACTATAAACAGTATCTTTCTTCTGAGACTCTGTTAATCACATCAAATATTTTGTCTTTCCACCTTCTTGGCCAGTGATCTTTGCTACTCCCCCTCTACCCTCCTCACCCCTTCAGAATTTAGAAATAGATGAAGCTGATTTTTGTTGTCATTGTGACTGCCACTTCCCCTCTCTCAGGCTACTGGCATTTAGTAGGCAGAATCAGTGGATGTCCTGCAGTCCCTAAACAGTGAAGAATTGTCCTACCCAAAATACCTATTTAGAATTATTCTAAACTTATTGGGCACAGTGAGTCTATAACCTCTAAAGTCTTTTTCCACTCTAGGTCTTTTTTATTTTTTAAAAAATATTTTTACTGATTTTTAGAGGAAGGGAGGGGGGGAGGGGGAGAAACATTGATGTGAGAGGATGGAGCCTGAAACCTGGGCATGTGCTCTGACTGGGAATCGAACCAGCAATCTTTTGCTACAAGGGATGATGTCCAACCCACTGAGCCACACTGGCTGGGGCTCTACTCCTAGGTCTTGATCAAGCCCTTTAAGACCTACGATTTTCTACTGTAGTGGTGATAATCTTCCTACTTGGTTGTGCAGAAAGATCTACACAACCAGGTGGATATCTGTTTTAAGTAGGCAGATTGTACAGTGTCTCTTTGACTAGTCCTCTTATCAGTTTTCAATCACTGGTTCGTTATTTAATTACTAGGCATGGCAATAATGCAAAATGACCTGTATTCTTCAGATTAGAAAAGAAGTGTGGGCATCCAGAATTTACCATTTGCATCCAGTTCTAGGTAGGAAGCTTTAGTAGCGGCAACTGCTAGAGCAGGATAAGAAATAAATATTTTATGACAAGGAGGCATAGGTCCTTGCTTGACTGCTAAGAATTGTTAAAAGTTCACTGTAGATTACCTTTTGCACTGGTTGTGATATAGCAATAGTGGCTAAGACAACACAACCATTCTTTTAAGAAATTATTTCCTTCGTACAATCTGCCGAAACCGGTTTGGCTCAGTGGATAGAGCGTCGGCCTGCGGACTGAAGGGTCCCAGGTTCGATTCCGGTCAAGGGCATGTACCTGGGTTGCGGGCATATCCCCAGTGGGAGATGTGCAGGAGGCAGCTGATCGATGTTTCTCTCTCATCGATGTTTCTAACTCTCTATCTCTCTCCCTTTCTCTCTGTAAAAAATCAATAAAATATATTAAAAAAAAAAAAAGAAAAAAGAAATTAATTCCTTACTGAAGGTGAAACTCTAATTTCTTCCACAATTTACCTTTTAAAACCTGATTCTCCTTTATACTTTAAGAATATCCAGCCTATAGGGGAGTCTAAGAATCCTATATAATAAAAGGCTAATATGCAAATTGACCAAACAGCAGAACAACTGGTTGCTATGATGCGCACTGACCACGAGGGGGGCAGATGCTCAATGCAGGAACTGCCCCCTGGTGGTCAGTGTGCTCCCAAAGGGAGAGCACTGCTCATCCAGAAACCAGGCTCATAGCTGGTGAGCACAGCGGCAGTGGTGGGCCTAAGCCATCAGTCAGACATCCTCTGAGGGCTCCCAGACTGTGAGAGGGTGCAGGCCATGCTGAGGGACACCCTTGACTGCATGAATTTAGTGCACTGGGCTTCTAGTATAGTTATAATATTGGGAGGAAGTTCTTATCAGGTTAATTTTGAGTTATTTCTCTCTGAGCAAATGTATTTTATCTCAAGGCAGAAATTTCATTACTACCATTCACAGTAGATATGTTCAACACACCTATCCTTGTTATTATAGAAATTATAAAAATTATATCTTTTGATTTAGGTAGGTTTAAGTAATTAGGCAAAGCATACTCAGAGAGTTAGAGATTTATTTATTTGTTTAACTCTCCAACCCCATGCTCTCCCAAAGGAAGAGAAGAACGGTCATCAATGGGCAATAGCATTGCAAAAGCAACATCAAAAGCCAGCTTCACGCCGAAACCCGTTTGGCTCAGTGGATAGAGCATCGGCCTGTGGACTGAAAGGTCCCAGGTTCGATTCCGGTCAAGGGCATGTACCTGGGTTGCGGGCACATCCCCAGTAAGAGATGTGCAGGAGGCGGCTGATCGATGTTTCTCTCCCATCGATGTTTCTAACTCTCTATCTCTCTCCCTTCCTCTCTGTATAAAATCAATAAAATATATTTTAAAAAAAATTTAAAAAAAAAACAACACTCAGAAATGATAAAAAATTAAAAAAAAAAAAAAGCCAGCTTCACACTCAGGAGAGAACGCTGCACCTTTTCCTCATGGTTTCAGGTGTTCCACATGTTCAGAGAAACTTCTTTAGTAACGAACTGTAGAAATCATCCCTGAAAGTATAGTCTTGAGTGTCCAAACTGTGATTAATTAAGACACTTGAGACCACTTAGTTTTATATTAGATGCAAATAATAATTATAGTGTATGTGAAGGTATAAAGAATAACATTAAATAGGCATGCTCGCTATCCAGGAGCACTGGAAGTATGTTCCAGTCTTTCCCTCCCCCCTCTTCTTCCCTTACAGGCTCCCCTCTTCTCTCAGTGCGTGCATCTCCCAACTCTAGGGGACCCCATGAGACTTGCAACTACAGGAACAATGGGCAGCAGCAGCTTGTCCCAGGCTAACCCCCCAAACCTGTCTCCAAAGCCCCTTTTTCTCTGACTTTCCAGTGAGCCAAGCAGCCCCACCTAGGCTCATTTCTTTCCTATAACATTTTTAGAGAACCAAAGCAGCCCCACCTAGGCTCTCTCCTAATGCTGCTTCTATCCAAGGCCCTCCCTTGTTTCACTATCCCCAGCTTTAATGACGTACTGTACTCTAAAAGTCAAAATGAAAGGAAAAAAAAGAATGAAATAGTTTTTTCTTTGGAAATCTGAAACCATCATATATTTCTATAGTATACATGACTCCCCCCTCTTCCCCTCTCCCCCCCAATATCCACACCTGGAAAGGTTGTTCTTGTTTCTGGAGTTTGAAAGGTCATTAGTACTAACACAAGGATCAGGATGATGGAGGAGACTTTTTTTCCTTTAAAATTAATCTTTACACTTGATTTTAGCCAAAAGGCTGAGAAGTGATAAATGAATCTCTTATGTGGAAAGAAATGGTTTTTGTAGGGGAAGAAATAGTGTGCATGTGTGTTTTTATTGTAGGGGGAGTAATTTTTGAGCAGGGTCACTTTGATATGATTGCATTCACTTCTAAACATTGGCCAGTTGTCCACTTTCTCTCCCTTTTAATGTTTTATAGGACTACTAGAGGCCCAGTGCATGAAATTCGTGCGGGGCAGGGGGGGCATCCCTCAGCCAAGCCTGCACCCTCTCCAATCCGGGATCCCTCTGTAGGTTTAGGCCCGATCCCTGGGACATCCTTCTCACAATCTGGGACCACTGGCTCCTAACTGCTCACCTACCTGCCTGCCTGCCTGATCACCCCTAACTACCCCCTCTGCCAGCCTGATCACCCCTAATTGCCTCTGCCTGCCAGTGTGATCGCCCCTTACTGCTACCCCCCCCACTGGCCTGGTTGCCCCCAACTGCCCCCACCCCTGCCGGCCTGGTCGCTCCCAACTGCCCCCCCCTGCTAGCCTGGTCACCCCCAACTGCCCCCCTCTGCCAGCCTGGTTGCCCTTAACTGCCCCCCCCCAGCCGGCCTGGTCACCCCTCACTGCCCCCCACCCCCTGCTGGCCTGGTCGCCCCCAACTCCCCCCCCTCACCCCCCGCATCAGCCTGGTCGCCCCACGCAGCCTGCTGTTCAGTCATGTGGTCGTCCCTCACTAACCCCCCTGCCAGCCTGGTTGCCCCATGCAGCCTGCTGTTTGTTACTGTTACTGTGACAGTGTCCTGGACAATTTGCATATTCCTCTATTATTAGTATAGATAACCTCCAGATCTTTTTGTTTTTGTTTTTGTTTTACACCCAAACTCTTGTACTTTTTTATTCTTCATTATCTCTAGTTCTCCTACTTAGGTGATACAGCTTGAACAGGTGGTTGAGAAATTGTAAAACACCTTGGAATCTTTAGCAGTTAGGAAGAACAAAGAAATATGAAGAGAATGTACAGACAGGAACAATTTGGGAATCTTCAATACTTGGAAATGATTCTTGAATTGGTAGAAACTGGGATGGTTATTAACACATGTAGATGATTTAGTTAATACAAAAATGTTTAAGCTGCTGAAAACACTTTGGGTATAGTTCATGTTTGGATGTCTTAGGAGGATAATAAATATAATCCAGATATTATGGGGCCTGTGTGAGAAAGAACTTGGGGGTAATTGCCAGTACAGTTAAGCTAGCAGATTCTGGAATGTTTATTTTCCTGTGTTCAGGGTGGGGGGTTTTTTGTTGTTTTTGTTTTGTTATTGGTTGTTTTGTGTGTATATGTTTTATTTATTTATTTATTTTTTTATCGATTTCAGAGAGGAAAGGAGAGGGGGAGAGAGAAACATCAATGATGAGAGAGAATCACCAATCTGCTGACTCCTGCATGCCCCACACTGGGGATGGAGCCTGCAAACCAGGCATGTGCCCTGACCAGGAATTGAACTGTGACTTCCTGGTTCATAAGTCTATGCTCAACCACTGAGCCATGCTGGCCAGGCTTTTTTTTTTTTTTTTTTTTTTTTTTTTTGAGAGAGAGAGATTATTTTTTTTTAAATATATTTTATTGATTTTTTACAGAGAGGAAGGGAGAGGGATAGAGAGTCAGAAACATCGATGAGAGAGAAACATCGATCAGCTGCCTCCTGCACATCTCCTACTGGGGATGTGCCCGCAACCCAGGTACATGCCCTTGACCGGAATCGAACCTGGGACCTTTCAGTCCACAGGCTGACGCTCTATCTACTGAGCCAAACCGGTTTCGGCAAGAGAGAAATTATTTTGACATCAAGTTTTAGTACTCATTTTTTGTTATATTTTCTGATATTTCTGATATAAAGTTACTTTATTAGTCTGTTGGCTTCACCCTAATAGCAATTACTGTCCACTTAGTATAATGTTATAAATCCAATCCAAAAGGATTTTCAGTTCTTTTCCTACGAGAAGTAGAAAATAAATGTTACTCTATTTCACTTATTTGGAAAGTAGACTTGATGAAAGATAACCTTCAGTAGAAAACCAAATTCTTAATATCAGCAGTAGTAATCTTATCAATTCAGATCTATGGTTTTTTGTTTTTTTAATTTATTGATTTTTTTACAGAGAAGAAGAGAGAGAGATAGAGAGTTAGAAACATCGATCAGCTGCCTCCTGCACACCTCCCACCGGGGATGTGCCCGCAACCCAGGCACATGCCCTTGACCGGAATCGAACCCGGGACCCCTCAGTCTGCAGGCCGACGCTCTATCCACTGAGCCAAACCGGTTTCAGCTAGATCTATGGTTTTGACTATGTCTAAACAAAGTCTTGCTTACCCTACTATCCATTTTAAGTTGTGAGTCATAATTCAGGGATAATACTAGATAGTATAATAAAGCTGTATATTCTCTCTAAAAGTATTAAAAATATTTTCCTTTTCAAATTGGTTACTGCAGGGAGAAAATGAATCACTATTGAGTGAAATCAATTCACAAACCTTATTGTTTCATTTTAATTAGCACTTCATTTAAATAAATTTAGTAGGTCTGAGATCGTGGTAGGGAACAACAAAAAGCCAAATATACCAAGATGTCAAATTATTCAACATATAGGTGTGGAATTTCTGCTCTTTTCCAGGCATTATACTAAGCATTAGCAAAGATGTATTAAATCTCCAAAAACTGACAAACTATTAATGTTAGTTAATAGAATAGGAATTAAATATGGGAAAGAGAAAAGCAGGCTGGAATAGTGAGGAAAGCCTGCTTGCAGAGACAGGGACTTGAGCTAAGCCCCTAGAATGGATAATTTGGGTAATGGGAAAGTAAAGGAAAACATTCCAGATACAAATTATTGCAGTGATAATCCAGATAGTTTATTTTGTTGATTTTTACTTGTAACCAGCATAGACTAAGATTAATAAATTTCATAATCTTTAATTTTATTTGCAGAGAGGGTAGAATGACCTAAAGAAAACTGGCAACTGCTTAATAATTTAGATTACATTTTAATAGTCTGGTTAATCGAAAGTTATTCAGGACCTTGTTTTCTAAATTCTATCGTACTGCCCATTGGCATTCTAGTTTTGGCACCAGGGTAGCATTCCACTGTCATTTTGTAGTGCCCTCTAAATTTTTTCTTAATATTGCTGGAAATATATCCTACTAATCAATCTCAGACTATTTTGATGATTTTATTAGAAGCAGAATAAGCATAGTAGTTTAGCAAGATGGCTAGAACTTTATTTGACTGTGTAACATCCTTTTGTTTAAAGGTGATGCTGTGGAACCTTCAGAAAGCCCGGCCACTCTGGATTACAAATTTACAGGAGGATGAAACAGAAGAAATGGAGAGCCCACAGTCACCGGGTCAGCTTTTAAATCCTGCTCTCGCCCATTCTGTGTCTGTGGCATCGTGTGGCAATATTTTTAGTTGTGGTGCAGAAGATGGAAAGATTCGAATCTTTAGGGTAATGGGAGTCAAGTGTGAACAGGAATTGGGATTTAAGGGCCACACTTTGGGAGTATCCCAGGTCTGCTTTCTGCCAGAATCTTATTTGCTGCTTACTGGAGGGAATGATGGGAAGGTAATGATGTGGGATGTAAGCAGTGAAGTTGAGAAAAAACAGAAGAGTCCTACAAAACATACCCACAGGAAAAGCACTAAAAGGGCAACTTATACCAACCAGGGTGGAAACACTAATACTTCAGTAACACATGAAGAACAGGGCAAAATTTTACCAAAGCTAAGTATTGAACATGGAGAAAAAGTGAACTGGCTCTTGAGTACAAAAATAAAGGGTTGCCAAAATATATTAGTAGCTGATCAAACTAGTTGTATATCTGTGTATCCCTTAAATGAATTTTCAATCCAATAAAAACATTTGAATAAGCAGTCAACTTTTTAGGTTTAAAAATCTTGTTTCTTTGTTTAAACTGTTTGTCATATGTAGAATAATACCATTCCATTGTATAAATTTTAAGACATTTGAGCAAAAGAAGACAATTGGGTAATACTTCATATAGTGAGTGACATTAAAATTTAGGGGAAGGGAACTAACATTAGCTCAGTACTGAACATATGCCAGTGATTTTACATATATTTCATTTTTTATTCCAAATCAATGATTTCCCCCTTTATTTTGGCACAAGAATTGAGACTTAGAGATGTTAAGTAACTTGAAAACCCAGGAAACTTGCAGATACAGTTACTTGCCTGCAAAGGATCTCAGTTGTCTTGTTAAGTCTCCTACCTCAGGGAAGCCCACATCCTGACCCAAATGTGGTCACTACACTAGTTAGAACATAGTTATTTTGGATTCTAGGATGCTATGAGGAGCCTTACCAGGCTGGAAGAGGAAACTTGTTATTGTTTGTTCTGAGTAAAGCCTAGAAGGCTTTAGTGACAATTTACCTTGTGCTGTTTCTAAGAAGAAAGTTTTAGAATGAAATCAGTTTAGTATATTTGCAGCAATCCTGGCCATGATGCAGGTAGGACCAAGAATAAACTGAAGTCACAAATAAGCTCAAGATAATAAGATAGAAAAAAGACAGAAAAGGTAGAAAGTAGAGGCCAAGATAGAGTATCAGTAGTAAACTTTTCATGGCCTGGATTGCTGTCTTCCTTGCATGTTCTTTCGACTTCTGCTTATACATCCTACTCTTACATTCAAAGTTTTGAAGAGAGAATCTGATTGGTTACCATTATCCTTGTTTGAGGAGAACCCTTTAATAAGCTTCATTTCTGTCAAAACACTTGTTACAAGTGACAGAATTCAAAATTGAATTAGTTTCAGGGAATAAAAAGGAATTTATTGATTCACATAATTGAGAAGTCTAATGATAGCTGACATGTACTACTGGGGTAGCTACACTGATATTAGTCTATAGGTGCCCCTCCTTGTGGAAAGTTTTCTTAGAGGTGAAGAGGTAGAATCCTCACAGTAATTTTGAGCCTGGAACCAGTCATGCCTAAAACAAGTGTATTCCTGAAGCCTCTTTTTTAAAAAAAAAAAAAAGCTTAAGCTATTTGAGCTAGATTTGTTTAACTTACAACTAAAGGAGTCCATTAATTGGGCAATCAGTAAATATTGTTTAGTGATTTCCCTTGGAATTTAAAGAAAGGAGAATATCTAGGCCCTAAAAAATTTATTGACAAAGGACCCTAGCTTGAGTACTGAAAGAAAGAAGATTCTAATCCCAAGACTAGGCAACTTTCTTGGCCATGTTGGGCTTTAGTTTCCTTATTTGAAAGTGAAGGGATTAAATTAGATACTCCTAAGGGGATATACCACTTTTTATTTATTTTTTTGATATGCCACTTTTTAATGAAATGTAGATACTGATATCATATCCAAGAAACTTAGCAATAATTCACATTCTTGCTCTTGACCACCCAGTTGTGACTTAATACCACCCTCTCTCACTAGTCTGGTGATAGGAGCTACAACTGCAGAAGACAGGCCCTTAAGCCATGAGCAAGGCTTATGAGGTGAAAGTCTGGGGCCAAGTAGGACTTTGGCTCAGTCAGGGATCTGAGCAGAAGTGGGTTTCCTTTGTAGCCAACCCTCTTCCTGTGGGGTGCTCCCAGTGGGGAAGATAGCCCCTTCCACTGGGCTAAAGTTAATGTTTCTCTTATCAAGTTAATTTTAAAGTAAGTTGCCAGAGGGATATTGTGGAAGAGTAAACGAGGTACCCTACTGTCACCACCACCAACCACAGGCCATACCCAACCAGAGGAGCAGAATTTTTAAAAAAATATTTCATTGATTTTTAGAGAGGAAGGGAGAGCGAGCTGCCCCCTGCACAGCTCTACTTAAAAGCTTCTGCACTGCCAAAGAAACAATTTTCTTTTTAATAGATTTTCATCGATTTCAGAGAGGAAGGGAGAGGAGAGAGAGAGAGAAACATTAATGATGAGAGAGAATCATTGATTAGCTGCCTCTTGCATGCCCCCTACTCTAGTGGGGGAATCGAGCCCACAACCCAGGCATGTGTCCTTGACCAGAATCGAAGCTGGGACCCTTCAGTCCGCAGGCCGATGCTCTATCCATTGAGCCAAACCATCTAGGGCCAAAGAAACAATTTTCAACAAAATAAAAAGGGCAACCTACAGAATTGGAGAAAATTTTTGCAAACCATGTACTGGATAAGTGGCTAATATCCAAAATTTATAAATCATACAGCTGAATAGAAAAAAATCTTAAGCTGAAAAAAAGGACATTTTTTCAAAGAAGATGTCCAAATGATTAACAGTGCATAAAAAGGTACTGAGCATCACTAATCATCAGGGAAATGCAAATCAAAACCAAGACCAATTATTACTTCGCACCTGTAAAAATACTACCATCAAGGAGACAAGATAAGTGTTGGTGTACATGTGGAGAAAAGGAAACATCTGTGCACTGTTGGTGAGATTTTAAACTGGTTCAACCACTGTGAAGGACAGTATGGAGGTTTCTCAAAAAATTAAAACTACCAAACAATCCAGCAATCTTGGTATATATTCAAAGGAAATGAAGACATATGGCCCAGCCGGTGTAGCTCAGTGGTTGAGTGTCATGGTTCGATTCCTGGTCAGGGCACATTCCTGGCATGCAGGAGGCAGCCAATCAATGATTCTCTCTCATCACTGATGTTTCTATCTCTCCCTCTCCCTTTCTCTCTGAAATCAATAAAAAATATATATATATAGCCGAAACCGGTTTGGCTCAGTGGATAGAGCATCGGCCTGCGGACTGGAGGGTCCCAGGTTCGATTCCGGTCAGGGGCATGTGCCTGGGTTGCGGGCACATCTCCAGTGGGAGATGTGCAGGAGGCAGCTGATCGATGTTTCTCTCTCATCGATGTTTCTGACTATCTCTCTCCCTTCCTCTCTGTAAAAAATCAATAAAATATATTTAAAAAAAAAAATATATATATATATATATATAAAGACATAGCACTCCCATGTTTATTACTTTTTAAAAATCCTAATTGTTGCAAGTATTAGATATTTTCCCCTTATTGCAGCATTATTAATAGCCACAATATGGAAACAATCTAAGTGCCTGTCATCAAATGAAAGGATAAAGAAAATGTGATACACACACACACACACACACACACACACACAAATGGAATACATGTACTATCCAGCCATGAAAAAAGGAAATTCTGCCATTTGCAGCAACATAGATAGACCTTTAGCACATTATGCTAAGTGAGATAAGTCAGAGAAAGACAAATACTATGACACCTCATGTAAAATCTAGAAAAATCGAAATCATAAAAGCAGAGAGTAAAATAGTGGTTACTAGGGGCTCAGGTGTGGGGGAATGGGAAAGATGTTTAAAGGTACATGTTTGCAACTAGTAAAGTCCTGGAGACCTAAAACACAGTACGGTGGTTATAGACAAAAAAAAAAAAAAAAACTGTTATGTTAAACTTGCTGAAACTAGGTTAAGATCTTAATTGTTCCTAACACTAGAAGTTATGTGATACAGTAGAGGTGTTAGCTAACACTACAATGTCAATCATCGCAATATAACTATCAAATCAATATGTTGTACACCTTAAACTGATTTTTTTAAAGGCTGCTGTTATAAAAGTAAGTCTCAAGACAAGTTTCTTGGTGCTCTTTCCAAACTTACAACCTCTCAGTGCCCTTGTATGTG
The DNA here is from genome assembly GCF_964212035.1 of Myotis nattereri. Lineage (NCBI taxonomy): Eukaryota > Metazoa > Chordata > Mammalia > Chiroptera > Vespertilionidae > Myotis > Myotis nattereri. Next base: position 53,791,254 of record NC_138077.1, read on the forward strand.
GGAGATTTGGAGCTTTCTCATCGTTAATGTTTGTCTTGTTTAGATTTATCACTACGAATTTTTCACTTAAGATAAGAATATTTTTCCTTAGGCTTAACAACTTAATGCGTTTTCCACCCTTTATTTTTGTAGTTTAAAAGAGGATGTTAGGCCCTAGCCATGTAGCTCAGTTGCTTAGAGCATTGTCCTGATACATAAAGGTTGAGTGTTTGATTCCCGATCAGGGCATGCAGGAATCAACCAAGAATGCATACATATGTAGAATAACAAACTTCTCTCTCTCTCTCTCTCTCTCTCTCTCTCTCTCTCTCTCTCTCTCTCATTAATGAATTTAAAAAATTAAAGTTAGGCCCTGGCCAGTGTGGCTAAATGGTTAGAGTACCGACCTGTACACCAAAGGGTGGTAGGTTCAATTCCCGCTTAAGGGCAGGTACCTGGGTTGTATCTGTGGGAGGCAACCAATTGATGTGTCTCTCTCTTATGGATGTTTCTCTCACCCTCCCTCCCTCCCTTCATTCCGCTCTCTAAAAATCAATGGGAAAATAAATCCTTGAGTGAAGACTAAGAAAAAAATTTTTTAACTTAGGATATTAGAAATAATACAAACGAGTTATAACTGGGCAGACACAGGTCCCCCAAACCCAATAGAGTCACTCAAAAAAAGTGTCAATAACCCCTCTCCCCAGTGTCCCATTATCAATTTCCCACTCATCAATAGCAGTAGCAAAAGTAATAGGAAGAATTTATCTTGTATGACATGTTATATAGTATCTTTGGTTTGAAAAAAACTCAAAATATAAAAGTTTTAAAATAAATGGCAGGTGATTTATTTTAATCTAAAATTTACAAACAATGCATAAACCAAATGATGGATGTAACTCATTTAGAGAAAAGTTGTATATGAGTCATAACTCTGCCCAAGGTAGTATCAACTTGCCAAATTCAAAAGAACCTTCTTTAAAGCAGTTAATGCTAAATCCATGATGTGAGAAGTGATTTAGTATCAGCAAAACAGCATCAGCCATCATAATACATTAATGTTGACAATTTTATTAGTTGTAATTTGGGTTGTATTTAATATGTAGATTTGTTTTGATTTTATAGTTGCATAAGCGTTCTAAGAAGTTTATGCCTAATACTGGGTTTGATATTAAAGCAACATTATATTAAAGTAGTTTTAGTATAATAATTAAAAATAATAAATCCTAGAAGTCTAATAATTTTTTATTTTAAAAATACACAGCACTGAAGCTTGAGTGCGTGGACTTGTCGATAATGTCCCGGAAATCCTCTTTAGTGGCCTTTAGCATCTCCTGTTAAGACTAGGAGTGATGTTGCTGGGGAGCGTAGGAAAACAGCAAGGCTGGAACAAATAGCTTGCTCTGAAAGAAGGTATTCTAGAGAAGCACATGAATTTTCTGTATAAATTCTAAGGTAGCTAGGTAGGGAAACTAGTCACATTATCAATAGGAGACTTTGGGATCAAGAATGAAATCCAGCCGAAACCGGTTTGGCTCAGTGGATAGAGTGTCAGCCTGCGGACTGAGAGGTCCCGGGTTCGATTCCGGTCAAGGGCATGTGCCTGGGTTGCGGGCACATCCCCAGTGGGGGATGTGCAGGAGGCAGCTGATCGATGTTTCTCTCTCATCGATGTTTCTAACTATCTCTCTCCCTTCCTCTCTGTGAAAAATCAATAAAATATATTAAAAAAAAAAAAAAAAAAAGAATGAAATCCAGCCTGGCCGGCATGGCTCACTGGTTGAATGTTCACTATGAACCAGGAGGTCACGGTTCGATTCCATGCCAGGGTTTCGGTCTCGATCCCCTGGGGCATGCAGGAGGCAGCTGATCAATGACTCTCTCTCATCATTGATGTTTCTAGCTCTCTCCCCCTCTCCCTTCCTCTCTGAAATCAATAAAAAATGTTTGTTTTTTAAATAAGTATGTCTTAAGGTATGGATTTAAAAATATATATCTAGATCCCTGGGTCCTCTAAAAAATCTGAATCAGTACAAGTTATAGAGGTTTAATATTTACAGATGGGGAAGAGCGACCAGGGAGAGCTCAATGAGGGGAAAAGGAGACATATGTAATACTTTCAATAATAAAGAATTTAAATAAATAAAAATATTTACAGCCGAAACTGGTTTGGCTCAGTGGATAGAGCGTTGGCCTGCGGACTGAAAGGTCCCAGGTTCGATACCGGTCAAGGGCATGTACCTGGGTTGTGGGCACATCCCCAGTGGGAGATGTGCAGGAGGCAGCTGATCGATGTTTCTCTCTCATCGATGTTTCTAACTATCTCTCTCCCTTCCTCTCTGTAAAAAATCAATAAAATATATTTTAAAAATAAAAAATAAAAATATTTACAGATCAATTCACCCTTCAAAAATATTTAAAAATCTGGATTATATATTTTTATTGATTTATACATCTGTCATAATGGCTAATATTTTAAAAAATGGTGAGAACACCAAATGCTAGTAAGGATTAGAGAACTAGATCTATAATTTGTTGCTTGTGAGGATGTAAAATGGTACAGCCATTCTGAAGAGGTTAGCAAGTTTCTTATAAAACTAAGCATGCCAGTACTGTATGACCCAGCAATTGCACTCCTGGGTATTTATCCCAGGAAAAAACATATGTTCGCATAAAAACCTGTACATGGATATTTATAGCAGCTTTATTTCTGATAGCCCCAAACTAGAATCAGCCCAGATTCCTTAAACAGGTTAATGGCTAAATAAACTGTGATAATATCCACTCAATGAAGTACTGCTTAGAATAAAAAGGAACAAACTGTTGGTATATGCAGCCACCTGGATGTTCATATAGATTTTCAAATTTATTGCATGAATTTGTTTATAATACCCTCTTAGCTTTAGCCCTAGCCAGTGTGGCTCAGTTGGTTGAGCATCATTCTATGCACCCAAAGATCACAAGTTTTATTCCCAATCACGCACATACCCAGGTTATGAGTTAGTTCCCCGGTCAGGGTGTGTGCAGGAAAGCAACTGATTGATGTTTCTCTCTCTAAAAAAATCAATAAAATGTGACTTTATTTAAAAATATATCCTTTTAGTTTTCCTTTTTTTTTTTTTTTTTCTGTAAGCAAACAGCAGAATTAACAACATTTAGCAACTCCATACTGGCTTTTGTTACACCAGGGAAGAGTGATAAATTGAACAGGCACAGACTAACAGATATCAGATAGCCCCTCACCCAGCCCTGCAGCGCTGCAGGAAAGGGACTCTCCGATCGCTTGTCCAGCGCCGCTCTTCAGAGGATGCGCCTTTAAATTCTGGGTTGTTCTTATATTATCAATCTGATGACCACATCATAGTACCAAAATAGCCCCCAAAATGGAGTTCAGATTTGATCAAAACATAAATCCAGGGTGTGTGGCCCTGTACAGTTATAAAGGACAGGTAGAAGGAAAAGACACCGTGCAGCTCTATCTGCTCAGGTCTCGCCTGTGAGAGTGGGAACAGGCAAGAGGAGAAATCAACAGGCATCACTGAACTTGAGAACACTGCTTGGGGCCCCGGGTGATGTCTGTCTCCTGGCTTTCCCCTATTTCCCGGCCAGCTGCTCATAGAGCTTGGCACAGTCATCCCATTCCGCCTGGTAACACGTGCCTGCCGCTGGGGGCCCGAGGTCGTACTTTTTGCGGAAAGATGCCACCTTGAATTTGCCACGGTGGTCTCCAGATCGGTTGCTGAGAACAGGCTCGTCACACTTCAGGGGGTTGGCCTGCTCATAAACCAGCCAGACGTAGCGGTGAAGACCTGTGCCCTTGGGAGGCCCAGAGCCCACATAATCAGGGAGGACGGTGCCACTGCTGATGTCGTTGCCCTTCATGTTGACCGCCAGGAAATGGTGCCATTCCCTAAATTTGGGGTCCTTTCTGCCTGGAGCATCTGGGTCTGTCAAGACCAGGGTGTAGAGTTTACTTGAATCAAGGCCATCCCATGAAATACCAGCGGGCCGGTTCTTAACCTGGGTGGGCGTCAGCACTTTGCCCAGCTCGGCGACCTCCGCCCCGGAGTATCTGACCTGCAGCGGGTGCTTGGGACTCTCGTCCACCTCCTGCAGGCTCAAGGGCCCGGACCGCTGGCTGAGGTCCACCGGCATCGCGCGGCCGAGCGGGGACTGCCCGGGAGACGCGGGGGAACTAGGAGCAGGCCAACAGGCCGGAGACCCCTTTTAGTTTTCTAATACCTGTTTACATGTATAGTGATGTCCTCTTCTTCAATCCTGTTATTGCTTATCTGGTTTCTCACTTTTAGTAGTCTTATCAAGAGCATGTCTTTTTTTTTTTTTTTTTTTTTTTTTTTCCAGGAGCATTTCAATAGTAATAGCCTTTTCAAAGAACCAATGTTTGCCTTCGATAATTCTATTACTTAGCTATTTTCTGTTTCTCCTTCAGTCTATCATCTTTAGGTTTAATTCTTTTTCTAACATCCTAAGATAAACACTTAGCTTACTTATATTTCAGCCTTCTTTGCATATATGCATTTATATTAAGTGTACAGAATAGACAAATCTATAGAAACAGAAAGTAGGTAAATGGTTGCTAGTGCTGGTGACAGGGAAAAGGAATTAGGAAGGAATGGGGAGTGATTGTGGTGATGGTAAATATACTAAAACCTCTTGAAATTTATATTTAAAATGAGTCAATTGTGTGATATATGAAATAAAGCTGTTAAAAATACATACTGCCTGATCCCATTTACAAAAAGTTCAAAAACAGACAAAACTAATAACTAATGTACTAGTATAATGAGACATAGTGGTTATCTTTTGGGAAGATAAGGAGAACAATGACTAGGAAAAGTCCCAGGGGTTATGCCTGCGAGAGTCCACGGCCAGCGTTGCTTTCGCACAAATGATACACAAGACGAAATATTATTTTGAATACCGGGGGAACGAGAGGACAACTTAACCATGGAAGTCAAGTTCTCTCCGTTGCTCCTTTCCCAGCTGCTTTTATTAGCTAGAATACAATTTAACCCAATTTTGAAACTAACTGCCCAGAGTTAGCTTGGACCCCACAGGTTAAGGAGTCAGTCCCACAAGTCTGCTCCCACTTCAGATGCCAATCAAAAGTCCCAAGTTGTCACCTGTACTTCTGACTGTCTGGCTGTACATCAAGGGTTCCCATGACCCTCTCCTCAAGTTTGATAATTTGTTAGAATGGTTCACAGAACCCAAGGAAACAGTTTACTTACTATTACTGATTTATTACAAAAGATATATTGAAGAATACAAATGAATAACCAGATGAAGAGATGCATAGGGTGAGGTCTAGAAGTGTTCAAAGCATAGGAGCTTCTGTCCCTGTGGATTGGGGGTACTCCACCCGCTCGGCATGTGGATGTGTTCTTGTTCACCAAACTTCAGGTTCTCCAAACCCCTTTGGTCTGGGTTTTTATGGCTACTTCATTACAGTAGGCATGGTTGATGAAGTCATTGGCCACTGGTGATTAACCTAGTCTCCTGCCCTGACCCCTTTCCCAGAGCTTCAGGGATGGGGCTGAAAATTCCAACCTTCTAATCATGAGGTTGTTCTGGCAACCAGCCCTACATCCTTAGGGGCTTTCTAAAAATTGCCTCATTAATATAAACTTGGGTGTGTTTGAAAGGGGCTGGTTATGAATAACAGGACATTCCTTTCACTTTAATCATTTCAGAGCTACTTTTAACTGGAGGATTAAAACCAAATATAATAAAAGATGCTCCTTTCACCTGTTTCTGGAGCTGGGGACAAAGAAACAAATATCATAACAAAAGATGTCCCTTTTGTTCTTATCACTTAGAAAGTTACCAATGTTTTAGAAGCCCTGTGCCAAGAACCATGACAAAGACCAAATATAAATTTCTTATATCACAGCATCACCGACATTAAGTTTGTAAATACTTCAGTTTTTGGAAACCATTATTAATTTTTTAAAAATATTCCTGTAAAATATTATGCTAAATGAAATAAGCCAATCTGAGAAGGACAAATATCACATGATCTCACTTATTTGTAGAATCTGATGAACAAAATGAATTGACCAACAAAAGACCAGAAGCATGGAGGCATGGAACAGATTGATATACCCTGATGTAGGGTTAGGGGGACTGGAAAAGACAAACCAAATAAGTTATATACTTACTAGAGGCCCGGTGCATGAAATTGTGCGTGGGTATGGTCCCTAGGCCGAACCTGCAATCAGGGTCATCTTGCCCCACCCACCCCGGTTCCCTGTTCGCCATCTGGTGATGGGAGCCTGAGGGCCAGGAGAGGGACTGAGCGGTCAGCCGTTGCTGCCTGTGTGTGGGGGGCGACCAGCAAGGCAGAGGCCTTGGCCTAGTGCCGCCTACATCCCCTGCCACCCAACCCGGTTCCCATTCACCATGGGCAAGTCAGAGCCTGCCGTCTGGGGAAAGGGACCAAGAGGTAGTCAGTGTACCTCATAGTGACTGGTCAAGCAGTTGTTCAGGTTGTTCTGCCATTATGATCGCTGGTCTTTTATTATCTAGGACAGTGGTCGGCAAACCGCGGCTTGCGAGCCACATGCGGCTCTTTGGCCCCTTGAGTGTGGCTCTTTCACAAAATACCATGTGTGGGCGCGCATGTACAATGTGATTGAAACTTTGTGGCCCATGCGCAGAAGTTGATTTTCGGCCTGGGTGAGTCTATTTTAAAGAAGTGGCGTTAGAAGAAGTGGGGGGTGTTGGTTGGACAGAGACGCTGCGCAGGAGGGCCGTGGGATATGCAGCGTGGGGGGGAGGGAGGTGTGCGTGATTCATGCAGGAGCTGAGTGAGCCAGTCAGTCAGCAGTCTCATTGTGCAGTGGTGAGTGCTAGTCGTGTCCGCAAATCGCGCGCGGGTGACAAAAGTACCTACTGGAAGCATAAAGTTACCTGTATTTTTCCAACCAGCTGCAAATCCTACAGGTATTTTTGTCATCAATTTAAGAATTGTAATTCTTTTGTGTTGGTGGCTTTATTATTATAAAATGAAACATTTTTTTAGGTGCCCTGTTTGAGATGGCTTCAAAGAAGAAGCAAAGAAAAACGGAAGACAAAAACCGTGAATTTAAAGTTGAATGTACCTACCTATATAGTTTAAGTTTAAAAAATTTGGCTCTCAAAAGAAATTTCAATCGTTGTGCTGTTGATATTTGGCTCTGTTGACTAATGAGTTTGCCAACCACTGATCTAGGATATGCATAGCCCATGGACACAGGCAATAGGGTAGTGAAGACCTGGGAGGGAGGGAGGGAGGGAGGGAGGGAGGGAGGGAGGGAGGGAGGGACGGAAGCCAGTCCATCCTTGCTGCTTGACACAGTCGCTGCAGGAAAGAAACATCTGTATAGCATATGTTTCAAGGGACCTGGCATATATAGCATACTGTTCCTAATACGTTTGCTCCCCTTAGTGCTATGTGCTTTAACCAAGGTCACCTCTCCAAGAAAGGTTGTTTCCCCAGGTAACGATTTTTCCCTGAAGTTAGGGAGGGGATAAAACCCCTTAACTAAATGCCAGGCGGGTAGTTAATCACTTGAACTACGAACAATCACCCTTAAGCTACATAATCTTTACTCCCAGGAATGGAGATCAGAAATGCCCTAACCTTTGGAATAGAAATTGACAGGATTAAAATCGACTGGTATAAATACAGATGTAACAAGACAATAAAAGACACACAGAACCTGGCGACCGAACCTGGCAGAACCTGGCTGAAGAACCTAGTGAGAGAACATGGCAAGAGAACCTGGACAGAACCTGGGTGGAGATCCTGGTCAGAACCTGGCTATGCTGATCATCTGAATGCTGCCTCCATGTCATTCCTTCTTCGCCGACTCCGTCCACACCTTTGGGAACCCCTGGACCTGCTGGGGCTGGACCCCAATAGAGGGAGGGAGGGGATGAGAGGATGGGGGCAACAGGGTAGAGATGGGAGATATCTGTAATACTAGCAACAATAAAATATATATTAATAAATAAATAAAATTATTCAATAGATTGATAAGTAGATAAGCCATATGTAAAGAACTGCTTTCACCAGTTCCTTAATGGAAGCTCCCATAAGAACCCCACTGTCTGTTGAGTATGTCTATACATCTATAATAAATGTGAAAGTAACACATTTTGGGGTCAATGGCTGATCTTGCTGTAAGTACATGTAAGTCTTAATTTGATGTACACCAGAAGCAGGACCTAAGGAGAGAATTACACATATTTTGTGAGGTGATTCTATTGACAGGGAACTGCACCAGATGTTAGACCTCAGTCCTTGGGTTCAGCTAAGAAAAGAACTCAGGCCCTGGCCGGCTTGGCTCAGTGGATAGAGCGTCAGCCTGCGGACTGAAGGGTCCCAGGTTCAATTCTGGCCAAGGGCACATGCCTGGGTTGCGGGCTCGTTCCCCAGTAGGAGGCAGCCAATCAATGATTCTCTCTCATCATTGATGTTTCTATCTCTCTCTCCTTCTCCCTTCATCTCTGAAGTCAATAAAGAAATATATTAAAAAAAAAAAAAAAGAACTCAGAGCCAAGGAACTAAAATACAACCAAAGTTTATTTAGAAAGTCACAGAGGTAGCCCTGGCCAGGTAACTCATTTGGTTAGAGCATTATCCTAATACACCAAAGTTGCTGGTTCAATACCTGGTCAGGGCACATACAAGAATAAACTAATGAATGCATAAATAAGTGGAACAAATGGATGTTTCTCTCTCTTTCTCTCCCTCTCCCTCCTTACCTCCCTCTCAGCTGTGTGGACTCCGGGAAAAAGTTACAGAGCGTTCAGTATTATTAGAGGTTTCACAACATCCACTGGGAGTCTTGGAAAGTATCCTCCACAGATAAGAGGGGGCGGGGGCCCTACTGTATATTATTTTCAGGGTTACAACATAATGACCTGGTAAAAAAGTATATATTGAGTTATTATCAACACAATAAATCTAGTTAACATCCATCACCACACAGAACTACCAATTTTTTTCTTGTGATGAAAGCTTTCAAGAACACTCTTAACAACTTTCAAATATACACTGAGTGGCCAGATTATTATGACCACCTGACGTTTGTAGGCAAATTAGCTATAATTTCGCGCTGAAGTTGCTAGGGGGCCAGACCATTATAAATAGGGAAGCAGGTTGTTTACCACAATAGTAGAAGTGATTTTTTTTTTCTGAAGATATGGGTAAACAATGCAATTTAACAGCCTTTGAATGTGGGAAATATATATATACACATATAGTACATTATTATTAATTATAGTCTTCATGCTGTTCATTACATACCCAAGACTTATTTTTTTTTAATATATTTTATTGATCTTTTACAGAGAGGAAGGGAGAGAGATAGAGAGTTAGAAACATCGATGAGAGAGAAACATCGATCAGCTGCCTCCTGCACATCTCCTACTGGGGATGTGCCCGCAACCCAGGTACATGCCCTTGACCGGAATCGAACCTGGGACCTCTCAGTCCGCAGGCTGACGCTCTATCCACGGAGCCAAACCGGTTTCGGCCACATTTTCTTTTTAAAATTTTTTTTTTATTGATTTCAGAAAGGAAGGGAGAGGGAAAGAGAGATAGAAACATCAATGATGAGAAAGAATCACTGATTGGCTGCCTCCTGCACACCCCACACTGGGGATCGAACCTGCAACCTGGGAATGTGTCCTAACTGGGAATCAAACAGCAACCTGTGTGCACAGGAGGACACTCAACCAACTGAGCCACACCAGCCAGGGCCACATTTTTAAAGTAAAGTCCTATCTCCCCAAGTAGAGTTTGAATCCCTTAAATTCCGGAATCCTGTTTTATGCCTGTTTTTATTTCCAATACCTAACCTAATACTAGAAGCTCTCAATAAATGGTCTGGGGCTTTCTTTAAACCTAATTTAGATGACAATTGAATAATGTTAAAATTTGAGTTATATTTCCATCAAACTTAATCCTAGTATATGTCTACCTTTGTGTATCCATATATACATTTACCAGAACATACTTACTAGAACCACAATTACATCTGATTTTTGTGCTTTGTTGATGTACTACAGCTCATTTTTCAGAGGCAAACATCATAGTGAATTCCAGGACACCTGCGTCCACACGATCATTTCATTGAAACTATATTTGGATGTACAAGCTATTAAAAGCTTCTTGTACTGAGTGACCTTTCAGGCAGAATTCAGACCTAATACTCACGCTGGTGCTGCCTGTTGCTGAGTGGAAGACAGCAGGAAATCCTGGATTCAAACCTCTATTGGGTTTTTGTTTTGCTTTTGTTTCCTTTCATTTTGCCTTAAGAAGATGAACAATGAAATCGCAACCCTGATATCCTTGAAAGAGACGATGAAAAGGTTGCTAAGGGCTACAGGGAGGGAGCAAGTATAAGCCTTCTTTACTGGGAAGGTGGGTTAAAGAAGTATAAGGATTAAAAATAGGAAAAGAACTATAGACATGCCAATTAGACTTCTATGTCTGTTAAAGTGGTGTAAGTCTTCCAGGTTAAAAGAAATATGTAAGTTAATAATAAAGAAAACTGTACTCCCAGGTACAAGCATTCCATTAAATTATGCATGTGCTATATGGTAGGTAAAAATAAATGAAATGTGGTTTCTGCTCTGAAGGTGCTCACTGCCTGTAGGGATAACAAAAAGTATTCAAAAATACTTAAAATTTATTGTGATTGGCCATATAATGGTCATGTTCCGAAAAGGCTATGAAGAGAGGATCAATTAATTTTGTCTTTTATTCTAGGAAAAGGAATTCTTCACAGAGAACATTTAAGCTAGATCTTAAAGTGTGAGTAGGAGTTTATAAGAAAAATATGGAAGGGAACTCTAGACTGGAGAAGCAGTACATGTAAGCCATATAAGCTTGGAATCGCATACCGTATTCAGTCAGCAGCTAGATGTCTCAATGATTGGTGGCTAGGCTGTGGGAGGAGTGGCAAAAGATGGGAGCACAGGGTAAACGATTTTATGTTTCCTGCTGAGGAGATACAGCTTGGATCTAACAGTATCACTGGGCAAGTCAGGGTGGCATAAAAAGTTGAAGGACATGATCAGAAGTGTGTTTCAGGAGCATATTTCTGGAGGATGGGTTGGACGTTGCAGAAATTGATAGCAGGGATCCAGCTAGGCTGCTGTAATCCTAGGTCTCTCTTCCTCTCCCTCACTTCCCCCTCTCTAAAAAAAAAAAAAAAAATGTACAAGAAAAAGACTCTGAACCCCTCCCTCCAAGAGCGTACAATTTTGTTCATGAAAAACAAACTCAAAATAAAGCAGTAGGTGGGAGTGACAGGTGATAGAGGTAGTCCTTGTGAGAATAAAGTATGCAGGGAGATCTTCAGGAAGACAGTCTGGGGATTCAAGCAGGCAGTGGACTTTGAGCTTATCCTTAAAGGAAGGATAGTATTTAAACAGAATAGGGTAGAGAAAGCAGTCTTATTAAATACTGGTTCCAGCACTAGCTAACTATATGACATTAGGTCTCAATCTTTTTTAAAAATATATTTTCATTGATTTCAGAGAAGAAGAAGAGGGAGAGAGAGATAGAAACATCAGTGATGAGAGAGAATCATCGATCAGCTGCCTCCTGCACAACCCCCACTGGGGATCGAGCCTGCAACCTGAGCATGTGCCTTGACTGGGAATCGAACTGTGACTGCCTGGTTCAGAGGTCGACATTCAACTACTGAGCCACACTGGCCAGGGAGGTCTCAATCTTTTTGATATTTAATATCTTTATCTGTAAAATAGTAGAAATGATGATTTCACTTCTTATTGTGAGACTCAAAAGTAATGCTTGTATAAAATACTATTTTTTTCTTTTTTAAAAAAGATATGTTTTTATTGATTTTAGAGAGAGAAGAATGGAGAGAGAGAAACATTGATCTGCTGCCCCTACTGCCCACCACCAGGTATTGAGCCCCCAACCAAGGCATGTGCTCTGATCGGAGATTGAACCAGCGACCCCTTGGTGCATGGGACAAGGCTCAACCAACTGAGCTACTCCAGCCAAGGGCTGTATAAAATACTTTTAAAATATATATATATTGCCCTAACCAGTTTGGCTCAGTGGATAGAGCGTTGGCCTGCAGAGTGAAAAGTCCCAGGTTTGAGTCCAGTCAAGGGCATGTACCTTGGTTGCGGGCACATCCCCAGTAGGGGGTGTGCAGGAGGCAGCTAGTCGATGTTTCTCTCTCATCGATGTTTCTAACTATCCCTCTCCCTTCCTCTCCGTAAAAAATCAATAAAATATAAAAATAAAATAAAATAAAAAATATATATATTATTGATTTTTTACAGAGAGGAAGGGAGAGGGATAGAGAGAGAAACATGGATCAGCTGCCTCCTACACACCTCCTACGGGGGATGTGCCCGCAACCAAGGTACATGCCCTTGACCGGAATCAAACCTGGAACTCTTCAGTCCACAGGCTGACGCTCTAGCCACTGAGCCAAACTGGTCAGGACTATAAAATACTTTTTAAAGTATAAAGTACAATACAAAGATAAAACATGACAAATGAACTCAAGTAGACAATTCAGAAGTTTGGCAATATAAGGAATGCAAGAACTAGGATGATGGATAGAGAGAATGGCAAATAGCTACCCAACTTTGGTAGTGGTTGTAAATAATACATTCTCATCTTTGGCAACACCTTAATTTTGTTCCCTGACTTGAACCAACCCCCTGATTCTTTTATCCTATAGAGTAGACCACAAACTCCAAGCTTTAGAAGCACAGTTTAAAGAACTGGACTTCACCAAGGATAATCTGACACAGAAATTTGAACATCATAGCAAAATGCTGGCAAGCCAGGCAGCCCAAGATGAGCTGTGGACAGCAGTTCTGGCACTCAAGTGAGTATCCAATGAGAAATCAAGTGGAATTTTGTGGCATTGTGAGAATGGCATTCTAAAATTGAACTTCTTAATGTGGTTCCAGCAATGGATTGTGAAGAAACCACATATTCTTAGGTTCATTTATTCCAAAAATATTAATTTGAGTACCTGTTTATATGCCAGGCACTGCAGTACTCATCAACAGTTTCTTGCTTGCCAAAATCTTACTAACACAGAGATGGATAATATAACTACTCTGCCATTGAGAAACTTATAGTATGGGTGGCTGGAGAACTTAGGTATCCAGTTTAGCACAGGTCTTATTTCTAAAGTGTTTTCTAAAATACAACAGCTGGTTCTCCTAGTGGGTTTGCACTTCTTGGAGCTATCCTAATAGAACTTACTTATATTTGAACATAAAGTATTCTACTGCTTTAGAAGCTCTCCCCTTCTTTATAGGTTCACTTCAATGGAATTAAATATTATATACAGCTATGTCGTGGAAGTACTCATCTGCTTGCACACTCATGTGCTTGAGAAGCTGCCAGACCTGGTGAGAAGTCTTCCTACCTTAGCCTCCGTCCTTAGAAGAAAAGTCAAGAACAAGCGCATTAGAGTCGTATGGGAATCTGTCCTGGAGGAGTGTGGGCTGCAAGAAAGAGATACCACAGCACTTTGTACCTTCTTTATTGCACATGGTAACAAGGCAGAACACTACAGTGCCAAAGTGAGACAGATGTATATCAGGGATGTCACTTTCATGATCACCAACGTGGTAAAGAACCAGGCTCTGCAGAATGCTTTGCTGATGGCTGTCCAGCTCATTGAGAAGGGGAAAGCAGTGACAGCCCCTGGAGAGCAAAAGTCATCCCTAAAAGAGTTGATGCCAATTGTCAAAAACTAACCTTTTCCCTTATGACATAGCAATTCCACTCCCAGTAATTTATCTTGCAAATGGGAAAAAAATATGTATGTACAATTTTGCTATGGACTTACGGTATTTTTATTATAGCAAAAGTTGGGAGAGTATTAGAGAAATTATGATAAATTGATACAATGGATATTTCTGTATAGTCACACAAAAGAATGAAGAAGCTCTTTGGGTTTGGTTCAATAAATAGAGCGTCTGCCTGTGGACTGAAGGGTCCCAGGTTTGATTCTGGCCAAGGGCACATGCCTAGGTTGTGGGCTCGATCCCCAGTAGGGGGCGTGCAGGAGATAGCCAATCAGTGATTCTCATCATTGATGTTTCTTCCTCTCTCTCCCTCTCCCTTCCTCTCTGAAATCAATAAAAATATATTTTAAAAGTAAAAATAAAATATGTATTTCCAAAGTGTATTGTTAAATGGAAAAAGGGACAAACACATATGTATATATACACATACATAAGCTAATATATCCATAAACTTTATAAACTTCTTCTGGAGAGATACATAAGAATGTGAGAACATTGGTTGTCTTAAGGAAGAAAACTACGAAGCTAACGGGTCAAAAATAGGAGGAAATCTTGTTAATGCATATATACATTTTGAATTTTGAACCATGTAAATGTATTATTTATTAAAAGACAAAACAATAAAAATCCCTTATATTATATATATTGATGTACATTTTCTCTCTAGTACAGTATCACAGTTATTTATACTAGAAAGGGAACTCACACACATTGATCCTATATCTATGATATTTATTGAACACCAAATGCCATGTGCTAGGTGCTGCAACAAAAACATTTAAAAATGTGGGTCCTGCCCTAGCCGGTTTGGCTCAGTGGATGGAGTGTCGGCCTCCAGACTAAAGGGTCCCAGGTTCAATTCCGGTCAAGGGCACATACCTTGGTTTCAAACTCCTACCCAGTCTGGGCCCTGGTCAGGGTTTGCAACCAATCGATGTGTTTCTCTCACATCAATGTTTCTCTCTGTCTTTCCCTCTCTCTTCCATTCTCTATAAAAATCAATGGAAAAATTTCCTTGGGTGAGGATTAACAACAACAACAAAAAATGTGGGTCCTGTCCTCCAGGTAAATGTTAAATGCTGATGCTTTTCTTGGGAGGTACAAATTCAGGACAGTGAGAATCCAGTAACACTCTGGAAGGATGCTAGGTAGAGAAAGATAAGTAATACAAGGTGATATGTTACCTTGCTGGCCCCTCTTTGAAAATGAGCCACAAGAGATACAGCAGGTTGCTTGGCAGATATATCCGCTCAATCTGGTCCTTCTCCAAAAACACTGTTTGAAGGAACCATGCCTTGGAAAAAAGAAAATTTCTGTTTTCAATTGGCCAAAGTTTGCTCCATGGGAGTGAAACCCCATACTTCCAGGATGCATTATCTAAGCCCTCCCAGCAGCCACAGGACAGTCAGAGCCTGCATTGTTCAGTGCACTGTTTCACAGGAGTTCAAAAGTGGCAGGAGGAGACAGAGATTTCAACAATGTCCCTTAGGCAGACCTAGGGACAAGGCCAAGGAAATCTGAAGAAGCATATAAAATGTATCCATTACAGACGATTTCTAAAAATAGAAATCAAAATGCAAGAATTAAAAAATTTATTGATTTTTAGAGAGAGGAAGGAAAAGAAAAACATTGATCTGTTATTCTACTTATTTATGCATTCATTGGTTGATTAATATATGTGCCCTGAACAGGGTTGAACATATAACCTTGGCATATGGAGTCAATGTTCTAACCCAGTGGTCGGCAAACTGCGGCTCGCGAGCCACATGTGGCTCTTTGGCCCCTGAGTGTGGCTCTTCCACAAAATACCACGTGTGGGCGCGCACGTACAGTGCGATTGAAACTTCGTGGCCCATGCGCAGAAGTTGGTATTTTGTGGAAGAGCCACACTCAAGGGGCCAAAGAGCCACATGTGGCTCGCGAGCCGCAGTTTGCTGACCACTGTTCTAACCACCTGAGCTACTCAGCCAGGGCTCAAAATGCACGTCCTCCTCCTATGTGTTTTAAGGGTGGAAATCTTAGGGAGGTCCCAGAGGAGGATTTCAATAGAATATTCATCAGCTTTCCAGGTATGTCCTTTCAGGGGCTAGGTCTCCACTGATTGATTGGTCAGCGCCAGGGCAGTAGGTCATTATTCAATGCAGCTGGTTTTGCTGTTTTTCTTGGTCCTGGAGCTAAAATCCAACTGAGGCCTAGATGTTATTTCTAGGGAGGAAAGGTCAGAGGGTCTAAACCAGAGGTGGGCAAACTTTTTGACTCGAGGGCCACAATGGGTTCTTAAACTGGACCGGAGGGCCGGAAAAAAAGCATGGATGGAGTGTTTGTGTGAACTAATATAAATTCAAAGTAAACATCATTACATAAAAGGGTACGCTCTTTTTTTTTTTTTTTTAGTTTTATTCATTTCAAACAGGCCGGATCCGGCCCGCGGGCCGTAGTTTGCCCACGGCTGGTCTAAACCGAATGACCAGTGATATGAAAGGTCAGGGAGGTCTAAACTGAATGCTAGGGAATGAGGTTCCACCCTACGATTGTCCCTTCCTAGGCACCCAGAGCTTTCCACTCTGGTGACCTTCTGTACCTGGCCCATCCTCCTTTCTCTGCTCCTGTCTGCCAACCACAGGATCAGTTGTCAGCACAAGAACTTAATGCCAAGATGTTAAAATACTTTGCCTTTGGCCTCCTAATAATTTTGATTGTTCTAGATTTAATAATAAAATACTACATTATATATGTTGCACTCGACTGCTGAGCCTCATGATAGAAGCAGCCTTGCGGCCGACAATCCTAATAGAACCTATCTATGGCCCTGGCTGGTTTGGCTCAGTGGATAGAGCCTGAGCCTGCGGCTTGAAAGGTCCCAAATTGATTCCAGTCAAGGGCACATGCCTAGATTGTGGGCTCGATCCCCAGTAGGGGGCTTGCAGGAGGCAGCCAATCAATGATTCTCTTATCATTTATGTTTCCATCTCTCCCTCTCCCTTTCTCTCTGAAATCAATAAAAATATATTTTTTAAAAAAAGAACCTACCTATGAAAGGCAAATTAGAGAAGGGGCTGGGCTACAGAGGGAATAGTAAGTGCTTCTATAAATTATACAACTTTGCAGATTCTCTGATCACAACCTTTCCCCGAGATCAACCTCAGAGTTGCTTTTCTAAAAACTTTGGATTAGCAATCTAAGAGGCTTAGATACAAATGAATAGAAACAGAAAGATAGTTTGAAGAGTACTGGGAGAAATTTTAAAATTTGTTTGGAGGTTCCCCTTTTCTGACCACAGACGATAATCCCCCCCGTTTCCGCAGCCTCCGGGAGCAGAAAAATGCAGGGGAAACTCGGACTCCCCCAAGCGGAAGTAGGAGGGGCTAAGAGGCTGAAGCAGCGACTTCTCCCGCCCGGTGGAGTGAGATGGGCGCGCTCCAGGACCGGAAGTCCCGCCTTGCACAGCGTTCCTGGCCTCTGCCATTGGGCGGCTCCTGGGAGGGCGGGGCCCCTTTCGGCGGGCAGTTGTGACGTCACTAGCCCTTGTCGGGTTGCTGCGGCACCACCGCTGGGATGTAGCTATTTAGCTGCCTCTAGCGAGGGGAGAGGCGGCCTCCGAGCGCCCCAGATGCCGGAAAGCTGGGACGCGGGGGTTCGTGCGCTGACCCCGCAGCGATGGTGAAACGGAAGTTCTCCAGCGGAGCCAGAAGTCCCCGCGGAAGCAGGGTCCTTTCCGGGACGGTGGCCCCGAGGCTGCTGCCCGGGCGGCGGCGGGAGCATCCTCACCTGGTAAGCGGGAGGAGGGGACCTGTCACACGCCTGCCCCCTCGCCCGAGGGCGGGAGTCCCCCGGCTGCGCTGCGGAAGCAGTTACATTAAAACCTCTGGACGGACACGTTCATTTATTTTCTTACCAGACGTTTGTCTTAAACAGGGACAAACACAGCCTTCAGGGTAGTGTTGCTTACCTGGCCCGCAGAGGGCCTTTGGCTTCAAGACGTGTTTGATGCTAACAGCCTGTGAATCCTGATACGCTGCTGGGCATAATATTAAAACACAAAACTGTTCGTTTGATTTCCCCTTGGTTGGGCCGGAAATACTCTTCTTTGTCTTTCGGGCGTTGATGTTGACTATGTCTTTTTAGCATATTAAAATGGCTGTACCTCAAGATGCCATCCCTTCCTTGTCGGAATGCCAGTGCGGGATCTGCATGGAAATCTTCATGGAGCCGGTAACACTGCCCTGTAACCACACGCTCTGTAATGCATGCTTCCAGTCGACTGTGGAGAAGGCGAACCTATGCTGTCCCTTCTGTCGGCGTCGGGTCTCTTCGTGGACCCGGTATCACACTCGAAGAAATTCTCTCATCAATAAGGAACTGTGGGAGGTAATTCAGAAACACTACCCAAGGGAATGCAAGCTTAGAGCCTCTGGGCAAGAATTAGAAGACACCGGTGAGTAAAACCCAGCCTGTTTGTTGGCTAAAACAAAATCCTTTTAAAAATGAATAAAAAGCCCTAGCCGGTTTGGCTCAGTGGATAGAGCGTCGGTCTGTGGACTGAAGGATCCCGGGTTTGATTCCGGTCAAGGGCATGTACCTTGGTTTCGGGCACATCCCCAGTAGGGAGTGTGCAGGAGGCAGCTGATCGATGTTTCTCTCATCGATGTTTCTAACTCTCTGTCTCTCTCCCTCTCCCTTCCTCTCTGTAAAAAAATCAATGAAATATAAAAAATATTAAAAAAATAAAATAAAGAATTATTGCTAATCCATTTTTTAAAGGATTAATAAAAGAGCTAAATTATTTAGTGGGGGTAAAGTCAGAGACAAGATTTCGTTCATTGTTATAATACTCAGGCTGCTGTTCAGTTAGTGTTTGTTGGGTTAAAAATGAAAAGGAAAAAAAATAAAACAAGAATTTGAGTCTTCATTCTTATGAAAAGTTGTATAAATATTCAGATGAGCAATAGTGGTAGTATAGCAACAGCAGAAATAAGGAAACTATTGGATTCCTGTGTTACTATTTCTTTTACTTTCAATTACTTTCTCTAACTTACTTGCTTATACTTCTCCATCTTAATTGTGCAGTGATCCTAAACTAGCTTTCTTCGACCAGTTCCCTCTGGTTAAGCCATTTCTATGCAAAGTCCTCCACAGTGTGGACTCAGCAGCTATTGAGAATGACCCAAACGGAACACTTTGACTGTAGGATCTTGATCACTTATGTGGATCAATAAGCTATGAAAATGTTTTTTGTCTTAAATGTGGTGTCTCTGCTCTGGTGTGCTTGCCTTTTTTTGTGTAGGAATTATTTTTATTGTAAATATATATAACAAAATGTGCTATTTTAAAAATATTTTTAAATTGATTTCAGAGAGGAAGGGTTAGGGATAGATAGAAGCATCAGTTATGAGAGAGTCATTCATAGGCTGCCTTTGGCACGCCTCCTACTGGGGATTGAGCTTGCAATCAAGGTACATACCCTTGACAGGAATCAAACCCTGGACCCTTCAACCCTTCAGTCTGTGGGTTGACATTCTATCCACTGAGCCAAATCAGTTAGGGTGACATGTTCTCTTTAATTTTTTTCCCTATTACAGTTTATATTCAATATTATTTTGTATTAGTTTCAGGTGTACAGCATAGTGTTTAGACAATCATATATTTTACAGGGTTTCCCTAATATTTCCAGTACCCACCTGGCACTATATATAGTTATTATACTATTATTGACTGTATTTCCTATGCTGTATTTTACATCCTCATTACTATTTTGTAATTACCAATATTATCAATCAACTTCTCAATTCCTTCACCTTTTTTGAGAATTCTTTGATTTTAAAAAAAATATGTTTTATTGATTTTAGAGAGAGAGGAAGAGAGAGTATTCGAAAGGTAGAAACATCAATGAGAGAGAAATATTAATCACCTGCCTCCTGCATGCCCCTCTACTGGGGATGGAGTCTACATCCAGGTGTGTTCCCTGATAGGAAAATCGAACCGTGACCTCCTGGTGCATAAGTCAGTGCTCAGCTACTGAGCCACACCAGCCAGGCTGTACCACGCTTTTTTATCCACCTAACTATTGGAAATAACATTGCAGTGAACATAGGGATGCATATATTTTCAATTAGTGTTTTATGTTTCTTCAGAGATAAACTAGAAGTGGAATCACTGGGGCATAAGGCCATTCCTTTTTTTAAATTTTAGAGAGAAACGTGAATTCAAGAGCAAAACATCCATCGGCAGCCTCCTACACACACTCCCTACCAGGGATCAAGTTTGCAACCCCGGGCATGTGCCCTGACTGGTAGCCTTTTAGTGCACAGGATGATGCTCAACTGCGTGACACTGGCCAGGGCAAGGCCCTTCCATTTTTTAATTTTTTTGAGGAGCCTCTATACTGTTTTCCATAGTGGCTGCAACAACCTGCATTCCCACTACCACTGCATGAGGGCTCCCTTTTCTTCACATCCTCACCAACACTCGTATTTGTGGATTTATTGATGAAAGCCATTCTGACAGATGTGAGGTGATACCTCATTGTTATTTTAATTTGCATTTCTCTGACGATTACTGGCATTGAGCATCTTTTCATATGTCTGTTCCACACGTTTTTCTTAGTCCATGGTGTTCCTTGGCTTGCAGTTGCATAATTCCAATCTCTGCCTCCAAGTCACATGGCCTATCCCAGTGTGTGTCTGTCTTTACATACTCATCTTCCTGTCTCTGCTTTCTTATGAGGACACCAGTGATATTGGATTAAGGGCCCACTCTACTCCAGTATGAAGTCAACCTAATTACATCTACAACGACTCTGTTTCCAATTAAGGTCACATTCTTCGGTGCAGGGTGTTAGGACTTCTATATTCAACTCCTAACAGCAGTCATGCTGTGTGTATTCTTTTGTGCAGGGTTCTTTTACTAAGTGCAAAGTTCAGGATTCATCCTTATGTTATGGGTATTGCTAGTTTATTAATTTTTTTATTTTTAAATATCATTCTGTTTGTAGTATACTTGGTTGGCTGTTCTCCAGTTGATGGCACCTCAGGTATTTTCATAAAGTTGCTATGAAGATTCTTGTACAAGTTTTTTTGTGGTCATATGTTTTCATTTTTTTCTTGTGTAGTACTTAGTGGAATGCTCAGTGATAGAGTAGATGTATGTTTGGTTGTGTAAGAAGCTGTGAGATCATTTTCCAAAGTGGTTGTATTTTCTAATCCCAGCAAAATGTACAGTTGACCTTTGAACAACCCTTATTCAAGTTGACCCTTGCATAAGTGCATGGATCCACTTATTTGCAGCTTTTTTTTTTCTTTTTTCTTTTTTTTTTTTTAAATAACACTTGTGCTGTTTCAGTCCGAGTTTGGGAGTCAGCTGATCTGGAGGGCCAATAGTATGCATTGCTCTATAGTATTTTATAGAGGGATGTAAATATCCTTCGTTTTTGGTATTCATGGGGTATCCTGGAACAAAGGGATGGAAGAATAATTTTCCACAAATTTTTACTTTTTTATTGTTTACTGAGACCGTCTCCTAATCTCTTTGCTGTGTAGGATTACTTTTTTTGTATTCCTTTAATGGAGTCTAGAGAAAGATTTAAGTGTACATATTCATGTGGCATTTTGAACCTCTGGTTTTTCCCTTCTTTTTTATTTATTTATTTTTTTTGTTTTTGTTTTAAGGTGGAACTCCATAAAGTAGATATTGCTGTAGCTGTTAGTAATTGTACATTTTATTTTAATTCTGCATTTTTATATTAATACAGTTGTGTGTTTTTTTAAATATATCTATTGATTTCAGAAAGGAAGGGAGAGGGAAAGAGAGAAACATCAATGATGAGAGAGCATCATTGATTGGCTGCCTCCTGCACATCCCCCACTGGGGATAAAGCCCGAAACCCAGGCATGTGCCCTTAGCTGGAATCGAACCTGGGACCCTTCAGTCCACAAGCCTGACGCTCTATCCACTGAGCCAAACCAGCTAGGGCTATTAATGCAGTTTTAATGGAAGACAAAGCTAGCCAAAAAAAATTTTGTGTTGCCTCTTATATTATTTTCTTTCTTAATCTGGAACAGTTGATGACTATCAGCCAGTTCACCTGTTAAGTAAACCTGGAGAATTGAGAAGAGAATATGAAGAGGAGATAAGCAAGGTAGGAATTAAATAGTTATTCTGTTTTTTGGAAAATTCTCTGTTGTGTTTTCATTTTCACATTTTATATGTAGTTTTATGTGCTTATATAAATAGTATATATTGAAATGTAAATTTTAATGTACTTTATAAAGGCTCCATTTTTTATGTGTTCACAATAGTTACAAACTAGCTTTAATTTATTGGTGCTCTTATGTGATAGTTATTCCTAAGCATTTTCATTTTCCTGAAGCTTTGAGCTTAAAGGATAGAAATATTGTGGTAGATTATGGATGTTTTAGTTCATTAAGGATGCTAAGACAAAAATACCATAGACTTAGCGGGCTTGAACAACAAATATTTCTTATAGTTTTGGAGGCTGGGAAATTCAAGATCCAAGGTATTTGTATTTGGTAGATCCAATCAGGGGAAAAGGAGAGAGAAAAGAGGAGAGAAGAGAGAGGGAGGGAGAAGTCAGGAGAGAGACATTTCAAGTGCTCAATAATGTAGCTAGTGCTAGTGGCTACTATAATTATGATAGTTAACTTAATTGTCAGCATATTGTCTAAGCCAGGGGTGGGCAAACTTTTTGACTCGAGGGCCACAATGGGTTCTTAAACTGGACTGAGGGCCGGAACAAAAGCATGGATGGAGTGTTTGTGTGAACTAATATAAATTCAAAGTAAACATCATTACATAAAAGGGTACGGTCTTTTTTTTTTTTTTTTTTTTAGTTTTATTCATTTCAAACGGGCCGGATTCGGCCCGTGGGCCGTAGTTTGCCCACGGCTGGTTCTTAAGTAAGGGTTTTTATTTGTATCATCCTCACCTGAGGATATGATTTATTGATTTTAAGAGAGAGAAAGAGAAAACCCACATCGATGTGAGAGAGAAACATCAATTGGTTTTCTCTTTCCTATATGCATCCTGACCAGGGATTGAACCCACAACCTAGGTATGTGCCCTGACCAGGAATAGAATCTTTTGGTGTACAGGTCGATGCTCCAGCCAACCAAGCCACCTGGCCAGGGCTTACATAAAGGTTTTAAAGGAATGATTTAGTCCTTATAATAAGGTAGTGAGAACAGGCTCTTTTTTGACTGCAAATAAAAGAAAACCCAACTTCAGCTACCTTAAACAATCAGAAAATTGTAATTATTTGGAAATCCAGAGGCAGGGGCTTCAGGGGTGGGTTTGTCCAGAGCTCTAGATCCGGATCTTTGCTGGCTTCTGTCAGCTAGCGTTCTCTCAGGCTCATAGCGAGATGGCCACACCATCTGAACCTCAGCTTTCTCATGGGATTGGATCACGACATGTTCCTGAGTCAAACCCTTTGAAATTCTAAGTGGTTCTTGTTTGTTCTTTTGTGTGTCCCCCCCCCCCCCAAGAGAAGTATTATTTGTTTGTTTTTAGGAGAAGTATAGTTTAAATGACCATAAGCATGGCCTTAGATCCTAGAATCAGAGTTTGAGCCTCTATTTGCCACTTATACTGTTTTAAGAAAGTTACTTGTTTTTCTATGTTTCTTCTTTTGTAAATCATAACAACCAGTGTGGGTGTTTCTTCAACAACCATTCCACTCCTGCCCACTGTGTTTAGGGATTCTTCCAAATTTCAGGGATAGATCCTATTAGTCTTAGTCAGTTTTTAACATTACATTCCTTTTGCTAGGTTTTGGTTCAGGAACCTAGGCCTAAGTTAATCTGCACATGGCATTCTGTTAATTGAGAGAAAGTATTACCTGCAAACATAACCCACAAATGTGTGACAGTGTAGTACAGTGGTTCTCAACCTTCTGGCCCTTAAAATGTGACCCAACCATAAAATTATTTTTGTTGCTACTTCATAACTGTAATGTTGCTACTGTTATGAATCGTAACGTAAATATCTGATATGCAGGATTGTCTTAGGCGACCCCTGTGAAAGGGTCGTTCGACTGCCAAAGGGGTCTTGACCCACAGGTTGAGAACCGCTGGTGTAGTAGCAGCTGGGATTAAGGACTGAGGTGAGGAGGGATGAGGGTTGATTAAGGTTTTGTTGGGCTGATCTGGGAAGGTTTCATGGAGACTTCTTGAATTGTCCTGTAGGAATTTGCCTCTCCAGATTTGTACTTCATTTGAGGTATCTTAATTCCTGTCTATGTTCATTTAAAAAATGTTTACTGTTCTTATTAAGAAACTAGAGGCCCGATGCACGAAATTCATGCAAGAGTAGGCCTCCTTCCCCTGGCTGCAGGCATTGGCTTCCCTCTGGCACCCAGGACCCAGGCTTCCCTTGCAGCCCTGGCTTTGTCTGGAAGGTCGTCTGGAAGGATGTCTGGTTTAATTAGCATATTATGCTTTTATTATTATAGATATTGTAAGTATATTAAGAAGTTCAGAAAAGGACTGTTCTCTATTAATTATTTTTAAGGTGGAGGCAGAGCGACGGGCCAGTGAGGAAGAAGAAAACAAAGCCAGTGAAGAGTACATACAGAAATTATTGGCAGAGGAGGAGGAAGAAGAAAAGAGACAGGCAGAAAAAAGGAGAAGAGAGATGGAAGAACAGCTAAAAAGTGATGAAGAACTGGCAAGAAAGCTAAGCATTAATATTGTAAGTTTTAGGAGAGAATTTTGAAGTATTAACATTCTTATTGCTTTGACTATGTAATTTTCAAAGAAATGTTCACCATAACTATAAGCTATTTCTGACATTTGTTCCACTGAAAACTTCTTTCAGTTTTCAAATGTTGTTACATTTGCTCTAATTCAAGTGTACTTTAAAAAATGTTTATATTATTAGTAAATTCAAATTACTAATTTGCTGCAGGAAAGCTATTCAGTGAAAAATGAGAGCTTCTTTTTCCCCCCCTCCACCTCTTCATTCCCATTCTATTCCATTACATCAGTTCCTTTCCTCAAAGTTTAGCACTATTAACCATTTCTTATAACTATTTTTCTTATTTGCCTAAAAAGGATTTATCAGTTATACTACTTTTTTCTTGCCTTTTTTCACTTGATATATCTTAGAGATTTTGTGTGTGTGTGTGTATTTGTATTACTCCATACAGTCTAATTCTTTTAAAGAATGGTATACTATTCCATTGTATTGATATAGATCATTTTTAGAAAGTGAAACACATTAAATTCTTAATATATTAAAGCTGAATTTTATTATCTTGCTGTAGTTAAATTACTGCATAGGGGAAATGAATGAAAGAAAGGGTAAAAACACATACTTTAAGACTAAAAAATACAGTGGGACCCATTGATTTGAAAGAACCTGGCAGAATTACCCTGGGATTTTTAGAAAATATAAACTGTTCTCTATCTACTGAATCAGACTCTCTGGGGATGGGACTTAGACTTCCCAGAGGCATCTAGGGAAGTCTGAGGTATATTCAGGTTTGAGAGCCTATAAAAATAATTCCTCTGCTTTCAAACAACAAATATGTTAAAGTACACTTACTAAAATGAACTATATCCAGAATTTGGATTTTTTTTTTTTTCATTTTTAGAGGCCTACCATTAATAATAATATATTCAAGTTTTAGATTGTATGCCCTTTTTAATATACTTCCTTTTTAAAATTTAAGTAAAATAGCTTTATAAAGGCATACAATAAGAAGTAAAGACATTGCCGAGGCCGGTTTGGCTCGGTGGATAGAGCGTCGGCCTGTGGACTGAGAGGTCCCGGGTTCGATTCCGGTCAAGGGCATGTACCTGGGTTGCGTGCACATCCCCAGTGGGAGATGTGCAGGAGGCAGCTGGTCGATGTTTCCCTCTCATCGATGTTTCTGGCCCTCTGTCTCTCTCCCTTCCTCTCTGTGAAAAATCAATAAAATATATTTAAAAAAAAAAAAAAAAGAAGTAGTAAAGACATTGACCAATAGAATAACAAATAGGATAAGAAAGAGAACACAGGGGTGGGCAAAGTAGGTTTACATAATACAAATAAATAATACAATAGTTAATAAATGATACAGCCCTCGTCGCATAGCTGTTTTGCATGCTCACAACTGTAAACATACTTTTGCCCTCCCAATAATTCAAAGAGGAGACTCTTTAGCTGTCTTTTAAGAGTCTGTTATTCTAATCCTTGTTTTCACATGGGATTATAGAGTAGATTTATTGATGTTTTAGAATAATTTTTGGCTTGCTTGTGAAAGTTGTTGGGTGGTCCAAGGCCAAATGTCTGTCACCGCCAGTTATATTCATCTTTCCAATAATGTGGTAAGAGACTTACGAGACTACAGCAAGTAAAAATTCATGGTATTTATTGGTATGCCCGTAAGTCCCCAAGTTAAATTACTTTTACATAAAACTAACTTTTATTCCAGGTATATCTATACCTCTTTGAATTTACTCATATAGATAAAGGTAAACTACTCATTAGAAATATTAACAAATTATCAGCTAATAAGATTAGTATCATTATTCCTTTTGTGCTCTTTCATGTAGAGTGAAAATACAATTAATTTAGACCAACTTGGATGAACTTAATCTTTTTTGCTTTGTTTTTGGACTTAATCTTGTTTATACTAATTTTTACATAATGTTATTCAAAGGGTGTGTAGAATTTAATGTAAGCATAATTCCTGAAAAATTCTATTGTGAATTCTGAGTTAGTTGAGTTAATAGCTTATTTTATTATAAATTCATTTTAATGTCTTTTATGCTTTTTCTGTTGTTAAAGAACAACTTCTGTGAGAAAAAAGTCTTGGCTTCTCCCATGAATTCCAGAAAATCTGATCCAGTCACAAGCAAGTTGCAAAAGAAAAGTAAAAATAAACAAACAAATACTGGAGATATTCAGAAGTAAGTGAACATGGCTGTTTATCAGTTATTGACCACCTACTGTATGCCAGTGTTTTTTGTTCATATAGTTCACTAATTGTCAAAATTTGGTCTATGTACTCTGCATGAAAACCCTCCAGACGGTCTGAGATTGATATGAAATGAAAATGGAGAGCTACTCACATAGCTTAGATTCCTGGCTAGCATGAAGAGAGATATGAATTCTTTTTCAATCTTGATTGCTCAGGGTTTCCATGATGTTCCCATTTTCTCACAACTAACTGTTGGGCCCTGGCCGATTTGGCTTGGTGGTTAAGCACATTGGCTCTTGGACAGAAGGGTCCGGGTTCAATTCCCAGTCAAGGGTTGAAGGCCCAAGCCCAGCCTTGCAGGAGGCAGCCCATTGGTGCGTCTCTCACGTTGGTGTTTCTCTCTCTCTCTCTCTCTCTCTCTCTCTCTCTCTCATCTCTATCTCCATCTCCATCTCTATCCCCTCCCTCCCTTTCACTTTCTGAAAATCAATGGAAAAAATATCCTTGGGAGAGGATTAACCAAAAAAAGTTTAAAAGACTAACCAGTTGGATTTTGTTTTCCCCTTGGTTTAGGTCATCCTCATTGAAGGAGTTTATAATTTGGCATCTAGATCATTCACCCACTTTTTCCCAGTTTATGCATTATATTTCTTCTCTACTATAAAAAGGTATGAGTCACGTAGTCAGCAGTGGAGCAATGATTTAGCTTCCTCACAACACCCCTCCAGCACCAGGTAGAATTGATGACTATGAGATATAAGCTTTCCCATCATAATTCATAGTTGGAAAAGTTTAAGAAACACAATCTAGACTTCAAAAAGTCTAGATTGGTTCAGGTGAGACAATATGTTGCAGAATCCTTGCGGAATTCTTAGAAATTTTGGATTTGGGGTGTGGACAATTAGATTTAGGGTGGAGGCAGAGTTAAATGGAGTGCCTGCTTTTAAAGGAAAAAATAGCTCGGCCAGTATGGCTCAGTGGTTGAGCGTTGACCTATGAACCAAGGAGGTAAAAGTTCCATTCTTGGTCAGGGCACATGCGCAGGTTTCAGATCAATCCCCAATGGGACGCGTGTAGGAGGCAGCCAGTTAATGATTCTCCCTCATCATTAATGTTTCTCTCACCCTCTACCATCCTCTCTGAAATCAATAGAAATATATTTTAAAAATAAATAAATATGGCAGTATCAATATTTTTAATGCTGATATTGTGCAAAGTAGGAATCAAAAGAAAAACCATTAAAAGGAGAAAAGCAGAGGGATTGCATAATTACACAATATTCTGCTTAAAGCTTATAACTTATGAATCTTCATGCATCTAAATATATATTTTGAAATACACAAAAATAAAAAATTATTAGAAAAAATGGACCTAATAAACTGATAAATTTTAATAAACTTGTGAATTTAAAAGTAGGAATTGAGAAGCTTGTGGATTAAAAGTTCAAGTAAAGCCCTAGCCCGTTTGGATCAGTGGATAGAGTGTTGGCCTAAAGACTGAAGGATCCCAGGTTCAATTCCGGCCAAGGGCACATGCCTGTGTTGCAGGCTCCATCCCCAGTAGGGGGCATGCAGGAGGCAGCAGATCCATGATTCTCTCTCATCATCGATGTTTCTATCTCTCTCTCCCTTTCCCTTCCTCTCTCAAATCAGTAAGAAGTACATTAAAAAAAGAATAATAAAAAAAAGTTAAAAACAGATAAGGTCTAGTCTCTAGAATATATAAAGAATTCTTAATATAACTCAACAATAAGACAATAAATGGACTTGAATAGATATTTCTTTAAAAATGCACAAATAGCCAGTAAGCACATAAAAAGATGCTCAATATCATTAGTCATTAGGGAAATGCAAAAACTACAATGAGATACCATTTCACACCCACCAGGATATCTATAATCCAAAAAAAGGAGGAAATAACAAATGTTGACAAAAATGTAGAAAAATTGGAATCTTATGCATTGGTGGTGAGAATATAAAGTGGTACAGCCACTGTGGAAAACAGTTTGGCAACTCCTTAGAAAGTTAAACAGACTTACCATGAGACTCAACATTCAACTCCTAGATATTTACCCAAAAGAATTAGAAACAGGTCTTTAACAAATACTGTACACAAATGTTTGTGTCAGCACTTCAAATAGCCAAAAAGTGGAAACAGCCCAAATGTTCATTGAGGGCTGAATGGATAAACAAAATGTATATCCATAGAATGGAATACTATTCAACCGTAAAAAAGGAATGGCAGCCTGGCCAACGTGGCTCAGTGGTTGAGTATTGACCTATGAACCAGGAGGTCATGGTTCAATTCCTGGTCAGGGCACATGCCTGGATTGCGGGCTCAATCCCGTGTGGGGCATGTAGGAGACAGCCAATCAGTGATTCTTTCTCACCATTGATATTTCTATCTCTCTCTACCTTTCCCTTCCTCTCTGAAATCAATAAAAATATATATATTTTTAAAAAGGGAATGACATACTGATATAGTCTATAATTGGATTAACTTCAGAAACATGCTAAGTGAAAGAAGCTAGAAATTAAACTTTCTAGCAATATTAAGTGTTATAGAGGATAAGAAGCACTTAACATGCTTCGGGGGAGTTTAAGAGGTTGATACTCTATAACTGGAGGATAGACATTAAAGAAACCCCAGAAGACAAGTCCAGGAATGTGCCCACCAGTACTATTCATAACAGTAAAGAGCCAGAAGCACCCATATTCCAACAGTAGAAGAGAGTTTTACCCAACAGTGAAAATGAATTTTATCTATGGAAAACATGCATGATTCAGGAAAATGTTGGGTGAAAAAAAACAAGTTGTGGAAGAATACATGGAGTATGATTCTATATACATAAGGTTCAAATTATGCAGTACTAAAGCAATAGGTGTTTAGGGATACAGGTGTGTGGTAAAACTATAAGCAAGAGATAAATAACTCATGCCCTAGCCAGTTTGACTCAGTGGACAGAGCATTAGCCTGCAGATTGAAGGGTCCTGGGTTCAATTTCAGTCAAGGGCACATGCCCGATTTGCAGGTTCAATCCCCAGTAGGGGGCTTGCAGGAGGCAGCCTATCAATGATTCTCTCTTATCATTGACGTTTCTATCTCCATTTCCCTCTCCCTTCCTCTCTGAAATCAATAAAAATATATTTTTTTAAAGAGAGAGATAAATAACTCAGAATAATCATCTCTGAAGTGGGAGACAAAGAGGAGGCCCCCATAGGGATTTTAAAGTCGATGATTGTTAGTATAAGGGTTCTTGTGATCATGTAAATTTTCTAGTATATTTTTATTGATTTCAGAGAGGAAGGGAGAGGGAGGGAGAGATAGAAACATCCATGATGAGAATCATTGATCAACTGCCTCCTGCACGCAACCTGGACATATTCCCTGACTGGGAATCAAACCGTGACCTCCTGGTTCATAGGTCGACACTCAACCACCAAGCCACGCTTGCCGGGCTCCATGTCTTTTTCCATATGAACAACTGTAAACATACTTTTGCCCATCCCCGTATTGTGAATCTTACATAATTTTGTAACTATTCTCTCCTAAACTATTTGTTCTCATGAGGTAGGCTCTCTTAGAAAGATCTTTATGACACAGTGAAAAAAGAAAATCTCAGCCCTGGCCAGGTGGTTCAGTTGGTTGGAGCGTCATCCCATACACCAAACAATTGGGGTTCGATTCCTGGTCAGGGTCAGGGCATATACCTAGGTTTCGGGTTCTATCCCTGGTCAGGGCGAGTATGGGATGCAACCAATCGATGTTTCTTATGCCAGTGTTTCTCCCTCTCTCCCCCTCCCTTCTTCTCTAAAAAAGCAATAAAAACATATCCTTGGGTGAGGATTTTTTTTTAAAAAAAGAAAAATCTCAGATAATTAGGATTTCTTTAAAAAAGAGATAGTGCAAAAAAGAGAGAGAGAGAGAGAGAGAGAGAGAGAGAGAGAGAGATAGTGCCCTAACCGGTTTGGCTCAATGGACAGAGCATTGGCCTGCAGACTCAAGGGCCCCAGGTTCGATTCTGGTCAAGGGCATATACCTTGGTTGCAGGCACATACCCAGTAGGGAATGTGCAGGCGGCAGCTGATCGATGTTTCTCTCTCATCGATGTTTCTCTCTATTCCTCTCCCTCTCTGTAAGAAATCAATAAAATATATTTAAAAATAAATAAATAAGAGATAGTGTGTACTATATAGAAATAAACATTTTTTAAAAAGTGGTTATAGCCCTTTGCCCATGTGGCTCTGTGGGTAGAGCGTTGGTCCTTGCACTGAAGGGTTGCAGGTTCAATTTCCAGTCAAGGGCATGTACCTGGGTTGCATGTGGGAGGCAACCAATCAATGTGTGTCTCACATTGTTGTTTTTCTCTCTCCCCCACCCTCCCCTTCCCTTCCACTCTCTAAAAATCAGTGGGAAGGAAACTATCCCCAGGTGAGGATTAACAACAAAAAACCAATTAACAAAAAAATTGGTTACATATGAGGAAGCAAATAGGCATGGAAAGGGATGATGACCTATATTTCCTACATTTCCATTTAGTTTTATGGTTATTATAAGTAAAGAAGATCCAGGACAGTTCCTAAATCTTCACTGATCAAGTTGGATAAGTATCTGATCACATCTTGTTTTGTTCTTTGCTTATGGATTTCAAAACAACTATTATGCTGTAATAATTCTTACTTGGAACTAATAGACTTGATGACTAATGTCCAACTTTGGCAGAAGGGATTCTTCAGCTTTGAGAAACAATTAAAATGCAACTAAATCTGGACTCCTGTTTTTCTCTTATCAACTGAAAAGGTGATTCTTGTTCTCATAAGTGTGTAGAGTATTTAGGTTGATGTAACTAAATATGTGGGTTAGGTACTCTAGTTTATTTATAAGGGATATTTATTCTTTATATGAGATTTTTGTCTAGGTTTTATTTTATTCTATATTACTACTCAGTGCTTTGGATGCAATGGAACTCTGGTTGTACATATTATTTGCAATCAGACCTTTTTTTCCCATTGTTTTCTTTAATTATTAAAAATTAAAGCTAGCTGCTCTTTGAAAATCACCCAAAGTTACCACCACTTAAAGACATCCAACATTTTGGGAGATTTCTGCCATGTTTAAGCACAGTTGTATATGTGTTTGGACTTTTACCATTTTTAAATATACCTACCAGCTCATTACATGTCCATTTATTCCCATTTCTTTGACAGCATTTTCCATTATATTATTAACTTTATATTTTTAGTGATAAACAGCCTATTAAAGATGCTTAGAAATTTTGAGATATAATCTGCTGATACGTTGATATGTCTGTTTGTTCCTAAGTAGAATGTGTATGTAACAAAAATGTATACCAACATGGTAAAGAAGCTAATCATGGACTTTTTCCATGATAAAAAAATATATATAGATTTTCTGACATTAAAAGCAAAAACCCAAAAACTGAACATATCCTTTCTTCAGATTAAAATTTTATTTCCAGTACTTTTGATAAGAGTATACAGTCTTGGTTGTTTGATGCTATCTACCTTTTTAAATTTTTTTGAGAGTTAAGAAATTTTAGGTTTTACATGCTTTTCTACTCTTTTTCCCTAAGATATCAATACTCAACTTTTTAAGTTATGCTCTGGAGTTAGGCTAAAATATCTGAGACAAGGGGATAGACTACGCTCTTTCTGATAAATCATTCAGGCAACCAGACAACCTTCAGCATAAATAGCTAGTGGCTTGATTATGTTGGGTACATACCACTTCTCTTTCAAAGCATTCAAACTTTGGTAAACTTTTTTTTAAAGGTATTTGTCACCTAAATCTCAATTTGGGTCAGCATCACAGTCTGAAGTTGTACAAGAAGGCAAACAAAAGTCCATGTCTAAGGTATGTGGATGCTAAAGATGTTCTTAGTTTGGCATGTTTACTAATGTTATAGATTGCAAATACTTGTAGGTTCCTAACTTTTTTTTCCTTAAGTCACCATAATACATGGGACACAATTTCTTAGTCATTTTACGCTTACCTAGACTAGGAGTCAATAAGCAAACACTTTTCTGTAAAGGGCCAGATAGTAAATATTTTAGGGTTTTGGCCCTTATAGTCTCCGTCACAACAGTTCAGTTATGCTGTTGTCATGTAAGCAAATGAGCTTGTCTTTGTTCCAGTCAAACTATTGCAAAAACAGCAGGCTGAATCTGACTCATGGGCCACAGTTTGTGGACCCCAGGCAATCAAACTCACAAAACTGAATAGGCTATCCTCGGTACCAACTTACTTTAAAGATTACAGGATAGGAAACAAAGCATGCTAGTAGGGCACCATCAGGCATATAATTCAGTAAGAGTCCTCACTGCAGAGCTCTTAAGTGATGGCCTGGAAATGATACCACACAGATGACTGTGGTAACCATTTTGGCTTAGAAGCCTCATGACCCTTGAAAGTCATTTATTGTAACAACCTATGGGTGTAACTTCCAGGAGTCCCCTTCAGAAACACACCCAAAGGAGTTATAAGTCACTTACAGAAGCTCCATGCTTTGACTTCTTGGTGTTGTAGATCACTTATAGTTTTAGTTCAAATGCAGTTCAGCAATAAGGGTCATTTTACTATAAGCTATGTGGCCTAATAACACAGGTGACATTCCACCTTTATCAGGTTTCTACGTAAGTAGAACTAGGAAAAATGAGCTGACACCCAGGTCTCTTTCCTACATAAAAGGTTTGTTAACCCTTTACTCACAGGTTTCTTTTCTTCTTTATTTTTTTCAATTCAGGTAGGTGGTTTTTATGAACATTTACTGTGCCAGATAATGTGTGTGTTTTCTTTAAATCTTCATCACAACCTCCAACTCTGTAATGTGGGTATCATTCTTTTTTTTTTTAATATATATATATTTTTTAATTAAATCTTTATTGTTCAGATTATTACATTTGTTCCTCTTTCCCCCCCCCCCATAACTCCCCTCCTCCCAGTTCCCGCCCCACCCTCCGCCCTCACTCCCCACCCACTGTCCTCATCCATAGGTGCACGATTTTGTCCAGTCTCTTCCCACATCTCCCACACCCCTTTCCCCCCCAAGAATGGTCAGTCCATTCCCTTTCTATGTCCCTGATTCTATTATAATCACCAGTTCATTCTGTTCATCAGATTATTTATTCACTTGATTCTTAGA
This sequence comes from Myotis nattereri, assembly GCF_964212035.1. Taxonomy (NCBI): domain Eukaryota; kingdom Metazoa; phylum Chordata; class Mammalia; order Chiroptera; family Vespertilionidae; genus Myotis; species Myotis nattereri. The sequence goes on from NC_138077.1 coordinate 53,825,144, forward strand.
TTCATTTGTTGATAGATGCATATTTGTTGTTCATAATTTGTATCTTTACCTTTTTCTTCCTCTTCCTCTTCTTAAAGGATACCTTTCAGCATTTCATATAATCCTGGTTTGGTGGTGATGAACTCCTTTAGCTTTTCCTTATCTGTGAAGCTCTTTATCTGACCTTCAATTCTGAATGATAGCTTTGCTGGATAAAGTAATCTTGGTTGTAGGTTCTTGGTATTCATCACTTTGAATATTTCTTGCCACTCCCTTCTGACCTGCAAAGTTTCTGTTGAGAAATCAGCTGACAGTCGTATGGGTATTCCCTTGTAGGTAACTTGAGTTTCTTTCTCTTGCTGTTTTTAAGATTCTCTCTTTATCTTTTGCTCTTGGCATTTTAATTATGATGTGTCTTGGTGTGGTCCTCTTTGGATTCCTTTTGTTTGGGGTTCTCTGCGCTTCTTGGACCTGTAAGTCCATTTCTTTCACCAGGTGGGGGAAGTTTTCTGTCATTATTTCTTCAAATAGGTTTTCAATATCTTGCTCTCTCTCATCTTCTGGCACCCCTATAATTCTGATGTTGGTACGCTTGAAGCTGTCCCAGAGGCTCCTTACACTATCCTCGCATTTTTGGATTCTTTTTTCATTTTGCTTTTCCGGTTGGGTGTTTTTTGCTTCCTCGCATTTCAAATCATTGACTTGATTCTTGCGCTCCTCTGGTCTGCTGTCGGGAGTCTGTATAATATTCGTTATTTCAGTCCGTGTATGCTTAATTTCTAGTTGGTTCCCCAATATAACATCGAGGGTCTCATTAGTTTTCTTGTAGATCTCATTAAGTTTATCGGCGGCTTCTAAACAGTTCTTGAGAGACCTTAAAAGTGTGGTTCTGAACTCTATATCTTCCATTGACAATTTTGTCCTGTTTGTCTCCGCATTTTGTTATGCTTCCTTGGTGCACCCCCTAGTGGTCTTTGTGCGCAGTCTTATAGTTAAACCTTGATTGTTGTAGCTAATACCAGGGAGGGTTTGACCTCCAGGCCAAGTGGCTATGAGAATCAGCTGTGTCTGCAGTGAGAGAACTTCTGTCCTCTAGGGAGGTGCTAATCTAGCCTTTGCCTGAGGCTATCCGGCAAATGGCTCTGTGCAGGGCTTGGGCGGGGCGGGTCGCACAGGATCAACAGGGTGGGCCGGAGAGAGCAGTTATGGCGGCTCTCAGTCCTGTCCCCAGTGGCTCTGCCTCTCTGAGTCCCAGCACCTGCTGCAAACCTCGGAGAGAAAGCTGCACTCGCTCTGACCGAAGCCAGACAGTGCCACTTCTCCCGTTTGAGTCTGGGTCCCTAAAGACTCCCCTGTATCTGGAGCTCAGAGTCTGCGACTCCCTCCCGATTGAAAACGCCAACCGCGCCCTCCGCCGCCAGCCCGCTCTGCGCACTCCGCACCTCAGAATTTGACTTGCACTGCACCTCCTCTGAGTGTCCGTATGCGTTTCTCTTTCCTCCTAGTTGTAGGACCTCCACTCAGCTAGCGTTCCTGTGGTTCTGGGTGATGTCTGTTCTGTTTTTTAGTTTCACTTTTGAAGTAGTTGTTCAAGGCAGCAAACTCCGGCGTTAACCTATGCCGCCGTCTTGGTTCTCCTTTTTTTTTAAAAATATATTTTATTGATTTTTTACAGAGAGGAAGGGAGAAGGATAGAGAGTTAGAAACATCGATGAGAGAGAAACATCGATCAGCTGCCTCCTGCACGCCCCCTACTGGGGATGTGCCCGCAACCAAGGTACATGCCCTTGACCGGAATCGAACCTGGGACCCTTCAGTCCGCAGGCCGATGCTCTATCCACTGAGCCAAACCGGTTAGGGCTGGGTATCATTCTTGTGCCCGTCTTACAGCTGGGAAAACTGAGGCACACAGAGAAAAGAGACTTGCCCAAAGTCCCTTAAAGTAGAGGTAATGGAGGAGTTAAGTCCAGATAGTCTGGTTGGTACCTGCATTGAGGAATGATGGAAAAGGCATTGTAGGGCTGGGATATTTTTTCTACCCTGTTGTTCATATTCACAGCAAAACTAGGTAAGCAACCTAGAATTTGTTCAGTCCAATCCACACTGGTTTATAAGAAATGCTATCAGAATGATAAATGCAAAAGCAAAGAAGGTAAAAGAGCCCTGGCCAGTGTGACTCCGCGGTTAAGAGTATTGGCCTGCACACCAAAGGGTCCCAGAATCGACTCTCCATCAGGGGCACCTGCCTGGGTTTGTAGATTCGATCCCAGCCCCAACCAGGGCTGTGTGCAAGAGGCAACCAATCCATGTGTCTCTCTCATATCAGTGTTTCTCTTTCTCTTGCTCTCCCCCTCCCTCTTTTTCCCCTCCTTTTCTGTCTCCATCTCTCCCTTTTGTGTACCCCTTCACCCTCTCTACCTTCCACTCTCTCTAAAAATCAATGGAAAAAATATCCTGGGGTGAGGAATAAAGAAGTTAAAAGAACAGAATGTCTCCAACAAGGAATCATTTTTGTTCTTAGACAAATTCTCATTGAAGACTTTCTTAAGGCTTTCCCATGGTCAAAACTAATCCTGGGTCTTGACTTAACTAAGACCTATAAGTGAGAAGAATTATATTGGCCAAAGCAAGGGTTCTCAACCGAAGGTCTATGGTTAGAAACCAGAGAGTACATATGAACTGAGATGGAAGAAAAAGTTTACTTTTGTCTGACCTCTCATTTTAGTGTTTTCTTTAATTATGAATGTAGACAGCAAACTATAATACATTTAATGGTACCTATGACTTTGTCATCAATAGAAAGGATGAGTTTTTATCATATTATATTTGTTGTAAATCTCTTGAAGTATCATTTATACTCATCCCTACGTCAGTATTATAAGTTACTAGACTTGCCACTGAATCTTATTTATAGATACATGTTGCATCATAACTTTTAACATTTTAATAAATGTGTTGCAATATAAATTGTTTTATTTGTGATCCTATATACATATATTTTAAAATACTGTTCTTAGAAGAGGTCTATAAGCTTCACAAAAATGCCTAAGGGAGGAGAGTTGGTGGTACAAAAAGGACTTTAAAATCCCTGGGCTACTGGAAGTTTATAAGATAAAAAAAGAGGTCAGGTCATGGTGCCAGCTATTGGCTATATAGAGAATCTAGTTTGGGGGGAAGGGATGTTAATCCTCACCTGAGGATATTTTTCCATTGATTTTTAGAGAGCATGGAAGGAAGGGGTAGAGACAGAGAGAGAAACTCTGATCTGAGAGAGACCCATCGATTGGTTGCCTCCCACATGCGCTCCAACCAGGGCCAGGGATTGAGCCTGCAACCAGGTATGTGCCCTTGACTAGAATTGAACCCGGGACCCTTCAGTTCACGAGCTGACACTCCCTCCACTGAGCCAAACCAGCTAGGGCTAGTTTGTGGATTTTAATCTGTAGGTTTTCATGGGAGTAAAAATGAGGGAATGCCTTAATCTCAACTGGCATACAATAAAAATGCTATTAAAATCAATATACCTTATTAGTAGTGATAGTAAGAACTACCTAATAGTGACAATTCAACTATGGTATCAGTGTAAGACATATGTAAGACTTTGATGTATAACTCTGGTTGACTGAGTTTTTTTCTGTTTTCTCTAGGAAACTGATAGTAGCAATGTAAAGAGCCCTATGTGGCAAGACACAGAAGTGGAGGAAGATATGCCAACACTTTCTCCGCAAATATGCCTTGAAATTCAAGAACAAGGTGCAAAGTCTTCAATAGAGTCACCTATGCCTCAGTTATGTGCCAGTGATACAGAATGGTGCCTTGAAGGAGAAGTCAAAATGAGACCAAAAAATCATGATAAAGAATTATGTGCCATAAATCCTGAAAGACCTGAAGCCAGAGTCCCCTACCCTAGAGAAGCTGCAGTTAAGCCTTGTGGCGAAACAGAGAGTGGGTGTGCTCTATCATACGTGACCCAGATAATTGGAAATAACACAGTTGAGACAGAAAATGAAGAGTCTTGCCTACTGATCAGTGAAGAAGGTATTTGCAAAAGAAAAAATCAGGAGTCTTCTTTTGAAGCAGTCAGGGATCCATGCTTTTCTGCAAAAAGAAGGAAAATGTCCTCCGAACCTTCCTCAGACCAAGAGGAAACAGAAACCAGCTTTACTCAAAAACTGTTAGATTTGGAACATCTACTTTTTGAGAGACGTAAGCAAGAAGAACAGGACAGGTTATTAGCACTACAGATTCAAAAAGAGGTGGACAAAGAACAAATGAAGCCAAACCGACAAAAAGGATCCCCAGATGAATATCATTTACGTTCTACGCCCTCACCTCCAGACAAATTGCTAAATGGACAGAGGAAGAAATCCAAAAATAGGAATGTAAAAGGACAAGCTGATACAGAGCATCCAAAACCTCAAAGAGGCCCTAAAACTGAAAATTGCCAATCTTCTTTTAAGATCCAGTTGAGACATTCAGTTAATGTTAATGGAAGAAAGATGCCAAATTCTGCTAGAGATCATTGTAATGTATCTAAAAGTGTTTGTTCCCTACAGCCTAGTAAGTCACAGAAAAGTATTTTTCAGATGTTTCAGAGATACACAGAGTAATGGGTGGGTAAAGGAAGAAGTATTTTAGAAACTGGTAAAGCTGGATTGTGATGCTCTTTTTTATCATAGAATGTTTATAAAACTTTATTCTCTTGTGGGCACACTCATTGCCTCTAATTGAATGACTGTGTGATTACAAGGGAGGAATATACAAATGTACTTCTGCCAAAGTCAGTGATAACCAAGGGTCTCAATTCTTTATGAATAACTGTGATATGCTAAGTTTGACAATCCTTACAGGTAATAGATATAAACATGCCTGGGCCAGCTCCCAAGAAACCTTCAGGTGCCATTCTCTTTCCTCAAAAATGCATGTTTTATGAATGGCCTTTGCTCACCTTTTTGTTCTGACTAGAAATCAAAGCAAGACTATACTATACCAAATAGTTAAGGAATCGGGTTTAAAATCTAAGTTTATTGCTGTTTTTCCATGTATTTGTAGATCAATTGAAATCTTCGATAACACTAAAGTAACCTAATCTTTATAATTATTTTAAGCATTATAGCATTTTCTTTTATTTAAAATGAATTAAAATTGTGTGAAAACAGAAAAGTCAGAGTTTTCTGGAAAATTGGGATTATCAAACGTGCCCTCAATCAGGAATCGAATCCAAGACCCTGTGGGGCCCAGGCCTACTCTAACCACCGAGAACAACAGTCAGGGCGGACATTCATCTCTTGATGCAAAGGGAGTTAGTTGGGGTGAGGCTGAATAGAGTGAACTGGTAGTTCGGATGCATTGAATCTGAGTGGGTGATCAGAAACTGGGTCCAGGATGGAGTAGCAGAGCATTCTTCCTTATTCTTTGCTAAATGACACAGAAAACATTTGGGTTTTACAGCCTGTCACACGATAGTAACTGGTGTTAAAATAGTTACTACATTACCTGAAATTTTGGAAATTCACATTTCTATTAATCTGCTACTCTAGGGGAAAAAAATGGGAATTTACTGTAGGAGAGTTAAATCCTAATATACTATGTTGTAGGACCTGAGACATTAATAACCATGTGTTTATTTCCTTATTTGCATTGGTAGTGATTTTTATTTGTGTTTATGGACAGAAATAGTGTGGTACTTGGATTGGCCCTCTCAAAGTTAAATCAGAGGCAGTGATTCCATTTTGTGAAAGTTAACTTAGAGAATGTTAATCTATGTTTCATTAATATGAACAACTTTGAGCAAATGAACACATTTTAATAGCATTTCTGATGATGTTTAGTTATTCATCCTTTTAAGGTAAAAATATAATAAAATGTCCTAGAGCAAAAGTCTAGCTTTAATTTGTTAATATTTTTATACATTTTTGAAAATTTTTTCCTCCAGATGTTGTAACTGAAATTCTGTTAATCTTGATGCCATCTACTTCAGTATTTTTGGGTAGATAATTAGGGGTAGAATTATGATGCTGATTTAAAATTTACTTTGCCCTTTCTAAAAAAAAAAAAATGATTGCCTTCTGTGTAATGATTGTGTTGAAATGTAGTCAGAAACTAACAAAATTTGTCAAAAATTTATTTATCAAACTGATATTTTTCTGTCTTTTTTAAAAGATAGATTTTTATTGATTTCAGAGAGGAAGGGAGAATGAGAGAAATAGAAACATCAATGATGAGAGAGAATCATTGATTGGTTGCTTCCTGCACACCTCCTGCTGGGGATTGAGTCTGAAACCCAAGCATGTTCCTTGACCGGGAATCGAACCGTGACCTCCTGGTTTGTAGGTTAACATTCAGCCACTGAGCCACACCAGTGGCTTTTTGTCTTTTTGTTGTTGTTGTTGTTGACAGTATTATAGATGTCTTCCATTTCCCCTGCTTTTCCCCCCCTCCACCTGGCTCTGATATTTTTCTAAGAGTGATTTCACTTTACATTTTAGGGAAGACTTTGTATCTTCAAAAATGAAAAGTTATATAATTAAATCTTCCATGACCAAAAAGGGGGGTGGGGGAGGTAATACTGTGATGTACATAGGATTTATATATTTAACCACTTGTCTGTGAAGAAGTCTTCCTGACTAAAGTTAGTTTTAAGATAAATTTAAATTTCTCTATTAGTCTTAATGATAGTCCTATGTATATGCCTTTTTGTTAGAAACTAACAAATGTTTTGTGTCAGTCATTAGAATGTATTGCTACTTTTCCCTCTTTTGTAGAAGGGATATGAGAGCCTTTAATTTCTCAGGGAGTACTAAAACTGCAGAAGTTGAGAATCAGAAAAATTAAATATTAAAAATAAAAATGGATTATTATGTATATTTTACAAAAACTACCATTAAGGAAAATTGGAAGGCATGGCAGACTGGGGAAGAAATAGATGCACTTAATTACAAAGAACTAATTTCCTTTATATAAAGTGTCTGTCAATACATTAAGAAAAAGACTACTACCCCAAAAGGAAGGTTAGAGAAGTTTGATCCCCAGGTATATAGTTCCCAGGAAAGGAAATGTTTCTTAAATATGTGAAAAGGTGCATGATATCATTTACACTTTGCTCATACATTTTTCCACTCTTAAGATTAGTAGAGCCGAAACCGGTTTGGCTCAGTGGATAGAGCGTTGGCCTGCGGACTGAAGGCTCCAGGGTTCGATTCCGGTCAAGGGCATGTACCTTGGTTGCGGGCACATCCCCAGTGGGAGATGTGCAGGAGGCAGCTGATCGATGTTTCTCTCTCATCGATGTTTCTGGCTCTCTATCTCTCTCCCTTCCTCTCTGTGAAAAATCAATAAAATATATTAAAAAAAAAAAAAAGATTAGTAGAGATAAAGATGCTGTTTTGCTTTGTTTTGTTTTGATTTTGTGTAAGGTTTTTAAAAATCTTAGCAAGAGTGTAGGACAAGCATGTCAAACTCAAAAGGCTAATACGGGCCAAATAAACAAGGTTTAAGTTTATTTGGGCCACAAAATAAACAAAAGCTTCTGTTTTCATAGGAATGTAGGTTTATTTCGGCTGAAATAAATGAGTAATAGTTAACATAAAATAATAGAACATTTTAATAAAATTTAATAGTTTTTCTTGAATATTAACTTACCAGACACTGAATAACTGCACAAATTAATAAGCGTAACGCAAATAAACCTATTTCTTTTGTTCTCCAAAAGCGAAATACTTTCTGTTGCCCACACCAAGCAAGTCAGTCCAAGACTAATGTTGTGGCAATCAGCTGCTGAAGTATTCACTGCTAGTATTAGTGGAGAGAAATGGTGCGCCTGCACGTAAGGTGTGTAAGGGAAATGAATGCAACATGATTATAGTAATCAGTCATTAGTGAACATTGTAGTTCGTTATTAATAATTATAACAGGATATTGTAAAAATTAAGTTACGAATTTTTTATTAAAACATTTCTTACATACTGTTATATTGGCTGGGCCGCAAAAATACTCTGGGCTGCCTGTGGCCCACGGGCCATGAGTTTGACATGCTTGTTGTAGGGACATAGGCACTCTTACACGTTGGTTGGTATGAATGGAAAAATTTAAATCCCTTTGGAGGTAAACTTGGCAATTCTGCCTCTAGGGGTTTCTGAAAGCTGTCTTCACACGTGTGTAGAATGACATATACAAAACTTAGAAACCGCTGTAATGTTGCATCAATGGACCCTGAGTAAAAGATGGTATAGTGGAGGACTATATAGCCATTAAAAAAACATCGCTTTACAGATATGAAAAGAATTATCAGATACAGAGTTAAATAAAAAAAATACAAAATGTAGAATAGCATATGTAGTGTGCAAACTTGTCCAAAAAATAGAAACATATGTATTTGTATAAAATATTCCTAGGAGGAGAAACAATTCTTCCAGCAGGGATAAAAACTGGGTAGCCGTATGATAGGACTGGAAAAATGCCTTTCACTATATGTTTTTATACTTTTTGAGTTTTCAGTCATACTGACTATATCATCTAGTAAAAAAAAAAAATGTTCTTAAAATAACTGCAAGATAAAGGAAGCTTATACATTTCAGCCTGTACTATTCTAAATGGTCCTTTTTTGCCTTTAAATTTTAAGAATCATAATTCAGGAAAGTTTTTTTCAGCATGAAAAAATAGCATTGTGTGCTATGACCAATGTGGCTCAGTTGGTTGGAGCGTCATCTCAAACACTGAAAGGTGTTGGGTTCAATCCCTGGTCAAGGCGTGTACGGGAGGCAACCGATTGATGTTTCTCATATTGATGTTTCACCTCTCTCCCCCTTCCTCTCAAGTCAATGAAAACATATCCTTGGGTGAGGATTTAAAAAAAACAATAGCATTGTTAATTTTTGGAAATAGCACAAGTGAATGAATTTGAATTTATTTAGCTTTAATGTACTATTTTAAAAATACTTGAACAGCAAAGCTTATGTTTCTAGGTAGCATGGCTAAGAACACTGAGCAAAGCCACATAAAAATGTAAAATGGGCCCTGGCCCGTCTGGCTCAGTGGGTAGAGTGTCAGCCTGTGGACTGAAGAGTCTCAGGTTAGAGTCTGGTGAAGGGCACGTGCCTGGGTTGCGGGCTCGGCCCCCTGTCAGAGTGTGCAGGAGGCAGCTGATAGATGATTCTCATCACTGATGTTTCTCTCTCTCCCTCTACCTTCCTCTCTGAAATCAATAAAAATATATTTTAAAAAAGAAATGTAAAATTGTCAAAACTATCAGCTACTGAAACAATAACTAATACAGAGGCTAAGAGTCTACAAAGTGGAGACTTAAGAGGGGAACTGGTTTGTAATCACTTTTTACTGGCAGCGAGCGCGCGCCTCTTCTGAACGCAGGCTGAGAACCAGGGCCGCTGGTGGTGGGCAGAGAAACTCAGAATCTTGGTCATTTCGTGAAGCTTGAGGGTCATCAAACACAAGGCCAGCTTTCCCATCAAGATCATCTCAGTGCTTTGAAATTTGAGGGCAGAAGCTAAAAGGCTAAAAACCTCTGAAAAGCAGAGAGAGTTGTCATCAGGCTTATAGTGCTAATGAGAAAAGTAAAGTTCGATACCTACCAAGGTAAGGAAGCCTGTTAACACACCAGGGTCTCAAAGCCCTAGAACAGGGGTCTGCAAACTACATTCTAAGGACCAAACCTGTATGCCACCTATTTTTTGTGGGGCCTGTGAGCCAAGAATGGCTTCAAATAGCCTTTAGAGTCCTTAGCTCACAAGTATGTAATCCACAAGGAATTGAACTGTCGGACCAGTAATTTGTGCAAGTTTTGGGCCATCTAAACAAGGACATGTAGTGTAGGAAGAAACTCCCTTCTTAGTCTCTACCTGTATGAACTTAGGTGAGCTACTTAACTTTCATCACCGCACTTTCTTAATTTGTAAATGGAAAGCATGTCAGCAGAGTTGCTCTCAGAGTTTAGTAATGTACATACAACACCTGGCGTAGACCCTGAGTCAAAGAGAAGATGAGTGATCGTTTTTGCCTCCTGGCTACTCACCATATCCACCAGTCCACTTTCATTTAGTGCTTCATGCCCTCTTACGTACCCCCTATGTGGCATAAATACATTGCAGTTAACTTCTGTCCACTGAAGAAGACTCCACTCACCTCTCCCCTGCCAGATGTGTCCACAGCTCCCTGTGTCCCTAGAGATCTTGGCTCCAGAGGAAACCAGTTCTCAGAGATACTTCGTGGCTTCCTCTAATTCCTATACTACTTCCACACATTTGGTTTGCACAAAGGCATGTAAAACACTAAAAAGAGATTCAAGACACCAGGAAGTTGAACCTCTACTGTATGTTGACCCATTACTTATTCCTGTGTAAAGATCTTAATAAACAATGATGACTTTAAAGTTGGAGTCTGATTTCTTTTTCCACAGAATATTTTGCCTAAGAAGACCGTACTTGGAGCAACATGGGCCCTGAGTTCACCTGAGGGGACCCTGTTCTTTACAATTTACTTACTTTACATTTCTCTTCAACTTGGCTTTTGGGCTCCCAGGCTGCCACAGTTAGGCGCTCTCCAAGGAGCTAGTTCAGTACACAAGGCTTTCAGTCAGTGATCACCCATAGAAAGTCTGGGGTGTCTGTTTTTCACTGCAGATTAGACTAACTCTGAGCCCCAGGCTCAGGATGAGAACCCCACTCCCTGCTCTGTCTCTACCACACAAATGTAGATTCTGCTGGGTGTACTGACTGGGGTCCAGTTAAGAACACAGTCAGTGTTTCAGCAGAGGGTATGCAGTGCTACAAGGAACTGGTTAGGCAGGTCAGGGAGCACCAAACCCAGAGAGGACAGCTGCAGGACATGACTCCCCCCGCTAAGGCTGGGTTTTGGTTACTAGCAGGAGGAGCTCAGGAGGTAGGGGAGAGTGGACCCTGCAGACCTGGCGTTCAGACCTTTGAGAAGGAAGCACCTCCCAGATGCTGGTACGCTGACAGGGCCTAGTGCAGTGCGGGCGAACCTATGACACACGTGTCAGAGGTGACACGCAAACTCATTTTTTTGGTTGATTTTTCTTTGTTAAATGGCATTTAAATATGTAAAATATCAAAAATATGGCTTTGTTTTACTATGGTTGCAAATATCAAAAAATTTCTATATGTGACACGGCACCAGAGTTAAGTTAGGGTTTTTCAAAATGCTGACACGCCGAGCTCAAAAGGTTCGCCATCACTGGCCTAGTGAGTCTAGTTCTAGAAGAGTTGGAAGCATTTGGAAGCTGGGGAGTCAACTGCCACTCCTGGGAGAAAAAATAAAAAAGCTGTCCCTTTTCCCTTTCCTCCTAGTATCTCTTATTAATAAAACTTAATAGGAAGCTTACTGACAAAGGCGTCTGGGAAAGTGTTTTTTATATCAAAGCAGAGTTTGGCATGCCAAACTTGGACCTGAGAGACAAGAAGCGGGTGGGGAAAATTACCACAGATGTTTTCGGTTAATGGATTCTAGGACTAAGATACCACAATTTCTAAAGCAAAAACCTGGAAAGCGACCCTCCTGACAAGATGGAGGGGTAATATGTGTGGGGAAAATGATGCTTAAACATGCCCAGGTGAGGTAAAAGCTCATTAAGGATCTATGGGAGAAAACTGTAGAGAACCTTCCCGGGTGCCTGTAGAAAGCCCTCCCAGTTGTTTAGTTTCTATTGCCCTGGTTATACCCTAGCGTCCCTATCTTGTCTGCAGCCGATGCTTCAGAAGATTATTTGTGTGCGCCATCCCTCACACAGACTAATGATCACCTAAACCAGGAGTCCTCAAACTTTTTAAACAGGGGGCCAGTTCACTGTCCCTCAGACCGTTGGAGGGCTGGACTATAGTTTAAAAAAACACACAAAACTATGAACAAATTCCTATGCACACTGCACATATCTTATTTTGAAGTAAAAAAACAAAACGGGAAAAAATACAATATTTGTATTTGCATGTGGCCCGCGGGCCGTAGTTTGAGGACCCCTGACCTAAACTAAAGCCATCATTGCCCTGAGTCCCTACACACTTTCCAATTCCTCACCTACTGGAATGAAAAGAACCCCTCTCTGAAATGTCTTAGAAAATGTCTATGGAAAATTAAGGCACTGGGCATCATCGCTAAATTCCCAGAGCTCCTAGGAGGGTGTCCCAGAAATAAGAAGAGAACACAAGATTTAGAGAAGGGCAACTGAGTAACTGAAATAGATCATAATGAAGTCACTCCCCAGAGTAATCCTAGATTGCAAAAAAAAAAAAAATAGATGACAGAGGAATTGGGAAGTAACGTTAGCAAGAGACACAGATGATACTAAGTCAATTTGGTTTTAACATGTAAGAATCCACTTCCAAAGAGTTCTTTTCGTAACCTTTTTTTTTCAACCTGTATTAAAGGGCATTGACTGGACTGAAACTGGCAAAAGTGTTGCATGACTAGTGCTGTACCCATGAACAGCTCTTTCTGCAATTAGTACTTTAGGAAAACACGCAGGCATGAATAAAATATACTACAATAATGGGAACTGGACCAATGCTGCAGCTTACAGTTTCTTAAGCACCTTAAGGATACAAACTCCATTTATTATTTATTTATTTTATTTATGTTAATTCTCACCCAAGGATATTTTTTCCATTTATTATTATTATTTTTTTTAGAGAGGAAGAAAGGGAGGGAGGGGGAGAGAGAAAGGAACATCCATATGAGAAAGACACATCAATTGGTTACCTCCCCCATATGCCCGGACTTGGGCAGGGGGTGCGGGGAGTGGAACCAACCAGGTACATGCCCTTAGCTAGAAATCGAGCCCACAATCCTTCAGTGTTTGTTCTAATACTCTAACCACTGGGAAACACCGGCCAGGGCTACAAACTCCTTTTAAAGGACACTTCCCCACAGACACATGAAACAAAGCACAAACATTTAAAGTTAACCAACACAAGATTCTGAAAGTGAATGGCAACTTAATGGTTAAAATTTGATCTATGGTGAAACACGCAGCAACCTCTAAAACCAGTCACCACCAAGTTGTAATTTATACAACTGTCTTCTAAGTTTATTGAACTGAAAACTGTGTTCAAAAATCTCTAGATCTCAAGAATGATTGTCTGGCAAAACACCTTGTAAACAACAAAAACCATGTATTTTGATCCCTTCTATTGGCAAATGTTTATGAAACTTATACTTAAAGCATTTATTTGTATAAAGCTAAAATTACATGAATTTTAAAAAATATATTCTTATTGATTTCAGAGAGGAAGGGAGAGGGAGAGAGAGAGAGAGAGAGATAAAAACATCAACGATGAGAGAGAATCATTGATCACCTGCCTCCTGCACACCCACTACTAGTGATTGAGCCCACACCCTGGGCATGTGCTCTTGACCGGAATCGAACCCAGGACCCTTCAACCCCTCAGGCTTACACTCTATCCACTGAGCCAAACCGGTTAGGGCTAAAATCATATGAATTTAACTGGTTTATTTTCAGAAGAAGAAATTTTCCTTTGAGCCAATAAGAACAAGTCACACAACAAAAATAGATAAAAGGCATAATTACCTAAGACTTATGTCTTTACAGAGGAAGAAGTGGCAACTTTAATATTCATGATAATAAAAGCAGCCAAAAAGATGAGAGCTAAGAGGGTAGCCTGTAAGGACTGAATGAAGGGGCTCCCCTACCCTCTGACTTCTGGTTGAATTATGACAAGGGTCGCCCAGCAGGAAATCAGAGAGTATGATTGCAGTGTTTACCTCCCTGACTCCTCTGCGGATCACCCCAGTCTGTGTCTGGCTGTGCCCCGAAACTGAAAGTCCTAACTCCTGTAGGTAGTGCTCCCCACACAGCCTCTCTTTCCAGATTTTGGTATCTGCTTCCTCCTCTCTACTCCTCTGTTCTAGAAGTGGTAACAGCTCTCTGGCATTCCTACACAGAACCATCTTGTGCTTTCCCTACACTATGCCCAGGCCTTTGAAAATATCAAATTATCCAGTTTAGCTGAGCCCTCTATTTCTCACCAGGCCCCTGACTGATACTGTTAGCTAGATGACGAAGCATACCCAATATTAAAAGTCATGGAAATGCCCCATTTTTTGAAAGGTAACTGAATAGTACCCTTAAAATGGGTACATTTAGCCCTGACCAGTTTGGCTCAGTGGATAGAGCGTCGGCCTGCGGACTGAAAGGTCCCAGGTTTGATTCCGGTCAAGGGCATGTACCTTGGTTGTGGGCACATCCCCAGTAGGGGGTGTGCAGGAGGCAGCTGATCGATGTTTCTAACTCTCTATTCCTCTCCTTCTCCCTTCCTCTCTGTAAAAAATCAATAAAACATATTTTTTTTAAAAAAATGGGTACATTTAAAAAATATTTTTAGTTGAAAGTATTACATATGTCCTCTTCCTCCCCCTCCCCATTAACTCCCTCCAGCCACCCCCACCTTCCAAAATGGGTACATTTTTATTGTGTTAATTATACCTCAATAAAATTAAAATTTTTAAAAATCCTCACCCAAGGCTATTTTTTATGTATTTTTTTGTTTTTAGAGAGAGAAACATCGATTGGCTGCCTCCCGTATAGGTCCTGTCAGGGATTAAAACCACAACCTTTGGGTGTACAGGATGATGCTCACACCAACTGAGCCACTTGGCCAGGTCTCAACGAAGTTGATTTCTAAAAAAATATATATTTCATTGATTTCAGAGAGGGAGGGAGAAGAAGAGAGAGCTAGAAACATCAATGATGAGAGAGAATCATTGATCACCTGCCTCTTGCATGCCCCCTACTGGGGATCCGCAACCCAGGCATGTGCCCCAACCAGGAATTGAACCATGACGTCCTGGTTTATAGGTTGATGCTCAAACACTGAACCACACCGACTGAGCAATAAAGTTGATTCTTTTAAAATGCGTCCCATCTGTGACCCATGCCCATTGGTTCCTGTATGTCACTCCGTGATCCTTTGCTTAGTTCCCATGTCACAAGAGATCCCTGCCTACATGCTTCCTAATGTCTCAAGAGATCCCTGAACCACAAGAAAAATACTTCACAGAGAGAAAAAGAACCTAAAACTTTCACAGCTTGCTCACATTATGCCAGTTCCACATATGGTATTTGTCTTGAATAAAGGTATATTTTTAAAAGTTTGTAATCTGAAGGTACTAAGAGAGTTCAACCTCAGCTGTATGTGTGTTTCTCTGTTTCTTCTTCCTGTCTCTGGTTCTTAGTAAATGGCAGTCTTTAAATTTGGGGACTATTATCTCTTTCTTCTACTCTCTATTATACCTCATTTTAGCTATTTTCAACCAGTAAATAAGGAAGAAAGGACATGCATTCACATTTACTATTACGTGAGTACCTATTGTGTCCAAAATATTTTTTATTAATTTCAAGAAAATATTTTCAGAATGTTTCTGAAAATGCTGTTGAAAAATGACCTTACCTGGGATGATCCCAGCATTCACTCTCCCTCTCAAGTCACTTTCTCCAGAATTGTCTCAGGTTTTCAAAATACCTCTCCTGTTTTTGCTTTCCTAGGTTCCATTAAATGTCTAGAAGGGCTTCATGTGGTAATAGGGCTCTAGGTGAGGAGAGATGCAGGAGGAATGCAGTGTCAAGGAAAAAAGAGATTGTGTGATGTTGTGCATGTACTGGTCTTTTTTAACTTGGACATTAGTCAAAGACTGCATTATTAATATCACATACTTTAATATATATACATATATTATTGATTTCAGAGAGGAAGGGAAAGGAAGAGAGAGAGAGAAACATCAATGATGAGAGAATCATTGATGGGCTGCCTCCTGCACACCCCCCCTTGCCGGAAGCCGGTCCATCCTTGCTGCTTGACACAGTTGCTGCAGGAAAGAAACATCTGCACAGCATATGTTTCAAGGGACCTGGTGTATATAGCATACTGTTCTTAATATGTTTGCTCCCCTTAGTGCTATGTGTTTTAACCAAGGTCACCTCTCCGAGAAAGGTTGTTTCCCCAGGTAAGGATTTTTCCCTGAAGTTAGGGAGGGAATAAAACTCCTTAACTAAGTGCCAGGCGGGTAGTTAATCACTTTAACTAGGAACAATCATGCTTAAGCTACATAATCTTTACTCCCTGGAATGGAGATAAGAAACGCCCTAACCTTTGGAATAGAAATTGACAGGATTAAAATCGACTGGTATAAATACAGATGTAACAAGACAATAAACGGCAGAACTTCGCTGGAGATCCAGACCAGAATTTGGCTGGAGATCCTGGCTAGAGATCCTGGCTAGGCTGCTGATCAACTGAACGTTGTCTCTGTGTCATTCCTTCTTCGCTGACGCCGTCCACACCTTTGGGAACCCCTGGACCTGCTGGGATTGGACCCCAGCATCTGGCGCCCAAACAGGGACCCTTAGGTAAGCCCACCATTCCCCTAGGTAAGCTCCCTGCACTCGGGATGGATAGGACTCCACCATAGGAAGAGGGTGGATAGTCTTCGCCGACTCTGTCCACACCTTTGGGAAGCCCTCGAACAGGATTCCCCTAGGTAAGCCCCCTCCATTGAGAACCCCCACACTCGGGATGGATAGGACTCCACCAGGGTGCTACAGACCCCCCCCCCCCCCCCTATAGAGGATAAGTAGGGTAAGAAGGTGGATAGTACAGAACTTAGATTGAGAAGATGTGCCATACTGAGTCCAAAGAAAGAAGACTCTGTATTGATCTTTAGATTAAGAAGATGTGCCATACTGAGTCTAAAGAAATAAGACTCTGTATTGACCTTTTAACACATATGCTTGCTAGCAGAGGAATTAAGGTTACTCCCAGTCAGACAGAACGTTTTATACAAGAAGTATGTCCATGCTTTTCTGAGGAAGGAAAGGTAAATGTAAAGGCATGGGAGGAGGTAGGCCCAAGGAGCCTTATCCTTAACCCCACTGCAGCCTTTCCACCCCGGGAAAGTGCAGGATTGGCAAGCTCTCCCTGGGGTGATAGATCAGGACTCAGGTAATAGAGGAAAGCGCCAATCCTACTCTTAAAATGGATGCAAGAGAGCATTTGGGGTTTTTCTTTTTAATGCCTGCTTTTAAAAAATAAAAAAGGGGGAATTTGCCGGGAGCCGGTCCATCCTTGCTGTTTCAAGGGACCTGGCACATATGGCATACTGTTCTTAATATGTTTGCTCACCTTCTTGGCACTATGTGTTTTAACCAAGGTCACCTCTCTCAGAAAGGTTGTTGCCCCAGGTAGGGATTTTCCCCTGAAGTTAGGGAGGGAATAAAACCCCTTAACTAAGTGCCAGGCGGGTAATTAATCACTTTAACTACGAACAATCATGCTTAAGCTACACAATCTTTACTCCCTGGAATGGAGATAAGAAACGCCCTAACCTTTGGAATAGAGATTGATAGGATTGGAATCAACTGGTATAAATACAGATGTAACAAGACAACAGGATACAGAACCTAGACACAGAACCTAGACACAGAACCTAGACACAGAACCTACACAGAACCTAGAGACAGAAGAACTTCGCTGGAGAGAACATGGCAAAAGATCCTGGACAGAAACTGGAGACAGAACCTAGAGACAGAAGAACTTCGCTTGAGAGAACATGGCAAAAGATCCTGGACAGAAACTGGAGACAGAACCTAGAAACAGAACTTAGAAGACAGAACCAAGAGACACAGAACCTAGACACGGAACCTACACAGAACCTAGAGACAGAAGAATTTTGCTGGAGAGAACATGGCAAAAGATCTTGGACAGAAACTGGCCACAGAACCTAGAGATAGAACCTAGCAAGAGAACCTGGCTGAAGATCCTAGAGACAGAACCTGGATAGAACATGGCAAGAGAACCTGACTAGAACCTGGTGACAGAACCTGGCTGAACAACCTGGCAACCGAACCTGGCTGGAGAACCTAGCGAGAGAACATGGCTACAGAACTTCGCTGGAGATCCTGAACAGAACTTGGCTGGAGATCCTGGCTAGAGATCCTGGCTAGGCTGCTGATCAACTGAATGCTGTCTCTGTGTCATTCCTTCTTCGCCGACGCCGTCCACACCTTTGGGAACCCCTGGACCTGCTGGGGTTGGACCCCAGCACCCCCTCTATTGGGGATTGAGCCTGCAACCCCCAGCATGTGCCCTGCCCGGGAATCAAACTGTGACCTCCTGGTTCATAGATTGACGGTCAAACACTGAGCCTCACCAGCCCAGAAAATATCACATACTTTTTGGTATAAATGTAAAGATGTTAAATTTGAAAGCTATTAAATTCCTCCACCCTTACTCTAAAGAAATTAAGTTATTATATGTAAAAAAATCCCCATTGGGGGTAGGGGCTGGGAGAATGTCAAGGGGGGGAAAAAAAGGAGACATATGTAATACTCTTTGTAATACTTCAAGAAATAAAAATTATTTTTTTAAAAAAATACCCATTATAAACATTAAATATCTGAATTTTGAATTAAGTTACTGTTATGAATCACACTTATGGTTATAACTTACTTTAATATTCACTTTGGTAAAATGTATGTCAAGAGCCCCAAGCTATTCAATTTGATTCATCACCTCTAAATTATGTCTTGTTTGGGGACAACTATAGAGTTCCAACTAATGAAAACTAAAATATGACTGCCTACAGGTATGAGATGATAACATTTCCAAGAGTTAACATATTGAAAACTAACTATGGACTGTGCTATGTGCTTAACATCATCTTTAATCCTTTCAACAATTCTATGAAGTAGACACTATTACTACATCTATTTTACAGATGACAAAAATGGAAACTCAAAGAGATTAAATAGTTTGCTGAAGGTCAGATAGCAAGAGGTTGATTCAGCATTTGACTCTCTAGAGATTGAACTCAGACTTACTACTCTATTCTATTCAAAAAGGAAATAATCCACGACATGATTTACAAGGGGAAAAGGAAGGGATTGCACAGTTCTAAACACTTAATAAAGGGATGGTATACCCTATTTTATAGAGGAAGAACTTGAGGCCAGGCCAGTTGACACTTCTCAAGGGGATTCTGATAACAAGTGGAAAAGGCCAGGATTTGTGTCCAGATTGGAGTCCAAGGTCCATGTTCTTTCAAGCAAAATGCACTGCCTTCTTAAATATAAGTTAGATTTTAAAAATATAAGGGTTAAGTATACTTGTATAACACCTGAAATTTGTAAATCATATTTATTTCTGGTGATTAAAGTTGAGGGATAGTAAGATTTCCTATCCTACAGCAGAAAAGAGAGGTGGGCCCGGGCAAGCCTGAGGACACAGAGAGTGGTGGGTAGCGAACAATATGCTGCAGGGGAGGGGAGAAAGGGCCAGAGAGTTAGGAGAAAAGTCAGCTGGTGTGGGAGCTGACAGTGAGACTGTTCTAAGAAGGGTGAATGAGCAAATGCCAAATTCCATTGAGAAGTCAGTTGGGATAAAGACAGATAAATGTCTATAGGAATTAATAATTTTGAAGTCTTAGATGACCCCAGTAAAAGTGGATTGGGTACAGTGTGAGCAGAAATCAGACTGGAGTGAGTTCTGAAGTTTGAGTGGGAGGGAAGAAATGGAGATGGTTGTACAGACAACAATGTAGAGAAGTTTGGTTCTGAAAGAAGGTAGAGAGATTAGGGTGTAGCTATTGTGGGAAGGGGAGAACACTTGGGCATATTTAAATGTCAGAGGGAGGGAGTTGAAGGACTGGGTGAAAAGGTGAAGGGACTAAGAAGTACAAATTGGAATTTACAAAATAGTCATGGGAATGTAGAGGACGGCATAAGGAATCTACTCAATGATATTGTAATGGCTATGTATTGTGACAGGTGGGTACTGGGAATATCGGAGGGAACACTTTGTAAAGTATATGATTATCTGACTACCATGCTGTACACCTATAACTAATACAAAATAATATTGAATGTAAACTGTACTTGAAAATTTTTTTTAAAAGTGTCAATAGAGAGCGTCCAGTTGAGAAGGAACATTTTCCTATACACACCTAGGCAAAAAAAGGGATAAGTCCTGCATAAGAGGAGATGACTTTTAAAAAAATATATGTTTTTATTTATTTCAGAGGGGAAGAGAGATGGTCAGAGAGATAGAAAAATCAATGATCGGCTGCCTCCTGCATGCCCCATATTGGGGATTGAGCCCACAACCCTGGGCATGTGCCCTGACCAGGAATCAAGTGCTGACTTCCTGGTTCATGGGTTGATTGATGCTCAACCACTGAGCAACACTGAACAGGCGAGATAGATTTTTTGTTGTTGTTGTGAGAGGGAAAGAGGGAACAGGATGAATGAAATTTAAAGATTTGTTAGGTTTATGCCCACAGGTCAATGTAGTTCTTGCTTGATGGCTCCAATTTTCCTATTCTTAGTTGAGAGTGAGTAGGGAGGGTGTCTGTATAAGATTTGAGGAGAGAAAAACATTGTAGGGACTCTTCCATCACCTTGTTAACCAAAATATACAAGGCCAAAGTGAAAGGGAACAAGCATTTATTTGAGATCACAAGGAGTAGCTATTCAGGAAGCACTGATTCAGGCAGTAACCCCAAAAGAGTTCCAATTAGGAGATAAAGACAGTGAGTATTTATGAGACAGGGAAGGGGAACAATTACATCAATAGAAGAAAGGTATTTCTATAGGTGCAGATAAGCTAACACAGTGACACTGATTTTAAACGTTTTTAATTTTCAATGTGGCAGTCATAGTATTTGCTTTCTTATTATCTTTGCAAATAGTTCTTTGGGACACAAGCTGCTTTAGTCCAAAGGTCATTTTGCCCTGCTTTAACACTGCAAAGATCTGAGGCAAGAGACCTGCAAGGCAGATCCTCTGGGATGCAGCTCCGGCTCCATTTTAAAGTGGCTATATTTTTATATTTACTTATTTTACAGCCTATTTGGATCCCCTTGGCATAACCTGCCTCTTATTCCAGCCACTGCTACAGCAACCAGTTCTGCCTGGACTCTGAACAGCCTCATGTGGCTGCTACCACATAGCACCTGACCTCAAGCCTGTGCCAGGTGTCAGGTCTGGGATTTGATGTTACCCTACTTACAAGTTCCGAAGTTAGCCTATTACTGTTTCATGGATACAGGTTAATAGGAGATTCCTGGGTCAGAAAAAAAGGAACCTTATCATTCATGGCACAATATGCAGCATGAGGATCATTTTTGTGTCAGTTCTTGCCAAGGAGAAGAGACAAGAGAACTTGTTCTTGAACATCTATGAGAATCTTCTTGGGAGACTATTAGAGGAGGCTGAGATGCTGTGTGAACTAGTGACCTATTGGCACAATTTTGTATAAGTGCTAATGTGACCTCATTTGCACCCACAGGTTGATAAGGCCTGGAGCATTCAGGTTGTACTTCCATGGCGATGCATGCCTAAAGATAGTGTAAGGTGAGATGGCAAGACTAGGTTCTAAAATCAGGTAGACGTAGGTTCAAATTTTGCTCCTAGCTGTGTAGTCCTAACCTCTCTGAGTGTTTCCTCAACTAAAACACACCAAAAAAAATCTTCTTCACAGAGTTGTTGAGATAATGAAATGATACGGCATGTGTGGCAGGACAAGTTTTTGAAATAGTAACCATGAGTTTACCCTGTCCTGACATTATTTGGTCCATCCCGTATTTAGTCAGCTGGGCTATTCGACATTTATTCCTTCGGAGAAGGTTCACCTAGGGAAAAGCAGAGGAGAAGAGGAAGAAGCAGCAGCAGCTAGTTCTAGGCTTCTGAGTTGGGAAATCTAGCTCCAGAGAGAACTTACAACACAAGAATAATAGAGTTGGTCCTGACCAGTTTGGCTCAGTAGATAGAGCGTCGGCCTGCGAACTCTGAGGGTCCCAGGTTTGATTCCAGTCAAGGGCATGTACCTTGGTTTCGGCACATACCCAGTGGGGGGTGTGCAGGAGGCAGCTGATTGATGTTTTTCTCTCATCGATGTTTCTAACTCTCTATCTCTCCCCCTTCCTCTCTGTAAAAAAATCAATAAAATATATATTTTTAAAAAGAATAATAGAGTTGTAAGACGATCTGATGTTGAGTGAAGGGGATTGGAGTATGTCACCTCCAAGTAGACCACTTGGTATAAAGTCTTTTTTTTTTTTAAGATTATTTTAAATGGCCGAAACCGGTTTGGCTCAGTGGATAGAGCGTCGGCCTGCGGACTGAGAGGTCCCGGGTTCGATTCCGGTCAAGGGCATGTACCTGGGTTGCAGGCACTTCCCCAGTGGGGGATGTGCAGGAGGCGGCTGGTCGATGTTTCTCTCTCATCGATGTTTCTAACTCTCTATCTCTCTCCCTTCCTCTCTGTAAAAAATCAATAAAATATATTTAAAAAAAAAAAGTATTTTTCCTCCCCTACATGAGAAGGACAGGCTTCCCTGACCTCAAACAAAATGAAGAATCTATAGGCTGGTAGAGGAGGAGGGGAAGTATTACAAATCCAGGTGTAATACATATATGTCCCTAGAGAGGGAGACCCTGCGCCCCAGACCCCTGCCTGTCTCTGAAAGATCTAAGACAACATGGAAACAGAGCAGATGACCTTCAACAACCTTAGAGCTTCCCTTGCTCCACTGTGGGCTGGGGGCGGTAGAACATTTTCTGTATGCTCAATGGTGACACAGACATTTTCTGTATGCTCAATGGTGACACATTTTCTGTATGCCCAGAGGGTTTTTGAACCCAACGAAATCCTGCAGATGGTGTGGGGGGCCACTAAGCACCAGATAGACTGTGCTGGTGTGAACAGATAACCACCAAGGATCACATGCATTCCCTAGGAGCCTAATGCAAGACCCCCTAGAACTTATGCACAACTCAGGTAAAGCAAGAGGAAGCCAATTTAACTGAAACTAAATTTTGCCACCCCAGATATCAGGGGCTCACAGTAGAAATTCAGTTGAATTAAGGAAGAGTAAAGCTACTGGACAAGTTCTTCTGGTTCAAGATTAGTATCACCTGTTTGTAGAGCTCATCCAGGATGTCTTAGACTTCAGAGGTAGCCCATATAGCTTGAGGACATAGTCTAACCCTAGACTAGGATTAGAGTCAAGTCATCCTGACACAAAGGCCATGATCTGGCTGGAAATGTGCTGTGTGTTGCTGACATGACCCCTCAAAAGCCTGCTGATTTCCGAAATGCCAGTAGACAGTGATGAGACCAAGTATGAAAGAGTCCTACAGAAAGATTAAATTCCTAGACGTGTGGTCGGCAAACTGCGGCTCGCGAGCCACATGCGGCTCTTTGGCCCCTTGAGTGTGGCTCTTCCTACGCCTTAGGAGTACCCTAATTAAGTTATTAACAATGTACCTACCTATATAGTTTAAGTTTAAAAAATTTGGCTCTCAAAAGAAATTTCAATTGTTGTACTGTTGATATTTGGCTCTGTTGACTAATGAGTTTGCCGACCACTGCCCTAGACAGATACAGGACGACTGATAAAAAAAAGGTGAAATGCCCTGGCCAGAGTGCCTCAGTTGTTTGAGCATAGTCCTGTGCACTGAAAGGTCACAGGTTCAATTCCCAGTCAGGGCACATGCCCAGGTTGTGGGTTTGATCCCTGGTCGGTTGGGACGTGTGCAGGAGGCAACCAATTGATGTTTCTTTCCAACATCGATGTTTCTCTCTCTTCCTCTCCCTTCTTCTCTCTCTCTAAAAAAAAAATGGAGGGGGGGGGGAGGTGAAGCACCCTTGTTAGAATTTGTATTCATGATTAAATTTTCTAAATCAGAGATGAATAAAGTCATTGTTATAGATGAATTGTATGCCCCCCCAAAGATATGTTGAAACACTATCCCCATTACCTCAGAATGTGACCTCATTTGGAAATAGGATCATTGCAGATATAATCATTAACATGAGGTCATATTGGATTATGATGGGCCCCTAATCCAATATGACTGATGTCCTTATAAGAAAATGTCCATGTGAGAATACAGACACACAAGAAGAATGCAATATAATGACAGAGGCAAAGAGACCCGAGTTATATAGCTATAGGCGAAGGAATGCCTACAAAGATTGCTGATAACACCAGAAGCTAAGAGTAAGGCATAGAATAGATTCTTCCCTAGATTCTTCCCAACATCCTGATGACTACTTGATTTTGGACTTCTAGTCTCCAGAACTGTGAGAGAATACAGTTCTGTTGTTTTAAGCCACCCAGTTTGTGGTAATTTCTTGTGGCAGCCGGAGGAAACTAAGAAGCCATTATAATGCCCTTGTCCTAGGGTGGATTTTTTAAAAACGGAGCCTCTTTTTGGGAACGGCAGAATAATTTCAATGGCACTAGCCTCAGCTGCCAAAGTAGAGAAGCCCTCAAAACCCTTCCAAAGCTGGCACACCTCTTAATCTGTTGTAAAAACGGGGGCCAGGGTATGTGGGGAGAAACCAAGTTTTGGAGGATGAGTTACTCTCCACAGCACTGTCCAGCTCCCAGTGGCCAGGGGAGAAATTATTTAATTATTTAGGACCTTAATATTGCTGCTAAGACTTTAGGGAAGTGCAGGCATTTTACTACTACTACTACTTCGTGGTAAAAATGGACAACTACATTCACAAAGAGAACCTACCACTAATAATGCAGAAGCTAAGTCAGGCCTTAGGGAAAACACTGTCTCAGAGCC
Source organism: Myotis nattereri (assembly GCF_964212035.1). Lineage (NCBI taxonomy): Eukaryota > Metazoa > Chordata > Mammalia > Chiroptera > Vespertilionidae > Myotis > Myotis nattereri. The sequence continues at coordinate 53,849,742 of NC_138077.1, forward strand.
AGAAAACGACCAGAGAGTCCCCACAATACCTAATTGTGTTGGTATACATTCTCCCTGTTAGGTAGCGACCCAAGGCCCCAGAACGCCTATATTGTCTGAGAGAAAAAAAAAGATGGCAGATGACACGGCTGAATCCTGCTGCCTTTAAACCAAATCAGTGCCTCTACCCTTCCTTCTAGCTAAGTGGTTCTCAACCTGTGGGTCGCGACCCCTTTGGCGGTCCAACGACCCTTTCACAGGGTCGCCTAAGACCATCCTGCATATCAATATTTACATTATGATTCATAACAGTAGCAACGTTACAGTTATGAAGTAGCAACAAAAATAATTTTATGGTTGGGTCACAACATGAGGAACTGTATTTAAAGGGCCAGAAGGTTGAGAACCACTGTTCTAGCTGTATGAGACCAGTCTGAGGAAGGCCACATCTCTGGGAAGTAGAGGAAATGGAACTAATATTCCAGTAGGAAGACTCTTCAGGGGATTCCAAAGAGGTATCATCCACATGGATGCAGGTGAGCATATTGCCCTGGAGCTATGCTTACCAAGAACCCAAGGAGCCCAGAGGGAATGTGGCATTAGTTAACTATTACTGCATCACCAATGACTCCAAAAATTAATGACAAACATTTATCATCTCACATAGTTTTTGTGTGTCAGGAATTCTGGAGTGGCTTAGATGGGTTGTTCTGGGTAGAGCTCTTACCAGGTTATAGACAAGCTGTCATCTGAAGGCTTGACTGGGACTGGCAAGTCAGTGCTGGCTGTTGGCAGGAGGCCTCCGCTCCTTGCCATGTGGGTCTCTCTACAGAGCTGCTTAAGTGTCCTCATGACATAGCACCTGGTTTTCTCCAGAGCAAGTGATCCAAGAAGGAGCAAGGTAGCATCTGGGATGCCTTTTATGACCTCATCTTGGAAGTCTCATGCTGTCACTTCTGTCACAGTCTTTTCATTAGAAACAAGCCATACAGTCTGGTCTATATCAAAGAGGAGAAGAATTAGGTGTCAGTTTTGGAAGGGAAACATGGCAAAGAATTTGAAGATTTTTAAAATTCATCACATAATATCATGAACACAGTCCTGAGCTGCTTTGTAAGAGAGTTAATGTCCTGTAAAATCTAATTTAAGATAAATACCCAGGTCCCATAATCATGAAGGTCAGGGACTTTTGGATGAGAAGTAATTTTCTTTGCAATTATGCCCTAAAACATAAACATGACCAATGAGCAAAAATGCAGAAATTTGCTGGGGGTTTCTGGGAAAGTTTTTCCCTCCTTCCCTTTTTTTCTTGTCTCAAACATAGTTGTGATGGCTGGAGCTGCGAAAGCTATCTTGAAAGTATGAGTAAAAGGCCAAGTCCTGACTTCATTGAACCAGTACCAGCCTGCCTACCCTAGACATCTTGTTATGTATGAGAAACAACTATTACTTAAACCACTGGTATTCAAGTTTTCTGTTACTGACAGCCCAAAGCATTCCTAACAAATGTCAATGACATAGTAGGAAAGAGGAAAAACAAAAGGAGCCAATTCTTAGCTTTTGAATTTAAAACCTAGCTGCCGAGCTGGGCCACTGTGGCTCCGTGGTTCAGCATCAACCCATGAACCAGGAGGTCATGGTTCGATTCCCGGTCAGGGCAAATGCTCGGGTTGTGGGCGCAGTCCTCAGCGTGGGGTGTGCAGGAGGCAGCCGATCAATGATTCTCTCTCACCATTGATGTACCTATCTCTCTCCTTCTCCCTTCCTCTCTCTGAAATAAATAAAAACATATTTAGAAAAAAAAGAAAGAAAAAGCCCCTAGGCCTCAGGGTGGTAAAAAAAACCTCAGGGTATGGACAATAGATTTAGAAGGCTAATTGGTGACTAGTATGCAGGCTACCCCAGACTACATAAAAATTCCCTAAATGATAATAGTTAAATTGAGTTGTAGAAAAATAAAATTACATTTCTTATTATATGTGTTTGTGCACTAAGATTTATACTTACTATATGGTAGCTCTCATTTGACTGAAAATGTTATCCTTTCTTACCCTTTACTGTCTTACTATCACTCTAAACCAGCAATTTTCAACCAGTGTGTCCCAAGAATTTTTAAAACAAGCAATACCAAACTATTTAGTCAGGGACACTTACCTCTTTTCCCTTAAATTGCCAAATTTAAAAAAATAACAACAGCCAACACATCAATAGCCATCTGGTATAAATGCTTTGCCTTCAAACATAAATATATAGGTTATATAATAGAGTTGAATCTTATTGGTCATGTCACATAATAAGGTTGTGTCTGATTGGTTAATTCTTGCTATCAAAAATTATTATATACATGTATAGGCAACTGATTCTTTTTTTTTCTGTAGCAAATTTATCCATTAAACAAAATTTGATTGATTTCTTTCTCTGTTTCTTCTTCTCATTACAGCAATACCTTTAACATTTCTTGTAATGCTGGCTAGGTGGTGATATACTCCTTTAGCTGTTTTTTTGTCTGAAAAGCTCTTTATTTGACCATTTATTTTGAATGATACTCTTGCTGGATATAATAATCTCGGTTCCAGATCTTGCTTTCCATTACCTTGAGTGCTTCATGCCATTCCCTTATGGCCTGTAAGTTTCTGATGAGAAATCAGGTGTCAGCCTTATGGGAACTCCTTTGTAGGTAACAGTTTTCTTTTCTCTTGCTGCCTTTAAGATTCTCTCTTTGTCTTTAATTTTTGGCATTTTAATTATGATGTGTCTAGACCTGTTTGGGTTCTTCTTGTTTGGGGTTCTCTGTGCCTCTGAACTTGTGTAACTTTTTCCTTTGCCAGGTTAGAGAAGTTTTTTGCCATGATTTCTTCAAACACCTCTTTGCCTTTCTCCCTTTCTTCCTCTTCTGGCACACCTGCTATTCTAATATTGTTACATTTCACATTGTCCCACACCTCCCTTAAGCTGTCCTCCTGTTTTTTTTCCTCTGGTTTTCTGATTGAGTGATATTTTCAACTCTATCTTCTAATTCACTTATTTGATCCTTAGATTCCCCTAATCTGCTGTGTAATCCTTTTAATGTGTTCTTTATTTGTACTGTGTCATTCTTTATCTCGTAGTTACTATATCTTTTTTTTCATGCTCTTGAGCATCTTTACCATCATTATTCTGAACTCTGTTTCAGATAAATTTCTCATGTCTGCTTCATTTATTCTTCTGGAGAATTCTCTAGTTCTTTCATTTGGGGGTTGTTTCTTTGTCTCCTCATTTTGGCTGCCTGTTTGGGTTTGTGACTATATATTAGGTAGATCCACTATACCTCTCAATCTCTAGGCAGGACAGTGTTAAAGGCTGTTTCTGATTAATTAGATCAGGCAAATACTCATAGCCTCCAGAAACCCCCTCTGCCTATAGACTAATAGGATTCTGACTTTAATTGCCCCCAGGCAATCATCATGTGCTGAGAGTTTTTTTCAACAGGTTGGGGCAGTTGCTACTGCCTGGAGGCTAATTGTTATTTTTAGTTTCTTAAGTGGCCTTAGAGCAAGGTGTTTTCCAATAGGGTGGGTCAACTGTCTTCCCCACAGGCAAGGCAGATGTCTATGTGGGAAAGATAGCCTCTGCTGTGTGAGGGAATGACTCAGCCCAGGAAACTTAGAGTGTCTGCCTTCTGAGCTCTATCCCCAAAGTCCCCAGTCCTGGCTTCTGCTCACACAGCTCCAGTCCACTCTGCCCTCCCTTTGCCAGAGCACAAGGTGAGTGGCTCCACAGGGAATTTTGTGCATTGGCCCTTTAAGAGAGTGCCTAAATTTTCATCTGTCTCTCCCTGGCAGATAGCACCCCACTACTTTTCACAGCCAGATGTTATGTGGGCACCCTCCTCAGTTTTGGTGCTCTCTGCTGGGGGCTCAGCTTGGGAATTAGATCCCATAGTTCTCAATGGCAACACCCCACAGCTGAGATATTGCTCTGGAGTTTAGTTGTTGTCTGTGAGTGGCCTGCTAACCCTTTGATGCCTCTGCCCTTCCTACCAGTTTCTATGCGGTCTTCACTTTCAGTCCGTGGGTGTGAGGGTTCTCTCCTGCGAGTTTTCTGTTGATTATTCAGGAAGTTTTTCTGTAATTAATTATAAGACCAGTTTGTTCCTGGGAGCATGTCCATGCACATCCACTTATTCTGCTGCCATTTTTAATCTCTCGGCACCTGATCCTTTAAAAAGTTACTTTGGAATAAAAAGGATAGGTAATTCCTATTATTATTAGTAAATCTACCAAAATTATGCCTTTTTTGCCAGATCAGCAAAAAAATATATTTTTGGGTGTGCCACAATATTTGAGTAATTAGAATACTGTATGTGTGCCATGAGAAAAAAAAAGGTTGAAAAGTGCTACTCTAAACCATACTCAGGGTCATTCTCTGAAAATTCACTGTTATTTTAGACTTTTTTTGAGAGAAACCACAATTCCTTCTCTTCCTATACTTGAAAACTTGAGGTTGTCCTTCATTTTCCTTCTTCATCTCTTATGCCTGATCTGTTATTTCTTGACTTATTTTCTTTTCTCTTTGTCTTTCCCTCTCAACTCCTTCTCCCTCTCTGCCACTCTCCTCCCTCCCCCTTTCTCCACTTGCCTCACTCCTTTTCTCTCCCTCTCCTCTCTCCACCTCCCTCCCTCTTTCATTCTTTTTGTTTTGAACAAAATATTTAATTTTATGTTTTTCCATCACCCCCATTAATAGTCTCATCTGAAAGTTGCAACGTTTTGCTATTCTTATTTAAACATTTAATAAATCTATAATTATGTCCTGGCTGGTTTTGCTCAGTGGTTAGAACCATGGACCGAAGGGTCAGTGAGTTAGATTCCTGGTCAAGGGAATGTACCTGGGTTGCAGGTTCCCTGGTCAAGAGCATAATACCTGGAAGTGCAGTGATAATTGCATCTAGTTAGGGGGGTGTGTGGGAGGCAACCAATTGATGTGTCTCTCTCACATTGATGTTTTTCTCTCTCTCTCCTCCTCCTTCCTCCTTTCACTCTCTTTAGAAAGCAATGGGAAAAATATCCTCAGGTTAGGATTACAATAAATAAATAAGTAAATAAATAAATAAATAAATAAATAAATAAATAAATAAACAAACTACCTATAATTTATTTTTGTATATTATATGGGCGTTTGGATCCAATTTTATTTGGTTCAAGTGTCATAGATCCATTATTCCATCTTTTCCTTCAATTATTTGTAATGTCACTGCTGTCATAGTGTCCATATATGTTTGTGTCGGTTTCTGGACTCTCTATTCTATACTCTGTCTATGCTCCACAAATGCCACACAGTCTTACTCTACCTTTATAATAATTCTTGATATCTAGTAGGGCAAAATTCCATCTCATTCTACTTCAAAAGTGTCTTGACTATTGTTTATCCTTTTTTTTGTTCCTGAATTTAAAAATCACCTTATTGCATGGCCAGTGTGACTCAGTGGTTGAGCATTGACTCACACACCAGGAGCTCACTGTTTGATGCCAGAATCCTTACTTTTTTTACAAGATTAACCTAAAAAATCACACCACTGTAGAACTAAAATACAGAAAAGCTTCCTGAATAATCAACGGAAGACTCGCTGGAAAGAACCCTGACACCTGAGCACTGAAAGTGAGGACTGCACATAGACACTGAGGATGGGTGGAGGCGCAACACTGGTAGGACGGGCACCCACAGACAGCAACTGAAGTTCCAGAGATATCTCAGCTGTGGGGGGTTGCCACTGAGAACTCTGAACTCTAATACCCAAACTGGGGCCCCCAGCAGAGAGTACCAGAACTGAGAAGGATACCCACATGATATCTGGCTGTGAAAAGCAGTGGGGTTGCTGCCTGCCAGGGAGAGACAGCTGGAATTTCAGGCACTCTCTTAAAGAGCCAATGCACAAAATTTCCTGTGGAGCCACCCCCTTGGCAGAGGGAGGGCAGAGTGGACTAGAGCTGTGTGATCAGGAGACAGGATTGGAGACTCAGGGGTTAGAGCTCAGAAGGCAGACACCCCTGGTTTCCTGTGCTGAGTCATTCCATCACCCAGCAAAGGACATATTTCTCCCACAGACATTTGCCTTGCCTGGGGAAGACAGTTGACCCACCCTATTGGAAAACACCATGCCCTGAGGCCACTTAAGAGACTAAAAATAACAAGTAGCCTCTAGGCCAGTGGTTCTCAACCTTGGATGCACATTAGAATCACCTGGAAATCTTTTTAAAATCCTGATTTCTGGGCCTCATCCTCCAGAAATTCTGTTTCTTTGTGATGGGGTGGGGCCACAACATTAGTAGCAAAGAAACAGAATTTCCGGAGGATGAGGCCCAAAAATCAGGATTTTAAAAAGATTCCCTGCCCTAACCGGTTTGGCTCAGTGGACAGAGCGTCAGCCTACGGACTCAAGGGTCCCAGGTTCGATTCCGGTCAAGGGCATGTACCTTGGTTGTGGGCATATCCCCAGTGGAGAGTGTGCAGGAGGCAGCTGATTGATGTTTCTCTCTCATCGATGTTTCTAACTCTCTATCCCTCTCCCTTCCTCTCTGTAAAAAAATCAATAAAATATATTTTAAGAAAAAGAAAATAAGCCTTATTTAAAAAAAAAAAAGATTCTCAGGTGATTCTAATGTGTAGCCAAGGTTGAGAACCACTGCTCCAGGCAGTAGCAACTGCTGCACCCTGCTGAAAAAAATTCTCATCACAACTAAGGACAATTTCCTGGGGGAAATTCAAGAGGAATCCTATCTGTCTGTAGGCAGAGGCAGTCTCTGAAGGCATTGAGTCTTTGCCTGACCTAATTAGTTAGAAACAGCATTTGACACTGTCCTACACTAGTGATTAAGAGGTGTAGAGGATCTACCTAATATATAGTCACAAACCCAAACAGGCAGCCAAAATGAGGAGACAAAGAAACAACCCCCAAATGAAAGAACTAGAACATTTTCCAGAAGATATAAATGAAGCAGAGATAAAAAATTTATCTGAAACAGAGTTCAGAGTAATGATAGTAAAGATGTTCAACATCATGAAAAAAGATATAGTAACTATAAAAACAGAAATAAATAATGACATAGCACAAATAAAAAATACATTGAAAAATTACACAGCAGATTAGGGGAAGCTAAGGATTGAATCAGTGAATTAGAAGACAGGGTTGAAGAAATCACTAAATCACAGAATCAAAAAGAAAAACACAATTAAAAAACAAGAGGACAGCTTACGGGAGCTGTGGAACAATGTGAAACATAACAATATTAGAATAGCAGGTGTGCTAGAAGAGACAGAAAGGGATAGAGAATGTTTTTGAAGAAATAATGGCAGAAAACTTTATTAATCTGGTAAAGGAAAAAGTCAAACAATCCAGGAAGCACAGAGAATCCCAAGCAAGAAGAACCCAAACAGGCCCATACCTAGACACATCATAATTAAAATGCCAAAAATTAAAGACAAAGAGAGAATCTTAAAGGCAGCAAAAGAAAAGAACTGTTACCTACAAAGGAGTTCCCATAAAGCTGACACCTGATTTCTCATCAGAAACTTACAGGCCATAAGGGAATGGCATGAAGTACTCAAGGTAATGGAAAGCAAGGATCTGAGACTAAGATTACTATATCCAGCAAGAGTATCATTCAAAATAGACAGTAAAATAAAGAGCTTCCCAGACAAAAAAAGGCTAAAGGAGTATATCACCACCAAGCCTGCATTACAAAAAATGCTGAAAGGACTGCTGTAATGAGAAGAAATAGCAGAGAAACCTAGGCATACAGAATTAAAATGCCAATAAATAAGTACCTATCAATAATAACCCTAAATGTAAATGGATTAAATGCTCCAATCAAAAGGCATAGCATAGCTGAATGGATATAAAAACATGACCCAACCATATGCCGTCTACAAGAGACCCACCTCAGAACAAAAGACACACATAGGATGAGAGTGAAGGGATGGAAAAAAATTTTTTTTCATGCAAATGGAAAAGAAAAAAAAGCTGGAGTAGCAATACTCATATCTGACAAAATAGACTTTAAAACAAAGGCCATCACAAGAGACAACAAAGGTGACTACATAACACTAAAGGGATCGATCCAACAATAAGATATAACCCTGGTAAACATATATGTACCCAATACAGGAGCACCTGAATATATAAAAAACTTCTAGAGGATTTTAATGAAGAGATCGACAACAATACAGTCATAGTAGGGGACTTTAACACCCCACAAGTGCCCATCAGTAAATGAGTGGATAAAAAAGCCATGGTACATTTATACCATGGAATACTATGCAGCACTTAAAAAGATGCATCTCTTACCCTTTGAGGCAGCATGGAGAGACCTGGAGAGTATCACGCTAAGTAAAATAAGCCAGTCAAAGAAAGACAAATATTACATGATGGCACTCATATGTGGAATCTAAGTAACAAAATAAACCGGTGAATGGAGTGGATCCAGAGGCATGGAAGCATGGAACAGTGTGCAGAATCTCTGAGGGAAGGCGGGGGGCGGGGGGCGGGGGGTAAGTAAACAACCGAAGACCTCCTATGCATGCCTTGTATGTATATGCATAACCCATGGGCACAGACAATAGGGTGGTGAAGGCCTGGGGCAGGGGCGAGGGGGGGGCAGGCTGGAGGGGGTCAATGGGGGGAAAACGGGAACATATGTAATACTTTCAACAGTAAATAATTATAAAAAATTTAAATTCCTGGGTAAAAATAAATAAAAAAATCTGTATTTTTGAATTTTAAGACCTTGGAAATAAACATACAGATCTCATTATTAGCCTCTCCATTTAATGGAGGTGCAGTGATAATTACATCTAGTTATTGTAGTCAATGGGATTATACCATTTATTTGGAGCCTGATTTTGCATGTTTGGTTTTATTGACACAGCCTTTCAGATTAAGGCCTTAGGAAGTCAGAGATCACATTGTTTCTTGCTCTGGTTTCCCCCTTTTTGCACCTATGTGTCAATGTTAACCAAACAGCTCCCCAAATCCATGACTGGTCCCTGTGATTGGTCCCTGGGATTCCTAAACCCACATAGGGAACTGCAGCAACCTGAAAGGTGGTGCCAGAATCAATCTTTGCACTGGCAATGCTCTTGATTAGGAATCTGCTTTATTTTTTGAATTTTTATTGTTTTCAGAGAGGAAGAGACAGAAACATCAATGAGGAGAGAGAATCATTGATCAGCTGCCTCCTGCACGCCCCCACCGGAGACCAAGCCCACAACTCGGGTACGTGCCCTTGACCAGAATTGAACCGAGGACCCTTCAGTCCACAGGCCGACACTCTATCGCAGGGGTGCTCAAACTACGGTCCGCGGGCCACATGCAAATACAAATATTGTATTGGTTCCCGTTTTTTTACTTTAAAATAAGATATGTGCAGTGTGCATAGGAATTTGTTCATAGTTTTTTTTTTACACTATAGTCCAGCCCTCCAACGGTCTGAGGGACAGTGAACTGGCCCCCTGTTTAAAAAGTTTGAGGACCCCTGCCTATCGACGGAGCCAAACCGCTGGGGCAGGAATCTGCTTTCTTATACACCAGTCGTATCTTCCTGAAATGATATAACCTCATAGTTACCTTGACTTTGCTAGCTCTTTGTTCACCCCAATAACACATTTACAGACTCTTAGGATGGCTCAATTCTCCAAATGACTCATCCCATCTTTTCATGGACCATTTCACATGTAGATGCCAAATATATAGGTGGGGTTGGGAGGTGGGAAGCTAGAATTGAGTCTCTTTCACTTTATTCTCAAGGTGGGAGATCATCAGATTTGAGTGCACCCCTACAACTTTTTAAAAAAATATTAAGGTCTGGCCAGGTGGCTCAGTTGGTTGAAGCATTGTCCCATACACCAAAAGATTGTGGGTTCGATCCCCAGTTGGGATGTGCATGTTTCTCTCACACATCAATGTTTTCTTTCTCTCTCTTCCTCTCCCTCTAAAAAAATCAATAAAGCTGGCCAGTGTGGCTCAGTGGTTGAGTGTTGACCTATGAACCAGGAGGTCATGGTTCTAATCCTTGTCAGGGCACATGTCTGGATTGCTGGCTGGATCCCCAGTAGGGGGCAGCAGGAGGCAACCAACCAATGATTCTCTGTCATCATTGATGTTTCTATCTCTCTCTTTTCCTTCCTCTCTGAAATCAAGAAAAAATATTTAAAAAATCAATAAAGACATATCCTAGGTAAGGATTTTTATTTTTATTTTTTTATTTTTTATTTATTTTTAAATTAAATCTTTATTGTTCAGATTATTACATTTGTTCCTCTTTTTTCCCCCCCCATAACTCCCCTCCTCCCAGTTCCCGACCCACCCTCCGCCCTCACTCCCCACTCGCCCCCGCCGGCCCATCCATAGGTGCACGATTTTTGTCCAGTCTCTTCCCACATCTCCCACACCCCTTTCCCCCCCAAGAATAGTCAGTACATTCCCTTTCTATGTCCCTGATTCTATCATAAACAACAGTTCATTCTGTTCATCAGATTATTTATTCACTTGATTCTTAGATTCACTTGTTGATAGATGCATATTTGTTGTTCATAATTTGTATCTTTACCTTTTTCTTCCTCTTCCTCTTCTTAAAGGATACCTTTCAGCATTTCATATAATCCTGGTTTGGTGGTGATGAACTCCTTTAGCTTTTCCTTATCTGTGAAGCTCTTTATCTGACCTTCAATTCTGAACGATAGCTTTGCTGGATAAAGTAATCTTGGTTGTAGGTTCTTGGTATTCATCACTTTGAATATTTCTTGCCACTCCCTTCTGGCCTGCAAAGTTTCTGTTGAGAAATCAGCTGACAGTCGTATGGGTATTCCCTTGTAGGTAACTGAGTTTCTTTCTCTTGCTGTTTTTAAGATTCTCTCTTTATCTTTTGCTCTTGGCATTTTAATGATGATGTGTCTTGGTGTGGTCCTCTTTGGATTCCTTTTGTTTGGGGTTCTCCGCGCTTCTTGGACCTGTAAGTCCATTTCTTTCACCAGGTGGGGGAAGTTTTCTGTCATTATTTCTTCAAATAGGTTTTCAATATCTTGCTCTCTCTCATCTTCTGGCACCCCTATAATTCTGATGTTGGTACGCTTAAAGCTGTCCCAGAGGCTCCTTACACTATCTTCGTATTTTCGGATTCTTTTTTCATTTTGCTTTTCTGGTTGGGTGTTTTTTGCTTCTTCGCATTTCAAATCTTTGCCTTGATTCTTGCGCTCCTCTGGTCTGCTGTTGGGAGTCTGTATAGTATTCGTTATTTCAGTCCGTGTATGCTTAATTTCTAGTTGGTTCTTTATCATAACATCGAGGGTCTCATTAGATTTCTTGAGGATCTCACTACATTTATCAGCGGCTTCTAGACAGTTCTTGAGAGACCTTAAAAGTGTGGTTCTGAACTCTATATCTTCCATTGACAATTTTGTCCTGTTTCTTTGTCTCCGCATTTTGTTATGCTTCCTTGGTGCACCCCCTAGTGGTCTTTGTGCGCAGTCTTATAGTTAAATCTTGATTGTTGTAGCTAATTCCAGGGAGGGTTTGACCTCCAGGCCAAGTGGCTATGAGAATCAGCTGTGTCAGCAGTGAGAGAACTTCTGTCCTCTAGGGAGGTGCTAATCTGGCGTTTGCCTGAGGCTATCCGGCAAATGCCTCTGTGCAGGGCTTGGGCGGGGCAGGTCGCACAGGATCAATAGGGTGGGCCGGAGAGAGCAGTTATGGCGGCTCTCAGTCCTGTCCCAAGGGGCTCTGCCTCTCTGAGTCCCAGCTACCACTGCAAACCTCGGAGAGAAAGCTGCACTCGCTCTGACCGAAGCCAGACAGTCCCGCTTCTCCCGTTTGAGTCTGGGTCCCTAAAGACTCGCCCTTATCTGGAGCTCAGAGTCTGCGACTCCCTCCTGATTGAAAACACCAACCGAGCCCTCCGCCGCCAGCCCGCTCCGCGCACTCCGCACCTCAGAATTTGACTTCAGCACTGCGCCTCCTCTGAGTGTCTGTATGGGTTTCTCTTTCCTCCTAGTTGTAGGACTTCCACTCAGCCAGCGTTCCTGTGGTTCTGGGTGATGTCCCTTCCGTTTTTTGGTTTCACTTTTGAAGTAGTTGTTCAAAGCAGCAAACTCCGGCGTTAACCTATGCCGCCATCTTGGTTCTTCCAACAGGATTTTTAAAATATTTAAAATTATGTAACTAAAGTACTAATATTGTCTTTGTTTAGAAATAAAAGATAGCCCTAGCCAGTTTGGCTCAGTGGATAGGGTGTTGGCCTGTGGACTGAAGGGTCCTGGGTTCAATTTCGAACAAGGGCACTTACCTTGGTTGCAGGCTCAATCCCCATCCCCTGTGGAAGGCAACCAATGGATGTGTTTTCTCACACATGTGTGTTTCTCTCTGTGTGTCTTTTCCTCTCCCTCCCACTCTCTAAAAATCAATGGAAAAATATCCTCGGGTGAAGATTAACAAAGCAAAAATACATAAATAAATAGGATAAGAACCCCCGCAAAATCCCCTTTCATCACCCGTCTATTGCCTTCTCCTCTAGGAGAAACCATTATCGTTTTGAGGACACCTTGTCAGTACCCTTTCTATACATTTTTTTTCCCTCTTCTGCATATACATACACACATTTTTATTTTTATTTTTTCACAAAAATGACACCTCTTCGCTTTGTAGGTGAGGAAACTAAGTGAAACCTGGAGGGGAGACATATTGACAAATTTACTGAAGGAAAGTGGACTGGACAATAGTTCATTAGAATCTACCATGTGTCAGACTCTGCACCCAGTGCTTTATTGGCGCGAAGGGTTCTGGTATTTTACTTCTGTTGGATGGGTCCCCGCACTAGGTTAGCTATGCAATTAGTTTAGAGGGTGAGAAGCACGGAGAAAGTCGCTTCGGTGCGATGATGTAGAATTTGTATTTTGATGGGAGCTACAGGAGACTTAGCAGAAGGCTATGGAGCTGCAAAAGAAGAAAAAGAATGTCTTGGGCAGTTGGGTCTGCCAATAAGGCTTGTGAAACTGAAACGCGAAAAGCCTACTACCTGCCAAGCCCGAACATTCCTTCGGAAACCAGAAACAATACTGCGTCTACTCTAGGAGAACGGCCTGGGAGCTTGGAGAGCAAGGCACCAGAGGCTGCAGAGGAGATCGCGGCCGCAGGCAGCAACGGAACAGCGAACCCGCGGAGCAGACCACTCTTGTACGCGCCTGCGAGCGCGCCTGCGCAGACCGCGCGGGGCGGGGGGGGGGGGCGGGGGGGCGGGGCGCGGGAGGCGGAGCGCGGTGGCGGCCTCTGAGCCTGCGCAGACCGGACGGCGAGGTGGGGGAGGGCGGCCCGTGTGTCTGTGTTGTTGTTCCGCGGCAGCGGCGGCGGCGGTAAGATGGCTGCCCACGGGGGCTCCGCGGCGTCCTCGGCGCTGAAGGGGTTAATTCAGCAGTTCACCGCCATCACCGGTAAGAGACGCGGTTACCGGAAGGTGGAGAGTGGGGTCTGGAGCGGGCGGCAGGTCTGCCCCGGGCTTCCCCGTACCTCCCTGCAGTCCTCCCTCGGGCTTTCCCCACCGCTCCCGTCCTCTCTCCTGAGGAAGAGGCGACGACGGCGTTGGGTCTCCGGGTCCAGGCGGCAGACGGCCTCCCCCTCCCCCCACGCACCCCACACCCTGGTTCTCGGTCTCCTCGTAGTGTGGAGGGAGGCTCCCCAGCCCCCTGTCAGCCCAGACCCGGAGAAGGGGCCGAGCCCACTCGCCCCCGCCGGCCCAGGGACCTGGGGGCGGTAGAGGTGGGGGGCCGCGCCCGGGCCACCGCCCTCCTCCTTCTTCATCCTCCTCTCTCTGCCGTGCATCCATGGGGTGCAGTGCATCCCCTTACCTCTTGCCTTCCTGCCTCGGCCAGGTCATTCTCCCCCCGTCCCTGGCCTGCCCTGCCCTTCTCGGGGCCCCTCGGAACCATCGCTCGTGGCCCTGGAGTGTTTGGGGCCTCCCGTCTTAACGGCGACGCCGGTGGTGTCGGCGGCGCCTTCCCCGATCCCGCGGGATAGGCCGCCCGAGAGGGAGGGGGGCTGAGGAGTGCCTTCAAGACTGAGGTTTTCAGAGAAGAATGAGGGGGACCCCCCCCCCAACTTAATAGGGAAGGCCCGGAGGAATCCGGGGTGGCGTTTCCCACCTCCCCATAATGAAACCGAGGCTGAGACCATGGCGCCGGGGCCTCCTGCTGATAAAATAGGGATGGCGGCAGAAACTTCTTCGAGGGAAAATCAGTTTCTGGATGTCAGTCATCCATCCCCCACAGTCTCGGCTTCCCGTTTCCTCTGGGCCCTGGCGAGGGGCACACGCCGAGCCCCTCACCGCCCGGAGGAAAGGCCCTCGGCCATTCTGTGCATTCTCGAGGGCTTGTGTCTCTGATGGTGCTGAACTTTTTTTTGCATGAGTTATTAGAGGGCGGAGCACATGATGAAGTTCTCCGTGGAGTGATTTGAGGGAAGCGTTCCTCGTGCGGCGAGTGTAATTTTGCCGTTCGAGTTGGTCGTTTTGGAAGGAGGTCAGAATATTCGTTCTTCTTCACTTAGGAGATCTGCCCTTTATCTGGTCATTTCTTAGAGGCAGAGAACGGCTCCGCTGTTCCTGTACGGAGTGTTTGAGAGGCGCAAGGCCTGGTTAAATAAGATTTTACGTTGTTTTAAGTCCTGCAGGTTGCATGCAAGTTGCTGTTTTACAATTAAAGCTGGTTTTATTTTGTTGCTCTGCAACAGTAGCTAGGTGTTTGGTGCATTAGCCTGTGGGTAGGAAACATCACGCCAGAGTTGGCAAAGTAAAATTTGTAATTAAACTGGGATGAAGAGTGGGATAACTTTTCTTAATATTTAAAAACTTTTGTGATTAAAGATGTAATGGATTTCCCAATGGTTAAGCAAATCATTGTTATTGAGAAAATTATTGAGTATATAAGTTAATACAAATTGTTGATTGTGTTTATATATAGAAAAACCTTTGTAGTGAATCAGATATTGCAGATTATTAATCTTTTATTCAGGTTTTTTAGAGACGGTTTATTATGCTACCTGTTTAATTTCAGTTTTTATGCCATCCTACCACCCCTTAAGGAACTCAGATTGTTTTAACCTCACATTATTTCTTCTAATGCAACATTTTTGTTAGATATAGACAAAGCCTAGAGTGTGGTGAGATGCAGTGACTCACTTAATTGCTTTAATTCTGTTTCTGTCTGCTATCTACATGACTTATTTCTTGGTCACAAGCTTTTCTTTTTGCTTTTCTTTCTTTCTTTATTTTTTGGTCACAAGCTTTTCTATTTCTGAATCAAGTTGGAGACCTTCAGTAGACTATGGTACAGAAGGCAAAAGGGAAAATACCTTAGATTGTTCTTAATGTATTATGAATTTCTATTAAGTTTTGAGGATTTTTAAACTTTTTTATTTTTTACAAATAGTGATGAACTATTAGAAACATGATTGACTCCATTAGTCTTTTTCATGTATCTTAATAAAATTTGGGGTTCTGACCACATATATTTTTAAATTGTAGTATTTATGGTAAAAGAATATTTGATATTTATTCATTGCTGGATGAATTAAACTGACCTTAAGAGCTTATGCTCTGATTTCAAAAAGATTTTTCTTATCTGGAGGCTCAGCATTCTGGTAAAAGCAATACATTTAAAAAAAGTGAGTCTTACCTTTTCTGTAGCATTTAGAAATAGAATAGAAAGTTGAAAGAGTTTTAAGTCTTATTTCTCACTAAATAGAACATACCGCTCTGTGTGATATGTGAGTATGACGTAATGACTATGATTTAAAAAATTATTAAAAAGATATCACAAGCCCTAACCGGTTTGGCTCAATGGATAGAGTGTCTGCTTGCAGACTGAATGGTCTCAGGTTCGATTCCAGTTAAGGGCATGTACCTTGGTTGCGGGCACATCCCCAGAAGGGAGTGTGCAGGAGGCAGCTGATCGATGTTTCTCTCTCATCAATGTTTCTAACTCTCTATCCTTTTCCCTTCTTCTCTGTAAAAAATCAATAAAATATATTTAAAAAATAAAATAAAAAAAGTCATATCAGTTCCCAAAATATGAGGAAAAAATGTGCTGCTGGGTCTGAAGGTAACACCAAAAGTACTGTTTTAAAAAATTTTTTGAACTGTGGCATTACCCATTAATACCAACTTGGGCTGGCATCCAGCCATACATATACAAAATACACAGGTGTAATCAAAATAATTTTCCCCTCCCCCTCACCTGAGGCTATGTATCTTTAATAATAAAAGCATAATATACTAATTAGACTGGACAGCCGAAAGACCTTCCAGATGAAGCCGGGGCTGCGAGGGCCAAGCCCTTGCACGAATTTCTTGTGTGTGTGTGTGTGTGTGTGTATGACATATATATATGACTTTAGAGAGAGAGGAAGGGAGAGGGGGAGAGAGAGAGAGAGAAACATTGATGTGAGATTGGTTGCCTCCCATATGCACCCCGACCAAGGATCAAACTGGCAATTTGGGTGTGAGCTTTGACCAGGAATTCAACCCAAGACCTTTTGGTGTACGGGGTGATGCTCCAACCAACTAAGCCATACTCGCCAGGGCAATCAGATTAATTCTTGAGATAAGGGATACACAGACACTATAGAATAGGTAAAAATTAATAGGTAATCAGAAGGTAGACAATATGTGAGGGAAGAGGAAATACTCTGAGAAGACGAGTTTGTTACTATAGAATGCTAAAGCTTTGTGCGTAGTAGACATTTATGCACTTAATGAAAGTATAGAACCTCAGTTGTAAAAGAGACCTTAGTTTAATGTTTCTCTAAAGTTGTTGAATGAATATTTGTTACAGAAATTAGGAGCTGGTGTGTGTGGTATTTGGCTTTGTGGCCAATTTCCATTCATAGTCTTTTCTACAATACATTTCTATTGGGTATTAAAATGTGTTCTCTTTCAGGAAAGGTGGTTGCAAATGTTCTAGATGTCAAAAGAAAACTCTTTGGGATTTTAAGAACTATTTCAAAAGGTGATAATGACGTTTGAACAGAAATTTTGTGAGGAACTTTTTTTTTGTTGAGTTGTGAATAGAATCTTACTAATAAATTAAGTATTTAGTGATAGACTGCAGTGTGCCAGGCATTGTTCAGATCCAGCAGATAATGCCATGAGCAGGACAGAATGTTTGTCCTCAAAAAGCTTAAAGATTAACGGAAATACAGACACATACATCAGTATTGTAACACAGCGGGGAAATGGTAAGGTTCACAAAAGCGGGAGATCAAGAAAGGGTTCTCAGAAGAAATAACTTCTTAGCTAAAACCTAGAGGAGAGCGCTGGGCCAGGTAGCTCAGTTGATCAGAGCGTTGTCCCAATACACCAAGGTTGGGGGTTCGATCCCCGGTCAGGGCACATACAGGACTCAACCAATGAATACATGAATAAGTAGAACAACAAATCTCTCTCGCTCTCAAATTAATAAATAAAAATAAAATAAAGCCTAGAGGAGAGATATTCCTAGCAGGAGGGACATGTGCAAAAGCCTGGAGGAGATAGGGCAGGCATATATACAGAAACAAGAAAGCAGAGACAATAGGTTTAGGGAATTGATAATTCCAAATGAGTAGAGCATAGCTAGTGGGAGATGCAATAAATGGAGCTGAATAGATTAATTGGATGCCAGATTAGGAGGGGCTTTAACCCATGTTAAGAAATCTTCCATTTATTCTGAGTGTAGTGGGAATCAATGAAGTTTTTATTTTTTTCTTTATATAGCAACATTTTTATAAAAACTAAGAAATAATATATGTGGGGATTTACTTTATGTAGTGTATACCAAATGTAATGTCCTCTCCCCCACCCCTAGGGACTGGAATCCTTATTTTATAAATCTGATATCTAACCTTCATTTACTAGTTTATAATCCATGAAGTTGTTGTTGTTTTTTTAAATGAGATTAAATGTTCCATTTTTTTTTTAAAAAAATGTTCTTTTTGGTAATCCTAACCTGAGGATATTTTTCCATTGATTTTTAGAGAGAGTGGAAGGGAGGGTAAGAGACAGAGAGAAAAGAAACATGGATGTGAGTGAGAGACATTGATTGGTTGCCTCCTGCATATACCCTGACCAGGACTGGGCATGGAGCCTGCAACCGAGGTACATGCCCCTGACCGAAATCGAATCTGGACTCTTCGGTCCGCAAGCTGATGCTCTATCCACTGAGCCAAACTGGTTAGGGCTAATCCATGAAGTTTTAATTAGGGGAGTGACTTAATCAGATTTGGATATTTTAGAAAGAGCTACTTGCCATAGTGGAGAAGAGGCAGGCATAGAGATCAGAAGACTGCTGCATTAGTGCAGAAAAGACAAACTGGTGTCCTGAAATAAATTAGTGGCAGGAAAGTAGACTCTGAAAGATATGGGAAGAGTCAGAGAAGTCAGAATGAAGTTTAGGATTCTGTTTTGGACATCTAGGTACATAATGCTGCCATTTATGAAGGTGTGGGATAGTAGAAGTTTGGGTAGGGAGAAGATGATTAGTTCACTGTTAGGTTAGTTGCTGCCTGTGGGACTTCAAATTGGAGCTGTTTAATAAGCAAATGAGTATTTGGGTCTGGAAGGAGTAGTGATTGAGGAGTCAGTCATATTGATGGGAATTGAAACTAAAAGTCGATGGCAGCTTGCCAGGGGAGAGAAAATATTAGGCTCCAGAATGCAAAGCTGAAGGAACACTAACATCTGACACAGACTGCAAAGATAAACCAAAGATGGAGAAAAACCAGGATAGTGTGATTGTACTTTCAACATCAGGAGTATGAAAATACCTCAAATATATAGGCACTTTAGGAAACCAGAAATCATCGTATCTAATAAAAGACAAAAGGGTAATTAACCGTATCTACGCTACGCTTCCCATTGGCTAATCAGCGAAATATGCAAATTAACTGCCAACTAAGATGGCGGTTAACCGCCAACAAAGATGGTGGCTAATTTGCATACTTCAGGCAGGGCAGGACAGCGCAAGCCGCCATCCAGGCCCCCATGTGTGGCCTGGGGGCTGGGGCTCAGGCAAAGCAACCGCTGAGCGCCTCGCCTGAGCCCTCGCCCGCCCACCGGAGACACAGGGCCCACTCCCGTGTGCGACCCCGGGGGCAGGCGGGGGCTGGTGCGAAGGCTGGTGCGAAGGCAAGCGGTGTCCATCCCCTCCCCCTCCCCCATGCCTGCCCACCAGAGACAGGGGGCCCACTCCTGGGTGCCCCTTCCTACTCGCAGCAGAGCCCGAGGAGTCTGCTAGCATCCTTCCAGCCTTCCAAAGTGTAATAAAGTGCATTTCTGGTGAAGAGAAACCCAGGCCGGGGGTGCGTGGGCACAGACAGGCGCGGGGCCCTCCAAGGGCTGGTGGCTTCAGGCCCAGGCCGTGTGCCAGGCCACTCGGAGTGCTCGGAACCGGTGCGAGCCAATGCGCCTAAGGCCGGCGGTTCGCGCTCTCCCGGCCAGTGCAGAACTGCAGGTGTGGCCCGCCCCCACGTCCTCCGCGCCCTGGGGTCACGCTCATACTGCCCGGCTACCCGCCTCCAGCCTGGCTCCCGCCTGGGGTCGGTGCCAGCGCCAAGCACAGGCGGAGGGCAGAGGAAGAACCCCAAACCCTTAGCTGGACTGACCTTGGGCCCTGGAGGGAAGGAGGCTGTAGGGGCCAGGAGAGCCTGAGAAGAGGGAAATCCCAGGAGGAGGCACCTGGAAAGTGCAGTGAATTGCAGGAGAGAGTAGAACAGCCACACACAGGCAAACCCTGCCCGCCCCGGGTCAGTGACGTGGGCCCCAAGTGCTGCTGGGCTTTGCCTTGCATCGCGGGGTCACGCTGCCTGTGGGCCGGGCAAGCAAGGGCCACCCGAACCTGTGAAGTTTCGCACAAATGTGGGGAGGCCACGTTTGGGTGGGTTTGTCAGGCCCAGGGAAGGCGCCTTCGCTCTCTGCGCCGAGACGGTGGCCAAGGGGCTCTCCGGAGACATGTGGTGACTGAACCCAAGCCAGGCCGAGTCCTGCTCGCACTGAAAGGCAAGTAACTGGGCACCGCGCCCCAAATGCATGGGGAGCACCAGTGGCCTCCTCTCTCCTGCCCTGGAATGTGGGAGGCCTGGCGGGATTCACAGGTAAAACACAGACACTGATGGGTCCCAGACCCCTTTTCTTTGCACACCCCCCCCTCCCCCCCATCATTCTGTGAGGCTAAGGTTCCTGAGCCCAGATCCAAGGACTGCAAAGGGAACAATTCTCCCGGTGAGAACATGCAGGCAGGCGCCTCCTGCCAAGGCGGCCAAGTTTGACAAACAGCGCCTCCTGGGGTGGGGAAAGCAGAGTGCTGTGGAGCAGCCGTGGCTCCCAGCTACCCCGGGGGCTGGTGGCCACTGCGGCTCCCTGCTGGCCCCAACAGCTAGGCGGTGGCCCCTGCGTGTTCGGTGTACCTAGGCCTCGCTGACCTCGTGACCCCCAGAGCACGAACCCGCCTCCTGGTCCTAATTGCCTCTCCCCCCTCCACACACACACACATGCATCTGCAAAGGCGGGAACAAGGCCCAGGCGCCCTTGCTGGCAAAAGTCATACTCCAAGTGGCCGGCTGTGTGAGGGACAGTGGACACTCACTCGCTCACTCTCTCCCTGGAAAATCCAGGGCGCACCTAGGCTCCTGCAATGTGCGGAATTAGAATTCAAACCGTTTATTGTCTCCTAACTTTTCTCTGGTTTCTTTGGTCACTCACTGTGGCTGCCCCCACTGTTCTGAGTGGACCCTGGGGGCTCCTCAGCCAGACCATAAATCCCCAAATCAAACACTCGCTTTCAGAAAGCCGGGCTTCTCTCAACGCACCCCGCAACCTAAAAGGTTGCCCCTCTGTGAAAAGCTCTGAGGAGCACCGAGCTGGGAAAGGACAGCTGGTGCGTGGCGGGGTCCCTGGGACCCGAAAAGGTGCAGGAAAAAAAGAATTTTTTTTAACACATTTTAATTTCAAGAAGTAAAAACAAAACCAAGAAAGCAAAGTACGCTTTCAGAGCCTGAACATCCACAGGGACCTCAGCGCGATCCCGAGCCACCGCCCGCCCCAGCGCGGGATCCAGGCCTGCCATCTGCGCCTGGGGGAAACGGGGAAGACACCGCGGGATTGGGTGTGCCATCTGCCGCCAGGTGAGCGGCCCTAAGCCAGCAGGTGGTTATCTCCCGAGTGGTCCCAGACTGTAAGAGGGCACAGGTTGGGCTGAGGGCTCCCCCCCCACCAGTGCACAAATTTTTGTGCACAGGGCTTCTAGTCTATATATCCTATCTAATAATAGAGAAACATGGTAATTAACTGTAACTCGCTACCCTTTCCATTGGCTAATCAGTGAGATATGCAAATTAACTGCCAACCAAGATGGCAGCCGGCAGCCAGGCAGCTGAAGCGAACAGGAGGCTTGCTTGCTCCAGTGATAGAGGAAGCCAAGGTTCCCCGCCTGCCGCTGCCGGCCTCTGAGCTTGCACTCTAAGCAACTATGTTGCAATTATAGAAGTTAAACAATGCCCAGAAACCTGCTTTCAGCCATCAGAGCTGGAGCCAGCAGGACCGCAGCAGTGTTACAATTATAGAACCCAAACAAACCCAGATACCTGCTTTCAGCAGCCGAGGTCTCAGAGCTGGAGCCGAGCCTCAGAGCTAAAGCTGGGTCTCAGCTCCAGTGACAGCTGTAGAAGGTAAATAAATCCCAGAATAAAAAAAGAAAAGAAAAAAAGGGAGAGGTTGGGAGCTTCAGTCACCCGCCAGCCTGAAAACGGCCCTCAGCCCCTCACCCAGACTGGCCAGGCACCCCTGTGGGGACGCCCACCCTGAAGGGGGTGTGACCAGCTGCAAACAGCCATCATCCCCTCATCCAGGCTGGCCAGGCACCCAAGCGGGACCCCTACCAATCCGGGACACCCTTCAGGGCAAACCAGCTGGCCCCCATCCGTGCACCAGGCCTCTATCCTATATAGTAAAAGGGTAATATGCAAACTGATCCTAACAGCAGAAAGATTGGGAATGACTGGTCACTATGACACACACTGACCACCAGGGGGCAGACTCTCAATGCAGGAGCTGCCCTCTGGTGGGCAGGTCGCTCTCACATGGGAGGAGCTCTGCTCAGCCACAAGCCAGGCTGATGGCTGCCAGTACAGTGGTGGTGGTGGGAGTCTCTCCTGCCTCCTCAGCAGTGCTAAGGATGTCCGACTGCAGTTTAGGCCTGCTCCCTGCTGGCAAGTTGACATCCCCCGAGGGCTGCCGGGCTGCCAGAGGGATGTCTGATTGCCATCTTAGGCCCAATCCCCCGGGGAGCAGGCCTAAGCCAGCAGTTGGTCATCCCCTGAGGGGTCCCAGACTGCGAGAGGGCACAGGCCGGGCTGAGGGACCTTGCTTCCCCCCCCCCGAGTGCAGAAATTTTTGTGCACTGGGCCTCTAGTATATATATAAAAGGCTAATATGCTAAGTGTCCGACCATCTGACCAGTCGCAATGATGCGCACTGACCACCAGCGCCAGACGCTCAACGCAGAAGCTGCTGAATTGCAGTGACTTGGCAGCAGTGGTTCTTGGGTGAAGCACCCTGAAACCAGAGAGGAGGGAGCCTGATTCTTTGCGGGGCTGCACAATTCTACCTTTGGCCGTGGGTTATGTTGTTGCTGGGGACTGTTGGCCCCGAATCTGGTTTACTGCACACTTGCGTTTGCATTTCACATCCTATATGACAGCAACTTTGCAGAGTGCCCTCTTGCATTCTGGGACTCCACAGGGGATGTTGGAGAACCGGTATCAGCCCAATCCCCGCAGGCCAGGCCAAGGGACACCACCTGCCAGAGGGACCCCCGCTCACTCTGCAGATGCCAGGGAGAGACTGCGGGAGGTTGGCTCCAGAGTGTGTCTGGCCCATCTCACCTTCTAATTAGTTCCCTTTCAATGTGCATGAATCAGTGCACTGGGTCACTAGTCTGTATATATAAAAGTCTAATATGCCCAGTGTCTGTCCAGGTAATGATATCACTCAGCAACGCTTGGCTTCCTCTCCCTAGCGACTAGCCTCCTTGGAGTTTCTTCAGCACAGGAACACTTGCTTTATAGCCAGGTGGAAGCATTTTACACCGTATCCAAATGTCTGTGAAGTGTTTTCTGTGCCTCATCTCATTTTTTCCTCACAGAAGTCCTGGAGTAGGTAGATAGGAGACTCAGTGGAATCCTATTTTCATTTCATTAGCTGGAAAACGGAGATTTAGAAAGCCTAGAAATTTGACCTGACTGAAAAGAAATAAGAAATGATGGACCTTGATAATGACTTCAGGTTTTCTCACTGCGCAGAATATAGTCAAAAACTGCTACAGTTAAATATTTCACCCTTTGTTCTCCCTGAGTGATCTACAATAATAATCTGCTTCGTGTTTATATTTACTTCTGTGTTGCTGACAATTACATGAAAGAAGTTGGGGTGCTTCACTGGGCTGGAAAAAGTTTAGCAGCATCAGAAAGCAGGTCTAATTAAGCAAGTTTATTCTGTATAAAAGGCTAAGTTGACTCATGCATGCACAATACATATAAAGCTCTCGCTGGCACCAGTCTCAAGTGTGTGTTCTGTCTTGTCATTCGTGACTTTGGTTGACACTTCTATTATAGAGAAAGGGCGAATAGTGATATTGAAATATTTCTTCTAATTAATTTCTTTTCAATGTGCACATATTTGTGCACTGGGCCACTAGTAGAATGTAAGTATATTCCGTATTTTTTTTGGTTCGAGCTGGATGATATTCTTAGAAACCATTCTGAGTTTCAACCCATTTCTGAGTTAATCAAATGAGACATTAAAGACCCATAAAAGAACTGACTTTTTAAAAAAAAAAAAAAAAAAAAAAAAAAAAGCCCTAACCGGTTTGGCTCAGTGGATAGAGCGTCGGCCTGCGGACTGAAGGATCCCAGGTTCGGTTCCGGTCAAGGGCATGTGCCTTGGTTGTGGGCACATCCCCACTGGGGGGTGTGCAGGAGGCAGCTGATTGGTGTTTCTCTCGCATCGATGTTTCTAACTCTCTATCCCTCTCCCTTTCTCTCTGTAAAAAATCAATAAAAAATATTTAAAAAAAAAAAAAAAAAAAAAAGAACTGACTTAACGTCAGTGCTTCTCAAATTTATTTGTAGAAAAGGACTTAAAAAAAATTTTCAATCTTCATGGACCAAAACTTTTGTAAAAAATACTAAAAAAATAATTGCTTGAACATGAAATAAAGATAAGCAACGTATTTCTTATTAGATGTGGACATTTTAGTTTTTTGTTTTTTTTTCAGGGATGAAATAAAATATATTATTTGTACTTAAAAAAAAAAAAAAGATAGGCAACATATAAGCCCACTATTTTAAAATTAAGAAAAAGTTTGCATACAATAAAATCTACCCTTTTTAGTGTATAGTTATGAGTTTTGATAAGCACATACAATCATGTAACTGTAAGATATACAATAGCTCTAGTATCATTCTCAAAAAATTCCTCCTGCCCCTTTGTAGTTAACCCCACACCCCACCTGTAGCCTAATCTTTTTGTCTATTGTTTTTCTTTTCCAGAATGTGACATAAATGTAAACACAATATTTAACCTTTTGAGTCTGGCTTCTTTCACTTAGCATACTACATTTGAAATTCATTCATGTTGTTGTGTATGAATAGTTCCTTTTTATTGATGAGTAGTATACCGTTGTATGGATATACTACCATTTGTTTATCCTTTCATTAAATGATTGACTAATTGTGTTGTTTCCAGTTTGGGGGTTATAAAGCTGCTAAAAACATTAGTGTTTAAGTGTTTGAATATAAGTTTTATTTCCCTTTGGATATATACAGAGGAATGGGCTTATTGGATCATACATAACTAAGAAATTGCCAAATAGGTACATAACTAAGAAATTGCCAAACAGTTCTCCAAAGTCATAATTACCATTTTACATTCCCATCAGCAATGTATGAGAGTTCCAGTTGCCCATTTGGTACTTTTAATTTTTTGTAGCTGTTTTAATAGGTGCCTAATGGTATGACATTGAGCTGTGTGTTTTTGGTTTTTCTTAAAATGTTTTTTTATTGATTTTACTGAGAGAGGAAAGGAGAGGGAGAGAGAAACATTGATGTAAGAAAGGAACATTAATTGGCTGCCTCCTGCATGCCCCCCACTGTGGATCGAGCCTGCAACTGGGAGTTCCCTCATGGGGGAAGCAACCAGTGACCTTTTGGTGCATGGGACAACGTTTCTCAACCAACTGAGCTACACCGGCCAGGGCGGCATTGTGGTTTTAATTTGCATTTCCCTAGTGATTAATAATATGGGTCATTTTTTCATCTGATAATTTGCCATCCATAAATCTTTCAAGACCCAACTATTTATTTATTTTAATCCTCACCTGAGGATATTTGATATTTTTCCATTGATTTTCAGAGAGTGGAAGAGAGAGGGAAAGACACGAGAGAAACATTCATGTGAAACACATTGATCGGTTGCCTCCTGCACGCAACCCGGGGAGGAGCCTGCAACCAAGGTATGTGCCCTTGATTAAAATCAAACCTGGGACCCTTCAGTCCACAGGCTGATGCTCTATCCACTGAGTCAAACCAACTAGGGCTCAAGCCCCAACTTTTTAATTATTAGATTCAACAGACATAAAATTACTCCGTTGCTGTAAAAGTTTTTAAATTCTTACACTGGAATTTCTATTTTTATTTTTTCATGGGCTAGTGATGGGTAGCTGTTCCGCACTGGTGTAGGTAATGGTGGAACAGGGACTAGAACTCTGCTTTCTTTACTCCCAGGCCCATCCATTTTCCTCCATGTTACCACTTTCCCTCTCTATAGGCTCCTTTTGTTGACCCAAATAAAATTTGCTTTGTTTAATTATTTTATTCCCCTTACCTTAATATCTCATTCCTCTTGTACTTAATAAATTTAGTTTTCTTCATATAAGGTTTTTTTTTTTTTAATGTTTTGGTTAATAACTCCAAGATGGGAGACTGATGAGGAAGTTAAATGTTCACCTTATTTCTTACAACTATCACCCACTCCCATTTCCTTGATGGGAAGTCTAGCTTACTGTGTTATCAATTCTGGGGGAAATGTAGGAACACACAAAAAGTAACCTCTTTGTGTCTCTATCATTTCTGTGGTCTATCCCTCTGGGTCAAGAGGGGGTCTGTAGAGGAATTTCCTTCCTTCCTTTCGTTTTTTCCTTCCTTTTCAACTCTGTGATTGCTGTACCTTGGTTCCTTGATAGTAGTGAAGAGACTGTTCTTTGGGCCCTGAAAGTAGAGTAGAGACTAGACATAAGGTACTACTAAGTCTTGATTCTTCCAGCTGTGGTAGAGACAGGGACTGCATTATAGGTTTGGGGCTATTTCCTGTATCATCATTAATGGAGAGAGAGTGTGAACTAAGATACAGCAGGGAGGAAATAGCCACTGATAAATTGTGTGCCACAAGCTGAGTTAAATAATGTTATTTTGGTGCCATTAGCAAACTTAAAAGAGATGGAAGGAAAAAAGATAAGGGATAAATAAAAAGGGTACATGTGTTGAGAAACAGTAAAGTGGGATTCCTGCCATGGGTTATGGATTGTGTCCCTCCTCCCCCCAAATTCATATTTTGAAATCCTAACACCTAATGTGATGGTATTAGGTGGCGGAGGCTTTTGGGAGGTGATTAGGTCATGAGGATAGAGCCCTCATGAATGGGATTAGTGTCCTTAGAAAAGAAAACCCAGAGAGTTCTTTTGTTCCTGCCAGTGTGAGGACACAGTGAGAAGATAGCTGTCTATGAAGGAGGATGTGGGCCTGTACCACACACCAAATCTGCTGGAGCCTTTATTTTGGACTGCCCAGCTTCCAGAACTGTGAAAAAGAAATGTTTTCTGTTTAAACCACCCAGTCTGTAGTATTTTTTAAAAAATACGTTTTTTTATTGATTTCAGAGAGGAAGGGAGAGGGAGAGAGTGAAAGAAACATCAGTGAGAGAGAATCATTCATCAGCTGCCCCCTGCACGCCCCCTACTGGGGATCAAACCTGCAACCTGAGCATGTGCCCCAACCAGGAATCAAACCGTGACCTCCTAGTTTATGACTTGATGCCTAACTACTGAGCCATACTGGCCAGGCTATAGTATTTTTATTATAGCAGTCTGAACAAACTAAGAACACTGGATTAGATTAAGCTATTCTGCTGCTACCTATAATATTGGAACCTCAAAAAAAGCCTATTTAATCAAGTTTCCAGATAATTTAAATCTGCAAACTTAGTCCCTCCTTTAAAAAATATTTTTTATTCTGAATATAATAAGATAGTTCAATTTTTTTCAGCTGACCCATCAAAAATTGCTATTAACACTTAACATATAGGTAAAACTTGTAACTATCATTGTTCCTTTCCCCTATGTCCGTGGCCGGCAAACCGCGGCTCGCGAGCCACATGTGGCTCTTTGGCCTCTTGAATGTGGCTCTTCCACAAAATACCGGCTCTTCCACAAAATACCGACTTCTGTGCATGGGCCACGGAGTTTCAATTGCACTGTACGTGCACACCCGCACGTGGTATTTTGTGGAAGAGCCACACTCAAGGGGCCAAAGAGCCACATGTGGCTCGCGAGCCGCTGTTTGCAGACCATGGGGTTAGGGCAACTGTTTGTTGCATAGGACTATTCCATCCATTGCAGAAGATTTAGCACTTGTATTAGTTTCCTGTGGCAGCTGTAACAAATTACCATAAACTGCATGGCTTAACACAGCCATGGGCAAACTACAGCCCGCGGGCCGGATCCCGCCCGTCTGAAATGAATAAAACTAAAAAAAAATAGAGACCGTACCCTTTTATGTAATGATGTTTACTTTGAATTTATATTAGTTCACACAAACACTCCATCCATGCTTTTGTTCCGGCCCTCCAGTCCAGTTTAAGAACCCATTGTGGCCCTCGAGTCAAAAAGTTTGCCCACCCCTGACTTAACACATTTATTTTCACAGTTTTGGAGGCCAGAAGTCTATAATGAAGGCATGTGGAGTCTTTGGGGGAAGATGGACATTTTTGAACCTACTACATCACCATTAGCTTCTCTCCACTATATGCCAGTAATGTCCCTCACCCCCAATTCATGAAACACCAAAAGTGGTCTTTCACATTACTACATGTCTCTACTACTTCTGGACCTTAAGAACTGCTGGTACTTTTAATTATCTTTCAGTTATCTTCTGTTTCTAAAATGATACGCTAAGTCAGCGGTTCTCAACCTGTGGGTCGCGACCCTTTTGGCGGTGGAATGACCCTTTCACAGGGGTCACCTAAGACCATCCTGCATATCAGATATTTACATTACGATTCATAACAGCAAAATTACAGTTATGAAGTAGCAACGAAAATAATTTTATGGTTGGGGTCACAACATGAGGAACTGTATTTAAAGGGCCAGAAGGTTGAGAACCACTGCACTAAGTGATGCAACAAGTGATACACTAAGAATGACTGATTATGGCACAGATAATTTGCCTTTATTTAATAAAATAAATGGTGTACTATAGATAGGATGGGAACCTGGGCCTCTAGTATTGACACTATCTGCCCGCCAAATCTCACAAATCCTATTTTAATCTATAGTTCAATAGACCTATGAACCTTGAAAATTTTGAAATACTTAATGTACTTTTAAGTTTTCTGCTTTCGTATATTACCTCTTTTTTTTATAATTGTTCCACTTATTTATGCATTATTGGTTGAATTTTTTAAAAAAATATATTTTATTGATTTTTTCATAGAGAGGAAGGGAGAGGGACAGAGAGCTAGAAACATCAATGAGAGAGAAACATCGATCAGCTGCCTCCTGCACACCCCCCACTGGGGTCATGCCCGCAACCAAGGTACATGCCCTTGACCAGAATTGAATCTGGGACCCTTCAGTCTGCAGGCCGACGCTCTATCCACTGAGCCAAACCAGCTACGGCGAATTTTTTTTTTTTAATCCTCACTCAAGGATATGTTTTTTTATTGATTGTTAGAGAAAGAGGAAGGGAGACGAGAGAGAGAAACATTGATCGGTTGCCTGCTCTCCACGCCCTGACTGGGGATCAAACCCGCAATAACACTCCTACCAACTGAGCTGCCTGGCCAGGGCTGTATATCAGCTCTTGATGCTTCTCAGTTGTACTAGAATGCTGTTTAGTTGCCACAAATTTTGGAGCAGATCCCTTTCATATATCATTTTATATTTTATCCATAACATTCACTTTTTTCTAGAGTAATATTCTTTTTGCTTTTTTTAAATTGCATCCCTACTTTTTAAAAAACGTATGTTTAGCTTTTGGCCCCTACTCTCACAGCCATTGCAGTACATTGAGCTCCATGGAGACAGCACTGGCGTAAGTGCGAGTTGGACGAGCACTGAGGAAAAATAATTAATCATGGGCAAAGGAGATCCTAAGACACGAGAGGCAGAATGTCATCATATGCTTTCTTTGTGCAAACTTTCTGGATGGAGCACAAAGATGAAGCACCCAGATGCTTCAGTCAACTTCTCAGAGTTTTCTAAGTTCTTAGAGAGCTTGAAGACTATGTCTGCTAAAGAGAAAGGAAAATTTGAAGACATGGCAAAGACGGCCCATTATGAAAGAGTAATGAAAACTTACATCCCTCCTAAAGGGGAAACAAAAAAGAAGTTCAAGGATCCCAATGCACTCGAGGCCTTCGGCCTTTTTCTTGTTTTGTTCTGAGTATACCCCAAAATCAAAGGAGAGCATCCTGGCCTATCCATTGGTGATGCTGCAAAAAAGCTGGGAGAGATGTGGAATAACATTGCTCTGCTGCAGGTGACAGGCTTGGTGAAAGGAAGGCTGCTAAGCTGAAGGAGAAATACAAGCTAAAGGAAAGCCTTATGTGGCAAATATGGAGTCATCACGGCTGAAAAAAGCAAAAAAAAAAAAAAAAAAAAAAAGGAAGAGGAAGAAAATGAGGAAGATGATAATGATGAATGTTAGTTCTAGTGCAGTTTTTTCTTGTCTATAAAGCATTTAATCCCTTTGTACACAACTCCTTTTTTAAAGAAAATGTAAGGCGTGTAAGGTTTGTTTTTAAACTTTTTTTTTTTTATAGTTAACACACTACCAAATGTGTCTTTGGATACCTGTCCTGGTGGTATTTTCAGTAGCCACTAATCTTGCCTGGTGCAGTATGCAGAACAAATTAGTTATATATGGGGATGGTAGTTTTTCATCTTCAGCTTTCTGATGCAGCTTATATGGAATAATTGTTCTGTTAATACCACTGTGTAATTGCAAAAAAAAGTTTGCAGCTATTTGACATTATGAATGCTTTTAAGTAAATACAGTTGTTTTTTTAATGAAAAAGAGTATTTAATGTGAGTGAAACACATGTTCATAGCATCAGATGAATGAGGGAAAGAAAACTGATGGCCTGGAGGGCAAGATAGTTCAGTTGGTTAGAGCAGTATCGCAATATGCCAAGGTTGCAGGTTCAATCCCAGGTCAGGGCACATACAGGAGTCAACCAATGAATGCATGAATAACTGGAACAACAAATCAATGTATGTTTCTCTCTAAAATCAATTTAAAAAAAAGAAAACTGAAACGTCTTACTCTGTCTGTTTATTATCTGACAGTGTGGATCTCCATAAGCTATACAAAAATACTTCCAGTGTTTTTCATTTGTCATTGATATATCTTGAGTACCATATAATTTGGGGCAGTCTTTTATTTTTTTTATTAATAGTCAACTATTTGCCAGCGAGGAGTTGGACCAAGTTATTTTAATGTGAATTTTCTTAATCTCCTTCATGAAGTTGGTAACATCCCCATTTTATAACTGAGGAAACAGGGCTAAATAAATTAGTAATTATCTCAAAACAACATAATTAGTGAATGACAGAACTAGGATTCAAACTCAGGTTTATCTGAGTACTATCCAGGCTCATAATGTTTATACTATCTATAACTCCCTAGCCAGAGAACGGAAGAAAATATGAAGAATGTTTTCTCTTCATTACTGGATATAGGACTGGCCAGAGGGAGAATTTTGATACCTTCATTCCAGTTGTTTGGTATCTTTTCCCCAGGACACCTTGTGTCTTTTTGATGCTCTAAGTATATCCTTCCTTGTTCGTCCCCCCAGGTCCCCACAAGTGCCCTGACCAGGCCAGGTATCAAACCTGCAACCCAGGTACCTGCTCTTGACTGGGAATTGAAACCGAGACCCTTCCCTTTGGTGCTCAGAGCCAGGGCTCTAACCACTTATGGCCAGGGCGTAAGTTTATAGTTTTAAAAAGGATGTCTGCTTACCCAAATTAATCTCTTTAATCAGGGTTGGGAGATGCCCATATAAGGCCTGAGAAATCACTTGGTCTGGCCCTGCTATGTCATTAGGGATGAATTAATTAAATGTTGGACCAAATATAGCAGGCTAATTTTAAGTTGATAATAAATTTTTTTTTTTATTGATTTCAGAGAGGAAGGGAGAGGGAGAGAGTGATAGAAACATTAATGATGAGAGAGAATCATTGATTGGCTGCCTCCTGCACTCCCCACACTGGGGATCGAGCCTGCAACCCAGACATGTGCCCTGACCGGGAATTGAACCGTGACTTCCTGGTTCATAGGTTGATACTCTACCACGGAGCCATGCTGGCCAGGCTAAGCTGATAATTATTTATGGCCTTCGAATGATGTTATAAATATCCAAATGGCCCTTGGCAGAAAAAAGGTTCTCCACTCCTGTCTTAAATGGTAGCATTTTAGGCAGCATAATAAAGTGAAAAAAATTTAGGCAGTTAAGAAAAGACTTGGGATAGGCAGACCATATTGTTGATAGGCTAGATTCCCTGAGGATTGACTTAACAAGTTTTTGATTTTTCATAGCATCTTTTATTTCACAACTCACAAATTCTCTTGATGGTTCCCATTTAGTGGCATTGGAGTTATGATAGTTGGAGGGTAGTGGACAGCAACTATTTGTATGCTGTGGTCATTTTTAAGTTGAATTTCCGTATGAACAAATAAATTTACAAAGGAGCAAAAGCTGCCAGCATTGGTTGCTATTGTGGTAGAAGAGAATTTCAATGTCCATCAGCATGTTCTTTGTGCTTTTTGTGGTGCTTTAGTACAATGTGAGTACACAAGGACAAGAGACAAAATGGTATGAACTCAGCTAGTAAATTCTATGAAAAAAAGAGAGAGATCAACACATGCCTTCAGAAGCTAGCTTTAGGGTTCATTATGAGGCAAATGTAACAGTTCATGATCTCTGTGTGAGAACAAGCTTCCAGAGCAGTCTACCTATAGCAACATTTTAACTGTGAGAAGCTGCTGTGTAGATAAGTAAATGAAAATGGTGGAGTACAATAGACACTGAACTTTTAGATTAGCATTTAAGAAGTATAATAATACAGCACAGTATAACTGGACATGGTGTAAAAATATTAGGGAAGCATTGAAAATCTCAGGTTTTCTGACAAATGGAAGCGCATGAATCTTGAAATTGTTCACCGAATTTGTGCTGCTTTTGTCCCAATGGTTTGTACTTAATTATCTAACATAAAGTTGGTTATTGGGCTATGTGAACTTCTCCTTCCCTTTGTTGACCTTAAAAATAAAAGTTATTTTACCAGCATAAATGAATTTATTTGGGAACAGCAGATACTTGCAATTTGGGACAAGCATGCTATAGCAGAAGCCACAGGCAAGTGCAACAAACAGGAAAGTTATTTTATGGAGAAAAAGGAAAAATTTGAGAGGGGTTGTTTTGAAAGTCTGTTGGAGAAAAGCAATAAATAATTCAGGAAGATGACAGTTCAAGGACATGAAGATTTTTTGTTGGCAGAGTTGCTGTGGTAATCAATTTTTAAAAAAATGTATCTTTATTGTTGAAAGTATTACAAATGTGCCCCTTTCCCCCACACCCTATAGACGCTCCTCCACCCCGCACCTCCCTCCAAGGGCCTACCACACTATTGTCTGTGTCCATGGATTATGCATATATGCATGTAGTTCTTTGGTTAATCTCTTCCCACTGCCCCACCCCGGTAATCGATTTCTTATAGGAGATGCAATGTGCAATGTACATGTTTTCCTGTTGGGGCCTATAATCTATTTTTCCTGTTAAAGATTTCTTTTTGTTGTTATTATTTGTTTGTTTTTGT
This sequence comes from Myotis nattereri, assembly GCF_964212035.1. NCBI lineage: Eukaryota > Metazoa > Chordata > Mammalia > Chiroptera > Vespertilionidae > Myotis > Myotis nattereri. The sequence continues at coordinate 53,882,922 of NC_138077.1, forward strand.
TAATCTTCACCCAAGGATATTTTTCCATAGATTTTTCAGTGAGAGTGAAAGGGAGGGGGGAGAGACACAGAGAGAGAGAGAGAGAGAAATATCAATGTGAGAGAGACACATCAATTGGTTGCCTCCTGCATGTGCCATGTGCCCTGACTGGCACTGGGGATGGAGCCTGCAACCGAGGTACATGCCTTTGACCTGAATTGAACCCAGGACCCTTCAGCCCATAGGCCGATGCTCTATCCACTGAGCCAAACCGACTAGGGCTCTTTTTTAAAAGAAAAGTTTTTACTGATTTTAGAGAGAGGGAGAGAGAGAGAGAGAGAAACATCCATCTGCTGCCTCCTGCATGCCGCCCCCACTGGGGAGCAAACCAATAATCTGGTCATATGCCACGGCTGGAATCCAACCAGTGACCTCTTGGTGCATGGGACAACACTAAACCAACTGAGTCACTCTGAGCAGGGCTGTTGAAGATTTCTTTTGTTGGAGTCTGTAATAGACAATTCTTCCTGTAATTGACATAGAGTGGTATGTGTGAGAGTTCCCCCTTCTGGCCTCCCAATTCCACTTTAGTGCGGTTTTCTTTATTAATTTTTATGCCCTTAAAAAGTTGCATTTGTTTTGGGGATTTCATTTCTGTAAAGTGTGTTTTCTGATGTTGAGAATGTAAATTTGTACATATTAGAATTTGAGAACGTTTGGTTTAGCTTGATTGAGAACTTAAAAGATAACTAGCATGAGGCCCTAGCCGGTTTGGCTCAGTGGATAGATTGTCAGCCTGTGGACTGAAGTGTCCCGGGTTCGATTCCGGTTGCAGGCTCCTGGCCCTGGTTGGGGTGCATGCAGGAGGCAACCAATTGATGTGTCTCTCTTACATCTATGTTACTCTCTGTCTCTCCTCCCTTCCACTCTCTAAAAATCAATGGAGTCCAGCCTGGTGTGGCTCAAGGGTTAAACATCGACCCAGGAACCAAGAGATCACTGGTTTGATTCCTGGTCAGGGCACATGCCCAGGTTGTGGGCTCGATCTCCAGTAGGGGGCATGCAGGAGGCAGCCGATCAATGATTCTCTCTCACATTGATGTTTCTCTCCCTCTCCTTTCCTCTCGGAAATCAGTACAATTATATTTTAAAAAATGAAATAAAAATCAATGGAAAATAACAAGTGAGGATTAAAAAAAAAAGAGCCCTAGCCAGTTTGGCTCAGTGGATAAAGCATTGGCCTGCAGACTGAAGGGTTCCTGGTTTGATTCTGGTCAAGAGCACATGCCAGTGTTGCGGCTCAATCCCTGGTAGGGGGCATGCAGGAGGCAGCGGATCAGTGATTCTCTCTCATCATTGATGTATCTATCTCTCTCTCCTTCTCCCTTCCTCTCTGAAATCAACTATAAAAAATAACTAGCCTGAGAAAAGTGAGAACTGGGCCAATTGAGTGAGGTTTTTTGTGTTTGTTTTTTTAAAAAATATATTTCTTTATTGATTTCAGAGAGGAAGGGAAAAGGAGAGAGAGATAGAAACATCAATGATGAGAAAGAATCATTGATTGGCTGCCTCCTGCACGGCCCCCACTGGGGATCAAGCCTGCAACCCAGACATGTGCTCTTGGCCGGAATCGAACCTGGGACCCTTCAGTCCACAGGCTGACGCTGTATCCACTGAGCCAAGCCAGCCAGGGCGTGTTGTTGTTGTTTTTTTAATTGATTTTTAGAGAGAGAGGAAGTGGGGGCGGGGGGAGAGAGAAACATTGATGTGAAACACAGATTGGCTGTCTCCTGCATGACCACAATTGGGGATCGAGCTGCCAGGCATGTGCCCTGACCCGGAATTGAACTGGCAACCTTTCCATGCACTGGACGAAGCCTAGTAAACTGAGCCACACTGGCCAGGGACCATGTTTTTAAAGTTTGCAAGATAGAAAAGGTAGTAGAGACAACAATAGAGATCAAGACCATATGGAAAAGGGTGTATCTGTTCCTGTACCTATTTTAGGGTGAAGAGGGAGGAGGAAGGTCTAATACTTAACAGAAAGGTGGGTATTTGGTGTGGTGTCAAGAAAAAGGAGGCAACTGATATCACTATCCACATCATGCAAAGACATGGCATTGTCAAGTACCACCAAGGGATCTCCCTAGATTGCATAGATCTGTGTAGCTGGAGGGAATGGGATAGAGGTGAGATGAAAGCATAGGGATATGAAATGGGAGCAGTAAATAATGACCAAATCTTGTATGTAGCTCAAGAGAGATGAAAACTTTTCCAGCCAGCAATGCAGAACTATTGAACAGAGGAGACAATTAAGTTTACATTATTTTCCAGTGTAGAAGGTACATCAAAGTGAATACAGCCAAGAGTGGAGAGATGACATAGTTCTTGTAAGAGATGTTGAAAGCTTGAACCAATGGGCATAGAAAGGACAGAATGGATAGGATTAGATGGAAACTGTAGGATTTGTTGTTTGATGGGATGTTTGCAGTTGAAGGAGAAAAAAAAGTTGAAGAAAGTTTCTCATATTTAGCAATATATGTAGCTCCTTTAAAGGGACAAAAACATTCCTGGTCCTTAAGTAACCATATACTTGAATGGTGGCCAGGGGTGAACCTGAGGAGGTGCAGTGAAGGATTAAAGAAGACGGATTGAAGAAGACAGACAAGAGAATACAGTTGGGACCAGGTGGATCACTGCTTGAATCAGGAAACAGTGACCCAGCCTGTAAGCCAAAGCTTTATTTTATAGTCAGATCACACAAAGCAAAACAAGGGGAGTGGTCAACATGTTTACAATGTTCTTGCGGGATTCAAATCTATTTCATTACTCAAGCCGTGTTTTGGCATCACTTGCTGCACCTCCCACAGCCCATTAGCTACCTACGAATAAGGGAAGACTATAAGGTCAAGCTTAATTGTGCTAGGAGGGCCCTGCCCTCCAAGCTGGGACTTATATGTGGCTCTGCCACAGGTTAGTCCGAGGCTTGACCCTATAGCAGCTCTCTACGTATACCCATATCTAAGGCAAATCCCAAATAAAAGGCAATTCTATATTTGTCCAGTTCCCCAAGAAAATTTTTTTGGCCAACACAAATGTCATTTTCTAGAGATTTAAGTGAAATGGTCAGATGCTTTATTTGTAATATGTCCTATTTTGTTTTGTTAATCATCACATGAGGATTTTTTTCCCCATTGCTTTTCAGAGAGAGTGGAAGGGAAGGAGGGAGAAGAGAGGGAGAGGGAGAGGAAGAGGGAGAGAGAGAGAGAGAGAGAGAGACAGACAGACAGACAGACACATTGATGTGAGAGAGACACATTGACTAGTTGCCCTGACTGCCAAACTGCCTGACTGGGGGTGGGGAGTGAACCTGTAACCCAGGTATGTGCCCTTGATTGAGAATTGAACATGAGACCCTCAGTGCTGGGGGGGGAGTTGGGGGGGCAATGCTCTAACCATTGAGCCATGGCTATACTATCTTTATTTAACATCCTGTCTAATAATAGACAAACATGGTAATTGACTGTACCTTTGCTATGCCTCCTATTGGCTAATCAGCATGATATGCAAATTAACCGCCAACAAAGATGGTGGCTAATTTGCGTACTGTGGGCAGGGCAGGTCAGCACCATCCCGTCTGCCCCGCCACCATCCGGGCCTACTATCTGCGACCCGGGGCGGCGGGCGTCCTGTGTGTGACCCAACCCAAGGTGGCGGGGCGGGACAGCATGGCTCTTCTGTCACCCCAGCTTCCCCATCACAGCTCCCTTGGGGGTCTAAGCCTTTAGTTGGACACCCCCCGAGGGCTCCCTGGCTGCCAGAAGGATGTCTGACTGCAGCTTAGGCCTGATCCCCCGGGGAGTGGGCCTAAGTCGACAGGTGGACATCCCCCAAGGGGTCCTGGACTGCAAATGGGCACAGGCCGGGCTGAGGGGACCCCCCCCCCCCGCCAAGTGCACAAATTTTTGTGCACCAGACCTCTAGTCCTGTATAATAAAAGGGTAATATGCAAATCGGCTGAACGACTGGTCATTATAATGCACACTGACCACCAGGAGGCAAACGCTCAATGCAGGAGGTGCCTCCAGCTCGCAGGCCCCAATCGCCCAATGGGGAACAGGGAACTGGGAGTGGGTGGCGATGGGGGAGGGTGGGGCTGACTGGTGAGTGGGCAGGAATGGCCAACCTCTCAGTCCTTCCCCCCCCCCCCCCCATGCTGTGATCATCTGATGGCGAATGGGGAACCAGGGGTGGGTGGCAGTGTGGGGCGGAGCCGGCAGCCAGGGAAGATGGCCCTGATCGCAGGCCAGGCTTAGGGACTGTACCCGTGCACGAATTTCATGTGCCAGGCCTCTGGTTAAATCATGATATTGTATATTAATGCTTTTTTTCCACTCATGTTTCATGAAATAATTTTGTTCATTCACATCATAGGAATATGTCTTTGTCAGCTATCAGACAAAGCTATGTCATCTGACAATTTTTTGGAGCATATGATTTTCATTTTACATTGAGATATAGCACTTTTAAAATTTGTACATGGTGCTCTCATTGGAACTTTTATCTTTCCTCCATTTATCCTATGTATTCATTTGTAGTTTGTGATTTCTATGGGGTAACTATAAAAATATGAATATATGCAGACAGTATAAAATTCAAAGGATATATAGAAGAGTTGTTTTAGCTGAAGGCTGGCCCTTCCCTGGTGTAATAACTGGTGAGCTGAGTGCTGTGAGGTAGCTTTAAGTCAGTTTATTAGACACTGATCACATGCAAGCAAACTTGCTAGATGTTGGGAATACCAAGACAAAAAACCAGTCCCCATGTTTAAGAAGCTTTTCTTTTGGAGGAGCCAGAAAGTAAACCAACATTTACTGCTTAGTAGTATATCCATGCATATTAATTATACCAGAGGCCCGGTACCCGTGCACCGGTGGGGTCCCTTGGCCTGGCCTGTGGGGATCGGGCCAAAACCGGTTCTCTGACATCCCCCAAGGGGTCCCGGATTGCAAGAAGGCAGTTCTTGGGTGATGCACCCCAGAATCTGGCTCCCTCCCAAGAACTGCAGCTGCCAAGTCACCACAGCTCAGCATCTTCTGCGTTGAGTATCTGCCCCCTGGTGGTCAGTGCGTGTCATAGCTACCGGTTGGATGGTTGCTTAGGCTTTATATATATAGATTATAGAGAGTGTCAGAGGGATAGGAGTGAGGAGGTAGTGTAGAGAATGCTTAGCACACAAATTGACACAGTAACACTTAGGGAGATTGTTGAGTATGCATGAACGAGATGAAGTAGGAGAGGGGGGATATAAGGAGAAGAAGGATATTCCAAGCATGTAATTTAGCTTACTGAATTGTGTAGGATTTGGAAGAGGAGAGGCAAAGATAGCTGAGACTTGATCACAAAGGTTTTTCCAGATCATAAGGACTTTGTAGATGTCAGAAAATCATTAAAGAATTTAAATTGGGGTATGATACAATCAGACTTGTATTTTGGAACATAACCCCAGCAACCAGGTGGAAGATAGAATGATGATTAGTTAGAAGCCTATTGTGGTAGTTAAGTAAGAAGTATTAAGGGTTTGCTTTAAAGCCTTAGAGATATTTAAAAAAGAAAAGGAAATAAAATCTTAGAGATAGTAGTAGAGAAAACATGAGATATACACTGAGTGGCCAGATTATTATGACCACCTGACGTTTGTAGGTAAATTAGCTATAATTTCGCGCTGAAGTTGCTAGAGGGCCAGACCATTATAAATAGGGCAGCAGGTTGTTGACCACGACAGAAGTGTTTTTTTCTGAAGATATGGGCAAACAACGTGATTTAACAGCCTTTGAACATGGAATATATATATATATATATATATATATTTATTTTATCTACACACACACACACACTGAGTGGCCAGATTATTATGACCACCTGATGTTTGTAGGCAAATTAGCCGTATACTGCATCGTATGGGATATGGAAGCTGAAGGCCTGTTCGAACACCTTTGCTGTGTGCAGTTACCAAGATAAAACGTCTCCAATTCGCACAGGAACATAAGGATTGGACAGTCAAGCAATGGAAAAAAGTCATGTGGTCTGATGAATCATGTTTCCAGTTGCATCATGCAGATGGCAGAGTGAGAATTTGGCGGAAACAGCATGAAAGCATGCACCCCACACGCATGAGTACAACCCTTCAAGCTGGTGGGGGCACTGTTATGGTTTGGGGCATGTTTTCCTGGCATGATTTGGGCCCTTTAATTCGTGTGGAACAACGTCTGAATAGCACAACATACCTAAGTATCGTTGCTGATCAAGTTCATCCTATCATGTTGATGGCGTATCCCAATGGAGATGGCTTCTTCCAACAAGATAGTGCACCATGCCACGGTGCTCATATTGTGCAGGAGTGGTTTCAAGAACATGAGGGAGACTTTACCTTGCTTAGGTGGCCCCCACAATCACCAGATTTCAATCCAGTTGAGCATTTGTGGGACGAAGTTAAAAGAGCCATCAGGCAGCTGGTTCCACTACCATCAAATCTCACAGAACTGGACAGTGCTATTCATCAGGTATGGTGTCAGATTCCTCACATCACCTTTCAACATCTCATGAAGTCAATGCCAAGAAGAATCGCCGCAGTATTGAAGGCAAAAGGTGGCCCAACAAAGTACTGATGGGGTGGTCATAATAATCTGGTCACTCACGTTCAAATATATCCCACGTTCAAAGGCTGTTAAGTCGCATTGTTTACCCATATCTTCAGAAAAAAAATCATTTCTACTGTCGTGGTCAACAACCTGCTTCCCTATTTATAATGGTCTGGCCCTCTAGCAACTTCAGCACGAAATTATAGCTAATTTGCCTACAAACATCAGGTGGTCATAATAATCTGTCCACTCAGATTATTTAAGAGTAGAACCAGCACTTCTCCTTCTGGCAGTAGAGCTAAACTAGAGAGACAGCATGGATAACACTCCTGTTGAGAAAAAAAATCCTGAAAAAAAATGTGTATTTTAAAAAATCTTTCAAAATGTATTATTGATCTGGCAAGAAAGTAAGGAATACACAGAGACTAAAAACTGTAATTGGGAATGCAGATGTTAGCTAGATTTAAAGCAAGCCTTCAACCTGGTGGAATCTGCCCAAACTGATTGGCATTGACTTCTTTTGATAGTGTGTTAGGGCAGAAGAAACAGGAAACAGCTTGTGGCCTTCCTAAGGAGAGGAGTCTGAAAGAAGACCTCTGCTCCTTTATGAGGTTGAGAATGTATTGTTTCAACCTGGGTAGTTGGAGAGTGGCAGGAGATAGCTTCCCTGAGAATTTATACAATGGTCTACACAGGGTCACATTTCCCATGTTCTCTTATAAAATTTCAAGTCAAGAATGTTTTTGAAGTGGTCCCTGTTTGGTAGTGCCTACAGGTGCTTTACAAAATCTATCAAATCATATCCTCTTAGGAGGAATGGAACCTTCAACCCAGGCTTCAAAAATTTACAGGTTAAAATTCCAAAGCACATGAGATCTCAGCAAAAAAAAAAAAAAAAAAGAAAATCACAATATGTACAAAGAACATGGGACAGTACGCAAGAGCCAGCAGAAATAAAACAGTGACCCCTAGAGACTGCAGAAAGTTTATATTTTGTCTTAGTAATTCCAATGAGTTTAATTAATATTGACCAGTCAACTGTCTTCCCCCTGGTGGTCAGAGCACATCACAGCGAGCAGTTGATCAGCCTTAGCATATCATTAGCATATTACACTTTGATTGGTTAAACAGATGACCAGATGACTGGACACTTAGCATATTAGGCTTTTATCATATACGATTATCTTACTTATTTCTTTCTGGAACTCCAATTAAATGTATGTTAGAACTCAAGTTTTGTTTTCTGTTTTGTTTTATTTTTTTCAGAGAGGAAGGGCGAGGGAGAGAGAGATAGAAATATCAATGAGTATGAAGTAAGGCTCTCTGAGACACAACAAAGCAGATTAGGAAAAAATAAAAAACGGAACTTCTACATATAAGAAAATTAACTGAAGTTAAAGTTCAATGAACAGATAAAAACAACACACTAAACAGATTAGCACAGCCTAGAGTGAAGAGTTGTAACATATATTTGCTTGGCCGGTGTGGCCCAGTGGTTGAGTGTCCACCTGTAAACCAGGAGTCACAGTTTGATTCCTGGTTGTGGGCTCAATTCCCAGTGTTGGGTGTGCAGGAGGCAGACAATCAATGATTCTCTCTCATCATTGATATTTCTATCTCTCTCTCCCTCGCCCTTCCTCTCTGAAAAAAATAAAACAAAACAGAAAACAAAACTTGAGTTCTAACATACATTTAATTGAAGTTCCAGAAAGAAATAAGTAAGATAATCGTATATGATAAAAGCCTAATATGCTAAGTGTCCAGTCATCTGGTCATCTGTTTAACTGATCAAAGTGTAATATGCTAATGATATGCTAAGGCTGATCAACTGCTCGCTGTGATGTGCTCTGACCACCAGGGGGAAGACAGTTGACTGGTCAACTAGTTGCTATGACATGCACTGACCACCAGGGGGTAGATGCTCCGACTGGTAGATTAGCTTGCTGCTGGGATCTGGCTGATCAGGATTGGGCGAGACCGCCTGGACATGCCCTGGAGCCCTCCCAGGATCCCTCCCTGGCTGGCCAACCTCCCACGTCTCTCCCCGGCCCCGATTGTGCACCTGTGGGGTCCCTCAACCTGGCTTGCACCCTCTCACAATCTGGGACCCTTCGGAGGATGTCGGAGAGCTGGTTTTGGCCCGATGGCGGAACAACCGGTCACTGTGACGTACACTCACCACCAAGGGGCAGATGCTCAACGCAACAGCTGCCCCCTAGTGGTCAGTGCGCTGCCATAGGGGGAGGGCCGCTCAGCCAGAAGCCCGTTGAGCACAGTGGCAGTGGCAGGAGCCTCTCCTGCCTCTGTGGCAGTGCCAAGGATGTCCGACTGTGGGCTTAGGACAGGGGTGGGCAACCTTTTTGTGAGTGCGTGCCAAAACCAGCAAAATCTCTGACTCACAATTCTTCTCCGTGCCAACCCTAATTTTTTGAGAACATGGTATGCCTACTTGATATCTCTTAAGGTGTACGTATGTTAAGAACCTTGAAGAAGTAATAAAATTCATTAAAATGACAAAAACACAGTATATGATGATGAAAAATACATTTATTTTTTAATGTATACATGTAGACTGATAGTCCGACAGAAAACTTTGTGACTCCGTTTGATATTATCAGTGGGACTTTTGCTGCTGCATCACTGATGACAGAGATTTTACATCAGGTTTATATTTCGTGACCTTCAGAGATATGTACGAGCTACTACTTTCATCCGTCAGGCTACTCCTATTACGAGACTTAACAAAATTCATCACTGAGAACAAAGATTGACAAGTGTATGGTGATGAAACCAAAACACTGGTCGGGTCTAGGAAGGCAGGGAGAGTTAAGGCGGAGGCATAGAAATTGCTCTTCCCCTCTCTTGTCAATCCATGTCTGTGGTCGTTAAGATAACTTGTTATTGGATGTGAGGGCGATCTGGCTGCGACATCTGTCACCCCATTGATTGCCAGGGTTGATTCGGCTGATCTGGCTGGCTAGGCAGGTGTCCCCCTCCTTCCTCACCGATCCATGTGCGTCTCTCCTGAGGCTGCACGCTTGGTCAAAGAGGACAAACTTCCCTCCAGAGGAGAGGATCGGTCCTCTGTCAAGGGTATACGAGTAGCTGCGCTCCCCTGCTAGAACCTCCAAAACAAGCTCTCAAGATAACTTGTTATGTAAAATTATTTATTTATCTAAGATGCACCTACACTGAATTTATCTGAAAAATAAAGTTGATGTTAAGAAAAAAATTGTAAATGGAAGATTATAAGAGAGGGTTCCGCGTGCCAGCAAAAGTTACTGGCATGCCATGTTTGGCACGTGTGCCAGGGGTTGCCCACCCCTGGCTTAGGGCTTAGGCCCACTCCCTGAAGGGAATGGGCCTAAGCCATTAGTTGGACATCCCCCGAGGGCTCCCGGATTGCAAGAGGGCACAGGCTGGGCTGAGGGACACCCCCCCCCCATTGTATGAATTTCGTGCACCAGGCCTCTGGTCCTATCTAATAAAAGAGTAATATGCAAATTAATTGTCACTCCCTCACTCCGCCAGTCACAAAGATGGCGGCGGCCACGGAGCTGGAGTGAGCAGGAGGCTTAGGTTGCCCCCGACGATGGAGGAGGCCAAGCTTCCCGCCTGCCCTGGCTAACCCTGAGCTCTGCTCAAGGCTACAAAGTTTCAATTATAGAAGATAAATAAATCCCAGATACCTGCTTCCAGCCAGCCTGGCCTCCCCTCAAGGAGGGAACATGGGTTGCCAGATAAATAAATCCCAGATACCAGCTTCCAGCCCACAGCCGTTGTCAGCCTGAAAACGGCCCTCAGCCCCTCACCCAGGCTGGCCAGGCACCCTAGTAGGGACCCCACCCTGAAGGGGCTGCGGCCAGCCTGAAAACAGCCCTCAGCACCTCACCCAGGCTGGCCACACTCCCATGGGGTGAGGTCCCCACTGTGGGGCGTGACCAGCCTGCAAACAGCCATCAGCCCCTCACCCAGGCTGGGCAGGCACCCCAGTGGGAACCCCCACCCAGAAGAGGGTGTGGCCAGCCTGAAAACAGCCCTCAAACCCTCACCCTGGCTGGCCAGGCACCCTAGCAGGACCCCCCACCCTGATCCGGGACACCCTTCAGGGCAAACCAGCTGGCCCCCACCCGTGCACCAGGCCTCTATCCTATATAACAGTGGTTCTCAACCTTCCTAATGCCGCGACCCTTTAATACAGTTTCTCATGTTGTGGTGACCCCCAATTTCATTGTTACAAATTGAACATAATTAAAGAATAGTGATTAATCACAAAAATAGTATGTAATTATATATGTGTTTTCCTATGGTCTTAGGCAACCCCTGTGAAAGGGTAGTTTGACCCCCCAAAGGGGTCGCGACCCACAGGTTGAGTACCACTGCTATATAATAAAAGGGTAATATGTAAATTGACCCTAACAGCAGAACGACTGGGAATGACTGGTCACTATGATACACACTAACCACCAGGGGGCAGACACTCAATGCAGGAGATGCCCCCTGGTGGTCATTGTGCTCCCACAGGTGGAGCTCTGCTCAGCCACAAGCTAGGCTGTTCGCTGCCATCACAGCGGTGGTGGCTGGAGCCTCTCCCGCCTCCTCAGCAGCCCTAAGGATGTCCGACTGCAGCTTAGGCCTGCTTCCCGCTGGCAAGTGGACATCCCCCGAGGTCTCCTAGGCTGCCAGAGGGATGTCTGACTGCCAGCTTCGGCCTGATTCCCCGGGGAGAGGCCTAAGCCAGCAGGTGGACATCCCTTGAGGGGTCCCAGACTGTGAGAGGGCACAGGCTGGGCGGAGGGACCCCCCCCACCACCACCCCGAGTGCACAAATTTTTGTGCACCGGGCCTCTAGTTATTAAATAAAAGTGGCTGAGAATTTTTCAGAGTTGATATACGGTAACAGTTCCTATATATCGTGGAAGTCCAGTGAATCCCAAGAAGGAGAAATAAAATAAGCCCTGACAAACTAGAGTGAAAATACAGAAGACCAAAGACAGATCTTAAAAGCAGCTGGAGAGAAACAACAGATTGCTATACAAATGTTTTTCTTTAGCAACTGATTTCCCAGAAGCAACAACAGAAGCTATAGGACATTGGAATGCTATCTTCAATGTACTGAGAGAAAATAGCTGTCAGCCTTAATAAAATAGAACATGTATTCAGTAAAACTCTTTCAGGAATGACAGCAAAGTAAAGACATTTTCAGTCCCTCTCCTCCCCCTACACACACAACCAGCAGAACTCACTGAAGTAGATTTAAGGGACAGCATTCAGGTAGAAGGAAAGTCATCCCAATGGGAAGCCTGAGAAGCTTTTTTTTTTTCCTTTTAAATATATTTTTATTGATTTCAGAGAGGATGGGAGAAGGAGAGAGAGAGAGAAACATCAATGATGAGAGAGAATCATTGATTGGCTGCCTCCTGCACACCGCACACTGGGAATTGAGCCCGCAACCAGGCATATGCCCGAAGCTGGAATTGAACCGTGACCTCCTGGTTCATAGGTCAATGCTCAACCATTGACCTGCACTGACCGGGCCCTGTGATGCTTTTTAATGACTACAGTATGTTTTATCAAATAGATTCTATAAATCAGACTCTATTGGATATTTATGTTTTCATTTTAACTGAAGTTACACTGAGTATGTTTATTCATGTATTATATAGAGTAAATAATAGAGAATACATCTTTTTACTAGAAACCCAAATTACTGGGTCAAAAAAAGGAGTGAGTATTTTTATGTTTCTTGATACATATTGTAAAATTATTTTTCTAATTTAGATTGCATCTGGAAGACTATGCTGGCTTTACAAATGTGTAAGTGTGTGATAGGGCCAGTTTTAAATGATGAAGATTAACATTTCTTACCAGGTTTTGACTTAGTTATATCTTTGACAAAAATGTTCTATCTCATTACTCTCCCATTGTTATGAAAAGTGCTTCCTTTTTAATTTTTTTTTAATTTCAGAGAGGAAGGGAGAGGAAGAGAGAAACATCAATGATGAAAGAGAATCACTGATCGGCTGCTTCCTGCACTCCCCCTCACTGGGGATGGATCCCATAACTAGGCATGTGCCCTTGATTGGAATCGAACCCGGAACCCTTTAGTCTGATGCTCTATCCACTGAGCCAAACCAGCTAGGGCAGAATGCTTCCTTTTTAATAGAAGTGAAATACTGTTGGCTGGAGCGACTTACACCAAAAGCTTGTGGGTTCGATTCCTGGTCAGGGCATAAACCCAAGTTGTGGGTTTGATCTCTGGTCAAGGTACATATGGGAGGCAACTGATTGATGTTTCTCTCTCCCTTTCTCTAACATCAATAGAAACTTACCCTCAGGTGAGGATTTACAAAAAAAAAGAGAAATACTAACTGAAATGTATTCTTTAATAATTTTTCAATTTTCTAGAATGTAGTCTTTGATTTTTCTTTATCTTTTTCAGTTTATTAACAAATATATAGTCAGTCCATTTAAAGAAATGTCAGGTAAATATTTAGTTTTTGTTTTATCATGAAGGAAAACTTTTAATGCTACTTTTTTTTGTTAATCCTCACACGAGGATATTTGTCTATATTGATTTTTTTAATTAAATCTTTATTGTTCAGATTATTACAGTTGTTCCTCTTTTTTCCCCCATAGCTCCCCTCCACCCGGTTCCCACCCCCTCTCCATCCTCTCCCGCTTCCCCCACTGTCCTCATCCATAGGTGCATGATTTTTGTCCAGTCTCTTCTAGCATCCCCCCCTCCCCAAGAATAGTCAGTCCACTCCCTTTCAATGCCCCTGATTTTATTATAATCACCAGTTTATTCTGTTCATCAGATTATTTATTCACTTGATTTTTAGATTCACTTGTTGATAGATGTGTATTTGTTGTTCATAATTTGTATCTTTACCTTTTTCGTCTTCTTCCTCTTCTTAAAGGATACCTTTCAGCATTTCATATAATACTGGTTTCATAGAATACTGGTTTGGTGGTGATGAACTCTTTTAGCTTTTCCTTATCTGTGAAGCTCTTTATCTGGCCTTCACTTCTGAATGATAGCTTTGCTGGATAAAGTAATCTTGGTTGTAGGTTCTTGGCATTCATCACTTTGAATATTTCTTGCCACTCCTTTCTGGCCTGCATAGTTTCTGTTGAGAAATCAGCTGACAGTCGTATGGGTATTCCCTTCTAGGTAACTGAGTTTCTTTCTCTTGCTGCTTTTAAGATTCTCTCTTTGTCTTTTGCTCTTGGCATTTTAATTATGATGTGTCTTGGTGTGGTCCTCTTTGGATTCCTTTTGTTTGGGGTTCTCTGCACTTCCTGGACTTGTAAGTCTATTTCTTTCACCAGGTAGGGGAAGTTTTCTGTCATTATTTCTTCAAATAGGTTTTCAATATCTTGCTTTCTCTCTTCTTCTGGCACCCCTATAATTCGGATGTTGGTACGCTTGAAGCTGTCCCAGAGGATCCTTACACTATCTTCGTATTTTTGGATTCTTTTTTCATTTTGCTTTTCCGGTTGGGTGTTTTTTGCTTCTTCGTATTTCAAATCTTTGATTTGATTCTTGCGATCCTCTAGTCTGCTGTTGGGAGTCTGTATAATATCCTTTATTTCAGTCAGTGTATGCTTAATTTCTAGTTGGTCCTTTATCATAATCTCGAGGGTCTCACTAGATTTCTTGAGGGTCTCATTAAGTTTGTCGGCGGTTTCTAGAAAGTTCTTGAAAAACCTTAAAAGTGTGGTTTTGAACTCTATATCCAGGAGTTTGCTTTCCTCCATTTCTGTCATTTGTGACCTGTGTCTTTGTCTCCACATTTTTTATGCTTCCCTGTGTGGGTAGAGTGGCTTTGTGTGCTGGGTGTCCTATAGGGCCCAGTGGCTCAGCCTCCCCAATTACCTGAGGTGGACATTCTTGGTACACCCCCTTGTGGGCTTTGTGCACAGTCTTGTTGTAGTTAAGCCTTGATTATTGTAGGTATCACTGGGAGGAATTGACCTCCAGGCCAATTGGCTGTGAGAGTCAGCTGTGTCTGCAGTGGGAGAACTTCTGTGCTGAAGACAACCTTATGAGGCAAGACTTGCTTCAGTGGGGCTTTGGTGCTCACTGTGTCTGCCACCTGAGTGTGTCCCTTATGGATCTGAGGAGTTGTAATTGGATGGTCCCACTCTGACCACTGGGTACACTGGCTCTTGGATCTAAGGAGGTGCTAATTTAGCCTCTGCCTGAGGCTACCCAGCAGGAGCTACGAAGAGATCTGCAGATTCCCCTTCCTTGTTTGGGGTTTGGAGGTGCCCAAATGAGGTCCAGCTGTGAAGCAATGCATGCTGCTGTGGGGCCTTGGGCCTTCTTTTGGAAGTTCTGGGTCTGTCTGGTCCAGCTACAGTTTGTTAGGTAATTTTCAGATTGCAAAGGGCCAGGGCATTCATATGCAAAAGCCTCTGCTGCAGCGTGGGTGGGGCGGGGTCCCAGGGAATCAACAGGGTGGAACAAGCAGCTATGGCTGATCCTCAGCCCTGCCCTAAGGGGCCCCGCGTCTCAGTGTTCTGGTAATCGCTGCAAGCCCCCAAGTGAGAAAGCCGCCCTCAATTTCTGAGTTCTGCCTGCTGCCAGACAGTCCAGTCTCTACCTGTATGAGTCTGGGTCCCCAGAGACTCACCCAGAAGTGGAGTTCAGAGCAGTCGGGGGCTTGTGACTCCCTCCTGATTCAAAAAGACAGCTGTGTTCTCAGTCGCCAGCCCCTGCTGTGTGCTCCTCCGTACCTCTGCACTTCTGCACCTCCTCTGGGTCTCAGTGTGCTTTTCTCTTTCCTTCTAGTTGTAGAATTTCCACTCAGCCAGCCTTCCTGTGGTTCTGGTTGATGTCCGTTTTGTCTTTTAGTTGTATTTTTGAATTTGTTGTGGGAGGCAGCAATTTCCGGTGTTTGCCTATGCTGCCATCTTGGTTTCTCCTATATTGATTTTTTAGAGTAGAAAGGAGGGGGAGACATAGAGAGAGAGAGAGAGAAACATCTATGTGAGAGAGACACAGTGACTGGTTGCCTCCAGCACGTACTTCAACCAGGGCCAGCAACCAAGGTACATGCCTTTGACCAGGAATTGAAGCCAAGACCCTTCAGTCCATAGGCCAGCATTCTATCCACCAAGACAAACCGGCTAAGGCTACTTTCTTTTCCAGCTCTGTCTATGCCACATTATAGCAACAGGGTAGAAATTTGTTTATTTTATTTTATAATTATTTTGAGATTATGTTTATTAAAGCTGGGGACAGTGAAACAGGGAAGGGCTTAGGATAGAAAAAGCAACAGGAGAGAGCCTAGGTGGGGCTGCTCTGGCCCACTGGAAAGTTAGAGAAAAGGGTCTTGGATACAGGTTCAGGGAGTTAGCCTGGGTTGAGCTGCCACTGCCCATTTGCTTCCCTGGTTGCAAGTCTTGTGGCGACCCTTAGAGTTTGGGAAATGCACACCAGTGGGGAAGAGGAGGGGGAAGGGAAAGGCACAGGCATGCTCCTGAGAGGGAGAATGTGCCAACAGTATAGAAGTTTAAATAGTTGGTTTTTTTTTAAGACATTTGTGTTTTTTTAAAATATGTTTTTATTGGCCGAAACCGGTTTGGCTCAGTGGATAGAGCGTCGGCCTGCGGACTGAAGGGTTCCGGGTTCGATTCCGGTCAGGGGCATGTACCTGGGTTGCAGGCACATCCCCAGTGGGGGATGTGCAGGAGGCAGCTGATCGATGTTTCTCTCTCATCGATGTTTCTGACTCTCTATCTCTCTCCCTTCCTCTCTGTAAAAACTCAATAAAATATATTAAAATAAAATAAAATATGTTTTTATTGATTTTTAGAGAGAGAGGAAGGGAGAGGGATAGAGAGAAAGAAACATCTATGAAAGAGAGACATAGATTGACTGCCTCCTGCACACACCTTACTGGGGATCAAGCCTACAACCTGAGCATGTGCCCTGACCAGGAATCGAACCAGGGAACTCTTGGTTCATGGGCTCAACCACTGAACCACACCAGTTGAGCTAAGTTATTCATTCTTAAAGGGAAAATGTACTGTTTGGGGAATTCTGTATTCTAAGAACTGAATATAAAAAGGTGTCTTTTTTTTTTTAACCTTTAACCTTTCTGCTATTTCAGGTGCAAGTGAAAGTGTTGGGAAACATATGCTTGAAGCCTGCAACAATAATCTGGAGATGGCAGTCACAATGTTTTTGGATGGTGGTGGAATCGCTGAAGAGCCCAGTACCAGTTCAGCAAGTGTCTCCACTGTTAGACCACACACAGAGTACGAATTTATTATTTATTGTTAGGAGCAACCCCCTTCCTGTTACTGTTATATTGAGTAACTGCATTTTTATCAGGTTAATTCTCAATATTTGAAAAAAAAATTATAGTTGAGAGCATCTGGAAAAGTGTCAAATAGAAATTTTTATACTTATTTTAAATTCTCGAAAGCACTGTTATGTCTTATCTATTATTTAATTCTCAAAAGAATCCTCTAGGATGGCATTATTACCCATGTTTTACAGTTGAGGAAACAGAGGCATGGCCATTTTCTCAAGTTACACACACAGCATTTAAGTAGCAGATATGGAAGTAAAACCCAATAAAGTTGAGATTTCCCAATTCTGGATTTTCTTACATTGTCCTAGGAAAGTTTTGAGCTGCCGTGAAAAAATTTTGGAAAATAATTCTAGTCTTTTATACCGTAGTTAGGTTATTAGAAGCACCTACTGTATATGGCACTATATAGAGAATAGTCATAAATGTTAAATAGAGTTGTTATTTTTTGCCCTTTACATTTGATACCAATGAGAGTTTGAAATGAATACCTTTTGGGCAAAATTCCAACAGTTTTTGGAAAATATTAGAAATGAATGTTACTCAAAGAAACATTTAAAACAAAACAAAACACAAAATTTAAAAGATCCTTAAGACTTAATACTCATAATAGAGGAATCTCTTTAAATAGGGATAGACAGAAGACATGGATTTTATTTTTACTAAATTAGACATAGATTTTAGAGGCCAAATAACATTCAGGACATTTTTCCCTCTTTTATTGATATAGTTCCAGGTTCCAGAGTAATATCGTTTCCACATGAAGCATGAACTTTAGAGATCATTATTAATATTTTATAAAGTTCTTTTCTCTCTCAATCTTGGCCATATAGTTCAGGTGTGATAGCCCATTCTCTCTCAATTTAGCATGCAAATCAATATGAAAACATCATTAATTTTATAGAAACTTGGGTAACAGTTATTCACAGCAGATTTGGGAAATACCTTAATTGTGTTTGAAATAATTTTGATAAATGAATGTTTTTCCCTACTGAATTACATTATAATTTGACTTAGATTATTTGTATTGCTAATTGGTTAACATTTGATAGTGGCTTCTAATTCCTAAACTGTAATTTTCACTCTTTACAGTTCACCTTATTCTATTCCATTCTTCCATCTTGTTAGGTTGTTAACAATTTGGAACAGATAACCTCAAATATGTAGTAATCAAGTCTTTCTGTAGAGGGACAACTACTGATTGAAATAATTATATATGTATATGTAAAAGTGAGGTATGCTAATAATGGAAAGATTTATTTAGGTAAAAGATGTCTTTTAAATTATTAGTTTTCTTAAAATAATGACCTATTTTTCTTTGATGGAAGAGGATTAAGAGCTTCCTCTTACAGACACATTGTTCCTTCAGATCAATGAAATTCTGTGTGTAAGCAGTGAATGATAATCTAATAGGAAAAAGTATTAACATAATTTTGAATTATCCTTTATTCTTCAGTCATTTGTCTTATTGCATATTTCTTTGTGTAGTTATTTGATTACAGGATGTTAGTTCTTGTTGACAAATGAATATACAAACCTTATTTCATAAAGTATGTTTTGGATTTTCAACTCTCAGATATCAAAAAACAGGGCCTTCAGTTCAGCTATTATTATTAGACACATCTGAATGGAAAACATAGGGCCTAACTTAAATTAACATTTATTGTAAGCAGGAAGATAATAAATTTGGAACTTACTATTTGCTATGAAAATTAATCAGCAGAATTTAGTATTTGGGTTAAAACTATAAAATAAACTAATATTTAAAGGAACATACACCATTTTAACAGTATATCTAAAGTATTTTTTTACTGGAAGAGATAGATTATTAGTAAACTCTATAGAAGTAAACTTTGAAGAGTTTATAGGCTTTTATAAGAGGAGTAATTACTTTTTCTGTTTTGTGTATAGTAGGATCTACTTAATAAATAATTCAGGGCAATACCTGTGTTGGCCATCTTCATAACTAGCATAAAATTCACTGCATGTTTGTTTAAGCTTATTTTACTATATCAGTGTAATTTAATTACTTATTTGATATGGTAGTAATAGTGCTTTTATTAAGCCAATATTTTTCAATTAAATTTTTTGCCTGATTTTTTTTTTTTAATTCCCTCTCTTTTTCTTGGAAAGGATTTAAGGTAGAGAACTTGAGAGGAAAGGGGAAATAACTTTTTATTTTTGTTCTCTTCCTTTGTAAATTATTTGAGATATCTGTGCCATGTACTTTATTCCAATTGATCTCTATATGGAAACCATCTAACAATCATTTATCACTGTGGTTCCTAAAATTCACTAAGATTGGTACTCATTTTACTTATTAATTTGAATGCATTCACAATAGTTACAGAGGGAACAGGTAGCAAAAAAACTGTTTAATTTTGATATTTTCCCACTTTTTTGAATAGAGAAGAAGTTCGTGCCCCAATTCCTCAAAAGCAGGAAATATTGGTAGAACCAGAACCTTTGTTTGGTGGTAAGTTTCCCTTTTTTCCTTAGTTTTGTTTGACTTTTTGTTATTTCTAGGATTTTAATAAAGCAATCAAAAGATGTGAAGGCTTGCTCAAATTGTTACTTCAAGTATAGAGTCAATTCTTATCTTGTAATTCTGTATTCTTTTTAGGAAAGTTGTACAATTGATCTTTCCAAGGAGTGAACTAGATTAAAACATTGATATTTGTTACAGGAAGCCAAAGAGAGTAAAATTAACAAAAAGAACTGCTGCCTTATAATGGAAACCAGTCAATCTCTCATTAAAGATGCCAATTATTTTATGTTCTGGATATCTACCTGACTGTCATAATCTTACTGTCTTGATATGCCTTACATTCACTCTTTTTTAATTTCTAGACAAGCTATTCCTATTTTGAACAAAGAAGAAATGATACCTTATCCATGTAAAAAAAAATTTATCTATCTGGGTGCAAAGAAAATATGGTAGAAAATAGGAGGATGTTTAACCAGATTTAAAGAAAATTTATAGTTTTAGTCTCATAAACACTTATTTACCTTCTGTGAGCCAAATATTGTAGACATTAAAAGATATATTAAAAAATTGAAGATAAAGTAATCTAGTTGGGTAGACAAATGCATAGAAATCTATATAGTACATACTGAGGACAGTAATGCAGAGAAATAGGCCTATGAAAAGTTTTATAGCTAAACTAGACTAAAGGAGAACAAAGAAAGACAGGGATGAAGAAAAGCATATAAACCATATCTTTTTAAACATTGAATTTATTGGGGTGACACTGGTTAATAAAATTAAAGATTTCAGGCATACAGTTCTATAATACATCATCTGTATATTGTATTGTGTGTTTACCACCCCAAGTCAAGTCTCTTTACATCACCACTTATCCCCCCCCTTTACCCTCTCCTGTCTCTCCCCATCATCTGTCTATGAGGGTTGTTTTGTTTTGTTTTTTACTTAATCCTTTTTTACTTAAACCTTTTCCACCCAGACCCCTGCTCCCTCCCCTCTACAGTTGTCAGTCTGTTCTCTATATCTATGAGTCTGTTTCTATTTTGTTCGTTAGTTTTGTATAAACCATATCATTTTTTTAAAAATATGTTCTTCATTGATTTTAGAGGGAGAGGAAGAGGGCGAGAGAGAAACATCAATGTGAGAGAGAAACATCCATCGATTCATTGCCTCCTGCAAGCCCCCCACTGGGAATCCGAGTGAGCATCCTGGGTTATGAGCACTGACCTGGAATCCATCCTGCGACCTTTTGGTGCATGGGATGATGCCCAACCACCTGGACCACACAGGCCAGGGCCATATCTTTTGATTTGAAAAAGCACCTTAGTTGAGAGGTGGTTTTTTTTTAAAGATTGATCTTTAACTTTGGAGTTTACTGTAGCAAGAAATAAAGTAATATACTGTTTCAATTCAGAAATAGAGATGGAAGGAAGAAAATGATGAAATCTGAATATTGAAGTATAATGTGTGCTTTCTGTGTTTGATTTAGCCATTGTGTTGTTAATATTCCAGAATAAAGCAAGTAATAATTTTTAAAAATATAAATGTTGTGAATAGATTTTTAGAGCCAAGGAGTAATACCTTGGGGGCTTTATCTTTTCTTTATTGCAAGGAAGAAGGCGAGATCTTTGAGTGGAGAAAGACAACAGAAAATAGATTTTGTGTTGTTTATTATTGAACAGAGGCAAAAGAGTTCCCATTTGAAATCTCACTTTCCTCCTTTTATCTCTGGTTTGATATACATTAGGAAGAGGATGAGAATGGCTTTATACAATTAGGAATTCAGTCCAAACTGTTACTATTGTTCCTTATTATAACTTAAGGAAGGTCTTTAGAGAATTATTTCTTTTTAGGACAGTATTAATTTAAAGTGTGATTTAAAAAAAATATATATTTTTTATTGATTTCAGAGAGGACCTTAGGGAGAGAGAGAGATAGAAACATCAATGATGAGAGAGAATCATCCTCCTGCATGCCTCCACTGGGGATCAAGCCCAGAACCCTGGCATTTGCCCAGATGGGGAATTGAACTTGACCTCCTGGTTCATAGGTTGATGTTCAACCACTGAGTCACACCAGCTGGGCTAAAGTGAGATTCTTAAAGTGTGGTCAGGGGTTTCCATTACCTTTTCAGGGTGTCTGTAAGATCAAAACTATTATTATATTCATATAATGCCAAGAAGTTACTTGCTTTTTTCACTGTGTTGATATTTGGATTGATGGCTCAAAAGTAATGATGGGTCAAACTGCTGCATCTTAATTAAATCAGGGTAGTGGCACCAAACTGTACTACTTACTACTCATTGAATTCTTCATTGCCACACACTTGCAGTTTTTTAAAAAAGACAATTTTGTTTAATATCTTGATGAAGCAGTAAAAATTAATTTCATTTAATCTTAACCCTTGAATACATGTTTTTTAAACTATTCTGTTTGATGAAATAGGATGTGTGCACAAAAACTTCTGCATATTGAGATACTGTGGTTTTAAGGAAAAGTTCTTGTACAGTTGTTTGAGTTGCAAGCTAAATTAGCTGCTTTTTTCATGGGACATTACTTTTACTTGATTGCTGACAAACTGGGAATTTTTTTTTGTTGTTAATCCTCAGCAAGGATATTTTTTCCATTGATTTTTTTTAGAGGGAGTGGAGGAAGAAACATCATCATGAGAGAGACACATTGATTGGTTGCCTCCCACTTGTGCCCTCACTGGGGCTGGTTATTGAACCTGCAACTGAGGTACGTGCCCTTGACCTGGTGTTAAACCCACAACTGTTCAGTACTCTGGCCAATGCTCTAACCACTGACCCAAACGGGCCAGGGCAACATTTTTAATTTTTTGAGGACCCTCCATACTGGTGCATCAATCTGCATTCCCACCAACAGTGCTGTTGGTGGATTTATTGATAGCCATTCTTGCAAGTGTGAGGTGATATATCATTACTAAAGGCCCGGTGCACAAAAATGTGTGCACTCCGGGGGGTCCCTCAGCCTGGCCTGTGCCCTCTCGGCAGTCTGGGACCCCTTGGGGGATGTCTACCTGCTGGCTTAGGCCCGCTCACCAGGGGATTGGGCCTAAGCTGGCAGTCAGGCATTCCTCTGGCAGCTCGGGAGCCCTTGGGGGATGTCCACTTGCCAGCGGGAAGCAGGCCTAAGCTGCAATTGGACATCCTTAATGCTGCTGAGGCGGCAGGAGAGGCTCCCACCACCACTGCTGTGCTGGCAGCCATCAGCCTGGCTTGTGGCTGAGCAGAGCTCCACCTGTGGGAGCACACTGACCACCAGGGGGCATCTCCTGCATTGAGCGTCTGCTCCCTGGTGGTCAGTGTGTGTCATAGTGACCAGTCATTCCCAGTCGTTCAGCTATTAGGGTCAGTTTGCATATTATCCTTTTATTATATAGGATAGAGGCCTGGTGCACGGGTGGGGGCTGGCTGGTTTACCCTTAAGGGTGTCCCGGATCAGGGTGGGGGTCCCACTGAGGTGCCTGGCCAGTCTGGGTGAGGGGCTGATGGCTGTTTGCAGGCTAGTCACAACCCCTTCAGGGTGTGGGGGGTTCCACTGGGGTACCTGGCCAGCCTGGGTGAGGGGCTGATGGCTGTTTTCAAGCTGCCCACAGTCTCTTCAGGGTGAAGGAGTCCCTCTGGGGTGCCTGGCCAGCCTGGGTGAGGGGCTGATGGCCGTTTTGAGGCTGGCCATGGGCCCTGGCGACCCAAGCTCCCAGCCTCTCCTTTTTTTCTTTTTTCCTTTATTTCTGGGATTTATTTGTCTTCTATAATTGAAACTTTGTAGCCTTGAGCGGAGATGAGGGCCAGACAGGGCAGGCGGGAAGCGTGGCTTCCTCCATCGCCTGGGCCAACCCAAGCCTCCTGCTCGCTCCAGCTCCTTGGCTGCAGCCATCTTAGTTGAGTTAAATTGCATACTCGCTCCTGATTGATTGGTGGGCGTGGCTCGAGTGTAGCAGAAAGATGGTTAGTTTGCATGTTTCTCTTTTATTATATAGGATGGTTTCAATTTGCATTTCTCTGACAGTTAGTGACATTGAGTATCTTTTCATATGTCTGTGGTTCATCTGTATGTCTTTTTTGGAGAGGTATCTATCCAGGTCCTCTGCTTTTTTTTTAAAAAAAAAAAAAGTTTTTTCAGAGATGAAGGGAGAGGGAAGGGGGATAGAGATAGAAACATCAATGATGAGAATCACTGATCAGCTGCCTCCTGCATGCCCCCCACTGGGGATTGAGCCCACAAGCCAGGCACATGCCCCTGATCAGAATCAAACCCGGGACCCTTCAGTCCGCACACCAGTGCTCTATTCACTGAGCCCTCTATCCACTGAGTCAAACCAGCCAGGGCATCCTCTGCCGTTTTTTAATTGGATTGTTTGGGGGGTTTTTTTGGTGTTGAGTTGCATGAGTCCTTCATAAATTTTGGATATTAACCCCTTATCAGATGTACCATTGACAAATTGCTTCTCCCATTTAGTAGATTGTCTTTTTGTTTTGTTGATGGTTTACTTTGCTGTGTAAAACCTTTTAAGTTTGATATAGTCCATTTGTTTATTTTTTTTCCTTTGGACAGACTATGGTTATTTAGATTTAGGCATTGGACAGACATTTTTTAAAATATAAACAAAGCCTGTTATTGCTTCAAGGCAAACAACTGATATTATTTGTTACCAGTAATTTTTTTTAAAAAGCTTCAAGCAGAGCCCTGGCCGGTTTGGTTCAGTGGTTAGAGCGTTAGTCTGAAGAGTCTTGGGTTTGATTTCTGATCAAAGACATGTCTCTTGGTTGCAAGTTTGATCCCCATCCCCAGTTGGGACATGTGTGGGGGACAACCATTCAGTATGTCTCTCTCACATTGATATTTCTTCCTCTCTCTCCTTCCCTCCCTCCCTCTCCCCCTCCCTCCCTTCCTCCTCCTCCCTCCCTTCCACTCTTTCTCTAAAGATCAATGGCGCCCTAACCGGTTTGGCTCAGTGGATAGGACGTCGGCCTGTGGACTCAAGGATCCCAGGTTCGATTCCGGTCAAGGGCATGTACCTTGGTTGCGGGCACATACCCAGTAGGGAGTGTGCAGGAGGCAGCTGATCAATGTTTCTCTCTCATCGATGTTTCTAACTCTCTATCCCTCTCCCTTCCTCTCTGTAAAAAATCAATAAAATATATTTAAAAAAAAAAATAAAGATCAATGGAAAAAATATCCTCAGTTGAGGTTTTTTATTTTAAGTTTTCAATCAGAAATTGTAATTTAGAAAGTTTATATCCATGATTGTGAGCTTAATAGTGCCTCACTTTTTTTAAAGACTTTCTGATGAGATTATTGGTGACATTAAAATGGTGATTTTTAAAATATTGCATAATGAAATGGTTAATATTTGAATTGTCTGCATAACTCAGTGAACATATTTTATTTTTAATTTTTTTGTTAATCCTCACCTGAGGATATTTTGTCATTGATTTTTAGAGAGAGTGGAAGAGAGAGGTTAAGACAGAAAGAAACATCGATGTGAGAGAAGCACATCGATTAGTTGCCTCCTGCATGGGCTGGGGAGGAGCCTGTAACCAAGGTATGTGCTCTTGACCCTTCAGTCCATAGGCCGACGCTCTTATCCACTGAACCAAACCGGCTAGGACTGAACAGATAATTCCAAAAGATCAATACATGATGTTATAAAACTGTACATAGGCAAAAGATCTACTCATATTGGATTGCATATGTATATAGAGAGATTAGATATCTACTGCTGTGTAATAAATTGTTCCAAAATTTAGCATTCTGAAACAACAAACGTTTGTTATTTCTCAGTTTCTGTGGGTTAGGAATCCAGGTGTAGTTTAACCAGGTGCCTTTGGTTAGTGTCTTTCACAGGGAATAATCAAGGTATCAGACTGAGCTACACTCATCTCATAGCTTGAATAGAGAAAGACCTCTCTTTCTGAGCCCACTCATGTGGCTGTTGGTTGGTTGGAGACATCAGGTCCCTATCAAAGAACAAATGAGAGAGCCAGAGAGGGCTTCCCAAATGGAAGCCACCACCATCTTTTTAAATCTAATCTTGGAAGTGACATACCATCCAATCCTATCACCTCTGCCACATTCTATTCGATCCTGCTCATACTCAGGATATCCACATATAGGTTATGAATATCAGGAGATAGAGATAATTGGGAGCAGTCTTAGAGACTGCCTACTCCATAGGCCTATCAACTTTAATGGAGTAGATATGAAAAGTTCATTAATGAGATATCAGATTCTAAATTGCGACCATTGGTTGAATGTTGGTGTAGAATCAGAGGAATTATATTAAAACACTATTAAAATATTCTTTTTTACAATTACATGACTATGTAAGGTTGAATTTTAATTTTCTTCATATACTTTAAAGGAATAGCAGCAGATTGCAGAATAGAATGCAGAAGGACATCCAAAAATTCAGATATCTTCTTTTAAGCCAGTTATTAACAGATTTGTGAAAATGTGAAACAGTGTCACTCTTCTCACTAAATTTTTTTCTTCACCTGCCCCACTCTCCTAAATATGAAGCTCCTTTCAGCTCTTTTAGCTCTTTGTAGGTTAGTCTCTTTAGCCTCAGTGGCCAGCACTCTTATTATGTAGGCAGCAGAGTGAGAATACATAAGACTGATGTTTACTTTATAGCAGATGGTCTGGAAGAGCCAGGAAACCACATACTGAAGAGGCAGGCAAGAGTAATGGTTGTAGGGCTAGAGTTATTGTGGCCTTGGGAGTTTCTTGGTTAGACTTAGGATAAATAAGGGGGAAACAGGTTATGAGCCTAAGAAATAAAAGGGGTTGGGGTAGAAAACTAGCAATAAGAGGAACTAGTGAGAATCCCTCCTAGTGAGAACTAGGAGATCTAGAGCCTGAGAAAGAGGAGCTAAATTGAAGGTGGGTGGTATGGGGGGAAAAGAGAGAGTGGGAGAGGAGGGAAGGAGGCTTGGGAAGAGAGAGAGAGAGAGGAGACTATTAATTGGCCTGCTTTTGGCAATTTAAAAGTAGAAGAAAACTACCTTCATGTACTACTTTACCAGTAGTAGGGTGCTGTCTTAGGTAGTTATTCCTAAGACACTCTTACTTCCTTAATTATGCTTAAAATGTATCTGATAATGAGTTTTAAGAAGGCATTCTTGAGAGAATATATTATTCCTGCTAGAAACATATATTTGACATAGGACCTCTTGATCAAAAATAATTTCAAGATTGAAAAGAATGACATTCCTTGATTCTTTATAAAGTAAGGGAGGGAGGGAAAAATAATGCAATATTTAAATTTTTAAAAATTCAATTTAAATAAATGTAATACAACTAAAATTCAATTTAAATTAAAAATTCAATATAAAACTAAAACATGAAAGTTTCTTTCTTTTCTTTTCTTTTCTTTTTTTTTTTTTTTTTTTTTTTTTACCAAATCCCTTTGCTAGAGATATTGTGCTTTTTTTTGTTTTGTTTTGTTAATCCTCACCCGAGGGTATTGATTTTTTTTTTTTTTTTTTTTTTTTTTTTTTTTTTTGGTAAGAGAGAGGGAAAGACAGAGAGAAACATCAATGTGAGAGAAACACATCGATTGGTTGCCTCCTGCTTGCGTTCCGACCAGAGCCCTGATCGGGGAGGACCCTGCAACCAAGGTATATGTCCTTGACCCTTTGGCCCACAGACTAACACTATCCACTGAGCCAAACCGGCTAGGGTGAGATAGGGTGCTTTTTAAATATAAATACTGATATATGTATGTGCATAAATGATATATAGCCTGATAATGCTTTAAAGGAAAATGAGATTTTTAATGTGTGCTTCTGTATTTTTGTTTTGTTTGTTTGTTTGTTTATTTCTCAATAGTTCTTAGATAGAAAGAATTATCCTATATGATAGCAAAACAGGTTATTGGGAAAGAAGCTTTGATATGGGATAGGGAACTTTTATACTTTCTATCTAATCTTACTACTAATCATCATTAATTAACATGGAACATTGTTCTGATTACATGTTGGCCAGGAATGCAATAAGCCAACAATGACTATTACCCATATTGAGAGAGTCATTAAATGTCCTTATTTATTGTAATGTATACAAATGATCTGGCAGATTTTTTTTAGGTTTGAGGACACATATAGAAAGATAACATTTTGACTATTGCTTTTTAGACTTCACCTGTAAAATACAGAGGTATCAGAAGATGGTTCTACTTGCTTTTCTGTTACTAAATCATTGTGTAACTGCAGGGA
The DNA here is from genome assembly GCF_964212035.1 of Myotis nattereri. Taxonomy (NCBI): domain Eukaryota; kingdom Metazoa; phylum Chordata; class Mammalia; order Chiroptera; family Vespertilionidae; genus Myotis; species Myotis nattereri. Next base: position 53,910,598 of record NC_138077.1, read on the forward strand.
AAATATTTTCTTCCAAAATTAAATGTTTTTTGGTATTTATAATTTTACATGTATACCCATTTACTAAGTAGTTTCAAGTATTATTATTTAGAACTTAGTTACTCAAGTGTTATGCCAAAGGGTAGTCAGATCCCTTAGGTCAGCAATTTTCAACCTTGTTTATCTCATGGCACACATAAACTGATTACTAAAATTCTGTGGTGTGCCAAAAAATATATTTTTTGCCGATCTGACAAAAAATAAGTATAGTTTGATTCACACTGGATGGCTATTGTTGTGTTGGCTGTTGTCATTGTTTTGTTTTAAATATGTTTTTACTGATTTCAGAAAGGAAGGGAGAGGTAGAGATAGAAACATCAGTGATGAGAAAGAATCATTGATTGGCTGCCTCCTGCATGCCCCCTATTGGGGATCGAGCATGTGTCCTGATGGGGATTCGAATTGTGACCTCCTGGTTCATAGATTGATATTCAACCACTGAGCCATACCAGGTGGGCTATTGTCTTTTTTTTTTTTTTTGTAATTTTCACTCTAGGATATTTTTCCCATTGATTTTTTTTTATATATATATTTTATTGATTTTTTACAGAGAGGAAGGGAGAGAGATAGAGATAGTTAGAAACATCGATGAGAGAGAAACATCGATCAGCTGCCTCCTGCACATCTCCCACTGGTGATGTGCCCGCAACCCAGGCACATGCCCCTGACCAAATCGAACCTGGGACTCCTCAGTCCGCAGGCCGACGCTCTATCCACTGAGCCAAACCGGTTTCGGCTGATTTTTTTTTTTTTTTAATATTTTTTAGAGTGGAAGGGAGGGGTAGAGACAGAGAGAGAGAAAAAAACATGGATGAGAGAGAGAGACATAGATTGGTTACCGCCCACACACACCTCGACCAGTGCTGGGGTCAAGCCTGCAACCAAGGTACATGCCCCTGCTTGGAATCAAACCTGAGATCCTTCAATCCAAGGTCCAACACTCTGAGCAAAACTGGCTAGGGCTATTGTTATCATTTGACAATCTAAGGGAAAAGAGGTTAGTGCCCCTCACTAAATAGTCAGACATTGCATGTTTTAAAAATTCTTGTGACACACTGGTTGAAAATCACTGCCTTAGGCTAACCTGAATTAGATATTGGCAACATTTGCAACTTCATTTCCATGGGAGTCATCCGCAAAATCTTCTTTCTTCTTGTCTTTTACACAGGTTTGGTCAAGTCTCTTTAACAGGACCTTAATTTTCTCATTTGTAAAACAAAATCATTGGGCTGAAGATGGTTGAGTTAATTCTGTATGAATTATTTGAAGGTTTATAAAACACTTCATTTTTTTTGAAGGGGGACACCATTATGAATCAATGAGTGTTTTAAACAAATATGTATAGATAAGGAAGTTTTTAGAATTGTTTCAAAATTAATGTTTAAATTTTTGTATAATTCTATTTTTACCCCTTAAAGCTCCTAAAAGACGGCGGCCTGCACGTTCAATATTTGATGGTTTTCGGGATTTTCAAACTGAAACTAGTAGGTATCTATGAATCAGTTTATCCTCCCTCTGTCTGTCTGTCTGTCTCCTTGTCTTCCCCTCCTTTCCCTTTCCCTCTCCCACACATAAAACCACAATGTGGAAAAGTTCCTATACACTCCCTAACAGGTCAAGTTCTTAGTTTCATTTATATACATTTTTTTTTTTTAAATTTTAGGGAGAGAGAGATGAAAACATCAATGATGAGAGAGAATCATTGATTGGCTGCCTCCTGCACACCCCCTACTGGGGATTGAGCCCACAACCCAGGCATGTGCCCTTGATTGGAATCGAACCCAGGACCCTTCAGTTCGCAGGCTGACACTTTATCTACTGAGCCAAACTGGCTAGTCTATATACTTTTTCTTAAAAACAAAAAGATGATTAATATGAGGTCTAATTACTTTGAAGAATCACCTTATTTTAAAAATAAAATTATGAATTCAGTCTGTGATTGTTTCTCCAGAACTGATTTGTTTTAAATTTTAAACTACTCGGTGATAGAAGAAGAATAAGAAAAATGAAGATAATGTAAAAATTTAAGTAATTTACAAACTTAATGAGCTTTTGAATGAGCACTCAAATACTGACTATAATAAAGTAAAAAACTGATTACCCTCAAGATCCTAGTATCTGTCAGTGAACTCAATGGGGAATTGAAAAATAGAAGAAAAAGCCACCCCCAAAGCAGCCAGTATTAACATTTTGGCTACAGTTGTTTAGAATAGGTTTATATATTTCTGTGGAGTAAGTTAGAATGAGAATCTTGACTTTACACTTTTAGAGGAATTAGTACTGATTTAGCAATGGAACTGTAAAGAAAAGGACAGTTACGTTTGAGAGAATATATGAGAAATTCTTGGACCATGTTTGATTTTGTAGTTGATTTATAATGAGCTCATTGAAGCACAAGGAGGTCTTGTAACTTTGGAGAGTGTTAAAGGGGAACCCAAACTGACTCAGGTTATCCAGGGAATCCTGTGCCCTGCCAGGAGAGGGTGATAGCAGTGGTCATTCTTACTATTGCCAGAAACTTTGAAGATTGGGAATATAGCTGGAAACTACAGGTAAATTAAGATTACTTTTAGAACTAGATAAATGGAGTTGAAAGTTTTCTCCTATACTAAAGTTAGTTTTTAATATGTGAAGGAAATATTTTGATTGTGAGACTAATATAAATTTCTGCTTTTATCCTTATCTTTTGGTAGAAAGCCACCACTAAGTTTTAAGACTCCCTCCCTACCTTGCTTTGTATTTTTTTCAGAATTAGCATTTTATATTTGCATTTTGATGTCAAGCACATTGTTCAGTAATTCTTGCAATTGATACATGTCTTTTATATTGTTAGATTTATTCCTTTTATGGTTAGTTGAAGCTTCCTCATCCTTCTGTGTTTCAGTTCGGCAAGAACAAGAGTTAAGAAATGGAGGAGCCATAGATAAGAAACTAACTACCCTGGCAGATCTGTTCCGGCCACCCATTGATTTGATGCATAAAGGCAGCTTTGAAACAGTAAGTAGTTGGAAATTCTAAGCTCTAGTTATGAATTTTTCTGCGTTTTCAATGCCATTTTTTTTTCTAAGAGAAAAAAAGTTTTCAGCATACTGTATAGAAAATTGGCATCCTAATAAGTATAACATGAGGGATACCTAAAAGGTTACATTAATTTGTGTTTGTATCAGCAGTATATGAGATTGCTTAATGAAAGCATTTTATTAGCCTGTGTGATGGTATTTTAGAATCTATGCCATTTTGATAGTTATTTTATATCTTACTTTTTTAAAGTTTACATATCTTTGATTACTACTGAGAATAGTGTGCATGTGTTTGTTGGCTATTTGTGAATTGTTTGTAGGTATCTTTTGCCCACATTTCTAGGAGGTTCTTAGTGTATTTTTAAAAATATATATTTTTATTGATTTCAGAGAGGAAGGGAGAGGGGAAAGAGAGATAGAAACAACAATGATGAGAGAGAATCATTGATCGGCTGCCTCCTGCACAACCCTTCAGTCTGCAGGCGGACGCTCTATCCACTGAGCCAAACCAGCAAGGGCAGTGTATTTTAAAAGAATATCTCTGTAGTTTCAGAATACATTCTGACTTACTTCTTGGCTTTAACTTGGTTAATGCCAAAGAAAAACTTCCCAGAGCAAGTTTATTTGATTATTTGCTGAATTATAAGCTAAAGGGCAGGAAGAATGTGCATCATTTTATTTTGGTAAATCTTGGGACCTAGTCTCTGCATTTAATAGGACCTAGTATTTGTTAAATGACGGAATTTAGTTAGGATTTTAAATATTCTTCTGTTGAGGTGTTCAAACAGCTTGCTTTTATGTATTGAGTAGCTCGTTAATGCTGTTTTGCATTAGAATGGCATTTGCATTGATGTAAATCAGTTAGGTTTAAGATTAAGTCTTACCTGTTAGAATAAAGTAGGCCAAACAATAACCACAAAAATAATGTTGGTAGCTACAGCTATATATTTGAAAGTGAATTATGATTGTTTTTTTTCCTTGAAATACTTTTACACTAGCCTAGATGAAGTATTTAGGGTAAGAAATTTAACCATAAGCTTGCTCTTCTGTTTTAATTTTCTGAATTGTAAAACCTAAAAGTGTTTGGCTGCATGTAACAGAAGATCCAAATGATGATCTTTTGGATGGTGATTTGACCAAACAAAGGTTTCTTTTGCCCAGCTGGTGTGGCATAGTGGTTGAGCGTCAACCCATGAATCAGGAGGTCATGGTTTGATTTCTGGTCAGGACACATGCCTAGGCTGCAGGCTCAACCCCCAGTGGAGGTAGGTGGGGAGGGGCAGTGCAGGAGGCAGCTGATCAATTATTCTCATCATTGATGTTTCTCTCTCTCTCTTTCCCTCTCCCTTCCTCTCTCTGAAATCAATGAAAACAACTTTTTAAAAAAGGGTTTCTTGCCCTAGCTGGTTTGGCTCAATGGATGGAGTGTCTGCGGACTAAAGGGTCCTGGGTTTGATTCCGGTCAAGGGTACTTACCTTGGTTACAGGCTCCCCGCTGGCCCGGGTCCTCAATGCAGCCAGTCGATGTGTTTCTCTCACATCCATATTTCTCTCTGTCTTTCCCTCTCTTCCGCTCTCTCTCTAAAAAAAAAATAAATGGAAAAAATATCCTTTGGTGAGGATTTTAAAAAAAGATTCTTTTTGTCATCTAAAAAAGTCTAGAGTCGAGGGAGTCTTTGGTGTTTATCAGCTCACATATGTCAGGTTAGATACCTCCTCAGTTTTCTTCATCCTTCCCTCATGATCTTAACATGGCAGTTGCCTATACTTTCTAGTGTTCCACACGCTTGTCTGCCTATCCTTTCTAATGTTCTGGTGATAATATAGCCACTGAGAGAGAGTAGCAACAATGTGAAAGACAAAAATGATCTGAGTTTGTTTTGACATGTTTTCCTTTTCATTAGCTTTTGAGCTGCTCTAGGGCTTAATAAATAACTCTGTGCTTGATTTAATCTTGTCACTTTGGGCTCATAAAAAGCAGTTACTCTGATGCTTGTTCATTGAAGTAAACCGAATCTTTTTTGAAATTGCTATCTGATTTTTTGTTCATTTTTTAAAGTTACATAACCTTTTTTCTTTGTATTTCATGACCTGCATTGTTTGCAATAATCTATTCGTATCTTCACTAATACTAAAGTTTATCATTTATGAGTCTTTAAATGACATTAACACTCCCAGAAAAAAATAGGCATTTCGTTATAATTAATGATATATCTATTAGTTTTATATAAATTAGGGAGGTCACATGCAAAATTAAGTCATTGATGTTTAGAGAGGTGAATGTTAAAAATTATACGGACTCTCTTTGGTTGCTCTGGCAGGGCCCATGGGTTTGGGCACAATATTAGATGTAGCTCTAAGCCATAGTTTTACAGGTTTAGGAACTAGAGGTAGACCATATTCAAAGGTTCTGAAGAGACTGATTAATTTACTTGTTCATTTAATATTTATCGAGGCCTCCTTTTGTAAGGCCTTGTTCTAGGTAATAGGGATTATATTTTTTGGGATAGATTTTACTGCATGTGAGAGAGACCAGGAAGAAAACAAATAGTAGCTTAAACAAGATAGAAGTCCAGGCTATTAGGATGGTTCTGCTCTGTGAAGTTACTAGCAGTGCAAGTTTTCTTTGTCTTTTTCTTCTATTTCCTAGGTCTTGCTTGCCTTTGTCCATATGATTCAAGGGGACTTACCACCATGTTTGCTTTCTAGCCAGAATGAAGGAGGGAGGGGGCTGAGGAAGGTATACCTTTTCCCTTTAAAGGCACAACCTAGAAGTTGCTCACATCCCATTGACCAGAACTTGGTAATATGGTTACACCTACTGCAAGGGACACTAGGAAATCCAGGTGCTTAGAAGAAAATGGATATCTGGAGCCTATAAGCAGTTTCTTCCCCTGGGAGATAGTGGTAAGCACATTACACAAAGTCCTTGCCATCAAAGATTTATAATCAAGAGGGAGAAACAGACTATAAACAAATAAAAATCAAATGTATATACATTTGTAAAACATTTCGTGTGTGTGTATGTATATACAATATAGAGAGATAGGGTGTAATTTCAGGTTATAGTATGTAGTGGGAGAAAATAAACAAAATAGAATAAGGGACCCAGTCGGCGTGGCTCTGTGGTTGATTCCCAGTCAGGGCACATGCCAGGTTTCGGGCTGGATCCCGTGTGGGGTGTACAGGAGGGCCACCGATCAATGATTCCTTTTCATTATTGATGTTTCTGTCTCTTTCTCCCTCTCCCTTCCTCTCTGAAATCAATAAAAAAATATTTTAAAAAATAGAATAAGGGAAGGAGAGGGCAATTTTTTTGTTTGTTTAGAGCCACTAAGATACATGTATACTTAACAAGCAAAATTAAAAGTAGGGTTGATTTCATAGGTTTCACATATGTTTGTAATTGTGAGGAAAGAAGACTGTTTTAGATAGGAAGATCAAGGAAGATTTTGAAGGATGAGATTTGATTAGAAATCTGAGTGAAGTGAAGGAATGTGAACCATAGGAATGTTAGGGAAACAGCAGATAGTAAGGCTAAAAAGGGTATATTTCTGGTACAGCCAAGGAATCAGTATAGCTGTAGCTGAGTGACCCACTTAGGATGAATGATCTGACCTAGGCAAGGGAACATGTAGCTTGTAAGTTCCATGAACACAGGAACTGTTTTATTTGTCATTGTATTCAATGCCTAGAAGAGCTTTTGACACATAATTGGCCCTCAATAAATCTTTCTTAAATGATTGAATGGCATAATCTGGAGTATATGGTACAGAATCAGGATAATTTCCATAATAGTCCTTATTTTCATTTTAAATGCATATTTATTTGTTATCATTTAATTCACATGTACTTAGTTGTAATTACTAAGAATAATTTGTTAATTTTAAAAGTCCTGCTAGTAAGTAAAAATATTTTAGCTAAAAATATAAAGAACCAATTCAGTAACAAAATATGTAAGATAAACTTTTTAAAAATAAACTTTATTTGTAGCTTATATTTAGTTTTATTCAAAGTTGGCAAATATAGCAAACCAGTGGGGGAAAAAATAAAATCACAATTTCCATTAAAAAGTACTGTGCATATTTTAATATATTTTCATCTTGACTTTATGTATATCTGTTATTGAAACAAATATCTTTTCCTTTGTATTTTTAAAATGTATTTTTATTGATTTCAGAGAGGAAGGGAGAGGGAAAGAAACATCAATGATGAGAGAGAATCACTGATCGGCTGCCTCCTGCACAACCCCCCACTTGGGATCATTCCCACAACCCCAGCATGTGCCCTTGAATTGGACCCAGGATCCTTCAGTCCGCAGGTCGATGCTGTATCCACTGAGCCAAACCAGCTAGGGCTATTCTTTTTTTTTTTTTCTTACTTTACTGATCTGTCTGGGACTGGTAGAGATACTCTCTCACTGTTTCCCCCTTGTCACAGATAAGTCATATCACATACGTCTCTATTTGATGTAGCCACACTTGTCCTTGGGTCTTCATAAAATGGCTTTTGAATGTTGTTTCTGAACAGTCTAATAGATTCTAAGAGGGAAGGGTCATCATTTGTGTAAGACTCTCTTATATTCCCTCTAAACATTGTTGCTTTGCATAAAATTCATGTCTTTGGGCCTTTCCTTCCAGCAGTAATTTCTTAACAGCATCTTCAGTTTCTTGTACTGATTAATATAAGATTTCTCCCCAGTGTATGCTTCATGAAGGCAGGGTTTTTTGTGTTTTGGTAACTGCTTTAATTCCATCATCTATAGCTATACCTGAAACATGATAGGTATCAGTAAGTTTATTTGTTGAATGAATGAATCTGAATTGAAGCATAAATGTGAATAAATGAACTTTTAAAATCAAAAGCAAATGACTGTCCATCAGTTTTAAACTCTTGACTTTTTTTTCTTCTCCATGTTGTAGTTTTAGGCAGACTTATGTACATTTACCCTGTTACAGAAATGTGTGTTAAATTTTTCCCCTCCCAAATACTTTTTCTTCAGTTAAGGCATATAAGTATACATTTATCACTCATTTATCAAATCCATGTGCATGCTATAGGTAAGGAAGTAAGTTGAACACTTACTTTCTAGGAGTAAGGAATAATTTTATTATATTTATATATTTTAAAATAAGCTTTTGACCAGGTAATACAGCTTTCTGGCTCAATACAGGGATTCCTTTTTGAACTTGAGTTTTCACCTGGGGAATTAAAATTAAATATTAGAAAATGATTTTTTTCTGGAGGATTCATACCAAAAAATAGGATAACAGTTATCTGTAAGACTGTGTAAACCTTCTTAAAGCAGAAGATAGTTTTATTTTGTCCAATACCTCCAAAATGATGTATGTTTTTCAACTGTTAACGACCTTAGTTAATTGAAGATCTGTGTTAATCTGGTATGGGAAATAATATTGTTCCAAGACAAAATTACTCAAAACTATTGCTTTCATTTCATTGTTCCTATACAAAGGTTTAAGGAAGCATTTGCTTGCTCGTTTGCTTTTCTGCCAATCTTTGTATTCAGCAACTTTTTAGGTTTTTATGGTGATGACAAACTATTAGGCAAAAAGTACATACTCATGATTAATATTTGTGCTATAAATTGGGGGGGTCTTTTCAAAATCATTCTGAAACATTCTTTGATCCTATAATCTCATTTTTTGAAATCTCCTAGGAAAACAACCTGAAGAGAAAAAACCCTTAGCAGCTTTAAAGAAATATTTAGGGTGATCCTATAAAATAGTACATACCTAATAGGGGTTGAAAGAGATAATGTGATAGAATTATGTGACTTGACTATAAGTTTGTATAATTTTTTTCAGATGTTTAAATGTACAATAAAAGTCCAGCCATTATAACAATAACAGTTTATTTAAATTTGAAAAATGCTTGAAAGTGGACAGTATAATTATATATATCTATGCAAGTTAATGTAAATAATGTATATATACCAAAAACTCTAGATGTTATACTTGAGGGGAAAAACTTAGTAGTATTTAAATGAAAAGATAACAGTTTCTGAACTCTGAAACATATCAGTTACCAAGGAGAAATTATTTCTAACAGGTGTTGTGCAACTTTACTCTTATAGGCCAAGGAGTGTGGGCAGATGCAAAATAAGTGGCTGATGATAAACATCCAGAATGTACAAGACTTTGCATGCCAGTGCCTCAACCGTGATGTATGGAGCAATGATGCTGTGAAGAATATTATCCGGGAACATTTCATTTTCTGGCAGGTGAAGAGAGTTAAACAAAGTTTTAGTAGCATTTTACTTTTGTAGTATGGGATGTTGAGAAGGAGGAATTCAGTAATAAACTGGAAAAATTTTAATAACTGAGTTAAATTATGATATGTGAAAAGATAAGACCACTCATAATGGCTGAAATAGTAAGGACAAGTGAAAATTAGGGCAGCAATGAAGAACTCTCGAGGGAAGGAAAGAAAGAACCAAGCTGCGTAACTATGTAATATTCATATCTCAGATGAGCTTAAATATCTTGATAGAGTGCACAACTGTACTATTCAATCCTGTATAATAAAAGGCTAATATGCAGTTGACCGAATGGTAGAGCAACTGGTTGCTATGACGTGCACTGACCACCAAGGGACAAACGCTCAATGCAGGAGCTGCCCCTTGGTGGTCAGTGCACTCTCACAGGGGGAGCGCCTCTCAGCCAGAAGCCGGGCTCACGGCTGGCGAGTGCAGTGGCGGTGGTGGGAGCCTCTGCCTTCAGTTGGACATCCCCCAAGGGCTCCCGGACTGCAAGAGGGCGCAGACCAGGCTGAGGGACCCCACCCCCGAGTACACGAATTTCGTGCACTGGGCCTCTAGTTCTATATAATAAAACCCTAATATGCAAATCGACTGGTCACTGACCACCAGGGGGCAGATGCTCAATTCAGGAGCTGCCCTCTGGTGGTCAGTGCGCTCTCATGGGGAGCGTCACTCAGCCAGAAGCCGGGCTCACCGCTGGCGAGCGCAGTGGCAGTGGCAGGAGGTAAGGAGCAAGGGGTCACAGACTGCTAGAGGCCTGGACTGCGAGAGGGATGTCTGACTGCCGCCAGGGGTCCCAGTCTCCCTTGCAGTTAGGATACAGGCATGTGACCTAAGACCTGGGTTTAGAAGTAAACAATGTGAATATGTAGCAGTGAGGGGGGAACTGATTTAGCAAGCCCCAGTGCATGAATCTTGTGTACCAGGCCTCTAGTAGGAATATAATGTGAGCCACATATTTAATTAAAAATGCTCTAGTAGCTACATTTTAAAAGGTCAAAAGAAACAGGTGAAATTAATTTTAATGTCTTAAAAATATATCTAATATCAAACTAATATTAAAATCTTAATGAGATGTTTTGATTTTTGTGTGTGTATGTGTGAAGTCTCCAAGATGTGATGTGTGTATATTTTATACGTACAGAACTGCTCAGTTCAGACCAGCCATGTTTCAAGTACTTCAATAGCACATGTAGTGGTTGTTATAATTGACAGTGTGAATGTAGAAGATCTTGAGTAATGGAAAAACATTTGACTAAGATTTGGATTTTAGCTTGAGTTTTATACTTTTTATGTATATTTCTTAGTATTGTCACTTAATCTTGCTGATTCTGTTTTCTTTTTATATAAATTATTAAGCTAAGGTTAGATAATCTTGTTCAAATTTTTTATTTTTTTATGAAAAATTATAGAAAATAAAAACATCTGAATGAACTTAATTTTTTCCACTATAAGATATGTTGTTAATGTTATTAATTTATTCATTCATGTTTTACAGGTCCCCTAAATTCAGTATTTTTTCTCAATGGTAAACTTTTCTTCTACAACTATTTTTTTTAATATGTTTTTATTGATTTTTTTTTTTTTAAGAGAGAGTGGAAGGGAGAGGGTTAGAGAGATAGAAACATCAATGAGAGAGGAGCATCATCGTTTGGCTGCCTCCTGCACACCCCCTACTGGGGATAGAGCCCACAACCCGGGCATGTGCCCTATCGGGTAATTGAATCAGTGATCTGTTAGTTCTGGGTCAACATTCAACTGCCGAGCCACACCAGCTGGGCTCTTCCGCAACTATTGGTTGAGATTCTCTTTGACTAGCACTGTGTTAGCCAAGCTTATCATCTCAATATGTAGTGACTTATTAAGATGTATATGATAGATTTTGGAATAATATAGGTGGACAGATAACTTGATCAGAAAGAGCAGTATCTCTTCTGAACTGGAAAGGGAGGAAAAGTGGATTGATACATGTTTCCACAGGGACTGAGGACAGGAAGTTGAGGTAGTTCACACCAGATTACCTTCATTTTTCTCTTTAATGTAGGAATTGAATCCTAACATATACTAAAGGTGTATTTGGAGAATTGTTGTTGGTATATAACAAGGATACAGTTGATACTTTTTTAGAGGTTGACTTTTTTTTATATCAATGATTTAACAGGTTTATCATGACAGTGAGGAAGGTCAGAGATACATACAATTTTATAAGCTAGGGGATTTCCCCTATGTTTCCATCTTGGATCCACGGACAGGTAATATTTATTTTATATCAGCTTACAGCAATTGACATATGACATTTTTCAATTACCTAAATATTTGATCTTTAATATTTGACTGGATTCAGTTTCAGAATTCTTTGTAATAATTAAGGTGAAGGGTTTTTATTCATGTCCTTTAGACTTATTTAAACATCTATTAAAATATGTTAGGGAGTCAGTCTGTTTCTGACAATTTGGGGAGATGATTGTATTTTATATTTGTGCAGCTCTGTACTTTCTAAAACTAATATTTTATCTTGTCATATTTTAAGGGATCCCCTTGGGTTTTCTGTTATTAAAATATTAAGATTGTTCAGGTACTGGTTGTAATCCCACCAGAGAAGCGGAGGGTAGAACTGGTTTTATTATTAATGAATTTTTATCAAGATTTTGCTTCGTTTGAATCTCTTCTTTCTAAATGCCAATAAATGATATTAGCAGATAAAGAAGTTGCCAGTTGGCTAGGAATTCTAGGCTGGCTATAATTGATGAATTCTTTGGATTATGAAAACGCTATGTAATTTAAACTGGTGAAGAGTGGGTGAAAGGTTAACGTGGTGGTACTTGGGCAGGCTAAATAGCCATCTCAGATGGTGGATAAAGAAAAATTGAATTTATTTAAGAAAAGGGGTGGGGGAAGGGATCCCAAAGGGAAGGGCTGCATAGCACTGAGCCAAGGTGATATTGGGTGATGATGTCTGCCCCAGGAGCTGGAGTTTCACTGTTATATGCAGTCACTGGTGGGAAGCTCTTGTCGTCAGTGTGTGTGGGCTGAGTTGGTGGGCTTGGAATGTGGATATGCAATCAGGCGTTTTTAGGACAGTTTTAATTCCTTATATAGTCTGATTCCTGGTGTCCAGCAAATTTTTCTGGTCTTTGTCCTCCTGAGGCGGGAAGCTTGGACAAGTTTTTGGTCTTTGTTTTCCTGTGGCAGGAAGCTTACAAATGGCCATTAAGGACTATATTGCCCTGAGTCCTAACAGTGGGAATATGTGTTCCTAAAATTTTAATTATGCAAATGCCAAAAAAATACTAAATGAGAATGTTGAGAAGGCATGTTGATTTTATTATATTTATATATCACGTTTTTTAATTTTTAGGTCAGAAGCTAGTAGAGTGGCACCAGTTAGACGTATCTTCTTTCTTGGACCAAGTGACGGGATTTCTGGGTGAACATGGGCAACTGGATGGACTTTCTAGCAGTCCCCCCAAAAAATGTGCCCGTTCAGTAAGTATGAATAAGAAGTGATAATGGGCAATTAAATGTAACTGTATATAGATGTCTTGTGTAAAATGTTTGAGGTTAAGATCTTAAAGATATTCATGTAAGTATTGGACAGTTATAATTTGTGGCTCTACAACATCTTAGATGCCCTTCTTATATTTTGATAATTTCCCACATGTGGATTCTGTCTTCTCAGTAAAATCATACGATTCATATTCCCAGTCTCCCTTGCAGTTAGGATACCTGGGTTTAGAAGTAAGCAATATGAATATGTAGCAGTGGGGAGGGGAACTGATTTAGCAAGCCCCGATGATGGAGAAATCCACTTCTTTTAAAGGCAGCATTGCCAGGTCTAAGCAGCAGTAAAAAAAAATAATGGTATTTTTGCTAGAAAACTCTCATGGTATAGGTGGTCATTATTACTAGTTATATAGCTTTAGGACCTGGCTCTCTAGCCCACCTTGAGATTACTTCTATACTTATTTTCTATAGTACGCTATTATTAGGCAGACCTATTTGATAATTGGTCTAAATATTAATTGGAAATCATAGACCTACAAAGATATCAGAATTTCACATTGGTTGTAGGAGCTGTTAGGGTTTGATTGTCAGGATAAAATTAGTTTTAGAAGATAAGACTTTAATAGTCCATATCATGCAGTGATGAAAGTTACTTAACTAATCACATAGAATAAAGTACCCATTTAATAAAAGACTATATGGATACTTGCAAAGAGGGGGTATAGAATCCCCCTCCCCCCAATTATTCAGACACAACAGAGCAGAACTAAAACATTGTTTCACTTTTATCTATAGACTATTTCTTTGTTTTATTTTCATTGCTAAGAGAAGTTTTACTTACCTATAATTCTTTTTTAAGGCATTAAAAAATCCAGAGTTTCTATAATTGTCCTAAGAGAGTTTCTTATCTTTTGCAGTCATAAGGCTGATATTGTAAAAAACCAGAGCCTGAGTTTGTGAGTTGCTGAATTTCAACATAAATTGAATTTACAACTTTACCAGCTCTCTTATAAAAATTAAGGGACTTAATGGAAAATAGTGGGACCATAAAAATTGGACAAATACATAGGGATGATTTGGGTCACTTAGTACCTCAGACTCTACTTACTATACTAAATTATTTGATTATTATAAATTTTGATCAACTGTGTGCAAGAGAAGCATCAACAAATAATGGCTTAAACGAGGAAGACATCTACTTTTCTCAGCAAGAAGTGCAGAAGCAAGCAGCTAGGGATTGACTTTGTAATGTTATCAAGGAACCAGGTTCCTCCTCTTTTATTCCCCTCCTCCATCCATCCCTAGTATTTATTGGCTTTTGTCCTCATGGTCATAGTTAGATGCTATACTCTTAGGTGCAACCATGACAAGGAGGAATGGGGTTTTGACTGTTACAAAGGTAAACAGCCACGGATAAGAGTTTTGCTTATTTTAGCTGGGCACATTTTCTTGCACAAACATAACGGAGGCTCTGTTAATAAGGAAGCAGAGAAGACTGGATGAGAGATAGGAAACTAGCGGTGTCCGTCATACTGTTGTTCTTTAAAATCAACTTACATGGTATATAGTGTTATCTGCAATCTGTCCAAGCTGTTGCATGTCATGTGGGCACATCTGCTTGCTTTTCTGTGTGTGTGATAAATTAGCCTTAAGTTTATTATATTTAAATTTTTATAGCCTTAATAATTACTGTGCAATAAACTGAACACATTTAAAAATTAAAATTTGACAAATTTTGATATGAGTATCTTTTCACGTGCTTTTTTGCTATCTCTTGATGAAGTCAAGTCTCTGGCTTGTTTTTTATTGGGTTGCATGTCATCTTAATTATAAGCGTTCTTTCTTTTTTTATCCTCATGTGTTTTACTAATTTTAGAGAGGGGAAAGGAGAGAGAAACATCAATCAGTTGCCTCCTGTATGCACCCCAACCAGGGATCAAAACTGTAATATAGGTATGTGCCATTGAACCCACAGCCTTTTGGTGTATGGGACCATGCTCCAACTGACTGGCCAGGTCTATAAGGGTTCTTTTTATAGTCTATATATAGAGTTTATAGATAATTTTCTCCTAGTGTGTTACTTATTCATTTCATAATAGTGTTTTTTAAAGAGCAAATTTTAAATTACTGATGAAATCAAATTTATCAACTTATATTCTATGCTTTTTGTCTTATGTGATAATTTTTTTAAAATATATTTTTAGCTCTTAAGTCAGTGATCCTCTTTGAATTAATTCTTATATATGGTGTTAGGGTAGGGTCTAGTTAGGGTTTTTTGGTTGTTTGCACATAGCTATGCACTTGTTGCAGCATCATTTGTGGAAAGGTTATCCTTTCCCCATTGAATTGCCTTTGAACCCTTATCAAAAATTGATCATATATGTTTGGTTTATGGGCTCTATTCTTTCCTGTGATTGATATATCTTTCTTTCTTTTTTTTTTTTTACAGTGATTACTTTTAAACATTTTTATTTTATTTTATTTTATTTTATTGCTTAAAGTATTACAAAGAGTATTACATATGTCTCCTCCCCCCCCCCCCCCGCCCTTGACAATCCCCTGGCCTCCCCTACCCCCCAGTGTCTTATGTCCATTGGTTATGCTTATATGCATGCATACAAGTCCTTCAATTGATCTCTTACCCACCCCCTTCCTGCCCCCCCACCCTCCCTGGCCTTCCTGCTGTAGTTGGACAGTCTGTTTGAGGCAGCTCTGCCTCTGTATCTATTTTTGTTCATAAGTTTATAATGGTCTTTATTATCCATAAATGAGTGAGATCATGTGGTATTTTTCCTTCATTGACTGGCTTATTTCACTTAGCATAATGCTCTCCAGTTCCATCCATGCTGTTGCAAATGGTAAGAATTCCTTCTTTTTTACAGCAGCATAGTATTCCATCGTGTAGATGTACCACAGTTTTCTAATCCATTCATCTACAGATGGGCACTTAGGCTGTTTCCGGATCTTAGCTATGGTGAATTGTGCTGCTATGAACATAGGGGTGCATATATCCTTTCTGATTGGTGTTTCTGGTTTCCTGGGATATATTCCTAGAAGTGGGATCACAGGGTCAAATGGGAGTTCCATTTTTAGTTTTTTGAGGAAATTCCATACTGTCTTCCATAGTGTCTGCACCAGTCTGCATTCCCACCAGCAGTGCACAAGTGTTCCTTTTTCTCCACATCCTCTCCAGCACTTGTCGTTTGTTGAATTGTTGATGATAGCCATTCTGACAGATGTGAGATGGTACCTCATTGTTGTCTTGATTTGCATCTCTCGGATGATTAGCGACTTTGAGCATGTTTTCATATGTCTCTTGGCTTTCTGAATGTCCTCTTTTAAAAGGTGTCTATTTAGGTCCTTTGCCCATTTTTTGATTGGATTGTTTTTTGTTGTTTTTTTAAATATATTTTATTGATTTTTTACAGAGAGGATGGGAGAGGGATAGAGAGTTTGAAACATCGATGAGAGAGAAACATCGATCAGCTGCCTCCTGCACACCTCCTGTTGGGGATGTGCCTGCAACCAAGGTACATGGCCTTGACCGGAATTGAACCCGGGACCCCTCAGTCCTCAGGCCAACGCTCTAGCCACTGAGCCAAACCGATCAGGGCTGATTGGATTGTTTATCTTCCTTTTGTTGAGTTGTATGAGTTCCCTATAAATGTTGGAGGTTAAACCCTTATCAGTGATAGCATTGGCAAATATGTTCTCCCATGTAGTGGGCTTTCTTGTTGTTTTGTTGATGGTTTCTTTTGCTGTGCAGAAGCTTTTTATTTTGATGTAGTCCCATTTGTTTATTTTCTCGTTAGTTTCCAATGACCTAGGATCTGTATCGGTGAACAAACTGCTTCGGCATATGTCTGAGATTTTGTTGCCTTTGGATTCTTCTAGTATTTTTATGGTTTCCCGTCGTATATTTAAGTCCTTTATCCATTTTGAGTTTATTTTTGTGTACGGTGTAAGTTGGTGGTCTAGTTTCATTTTCTTGCATGTGTCTGTCCAATTTTCCCAACACCATTTATTGAAGAGACTATCTTGACTCCATTGTATGTTCTTGCCTCCTTTGTCAAATATTAATTGAGCGTATTGGTTGGGGCTGATTTCTGGGCTCTCTATTCTATTCCATTGATCTATATGTCTGTTCTTGTGCCAGTACCAGGCAGTTTTGAGAACAGTGGCTTTGTAATACAGCTTGATATCTGGTATTGAGATCCCACCTACTTTGTTCTTTCTCAGGATTGCTGCAGCTATTCGAGGTCATTTTTTATTCCAGATGAATTTTTGGAAAGTTCGTTCTAGGTCTGTGAAATATGCCACTGGTATTTTAATGGGAAGTGCATTGAATTTATAGATTGCTTTGGGCAGTATGGACATTTTAATGATGTTGATTCTACCAATCCAAGAACATGGTATGTTCTTCCATCTCTTTATGTCTTCCTCTATGTCTTTTTTCAACGTCCTGTAGTTTTCTGAGTAGAGGTCTTTTACCTCTTTAGTTAAGTTTATTCCTAGGTAGCTTAATTTTTTTGGTGCGATGGTAAATGGGATTGCTTTTTTGGTCTCTCTTTCTGCAAATTCACTATTGGTGTATAGAAATGCCATAGATTTCTGGCGTTAATTTTGTATCCTGCTGCATTGCCGAATTCTTTTATTAAGTCTAATATTTTTTTGATGGAGTCTTTAGGGTTTTTTTAAGTATAATATCATGTTATCTGCAAATAAGGACAGTTTTACTTCTTCTTTTCCAATTTGGATGCCTTTCATTTCTTCTTCTTGTCTAATTGCAATGGCTAATACTTCCAGTACTATGTCGAACTGGAGTGGTGAGAGTGGGCATCTCTGTCTTGTTCCTGTTCTTAGGGGAAATGGTGTTAGTTTTTGTCCATTGAGTATGATGTTGGCTTTGGGTTTGTCATATATGGCTTTTATTATGTTGAGGTATGATCCTTCAATTCCCACCTTGCTGAGAGTTTTTATCAAAAATGGGTGTTGAATTTCGTCAAACGCTTTTTCTGCATCAGTTGATGTGACTGGTTTTTTTCTTTCAATTTGTTTATGTGATGTATCACGTTTATTGATTTGTGGATATTGTACCATCCTTGCATCCCTGGGATAAATCCTACTTGGTCATGGTGTATGATCTTTCTGATGTACTGCTGGATCCGATTTGCTAAGATTTTGTTGAGGATTTTGGCATCTATGTTCATGAGGGATATTGGCCTGTAATTCTCTTTCATTGTGTTGTCTTTACCTGGTTTTGGTATTAGGGTGATGCTGGCTTCATAGAATGAGCTTGGAAGTGTTCCTTCCTCTTGAATTTTTTGTAGTAGTCTGAGGAGGATAGGTTTTAGTTCTTCCTTGAATGTCTGGTAAAACTCCACTGTGAAGCCGTCTGGTCCTGGGCTTTTGTTTGATGGAAACTTTTTGATGACTGCTTCAATTTCTTCCATAGTTATTGGCCTGTTGAGATTTTTAGATTCTTCCTGATTAAGTTTTGGAATGTTGTATTTTTCTAGGAATATGTCCATTTCCTCCAGGTTGTCCAGTTTGTTGGAGTAGAGTTGTCCATAGTATTTTTTTAACAATCATTTGTATTTCTGTGGGATCTGTTGTTATTTCGCCTCTATCATTTCTGATTTTGTTTATTTGGGTCCTCTCTCTTTGCTTCTTGGTGAGCCTGGCTAGAGGTTTGTCAATCTTGTTTATCCTTTCAAAGAACCAGCTCTTGGTTTCATTGATTTTCTGTATTGTTTTTTTGGTCTCTATGTCATTTATTTCTGCTCTAATCTTTATTATCTCCTTCCTTCTGCTCACTCTGGGGTTTTCTTGTTGCTCTCTTTCTAATTCTTTGAGTTGTAGAGTTAGATGATTTACTACCATTTTTTCTTGTTTGTTGAGATAGAGCTATAAACTTCCCTCTCAGGACTGCTTTGATTGTGTCCCAAAGGTTTTGGATTGTTGTTTTTTCATTGTCATTAGTTTCCAGGATGTTTTTAATTTCTTCTTTGATCTCATTGGTAACCCAATCAATATTTAATAACATGCTATTCAGCTTCCAAGTGTTTGAGTATTTTGAGTTGTTTTTATTGTAGTTTATTTCTAATATTATGCCATTGTGGTCTGAGAAGATGCTTGGTATGATTTCAGTCTTCTTGAATTTGGGGAGACTTTGTTTGTGACCCAATATGTGGTCTATTTTTGAAGATGTCCCATGAGCACTTGAGAAGAACATGTATTTTGTGGCTTTGGGGTGAAGTGTTCTGAAGATGTTGATTAAGTCCATCTGATCTAGTGAGTCATTTAGGATTGCTCTTTCTTTGCTGATTTTTTGCCTAGCGGATTTATCCAGTGATGTCAGTGGTGTATTAAAGTCCCCTACTATGATTGTATTGTTGTCGATCTCTCCCCTGATATCTTCCAGGAGTTTTCTTATGTATGTGGGTGCTCCTGCATTGGGTGCATATATGTTTGTCAGGGTTATATCCTCTTGTTGTATTGATCCCTTTAGTATTATGAAGTGGCCTTCCTTATTTCTTGTTATGGCCTTCACTTTGAGGTCTATTTTGTCTGATATAAGTATTGCTACCCCAGCTTTTTTTTCATTTCCATTTGCCTGAAAGATATTTTTCCATCCCTTCACTTTCAGTCTGTGTGAGTCCCTTCTAATGAGGTGGGTCTCTTGTAGACAGCAAATATATGGGTCATATTTTTTTATCCATTCAGCCACTCGATGTCTTTTGATTGGACCATTTAGTCCATTTACGTTTGAAGTTATTATTGAAAGGTACTTGTTTGGAGCCATTTCTATTTTTTTGTGGCTGTTTTCTTTCTGGGATTTTTATTTCTCCTTTTTACACCAGTCCCTTTAGCATTTCTTGCATTGCTGGCTTGGTGGTGATAAACTCCCTTAGCCTTTTTTTGTCTGTGAAGCTTCTTATTTCCCCTAAAATTTTGAATGATAGCCTTGCTGGATAGAGTATTCTTGGATTCAGTCCTTTGCTTTGCATCACTTTGTAAATTTCTGTCCATTCTTTTCTGGCCTGATGTGTTTCTGTTGAGAAATCATTTGATAATCTGATGGGGGAATCCTTTGTAGGTAACTCTCCGTTTCTCTCTTGCAGCCTTTAAGATTCTCTCTTTGTCTTGTACATTTGCCATCGTTATTATGACGTGTCTTGTGGGTCTTTTGGGGTTCATCTTGCCTGGGACTCTCTGTACTTGTCTAACTTTTTTCTTCCCCATATCTGGGAAGTTTTCTGACATTATTTCTTCAAATAGATTTTCTAATCCGTGCTGCTCTTCTTGTCCTTCTTGCAGCCCTATTATGCATATGTTACTTCGTTTCATGTTGTCCCGAAGCTCCCTTAGGCTCTCCTCCTGCTTTTTAATTTTTTTCTCCAGTTGCTGTTCAGATTGAGCTTGTTTCTCTGCCTTATCTTCTAACTCACTAATTCGGTCCTCTGCTTCTTCTAGTCTGCTGTTGAAACTTTCCATGGTGTTTTTGATTGTAGCTATATCACTTTTCATTTCTTCCTGATTCTTGCATAGGTTGTTGATTTTCTCATCCATCTGGTGAATGAATTGTACAGCCATTATTCTGAATTCTTTTTCTGTCATGTTGCATGCTTCAACTTCATTAATTTCCTTTCTTGGCGACTCCTCATTGTCTTTCCTCTGGGTGTTGTGTCATCTTTTCATTCTGATTATCTCCAGATGGTTCAAACATCGAGTTGCGTGGGCCTGGGCCATGTGCAGTGGGAGCCTCCCACCACCCTAGTGTCACTGAAGAGCTCTGACACTAAGATGTGTGGTTGTTGTGGGTTGGTGGGAACCAGGCTCGCTCAGAGTGTTTCCAGCGCCCTTAGAATCAGGGACCCTGCCTGCACTGTGCTGAAACAGAGACCCCCCTGGAGCGTGTTGAAAACCAGAGCCCCCTAGTGTGCGCCAAGAGTCAGAGTTCCCCAGGAATCCAGTATCAGAGTCCGACCTGGCCTTGAGGATCAGGGTCCCTGTGTGCCCTTGCACCCGGAATTGGAGTCACTGGCTCTTAGTATGAATGCACAGGGAATCAGGATCACAGGCGCAGGTGATAAGAAACACAGTCAAGTCACTGGTGCTTGGTGCTGTCTCCTGCCCAGAGAATCGGGGTCCCTGGGCCTGTGCTACGCGGGACAAATTCCTGGTGTTCGCGCGATTGCTCCCAGCCCAGGACTCCTAAACCCGGCCCTACGCGGGATCAGTTCCAAGGTGCTCGTGCACTTCCAGGCTAAAGTTCCTGGAGCGCTGAGGCCCCAGCAAGGGGTGGGTCTATCAGTTAGTTACTCTGGAGCTGCCCGCAAGCCTGTAGGAAGGGGGGATGGGCTCTGTTACTCACGGATCTGCTGCAGGGATTTCTGAACTTTTGGTGTCCGCAGGTCTGTAGCTGTGGTCACAGGTCTCTGTCCCCAGTGGCTGTAGGGTCCTGGTATGCGTCTGAGATCAGACTGGGTGGTGCTGAGGCCAGGATCCTAGTCTCAAGCAGCTCTGTTTCCCAAGATGGCGTGGTCGCTATGCCTGTGCTGGCCGCCCAGGAGTGTCCGCGCAGGGAGCAGGACTCCGCAGCCTCAGACTGCCCGGTTTAGCAGCCCCTTAAAAGACCTGCAGAATCTAACTGTCCCTAGCTCATACACACACACTACACACGTCCACACACTCCTCTATCACTTCCTTGCGTTCTCACACTCTCTCCCTCCCTACCTTCCTGCTGGTCGCCATTTTTCCTCCCGATAAATCTTTCGTTACACCAGTATTTCAGTCTTAATGATTATTGTAGCTTTGTAAGTCTTGAAATGTCATAGTTAAGTCCTCCATCTTTGTAGTTGTTTTGTTCAGGTCTTTTGCATATAAGTTTTAGAACCAGCTTGTCACTTTCTACAAAGAAAGGTACTAGGACTTTGATTGGAATTGCATTGGCTCTATGGATCATTTTGGAGAGAATTTACATCCTAACAATATTGAGTCTGCAGATCCGTGAACATGGCAAATAGCATATCTCATTTATTTAAGCTTTAAATTTTTCTTAGCAATATTTTATAGTTTTTATATTATGAGCTTGTAGCCTGCAATCTTGCTAAACTCATTAATTAGCTCTAATAGCTTTTTTGTAGATTGCTTTGAATTTTCTATAGAAATAGTCATGTTGTCCACAAATAGACTTATTTTATGTCTTCCTAGTCAATCTCTTGCCTTTTATTTATTTTTTCTTAGGACTTCCAGTACAAAGTTAAAAGTAGAAAGAGATTAGAGATCCTTGTTTCTAGTATTAGGGGAAAGTTGTCTTTCACCATTAAATTTGATGCTAGTGCCCTAGCCATTTTGGCTCAGTGGATAGAGCATTGGCCTGCAGACTGAAGGGTCCAGGTTTGATTCCAGTCAAGGGCACGTACCTCAGTTGCAGCTCCTCCCTGGCCCTGGTCTGGGCACATGCCAATTGATGTGTTTCTCTTACATTGATATTTCTCACTGTCTTTCCCTCTCTCTTCCACTCTCTCTAAAAAAAAAAAAAATCAATGGAAATATATTCTCAGGTGAGGATTAAAAAAATTTTTTGATACTAGCTATATGTTTCTTGTAGAGTGGAAACTTTTTAAAAATATATATTTTTAATAATTTCAGAGAGGAAGGGAGAGGGAGAGAGAGATAGAAACATCAATGATGAGAGAGAATCATGGATAGGCTGCCTCCGGCCTGCCCCCCACTGAGGATAGAGCCTGCAACACGAGTATGTGCCCTTGACCGGAATTGAACCTGGTACCCCCTTCAATCCATAGGCAGATGCTCTATCCACTGAGCCAAACTAGCTAGAGCTCTTGTAGATACACTTTATCAGGTTGAGGAAGTTTCCTTCTAATCCTAGTTTGCTGAGTTTTTATATAAGGGAATTTTGTCATAGTTTTGTCACATCTATTGAGATGATCATACAGATTTCTATTTTTAGTGAATTCCATTGGTTGGTTTTTTAATGGTAATCCATCCTTTCATTACTGTGCTAAAACCCACCTGGTTATGATGCATTATTTTTTAATATATTTCTGTCAAGAATTTTTGTGTCTCTGTTTGTGAGAGATATTGTTTGTAGTTTTGTGTGTGATTGTTTTGTTTTCCTTGTAATATCTTTGTCTGGTTATAATATCAACTTAATGCTGGCCTTACAATGAATTGAGAAGTGTTTTCTCCCATTATGTTTCCTGGAAGTTTGTGTAAAATTGATGTTATTTCTTCCTTAATTGATGACATTCACTAGTGAAACTACCTGAGCCTAGAGTTTTCTTTGTGGGAAGTTACAAACTACATATTCAATTTAATTAATAGATATAGGACTCCTTAGGTATCTATTCTTTAATGAGCTTTATTAGGTTGTGTCTTCTAAGGATTTGTCCATTTTACCAAAGGTGTCAGATATATTGACTTCAATTTATTTATTTATTATATTTCCTTTTAATTCCTTTAATGACTGCAGTGTCTGTAGTGATGGGCCCTCTCTCAATCCTGTTATAGTAATTTGTGGCTTCTTTTTTCCCTGACAATTTTATTAATTTAAAAGCTTTTGGTTTTATTGAATTTTTCTTGTTTTCTAGGTCATTGATTGATTTCCATCTTTTCTCTTTTTCCTTCTGTGTAGTTGGGTTTCATATTATTTTCTTATTCTATGTAGGTACTTTTTAAAAATTTAATATAGAAACAGGGAATTAATTGAGACCATTTTTTCCTAATATAGGCAGTTAGTTCTATACTTTCTCTGTAAGTTGTGCTTTTGCTCCATACTACAAGCTTTTTCTAGCTACAAGGGAAACTGGTAAATGGACATTTTTAGCTTGATATGTTTTCTTTTATGCACATTATTAGGCTTCTGTAAGTAAGGAATAAAGAGAATGGATTTTGAGTAGAACGCCAGCAATTGCCATGGTGACAATCTTTAAAATCAAGCTATGTGCTGTGCAATGTCATGTCATAAAACTGCAGTCTACCTAAGCCATTGCAGGTCATATGGGCACATGTACTTATTACTCTTTTTGAGGGGGTGGGGGGGGGGTGATAACTTAGCCTTAACTTTATTTTTTGCTATATTATTGGCATATACTGAAAGCCAAAATGAGATTCCTTCAGTTTTTTTTAAAATGTTAACAACCCATTTTTTTTTTTTTACCCTTTTATTGTGGAAATTTTTAAGGATATTCAAAAGTACAAGGAATTTCTTGAACTATGTATCCATTAACTAATTTCAGTAGTTTTCAACAAGTGGCCAGTCTTGTTTTACTGTATCCCGTCTTATTCACATTATTTTGCAGTAAATCTTAGAATTCATTGTTTCATTCCTTATACCTACTTTGGCATATATCTTTAAAAGACAAAGGCTCTTTTTTTTTTTTTTTAAGACCTTCAAGTAAAGTTTTGCCAAAACCGGTTTGGCTCAGTGGATAGAGCGTCGGCCTGCAGACTGAAAGGTCCCAGGTTCAATTCCGGTCAAGGGCATGTACCTACCTGGGTTGCGGGCACATCCCCATTAGGAGTTGTGCAGGAGGCAGCTGATCGATGTTTCTAACTCTCTATCTCTCTCCCTTCCTCTCTGTAAAAAATCAATAAAATATTTAAAAAAAAAAAGACCAAGTAAAGTTTTATTTATTTTTAATTTATTTATTGGGGTAATATTAGTTAATAAAATTAGGTTTCAGGAATATAATTCTATAATGTGTGTTCACCACTCAAGTCAAGTCTCTTTCCATCACCCTTTATCCCTCCTAAACCCTTATCTACCTTCCCTCACCTTCCTTTCCCTCTGGTAATCACCATACTGTTGTTGGTGTCTATGAGATTTTTAGGTGTTTTTCTTCTTAATCCCTTCACCATTTTCGCCCAGTCCCATGACCCAGTCTCCTCCCCTCTGACAGCTGTCAGCCTGTTCTCTATAGACAAAGGCTTTTTTAAAAAAAACAATCACAAGCCCTAGCTGGTTTGGTTCAGTGGATAGAGCGTCAGCCTGCAGACTGAAGGATTCCAGTCAAGGGCACATGCCCAGGTTATGGGCTCAATCCCCAGTAGAGGGTGTGCAGGAGGCAGCTGATCAATGATTCTCTCATCACTGATGTTTTTATCACTCGCTCCCTCTCCCTTCCTCTCTGAAATCAATAAAAATACATTAAAAAAATCACAATACCATTAACACACACTTTAAAAATTAATAATTTTTGACATCATGAAATATCCAGTGGTCAACTTTGGTTATCTTACAGATTTTATTTTTTGTATAGTTTTGTTTGAGTTGGAATCTAAATAATTTCCACCCAAACAGTGCTTTTTTTGGTTTAGTTTTTGTTTTATTATTTTAAAACTTTGACTATATCTAAAATTTTTTTAAATTATAGTTCACATACATTGTTAGTTTCAGGTATACAGCATACCTATTCAACATTTATATACCTTATGAAGTGATCACCACAATAAATCTACTAACTGTCACCATACAGAGTTATTAAAATATTATTGACTATATGCCCTATGCCGTATATTACATACCTATGACTTAGTTTATAACTGGAAGTTTGTACTTCTTAATCTTCTCTCCTTTTGCTCATCCTCTCACCCAATTTCCCTTTAGCAAACATCAGTTTGTTCTCCGTATTTATGAGTTTGTTTCTGCTTACTTTTATTGTGAACAGTGCTGCAGTTGGTCGGGTTTGGCTATCATTGTATATATTGCATATATTTTTTCTAATTAGTATTTTCTGTTTTCATTAGAGGAAAACCCAGAAGTGGAATTGCTGGGTCACATGGTAGTTCTATTTTTAATTTTTTTTGAGAAATCGCCAGACTGTTTTATAGTAAGTGCACTAGTTTATAACCCCACCAACAATGCACAGGAGGGTTCCCTGTTCTCCACATCCTCACCAACACTTGTTCTTTATTGTCTTTTTTTATAATAGCACTAGAGGCCTGGTGCATGAAATTCGTGCACTGGTGTGTATGTGTGTGTGTGTGTGTGTGTGTGTGTTCCTCAGCCAAGCCTGCACCCTCTCCAATCTGGACTGCTGGCTCCCAAACACTTGGCCGCCTGCCTGCCTGATTGCCCCTAACTGCTTCTGCCTGCCAGCCTGATCGATGCCTAACTGCTCCCCTGCTGGCCCGATTGCTTCTAACTGCCCTCCCCTGCAGGCCTGCTCACCCCCAACTGCCCTCCCCTGCAGGCCTGGTCTCCCCCAACTGCCCTCCCCTGCAGGCCTGGTCTCCCCCAACTGCCCTCCCCTGCAGGCCTGGTTGCCCCCAACTGCCCTCCCCTGCTGGCCTGGTTGCCCACAACTGCCCTCCCCTGCTGGCCTGATAGCCCACAACTGCCCTCCCCTGCAGGCCATCTTGTGGCCACATGGGGGTGGCCATCTTGTGTGTTGGAGTGATGGTCAATATGCATACTGGTCATGACTAATTAGCATACCAGGGCTAATTAGCATATCCCTCTTGTGTGGGAGTGATGGTCAGTTTGCATGCTGATTGTGACTAGCGTATCCAGTCATGGCTAATTAGCATATTTTTAGCTAATTAGCATATCCCTCATATAGGATTCTGACAATTGTAAAGTAATAATCTTTGTGGTTTTGATTTACACTTCCCTAATGATTTAGTGACTAGAGGCCCAGTGAATGAAATTCGTGCCCGGGGGGTTGGGGGGGGTGGAGGGGGTTGGGTTCCCCTCAGCCCAGCCTGCACCCTCTCCAATGTGGGACCTCTTGGGGGATGTCTGACTGCCGGTTTAGGCCCGATCCCGGCAGTCGGACATCCCTCTCACAATCCTGGACTGCTGGCTCGTAATCACTCACCTGCCTGCCTGCCTGGTCGCCCCTAACTGCCCCCCCTGTTGGCCTGGTCGCCCCCAACTGCTCCCCCTACTGGCCTAGTCCGCCCCTCACTGCCCCCCCTGCCAGCCTGGTTGCCCCACACAGCCTGCTTGTTCAGTCGTTCGGTCATCCCTCACTAACCCCCCTACTGGCCTGGTCGCCCCACACAGCCTGCTTGTTCAGTCATTTGGTCGTCCCTCACTAACCCCTCTGCCAGGCTGGTTGTAGGCAGCCATATTGTGAGGGTGTGAGGGTTAATTTGCATATTATCTCTTTATTATATAGGATGTTGAGCATCTTTTCATGTGTCTGTTGGCCATCTGTATGTCTTTGGAGAGATGTCTGTCTGTTCAGGTCCTCTGCTCGTTTTTTATTGGATTATTTGTGTTTTTGATGTTGAGTTGTATGAGTTCCTTATATATTTTGGATATTAACCCCTTATCTGATATATCAGGTCTTACATTTAAGTTTTTCATCCATTTTGAATTTATTCTTGTATATGGTATAAGAAAGTGGTCTAGTTTCATTTTCTTGCATGTGAATATCTACTTTTCCCAGTATCATTTATTGAAGAGACTGTCTTTTCCCCCTTGTATATTCTTGCCTCCTTTGTTGTAGATTAATTGACCATATAAGCATGGGTTTATTTCTGGGCTCTCTATGCTGTTCCCTTGTTCTGTGTGTCTTTTTATGCCAGTACGATACTGTTTAAGTACTATAGCTTTGGAAAACAGTTTGAAATCAGGGAGTGTGACACCTTCAGTTTTTTTCTTCTTTGTCAAAATTACTTTGGCAAATGACCCATATTTTGTGACTGAATAAGTTTAGTGAAATCTGTGGCATTAGAACTTTACCAAAAGAAAAACTAGTTAATTTGCATTTCTCATCATCACAATGAAAGTCTTATTGTAATTAACACATTGTTTGCAGGTAGTTTTTATCGCGCGCTAACAGGTGGTGTGGGCCATTTTTGCAGTTGAATAGATTGATTACCGTTATATCTGGAAGTACATACATAATTCACCATTGTATGTGTTAGAGACCCAAATTTTGTCCTTTGGAATTCGTATATCTGCATGTTAGTATCCCTATAGAACAATAAAAAGTATAAAAATAAACGTATTTATAGGATACCCGCATTCTGCCGCTAGTCTATAAAAAACGTATTAATACGTGTCCCATGCTCTACTACCAGTCAACGTAAAACGTATAAATACGTTTCCCGCATACAATGTGTTAAGCTGGGGAAAATAATAGTTGTGGTTTTTCCCAATTTATTGTATGGTATTTTGTTTTGAATGTTAGAGATCTGTTAGTTCTTTTTGCAAAACGATAATTACTGAATTGTTTATTGATATTCTATGTGGCAAAACAATGCTAATTGAAGAATATAATGGTGAGCAAGGTAGATAATGCTTCTTTATACACTGAGTGGCCAGATTATTATGACCACCTGATGTTTGTAAGCAAATTAGCTATAATTTCGCGCTGAAGTTGCTAGAGGGCCAGACCATTTTAAACGTCTGAATAGCACAACATACCTAAGTATCGTTGCTGATCAAGTTCATCCTATCATGTTGATAGCGTATCCCAATGGAGATGGCTTCTTCCAACAAGACAATGTGCCATGCCATGTGCTCGTATTGTGTAGGAGTGGTTTCAAGAACATGAGGGAGACTTTACCTTGCTTAGGTGGCCCCACAATCACAAGATCTCAATCCAGTTGAGCATTTGTGGGACGAAGTTAAAAGAGCCATCCGGCACCTGGTTCCACAACCATCAAATCTCACAGAACTGGACAGTGCTATTCATCAGGCATGGTGTCAGATTCCTTGCATCACCTTTCAATATCTCGAGGGGTCAATGCCAAGAAGAATCGCCACACTATTGAAGGCAAAGAAGGTGGCCCAATGAAGTACTGATGGGGTGGTCATAATAATCTGGCCGGTCATAATAATCTGGCCATTCAGTGTATAGTCATGTTAAAGACTAGTGTTTTTGCTTTATATATAAAACCTTAATTCTTGTCTTTTTCTGGGTAGTCAGTATACTGTTTTCTTAATTTTATTCATTTTGATGTAAAAAATTTCCCTATGCTTGCAACATCATTATGCCAGGTGGTATGACAGTTTTTATTTTTGTTTTTAAACTATCTATTCCAACTTGGCTGTGTAAGACAAAGTGTTGCCTTCAACTAGCTGAAAATTTAGTAGAAGAGATACATTTACTAGTAGTAGAGAATAATAATGGCAAGCTGACTATCATATTTCTTGTGCCTTGTCTGGCTTGACTATTTTTTGGTTTAACTGTTTTCTTTCTCTTTCCACCCGTGTTTTATGACTGCGTCTTGCAGGAGAGTCTTATAGATGCAAGTGAAGACAGCCAGCTAGAAGCTGCCATCAGAGCCTCCTTGCAAGAGACACATTTTGATTCATCACAGACAAAACAGGATAGCCGCTCAGATGAAGAGTCTGAATCTGAACTTTTTTCTGGCAGTGAGGAATTTATATCCGTTTGCGGCTCTGATGAAGAAGAGGAGATAGAGAATCTTGCCAAGTCCAGAAAGTCTCCCCATAAAGATTTGGGGCATAGAAAAGAGGAAAACAGAAGGCTGCTAACTGAGCCCCCACCCAGAATTGAGCCTGTAACAACAACAAACCACCAAGGATTGTCAGTCATGGATTCAGAAATATTGGAGATGTCACCTGAAAAATCAGATGGAATAGTGGAGGGCATAGATGTAAATGGTGAGTTATGTTCTGGACCTACTTTACTTGAAACTTGAATATTACTGAAGGAATGTATATTTATTTGTTTTAATTAGTCTTCCATCTTAAACTCCTGTATATATATATTTTTTAACCCCAGGACCAAAAGCACAGCTGATGTTGCGGTATCCAGATGGAAAAAGGGAACAAATCACTCTTCCAGAGCAAGCTAAATTGCTAGTAAGTATATCTAATTTAAGTGCTGGCTTAAAGGAGAGAAACTAATTAATTGGTGTAATTGGCTTGTTCTTTGAAATAAGTGTTAGGTATTCAGTCTGACCTCTAAGGAAATTTAACAGGTTAATCTGAATTCTAATTAGTATATTTCCTTCCTGAATTATGTTA
The DNA here is from genome assembly GCF_964212035.1 of Myotis nattereri. Classification (NCBI taxonomy): domain Eukaryota; kingdom Metazoa; phylum Chordata; class Mammalia; order Chiroptera; family Vespertilionidae; genus Myotis; species Myotis nattereri. The sequence goes on from NC_138077.1 coordinate 53,940,422, forward strand.
GACAAGTCACATAGGGTCTGTTCCAGACAAGGCTGTTCTATTCCATGGCTGCATTTCATTTTCCAGCTGGAAATTATTACCCGGAAAAGAGGAGTGAAGACTATAATGGGGCTTCTGGCTTTCTTGTAGCTAGACCTACAAAATAGTTAAGAACCAAGGCAGTTGTTTTTTGTTTTTCTATCCTCGGGCCTGTTTGGTTTCCCCGTTGTAATTCTCTGCTTCATAACATTCTTCTCTCTGTATTACTGGTGGCTTTTGTTCACCTCTGAGTGCATACATGGTCCATGTCATAGTACATGGTCCACGTCATAGTAATGCTGAGGGGCTTTTCCTCTAAAGTTCACAGCTCATGGACCTTTCCTGTTGTTTTTAACTCCTGGAAAAGAGAATGAGTCTGACTAGCTTTTTGAGTCCCTTCCATCTTTTTATCCGATACCTGTGAATGAATCCCCTTTGGGTCAGGTATTTTTACCTGGCTGTTTTCTGTGGTGAGAGGGAGAGAGTGATTCTTGAAGACTGTGTGCCTGGAATGCAAGTCGGATCTGGCTGCTGGTGCTGATACCCAGACTGTTTCCCAGGTCTCATATTTGGAAGGGAATGTGAGGTGAGACAGTGGATGGAACTCTTTTTGAGAAGTTTGGTTGTGAAACTTTGAAAGGGGTGGGGTATGCAGTAATAAGAGGGGGAGAGGGAGGATTGAAGGAGAGACTGAATATGTTTAAATACTGATGGGAAGCATCTGTAGAGAGGGAGATGTAGACGATACCTATAAAAGCAGGGATGTTCGGTAGTGGCATGGTTTCTGAGAAGGCAAGAAGAGATTTAGTACACAGGTGGCAAGATTGGCTATAGGTAGAATGAAAGACATCTTTGTCGATAAAAAGACGGAAGGGAAAACTAATCAAATGTTTAAAACTGAGGACAATAATTTTATAAATAGATAGTGGGTTTGTTATTGAGAAAATAGTAATAACCCTGTATATTTCAGTATCACTTAATGTACGTTTATTATCTCCCCATTCAAAGTATTATATTGGCCCTTCCATAAGAGTAAGCTTTGGCTATCTGAAAGAATAACTTAAATTTCATATTTTATCTAATGTGATAAAACTTGATGTTAGCCTGGCCAGTGTGACTTAGTGGTTGAGCATCAACTCATGAACCAGGAGGTCAGGGTTAGATTCCCGGTCAGGGCACATGCCTGAGTTGTGGGCTTGATTCCCAATGGGACATGCAGGAGGCAGCCAATCAATGTTGATGTTTCCCTCTTATCGATGTTTCTGTTTTTCTTTCTCCTCTCCCTTCCTCTCTCTCTCAAATCAATAAAACATATTTAAAAAAAAAAATGTTATATTACCTGGCTGGTTGGCTCAGTGATTGAGTGTTGGCCCAAACACTAAGAGGTCGCCAGTTCGATTCCTGGTCAGGGCACATGCCTAGGTTTTGGGCTTGATCCCAGGTCGGAGGCCTGTAGGAGGCAGCCAGTCGATGTTTTTCTCTCATCAATGTTTCTATCTCCATTTCCCTGACTCTCTAAAACCAATGAAAACATATAAAAATTATCTTTTTAAAATGAATGGTATAGTATATGTAATTCTTTAATATGCTCTATTTCCATCTAACAATCCTATCTTTTGTTTTTCATAGGCTTTGGTGAAGCATGTCCAGTCTAAAGGATATCCAAATGAACGTTTTGAACTTCTCACCAACTTCCCTCGAAGGAAACTCTCTCATCTGGACTATGACATTACATTACAAGAGGCAGGCCTTTGTCCTCAAGAGACTGTCTTTGTACAGGAAAGAAATTAACATCATGGCCCGACCTCTCTCAGCTTACCCCTTTTTTCCCTTTTCCTGTGAGATACCATGTCACTGAGTATGCATTTTGGTTCATAGGACCATAGAGCCAAAGTTGGGCAAGCAAGTCACCTGCCTTCTCTTTTATTCCTTGCTCTCTCCTCTAATAAGTCTTTTTCACTTCCTACCCTCTTTTTTCCCCCCTCTCCTATCCTATTTTTGTCTTTTTCCTACTTTTCTTTCTTTCTTACCTAATCAGGTGACCAAATGGAAGTATAAGGATAACACCTCCTAGTACTGGCAGTAGGAAATGAGTGTTCCAATAAGTGGTCTCTTGTATGGCACTTTTTCGGGATCAAATGATAATGTTACTACTCCTCAGACTCCTTTGGTAAAGGAATGGCTAGATTCAGAATAAGAACAACCTCCCTTTTTTGTAAGCCCTGTTTTTAGTAGGAAAAATCAATTCTCTAACATGTTTTGTTTTATTGTTCATATAACAAATATCACAACAGAATATCCAGGTTTTTATTTACATGGAAAAAACATCCCTTGTAATAATTATTCATCTCATTTAAAAATCATTTCGAAGGATTCCCGCCCTCCCAAGCTAGAATTATTTCCATGAGATGTGTTATTGGCAAAATGAGTGTTAAATGTTGGATGAGTAGCATGGGTTGGCATTCAATAACCTAGCCTGAGACAACTTTCTTCATTACTACTCTATAAACTATATTGATCCCGCTAGTCCCAGAGTGGACCTTTAGTGAGCAAATTGTGGTGACTGGGATAGGAAGGTGCTTGCTGTTTTTTGCCAGTATGGCATATTAGTTCCTTCGGCCCTTCCATTGTTTGGGTCCACAAGTGATCTGTAGGAAGGCAGCTATTCAATAATCATGCAAACAGTGGCTTGTAGTTTAACCACTATGGTTATTGATTGTCCTATGTGCTTTAGGCATACTTATGTATATCCTGGGGGAAAAAGAAAAAGATGCAGCTGAGAGTAGCTAACCATATTCCTTTGGTTAGAAATAATGATTCATTTATTACCCTTGGTTGAACAGTCTCTAAAGGCTCTGGTGACTAAATGAGCTTAAATCCTCATGCTTTTTCTTGCAAAAGGTCTCAAAATTGAAAGCCTAAGGGGAAAACCTTTAAATCCATTAGACAGCATTTAGTAAGGGAGGTAGGGAAGATTGCCAGTAGTCTTCAGATGTTGTGGGGTTTTTTCTGCCTACAAAAGCCACATTCAAATTGTAGTTGGTGAAAGCTTTTTTCAGTATTGTTTAGAAGGTGCCATCTTGAATCTCCATAACACTACTCACCTTATCAGCTTCATTATATGCTTAGTTCTCATTTTGAGCTTTAGTCCTCTGATGGGGTAGTGGTGATTCTGGTGGCAAAATCAGAACTTTAACTTGCTATAAAACCGTAATATAAAATGGACCTTATTTAATCAGTTGGGGATTTAGATTGATCCTTCTACTTGAGGAACATAAATTGCTATTGCTCAGAGACCTTTTAAGTTCCCATCTATTTTAAGATCACTCTCTTGGTAACTAGGGGATTTTAAAAAAACATGCTTATGTGTTGCTAGTACTTAATTAGAGAATATGATTTCTAATGGTTGAATTTTGAGGGACCCACCCTAAAGAATGAGTAATGTTTCTCCTCAAGGAAATCATGGAAAGTTCTGTTTATTCTTCAGTGAGTCCTTTTGGATTAATGTTCTTACATTTTTTCTAAGTGTGTGTAAGTGCTTATGTATAAGTATATAATTGTATAAATATTTATAAATATATTTATATAATTACAGTTTCATTTATATCTTGAGTCAAAGTTCTCTCTTTAGATTGGTGACTGAGTAATACCACTTTGGTGTTTTTTTATAGACTCTTGAGGCTAACTAGCAGCTTTTGAATTATTGAGGAAATAGTGGTTTTCATGTTAATTCCTCAATTGTATCTGAACTTGGATAATAGACTTACTATCTAAGGAATAGAGCTGTATACTATCAAAGATGCATTAGAGGGTAAAAAGACTATTGGTAGTAGACAAGGTCAAGAATCTAAAAATTCAGGGAGGTACAGGGTAAGAAGTGAGGGTACGCCCAGTTTGGGTGCTATGATGGCACCTATCTCCACTCAGCAAAGTCACAGCTAAAGCCCAAATCTGTCAAAAATGTGAAGTCAAGAACTTTCCCTGTAGGACTCTATTTTATTCCTTTACCTGTTAGCTTCTCTTTATAAAACATACCTAGGGAACCTGAGACAACATGCTCATTAATGATAGGATATAGTTCTTTTTGATAAGCTCAGTCCTAGCATATCCATGCATGAGAAACCAAAGTGACTTTTTCAACTGTGAAATGACCAAGTATATATATAAAGGGATTTAAGTAAGCATATTAAAGAGATGGGGCATGAGATATTGACTCAGAGACAGCTGGGATGTTTAGAGTATAAGATCTAAAGGTTTTTATTTTACTTTGAGGCAGGAGTATAATTATTCTGGGCTTGATATAGAGGCCAATGGGATGGAGGGATTATAGATTGTACATGGGAAGAGTGAATAAGGAATATTGCTTTACTCAAGAACTTAATCCACTTAGGGAGTATACTTCCTCTAGTTTGTCTTATTTTCTCTGCAAGTTCCTTTGCTTTTTGGAGGAGAAGTTTTATTGAATAGATTAAATGAGGTTAGTAAGATAATTAAAAATTAGTTTAAAATAGTCTTTCCTTGTAGGTATTGGAAACAGCTTGAAAGAGATAAAAGGTACTGAGGAAAAGAACAAGGTAGATTTTGAGAGTAAGTGATGTGACAAATACAGGGAGATAAAATGAAAACTAGTGGGGGCCGGGGCGGGGGGTGGGGGGGGGAATGACAGGAAACCTCTTTTGAAATTGATTCAGGAAGAAACCAGAGAAGAGAAAGAACAGTCAAGTGAGGGAAGATATGGAACTAATTTTAAGTAATTAGCATGTAGTAGCTACCTTATACACATTTTCTCTTAATCTTTATAAGAACTCCATAAAATGAACATTTCCCCCGTTTTGTAGATAAGAAATAAAATTGAAGTTCAGAGAACTTGTTCAGGATGCCACAGCCAGTGCGTGGCAAAATCAAAATTGGCATCCGGAGTCCATGCTCTTTTCAGTCCCATGCTGCTATCTCCTCTAACAGGGGCATCAGTCTGAAAAGTTATATTTCTTTTGTTTGGCTCTGTAAGGTATCATTTGGTTATGTTTCCGTAAAGCTGGTGGGCTTTCTGCTATGCCTATAAATTCCCATTATTTTGAGGGACTGATTATTGTTTTCTTGAAATGATGGACTGATAAAAATGTGAAAGAAAAGTAACTTTGTGGCATTATTTGCTAAGAATAAATAGAAAGGTAAAAAAGAATTTTATCTTTTTTTAAACCACTTTTCAGAAAAGATATAACTATCTTTTCTGCATCCCACCTATACCAGATTATTAAATCCTTTTATGTATATCTTTTAAAATAATCTGTAAAATTCTCCTTCCTTGACTGTGTAAGCCAGTAATTTAATGAGTTCTTTTTTTTTTTTTTAAATATATTTATTGATTTTTTACAGAGAGGAAGGGAGAGGGATAGAGAGTTAGAAACATCGATGAGAGAGAAACATCAACCAGCTGCCTCCTGCACACCTCCCACTGGGGATGTGCCCGCAACCAAGGTACATGCCTTTGACCGGAATCGAACCTGGGACCTTTCAGTCCGCAGGCTGATGCTCTATCCACTGAGCCAAACCGGTTTGGCAATTTAATGAGTTCTTAATCAAAGTTGGAAACATCTTGAAATCTAAGATGTAGTTCCTGCCTGTTTTACCCAGTTGGAGAAACACTACGCATGAGATAACTGGAGAACTGTAAATGCTTAACATTTCTGGGGCTGAACTATATAATTGCAGTAGACGTTTAGAAAGGGGAACGAATAGTACACGCTTCAGTTAGGACAGTCTTCACAAAAATGTAAAACTGAAAAGTGGCAAATACTGTAGCTCAAATTTTCTTTTGACTCACCTGTATTCTTTAGTTGCAACTTTTGTAACTACTTAGGGCATGACGTTTATCAGTAAGGCATATCTAATACACAAAAAGGAAAGGATTACTGATTCCCAGGACTAAAATGTTAGCTAGCAGGGATCTCACTTGAACACTTAGGAAAATACTAGAGGGAGCCACTAGCAACTGAAAGTGAAGGAAAGATTGAATTTCTCTACCTAGGTACAAATTAAATATATATTATATATGATATGATATGATATGCAGAAGGGGCACTGTATGTAGGCATAGGTGCAGTTGGGTAATAGCTCCGCTACTACTTCACAGCATATTGGACTAGATCAAGAGTTCTTAGTCTCTTCAAGTAAAAGAACTTGTGATTTTAAAATATGGCAGAGATGGGGAACTATGGAGTTAAGTATTAATATTTATTTCATTGATGGATAAAATGTAAATGTGCATATGGAATTGCAGACTCTTGCAGAAACTCTAGGAACCCACAGATTGTAGATCACTGAATTAGATTATCTCTGAAGTCCTTTCCACTCCAAAATTTTATGCTTCTAGTCTCTTTATTATATATTATCCCTAGGTTAATTAAAAGTATACTTGCTAATCAGTTCCTTTGCTTTTTTTGTGTCCAGGTTTCACTTGCCTAATAACTAACCTCACTTGACTGAAATCTACAAAAAGGAGAGTATAATGGTTATAGATCTAGTAATGATCTTTTAAACACAATTCATTAATTTAAAAAACTTAATGCAGTATTCCTGTACATTGTTGAGTATGACTAAAATGTAATGAATGAGAACCAAATACCTCGCTGACACCAGAGTTGAGTTTTATTTTACCTGTGTGCTTAAACAGAGCACTTCACTCACTGAGCAATTGCTAGGACATCGTTTTGTGTAAGTTGTAAAATTTACTTTTGGCAGAAACAACTTTTTCAAGTTCAGTTAGGCTGAGTTTTAAAACTATTCTTAATCCTACACAGTGTATCTCCATTGTGTCATTCTCTCTTCCTTGCCCTCTTTCACTTAACTACTTAATAGTAAATATAGGATGCAGATTAATGAATAAGTAATGTGTAAAAAAGTAAGTGGGAGTGGGAAGAATCAACCCTCTGATGAACATGGTAGTTTTCCAAAAATAGATGCCTTGATGAAAGGCTACTTAAAGACATCTCTGTACTGTGAATATTCAGCTATTATTGGCTTGCCTTGCTTAGCACTTGAGTTATTGTCATGAAACTTAATTGCACTGTACACATTTTAGAATACTGGCAAGAGTATTCCTTAGTCCTGAAAGTAACCAGCAGAGAATACCAAGCCAATATGTTGATTTCTCCTGTTATGAGAAATTTGATATTTTAATGATGGTTATTTTGATCTTTCACTCATCTGTGTGTCAGTCCTGCTAGAGAGGCCACTTAGAATCAAGAGTATTTTTCATAGAGATTATGATTAACTTGGTAGTTTTCCTGTTGAAGTGAACTTGTGGTTAAAGTTACTGGATATAATGATATGGAACCCTTAATTAGAAACTCTTTTAATCCTTTTATACTTTTTCATTCTCTGTTCCTAATTTTTCAACATCCATTCTCTGGAAATTAGTCATGATTTTAATAAAATTGGCTACGTTTAAGAAATTCACTTCTCTTTTAATGGTAACATTTAAAAATTTTTATACATATACAAAGGAAAATTTTGAGGCAAACATCATTTTTATAGCTCATTTTCTGTCTACTTAAGAATGCTTTTATTCCAAATATAGAATGGCTAGCTCCATGACACCCCTCTCCCCTTTTTGGCCTACAGAAGGCTCTTGTATTATTGCATAGGACCTCAGTCATTCTCATGAACCTGATTTTTGGTACAGGCCTTTCTCTGACATATGATCTGAAAGTAGAGTGGGTAATCCAATAGGAACTACATTAATAAAACAATTTGGCATTTCTGTAAAGTATTTTCAAAAAATAACCACATTTACTCAAAGGGTTAGAGATACAAATACCAATGGTAGTATTTTGCCTAAGAAGAGTCACATATTTATTAACATATGGGAAGTTGCCTTGCACTTAATTTTGTTGCAACAGACAGCAAGATTTTGTTGCTTAATGGTATTTCCTCTATAAAGATCAAAATGCCCTAAGATTTATATCCCTTATAAGGTCACTTGGGTTTTCAAATAAGAATAAGTCAAGCTAAGCTAGATTGAACATAAAACATTTATCTCCATTAAAATAACTTATTAATCTAACTGAGCCTACCATGAATCATTCATTTTATTAGATGTGGTAAACAAAATGGGAAACATTTCAAATCATTAGATAAATTCTGACCTGGAAGTGAATTCTCCCTTCCTTAAAATCTTTTTTATTTGCTTTTTTCATGGCTTCATTATGGGCATTTTAATTGACAAGGGAGAGATTCTTGATCTGGAACCATTCCCTGCCATTCTGCCTTTCTTTCCTATCAAAGTCACTGGTTTTAGAGTACATTGCCACCGGATCTATTTCAAGTTAATGACATCGAAATGTTGATGCTCAGTTGGATATGTTGCTATTTTCAACAAAATGGTTTTGCAGTATGCTTTCTCAAAGCTCCTGTGTTCTTAATAATGAAAAATATCAATAAATGGCGTGATTCATAATATAAATAGGTTTTTGACATTAATCATATACTCTGAGTAACTGATAATTTATTGCCCTGTAAGTTAAACCTCACATGGAGTGACCATTGCCACCAGAAAATCTCATTTTACCTGCTAATTAGAATGAAGTAGTGTGTGACCTCCAATTTTTAGTTAATGAGTAGTAAGCTTATAGTAGGGGCTGTTTATCTTACCCATTTGGGGACTTGAACCTTGTTACTTTCCTGGGTTTCTCTCTTCAGGTTGGAAAGGTGATTTAAAATTCCTGCTGGGAAGCAGTAAATCTAGTCATAGATTTAGAGAGATGGGTACCAGTTTATGCTAACAAGATTCTTAGACTTTGAGGCTTCCATCTAAGTTTTGGCATGAATCTGTTTGACAAAATTTTATTTACTCCTTTAAGAATCTTTTTCTTGGGACCGTTTTCCTTTTGATAACAATTTCTAAGTATCTGGTGTCTTTTTTTTTTTTTAACCCTTTGAGAAACAATAGTCTGTTTTCAAGTAGGTATTGATTGTTCCATGGAAACTCAGGAGTGTTTGTAGGCTCTGTGCATGCTTTGTGTGAGTTCAGTTTGAACAATGCGTTTTAAATCATCTGGGATGTCCAATTCTGGCATGTCTTCACTAATTGTATTTTTTAAACATTTTTCATGTCATTTTTCAAACCTCACTTCCCATCTTACTCAGAGAGGTTAATCAAGGAATTAAATTTTGGGAGGGGATAGGGATGGGGGAGGGCTGGGTACTTGAGTGAAGTCAATTTGGGGTATTTGCTTAAGGTGTTTCTCAAGCAGTTCCTAATGGTATTTAAAAATTCTCTGGGATGTTTGTATACTCAACTTATTCTGGACAAAGTGGTGGTCTTAGTGAGAGATTTGCATTCTTAATGCAGGATGGCTCGAAATTCAATCTGTAGCATAACTTTGTTAGTGAATCCAAGAAGATAATGGACAGAGATAGTGCTTCTATTTTAGTGTTTCTGGCAAGTGCTCCCTAAAATGCATGTATAGTTCTCAGTTTTCTGGGCTTTTAATTCCATGGTGCTAGGAGGTACCATCTGCTGCTCTTCTCAAAAATGGGAAGAAGGCTTGGGACCAGTGAGTAAGGTGCAACTGGATCATTCACTAAAATTTTTTTGTTCAAGACACACTAGAGACCCTCCTGTGTATCTAGTAAGTGATAATAAAGGTGCTAGGGAAAGCCTTAAATTTGAAGACACAGAGAAGCCGTAGAAAATCTAAAACTTGGAGGAGGAGAAAAATATGCCATTAGATAAAGCAGAGCTATAACTGCTGGCTAAGACTCAATGGAACTTCCACTTGCTCTAAAACTAGGGAAATCTTAGATAACTGGGTGTGATATATCTATAGATACATAGTCTATAGGTAAATAATTTCTAAATTGAGGATCTCTCGGTGATCCTTTGTTTTGGCTGTACCAAATTGCGAATATTCTTGCTGTGTTGTACCCAGTTGCTTTATATTGATACTGCAACTTGAATTGGGGAGGCAGGGTGGGACAATTTGTGGGGGTGGGGGGTGGAGGGAAGGGAGTGGGATGATAAGTCCTTTGAAGACATCAGCTCACTGTGCTGAGAGAGGGACCAAACTCAAGGAAACCTCTGATCTATAAATTCAACTGCTGCATTTTTTTATAAATACATGTAAATGTCCTGTTGTAATATTTGATCTTGGAAATAAAATAAAAACTTTTCAGTATTAGGTTTTTTTTGTATTATTGTTTTGTGAGATAAGACTGGATATTACTTTTATTAATACAATTCAGGTTTCTAAATTTTGCTTTCATATTCTCATGTTTAGGACAGTAGTATTTATAATAATAAAAGCGTAATATGCTAATTAGACCGAGTGACCTTCTGGGAAACCTTCCTGACGAAGCTGCGGGGTCCGGGGCAGAGGCAGCCACCGCAGCGGCAGGGGCCGAGCTCCTTGCACGAATTTCGTGCATCAGGCCTCTAGTTTATTAACTAAAGTTCATAGTCTCATTGTTAAGGGTAATGCTTGGTAGCTTCTTTTCTGCTCTTTGTAGTAAGTTGGACATTTATGGTGAGTGCTCTGTAAATGTTGGTTGAATTGTCATGAAATCATTGGGTTTGGTAGTCTTGTTAGGAAAGTAAGATTCTATATTTGATATATTTGGGCAATTCAAGTGTCTAGTTTTTCAAACCACCAATAATGACAAATTAAGGACTCAGCTTAAGCAAGTTAAGGAAAAAGTAATTGCTAAATTAATGGGAGAAAAGCCATTAATGTTATTGTGTAGTAGAAATTGGGATTGGTGCCTAGTTCACAGTAACCCCTGGGCCTGGTTTGTGCTGCTACTCTTTTATGGAACTATTCCTCATCCTCATGCTTCAGCAACGTACCCGCATGGAACTTGCCATCTTCTTTCAAGACCTTCTTCTTTCCCTGGCCACATAGACTGGTCAGGAAGTGGCCATTCTACTTAGATTTAGCCAATAGGGCACCTTTCCATTCTTCCAGTGACAAACTACCTATCCTTATCCTTAACTACCTTCACTATGTGCCAAAAGACAGAGATGCAATGAACAAAAAAGACACAGCCCCTGCCCTCTGGGAATTTCCTTTATATTTAGGGATACAGACAATAAGCAAATGAAAAAAATACAGCTTTAATTCAAATACAATGAGAGAAAACTAGAAAAGGAGCCAGTAGGGAATTTCCTGGCCAGTGTGCTCAGTGGTCAGTACCAAAGGGTCACGGATTTTATTTCTGATCAAAGGAACCTGGGTTGCAGGTTCAGTTCCTGCCCCGTCAGGGCAAGTATGGGAGGCAACCAATCGATGTTTCTCTCTCTTTCCCTTCCTCTCTTCCACTCTCTCTAAAAATCAATGGGAAAAAATATCCTTGGGTGAGGATTAACAAAAAACAGAAAGATGTTGGGGAATAATATTAAGGTTGAGATCTGAAGGATGAGAAGACCCTAGTAAGAGAAGGAGGAAAACAAATGCAAAGGCTGTGGACCAGGAATGTTTTTGATGTATTTGAGGTATTCAGAGAAGGCCAATGTGTCTGGCATGTGTAGTGAGCAAAGGGAATGGCATAAAATGAGTAAAAGCCAGATCATAGAAGGCCACCTTAGGCCCTAGTAAAGGGCTCAGGCAGTGTCCCAGGTGCAATGAGAAACCATTTGTTGTATGGAGAGTGGATTGGAAGAGAGCAGTAGTAGTAGAGACTATTGCAGTGATCAAGGTACAAAATGAAGGTTGCCTGGACCAGAGTAGTGGCAATGGAACTTGGAAGTAGTATATAAATTAGAGATGCACCTTGAAGGTAGAATTAAGACTGTTGAATTAGATGTTGGGGAAGGAAAGAAAGAGAAACCAAGAATGACTCAACGTTTCAGGTGGGTAAGTAGTGGTATCATTACTAAGGCAGGAAGACTGGTGGGTCAAGCAGATTTGGTGCGGAGAAAGCATTTTGGCTGTGTTAATTGTGATACTTCCAGCCAAGTTCAGATGTAGTATAGGAAGTTGGATATGTGAGTCTGAAGCTTGAAGGAATGGTGGCCTGGAGTTAAGATTTGAGAAATTGTCAGCCTTATAGGTAGAGTTTAGTTCCATGAGAAAGAATAAGGCCATATAAGTAGAAATTAAAGAGGAGAGCCCAGAACCTAGGCCTGAAGATCACCGCCTGGAATATTGGCCAGTGAGGAAGGAGAAACACCAGAGTCGGGTGTCAAGAGAGCCAGTAGCAAAAATGTTTAAGAAGGATCTGCAACCAGCTATGTCTAATTCTGCCCAGGAGTCAAAAAGGACAGCCAAGTTTTCATGAGATACAGGAAGTCATTGGAGACCAAGAACATTTGCAGTGTGATGGAGACGGACCCCTAATTGGAGTGGGTTGAAGTTTGTAATATTCTTATACTAGTGAAGAAAATAAGAAGAACTTCCTCTTTGGCGGACTGGTATAAATGGCAGATATTTCAACATCTCCTGTCTTCCTTTTTCTCTCCCTCCTATTAAGGGAATGTGTTCTCTGGTTTAGTCAGCTGTCAGTTGAGGTTGAACCCCACCCACAAGGAAGCTGATTAGTCTGTCCCTCTTCTTTGGGGAATATTGGCCTGTTTGTCATCATCTTTTCCCTTTTCCTTCTGCCAGTAAATTCCATTTTCTCAACTTCCTCTATTCCTTGCTCAAATCCCACCTCCAGACCCCACAATATCCCCCAGAATGGAACATCTGTCTATTCTGTTCTCTCAGGCCTTTCAGCGTTAGGAAGCCTTTTATGGCATTAGGCAAATTATTTTCCCACCCATGCTCCATTTGTGCTCTCAGACTCCCATTTGCTTTCTCCTCAGAAATATCACCAACAAAGTGATAACTAGTAGCTGTGTCTCCAAAGCCAAATTGTAAGATTATTAATACATCTGTGAAGAGGTAATGCTTTAATTTTTTCATGGCAGAGTCCAGGCTTCTGTTACCATAGAGGGCCTACTATAGGAAGGTGAAGAACTTAATCTGAAGCTGGCTTTACTTAGTAAAACTATTGCAATTATATAGTTTCCAAAACAAGTGACTGGTTCATAAGATTAACCATTGAATTCATTGTCACAAATTTACCCTAAGGAAAAGGATCTACAGCTGTCATCACCAGTCTCAACTAAGTTTGGCACTTTAAGGAGTTAAAGCCAAATTCCAACGATTTCTTTTGACTCACAAGCACCATTTTAATATCCATTTGAGAGTGTCTGCTGTTAGATAAGCCATTAGGTTCTGAACAGAGATACCATCTGAAAATCTGAGTGATACCAGGCAGTCAGATAACAGATCATTGTAATTGCCCAACTATAAGATGTTCTAATAGACATTGCATATAAAAATTATTTTTGCTAAGCTGAGATTCAAGAACAGAAGGAGAGGCCCTGGCCAGGCCAGCGTGGCACAGGTGGTTGGAGCATCATCCTTTATGCTGAAAGGTCAGGGCGCACGCCTAGGTTTTGGATTCAGTCCCTAGTTGGGGTGCATGCAAAGGGCGACCACATGATGCTTCTCTCTCACATTGATGTTTCCCGCTCTTCCTTCCTCTCTCTAAAATTAGTAAACATATCCTCGGATGAGAATATAAAAACACAGAAGGAGAGGACTAACCCACTGTAAGCATCTTGCATCTTATTAATTCTCAAAATAAACTGTGAAGTAGGCATCATTTTATAATTGAGAAATAGGCTCAAATTATTACTGAGGCTCACTGAACTACCCAAGTTCACATAACTAATAGGTATTTTAGCAGGAATTGAGATCCAGGTATCTCAGGTGCCAACGACCATAGTACTGCCTCAAGAAGAAATACCTTAAGATGGAATCGGGATTGGGGGGAAATATCTCAACCATCAATATTCAGGACTGTAGAGTCAGATGACATAGGATCATCTCCCCAGCCCTACTCACTGTTACGCAGGAAGTCAAGTTCCTCTGGGCTATACTCTCTTTGTCGGCATAATGAAGCTAATCTAACAGTTATTTTACTTGCTTTGGGTTTGTTGTAAGAATCTAATGAGATAGTTTTATATAGTGAACAAATGTTTCTTCATATTATAATGCTTTGTGAGTGCTCAGCTTGTATCTTCTATCTAAATTCAATTCTCTGAGAAGAAACAGGGATTCATTTAAATTCTAAATGATTCCCTTTTACAATAAAAATGAAAACTGGATCCTATTTAATGAACTTTTCAATAGTTGGTTACCAGCTTTTGCAGCAGGCATACATACATCTGCAAACATAGAAATTTCTATAGAAGGCAGTTCATATGCAGTTTCAAGAATTAACCAGTTATAATTATTCCTTCTCATATATATGCTTCAAGGGTTTTCTCAATATTGTTTATTTTCATCATTAGAAGTAAAATCTCTGTGCCCAGAGACTGTGTGTGTTACTTGACGCAGTGCATGAATTAACTCATTAATCAAGTATTCCTGAACTGCTACCATATTCTAAGCTCTATGCTAGGTTCTGGGTATACAGAGAAGAATACGATACAGCCTCTGCCCTCAAGGATCTCACAGGAGTGGGGAAGAGGCACATAAATAGTACAGGTAAATCAAAATGCAGTGGGGAGGTTTTTTAAAACAGGACACAAAAAGCAGTGACCAATAAGGGGAAAGACTAATAAATGGAACTTAAAAATCAAGAACTTCTCTTCCTCGAAAGACATCATTAAGAGTGAAAAGGCAAACCACAGACAGGAGAAAACATTCATCACACACATATCTGACAAAGGTCTCATCTTGGGATTTCTAAAGAACTCCTATAAACCAGTAAGAAAAAGACAAAGAACCAGTAAAAACTGGGCAAACTTGAGCAGGCAGTTCTCAAAAAAGGATCTCCAAATGACCAATAAGTATATGAAGAGATGTTAACTCATCATGAAAATGCGAATTAAAACCACAATGAGATACTGCTAAACATCTACCAGAATGCCTGTAATTAAAAGTGTTGGTGAGGATGTGAAGCAACTGGAACTCTCATACACTGCTGGTGGGAGTGCAAATGGGACTACTTTGGGTAACTGTTTGGCAATATCATTTGTCAAAATTAAATATCCATATTCACCTACCCTATAACTCAGCAATTTCACTCCTACATATATTCCCTGGAAAAAATTAGTGTATAGATACATCCTCCAAAAGACATGTATACGAATATTCATAGCAGTATTATTTATAATAGGCAAAAATTGAAAGTAGTCTAAATGTCCATCAACAGATGAGAGAGAACCTAGACACAGAACCTAGAGACAGAAGAACTTCGCTGGAGAGAACATGGCAAAAGATCCTGGACAGAACCTGGCTACAGAACTTGGTTGGAGAACCTAGACAGAACCTGGCGACCGAACCTGGCTGGAGAACCTAGCGAGAGAACATGGCTACAGAACCTGGCTGGAGATCCTAGACAGAACTTGGCTGGAGAACTGGCTACAGAACCTGGCTGGAGACCCTGACAAGAGAACCCCGGCTATGATGATCACCTGAATGCTGCCTCTGTGTCATTCCTTCTTCACCGACTCCGTCCACACTTTTGGGGACCCCTGGACCTGTTGGGGTTGGACCCCAACATCTGGCGCCCGAACAGGGACCCCTAAGTAAGTGCCCCACACTCGGGATGGATCGGACTCCACCGTAGGAAGAGGGTGGATAGTCTTCGCCGACTCCGTCCACACCTTTGGGAACCCCTGGAACAGGATTCCCCTAAGTAAGCCCCCCCCCCCCATTGAGAACCCCACACTTGGGACGGATAGGACTCCACCAGGATACTGCAGACCCCTCTATAGAGGATAAGTAGGGTAAGAAGGTGGATAGTACAGAACTTAGATTGAGAAGATGTGCCATACTGAGTCCAAAGAAAGAAGACTCTGTATTGATCTTTAGATTAAGAAGATGTGCCATACTGAGTCTAAAGAAATAAGACTCTGTATTGATGTTTTAACACATATGCTTGCTAGCAGAGGAATTAAGGTTACTCCCAGTCAGACAGAACGTTTTATACAAGAAGTATGTCCATGCTTTTCTGAGGAAGGAAAGGTAAATGTAAAGGCATGGGAGGAGGTAGGCCCAAGGAGCCTTGTCCTTAACCTCACTGCAGCCTTTCCACCCCGGGAAAGTGCAGGATTGGCAAGCTCTCCCTGGGGTGATAGATCAGGACTCGGGTAATAGCGGAAAGCGCCAATCCTACTCTTAAAATGGATGCAAGAGAGCATTTGGGGTTTTTCCTTTTAATGCCTGCTTTTAAAAAATAAAAAAGGGGGAATTTGCCGGGAGCTGGTCCATCCTTGCTGTTTCAAGGGACCTGGATTATATGGCATACTGTTCTTAATATGTTTGCTCACCTTCTTGGCACCATGTGTTTTAATCGAGGTCACCTCTCTGAGAAAGGTTGTTTCCCCAGGTAGGGATTTTCCCCTGAAGTTAGGGAGGGAATAAAACCCCTTAACTAAGTGCCAGGCGGGTAATTAATCACTTTAACTACGAACAATCATGCTTAAGCTACATAATCTTTACTCCCTGGAATTGAGATAAGAAACGCCCTAACCTTTGGAATAGAGATTGATAGGATTGGAATCAACTGGTATAAATACAGATGTAACAAGACAACAGGACACAAAACCTAGACACAGAACCTAGAGATAGAAGAACTTTGCTGGAGAGAACATGGCAAAAGATCCTGGACAGAAACTGGCCACAGAACCTAGAGACAGAACCTAGCAAGAGAACCTGGCTGAAGAGCCTAGAGACAGAACCTGGCTACAGAACCTGGATAGAACATGGCAAGAGAACCTGACTAGAACCTGGTGACTGAACCTGGCTGGAGAACCTGGACAGAACCTAGACACAGAACCTAGCAAGAGAACATGGACACAGAACCTGGCTGGAGATCCTAACCAGAACTTTGCCGGAGATCCTGACCAGAACTTGGCTAGAGATCCTGGCTAGGCTGCTGATCAACTGAACGCTGCCTCTGTGTCGTTCCTTCTTCGCCGACTCCATTCACACCTTTGGGGACCCCTGGACCTGCTGGGGTTGGACCCCAGCATACTAATATTTAATTTATAAGTTAAAAATTATTATAGACATGTGTGTACAGGAAAAACATAATATACAGAGGTGGGCTAAATCAGGTTTATAGTTTCAATACAAATAAATAAGAATTAAGAAATAATACAAGAATAATCTGTGTTTCAACTATTCACAACTGTAAACCTACTTTTGCCTAAAACTGTATGTAGGATTTGGTACCATCCACAGTTTCAGGCATCCACTCGGGGTCTTGTAACGTACACCCAGAGAATAAGGCATGGCTACTGTAATTATATGCTGTTTTGGATAGTTGTCAATAAATTATTTGAAATTGTAAAAAAACAAAAAAAAACACAGTAGATGAAATTGTAATATTGTCATACAATGGATAATAGCAATAAAAAAGAATGAATTATATAATGAATAAATCTCACAGATATAATACTGAGTGAAGAAAGCCAGGCACAAAAAGGTACACATGTATGATTCCATTTTTATGAAATTCAAGAACAGCCAAATGCTAATCTATATATATAAAAGCCTAAGTGACCGTTATGACCGAATGACTGGAATGACTGGTCAACCAGTCACTATGACACGCACTGACCACCAGGGGGCAGATGCTCAATGCAGGAGCTGCCCCCTGGTGGTCAGTGTGCTCCCAACCTCCTGCAGCTGGCCAGCCCCCATCAGCCCCTGGTGCTAAAGCATTCATAGACGACCTGCCTCTGGGTCAGGGTTTTGTTCATAGCAGAGCAACTCCCTTGCTGCGATCCATTGAAAGTCAGCCCTCGACCAAGGGTTTGTCTCGCTCCCATCCTCTCCCTTTCCTGGGGGCCACCCGCCTGCTGTGGTGGCAGCATAGTGGCGAGGGAAGAGTGTGTGTGTGTGGGGGGGGGAGTGGGGAGCCACGTGATGGTGGGGCAGCATCGTCATCTGGTGTCCATTCCTTCCACACCCAGCCCAGCGACCATCACCTCCTCTCTTGACCCTGCTGGGGCCTTTGGACCCTGGGCTGGGACAGGGAACTGGGAGTGGGTGGCAGTGGACATGGTCCCTTTCCCAGTGGGGCCAAGAGCTGGCACCCTCCTTGGAGCCAGTGGCCAACCTCCTGCGGTCCCTCCCCCTGGCCAGCCAACCTCCCGCAGTCCCTCCCCGCTTGTGCATGAATTCATGCACTGGGCCTCTAGTCAATGATAAAAGCCAAATGGAAGTCAACACTAGGGATAGAGATAATAATGGAAGGGATCACAATAGAGCCTTCTGGGGATTTGGAGGAGTCCTATATTTTGATCTGTGCAGTGTTGTCTAGGTGCACATGTGAAAATATTTATCAAGTTTTATAATTAGAATTTGTGCTGTTTGCTATATGTATGTATGTAATACCTAAATTTGGAACAACAGCCCTAACTGGTTTGGCTCAGTGGATAGAGCGTCAGCCTGCGGACTGAAGGGTCCCAGGTTCGATTCTGGTCAAGGGCATGTACCTTGGTTGCAGGCACATCCCCAGTGGGGGGCGTGCAGGAGGCAGCTGATGGATGTTTCTCTCTCATCGATGTTTCTAACTCTCTATCTCTCTCCCTTCCTCTCTGTAAAAAATCAATAAAATATATTTAAAAACAAACAAACAAACAAAAAACAACAACAACAGTGCAATAGGAGCACAAAGAAAGAAGTGCCTAACTCTGAGTAAAGAAATCAGGGAATCAGGGAAGATTGTCCAGCTGGTATGGCTCAGTGGTTGAGCCTCAACCTATGAACCAGGAGGTCATGGTTCAATTCTCAGGCAGGGCATATGCCCAGGTTTCAGGCCCCCCAGTGGGGGGCATGCAGAAGGCAGCCAATCAATGATTCTCTCTCATCACTGATGTTTCTCTCTCTCCCTCTCTCTCTCTCTCTCTTTCTCTCTCCCTTTCTGAAATCAATAAAAATATCTTTTAAAAAGAAGAAATCAGGGAAGACTTCTCTGGGAATGTTTGAACTGGACCTTGAATAGGAACTTCTTAAAATGGGATTGCAGATCAGAGAAGACAAATACTATATGATTTTATTTATATGTGGACTCTAACAAAAACCAAAATAAACAAACAAAATAGAAACAGACTCACAGATACAGTGAACAAACTGATGGTTGCTAGATGGGAGGGAAGTTGGAAGACTGGTGAAAAAGATGAAGGGATTAAGAAGTACAAATTGGCCCTAACCGGTTTGGCTCAGTGGATAGAGCGTCGGCCTGCGGACTCAAGGGTCCCAGGTTCGATTCTGGTCAAGGGTATGTACCTTGGTTGCAGGCACATCCCCAGTAGGGGGCGTGCAGGAGGCAGCTGATGGATGTTTCTCTCTCATCGATGTTTTGTTTTGTTTTTGTTTTTTTAAAATATATTTTATTGATTTTTTACAGAGAGGAAGGGAGAGAGATAGTTAGAAACATCGATGGGAGAGAAACATCGATCAGCCGCCTCCTGCACATCTCCTACTGGGGATGTGCCCGCAACCCAGGTACATGCCCTTGACCGGAATCGAACCTGGGACCCCTCAGTCCGCAGGCCGACGCTCTATCCACTGAGCCAAACCGATTTCGGTTCATCAATGTTTCTAACTCTCTATCCCTCTCCCCTCCCTCCTTGTAAAAAATCAATAAAATAAAGAAAAAAAAAAGAAGAAGTACAAATTGGCCCTAGCAGGTTTGGCTCAGTGGATAGAGCATCGGCCTGCAGACTGAAGGGTTCCGGGTTTGATTCTGGTCAAGGGCACATGCCCAGGTTGTGAGCTCAATCCCCAGTAGGGAGTATGCAGGAGGCAGCCAATCAGTGATTCTCTCCCCTCATGGATGTTTCTATCTCTCCCTCTCCCTTCCTCTGAAATCAATAAAAATATATTTTTAAAAAAGGAAGTACAACTTGGCAGTTACAAAGTAATCATAGGGATGTAAAGTACAGTATAGGGAATATAGTCAATAATATAATAACTATGCATGGTGAGTCCTATGCTTTTTTGGAGAATCATGTCATAAGTTATATAAATGTCTAATCACTATGCTGTATAATTTTTTAAAAATCATAAAAATGTCTACCCATCGACTTGTAATCCCATTCTTTGGAATTTATCCCAAAGAAATAATTAAACATAGGATGAAAGCTATATGCATCACATCTAATGTAAAAAAACAAAACAAAACAAAAACACACCAAAAAATAGAAACAATCTAAATGTCTAATAAAAAGGATAAATTATTGCCTGAGCAATATTATATAGACTCTAGAGGCCTGGTGCACGAAATTCGTGCATGGGTAGAGTCCCTAGGCCTCGCTGGCGATCAGGGCTGATTGGGAACTTCCTTTCCCCAGCTGCCGGCTGCCGGCCAGGGCCTTCCTTCATTCTGTGCCGCCCCTGGTGATCAGCACACGTCATAGCGAATGGTCGAACTCCCGGTCAGTCGAACTCCTGAGTGGACAATTTGCATATTAGCCTTTTATTATATAGGATTACAAGGATTATTATGAAAGCTGTAGAATCATAGAAAAGTTTATATTTCATAACTAGTGAAAAAGGCAATATAACTACTATGCTTATGTAAAATGGGCTATGCATATGGACAAAGTCTAAAATGAAACATGCAATATAAAAATCATTGCATAAAAAGATTATGATGCCCTGACCAGTGTGGCTTGGTACACTGAAGGTCGCAGTTTCAAAACCCAATAAGGGCACATAGGTTGGGCGTGAGAAGCAATGGATTGGTGTATCTCTCTCACATTGATATTTCTCTCTTCCTTCCCTTCTCTCTAAAAATCAATGAACATGTCCTCGGGTGAGGGTTAAAAAACATGTTATGGACCCGGCCCCAAATGTTAACAGTGCCAAGGTGGAGAAAGGGCGGTGCAAGAAACCAAACACGTGAATCTGAAAGAAAGACTGTGACCGTCTCCATGGATAAAAGGAGAATACAGGAGGAAATCTCCGAGAAGCGCCTGAAGATAGAGGGCGGGCGCAAGTCGGTGTACGCAGTCAGGTCCAACCATAGGGCCACACTAAACCGCACCGATGGCCGGGGGCCCTGGAGGAGG
This sequence comes from Myotis nattereri, assembly GCF_964212035.1. Taxonomy (NCBI): domain Eukaryota; kingdom Metazoa; phylum Chordata; class Mammalia; order Chiroptera; family Vespertilionidae; genus Myotis; species Myotis nattereri. The sequence goes on from NC_138077.1 coordinate 53,961,522, forward strand.
AGTACCTCCTGAGACAGGCATCCGGGAGGAGCTCCAGTCCCCGAGTCCGGCGACGCCAACCCCTTCTGCAGGCCCCCACCCCACAGAGGGAGAAAGCAGCCCTCAGACACAACCTTCAAGAGAGGATCCAGAGGCGACAGGAACCACTCCATCCACCACGTGGACAATGGGCTGTCGGGGGAGAGGGGTGACCACTGGCATCCACACAGCCCCCCTCAGCCGGCCCCTTACCCCCACTGATGGGTGACTCCACCGGCAGAGAGGCTGCGGCTGCTTGGGAAGGAGCGGATGGGACAGACGGGATGCCGGACAAGCAGGCGCCCTCCCCCAAGGCAAGGCCGGGCCCCAGAGGAGGGCTCGCTGGGAGGTTTGAGCTCCAGAGCCTTTCTCCTATGTGGCAGGGGCCGAGGAAGACGTGCGATACAACATCATGCACTCGCTGCCTTCTGACATGGATGGCATGGAGCCCGTGACCATGATCTTCATGGGGTACCTGAAAGGGTGAGGACTACGCCCTCCATCTTACCCTGGGTAAGGGCTACGCCCTCCATCTTACCTTGGGTCCTCCATTTTGGGGCAGAGCCATGTGCTCGGTGGGGCTTCTTCCTGGAAGAAGCCTCTGCTAGCCACACCCAGGATTTCTCTGGACTAGCCAATGATAATCAAGGGAAGTGCACGCCATCACTATGACCACATCCTGTGTAATGAGACACCGACTTGCGCCTGGCCAATTGGCGGGGCCCACAGTCCCCTCTCCTGCCCTCACTCCACCCCCCCCTATAAAACCCACAGTCCCATCAGGCTTCGCGCTCTCTGTCACTGGGCTTACCGTTGCATTGGTGAGTGTGTTCGGGGAGCCGAACTAGTTCGAAATGAAGGACTCTTTGCTTTTGCATCGGACTCGCTGGCTCCGTGGTGGGCTCTTGGGAATCTTGAAATCTGGGCATAACATTTGGGGGCTTGCCCGGGATTCCCAAGACCATCGAGGGACCTTCTCCCCACAAACACTCCCTGTCGCTGAGAGAGCAAGAAGAACGCCTGGGCAGCCCTGTCTGCCCGCCTCCACATGCTGCTCAGACAGCCGGGACCGCACGGGGCCCCGTCACTCACAGCTTTAAGGATAAAAATGGAAAAGCTGGGGGAAAAGTTATCTGAGAGAGAGGTGTACCAGCTACATAAGCATACTTTGGAGAAGAAACTACGAAATGTTTGTCGCTTTCTCTCCTGGATACTGTGTTTCTTTCCTTTTCTTTTCGATCCAAAAAAAAATCCAATTATATCCATATTAAGCCATTTGAGTAAGCAGTAGCCATTATTTGTAAAAACAGAAAAATACACATATTGCAAAAAAGCTGGGAGAACAAACACTCAGCTTTTCCAGTTACTTGACATGATTCAGTGGGGGTGAAAACCAGAATATTTTTATTGTATTGATACCAAAACATTTCTAATAAGAGCTTGTTAAATTTAAGAATAAAGTTATTTAAAATAAAAACAAACAAAAAAAACTTGTTATGGAGAAATATATTCTTATTTCTTACAGATTTCCCTCATAATAAAGTTATTTTTTAAATCTTAAAAATAGGGGCGGGGGTCACCGGTCTCCCACCCAGGGAGCACCACCAAGTAAGTGTTCAGCAGTCTGGTGTGACTGGGCTACAAAGATGATAGTGGCTTGGGACTTGAACAAAAATGTCAGAAGGCACCGTGTAAATAAAGGAGCTATTGAACACACCCAGTGAGCTAAGAGCAAAGCAGGAGGGTGACAAAGACAACATGGGGCTCTCCCAGAGCCCGAATCCTGCACTGAGTGAAACAGACACGGACAGCCGGTGTGTGAAACAGTGTTGCTGCTTGGGAAAGAAGGGAAGGTAAGATATTTCTCCACATGGGTTTGATTACAGAAACTAATATTCTTTTTTTTAAAAAAAGATATTTCTCATGGCTGCATCCTCTGACTCATGATGACGTTTTAGCTCACGAGGCCATGCCTCCCGGTTCCTTTCTTAGGGTCACATGAAAATGAGCAGCGGGTGGGTCATCAGGAGAGGGCTCTCCAGGAAGAGGAAAGTGCCTTTAAAGGAAGCCTGTGGGCAGTGGTGTGGGGGCGCACACACGCACACACACACTCTCACACACACACACACACTCACACACACACTTGCGTGGGGTGACCTCGCCATATATACAGAGCCGCCCTCGCCTCCTCGAGAGTCCTGAAGGAGGATCCCCTGGGTGGGGTCCTGCAGGAATCCCGGCTGGAGCTGACAGGAGTCAGGCCCACTCTGAAGGTTCTCTCCAGCTTCTCTCTCTCCCGTCCTGATTTTTGCCACGGGATGCAGGTAAGTAGGCATGAGAGGGCCGAGTGAGGTAATGGCCAGGGGTCAGTGTGGCCTAGCAGTTCAGAGCACTCAGAGGAGCCTGGCTCTGCCACTGAGCAGCTGTGCAACGTCGGGTAGTTCACCCAACTTCTCTGTGCCTCAGTCTCTCTGTCCACTTCAGGCCTTTCCGCGTGCTTCCCCTACTTTCCCCTTCCCGGTGTGGCCTAAGCCTGTCGTCAGCCCAGTGTCGCTTGGACGGCACTTCCCCAGGAGGCTCTACCTCATGCCTGCAGGGCAGGATTCCTCCAGGTGCTCCCGTCACACCGGGAGGTGGACGCCTCTGCTGGGCACTTGCTTAGGGCCTTGTCAGTGTCCCCACCGGACCTGAAGCTCCTCAAGAGAACAGACTGTATCTGAGTCACCACTGTACCCCTGACCCCTGGCACAGTGCCTCGCAGAAAGTGGTTCCCTAAATATTTGGCTGTTCGTGAAGGAATGAAAGAAAAGCCTGGCTGGTGAACGAGGTAGACAGACCCAGGGAACTGGCAGCCCCCTCCTCCATCGGACTTAGTTGACCACTTATATTGTTGCCCAGACATCCAGCCCAGCGTCTGTTCACCCAGCCGGGATCTCCGGTTGGAACAGGGCCTCCCCTAAAGCCCGATTTGAAGGTTTTACCTTAGGATCCTGCTTGTCCCTTCCGATATCAAATTAGCCAACCTCTTTGCTAATCTCCTGGCTCACATTTTTGGAAGCATTTCTCCGAATGTTGTGGTTTCTAGGAAAACAAAGTCAGGGAGAGAAAGCGAAACTCAAACGAAGCCCTGGCCCTCCTGGACGGAGCATCACAGTAAGTCCCGGGGCGTGAGATCAGCCAGGATTCTCCGATTTCCACTCCTCCAGAGGCCAGCCTCGGCTTCTTACTTTTCCCTCTGCATGTCCATATTCTTGTGTTTCCCTTCTAAAACTTTCCTGACAGGAACATTTCACATAGCAGAGATGGTCAGGGGGGTTATGTTGGTGGTCTGGCCTAGACAGGCTTCCTCATAGGTGGAATGACTTGAAGGCGGCTGGAGGCATTCCTGAAGGAAAGCTTCTCCCAGCTGGTCTAGAGACCATGCTTGAAAGTCCAGCCTCACACCAGTCCTCACTGGGGCCCTCGACAAAACGTCAGTCATCTGGTGGGGCGTGGGTTAAAGTTGTTGCTTGCCAACACCCCCTCCTCCCCGAATTGATCCATACACTGGAACAGAGAGCCCGGCCCTCGGTGACAAGACAGTCAGTCTGGGGAGGGAGGTTGCCCAGACACACACTTGCATCCCAAACTGCGGGGAGGACTGTTATCCTATCGGGACTCTGCCTCCTGACAGCAGGCAGGCTCTTCACCCCAGGACCTGAGGAGGAACAGCTGGTACTCGGGGCCTAAGTCAGGAAAAGAGGCCTCGTGTGATGGGTCAGTTTGGGGAGAGGGGAGGAGACAGAACACCTCGACTCTCCTGGTCCCTGATCTTCACCCTTGCTGTCAGGCTCCTTGTATCCCTGGGGTTCTGTTCCTTCATAGCCTATCCCAAACTGCCCCAGCAATGTCCCCTCTCCACTGAAATCTGAACTTTCATCAGAGACAAATTATTCAATTCACTGTGAGAAACAAGGCATAGAGATTGGGGAAGGCAACTCATCACACTGAAATGCTAATGCCATTGAAGCAGGAACTTCCCTGTTGGCAGGAGCCCGGAGATGAGCTTGGGCTCCGAGACTAGGGGGAGCAAAGGTCACCAAGGACTGCGGAGGCTGGGGAGTGAGGGAGAAGGGCAGGAGCACCCCCCAATCAAGAGCCCTACTCAGTGCTCTGTCTGGAATCAGTCTCTCTACCATAAACGTCAGTCTGGACAAAATAAAAATTTAGGGTAGTCATTCCTAGGAAGGAGTCCAGAAAGATGGTAGGATCAGAGAGGGCACACTTGGGGCTTCATAATATTAGCAGTAATGACCTATTTGTAAACTGTTGTATTTACATGTTTAATTATCCCATACAATTTACAAGTACAAATATATTATATACATTATGTTTAATTCTTTAAACACTGAAATATTTTATTATATGTGTATGTATATGTATGTGTGTGTGTGTGAGAGAGAGAGAGACAGAGAGAGAGAGAGAGAATGATCCATACATTTAAAAAACATTATTTGCAAAACCATGTCTTAGAGAGGAGTGTCAAGACCCTTAAGATGAGACAGACATGTAACTGAATACGAAGTAGCAACAGGCCACTTCTTCAGGAAGTCATGATATTGACCTTTTTTCAGATCCACATTGATGTGAGTTTACCCCAATATTACTAGTCCTATTCTATTTCATATATATATATATATATATATATATATATATATATATATATATCTGTGTGTGTGTGTATCCTATCTAATAATAGAGAAACATGGTAATTAACTGTAACTTCGCTACCCTTCCCATTGGCTAATCAGTGAGATATGCAAATTAACTGCCAACTAAGATGGCGGCCAGCAGCCAGGTAGCTGAAGCGAACAGGAGGCTTGCTTGCTCCAGTGATGGAGGAAGCCAACATTCCCTGCCTGCCGCTGCTGGCCTCTGAGCTGCAGTCTAAGAAACAATGTTGCAATTATAGAAGCTAAACAATCCCCAGAAACCAGCTTTCAGCCAGCTGGGCCTCAGAGCTGGAGTTGAAACAGTGTTTCAATTATAGAAGCCAAACAAACCCAGATACCTGCTTTCAGCAGCCGAGGTCTCAGAGCTGGAGCTGAGCCTCAGAGCTAAAGCTGGCTCTCAGCTCCAGTGACAGCCATAGAAGGTAAATAAATCCCAGAATAAAATAAAAAAAAAAGAAAAAAAGGAGAGGTTGGGAGCTTCAGTCACATGCCAGCCTGAAAATGGCCCTCAACCCCTCACCCAGACTGGCCAGGCACCTCAGTGGGGACCCCCACCCTGAAGGGGGTGCAACCAGCTGCAAACAGCCATCATCCCCTCATCCAGGCTGGCCAGGCACCCAAGCAGGACCCCCCACCCTGATCCGGGACACCCTTCAGGGCAAACCAGCCGGCCCCCACCCATCCACCAGGCCTCTATTCTATATAGTAAAAGGGTAATATGCCTCCCGGCACTGGGATCAGTGGAGCCTCCCAGTACCGGGATCAGCGGAGCCGCGAGGCCTCCTGGCCCCTGGAGCAATGTGACAGGGGGCAGCGCCCAAACCCCCTGATCGCCCTGTGGCTCTGTGTGTGACGGGGCGGGGGGGTGGGGGTGGGCACAACCTCCCTATCCGCCCTGTTCTGTTCGTGACAGGGGAAGGTGCCCCAACCCCCTGATCGGCCCTGCTCTGTGTGTGACAGGGTGCGACGCCCCGACCCCCCCCCCCCCATGGGCCTTGCTCTGTGTGTGATGGGGTGGAGCTGCAACCTCCCCATCGGCCCTGCCCTGAGTGTGACAGGGGGGAGTGCCCCAACTCCCCTATCGGCCCTACTCTGTGCGTGACAGGGGGGAGCTCCCCAACCCCCTGATCGGCCCTGCTCTGTGGGTGACAGGGGGTGGCACCGCAACCTCCCCATCGACCCTGCCTTGAGTGTGACAGGGGGCGGCACCCCAACCCCCCAATCGGCCCTACCCTGAGCATGACTGGGGGTGGCATTGCAACCTCTCAATCCGCCCTGCTCTGTGCATGACAGGGGCGGTGCCCCAAATCCACAATCGGCCCTGCTCTGAGCCCAACCAGGGGCTGCACCTAGGGATTGGGCCTGCCCTCTGCCACCCGGGAGCAGGCCTAAGCCAGCAGGTCATTATCTCCCGAGGGGTCCCAGACTGTGAGAGGGCACAAGTGGGGCTGAGGGACACCCCCTCCCCCCTGCCAGTGCACAAATTTTTGTGTACCGGGCCTCTAGTACACTAATAAAAGAGAAACATGCAAATTGGTGTCACTCCGCTACACCCACTAGCCAATCAGAGTGACTATGTAAATTAACCCAACAAAGATGGCGGTTAATTTGCATACACAGGCTTGGAGTGAAGACTGAAGACTGAAGTCTGAAGAGGCTTGGCTTCTCCGCTGCGGCCGGACCAAAGGCCTGGGACCCGGGTGCTGGAGGAAAACCGGTGCCGGCAGCCAGGGGAAGGAAGGCCAGTTGCGCGAATCTTTGTGCAACGGGCTTCTAATATGTATAACCAAGAAGTTCACAAATCAGTGGAAATATAAAAGATTGTAATGGCTATAAGTAAAGGTATGGAGAAGACATTGTATAACTATATAGGCATGACATTTTAAATTTTTAATCAGTTTCATTGATATATAATTAAAATATAATAAAATTCATTAATTTTCAGAGTGGTTAGATGAGTTTTGTCAGTACATGTAGTTGTGTATTTACCAGCAGAATCTAGATTTAGAACATTTTGATCCCTTCAAAAAGTTTCCTATGTCCCTATATCAATCCCCTCTTCCATTCCCAGCCCTTGGCAACCATGGATCTACTTTCTGTCACTACTTTTACTTTTTCTAGAATTTCATATAAACAGAATCATACAGTGAGTGGTCTTTGTTTCTGGCTTCTTTCACTTAGCATAATACTATTGCGATTTACCCATGTTGTTGCATGCATCTGCAGTTTTTTGCTTTTTTATTGCCTAGTAGTACTCAATTGTATGGATATACCACAATTTATCTATTCACATTAATGAACATCTGAGTTGTTTCTCATTTTTTTCCTTTCATTTTTTAAAATATATTTTTATTGATTTCAGAGAGGCAGGGGAGGGATATAGAAACATCAATGATGAGAGAGAATCATTGATTGGCTGCCTCCTGCACACCCCCGCCGGGGAATTGAGCCTACAACTTGGGCATGTGCCCTTGACCAGAATCAAACCTGGGACCTTTCAGTCCTCAGGCTGACACTCTAGCCACCGAGCCAAACCAGCTAGAGCTCCTTTCATTTTTAATTGATTTTTTCTTATGGTAAAATATATGTAACAAAGTTTATTTTAACCATTTTAAAGTATACAGTTCAGTGGCATTAATTACATTCACAATGCTGTGTAACTACCACCACTACCTATTTCCAAAAATTTCCATAACCCTAAACAATAACTCTGTAACCACTAAACAGTAACTTCCCATTCCCCCCTCCCTACAGTCCTTGGTGATCTCTAATCTTTCTAGTTCTATGAGTTTGCCTATTCTGTATATTTCATATATATATATGTGGAATCATACATATTTGTCTTTTAGGGTCTGGCTTATTTCATTTTTCACAGTTCGTTCAAGTTCTAGCATGTAACAGAACTGCATTCCTTTTTATGGCTGAATAATATAGTTATTCATGTATGTATATACACATTCATCTGTTGGTGGACACTTAGGATGTTTTCGTATTTCTAATTTTTAGTTATGAATAAAGCTGCTATGGACATTCAAGTACTAGTCTCTATGTGGACAGATGTTTTCATTACTCTTGGATAAATATGTAGAAGTGGAATTACGTGATCATTCGGTAAGTGAATGTTTAACCTTATAAGAAACTGCCAAGTTTATTTCCCAAGTGGTGGTACCATTTGCATTCTTACCAGGTCTCTCTGGGCGTTCCAGTTGCTCCACATCCTCACTGACACTTGGTATGGTCCAACTTTTTAACTATCACAATTCCAGTGGGTGTGTAGTAGGATCTTATTTTGGTTTTAATTTGCATTTTCCTGTGTTAATCATGTTGGGTATCTTTTCGTGTTCTTAGTTGTCATTTAAATATATATATTTTTTGTGAGATGAAACAAAGTATTCAAATATTTTCCCCATTTTTTAATCATGGTTTGTCTTCTTATTATAGAGTTTTAGATATACGTCCTTTGTCAATGTTATGTATTCACATTCCAATACATTTTCACAAAATGTATATTGTATTTTCTCCCAGCCTGTGGTTTGCTTCTTCATGTCCTTAATGATGTCTTTTGAAGGGCAACATTTAAAAAAATGTTTTTATTGATTTCAGAGAGAGAAGGATAGGGGGATAGAGAGATAGAAACATTGATGTGAATAGATCAATTGTGGTATATCCATACAATTGTATACTACTAGGCAATAAAAAACAAAAAACCTCAATAGTATTATGCTAAGTGAAAGAAGCCAGAAACAAAGACTACTCACTGTATGATGGGATGAGGAGAATGTGTGTATGAGTCGAAGTTGGCAGAAAATGGAGCAATTAAACCCTATCCATTGGGGGATATTTATAAGAGGCTGAGTTTTTAAGCACGATCCTTGGTTCTTCTGTCCGACCCTGGGAGGTGAAGTATCTGTGTCTGTCTTCCCCACCCCATGCTCCCAGTAGCAGAGCTACCATGACCCTCCTCCCTTCGTTCCAGGACACTGTGCTCTCCCTGCAGGATGGCATGCTCAAGGACCTGCTCCCGCATCCTGGGGCTGAGCCTCGGGACTACAGCCCTGTTTGCTGCTGGGGCCAACACGGTGCTCCTCTTTCCTAACTGGGATGTGACCTACCTGTTGAGGGGCCTCATTGGCAAGCATGCCATGCTGGGCTCTGGGCTCTGGGGAGGAGGCCTCATGGTAAGTGTCCTGGGTTCTCTGAGCGAGAACTCCCAAAGTGCCCCCGAGGGATGAAGCAGGGAGGTGAAGGGGGAGGAGTGTTTTGATTCCTTGCAAATCAGTTTGACCTAATAAGCTGGTCTGGAGTCTATAGCAACTCCAAAGGATAGAAGAGTCTAGGACAGCGGTTCTCAACCTGTGGGTCGCGACCCCTTTGGGGGGTCGAACGACCCTTTCACAGGGGTCGCCTAAGACCATTGGAAAACACATATATAATTACATATTGTTTTTGTGATTAATCACTATGCTTTAATTATGTTCAATTTGTAACAATGAAAATACATCCTGCATATCAGATATTTACATTACGATCCATAACAGTAGCAAAATTACAGTTATGAAGTAGCAACGAAAATAATTTTATGGTTGGGGGTCACCACGACATGAGGAACTGCATTAAAGGGTCGCGGCATTAGGAAGGTTGAGAACCACTGGTCTAGGAAGACTTGCTGGATTTTGGACTAGGCATACTAGGTGTGAATGTTGCCGTCAACAGAGTCAGGGCAGGCTAGTCATCCAAACCTGGGCCCTGACAGGCAAAACCAAACCCTCTGGGAAAGAGAGGATAATCAAGTCCCCGGGAGGTGCCCAACCACGCTGGTGCAACAGCCACAGGTGGCGGCAAGAAGTGTCCATTACCCAGTCTCGTCCTAACGCTCTTTCTCCTCTCCCAGGTACTCACTGCAGCCACCCTCATCTCCTTGATGGGCTGGCGATACGGCTGCTTCAGTAAGAGTGGGCCCTGCCGAAGCGTAAGCACCAGACTTCACTCTTCTAATACCTAGAACGTCCCTACATCCCATTACTTCAGAGGCCAAGTGGTAAAAAGGCAATTTTGGTCTTGGGGTTTGAAGTCAGGTCCTGGTCATGCCCCTTAATCACTCTAAGCTCTTGGGCAAGTGGCTTAACTTTCCTGAGCCTCAGGTCCTCATCTGTAAAACGGGGGTTAACAGAATCAAGTCAATGACCCTGTTATTTAACTAACCATAAATGTTGTAATGAACCATGAATGTCTATACAAATGTGAGAACTGTTGTTATTAATTTTTTACCTTATTGAACAATATGAACATGAGTTATGTACATTGCAATCATGTTGTTTTATAATTTTAATATATTTTTATTGATTTCAGAGAGGAAATTGAGAGGTAGAGAGAGAGATAGAAACATCAATGATGAGAGAGAGAGAATCATTGATTGGCTGCCTCCTGCACGCCCCTGACTGGGGATCGAGCCCGCAACCCGGGCATGTGCCGTTGACTGGAATTGAACCTGGGACTCTTTCAGTCCGCAGGCTGACACTCTATCCACTGAGCCAAACCAGCTAGGGCAGTGGTCGGCAAACTCATTAGTCAACAGAGCTAAATATCAACAGTACAACGATTGAAATTTCTTTTTTTTTTTTAATATATTTTATTGATTTTTTACAGAGAGGAAGGGAGAGGGATAGAGAATTAGAAACATTGATGAGAGAGAAACATCGATCAGCTGCCTCCTGCACATCTCCCACTGGGGATATGCCGGCAACCCAGGTACATGCCCTTGACTGGAATCGAACCTGGGACCTTTCAGTCCGCAGGCTGACGCTCTATCCACTGAGCCAAACCAGTCTCGGTGAAATTTCTTTTGAGAGCCAAATTTTTTAAACTTAAACTATATAGGTAGGTACATTAAGTTATTAACTTAATTAGGGTACTCCTAAGCTGGCCTTTGCTAAAAACGTCCTCAATCTGATTGAGGTACGTTTGCTGAGGTTGACCCCTTCCAACTCTCCCATCCACACTCATCTTGTATACTTGTTTCGTCTATCTCCTTTCCGAAAACCGACTTCTGTGCATGGGCCATGAAGTTTCAATCGCACGTGGTATTTTGTGGAAAAGCCACACTCAAGGGGCCAAAGAGCCGCATGTGGCTCACGAGCCGCGGTTTGCCGACCACTGAGCTAGGGCATAATCATGTGTTTTTGAAAGAAAATTTCTTGCCTATTTTGTTTAAATTTTTCTGTGAGCTGGAAGGTTCTCCAGAGATCATCTAAAGACTAGATTCTAGTCTAACCTCTCCATTTTACAGATAATGAAACTGAGGCCCAAATACTACTGTAATTGCACTTTATTAATCACAGTAGCATCTATATTTATTTGAAAACTCTGTTTTCTTACACATTATGTTGCCTATTCATTCTCAGACACGTGGATTGGTGGCCTCCTTACAGTAACCCCACAGCCTACTTGGTATCTGCCACCTATATAGTGGGAACCCCCTGATTCAGAATTACATGCTAAAGAATTAAATATAAGCACCCACACATTTCACTCACTGTCTGTTCTCAGTCACATCTGTTTTCCCCTAAGGGAATGGTTCTCAGGTTGAGCTACACCAGAACCCTCACAAGGTCTGTTAAAACACCAGTTGCTGGGTCCCCCCCTGTACCCCTCTCCCCGCCCGCCAGCGCCCCCCACCCTCCCCCCCGAATTTCTGATTCAGTAGGCCTGGGGTGGAGAGGGAAATTTTGCATTGCTAACAAGTTTCCAGGTGAGGTGATTGACGCTGCTGGGACAGGGACCACATTTTGAGAATTACTGTTCTAGGCTTACATCAGAGTAATTAATCTTGAATCTTTTAACTTAGAGTCAAAGCTTACCACGCACCTGGCCCTGCCTGGGTAGCTCAGTTGATTAGAGCACTGTCCTGATACACCAAGGCTGTGGGTTTGATCTCAGGTCAGGGTATATACAAGAATCAACCAATTAGTGCATAAATAAGTGGAACAATATAAACCTCTCTCTCTCTCTCTCTCTCTCTCTCTCTCTCTCTCTCTCTCTCTCTCTCCTTCCCCCCTCCCCTCCCTCCCTCCCTCCCCCTCTCTCAAATTGATAAAAACAAACAAACAAAACCTTTCTCTGTGCCCTCCCAAGCTTCAAACCAGCTTGACATCAGTGGGGGAAAAACTATGATTCTGTATAAAAAACTATTTATACGTGGTTTTGTAATTTTAAAATATGTATTCTTTGGAAAGGAGAATAAAAGATTTGGTATCCTGGGAAAGAAGACAATTTGGAAGCGAGCTAAAATCCTGCCATAAAATAAACTCATTGCTCTCTTTGGGGGGGAGAGCAGTGTACAGACGAGAAAAGGACAGTGACAGACCGGTGTCATTTCAGAGTCGACTGCTGTTTGTCTGTTTCTCTTCTCCTCTGTCCCTGACTCCCTCCTTCCCTGCTTCCTCCCTCCCTCCCTCCCTTTCATGCTTGATTTGAACAAGACGGGAATCGGGGATGGGATGGGAGGAAATACAGCTTTGCCTTAAAAGAGTCAGAAGAGGGCAAAGGACAATCCGACTCTTTAACGCAGAGGCTGAATGACTGTGTGTGAAACACTGAAAGGTGTGAAAGAGCAACACTGATCAGTTGCCTCCTATACTGATCAATGCCTCAACCGGGATCCAACCCGCAGCCCGGTGTGTGCCCTGACCGGGAATTGAGCCCACAGTGGGCGTGCAGGACGATGCTCCAGCCAACTGGACCACACCGGTCAGGGCTGAGCTTAAGAGCTGTTGATGCCAACCTGTTGAGACGGTCCAAGGGCCTGCGGACACAGGCAGATCCAGGTTCAAGTGCCAGTGTGCCCCCTTCTCAGTTCTTTCTCTTCCACCCCTTCCTAGCTCTACCCTGTGACCCCTCAGCAGCCACCCTTCCTTGGTCAAGCTTGAAAGGAGGTGCCACGGGTGGGAGTAGCCCCGTGTGATATCATGGAGACAGCCTGAGCACCAGAGAAGTTTCCAGGTGGCCCCACAAGTCACCTAGTCACGACCCCAACTCAGACTCACTGTTTCTTTTCTTTTTTGTTAATCCTCAATGGAGGATATTTTTTCCATTAATTTTAGAGAGAGTGGAAAGGACAGGAGAGGTGGAGAGAGGAGAGAGAGAGAGAGAGAGAGAGAGAGAGAGCGTGCCACATCAAGTGGTTGCCTCCCTCACATGCTCATCCAACCAGGGAGGGGAACCCGCATCCCAGGTACATGGCTTTGACTGGAATTGAACCCGCTACCCTCTGCTTGGCGGCTGATGCTCTAACCACGATCCATGCCAGCCAGGGCTCACTATTTTTTCTCTCTCTCTGTAGATGCTCGCTGCTCTATTATCAAGTGGCCTGGCTTTGCTTGGAGCCTTGATTTGCTTTATTACTTCTGGAGTAGCCCTGAAAGATGGTCCATTTTGCATGTTCGATGTCTCATCCTTCAACCAGACGCAAGCTTGGAAATATGGTTACCCATTCAAAGACCTACACGACAGGTAAATGGATGGAGACTTGAATGAATTTTCAGCCTTTTCAGAGAAAGAGAGAGATTGGGGGTGAGGGGGGAAGGAGAGTGGGAGAGAAAGAGAGAGACTACAAACTCCTTTTGGTGATGCATTCTAGCATCTCACTCCTCTGATGCTCAAACATTGCAAATGCAGCAACAATAGTTACCCTCAAGAATGAGTCTAGGCTTGTGACCTGAGCTGGGGAGGCTCCGGCTGTCTGCTGAGGTTGCTTATTTGGCATTTCTTACTTGTTCCTTGTCTCTTTATTTGTGGGAACAGGAATTATTTGTATGACCATTCCCTCTGGAACTCTGTCTGCCTGGAGCCTCTGAAGGCTGTCATTTGGCACGTGTCCTTCTTCTCCGCTCTCCTGTGCATCAGCCTCCTCCAGGTTCTCCTGGTGGTCACCCACTTCTTCAACGCCTTCCTGGGCCTTTTCTGCAGCCTCTGTGAGAAGCCATAGGCAATGCCACTTCACGGACACGGCTTCCATCAGAAACTGCCTTGAATCCTTTCTGCAACTAGGGTCCTCATCTGTAAAATGACCCTAGTCACCTTGATCTTGGACTCCTGGTTCGTAGGTCGAGGCTCAACCACTGAGCCACACGGGCAGGGCACGTATCAATCACAAACAGACTTCCCTTTTAGGTATTCCTGTGGTAATTATAGCAATAATAATTCCTTGCAAGTATGTTGCATGATATTATGCATTTTAAATCACATTGTAAACTGCATGACATATTAATAGAAGGAATAATTGTCATTTTTATTGTGTAAGAACTTAGTCCATAAAATGTCCTCCAGCCATGATCTCATTTCAGCTTAACAACCCCATAAAAGTTGCCACATGTAACCCATAGAGAAGTTAAGGCTCCTACAGGATAATGGACTTGCTTCCCTAGAGCACTCAGTAGGTTCAGGTGAAGTCAGTACTTGAGCCCCTATCTTCTAAATTCATCAGTAGTTATGGACTAAACTGTATGTCCCTACCTCCCGCCCACCCCCTGCCGCCCCAAACTCACAGGTTGAAGCCCTAACCCCCAATGTGACTTTATTTGGAGATAGGACCTTTACGGAGCTAATTAAGGTTAAACAAGGTCATAAGGGAAGGACTCTAATCCAGGAGGACTGACATCCTTATAAGAAGGGGATGAGATACCAGATCTCTCTCTACATGAGCACCAGAGAAAAGGACATGGAGGACATAGCTAGAAGGTTGCCAACTGCAAGCCAAGGAGAAAGGCCTCAGACACCAACCTTGTTAGCACCTTGATCTTGGACGCCCAGCCTCCAGAAAATAAATTTCTGTTGTTAAAGCCACCCAGTCTGTGGTGTTTTGTCACAGCGCCCTGAGCTGGTTAACCCCCCAGTGTTCCTTTCACTGGCGTCAGAGCAGTTCAGTAAGTGCTATACACTGGGCATACACTGTGCCCCTGACATTCCGGCTGTGCATGCGGTCAGGGGTCTGATGCTCACTAGCTGTGTATCTTTGGACCTCTATGGGTCTCAGGGTTCATGTCAGTTTATTTTAAAAATATTTTTTTATTAATTTCAGAGAAGAAGGGAGAGGGAGAGAGATGGAAACATCACTGATGAGAGAGACTCATTGATCGGCTGCCTCCTGCATGGTCCCTACAGGGGACCGAGGCTGCAACCCCGGCATGTGCCTGAAAGGTTCGGCGTGGGCCGGGGTTGCGCACCTATGACATGAGGCCATAATGTATCAAAAAGGATTTTATTCCCCAACACCTGAGTGCAGGTGGGCTGAGACAGAAAGGCATCAGCGAAGAGGGCCGCTCTGCTGACCTAAGGGTCCGGTCCGTCCTTGGTTCCTCCCATGCCAGGTGTCTTCTGGTTATCGGAGCTATGCTGTGCTCAAGGCTGCAGCTTTCTGCAAGATGTCTGATAAGCACAATAAGTTTTTCTCTGCCCTGGTTTATTCTCTTCAACCCTTTCAGTGCCCTGACTGAGAACTCAACAGTGACCTCCTGGTTCTTAGGTCGAGGCTCAACCACTGAGCCACACGGGCAGGGCACGTGTCAATTTCTTAAGATTGTGAAGCGGTTAATAAGAGCTAGTGCGTAATAAAATATTTTGTAAACCAAGGCAGAACTACATCAATTTGGGCCGAAACTACAGTCCGGCGTTCTTGGCCGGGTCTGCCCAGCAGCGGTGCGCAGGCGCGGGGAAGAGCCCTCGGAGGAGGGGGAGCCGCTCAGCCGAGTGTGCGCGCGGCCCGCACACGTCACCGCCGAGGGCGGCCCTGTTGCCTTGGCGACGGTTTCGCGGCTCAGGGCCACAACCAGCAGCTCCTCATCGCGAGACCCGCCGGGCCGAGAAGCCCCGGCCATGGCTTCGTCGGGGGCTGTGTCCGTCTCCGTGGGTGCGTCCGTCTCTGGGACAGAGGGGACGCTTGAGGTTGACAAGATCTCTGGGAAGTCCGAGAACACCTATATTCTGCGGCCCGTTTTCCAGCAAAGGCGGGTACAGGACGGGTTGCGGCGGGGCGACCTGCGGGACTGCTGGGCCGGGCAGGCAGAGCTCGCCGGGAAGCCTGGGTGTCGGGCAGGATCCCGGGGAGAGGGAGGCGGGGGAGCAGCGGGCTGGGGCTGGGGAGGGGCGGGGCGGGGCTGACGAGGGAGGGGCGGGGCTGGGGCGGGGCTGAAGAGGAAGGGGCGGAGCTGACGAGGGAGGGGAGGGGCTGTAGAGGGAGGAGCTGGTCGGGGGAGGGCGGGGCTGTTCTTCTTGGCTTCAGCTGCAGGGGGCAGCAGAGGACCCGACCTGCAGTTGTAGTGTTAGAGCTCTGCAGCGCTTAAGGTTAGCACAGCGCGGGTGGTTGGCTCTGAATCTAGGCGACCCAGGACGTGAACACAGGAAAAGGAGGTGGATGGAAAAGAGAGGAGCAGAAAACAAGCGGCTTGGCTTAACCGGTTTGGCTCAGTGGATAGGGCGGCGGCCTGTGGACTGAAGGGTCCCAGGTTCGATTCTCGTCAAGGGCCTATACCTTGGTTGCGGGCACATCCCCAGTAGGGGGTGTGCGGGGGGCAGCTGATTGGTGTTTCTCACTGATGTTTCTAACTCTCTCTCTCCCTTCCTCTCTGTAAAAAAATCAATAAAATATATTTTTGAAAAGAGACATTACTTAAAAGAAAAAAAGAAAACAAGCGGCTTGCGTCGAATGTCATTCAGCCGAATTTAGAAGTTTACTGTGTGCATACGTGTGCCAGAATAGCTTACTTTTCTGCAGGGCAGGGGACCTGAATGTATGTGGAGGCCCAAGCACACAGTCTAGTGCTGAGGACAGTCTGCTATCTGCTACACCTGTGGGATACATCACTAACTTTATTTTCACAAGGTTCCCAAGCTCTTTCTCTGTTGCTTAAAATCAGATTGCTGAATCAAATATTTGGCAAATATTGGAAGCCAGGAATTTTGATTATAATGTGATAAACACTGGTGAGTAGAATGGATACAAAAAAGAGATATGTTCAGTTATTTTTGTAAAGTTTTCTAAAAGCATAGAATGACATTCACCAGTGTTTCTGCTGTAAAACAGTGCAGAACATGATTCACAAAAAATATGTTATATAAGAATAATCCTATTAAATTATTTCTGACTTGTTTGAAGAAAACTTTTAACATTTACTGAGAATGGAAAAGGCTTAAGAGAAAAGCCAGATATAGTATGTTTGTTAATAGGGAGACCACATTTTGAACAGATCAAATCCTGTAAATTTGTCAATGATTCCAAAGTTCATCTGTGAGAATAAGCAGGCAGAAGACTAAAGAAAATACTGTTAAAATGTAATAAGGGGCCACTAGTACTACCAAATATTAAACCACATTATAAACTCAAAACTTAAAACATTCTGATAACTTGGCACATGATAGACAAATCAGCTATAGACTATCTAGCACAGAAAAGGAACTTAGTGTTATAATATACTAGAGGCCCGGTGCTGGGCACTGGTGGGGTCCCTCAGCCTGGCCTGCAGGGATTAGGCGGAAACCGGCTCTTTGACATCCTCCGAGGGTCCCGGATTGCATGTCCCAGATTGCGAGAGGGCTCAGGCCAGGCCGAAGGACCCCACTGGTGCACCATCAGGGCGGGGGAGGAACTGCGGGAGGGCTCCAGGGCGCCCCAGGGCATATCTGGCCCATCTAGCCCAGTTTCAATTGGCCAGACCCCAGCAGCAAGCTAACCTACTGGTTGGAGCATCTGCCCCCTGGTGGTCAGTGCGCATCATAGTGACTGGTCGAACAGTTGAATGGATGGTCGGATACTTAGCATATTAGGCTTTTATTATATAGGATGATAAATACAACTAAAATGCTAGTGGCATTGTTAAGGTGGTGGCATTAGGGAAGATTTTTTTTTTCCTCTGTCTTCCTTTCTTCAATAATCCATTTCTTCAAAAAATTATTGTCTACTGAGTGCTGGGTGCTGCTCTAAGAAATAAGGACATACCAGTGAACAAAACAAATAAAAAATCCCTACCCTCATGGAACTTATAGTCTATCTAGGTAAAAGGACAATAAAGAAGATAAATAAATTAACCATATAGTGTATCAGATAGTAATAAGTACCAGGAAGGGAGATATAAAGTGAAATAGTAAGAGGGTGGTTTGAAGTTTTAGAGAGGGTGACTAGGAAAAGTGATTTTTTAAAAAATATATATTTTTATTGATTTCAGAGAGGAAGGGAGAGATAGAAACATCAATGATGAGAGAGAATCCTTGATCAGCTGCCTCCTACACGCCCCACACTGGGGATCAAGCTCACAACCCGGGCATGTCCCCTAACCAGGAATGAACCTTGACCTCCTGGTTCATAGGTCAGTGCTCAACCACTGAGCCATGCCGGCTGGGTGGAAAAGTGACTTTTGAATAAAGACTTGAAAGAAGTGAGGGAGTTAGCTATGCATAAAAGGAGGATTTGGAGTTCAGGCAGAAGTTAACAGTAAGTACAGTAGCTCTGAAGTTTGCATGCCTGGTGTGGTTAAAGAGCATAGTGAAGGCCAGTGGGGCCTGAGTGGAGAGAACTAGGAGGAAAGTGGTAGGGAACAAGGTCGCAG
This sequence comes from Myotis nattereri, assembly GCF_964212035.1. Lineage (NCBI taxonomy): Eukaryota > Metazoa > Chordata > Mammalia > Chiroptera > Vespertilionidae > Myotis > Myotis nattereri. The sequence continues at coordinate 53,979,847 of NC_138077.1, forward strand.
AGTTTTGTAGGGTAGAGCATATGGGACCTTGCAGATCACAGTTAGGATATCGCTTTTACTCTGATGTAGGAACTGTGTGGGGTGTTTGGCATAGAGGAGTGTCATGATTTGGCACAGAGTTTAACAGGATCAGTCCAGTTGCTGTGTTGAGAACAGGATTTGGGGACAAAGGCAGACACAGAGAGACTGGTTAGGAGGTCATTGTAGTCCAGGCAAGAAGTAATGGTAGCTTGGAGCAAGGTGGTGACGGTTGGTGAGAATGAATTTTAGATTATTTTGAAGGTAGAACTGATAAGATTTGCTTATTAATGGGATACGGGCTGTGAGAGAGAAAAGTAACAAGACTGACACCAAATTTTGTGGCTTCAGCACCTGGAAGACTGGAGGTGACTGCAGGAGGACCTAGTGTGGGGAAAGGAGTCAATGAGAAGCTCAGTGTTGGATGTTTACATTTGCGTTGCCTACTAGACATCCAGATGGAATAGGTGTTGGAATATGTGGTCTGGAGTTCAGGGGAGAGAGAAGACTTATTTTCTTTATTCGTTTTTTTAATTACTTTTATAATAAACAATATGAAAAAGGATGAAATGGTTCTAATGACAGAGAGCTAGAGGATGTTGAGCTGGGAAGGTAAGCTGGGGTTTTGGAGTTACCAATTAGATGTTTAAACCGTCTCGTTCAGGTTCAGACCCTCCGTGGTTAAAGACTGCATCCATGCTGTGCTCAAGGAGGAGCTGGCAACCGCTGAGTACTCTCCAGAAGAAACACCTCTGCTCACAAAGCGCCTATCAGAAACGATTAAAGATAAATTAAAAGGTAAGAATGGTGATCATTAGAAATGACTTGTTCCCTTCAAACATTCAATTTTACCCATCTGTCTCCTTCCCCATCTTTACACAAAGGACATAAGCTGTGGATTCTATTAAAGACACATTTTTCTTTAATGTCTAGTCTCCTCAATTATATGGTAACTTTTTATATGTAGTTTTTTGCAGATGATGGGAAAGAACAAAGATGTGAAATAAGACATTGTATGGAATCACTATCCAGGAAATCCAAATACGCAGAAAACCCAGGAAGTACAGGGGGTCCTTCCCCTGTACTAGTAATTCTTGGCTGTTTTCCCACCAAGATATCAGTTCCTCAGCCTGCCATTCACTACCCTACTCAACCCTCTACTACTGCCAAACTCTACATGTGCAGAGCAAATCTTGTGCTTTACTTACCGTTTTTTATCTTTCTCTCTCTTATTAATAATGTTATACCATCTGGCCCTGGCAGGTGTGGGTCAGTGGTTGAGAGTTTATCTGTGAACTAGGAGGTCATTAGTTTGATTCTGGGTCAAGGCACATTCCCAGGTTGTGGGCCCGATCCCCAGTGTGGGGCGTGCAGGAGGCAGCTAACCAATGATTCTCATCATTGATGTTTCTATCTCTCTCTCTCCCTTTCCCTTCTTCTCTGAAACTAGTAAAAATGTATTTTTTTAAAAAAAATTTTTATACCATCTGAAAAGCCCTCTCTTTTTAGCTATCCTTTTTAAAAAATATCACTCTTTGGAAAGAAGAAATATCTTCGTAATAATAATACATTTTCATTATAATTAACCTGGACTATACAGTAGTGTGCCCTTATTTGGGGGGATATGTTCTAAACTCCTCTTGGATGCTTGAAACCAATGATAGTACCAAACCCTATATATACTATGTTTTTTCCTGTACATACATACTTGCGATAAAGTTTAACTTATAACTCAGGCACTATAAGATTAACATAATAAAATAGAATGATTATATTAGTTAAAAAGGGAAAACTTTGTTCTGTATATTTTGTTACCTTTTACAGAATAATAAAAGAAGGACATGAAAACCATGAAAAAAATAGAATGATTATAACAATATATATTGTAATGAAAGTTACATGAATGTGGTGTCTTTCTCTCAAAACATCTTACTGTGTTGCATTCACCTTTTCATTTAAAGGAAGCACTTTACGGCTTCCCTTTGGCATATCCAAATTGCCAGCATCACTACTCTTGTGCTTTGGGGCTATCATTTAAGTAAAATAAGTCAATTGAATACAAGCACTGCAATACCTATACAGTGGATCTGATAACTGAGACGGCTACTGAGTGACTAAAGGGTGGGTATTGAATACAGAATGTGGACAAAGGAATGATTCAAGGCCTGGGTGGGACAGAATGGGTCAGTGTGCGATTTCTTTTTTTTTTTTTTTAAATATATTTTTATTGATTTTTTTACAGAGAGGAAGGGAGAAAGATAGAGAGCCAGAAACATCGATGAGAGAGAAACATCGATCAGCTGCCTCCTGCACACCTCCCACGGGGGATGTGCCCGCAACCCAGGCACATGCCCTTGACCGGAATCGAACCTGGGACCTTTCAGTCCGCAGGCCGACGCTCTATCCACTGAGCCAAACCGGTTTCGGCAGTGTGCGATTTCATCATGCTATTCAGATGGGTCCACAATTTCAAACTTATGAATTGTGTATTTCTGGAATTTTCCATTTGATATTATCTACTGCAATTGACAGGGAAATTGAAACTGCGGGAAGCAAAACTGCAGATAAGCGGGGACTACTGTATAGACACATTTTTTAAAAAGTATAAAAATTTTAATTACTTAATGGTAAATACTATTTAATATTTTGGTGTCTTAATTTTTTTGAAATGAAAAAAAATAAAAAAGTATAAAAAATATTCTATGTATTTTCATCACCCATATTAATTGTTAGTATATTAGCATTTTCTTTAAATTTTAATGAAAATTCACTGTTAAAATTATTGTTAAAAATACATGCTCATTTGCCCGGTCTGGTGGCTCAGTTGGTTGGAGAGAAAGAAACATCAATGTGAGAAACACTGATGGGTTGCCTCCTGTACACTCCCTGATCTAGAATTGAACCTGCAACTTTTTTTGGTACATGGGACCATGCTCCAACCAATTGAGCAACCTGACCAGGGCCTATGTGCAGTGTTTTTTAAAAAAATAGCTTGGGCTCTAACTTCTTCTGAGATTTTGTTAAGTATCCTTAATTAGGGTTCATGTCCCACGTGGAAGGGCACCTGTTGTGTCCCGGTTGTTTGCCTAATCCTATATAATAAAAAGCTAATATGCAAATCTACTGAACAGCAGAACGACTGGTCATTATGATGCATACTGACCACCAGGGGGCAGATGCTTAACACAGGAGCTTCCCCTGGTGGTCAGTGTGCTCCCACAGTGGGAGCACCACTCAGCCAGAAGCCGGGCTCACAGCAGCAGTGGTGGCGGGAGCCTCTCCTGCCTCTGCGGCAGTGCTAAGGATGTCCGACTGATGGCTTAGGCCCACTCCCCGCCTAAGCCATCAATCAGACATCCCCCGAGGGCTCCCGGATTGCGAGAGGGTGCAGGCCAGGCTGAGGGGAACACCCCCCCCCCCCAAGTGAATGAATTTCGTGCACTGGGCCTCTAGTTTACTATATAATCCTGAAGCTTTTACTTTCATTAAAGAGAGTTAGCTCTGTTTCAACTTTGCCCATTTCACATTGTTGTTGTTGTTACTGTTTCCACTATTCACTGGTCAGAAACCAGGGAAGATAAACATATCCATTCAGCTTTCTTCTCTCCAGATTTGTTATTAGTGAGAATTTTCAGGATTTTGCTTGTATAAAGTTACATACTAAGCTTATAGTTAGGATTTGTCCTCAGGTCTCTCTGACTCCCAAACTTATCATCATACTCAGTAAGTGCTTGTAGACTGAATGCTTATGTTCTTTTCCAGGCAAATTTGCCTTCATTAAGTAATTTTACCATATATTTGCTTACAGATAACATTCTTATTTTTTTCTTTCTTTCTAGCAATGGGATTTGACCGATATAAAATGGTGGTGCAAGTAGTTATTGGAGAACAAAGAGGTGAAGGAGTATTGTGAGTAATTGGTTTTTCCTTCTTTTTAAAAAACATTTTTATTTATTTCAGAGAGGAAGAGATAGAAATATCAATGATGAGAGGGAATCATTGATTGGCTGCCTCCTGCACGTTGGGCTGAGCCCGCAACCCTGGCATGTGCCCTTGACTGGAATTGAACCTGGGGCCCTTAGGTCCACAGGCCAACGCTCTATCCACTGAGCCAAACCAACTAGGGCATTGTTTTTCCTTCTTGATTTCATTCTTATGTTTCTTATGAGGTAGTCATCCTCTTCACAATTCAGTATGATTGTGTTTTGCAAGTGAGAGTAAAGGACAGTATAACAAAATGCAGCTGTGAACCCAAGAGATCTTGGTTCTGAACAGTGAGGTTGACAGTTTGGGTGAGCTTCATTGGGTAATTCACTTTTCATAGTATCTGTAGGCTGATAAGTGCTTTAGGGTTTATGCATATACCAGAGGCCCTGTACACGAATTTGTGCATGGATGGGGTCTGGTCAGCCCACCCCAGTCGGGGCCGATCAGGGCCGGCCGGTTGGGGGGAAGGTCTGCGGGAGGTTGGCCCACCCCCATTGGGCCAGTTGGCCAGCCTCAGTGCGTGTCATAGCGACCGGTCGTTTCGGTCGTTCTGGTGGTCCTGTCACTTAGCTTTTATATATATAGATGTTCCCAAAGAAAGTATGAGACTATGTATATATGTTTCCTCCCATATTCCTTATTTCCCAATTTTTGGTCCTACCATTATTCAAAATAAATTTATTTAAAATTGCCTGAGACCTCCTTATTAGCAAATCTAAAAGCTCTTTCTTAGCTCTTGTGTTTGCCTGGGCTTCTGTTTCTGAAAACTCACTCTGGTTTTATTGGCCTTGACGTCACTTGTCTAACTTGTTTCTCTCTTGTTTTTCTAACTGTTTCTCTTTTCTTCACTGGGTCCTCTTTATTCCCTCTATCCCCAGCTACGAGCTTTCTTCAAGGCTCAGTTCTTATTCTTCTGCTCTTCTATATGCTTCCTCAATGAGCTCATTCATTCTCCTGACCTCAAACTTTCATTTCTGTATGGATGATTTCAAAATATGTATTTCTTGTCTTTTCCCATGCACAAGTGTTAATCTCTTGTTTCCATTTGTAAACAGTGCCTAGTATAGTATCCTATATAATTAAAGGGTAATATGCAAATTGATCCTAATGACAGAACAACTGGGAATGACCGGTCGCTATGATGCGCACTGACCACCAGGGGGCAAACGCTCAATGCAGGAGGGAGCTCTGCTCAGCCACAAGCCAGGCTGATGGCTACATGTGCAGCAGTGGTGGCAAGAGCCCTCTCCCAAGGGCTCCTGGGCTGCCAGAGGGATGTCTGACTGCCAGCTTAGGCCCGATCCCTTGGGGAGCAGGCCTAAGCGGCAGGTGGACATCCCCCAAGGGGTCCTGGACTGCGAAAGGGCACAGGCCGGATTGAGGGATCCACCCCCCCCAACCCCCCCCCCCCCCCCCCCGCGGAGTGCAGGAATTTTTGTGCACTGGGCCTCTAGTTTTGTAAGAAAATGCTAAAATATTTGTTGAATGAATTAAAAAATACCTTGTAGATAATATCACTGAGAATTTTCACTATAGAATGTTAAATTTGAAAGGCACTACAGATATTTTCTAGTTCCCCTATTTTATGATGACACTTATGAGATTCAGCATGATTTGCCCGAAATTACAGATATGGCTGCTGTCAGGGTCACTAATAGAATTCAGACGCCTGACTCCTAGCACAGTACTCTTCACCATGGTGTTCTCTACCATTTGTTCAAAAGGCTTCAGGAGATTTTCTGACCACAGAGAGGCTCAGAAATACTTTACTATTCTGTCACCCCAGATTTAACATGTTAAGAGTTCCAAATTTCCTTTCCTTCCTCTCCTTAAATCAGCATGTCACTTTAACTTCTTTGTCTCTCACAGTATTACCAAGGTCCTACTGACTCAGGCTTCAAACTTTAGAGTCTACTTTTATCTTACGTAGTCATTACTCTCTCCCATTGCATGCACTATAATCTGGATGCCAGGAATACTTAGCAGCAGCCCCTTATCAGCACTCCTGGACTCTGATCTCCCCCCTCCACAATTCATTTTGCATACCACACCAATCTCCCAGGAGTACACCTTACTTTCTCTCCACAGACTCTATATAGAGTTTATTTCAAATCTTGTCAGGTAATAATTCCTTTAAATTGACTTGGTTAAATGTGATCAGGCTGAACTCTAAAGCATGGCATACAAGTCCTCCCTCTACCCCCCTGGTTCTAAAAATCTTATTGTCTAAAATTTCAAACATATGCAAGTGTAGGGACTGAGGAACTCCCATGGACTTATTACTTCGCTTGAAAGGTTATCAACACATACCTATGTTGTTTCATTTATATATCCACTACCCCCTCCAGTTTATTTTGAAGCAAATCCCAGTCATCATACCATTTCATCTGTAAATACAACAGTATATATGTCTAAACTATAAGGACCCTTTTTAAAAAAATATATTTTATTGATTTTTTACAGAGAGGAAGGGAGAGAGATAGAGAGTTAGAAACATCGATGAGAGAGAAACATCGATCAGCTGCCTCCTGCACATCTCCTACTGGGGATATGCCCGCAACCCAGGTACATGCCCTTGACCGGAATCGAACCTGGGACCCTTCAGTCCGCAGGCCGACGCTCTATCCACTGAGCCAAACCGGTTTCGGCAGGACCCTTTTAATATAATAAAATATCACATCTAAATATTGTTAGTCCTTAATATTGTAAAATATTCAATTAGCATTCAGATATCCCCAGTTGTTTCATATATATGTGTGTGTATGAGTGTTTGTCTGTCTGTATATATGTATTTTACAGTTGGTTCAAATTAGTATCCAGGCAAAGTCCACACATTATATTTGGTTGATAATCTCTTAAATTTCTCTTAATATATAACTTCTCTCCCTCTTTTTGCTCTTGCTCTGTCTTTTTTACCTTACCATTTATTTGTTGAAGAAATTGTGTTGTTTGTTTTATAGAGTGTCCTATCTATATTCTGGCATTTTCTGATTGTGGTGCCTGGTATTGTTTACTATGTCTTATATCTCCTCTTTCCTTGTAAATAAGTAGTTAGATGTAGTCTTAATCAGTTGGAGATTTGAGTTTTGGGCAAGAATATTACATAGGTATTTAGTATGCATCCTATTGTATCTCATCAGGAGGCAGAAAATGTCTGGTTGTCCGTTTTTTGTTAAGATTGATCATAGAGTTCAGATGTTGTCAGACAGATCCATCTATTGTAAAGTTCCCTATCAGCTTCACCATTAATAGTTTTAGCAGCTGTCCTAGATCCATTATTCATCAGAGGTTACAAAATAGTGCTCTTCTAATTCTACCATTGTTCTTTATTTATTTGCTGAAATTCTATTAAGAATGACTTTTCTTTCAACTGTTTCATTACAGTGAGGTTTAGCTTGTACAGGGAAGGAGGATAATTTTAATAATATTCAGAATAATGAATTGGTTCCCTAGCATCTTCCAGAGGTTACCAATGAGTCCTCTTTTTTTCTATCTATGAACCCATGGTTTTAAATATATTTGATGTGTTTAAATCCATTGTGGTTATTATCCTTATTGATGTCTAAATTGTCCCATCTTTTGCAATTAGTAGTACCTTCAAGTTAACTCCTGATTCTTTTTATTCCTTTTTAAATAAAACAGAAGGCGTATATCTCTTCTCAAAACATACTACACCAGGTAGCAGACCAAGCATGGAGTGGTGCCTTACTGGGGCCAAGGACGTAGGCTCCTCTGTCTTGTTGCTCTGCTTATTCTCCTTTACATGGTTGAAGATGGCTCAGTACTACTTTACATTCCTTAAGGAAAAGAGATAGAAAGAAATGTACATGCCCTTCCATTTGCAGCACTTTAAAGATATAATTACGCTGTCTTCCAGTTTCCATTGTTTCTGTTGAGATGTCAGCTTTAAGTCTTATTGTTCCTTTGGAGGTGATGTCTTTTTTCTTTCTAGCCACATTAGAATGTTTTCCTCATTGTTTTTTTTTTTTACTCTGGTGTATATGATTTTCTTCTTATTCATTAGCATGGGGTTCTCAGAGCCCATGGAATCTGTGCGCCACTGAATCTTGTTTGTATAAGCTTGGAGAAATTCTTAGTGTGTGGACAGAGCTGACTCCATCTTGAAATGAATCCACCTGCGTAGTTTCTGAGTGAATGATTCCAGACCTTTGACCTCTCTTCCCAGGACTCTGGAATGTGTCCAGAGGTTTCCATCTAGTCACAGAGCTTTCATTACTTCTTCCTCTGCAGCAAGAAGCTCCAGAAGTTACCTCTCTTAGTGCCCTCCAGCACCAGGGTCTGCTGGTGTCTGGCTTCTTTGTCCCCCCGGCCACCCATGCAGTCCTTTTGGAGCATGTAGGTCTGTCTCTGAGTGGGGATGAAAGATGGTGGTCTTGGAGGGGAAAGATGGAGATTTGACTGTTTTGCAGCCAGTCAAGACAAGTGTTTCCTGTAAATTCTCTATTAAAGCCTATTAACTCATAAACTGGACTTTTCAGTCTCATTCTTCGGTCTCTGCCCTTTAGGGCTGCTTTGCCTATATGGTCTTTTTATGGAACAGTTAGCTGTTATCTTTTTAAAAATAAACTTCTTATTTAGGATTGTTTTAGATTTGTAGAAAAGTTGGAGAAATAGTACAGATACTCCACATCTAGTTTCCTCTGTCATTAACATCCTACGTTAGTATAGTAGGATGTTAATGATACATTTGTCACAACTAATGAACCAGTATTGATGCATTATTATTAACTAGAGTCCATACTTAATTCTTTAGTTTTTACCTACTGTCCTTTTTCTGTTCTAGAATCTTATCTAGGATATCACATTTCATGTCTCTTTAGGGTCCTCTTGGCTATGACAGTTACTCAGACTCTCCTTGGTTTTGATGACCTTGACAGTTTTGAAAAGTCCTGGTTAGGTGTTATGTAGAAATTCCCTCAATTGGGATTTGTCCACTTGTGATTATCTAGGTTAATAGGTTCTTGGGAGGAAGATCACAGAGGTAAAGTGCTTTTGTTCATCGTAACATATCATATCAGGGTACATATTATCAACATGACATATTACCATTAATGTTAACCTTGCTCCGTGCCTCAGGGAATGTTTGTCAGGTTTTCCCTGTAAAATTACTCTTTCTTCCCCTTTCATACTATACAAAATCACTATGTGAAGCCCACAGTTATGGAGCAGGGAGCTATGCTCTACCTCCTTGAGGGCAGAGTAGCTACATAAATTATTTGGAAATTTTCAGCACAGATTTGTCTCTTTTTCTTCTATTTCTTTATTCAGTCATTTACTTATTTCAGTATGTACTCATGGATTTTTATACTGTGGATTATAATTCAGCATTACTTAATTTTGTTACTGAAAGTGTTCCAGCTTTGACCATTTGAGCTTTCAGTTGACTCCTGTGTCCCTTTGTCATACGCTACTGTTGTGATTTTTTTTGAGCACTTTCTTGCTTACTTGCACTATAAGATACTCCATAATTATTCATTCCCTCCCTAGCCTAGAATCAGCCACTTCTCCAAGGAGCCCTGGTTCATTTTATTGGAGAATAGCAGTAGAAACTAAGATCTGGGTGCCAGGTGTGGCCATTATCTTTTAAACTAGTGCTTCTGTTCTATTTGCTCTCTGCTCACCCCCACCCCCTTTTTAAAATTGTTTTTTTTAATATATATTTTATTGATTTTTTACAGAGAGGAAGGGAGAGAGATAGAGAGTTAGAAACATCAATGAGAGAGAAACATCGATCAGCTGCCTCCTGCACATCTCCTACGGGGATGTGCCCGCAACCCAGGTACATGCCCTTGACCGGAATCAAACCTGGGACCCTTCAGTCTGCAGGCCGACGCTCCATCCACTGAGCCAAACCGGTTTCGGCTTAAAATTGTTTTTATTGATTTCAGAAAGAAGGAAAATGGAGAGAAGGATAGAAACATCAATGATGAGAGAGAATCATTGATTAGCTGCCTCCTGCATGCCTCCCCTCCCCCTCCCCAGGGATTGAGCCCGCAACCCCGGGCATGTGCCCTTGACCAGAATCAAAATCGGGACCCTTTGTTCCGCCGCAGGCTGACACTCTGTCCATTGAGCCAAACCAGCCAGGGCTGGATATTTTTCTATTGACTTGTCTTTTAGTCGACTAATCTTCTTTTCTGTTGTGTCTAATCTGCTGTTAAAGCCACCTACTGAATTCTTAATTTCAGTTATTGTATTTTTCAGGCCCAGAATTTCCATTTAAATTTTTTTGTACATTCCAGTTTTTTGGTGAAATTCTTTATCTTTAATATATGTTATCTATCCTTCTTCTCTCCTCCCTTTTTACATTTTGGTCATAGCAGTCATTTTCTGCTAACTCTAATACATGGGTCAGGTGTGAGTCTGTTTCCATTGATTTTTTTTTTTCTTGATAATCCTTCATATGGCTCTATCTCTTGGCATGCCTAGTTTGAATCCTGGACATTGTGTTAAAAAACAACAACTTGCAGACCTCCAGATAATATTGTTTTCTTTTAGAGAGGGTTTACATTTCCTTTGCGATTCAGGTAGAGTATGGGCTGCTTACCTTAATCCAATCAGGTACTGAGCTGAGTTGAGGTTTTGTTGCAGTTTTGATAAAGCTCTATCTTCAGTTCTTCTTTCTTCTTATTCTTTTTCTCCTTCCCTGCCTCTGGCCAGACCCCACAATTTCATTTTGTACTGGGTCCTGCAAACTGTGTAGCTGGCCTCGTCACTGACACTCATATGATAGCCAAGCAACCTCAGTAGGACAAGGGTGTCACGGCTGTTACATCTTCTGCTATTATTGCTATTCTGCTATTATTACCACCATCTCCTCTGTGACTTGCACTGGAATAAGCCCTTAGCAATGTCATCCTATTCAGTCCTCGCAACCATTATACAAGGTAGGGCTTGTCCATTGGGTAGTTCTCTAACTTCTTTGGGTTTGTTTTCTCATCTGCGAAACAGATAATGCCCTCTTCACAAGGATATTGTGGGAATTAAGCATCCTTCTTTCTTGAGTGTAGCTCTCCAGGTTTCTCAACCAAGAGCCTGAAGCATTCATTGAACCCCACTCCAGCAAGTACTGACGTTTAGTGCTTGTTTTCTCAGCATAAAACTACTCTTCACTTTAGAGCCCTTTTCCTTGATGCATTAGTTTCCTATTGCTGCTGTAACAAATTACAAACCTGGTATCTTAAAACAGCACATATATATTATTTTACAGTTCTGGAGATCATAAATCAAAATGGGTTTCGCTGAGCTAAAATCAAAGGGTCGGCAGGGCTGTATCCCTCTGGAGGCTCGAGCAGAGAATCCATTCTCTTGCCTATTCCAGCTTATAGAGGCTGCCTGCATCCCTTAGCTCATCAACCTTTCCTCCCTCTGCAAAACCAGCAGCATACCATTCTCAAATCTCTCTCTGGCTCTGACCCACCTGCCTCCCTCTTTCTCTTATAAGGACCCTGTGATAACATTGAGCTCACCTGGGTAATCCATGCCACTCTCCCCATCCAAGATCCTTAGCTTAATCGTATACATGTAAAACCCTTTTAGCCATGTACTAGAACATACCCCTAGGTTCTGGGAGTTAGGTCATAGACCTGTTTGGTGAGAGGATATTACTGTTCCCACCACTCTTAGTTTTCTAGGTCCTGCTTACACAGCTTTAGAATTCAGCACATGTGAGGGGGAACCTACCATGTGATGTTAAAGCTTGGTTCTGCTCTCTCCTTTTTTACAGGGGATCTTGGTCCTTCAAGTCTCCAATTTTCTCTCTCTAGCCCTGTAATTTTATCGCTCTAGTCCAGCTGAGTAGTTGGTCTGTACCTGGACAAACCCATATTCTCAGCCTCTAGCTGTGTGCCTAGAGTTAGCAAATGCCCCAGGGAGAACTCCAGTGCAGCATATCAGTTTACCGCTGCCTCAGCGGGTCACCTCTGTGGAATTTTGGCTTCCCCAGTCCTGTTTGCTACAGCAGCTCTGATTCATTTTATCCAGTTTTTCTAATTGATCTGGGAGGGAGTGCTGAGCTGCTACAAACTGTTACATTGTATTATTTCTAAATCCTTTTGACACAACTTTATGAATATATATATATATACATATATATATATATATATATATATATATATATATATATATTCTTTTTTCTATACTTCAGGGTTTTGGTATGACCCAACTATTTCAGATTTATCTTTTTGTTATTGTTGTCAGTCCTTACCCGAGGATATTTTCTCCATTGGTTTTTAGAGAGAGTGGAAGGGAAGGGGAGAGACAGAGAGAAACATTGATGTAAGAGAGACACATCGATTGATTGGTTGCCTTCCACACACGCCATTATTGGGAAATGGTGTTGAGTCCACAATTTGGAGGCAATGATTGTGTTTTATGCATCTCTGTATCATTTGCACCTAGCACTTTGTTCATACATGATACTCAACAAATATTTGTTAATTTTAAAAAATTGATTTTCAGAGAGAGAGGAAGGGAGAGGGAGAGAGAGAAACATCGATGTGAGAGATGTGAGAGCCACACATTGACTGGCCACTTCCTGCATGCCCCCTATCGGGGATTGAGCGCACAACCTGGGCATGTGCCCTGACTGGGAATTGAACTGGCAACCTTTCCATGCACGGGACAATGCCCAACCAACACCCACACCAGCCAGGGCTAAATTTTTATATTTATGTCTTCACTTATTTCTGCTTCATGAAGTCTTCTTTCGTTTTTCTCTTCTCTAAATTCTCTAAATTTCTGTAGCACTACTACAGATTTAATTCAAATACTGTGCAACTCGGACTTGGAGGCTTGAACTAGATAGATATTACAGTCCCTTTTAAACATAATAACCTATAAGTTAGCACAATTATTCATTATCTTATTCTTTGATGTGTGTTAATTTTTTCACCTAATTGAGAATTGAGGATAGGGCTAGATTTTTCTCTTTCCAAACATATGGTAGTTGCTAAATAAATACTTGATTGGCCAATTAAGTAGATTGACTTTATTTCATATTGTTACTTTTGGAGCTTGGAATCAGAACTTTTTAAATGTGAAAAATATTAGGTTAGGGGGAGCTCTTCTGTGTAAAACTTAAAAAAAAAACTTTCAAAAACAAACCAATATAATACAGTATATTTTTCACTACAGACTTGAAGCTAAATTGCCTCGGTCCAAAGTGAAGCTTTGTCACTTACTATTTGAATGATCTTGGACAAGATTATTTAATTTCTCTGATCCTCAGTTCTCATGTTTATTAAATAGGTATAATAATAATACCTAACACATAAGATTGAGTTAATACATGTAAAGCACTTAGACCAGAGGCTGGCACAAAGTAAGCAGTCAATTGATGTTATTGGTGAATCATTCATATACATTTAATAAAAATGTAAAATACTTATAATTAATTTTTAAACTTAATTTTATATTGTGAACATCTTTTCATGTTCTCGAAGTTACTTTGTAAAAAAATATCTTTTTTTAAATCCTCACCTGAGGATATTTTTTTCCATTTGCTTTTCAGAAAGAATGAAGCGAGGGAGGGAGTGGGAGAGAGAGAAACATCAATCCAGGGCGGGAAATGAAACTGGGAGCTGATGCTCTAACCACTTACCAATACCGGCCAAGGCATCAAAACATATATTTAATGGCTGCATGCAATTTTGTCGCCAAGAAATACCCTAATTTCATTTACCAATCTAATACTACTGGGAACTTAAATTGTTTGCATTTTTTATTGGTTTTTATTTTGACTGACATTTTTTTCCTTACCCCAAAGTTGGAGAGAATGGCCAAATTGAGAATTTAAAGGTAGCATAGGTAATACTGGATGTAGAATTAGTTAGAAGATTGAATTCTAGTTCATAGTTTGCCCCTTTCTTTTCTAGGTTGGAATAAACACTCTGTTTGATCCTTTCCAGACTTACCTTCTCATGTTATTGTAAAGGAATAAGTCTATTTTAGTCATAATTCTTAGGTGTTATTATTTTTTAAAAAATATATGTTATTGATTTTTTACAGAGAGGAAGGGAGAGGGATAGAGAGTTAGAAACATCTGTGAGAGAGAAACATTGATCAGCTGCCTCCTGCACACTCCCTTACCGGGGATGTGCCCGCAACCAAGGTACATGCGCTTGACCGGAATCGAACCTGGGACCCTTCAGTCCACAGGCAGACGCTCTATCCACTGAGCCAAACCGGTTAGGGCAGGTGTTATTTTCTTTAAAAGTCACATACACACAAATATCTTAGCTGAAGTAATCTGTGTAACAGAGCTTCCCACACAGAGTTTCAAAAACTTCAAGGTAGTGACCCCTTTAGTTATTAGGCAGCTAGTCGGAGTCTGAAGCTGCTAGACCCCTGGGCTGGTCACCTCCAACTGCAAGCAACCCTATCTATGAGCCCAGGCCCTTTAGTTTACTCTGCTGTACAAATATGCTTTCCTGTGTGCCAGCCTAAAAAAAGGTTTGGAAGTACTGATCTAAAAGAATGTATCAAGGAAAACTTTTGCTGCTGGCAGATATATGTTTCAGGTCCTTGTTATATTGTTATATTGTTGGTAATTCTCCAATCTTTGACTTTTTAGCATGGCTGCCCGCTGTTTCTGGGATGCTGACACTGACAACTACATTCATGATGTTTTTATGAATGTAAGTCTATTTGGGAACTTTTTCTTTCTTTCAAAGGACATGGGGGCATTCCAGAGGAAATTACTTAATATTTATTGAGATGTGAGCACACTCACATCTGAGACATTTGTCTCAGGCTCCTGGATGAGATGTCTTTACTGTTCTTTTTGTGTGTTACTAAACATAAAACAGAAACCTAGTGTGCTATTTGTAGGCAAGGAGACCTATATGTGTACAGATAACATAACTCTTCACAAGTTTGAATTTGGGAATAGCATATGTTCAGTGCTAATAGCCAAATAGCACTTTGCTAAGCTGCAAAGAAATTTGGATGCCAGGGATTCCATGGGCAAAGGTGATTTTTCTTTCACTAATCAAAACAATTACTTTATCTTAAAGCTATTTCTCAAAACTAGGCAAAAATAAAGAGGAATTTTTCAAAAGAGTTTTTATTTAAACATTGGCATGAGTGTTTCATAAATTTTAATAATATGTTTTATACTTGCTTCCTCTGTCCACATGCTCCCAGGTTGTGAATTCGTAGAGTCAGAATTAAGTATAATAGTGTAGAACAGAAACTGGGTTGAGTAAATTAGGAAAGAGATTCCATTTCCAGCTCTGTGACTTTCTACTTGAATGACTTTAGGTAAGTCATTGGACTTTTATCTGATTGTGTTAGTAACATTAGGAAACTATTCTAGATTTTCCCAAAGACTGGCTGTGGCTTGCCTAAGAATTATTTGAGGAACTTGTTTAACATACAGATGCTGGGGTCCTGCTCAAGTAGATTCTAATCACATAAACTGGGGGTTGGATCAGTGAATCTGAATTTTTAAAAAGTTCCCCACATTGCCCTGGCCAGGTAGCTCAGCTGATTCGATCTCCGGTCGAGGCGCATTTAGGAGGCAATGGATCAATGTTTCTGTTACATTGATTGATGTGTCTCTCTCTCTCTCCCTTCTTCTCTTTCTCTCTCAAATCCATAGCATGGCCTCAGGTGAGGATTAAAAAAAATCTCTAAAATCAATTAACATGTCCTTTGGTAAGGATTTTTTTAAAGAAGTTCCTCACACGGTTGTGCTTACTGCCAGATTTGGAAGCTGCTTGTGTAGTAGTAGATGTTAAGGTACCTTTTAGCTCTGAAACGCTATGGTCCTACCAAAGTTTCATATTATGCTCAACTACCGTAGGGATCAAGGGCTGAACAATGGGAAGTATTATGTAAATCTTCAATTATCAGCTCTCTGGGGGAAGATTTCAAGTTCAGGTGATGGTTTTTCCTGCTTTTTGGAGTTAAACATTTATATTTCCCTGAGTCGCTATACAATGTAATTCATTCATCCAAAAGATAACTCTGAGCTTCTATATTATGTGCCAATCACTGTACTGGAGGTGCTAGGAATAAAAGGCATGGTTATTGCCTATAGAGAGCTATAAACAGTGGTGGCCAGACAATATTCAAATTAACAAATATGTAGTATAAAACTTTAGTTATCAATATTTCCATGATCAGATTTTAGAGCACAGGGTTGGAGGGCCCGGTGTTTAACAATCATTTTTGAGAGCCGGTTTAGGTTGCTGAGTTCGTGTACTGTATGTATCTTTAGTCCAGTTGGTTGAGTGTTAGGTGTCACTTTCAGAGCTTAAAGCACTCTATTGTTTGGGAAGCACCAGTAGAGGATGAGGAAGTGAGAGGCGAGGAAAGCATATGCTTTTGAGCTGACAGTTGCCCCGCAGAGTGGATAGCCCGGCTCAGTCCTGCTGGAGAACTCTGGCTGACACTGCAGAACAGCGCCCTGCAGCCTGGGAGCCACAGACCAGGGCCATGAGCCCCGTTACGAGATCAGTATAAAAACTGAGTGTAAGGGTTTAGAAACTCTTATAAGAATTTGACAAAGTAATTTTATGTCCATTAAATCTAATAATAAAACTTTTAGGCTGTATTTGTATATTTCTTTTTTCATTTTGTTTTCCTCATTATTCATTTTTATTGTATTTTACAAAAGTATCAGTGCATGAGGGATTGAAAATTAGAACAAAAACAAAAACAGGTCCCTCACCTCAGATAGCACTCACCTCACAGTCATCCCACCCCGGGAGCCAGGGAGCTGGGCTAACCAAAGGATTTTGCTTTTGGTTAACAATCAGGTACTTGAGCAGATTTTTTCTCATCACTGCCAAGCTGTAGGTGAGGTTGGTAGGTCAGGAGTTACTGAGGCAGGTGGAGTTCCTATAAGGAATACCTAAAAAGTGTCTTAAAAAGTTTAACTGGGATCTGGAAAGCATTTTAGGATTCTGAGCAAAAAGATGGACAAATGAATTTTCTAAATTAAGAACAAACACCAGAGGCCATTTACCCTTATCCAGGATTTATGACACGGAGCTGTTATTTTTATTATGTGTGATACTATAATATAGTTCTTTGAGATGGGTAATACATTTACTCCAAGAAATTAAAATAATTTCATATATTATTTCTTTGATAAATCAAAAAAATTGGGAATACTTATTTTATGAATATGTATTACATAAAGTTCGTTCATTTTTATTTTATTTCTACATTCAGAAAACCTAACTCTTTACTCATCCTAACATTCTGGGTTTGTGTGTGTGTTTTCTGTTTTGTTTTGTAGGACAGTTTGTTCTGTGTTGTAGCAGCATTTGGCTGTTTCTACTATTGAAAATTTGAAAGCTGGGAAAAGGTATGACTATGAAGAAATATGAACTTTTTTATATTGTTAAATATCTTGACAAAATAAAGAGAACTTGGCAGTTTGGCAACTGAGTCTGTTGAGTTTTAGGACTTACAGTTAATGTTTTGATTTTGTTATGTGTTCTAACTACATTTGTAAAGTAGAGAAAATGTAGGGGGGAAAATCCATAATTAAATTGTTCTACATAACTATTAATATTTGGTAAATTTTCTACCAGTGTTTTTTTATTTGGTGTTTTTTAAAAAAATTATAGTTTTGTAACCGGATTTTTCTTTTTTCTTTTTTTTTGACATTTCTATTATTTTTAATGTGATGAAGCTCAGAGTTCAATGCTTATTACATAGTTAAATGGTGATTGGGTGCTGGGGTCCAGCCCCAGCAGGTCCAGGGGTCCCCAAAGGTGTGGACGGAGTTGGCGAAGAAGGAATGACATGGAGACAGCGTTCAGTTGATCAGCAGCCTAGCCAGGATCTCTAGCCAAGTTCTGGTCAGGATCTCCAGCGAAGTTCTGTAGCCATGTTCTCTCGCTAGGTTCTCCAGCCAGTTTCGGTCGCCAGGTTCTGTCCAGGTTCTGTTGCCATGTTTTCTCGCTAGGTTTTGTGTCTAGGTTCTGTCCAGGTTCTCCAGCCAGGTTCAGTCACCAGGTTCTAGTCAGGTTCTCTTGCCATGTTCTATCCAGGTTCTGTAGCCAGGTTCTGTCTCTAGGTTCTTCAGCCAGGTTCTCTCGCTAGGTTCTGTCTCTGGTTCTGTGTCTGTAACCAGATTTTTCACTTCTCATATCACATGTAGTTTTTGTCATTTTATTTGCATTATGATTTTCATAAGCATAATAGTTGCATTTATTCCATTAGGTTATACCAGTGGTCGGCAAACTTATTAGTCAACAGAGACAAATATCAACAGTACAACGATTGAAATTTCTTTTGAGAGCCAAATTTTTTAAACTTAAACTATATAGGTAGGTACATTGTTATTAACTTTTTTTTTAAATTAAATCTTTATTGTTCAGATTATTACATTTGTTCCTCTTTTTTCCCCCCCATAACTCCCCTCCTTCCAGTTCCCACCCCACCCTCCGCCCTCACTCCCCACCCACTGTCCTCATCCATAGGTGCACGATTTTTATCCAGTCTCTTCCCGCATCTCCCACACCCCTTTCCCCCCCAAGAATAGTCAGTCCATTCCCTTTCTATGTCCCTGATTCTATTATAATCACCAGTTCATTCTGTTCATCAGATTATTTATTCACTTGATTCTTAGATTCACTTGTCGATAGATGCATATTTGTTGTTCATAATTTGTATTTTTACCTTTTTCTTCTTCTTCCTCTTCTTAAAGAATACCTTTCAGCATTTTATATAATCCTGGTTTGGTGGTGATGAACTCCTTTAGCTTTTCCTTATCTGTGAAGCTCTTTACCTGACCTTCAATTCTGAATGACAGTTTTGCTGGATAAAGTAATCTTGGTTGTTGGCATTCATCACTTTGAATATTTCTTGCCACGCCCTTCTGGCCTGCAAAGTTTCTGTTGAGAAATCAGCTGACAATCGTATGGGTATTCCCTTGTAGGTAACTGAGTTTCTTTCTCTTGCTGCTTTTAAGATACTCTCTTTGTCTTTTGCTCTTGGCATTTTAATTATGATGTGTCTTGGTGTGGTCCTCTTTGGGTTCCTTTTGTTTGGGGTTCTCTGCACTTCCTGGACTTGTAAGTCTATTTCTTTCACCAGGTAGGGGAAGTTTTCTGTCATTATTTCTTCAAATAGGTTTTCAATATCTTGCTCTCTCTCTTCTTCTGGCACCCCTATAATTCTGATGTTGGTACGCTTGAAGCTGTCCCAGAGGCTCCTTACACTATCTTCGTATTTTCGGATTCTTTTTTCATTTTGCTTTTCCGGTTGGGTGTTTTTTGCTTCTTCGCATTTCAAATCTTTGACTTGATTCTTGCGCTCCTCTGGTCTGCTGTTGGGAGTCTGTATAGTATTCTTTATTTCAGTCAATGTATGCTTAATTTCTAGTTGGTTCTTTATCATAACATCGAGGGTCTCATTAGATTTCTTGTAGATCTCATTAAGTTTATCGGCGGCTTCTAGACAGTTCTTGAAAGACCTTAAAAGTGTGGTTCTGAACTCTATATCTTCCATTGACAATTTTGTCCTGTTTCTTTGTCTCCGCATTTTTTATGCTTTCTTGGTGCACTCCCTAGTGGTCTTTGTGCGCAGTCTTGTTGTAGTTAAGCCTTGATTGTTGTAGTTAATACTGTGGGGATTTGACCTCCAGGGCAACTGGCTGTGAGAGTCAACTGTATCTGCAGTGGGAAAACTTCTGTCCTCTGAGGAGGTGCTAATCTAGCCTTTGCCTGAGGCTATCTGGCAAATGGCTCTGTGCAGGGCTTGGGCGGGACGGGTCGCACAGGATCAACAGGGCGGGCGGAGGGAGCAGTTATGGCTGCTCTCAGTCCCGTCCCCAGAGGCTCTGCCTCTCAGAGTCCCAGCAACCGCTGTAAACCTCGGAGAGAAAGCTGCCCTCGCGTTCCGACCGATGCCAGACAGTCCTGCTTCTCCCGTTTGAGTCTGGGTCCCTAGAGACTCGCCCAGAACTGGAGCTCAGGGCCTGAGCCTCCCTCCCGATTGAAAATGACAACCGCGCCCTCAGCTACCAGCCCGTTCCACACGCACCTCCGCACCTTTGTATTTTCCGCACTGCACCTCCTCTGAGTCTCGGTATGCCGTTCTCTTTCCTTCTAGTTGAAGGATTTCCCCTCAGCCAGCCTTCCTGTGGTTCTGGGTGATGTCCGTTCCGTCCTTTAGTTGTATTTTTGGAGTGGTTGTGCAAGGCAGCATTCTCCGGTGTTTATCTATGCCGCCATCTTGGTTCTCCCATTGTTATTAACTTAATTAGGGTACTCCTAAGGTTTAGGAAGAGCCACATTCAAGGGGCCAAAGAGCTGCATGTGGCTCACGAGCCGCAGTTTGCCGACCACGGGGTTATACCATTGGTTATTTTTGCCATGTCCTTACAAAGGACTGATTATTGCTACTTTTTTACTATTATAAATAACACTGAGGTGAATTTATGCATAAGGTTTTTCCCTACATTTTGAATTTTTTAAAATCTCTGTCATTGTTTTTGTTCAGCTCTTTACACCCTACACCTTACACAGCTTATTAGCTTAGATATGCATTTGTTTTCGCCAGGGTTTTTCCAGTGTCATAGACTTTCTGACAGGGTCTGAGAGTTTCCAAGCTGTGTATAAAATTAGCTCTCCTTTAAGACTCTCCAAAATTATGTTGGTTACTATTCCAGCTTCCATTATCTTTGTAGTGATCTTCTCCATAGAGCCCCGAGTGTCTTCTCCAGCTAGCTGTCCTTATTTGGACCACTGTAGTCTATGAGCTGACAAGGAGGAAATTCTGAGGTATTCTAAATTAAATTATAGCAGCCAGATCGTGCGAGACAGAACAGTTAGCCTGTTAGTAGCTGTGGACCAGCTAACAAAAGTCTGCTCATATTCATATGTCTGTTGGAACTTCAGAGTAATTTCCAGGTGATTACTTCTGCAATTATTCCAAATAATGAGCCTTCCAACTCCAGGAGCCTCCACTTCTGTTTATGCATGAACTTTCTGGACTGTTGCTCACCAGTCCAAAGGAGCGGACGCTTCTTCCTTGCGGGCTCTGCGCCTATCCCAGGGCTGGCACTACCTCACCTTCTCCCACCCCCGCTGCCTATAGCTAATGCAAAGGCTTTCAGACAGCTCACATCTTCCTCCCACGCCTCCACCCCCCAGTTGGTGAATAAAAAACGGCAGCCTGGCCCATGTGGTTCAGTGGTTGAGTGTTGACCCATGAACCAGGAGGTCATAGTTCGATTCCTAGTCAGGGCCCATGCAAGGGCTTTCAGGCTTGATCCCCAGTAGGGGGTGCGCAGGAGGCAGATGATCAGTGTTTCCCTCTCATTGATGTTTCTCTCCCTCTCTCTCTCTGAAATCAATAAAAACAGAATAAAAAACAAAAATGATTGCAAACTCCAGGATGACAGAAATGTATGCTGCTGGTGGTTTGGATTTCATGCACCAAGACTGGTCTTCTTTTTGGCTAAATAAAGCCTTTTTCAAAAAACAACAACAAACAAACCAACTTTCATCTGTGAGAGTTAAGTGTTTGTTTAACAGAGCCTTGTTCAAATAACTGTTTGAAACTCAAAAGAGAAAGGATTGCAATTTTTTTTAAAAAATATATTTTATTGATTTTTTACAGAGAGGAAGGGAGAGGAATAGAGAGTTAGAAACATCGATGAGAGAGAAACATCCATCAGCTGCCTCCTGCACCCCCCCTACTGGGGATGTGCCCGCAACCAAGGTACATGCCCTTGACCAGAATCGAACCCCGGACCCTTCAGTCCGCAGGCCGAGGCTCTATCCACTGAGCCAAACCGGTTAGGGCAAGGGTCGCAATTTAAACCCTTTTTCTCCCTGGAGGCTTCTCAGCAGATGCGGAAGTTTACCCACCTCTTTCTTCTTAGCCACTTTCAAGCATGTAGACGAAAATAAAAACGAATAAACTAATAAAAGTTGTTTTATATATTCCCCCCCTAACATTGGGTATCTACTTGCCTTACATCTATAGAATCTAAAGGGACCCCAGTCCAAGGTTCATTCTGGCAAAGAACACCCTGCATTGTGGTTTTCTACCAGGGGTCCCCCTCCAATCTGCTTATTGACCAAACCAGTCAATCCAAACCAGGAGAGAATTTTTATGAGTTTATTTGGGCTAAACCTACAGCATATGTTGGGAAGCAAGATCTCAACTGCTACTCACAGTAACAGCTTGCAGCTTTTCTGCATTTGAGATTAGGGAGGGAACAGAAGGAAGAGCACGTGAAGGTGGGAGAAAGCCAGCTGGGGGTCGAATTACAGGATAAACCCCTGGGGGTGGCCACGTCAGTAGGGGTCGGCGGTGTGCGAACCTTAGATGCACAGAAACGAGGGACAGGGCTCCCTACGGCAAAAATAAGCCTTTGACTAAAAGTGTTCCGTGCCTGGGGATGGCTGCCCCCATGACCTGCTCGGGAATGTATGAACAGATCAATCGCTCTGTGAGGTTCTTGTCCATAAGACCCCCTTTTCCACACGCTCCCCAAGTAGCCCTCGGCTGATCCCTACGGGTCTTTTTGGGGGGCGCCAACCTGGGTCGGAAGTAACAGGACTGGGCGTCTCCGTGATGCGAGGTTCTTGCTGTCGGGAGGGTTTGGAGCCAGCCGCAGGCGTTTACAGGACCTGGCGGGCGGGCCTCCGTCCCCGCAGACCCGGGAGGGAACCGCAGGCGACGGGGAAGCGGGCGGGCCGGCGGGGCTGCGGCGGAAGGCGTCAGGGCCGTCTGCCCGGTGAGCGCCCGGGGCGAGTGTGCGGCGCCCGGCGCTGGGACAGAGGGGAGGATCTGGACGGTCCGCCGCGGGGAGCTCGGGCTGCGGGGCGGGCGCTGCTCCCTGACGGACGGCCCCCATCGTGTCTCGGGACAGGAGGCCCCCGCCTCCCGCAGCGCCGCGCCGGCCCTGACCCTCGGCCGCCTCCCCGCCGGCCTGGCGCTTCCCGTCGGGCACTCCGTCCGGGGGGCCTCCTTGGAGGCGGAACTACTGCGTCAGGGGCCGGGTTTTTCAGGGAAAAGTGGTGCTCGGATTGACAGAGGGCGGGCAGGGGGCGGGATTTCCGGCCGGCTGTTCCGTCAGGTGCCTTTCCCGGGCGTCTCCCCACCACCTCCTCAGCTTTCCTCGTCCGTGACGCTGCGCCCGGGAGAAACCCGCCGGGACAGGGGCCGCGGGGCCGCGAGCTGCAGGTGGGGGCCCGGCGCGCGCCTCTCCGTGCGGCTCCGTTTGGGGGCGAGCCCGTAGGGCCGGGGCCGCGAGGGCGGAGGAGAGTGGGTCGGTGACAGGAGGGGAGCGTGCGGCAGGGGCTGCGGGGCTGCGGCGACCCGGGCAATGACAGCGCGGGCACCGTGGCCGTGAGGAGCCGCTCGCGAGGGGCTGCGGCCCAGGAGCAGGGGATGCGCAGTGGCCCCGACCCCAGCGAGCAGGACGAGAGGTGGCGAGGGGACTGTGACCCCGTGTGCAGCTGGGGCTGCGTGGGGGCTGGAGCAGGGGCCGGCCATTCGGAGGAGACCGGTCGGTGGAGGGGGGCCGGGAGGGCACTTTGAAGGGAGCCCGAAGCAGCGGCTGCGGGGGGAGACGGGCCGGGGAGCAGTAACTTTGGGGGCCGACAGGGAGGAGAGGGGGACCGCTGACGAGCCGGTGGCACTGTAGGGCTGTGCGCGCGTGGCCGTGACTGGGCAGAGGAGGGCTCCGGTGGAGAGGACACCGGTCAGGGACGGGCCGCCGCCCCGGGTGTAACCCTGCGGACCAGCTCGAGGCTGGGCACGCGCTCCGCACCGAGCCCTCTCGGTGGCTGGGGAGTGTGGCTGGAGGGACAGCGAGTGTCTCCCTCCGTGCACGCGCAGGCTGACCCGGGGAATGCTTCCTGGAGGGGGGGGGGGGGTACCATCCTGCTATTGAATTGTGCCATCCGTTTAGTGGAGGGCACCTGGATTTTAAAAAATAGAATAGAAATGCTCACTGTGCTCACAAAGAAGGGTAAGTATTGCATGCAAGGCGTTTCAGTTCTGTGTATACTAGTGGCCCGGTGCACGGATTCGTGCACATTGAAAGGAAATTAATCGAAAGAAATATTTTAATGTCCCTACCTGCCCTTTCTCTACAGCAGAAGTATCAACCAAATTCACCATCGACAATGACAGATCAAAACACATGCATTCGATCGGTGCCAGTGAGAGCTATATAGATAGATAGATGAGATGGTGATGGAAAATAGATTTCGTATACCTTCAAGTATGTGAAATAAAACGTAGTAAAAAAGCCCGGAAACATTGGGCAACATTGTTTCTGAGCTTTCTTTCAGGTCTGAGAGGCCTTGGTGCTAGGGTTGTTTGCAAGGACAGAAATGCAGCTGGGAAGAGGGGCTCTGTCCTCGAGGCACAGGCTCTGGGAGGCGACTGACCTGGAGAAGGCTCCCCAGATGTAACTGAGGTGACTAGTTAGGACTGAGGATTGAAACTGAGGAGCTCAGTGGTGAGAGCCAGAACTTGCCTATTGCAATAGGGACCGTGACAGCTACAGAGGCAGTGAGGGTAGAGGGGTGGAGAGTTGGAAAAACTGCCAGCACTAGACACTGAGGAAGGGAGAGCCTTGGGACAGGTGGGAACCAGGCTTAGGAGGGAATCGCAGAGAGAGACAGACGGCATTCTGCCAGGAATAAAATGGGAGCAAGGACATAGAACCTTCAGGGCCCTCTTCAGTCTTGGTTCTTAGTGATTCTGCACGCACAGACAATGGCTAGTAAAACGACATCAGTGGAGAATGGAATTGGGTGCAGTCATCAGTGGCCAAGAGATGGCGACCATCCTGGAGAAGAAAGGATGAGTGTGGGAAGGTCTGCACTGGCGACCAGTGCCACATGGGAGAGGCTTTAATGTGGTCAGCATTTCAGCTCAGGGATTTGGACCCTGGAGGCCAGGACTGGCAATGCTGCTATGCCGGGGGTTATTCAGATGATGTTTAGCTGTGGTTTTATTTCCTACTGATTCCCTTTCATGAGGGCTGTCGGTGATGCAGATGAAATGAACTAAAATGAATTACACCACCTCCTCCTCTTTTACAGTCCTTCGTAGAAGGTGCTACTGATGTGCCACCCAATTAAAAACAATCTAATATAATAAGCGTGAGGTAATTTTAGCACCTCCTATACACACACTTCTGCACTTTGTGACAGGGGATAGAGCTCAGAAAGGTTCTTGAATGGGAATGAGTTGGGAATGGGGAGGGAAGCCTTTGTTTAACTTTGAAAACAGTGGATAGTTAAACCCTTTTCTAGAATATTAGATGTTGACTTGGCTTACATTCTACATAACTAAAAGGAACTACTGAAGAAATTCTTTCTAGAACAGAATATATGCTTCAAGGTAGTTGACCATTTAGGCTTGGAGAATGCAGCACTGCCTCTAGGGTGTTTGTGTTTCCTGAATGTAATTATGCTTTTTGACCCACGCTGCTTTGCAAATTCCCTTTGAAAACCAGTGTAACGGCCTGCTTGGTAAAGATCTAATGTTATTCCTTCTTCAGCTTATGATTTCTCCTTCCATAAATAGGTGAGGTTTCATTTTTCTTAGAGACCTCCTCTTTGGAGATTTGATCCCTTGAGGAGAATGATCTAGTCCAGTGGTCGGCAAACTCATTAGTCAACAGAGCCAAATATCAACAGTACAACGATTGAAATTTCTTTTTTTTATTTTATTTTTTTTTAATATATTTTATTGATTTTTTACAGAGAGGAAGGGAGAGAGATAGAGAGTCAGAAACATCGATGGCAGAGAAACACCGATCAGCCGCCCCCTGCACATCTCCCACTGGGGATGTGCCCGCAACCCAGGTACATGCCCTTGACCGGAATCGAACCTGGGACCCTTCAGTCCGCAGGCCGACGCTCTATCCACTGAGCCAAACCGGTTTCGGCTGAAATTTCTTTTGAGAGCCAATTTTTTAAAACTTAAACTATATAGGTAGGTACATTGTTATTAACTTAATTAGGGTACTCCTAAGGCTTAGGAAGAGCCACACTCAAGGGGCCAAAGAGCCGCATGTGAATCGTGAGCCGCAGTTTGCCGACCACGGATCTAGTCATATAGAGCCTTGGATTCAGAAGTCCCCAGTTACTCTATCTGGTGACATTGAGTCACTCTGTGACTGTGGGAAGAATTATTGCTTTCTCTTGTTTTATATTTCCTAACTGTGGCAAAGATAATGGTTTTTCTGGTTAAACAGCCCTTTAAAAATCTGAAATCTGAGTCTACGGCCATACCCCCCTGAACGCGCCCAATCTCGTCTGATCTCGGAAGCTAAGCAGGGTCAGGCCTGGTTAGTACTTGGATGGGAGACCGCCTGGGAATACCGGGTGCTGTAGGCTTTAAAAAAAAAAAAAAAAATCTGAAATCTGTGCACACTCACCAAATTCTGTATGTAGTCTCATGGAGTTTGTAAACCACCAGACCTCGTTCATGATTCCCTTGGGTAGTTGAGTAACTTCTCCATGTTATAAACACTGATGAGAATTAATTTTTTTTCCTGTTATTCTTTTCTGTATTTCTTTTCTTTTTAAAAAAAATATATTTTATTTTTGACAGTATTACAGTGTCTCCCATTTTACCCCCTATACTCCACTCCATCCAGCCCCTACCCCCCCAGTGATAATTAATTTATGAAATATTCATAGAAAAAGCAAGCATAATAATTTATTGCATAACTCTGATCTGAAGCCAGGTCATCTGGTTTTTCTACAGATAGAGATAATCACCTTTCTGAATCAAACAGAAATATGTCACACCAATGTTTGTGTAACCCTAAAATGACCGGAAAGATAAATTTTTTCTAAAAAGTCATGATTTTGGAGGGAATTTTTTCGGTTAGAGAAACCCAAAGTCAGAGTATTTTCTAATTATCAGTGATGACTGTGAGAGTTCTGTTTTGCTCAAGATTGTGGCTGCTTTTTTATTTTTTTACTTTATCATCACATCAGCCACATTAAAGAAACAATGTAACTTAGAAAGGAGAGAGTGAGGAGGTTAGGGCTCAACCCTCCTGCTTATCTGCTCAGAAGGCACCTTCTCTTTCCTAAGCTTAAACCTTTCTGTTGCTAGTCCTCAACTGCCCTTTTCACGATATCCCTGTCAAATGGGTACTTAGACATTGTTTGAAGTTTGATTATTTTTTTTTGTCTTTTCTGTCACATCTCTCTCTCTCTCTCTCTCTCTTATTGAAAGTTGAACATTATATTAGTTTGAAGCTTTCTATGTTTGGACTAGAATTACTACCAATAAAGCCAGTGGAACCCATGGATCTGCTAGGCTGTTATGTCACAATCACAACTATTTGCAAAACAGTTTTAAAGCGAAAGCTGCTAAAAATAGTGACATTTGGTCTTTGCTGTACATTAGAGAGAAAAATGAGTGTATAGAACTTAACAGAAAATAGGTAGTTTTTTAAATCTACAGAGAATTACCTTAGAAGTGATTATATTTGTTTATTTTTTGGCAGAAGTTTTAATTTCTTTGTGTCATGAACTCCTTTGGCAGTATGGTGAGATCTTGTGGACTACTACCTTTTTGGAATAATATTTTAATATGCAAAAAATAAAATAAATAGAATTTTAAGGAAAACATTATGTTGAAATATAGTTATCAAAATATTTTTATGTTTTGTACATAAGTGATATAGCACTTACGTGCTTTTTATTAATATAATGTTTGCATCAGTGGGTCTTATAACTATAATAATTTTTAAATGATCATGTAATAAGTATAACATGATATAAAAATATATCTATTATTTATATTGGTACAAAGTCTGTTATTCTACTAAGTCTTTATTACAGTTGTGGTTATGTTCATAGTTGAAGGAAATGGTGAATTTGTCAGAGGTTAGTTAAAATAAATATATAATTTTGGGGGGGTCCAAATCTCAGGCTCCCTGAATCTATCATAAACCTTGTCTTAAGATATAAATTCCATAACCCACTTTAGAGCGCCATCTAAACATAGGGTTTACCCACTGAACTTTCTAGAGCAGTGGCAGACCAACATCATTCAACTGTAGCAATTATTACAAGTGTCCCTTGTGATTTTTAGGATTATCTCTTTCCTTAAATATCCTGTTGTGTGACCAGGCCAAAGTATAAGCTTTAGTTTGTTCCAGAGCTAACCCAGCGTCTGGCACAGAGTAAGTGCCCACTCAGTGTTGAATAAGGGTTTCTCTGAAGAAATTAGAAAAGGGATCAAGTTCAAAGCTAAAATCTTAGATGTGGCAATTTTCTGGCCTCAAATATTGAAGACATGGAGCTTTGCTTTAAAGGTCATGTTGTGAAATTTACCTTTACATTTAGAGTTTACCAAATTAGGCATTCTTTTGACTTATTTTGTATAGTGTGATATATACAGGTTAGTGACATAAACTGTATCAGAAAATTACAGTACAATTTCTTGAAATCATACTATTCCTAGCAGTGTCCTCCACTTTAGAACTGTTGCATAATCTAGGTAGAATTTGCTACCAAATTATTGATAAACCTGGTCCTGTCTTTATCTAGGATAGGAGTTGGCACACTTATTCAGTAAAGGGCTAGGTAGTAACTTAAAGCTTTGAAGATCATAAGGTTTCTGTGGCAATACTTAACTTTGCAGTTTTAGCACAAAAGCAACCATAGACAGTACATCAGTGAATGAGCATGATCCAATAAAACTTTAATTACAAAAACAGGCAGTGGGCCATTTTTGGCCTGTGAGCTATAGTTTGCTGACCCCTGATCTAGGATATCAGATGGCTCTTGAATCCAGTTCCTCCTCCGCACTATGGATGTAGACATATTCTCCCTCAAGCTTCAAAGGTCTTTACACAAGGGGTCATGTGACTGCACTGCTATCTGTGGGGAGGCTGAGTGTATAGCAGGTGACATGATTAGTGCCAAGAGTTTTAGATGTACTTTAACCTGTGAGTTCACAGAACTTGCCTCTTAGAGCACCACTTTATTAAGCTTTATAATGATAAAAGTTGGCAAAGATCCCAAATATGAAGTATACTTACCCAGCTTTGGAACTGAGCACTGGTATGCCAATAGAAAATTACTGAGCATAAGGTTTAACTGAGGAAGATAATGTAGGACCAGAGATGGGGGAAGCAGGAATAGAACGCAAAGGAAAAATTTATGTCTCCTTTTTTTGCAGTTAGTTCTCTGTAGTACTGTCAAATTTGAGTTAGATTTTTTTTAAACTTGAAGAGTATATGTGATTGCAACTTGCTACTTAGGTTGTTACATCGTTTAAGAAGTAGAGTCCACCTCCTCTTTCACCCTTGGGTGTTTACTAGATCTGCTAGTAATAAGGAGGTAGAGTGGAGGAGTTTGGGTTGGAGTCCCTAAAACTGCACTTATGGGAGCCTTTCATCTTTAAAACATAGGCATATGCATGTCAGTGCCCAGATTTTGTCTCCTTCAGGACATTCCTATTGGAAAAACACTTAATGGATTTATCTTCAGTATCTTCTCACCACACCCCGTCTGCCCTCACGCACATTTCCATTTATTCTCTACTTCCTTAGTAGCAAAGATGATGCATCCAAGCAAGCATCTATTGGAACACTGAAGAATAAAGGAAGTAGTGTGTACTGGGAGGTGAGTCAGCAGAAATGCAGCCAGATTTTGTGAGTAAAAGTCACAGGCACAAAAAAAAAAAAAAAAAAAAAAATCACAGGCACAGTACTGCATTCTGAATCTTGAAAACAATTTGGAGACACTAATGCACTTACTAGGCAGGATGGTTGTTGGTGGGGGTGTTATGTCCATATTTAGAATCTGCTTGAATGGGGAGTTGGAGTGTGAGTGACTAAGATAAGGTGACTTACTAGGGACTGAATAGGTAGCAGTGTTGGAAAGATCAAGCCTTATAAATGCTGCACTCTAACTGCTAGCTCCTTTTGTCTCTCTTTTAATATAGCGTCTTTTGACAACAAACTTTTTTGGAGGATAAACCACTAAGGGAACAGGAAGTTTGGCCTACCCTGATGGACTCATGAGAGAGGCTCTGTATTCTATCTCCAACTACTTTTCATTCTGACTCATCTCACTTTAATTAATGTGGGTGCTATGGCTGGAGGCCAGGATCTACTTGCTAAGTATTAGGCAATTCCCTGCTCTCCACCCCCATTTTGATTTTGTACTGTATTGGCTTTGAGGAGGTGCCATCTTTTTCCAACCTCATTGCCTGCAGGACAAGCTGATATTAAGCCAAAACTTATGTATATGTATTTTACCCCTCTTGAATGGAGATATGTAAAGCCATCTCCATTTTCAGGGCTATCACTGCACCGTTAGTTGAATGGTGTTGGTTGATTACAAAAAGGTGCAGTTATCATAAATGCAGAGTTTGGGAAGTATGATCCTCATGGTTGGAGGTATTCAGTAGTTACTGGGCAATTGTGAATATTGTAAAGGTGCTATGGCTTTAGGTACAGCTACGTTTCAGTATGATGAATAAAAAGCCAACATGTATTTACTATCCTCAGTATGTCCTCATTCTCCCACTACCTTTTCTCAGTAGCAAAGTTAGTATGCCCCAGCAGGCATATATTGGAACTTTAGGGAAACTGAGGGTAATTTATTCCATCACTTTGGGCACTAATTATTAAATTATCCTATATGCTTTTGTGGCGCATAAGTTAGTAGATGTGAGGGAACATGGGGATGGTCTAAGAGAGCCAGTGAAAAATGAAAAAAAACTTGAGAGACCTATAGATTTTAAACTTTGACTTAAAGTGTGAAAATTAGTAATAGTTCCAGAGGAAAGGTCTGAGAGTTAATCTCTATAATTTCTCAATTCTTTTAGGCTTAGTGTGATGGAATGTATGTGACCTTTTGTTTTCATCTCCTACAAGAGTAGAGAAAATAAAGAAGTGTTGTTGTA
The DNA here is from genome assembly GCF_964212035.1 of Myotis nattereri. Taxonomy (NCBI): domain Eukaryota; kingdom Metazoa; phylum Chordata; class Mammalia; order Chiroptera; family Vespertilionidae; genus Myotis; species Myotis nattereri. Next base: position 54,010,753 of record NC_138077.1, read on the forward strand.
CATTAAAACCCAAAAGTATCAGCTGTGTTTATTCTAAATCCAAGGCCCTTAAGACTTCAGTTTAAATCTAATGTGTAATGTTCAGTTTAAAGTAAATGTAAAATACAATGTAAGACAAAAGTCATCTTTAGAAAACAGAACAACCATATGAAGCGGATAAGGAATAGTGTAAGCAGACAAGGAAAAAAACTTTTGAGAAGATGAGATCTTTGTTACACCATCTTTGATACACTTATAAATTGACAAGTACTTGACCTCTATCCACCAATGATGTTTTATTGAATTTTATACTTGGAACCTGTATAGTTTTGTGAATCAATGTCACCCCAATAAATTCAATACCCCCCCCCAGTAATGTATGTAGCGCCTTTCAAAATTTCAACGCAGTTTTCTGTACTTACTGTATTTATTTAAATAGTTATTGACTGCCTACTGTGTTCCAGGAATCATTACTACATATTGCAATTATGAACTGCAAGTGATAAAAAACCCAGCTTAACTGACTTAAGCAAAAAAGGGGAATGTATTGGTTGGCATGATTAGTTCAGGGTCTCACTTTTCTCATCAGCTTTGCTTTCTCTCTTGACTATTTTGAAAAAGGCTCTCCTGATTATACGTTGGCCACTAGATTGGCCTAGATTGTTCCTAGAGCCATGTCTCCAGATTCAAATCTACAAAGAAGTGATAAACTTCATCCAAGCATTCCCATCTGGTGAGTCCTGAGAGTCACTCTGATTGGACTAACTCACGTCACCTGTCACTGCCTCACTCTTCCTACCAGTGAAAAGCAAGTCACAGGTGCTGTGCACACACAGGGGAGCAGATTACACAAGGGCATGAATACCAGGAATATAGAACCAGAAGTCTTGGGGCCATATTAAAGTCTGCCTACCACACTTGGTTCTATTTTTTTAAAAAAAAAAGAGGAAAAAAAGGTATTTTTCTTTGGTAGTTATAACCTATTAATGGGATGAAACTCAGTGGTTGCTGATAAACAGATGTCTTAAACATTTCCCTTCTATAAATTTAAACTTTGTCCTCTGTGGGTCTCTTCTGCAAGTGAAAGGGGGGGAGATGCATCTTTTAAATATTAGTTTGAAACTGGTTTGTAAACTGACCGATGTCTGCACAGTGCTGATTTTTATGACAGTCCAAGGCCACCTCCTATCGTTTCAGGTAATATCACCCCATGCAATAGGCAGCCAACATAAATCTACTCAATTTTTCAACCTGCCTTTCTAGGAGACAGCCTTCTGGGGAATATTTTCAGAATAAATGTCCTTTATGCATAATCACATGATGCTCTGTCATTTTGGGAAGAGAGCCAATATTATAACAAGTTGCCAGGAAGTCCTGGCTGGTGCAACTCAGTTGGTTGAGCTTTGTCCTGTGCCCTGAAAGGTTGCCGATTCAATTCCCAGTTAGGGCATATACCCAGGTTGCGGGTTCAATCCCTGGTTGGGGTGCATGTGGGAGGCTGCTGATCGATGTTTCTCTCTCACATTGATGTTTCTCTCTCTCTCTCCCTTCCTTTCTCTCCTAAAATCAATAAAAACTTTTTAAAAAAGTTGCCAGGGAAAAAATGGATCACAGCAAAATAACCTGGGCATTTAACCAGCCTGTGAGTTTGGCGTGCTTGATGTTCATGTCCCTTTAGCAGAGATCTGACTTTTATTGTCACTCTTTGCCTAGCCAGTATTTTAGTGGTTCCATTTGCTTCTGGAAACTCCAGCCCCATATTATGGTGTTGTCAGGTCAGAAGCAGTACTAAGGAGTGGCTTGGAAGGAGAACCAAGAATCTCCATTACTGCCGTATTCCACCTTCCCATTATCACTGCCCTTTTCTTGATATGAACAGTTGATGTTTTCTCAGACTTATGTAAAGTGCTGTGTCAACTGGGCTCCAGGACAAGACTTCTACCCTTCCAACCAGATTGCTGCCCCTCCCACCAGCGCCTCCTGTTGAGAGGTTCTGGGACTCCTTCCATTTCAGGCTATCAGCTAAGAGAGATTTGGAAGCACTTCTTTACGCTTGCCATAGAATTCAACGGGGGAAAAGTCATTTTAAATATTGTCTGAAGGACAGATGTGAACTAGCTGCTTCCCAGACCCAGGCAACCAGTTTGGTTTCTTCTCTAAAAGCTGGTTGCTGTCAAACTCTCCAGGTTTCCTGGATCAAAGAAACAGAAATCAGAACCTGTAAGTGTTGACCCAGATAAACACAGCAACTTTGATCAGTTACGTATGAATAAATCAGAAATTCATGGTTTTAATTCCCTTTGAAATAGCCACACACTTAGAGATTATGGGGAGAAGGTATTTGGCAGAATACACTTGAAGAGTTGCCAGCCATATAATGCTTGAAAAATATCCAGATAGAGTTTACCAAACCCCAAAGCAGCCAGGTTTGCTCATCTCCACAATAAAAAAAGTTAAGGTTTTTATCTATTGACTTGAACTTACTAAAGAAAAAAATAATTTTAGAGTTGAAACTAACGTTTCTTTGGAAAACTGACTTCCTACTGCCTAATTATTGCTGAGATATCTGTGTGATATTGCATGTCTAATGCATGACATGTAATAATACCCAACGGTGGAGTTTGCAAATAGAAATAAAGGATCTTATGAAGAGAACAGGGACCAGTTAGCCTCATTAGGTTAAGCAAACACAAGGCCAATAAGCAAGGCCAAAGCTGCCTCAGGACTTAAAATCGCTTTCCAAAGAGTCCAATGTAGAAAGTATACAGTAGACACACTCTTGAAGTTCTGAAAAAAAGAGGTACTCAAATAATAGTGATCATTATTGTTTTTTGTTGTTATTGCTATCATTAGATACCTAGCATATATTTAAAACTGTACTATGTTCTGTGCTAAATCCTTTGCGTATACTGAGGGTATTTTTTCCATTGATTTTTAGAGAGAGTGGAAAGGAGGGAGGCAGTGGGAGAGAGAAAGAGAAACATCAATGTGAGGGACACACATTGATTGGTTGCCTTCTGCACACACCCTGACCGGGACTAGGGATTGAACCTGCAACTCAGGTACATGCCCGTGACCAGGAATCTAACCCAAGATCCCTCAGTGCGTGAGCCAGCCCTCCTACCATTGATTCAAACTGGCCAGGGCTGTTTGTGTGACGTTTTAATAAAATTCCTGATCAGAATCTGCTTGGCACAGTGTAGCACATGACCAGAGTTCAAACAAGTGATTTTGATTAAATTCACGTATGACCATATTATTACTAGGCAGCATAATGTTAAGTTCACAGACACTAGAGCCAGAATGCATGGGTTCAAATCTGTTTTTGCCCTGTCCTAGGTGTGTGACCTTAGGCAAGTCATTTAACCTAGCTGTGCCTCAATTTCCTCATCGGCAAAAAAGGGATAGTAGTACTACTTACCTCATTGAATTGTTGTGAGAGCTGTTATTTAATATATGCTAAAGGTTTATAACTTCCTGGCACATAGGATGCACTCTGTAAGTATTAGCTATCCTTATTTTCATTGATAATATCATAATAATTTTTAGGGCAGTGCTAGAGACATGTGAATCAAACCTGTACAGTGAGTCAGGTTTAAATCAGATTGAATACCCTAACTCATTAAGAATTCTAAATATATTCTCTATTCTGTTTTCTAAAGAGTATTAAGAGTGGCCTGGCTGGTGTGGCTCAGTGGTTGAGCATCAACCTATAAACCAGGAGGTCACAGTTCAATTCCCAGTCAGGGCACTTGCCAGGTTTGCAGACTTGATGCCCAGTAGAGGGCATGCAGGAGGCAGCCAATCAATTATTTTCTCTCATCATTGATGTTTTTATCTCTCCCTCTCCTTCTTCTCTGAAATCAATTAAGATATATATATAATATATATATATATATATTATATATATATATTAAAAGAGTATTAAGAGTGGATCTCAATGGGGAAAGAGGGTTCTAGTGGATTTTCAAAATTGGTGTGTGATGACATACATCTATCCTGATCAGTACTTTCAACAGTGACTTGTATGGAGATATAAAAACCATGCCTTTCAAGTTTATAGATTATATACAGTTGTGATAAATAGTGAATATGATAGATGGTAGTCAGTATTTGAAAAAAATTTTTAAACAGATTGGTACAAACAAAATGATCAACTAAATTGTACTTTAACAGGATTATGACCAACAAGATGAATAAATGTATTGTTTTAATCCTCACCTGAGAATATGTTTTTATTGATATTTTAGAGAGAGAGGAAGGGAGAGAGAAACATTGATCTATTGTCTCCTGTATGTGCCCTGACTGGGGATCAAACCTGCAACCTAGGTATGTGCCCTGACTGGAAATTGAACCCACAGACTTTTGGCAGAGACAACACTTCAACCAACTGAGCCACCCAGCCAGGGCTAAATGTATTCCTTTTTTTAAGTTGAATTTATTGGGGTGATAGAAATAATATACCTATGTCAGAGGGTTGTGAATATTAAGAACGTTTTAATATTTTTAAAGTGTTTAAGCATACAGGTGTTCTATAAGTGCTCACTGTTAGGAGTAGGAGTAGTAATGTTTCTTTGTCGTAATTTAACAACACACTATAGAAGAGTTCTTGCTACAACAGTGATTCTTAAATGGGATCAGGGTAGAAATAGGGGAGATATAGCATACTTCATATTTTACCACACTTTGACATTAAGAATGTACTATTAAAAAAATATATGTATTTTTATTGATTTCAGAGAGGAAGGGAGAAGGAGAGAGATAGAAACATTGATGATGAGAGAGAATCATTGGTCAGCTGCCTCCTGCACGCCCCCTACTGGGGATCGAGCCCACAATCAGGGCATGTGCCCTTGACTGGAATTGAACCTGAGACCCTTCAGTCTGCAGACTGATGCTCTATCCACTGAGCCAAACCAGCTAGGGCAGAGTGTACTTTTTATAATAATAATCATAGGGGGGAAACTTGACAAAATCTTTTTTGATAGAGAGGATACATAGAAGACTTTAAGGCAGATGATAACTATTACTACTAAGTAATAATAGTAGCTAATATTTATAAGCACTTACTGTGTGCCAAGCATTGAACTGAGGTTTTACATGGATAATCCCATTTAAACCTGATTTGTTAAGTGATGCAACTAATGGTTGGACAGATTAAGGAATTTGTCCAAGTTCTCATGGCTTGTAAGTGGTAGAGATGGGATTCATACTTGGATAATCTGACTTTTAATTATTATACTATGTTGATGGAGTGATGTTAAAGAGTTTTACATTTCTCAAAATGGAGCATAGATAAAAAACATTGATTAATATTGCCACAGACATTTGGTTAGAGGTGTTTATATAAGGCAAATGGAGAGATTTTGTTGAAGAATGTATGTACTTAACTGAAAGACAGATAAAACATATTAGTATTACTATTATTTATAAACTAGAGGCCCGGTGCACAAAAATTTGTGCACTCGGTGGGGAGGGGGGTCCCTCAGCCCCGCCTGTGCCCTCTCGCAGTCTGGGACCCCCTCGGGAGATAATGACCTGCTGCCTTAGGCCTGCTCCCGGGTGGCAGAGGGCAGGCCCAATCCCTAGGTGCAGCCCCTGGTCGGGCTTAGAGCAGGGCTGATTGAGGAGTTGGGGCGCCGCCCTTGTCATGCACAGAGCAGGGCGGATTGGGAGGTTGCGATGCCACCCTCAGTCACGCTCAGGGTAGGGCCGATTGGGGGGTTGGGGTGCCACCCCCTGTCACACACAGAGCAGGGCCAATCGGGGTTGGGGCGCTGCCCCCTGTCACTCACAGAGCAGGGCCCATCAGGGGGGTTGGGGCTCCGTACCCTGTCACACACAGAGCAGGGTCGATCAGGGGGTTGGGGAGCTCCCCACTGTCATGCACAGAGCAGGGCCCACCAGGGGGTGGGGAGCTCCCCCCTGTCACTCACAGAGTAGGGCCGATAGGGGAGTTGGGGCACCGCCCCCTGTCACACACAGAGCAGGGCGGATCAGGGGGTTGGGGCGCCACACCCTGTCACACTCAGGGCAGGGCCGATGGGGAGGTTATGGCTCTACCCCATCACACACACAGCAGGGCCCGTGGGGTGGGGGGGTTGGGGCGCCGCCCTCTATCACCCACAGAGCAGGGCTGATCAGGGGGTTGGGGCGCTGCCACTGTCACACTCAGGGCAGGGCCGATGGAGAGGTTATGGCTCTACCCCATCACACACAGAGCAGGGCCAGTGGGGCGGGGGTGGTTTGGGGCGCCGCACCCTGTCACACACAGAGCTGCAGGGCGATGAGGGGGTTGGGGAGCTCCCCCCTATCAGGCACAGAGCAGGGCTGATCAGGGGGTTGGGGCGCCTTCCCCTATCATGAACAGAGCAGGGCGGATAGGGAGGTTGTGGCCCCGCCCCCTGTCACACACAGAGCCGCAGAGCGATCAGGGGGTTTGGGCGCTGCCCCCTGTCACGCTGATCCCGGTGCCGGAAGGCCTTGTGGCTCTGCTGATCCTGGTGCTGGGAGGCATATTACCCTTTTACTTTATAGGATAGAGGCCTGGTGCACGGGTGGGTGCCAGCTGGTTTGCCCTGAAGGGTGTCCTGGATCAGGGTGGGGGTCCCCACTGGGGTGCCTGGCCAGCCTGGATGAGGGGATGATGGCTGTTTGCAGCTGGTCACACACCCTTCAGGGTGGGGGTCCCCACTGGGGTGCCTGGCCAGTCTGGGTGAGGGGCTGAGGGCTGTTTTCAGGCTGGCGGGTGACTGAAGCTCCCAACTGCTCCTTTTTTTCTTTTTTTTCTTTTTATTCTGGGCCAGCTTTAGTTCTGAGGCTTGGCTCCAGCTCTTAGGCCTCCGCTGCTGAAAGCAGGTATCTGGTTTGTTTCGGTTCTATAATCGAAACACTGTTTCAACTCCAGCTCTGAGATCCTGGCTGGCTGAAAGCAGGTTTCTGGGGTTTTGTTTAGCTTCTATATTTGTAACAATGTTTCAAACTGCAAGCTCAGAGGCCGGCAGCGGCAGGTGGGGAACGTTGGAGTCCGCCGTCACTGTAGCAAGCCTCCTGTTCGCTTCAAGCTGCCTGGCTGCCGGCCGCCATCTTGGCTGGCAGTTAATTTGCATATTGCCCTGATTAGCCAATGGGAAGGGTAGCGGATGTATGGCTAATTACCATGTTTCTCTTTTATTAGATAGGAAGGCTATTGTAATATGTTAATAATATGGTTGCCTTGATTATTTTTCTGTTCTGAATTTTACTCTAGCTTTAAATAGCTAGTCAGACAACTCCTTTCTCTTGCCTCAAATCCTCATTGTGATATTTTATATCTTTGTATGATTTTTTTAATCTAGTGGAATAGATCCAGTGTCACAAGATCTAGCAACCCCAGGTATTAATTTGGCTTTCAAATATCTTTAAAACCATGCTGGTAGTATTTTAACACTTGGAAGGAAAGCCTTTGCGTATCCTATATAATAAAGAGCTAATATGCTAATTAAACCAGAGAGTGGACTGACCTTCCAGAACAACCTTCTGGAATGACCAGTGGGTGGGTGGCAGGGCTGAAGGGCCGCGAGGCAGCTGAGCCTGAGAGGGCCTACTCTTGTACGAATTTCATGCATTGGGCCTCTAGTATAGTATAATGATATTCACCATGTGTTTGGTTGGTTAAGTTGAATCATATGACAAGATGGCTCAATACTTCAAGAAGTAAACAGTTAAAAAGCAAAGCAAATTTATGTTATTTATATTTTACCACAATATCTTCCTATATAATAAAAGGCTAATATGCAAATCAACCGAACAGCAGAACGACTGGTCGCTGTAATGCACACTGACCAACAGGGGGCAGATGCTCAATGCAGGAGCTTCCCCTGGTGGTCAGTGCACCCCCACAGCCAACCTCTTGCAGCCAGCCAACTTCCCACAGCCCCTCTCCCTGTGCCAGCCTCCTGTGGCCCCTCCCCCCGGCGGCCAACCTCCTGTGGCCCCGATCGGCCCCAATTGGTCCTGATAACCCGCCAGGCCAAGGGACCCCACCCGTGCACAAATTTATGCACTGGGCCTCTAGTAAAAAAATAAAACAAACAAAAGAGCAAAGCATAAGTTATCCCTTCCTCCAAACACACAAAGAGAGCAAAGATTTCTGAGAAATTCCTATAAACATGCCTTTGGACATATTAAATAGTTTACTATTAAACATTAAGGAATTTTAACTTAGAGTTATAGAAAACTAGAGGCTTGGTGCACAAAATTTGTGCACTTGGTTGGGGGAGTGGGGTTAGTCCCTCAGCCCAGCCTGCACCCTCTCATAGTCTGGGAGCTTGCAGGGAGCAGGCCTAAGCTGTCAGTCGGACATCCTTAGCAGTTGATTTGCATATTAGCCTTTTATCCCTGCAGGATCAGGCTGAAACTGACTCTCTGACATCCCCTGAGGGGTCCTGGATTGTGAGAGGGCGCAGGCCAGGCTGAGGAGCCCCACAGGTGCATGATCGGGACCGGGGAGGGACACGGGAGGTTGGCCAGCTGGGGAGGGACCATGGGACGGCCCTAGGGCATGTCCGGCCCATCTCGCTCAGTCCTAATTGGCTGGGTCCCAGCAGCAAGCTAGCCTGCTGGTCGGAGCATCTGTCCCCTGGTGGTCAGTGCACGTCATAGCAAGTGGTTGAGTGGCCTTAGCATATCATTAGCATATTATGCTTTGATTGGTTGAATGGATGACCGGACACTTAGCATATTGGGCTTTTAGTATATAGGATAACATGAAAATATGACATGGCATTTACTCCATGTTTATTATGACACCCTTAAAATGTTTGTAAAAATACAGGTGCCTTTAAAATACTACCTATTTGTAATGTCAGAAGAGGGAGGAGCAGATATTAAAGAATTCTTTATTGCTTAAGATAAAAGCTTATCAGGAAACCCTAGCAAAACTACCCAGTAGGAAAGATCTGCTATAGCTGACAAATCAGGCAACCTCTGAGCCAATGGCCACGTCAGTTCTATTTGATTGGTCCTTGGACCTTGTTTACCTTTAAGTAACTGTGACCTTTTATTCCACTGTTCAGTTCGGCTGGCCTGACTTAAGTGTAAAAAACACATAAGGGACCTATGCTGTAGAGAGAATGTTCTTGGTAGAAAGAAGCAACAGTAATGATGAGACAACTTCTTTTTAAAAATCTTAGCTTTCTGGAAAATAGCAGATTATAGTGGTAAGGACTTTGGAATTAGACAAGCCTGAATTTAAATCCTGGCTCTTCTACTTACTAGCTGTGTGACCTCTTAGGTTGCTCAACTTCCCTGATCCTTAGTTTTCTCATTTGTAAATTGGGGCTAATAATAACTGTGTGTGTGTGTGTGTGTGTGTGTGTATATATATATATATATTTATATATATATATATGTATGTATGTATATATGTATATATGTATTAATTTGCCTATCACAGTGCCTGGCAGATGGTAAGTATTAAAAAAAGATAGCTATTATTATGACTGTTGCTGTTAACTTCCTTGCAAGATATTTAGATTACTAGACATACTTCTTAGAATGTATGCATCATGTATTCTGATTTAAAGAGTCAGGAGGAGAGGGAATCAGTTTCTAGAGATCCCAAGAGACAATCTTATATGAGGGCCTATTTGTGTAGAAATTGTTAACAAGCATTTTAAAAATTAAACTTTTTATTTTGAAATAAAAGTAAAGCCTATAGAAAAGTTGTAAGAATATTAAAATGAACCCCTTTATGCCCTGCCTAGATTCATACATTGATAACACTGGCCATATTTGCTTTACCTACTTTATATGTAATGTAATATGATGTACATATATTTCTTCTTTTTTTTCTGCTAAGAGTAAGTTGCAGAGATCATGACCTTTTATCCCTAGATACTTCAGCATTTTTCTCTAAAAACAAGGACAGTCTTTTCCATAGCACACTGTAAAGTCAAATCAGAGAAGTTAAACATTGATGTCTATTATTTGATATACAATTCATATTCAAATTTTATTTATTGTCCTAGTAACTATTCTTTGTAACAATTTCCCCCCCAATTAAGAATTAATTTTAGAGAGAGGAAGGGACAGAGATAGAGAGATGAACATCGATTAGCTGCCTTCTGCACGTCCCTGCACGTCCATGCAACCGGGGCATGGACACTGACTGGGAATTGAACCAGTGACCTCTTGATTTACAGGCCCACATTCAACCACTGAGCCACACTGGCCTGGCTCTTTGGTCTCTTTTAACCTGGAGCAGTCCTTCAGCCCTTTATTGTTTTTCATGATTGAAATTTTTTGAAGAACACAGGCTTGTTTTGTACACTGTCCTTTAATTAAGGTTTGTCGGCTTATTCCTCATAAATCCATACAGGTTATGCATTTTGGGCAGGTAGTGTATCCTTAGTGCCTCACACAAGGAAGCATTCATTATTGGTTATGTTAATTAACTTTGATCACTTAGCTAAGAGATTTTTTAAAATATATTTCTTTATTGGTTTCAGAGAGGAAGGGAGAAGGAGAGAGAGATAGAAACATCAATGATGAGAGAGAACCATTGATCGGCTGCCTCCTGCATGCCCCCTACTGGGGAGCCCACAACTTGGGCATGTGCCCTTGGTTGGAATTGAACCTGGGACTCTTCAGTCCGCAAGCCGACGCTCTAGCCACTGAGCCAAACCGGCTAGGGCAACTAAGAGATTTTTTCACTAAAAAGGTAACTTTCCCTTTGTAATTAATAAATAATCTGTGGGGAGATACTTTGAAACTGTGTAAATATCCTGTTCCTCAACAAACTTTTCCCCAATGGTTTTAGAATTCTAAAGAGCTTTTTTACATCATAAACACGTGGTTTCCTCACCTTGGTTGAGAACTTCTGGAGAAAACAGTTTTTACTTTAAAAAATTATGTCGAGTACCTTGAACACAGTAAGTACTTAATATATTGACCACCTGAGCTTGAGCTGCCTGTCACTAGATTGCTGATTACATTTCTCCAATGGTTTTGTCTGCTTACCCTGAGAAGAATTTAGCAGATATTTACAGAGAAGTCTTGTCATAATGCAAGTTAGAAGTGGTCACTAAATGGACCGATTAGGCATTGTTAGCAGTGAGATGGGAGCAGCAACACTGACCTGGATATTTTGAAAGAATACTTAATAACAACAATGAAGAAAAGCTCTGATTATCATCACTGGAAAAACTTGTTAAATGTATAGTATCTTTCCATTTTAATTTGCATTTGTGATGAAGGGAAGTTTCTGGGTGGTGTTCATCTTTCACTTTAGACTCACATTTTTTTACGTCAGCCTAATACTTCGGGTGTCACCATCAGTCTCTAAGAATTAGGTCAGGTTTCTTGTAGATCTTGTCACATTGCCACTTGGAATTTAGCTGGAGGAAAGAAAGTAAGGCACAATTGCTGTTGTTTAGATGAACATCTTATTCAGGAAGGCTTTTTGGAGTCAGTGAGGCAGAGTAGAATGTCCTCATTCTGTCTAGCACTTGTTTTGTTTTCCTCCTCTGCTCTGAGGATCTTTCTTCCGTCTTTCACTGTGCGTATCTTGGGCAGAGAAGGCAGCTGATCATTAAAATTCCTCTATCCCCAATTTCTGGCTGATGCCTAAAATTTCATCAGTGCCAAGAAATTAATTTGTTTGCGTAAATTACGTTACCCAAAGCAGATCCTTGCTGGGAATTGGAGAGGTAGCACAAGCCAATATCTAAATATGAAATATCAAACATTCAGAACTTTTATATAATAGATAGTTGCTAGAAGCTCTCCGCAAAATGAGACAGTAATGACTTTTTTTCCTGGGGCAAGGAGAAACCTGGTTGGGGTTTTAATAGTTGGGGACTCTGAGCAAATTTAAGGTGCTTGCGACTCTGAAAGAGGAAGGGAAAATGATTATTAAAGAAGGAAGAGGAAGGATATTTAAAAGTTACAATACACTTACACCACAATTTCCATAGATCCCTGGTGGAGTGGTGTCTGAAATCTACAGAGCATTTAGAGTTAAGAAATCCATGCTTTGTTAAACCAGGAATTGGTGATAACCAATCCTTTAAAAAAAGGCTCTTTCCCCCATCTGCACCAAAGACATAACTTTTACATTTCCTTGCAATGGTCATACCTCCAGGTGTCCTAAAGGGTATTGTTAAAGCTGTATAACAAACTTTCTCAGCGAAGTTATTTCAACCTTTTGCATGCAGTCAGGATGTGGAATTAGTAGGTAATATGCAGGCTTCATTGGTCAAGGGAAATAAGTTCCAAGGTCAGGTGATTAATTGTGGCCTTTGTTCCACAGAGAGTCAATTTAGAGTTTCTACTAGAGCCTGTGTTTATGAAGCTTTGTTTTGCCAGATGCAGTTGGCTCTTCTTTGGGAAATATGTGCCATGGAATTGATCTTTTGCTGAGTATATCTGTGTTAACATCTCTGAAATACTGGTGACAGACTTTTTTCTCCCCCAGTGAGAAAAGATTCTTTTTCACTTTCTATGACCGGTTAAAAGAAGATGGATGCACAGAATTCAGCCAAAGTCAACACAAGAAAAAGGAGGAAAGAGGCACCTGGACCCAATGGGGCAACAGAGGAAGATGGGATTACTTCCAAAATGCCACGCTGTGCAGTTGTAAGTAAGGAAGAGTTTTCTGTGTTGTACATTTAATCTGGCAGGGGGAAGGTAGAAAACTGATATAACATTACAAGTCTTCTTAAATAATGGAGACAATGAATAGTAAGTGTGGATAGTAAGTATTTTCATAGTTGTTGGAAATCTTATGCTTTCTTACCAGATTATAACTCACAGCTCAGTTGTAAGAGCTTTACATAGGAATTAGAAAAAGAATGTTAGGAAAATTTGGAGGTTGTGTTGTATATTAGGCTAAAGATCAAATTGAAACTAATGAAATAGAGAAATCAGGTCTCCAGGCAGTGATCTGATCTTGGTATCATCTCATGGTGTTTAGTTTTCTGTCTTACTATCTTTTCTCCCATATCATTTAACCACTCTATTACTGCTTATATCTTAGATGAGAACTTTTTTCTATTACTGTTTACTTTGTATTCCTTTATCTCTGGGACATTATCTTTGTATTTCTACAAAGCCTTCAGTGAAATACCCTATTCCAAATTGCTCTTCCTGTCTCAGCTTTATATCCTTCCTAAATCTTCCCCTTAAAAACATGTTAAAGAACACACAAGTGAAGTTATTATCATTATTATTACTAGAGACCTAGTGCACAAAATTCGTGCATGGGGTGTGTGTGTGTGTCCCCCTCAGCCCTGTCTGCACCCTCTCCAATCTGGGATCCCTCTCACAATCCAGGACTGTTGGCTCCCAGCCGCTTACCTGCCTGCCTGCCTGATTGCCCCTAACTGCTTCTGCCTGCCAGCCTGATCACCCCCTAACTACTCCCCTGCCAGCCTGATCGATGCCTAACTGCTCCTCTGCCAGCCCGATTACCCCTACCTGCCCTCCCCTGCCGGCCTGGTCACCCCCAACTGCCCTCCCTTGCCAGCCTGGTTGCCCCTAACTGCCCTCCCCTGCCGGCCTGATTGCCCACAACTGCCCTCCCCTGCCGGCCATCTTGTGTCCACATGGGGGCGGCCATCCTGTGTGTTGGAGTGATGGTCAATTTGCATATTACCTCTTTATTATATAGGATTTTTATTATTTTAATCCTCACCTGAGAATATTTTTCCCATTGATCCTTAGAGTGGAAGGGAGGGAGAGTAGAGAGAAACATTAATGTGAGAGAGAGACATCAATTGGTTGGAGGGAGAGTAGAGAGAAACATTAATGTGAGAGAGATACATCAATTGGTTGCCTTTTGCACATGCCCCGATTGGGGCTGGGAATCAAACCTGCAACCCAGGTACATGCCCTTGACTGGGAATCGACCCATGACTGTTTGGTGCATAAGCTGACACTCTAACTGCTGATCAACACCGGCCAGGGCTGAAGTTATTATTGATATACAGTATTATGAAAATCCATGATCCAAAATCCCAGTGACAGAATTGCATGTTTCTGTATTTTCTTTACCTATATTGACCATTAACCAGTAATCAAACTTTAGTTTCCATTGGTTAGTTCTGGAGTTTCATAGCCCAAAGGGAAAAGCATTTCTACTCTGACACAGTAAACAACTGTTCCAAACCAATACTCGTATCTTGTGCAATAAAAGCAACAGGACTTCACAAATAGGAGACATATGCTCCAGGCCTGGTATTGATGATATTAGTAGGGCAAATATATTAGTTTCCTATTGGTAACAAATTTAGTAGGCTGAAACAATACAGATATATTATCTTACAGTTCTGGAGGTCAGAAAATTGAAATGGGTCTCTGAGACCTAAAATCAAAGTGTTGGCAGAGTTGGAGGTTCTAGGGGAGAATCTGTTTCCTTGCCTTTTCCGGCTTTTAGAGACTGTTCACATTGCTCTGCTCATGGTGCCAGCCAGCAATTGCATCACTTTTTAAAAACATATATACGTTTTTATTTAGAGAGGAAGGGAGAGGGAGAGAGAAATAGAAACATCAGTGATGAGAGAGAATCATTGATTGACTGCCTCCTGCACACACCACACTGGGGATTGAGCCCTCAACTTAGGCATGTCCCCTGACCGGGAATCGAATTATGACCTCCTGGTTCATAGGTCAGTGCTCAACCACTGAGCCATGCTGACCTGGCTGCATCACTTTATTCACTACTTCTGTCATCACATCTCCTGATTCTGACTCTCCTGTCTCCCTTGTTCACTTATAAAGACCCTTGTGATTATATTGGACATACCTAGAAAATGCAGGATAATCTCCTTGTCTCAAAATCCTTTAACCACATCTACAAAGCTCCTTTTGCCATGTAAAGTGTAGTCGTAGGTTTTTGAGAATAAGATGTAGATATCTTTAGGGGGCCATTATTCTGCATACCATAGCAAGTAAAGTCAGAAAACGACTCAGCAGTCAACAAAACAGGACATTAGTTTCTGAATGTTCCTTAGTTTAGACTAAGGAGATGGTGGTGGGCACCAATTCAGCAATCTCACTTGGAGAAGGGACAAATTATAACGAAGTACGTGGTACTCTCAGGCAATCACCATAGCCAGGAATAGAGCAAAGAAGGCCTGTCTTATTGGAATGGGCTCTGAGAAGACTTAAATTTCTTGGTCCTTAGAATCTGAGAAATCTTAGTATTTTAAATTACTTTGCTTCATATATTCATGTCACAAATCAGTTGGGTGACTTTTGTTACCTATTTCACATTCCTCTCTGGCACACACTGGCCTACATGGGCTAATGTTTAAAGATTCACTCACCCAACTGGCTGGACTGATCCTGATGAGGAGTATATGTTAAATAAACTTGTTTGTCATCTCCTTTGTATACTTGTACTTTTTGTCTGTGACCCTATTTCAACCCTGTAGCAAAAGCAAACAAGATATAAATGTATATATTTTTGTTAATCCTTACCAGAGGATATTTCCCCCCCATTGATTTTTAGAGAAAGTGGAAGGAAAGGAGGGAGGGAGGGAGAGAGAAACATCGATGTGAGACACATCTATTAGTTGCCTCCTGCAACTGGGGCTAGGGATCAAACCTGTAATCCAGGTACATGCTCTTGACTGGGAATTGAACCCTTGACTCTGTGGTACATGGGATGACACTCTAACCATTGAGCACACTGGCCAGGGTGATGTTTCCCTTTTTAAAATAAATATATTTTTATTTATTTTTATTCATTTCAGAGAAGAAGGGAGAAGAAGAGAGAGATAGAAACATCAATGATGAGAGAAAATCATTGAATAGGCTGCCTCCTACATGTCCCCTACTGGGGATTGAGTCCGCAACCCAAGCATGTGCTCCAATGGGGAATCAAACTGGGACCTACTGGTTTGTAGGTCAACGCTCAATCCCTGAGCCACGCTGGCTGGGCTTAAATATATTTTTATTGATTTCAAAGAGGAAGGTAGAGGAGAGAAATAGAAACATCAGTGATGGGAGAGAATCACTGACTGGCTGCCTCCTGCATGCCTTCCACTTGGGATTGAGTCCACAACCTGGACTTGTGCCCTGACCAGGAGTTGAACCAGAACTTCTTGGTACCTAGGGCGACGCCCAACCACTGAGCAACACTGGCTGGGCGGTTTTGCTTTTTCAATAACAGCTTTATTGAGATCATATAATCCACCAATTTAAACTGTATAATCAATGGTTTTTAGTATATTCACAGAGTTGTGCAACTATTACCACAGCCAATAAACATATATTGAGAACCTCAATATATGCCATTTGCTAGAATTAGAGATACAAAGATGAAAAGAGCTCTGGTTGGTTTGAGTCAGTGGTTAGAGTGTCAGCCTGTGGACCTAAGGGTCTCGGGTTCAATTCCTGATCAAGGCCATATACTGCAGTTGCAGGTTCAATCCCTGGCTCCGGTTGGGGTGGATGCGGGAAAACAACGAATCGATCAGTCTCTCCCACATTTATGTTTCTCTCTCTCTTTCTCTCCTTCCCTTCCTCCTTCTACTCCAGTGGTTCTCAATCTGTGGGTTGAACGACCCTTTCACAGGGGTCACCTAAGACCATCCTGCATATCAGATATTTACATTAAGATTCATAACAGTAGCAACATTACAGTTATGAAGTAGCAACGAAAATAATTTTATGCTTGGGTCACAACATGAGGAACTGTATTTAAAGGGCCAGACGGTTGAGAACCACTGCTCTACTCTATCTAAAAATCAATGGGAAAAATATCCTCAGGTAAGAATTAAAAAAATAATAGCCTGGCCAGTAATGCTCAGTGGTTGATCATCGACTCATGAACTCAGAGGAAACTGGTTTGATTCCACTCAGGGCATGTGCCTAGGTTGCAGGTTCAATCCCAGTAGGGGGAACGTAGGAGGCAGCTGATCAATGACGTTTCTCTCTCATAGATATTTCTATCTCTCTATCCCTTCCTCGTTCTCTAAAAATCAGTTTAAAATATATTTTAAAAATCTCTATATATCAAAGCCTAAGCGACCGAACAACCGAATGACTGGTCGCCTGGTTGCTATGATGCACACTGACCACCAGGGGGCATATGCTCAATGCAGGAGCTGCCCCCTAGTGGTCAGTGCCCTCCCACAGCCAATCTCCCATGGCTGGCAACCTCCGGTGGCCCCTCCCCACAGCCGGCTGGCCCCCATTGGCCCCGATGGGAACCTAGCGAGATGGCCCTGATTGGCCCCGATCACCCATGATCGCTGGCCAGGCCAAGGGACCCCAGCCATGCACTAATTCATGGATCAGGTCTCTAGTAATAATAATAACACAGAGATGAAAAGATGACCTCGGGGGCAGTGCCTTCTCCAGTGCCAAGGATATCAAGGTGATTCTGGACAGTGTGAGCAAAACAAAACAGCATAGGAAATGTAGTTGATAATATTGTAATCACTATGTATGTTGCCAGGTGGGTGCTAGAAATATAGGGGGGAACACTTTGTAAAGTATATGATTATCTAACCACTATACTGTACACCTAAAACAAATGCAAAATAATATTGAATGTAAACTATAATTTAAAAAGAAAATTTAAAAATAAGAATATAGTAATTATCAATAGATATGTATTTATTGCCATTTATTATTCATATTTTTAATTTTTTTTTCTTCTTCTTAAAGAAGATCTGTGAACATTTCTTGTGATACTGGTTGGGTGGTGATTAACCATTTAGGTTTTTCTTGTCTGGGAAGTGCTTTTTCTGTCCTTTGGTGCTAAATGATAGCTTTTCTAGGTAGAGCAATCTTGGTTGTAGGTCCTTGCTTTTCATCACTTTGAATCTTTTGTGCCAGTCCCTTCTGTTGAAAAATCAGCTATCAGTCTTATGGGAGCTCCTTTGTAGGAAACTGTCTTTTACTTCCTGCTTTTAAGATTCTCCCTTTGTCTTTAACCTTTGCCATTTTAATTATGATGTGTCTTGATGTGGGTCTCTTTGGATTCAACTTGTTTGGGACTCTCTGTACTTCCTGGATTTTTGTCTTTTTCCTGCCTCAGGTTAAGGAAGTTTTCAGTCATTCTTTCTTTTTTTTAAAATATTTTTTTATTGATTTCAGAGAGGAAGGGAGGGGGGAAGAAAGATAGAAACATTAATGATAAGAGAGAATAATTGATTGGCTGCTTTCTGCATGCCCCACACAGGGGATCAAGCCTGCAACCCCGGCATGAATTAAAACATGACCTCCTGGTTCATAGGTTGACAATCACTGAGCCACGCCATCTGGGCTCGGTAATTGTTTCTTCAAATAGGTTCTCAATCCCTTGCTTTCTCTCTCTTCTTCTGGTACCCCTATGATGCAGATGTTGCCCCAGAGGTCCCTTAAACTATCCTAATATTTTTAGATTCTTATTTCTTTTTGCTGCTCTGATTGGGTGTTTTCTGTTGTCTTCCAAATTGCTGATTTGATCCTCAGCTTCATCTAACCTACTGTTGATTCTTTCTAGTGTATTCTTCATTTCAGTTATTGTATTCTTCATTTCTTACTGACTTCTATACTCTTTTTTTAAAAAAATACATTTTTATTGGTTTCAGAGAGGAAGGGAGAGGGAGAGAGAGATAGAAACATCAATGGTGAGAGAGAATCATTGATCGGCTGCCTCTTGCATGCCTCCTACAAGGGATCGAGCCCAAAACCCAGGCATGTGCCCTTGACCAGAATTGAACCTGGGACCCTTCAATCCACAGGCCAACACTCTATCCATTGAGCAAAACCAGCTAGGACTCTATGCTCTTTTTTATGTTTGCTATCTCTGTAAGTTTTCATTGAGTTCATCCATTCTTCCCTTAAGTTTCTTGAGCATTCTTATAACCCTTGTTTTGAACCCAGTTGCTGGTAGATTGCTTGCCTCCATTTCATTCAGTTCATATTCAGGGGATTTTTTATGTTCTTTAATTTGGAGCATGTTTTTTTCTCTTCCAATTTTGGCTGCCTCTCTGTAATTGTTTCTGTGTATTAGGTAGATCTGCTATGCCTCCCACTTTTTTTTTTTAAATTCTTTATTAGTTAAGGTATTACAAATGTGTCCTCATCACCCCCATTGACCCCCATCCTCCCCCCCACCCCCCACTCATGCTCTCACCCCCCTGTTGTCCATGTCCATTGGTTTGGCTTATATGCGTGCATACAAGTCCTTTGGTTGATCTCTTCCCCTTACCCCCTCCCTCCCCTACTTTCCTTCTGGGGATTGATAGTCTGATCGCTGTTTCTCTGTCTTTGGATCTGTCCCTGTTCATCAGTCTATGTTGTTCTCTATAATCCACAAATGAGTGAGATCATCTGGTATTTATCTTTCTCTGACTGGCTTATTTCACTTAGCATAATGCTCTCCAGTTCCATCCATGCTGTTGCAAATGGCAAGAATTCCTTCTTTTTTACTGCAGCATAATATTCCATTGTGTAGATGTACCACAGTTTTCTAATCCACTCATCTGCTGATGGGCACTTAGGCTGTTTCCAAATCTTAGCTATGGTGAATTGTGCTGCTATGAACATAGGGGTTCATATATCCTTTCTGATTGGTGTTTCTGGTTTCTTGGGATATATTTTTAGAAGTGGGATCACTGGGTTAAATGGGAGTTCCATTTTTAGTTTTTTGAGGAAGCTCCATACTGTTCTCCACAGTGGCTGCACCAGTCTGCATTCCCACCAGCAGTGCAGAAGGGTTCCTTTTTCTCCACATCCTCTCCAACACTTGTTGTTTGTTGTTTGTTAATGATAGCCATTCTGACAGGCGTGAGATGATACCGCATTGTCGTTTTGATTTGCATCTCTCGTTTAATTAGTGACTTTGAGCATGTTTTCATATGTCTTTTGGCCTTCTGTATGTCCTCTTTCAAAAAGTGTCTATCTAGGTCCGTTGCCCATTTTTTGATTGGATTGTTTATCTTCCTATTGTTAAGTGTCATGAGTTCCCTGTAAATGTTGGAGATTAAACCCTTATCGGTGATATCATTGTATGCCTCCCACTTTTGGTATGGTGGCCTTATGTATTAGGTGTCATGTGGGTCTCAATGGTGCAATCTCCATGATTACCTGAGCTAGATGTTCTAGGAATGTTCATTGTGTGTGTTATGTAAACCCTCCTGTTGTAATTGCTGTTGGCCCATCCATGGGTGAGGTGGACCCTTGGTCCTGCTGGCTATGAGGATTGACCCTGATCACAGTGTATGAGCTGCTGTGTGTAGGCCTACCCCATGAATTGGAATTCCACCCAGCAGGTTCTGGTGCCTGCCGATATCTTCCTTTGGGTGTGTTGCTTGTGGAACTAATTGGGTCGTGCTATGATGTGGTGAGTCCTATCACCAGGTGTGTTGGTCCTAGGGTCTCTTGGGAAGGACAGGTCAATGTCAGGTGCTGCCTGTGGCCAGCCCTGGGTCATCTGTTTGGAGCTGCTACAAAGTGATCCACAGTGACTGCCTCTGCTGGGCCTGGGTGTGAGTGGGACAGCCCAGATGCGTACCAAGCCTGGCTTCTAGCAGCACTGTGTCTGGGGCCACATCAGAAAAAGACCCAAGGCACCCCGAGATCTGCTTCCACTTGTGGCTTCCTGTTAAGCTAAGTCACTGAAGTAGTCTTTGATTGTTTGCGAGTTGAATGAGGTTGGTTCTCAGTGAGTCACCAGGTAGAGGCAAATGGTATTTACCAGATTTATACAGATTCAAAATTGGCACCAGGACTGAGATTGAGGCCACTCAACAAAAGTCTTAGGGTACATGAAGTCTAGCTGCCACTTATTGGGTGCCCACATACCTTTGTGGTGGTGTGGTGTCTTAGGGAGTCATCAGGGTGAGGCTAGCAGAGTTCATCAGACCCAAATGGACCAAGATTTAGCAGTGTGAAGGGAGGGTTCTGCACAGGAAAGGTAGTATGGGTTGGGTGTGGGAGGGAAACATGGCCCCTACCGTAGTGTCTCCCTCCTCAAGAGACTTCTAAGAGAGTGTGCACCAAGGGCCCAAGCTGGCCACAGCCATCTGACTCCTCTGCAAGGCCAGAGCTTGGCAGGACAAGGTGACAGGGAGTTGGGAGGGTAGAGTTACTACATTCCTCTAGGCCAGTGGTCAGCAAACTGTGGCTCGTGAGCCACACACGGCTCTTTGGCCCCTTGCGTGTGGCTCTTCCACAAAATACCACGTGTGGGCGTGCATGTACAGTGTGATTGAAACTTCATGGCCCATGCGCAGAAGTCGGTATTTTGTGGAAGAGCCACACTCAAGGGGCCAAAGAGCCACATGTGGCTCGCGAGCTGCAGTTTGCCGACCACTGCTAGTGGTCGTGGTCGTGCTAGGCCAGTGGTTCTCAACCTTCCTAATGCCGTGACCCTTTAATACAGTTCCTCATGTTGTGGTGACCCCCAACCATAAAATTATTTTCGTTGCTACTTCATAACTATAATTTTGCTACTATTTTGAATCATAATGTAAATATCTGATATGCAGGATGTATTTTCATTGTTACAAATTGAACATAATTAAAGCATAGTGATTAATCACAAAAACAATATGTAATTATATATGTTTTCCGATGGTCTTAGGTGACCCCTGTGAAAAGGTCGTTTGACCCCCAAAGGGGTCGCGACCCACAGGTTGAGAACCGCTCCTCTAGGTTGCTCCTGTATGGAGGGGAATGCTAGACCCAGGAAAGGTGGTGGTTGTGGGTGGGGTGGGAAAGGCACCCAATGCAAGGGATCAAGGCAGTTGTCCCTTCAGCTTTCTTCCCAGAGCCACACAACCCAGTCTGTCCTCGTATGACTCCAGTCTGCTCTGATCTGCCCTCTCTCTGCAGGAGCCCAGAGTGAGTGGCTGTAAGTGAATGAGATGTTGTGTTCTTGCCCTTTAGCAGGACACCTGGGTTTCTAGAAGACTCCTGTCTTTCCCTGGCATACAGAATCCTTGCTTATTTTCACAGCCAGATATTATGTGGGCTCCTCTTCTCAGCTCTGGTGCTTTGGGCTGGAAGGAGCCCTGCATAGAGTTGAGAGCCCATGTTCTTTAAGGGTCTCAATCTTTGCAGCTGAGATATACCGGTATGTTTGCAGGGCCAGCCCTTTTCATGTCTCTGCCCTTCATTCCAATCTTGATATGGCTTCTGTAAATCATTGGTTATAAGACTTTTATTCAGCTAATCTTCAGTTGGTTATTTAGGTTGGTTGTTCTATAACTTAGTTGTAATTCTAGTCTGGACCTGGGAAGAAGGGAGTGTAACTTCCACCTACTCTGCCACTATCTTGGATCTAAAAATTACTTTAAATGCACATGGATTAAAGGCTCCAATTAAATGAGATAGGGTGGGTGAATGGATAAGGAAACGAGACCCTTACATATACTGCCCACTGCCAGGGTCCAATACCAGCAGGTCCAGGGATCCCCAAAGGCGTAGACGGAGTCGGCGAAGAAGGAAGGACATGGAGACAGCATTCAGTTGATCAGCAGCCTAGCCAGGATCTCCAGCCAAGTTCTGGTCTCGATCTCCAGAGAGGTTCTGCTGTTTATTGTCTTGTTACATCCGTATTTATCCCAGTTGATTTTAATCCTGTCAATTTCTATTACAAAGGTTAGGGCGTTTCTTATCTCCATTCCAGGGAGTAAAGATTATGTAGCTTAAGCATGATTGTTTGTAGTGATTAACTACCCGCCTGGCACTTAGTTAAGGAGTTTCATCCCCTCCCTGACTTCAGGGAAAAATTCCTACCTGGGGAAACAACCTTTCTAGGAGAGGCATCCCCTCACTGACTTCAGGGAAAAATTCCTACCTGGGGAAACAACCTTTCTCGGAGAGGTGACCTTGGTTAAAACACACAGCGCTAAGGGGAGCAAACATATTAAGAAGAGTATGCTATATACGCCAGGTCCCTTGAAACATATGCTGTGCAGATGTTTCTTTCCTGCAGCGACTGTGTCAAGCAGCAAGGATGGACCGGCTTCCGGCAGTCCACAAAAGACTTACTTCAGATGGAAGACGCACAGACTGAAAGTAAAGGGATGGAAACCAGTAATTAAAAAAAGATGGGGTAGCAATACTTATACCAGACAAGATAGACTTTAAAACAAAGGCTATAAAGAGACAAAGACAGACCCATCTATTTCACTTCTGGGTATTTATCCAAAGAAACCCAAAACATTACATTGAAAAGACATATGCATTTATATGTTCATTGCAGCATTATTTATAATAGCCAAGATATGGAAGCAATTTGTTTATTTTATTTTTATTATTGATTTCAGAGAGGAACGGAGAGGGAGAGAGAAATAGAAACATCAATGATGAGAATCCTTGATTGGCTGCCCCACACTAGGGATCAAGCCCACAATCCAGGCATGTGCCCTGACTGGGAATCGAACTGTGACCTCTTGGTTCATAGGTCGACGACGCTCAACCGTTGAGCCATGCTGGCCAGGCTTGAAAGCAATTTGTATCCATAAATAGGTGAATGGATAAAGAAGAAATGCTACATATATACAATGGACTATTACTCAGCCATAAAAAAGAATGAAATCTTGCCACTTGAAACAACATGGATGGACCCAGAGCAGTGGTCGGCAAACCGCAGCTCGTGAGCCACATGTGGCTCTTTGGCCCCTTGAGTGTGGCTCTTCCACAAAATACCATGTGCGGGCACGCACGTACAGTGCGATTGAAACTTCATGGCCCATGCGCAGAAGTCGGTTTTCGGCCTGGGCGAGTCTATTTTGAGGAAGTGACGTTAGAAGAAGTGGGGGTACGTTCGCTAAGGTCGACTCCTCAGATTGAGGACGTTTTTAGCAAAGGCCAACTTAGGAGTACCCTAATTAAGTTAATAACAATGTACCTACCTATATAGTTTAAGTTTAAAACATTTGGCTCTCAAAAGAAATTTCAATCGTTGTACTGTTGATATTTGGCTCTGTTGATTAATGAGTTTGCCGACCACTTACCTAGAGGATACTGTGATGAGTGAAGTAAGTCAGACAGAAAAAGACAAATGCCATATGTTTTCACTTGTATGTAGAATCTAAAAAAAACAAAATGAACAAACAATAGGAACAGACTCATAGATAGGGAATATTTTGATGGTTGACAGATGGAAAGGGGTTAAGAAGCACAAATTGGTAGTTAAATGGAATAGTCATGGGCATGTAAAGTACAACATAGGGAATATAGTCAATAATATTGTAATGGCATCAAATGGGTACTAGTTTTACTGAAGTGATCACTTTGTAAGTTATATAAATGTTTAATCACTAGATTATACACCTGAAACTAATATAATATTGTATATGAACTGTAATTGAAAAAATAAAAAAAATATTTAAATGTAAAGAAAAAGAATCCTTAAAAGTAGAAAGAGTATTAGAAAGCCAATATTAAATTCTAATCTTACTTTATTTGAGCGATCTACATTCCACTACTATTAAGGACACCAGAATATCTTGTTTTTCATTGGAATTTTTAGGAATAATGAGTTAATGTATGTGAACAAAATCTGGAAAAAGTCTTTATGGAAACAATATTGCATCAGAAGATCATTTAGGATGATGATAATTATCCTCTGCTAGAGGCCTGGTACACGAAATTCGTGCACTAGCAGGGGTCCCTCAGCCTGGCCTGTGCCCTCTCGCAGTTTGGGAACCCTTGGGGGATGTCCAACTGCTGTCTTAGGCCCGCTCCCCTGGGCCTATTACTATTGTTAGTAGAAGTAACTTTTTCTATTTGTTTCATATATATTTACATTTTACATGTAAAAATATATAAACAACTTTATATATATATAAACCTAAGCAACTGGCTGACTGTCTGAAGGGCCGACCGTCCAGTAGCTATGATGTGCACTGACCACAACGGGGGCGACACTCAACGCAGAGTGGAAACCACAGGCATGGAAACATGGAACAGACTGATGAATCTCAGAAGGGCGGGGGGAGAGCGGAGGGCGGGAAGATCTTATATGCATACTGGAGGTGCACCGGTGGGGTCCCTTGACCTGGCCTACAGGGATTGGGCTGAAACTGGCTCTCCAACATCCCCCAGGGGTCCTGGATTGCAAGAGGGCATAGGCCAGGACAAGGAACCCCACCGGTGCATTGTGCATTGGGCCTCTAGTTGATATATAATTCACATACTGTTATAATTCAATACAGTAGGTCCTCGGGTTAGGTTGGAGATCCGTTCCTATGGCGCAGTGTAACTCAATTTTCGCCATAAGTCGGAACCCACCTACATAAGCACCTACGTCACTCACATGGAGCACATACACAGCAGTAATGAAGTGAAACAGTAAAAAAAATTAAAAGAAAGATAACAATTCTCAACCTTTACTTGTGGTAAATAAGTAATAAAAAACATAAAGCACATATGTACATACGTCAAAATGACGGAACTTTTTTTTAATAAATAAATAGGAGATGGTGACGTAATCATGAAATACTGTACATTGAGTCCAACATAACCTGAGGACTGTCTGTATTCACTTAAAGTGTACAATTCAGTGGTTTTTAGAATATTCAGAGGTGTGTAACCATCATCTCACCCGTTTTCAAATATTTTCATCACCCCAGAGAGAAACTTGTATCCATTAGCAGTCACTCCCCGTTTCTTCCCAACCCTCCCAGCCCAACATAAACACTAACCTACTTTCTGTCTATAAATTTTCCTGTTCTGGACATTACATATAAATGGAATCATATAATAAGTGGTCTATTATGGCTGTCTTCTTTCTCTTAGCATAATGTTTTCCATGTTGCAGCATGTATCAGTTCTGCATTCCTTTTATAAAAAAAAAAACCACCACCATTTTTTTCTTTAAAAAAAAAATATTTTATTGATTTTTTTACAGAGAGGAAGGGAGGGAGATAGGGAGTTAGAAACATCGATGAGAGAGAAACATCGATCAGCTGCCTCCTGTACACCCCTCATGGAATGAGCCCGCAACCAAGGTACATGCCCTTGATTGGAATTGAACCTGGGACCCTTCAGTCCGCAGGCCGACACTCTATCCACTGAGCCAAACCGGTTAGGGCTGCATTCCTTTTTATGGCCAAATATGATCTGTTTCCTGAGGTCTAACTTATGTATAAATAGTGCACAAACCTTAAGAGTACAGCTCAGTACTAGTAAATGTTTACATATGTAATCAGCAGTACTCCCAGAGACTTTCTCACACCCTCTGCTAGTTAGTATTTTTTTCCCCCAAATTTCCTCTTTGTTCTCTGGCTTCTATTTTTTCTTTCTTTCTTTTTTACTTTACCCCTTCCTTCCCTCCCTCTCTCCCTCCCTCCCTTCCTTCCTTTCTTCTTTCCTCTGGCTTCTATTAACCATAGATTAGCTTTGCCTGTTTTTGATCTTAATATAGGTGAAATCATAGAATATGTATTATTTTGTGAATGGCATATACTTTTAGAAACACAAATTACTGTTAAGCAACTCTTTGAGTGCTAACTTCTGGATAAATTGTTTCCTCTAATCTGTAGAGAAATCACTAATAATTTCAGAAAATTGCACATTTGGGTTTTTGATCTATTCTTACCTCTTCTAAAAAATGTTCTAAAAAGTATAACACATCTAAAAATGAATGTTTTTGCTTATTTTTAAAATATATATATATATTTTTATTGATTTAAGAAAGAAAGGGAGAGGGAAAGAGATATAGAAACAAAAATAAGAGAAAGAATCATTGGTTGGCTGTCTCCTGCATGCCTCCCATGGGGGATCGAGCCTGAAACCTGGGCATGTGCCCTGACTGGGAATTGAACCAAGCCACACTGGCCGGGTGTGTTTTTGCTTATTTTATAGTGTTAGTATATTTTAAAGTAAACATATAAGTGGTTTTAAAAAGATTATTTTTTAATTTTAAAACTTAACTTAAAAAAAATCTGTCCTTATCTGTGTCAAAACAGTGTCTTCCAGGTCTCTGGATTTATTTCAATCAGAATGTAATCTGTTTAGAATTTCAAATTCTAAGGGAACATCATTACAGCCCAAAATGAAATGGAAAATGTGAATAGACCTATCCCAAATAAAAAAGTTTGAATTAGTCTTTAAGAGTCTTCCTGCAAAGACAAGTCCAGGATCAGATGGCTTCATTGGTGAATGCTATCAAACATTTAAGGAAGAAAAAATACCAATCCTATACAAACACTCTCAGGAAATAGAGAAGAGAACACGTACTAACCTATTTTATGAGGCCAGATATAAAAGCCAGGTAAAAACAGCACAAAAAAAGAAAATTATAGTTCAGAATCCCTCACAAACTTAGACATAAAAATCCTTAACATAGTAACAGATTGAATTTAGGAACATATAAAATGATTTACATAACATGACCAAGAGGGATTTCACTCAAGTATGCAAGATTGGTTTAACATATTAAAATCAATTAATTTAATATACCATAATTTAATATACCATAACTAATAAAATAATACCATAATTAATAAAATAACCAAAATATTATGGTTCAATATTGCAGAAAGAGCATGTAACAAAATCTAATACCTGTTTATTATAAAAGCTCTCAACAAACTACAAAAAGGAGGGAGATTTCTCAACCTGATAAAGGACATCTTTAAAAAACTTGCAGGTAACATAATACTTAATGGAGAAAGATTACCTCAGACTGGGAAAAAGGCAAGGATATTTGTCCTTCCACTTCTGTTCAACCCTCTACTAAATGTTCCTACTAGTGCAAGAAGGAATAATAAAAGGAAATTAAAGGCATCCAGATTGGAAAGGAATAAGTAAAGCTGTCTTTATTCACAGACGACATCATCTCATATATAGAAAATCCTAAGGAATATCTTCTAAACACACAAACTGCTAGAATTAATCATTGAGTTTAGCAAAGTCATAGGACATAAGATCAATATACAAGAATCAACTGAAATTACACACATAGACACATACACATAAATTAATTTCATTTCTATATACTAGCAAGGTATAATCCAAAAATAAAATTAAGGCCGAAACCGGTTTGGCTCAGTGGATAGAGCGTCGGCCTGCGGACTCAAAGGTCCTAGGTTCGATTCTGGTCAAGGGCCTGTACCTGGGTTGCGGGCACATCCCCAGTGGGAGATGTGCAGGAGGCGGCTGATCGATGTTTCTCTCTCATCGATGTTTCTAACTCTCTATCTCTCTCCCTTCCTCTCTGTAAAAAATCAATAAAATATATTTAAAAAAAAAAGTTGTGAAAAAAAAATTAAGAAAACAGTTGCATCCACAATAGCATCAAATAGAATAAGATAGAAATAAAGTTAACAAAAACTCTTGAGTAAGGCTTTCCTTTATAGGGGAAAGAGCATACTTGCCTTCTTATTTCAGTTTGCCTCTGAGTACAGTAAACCCCTGATCTTGTGGACCTCGATTTAATGGACTTTAGATTTAATGAACGAAATTCCCGGTCCATATGTCTTATGTTAAAATTAACACCCTACTAATTTTAAAATGCTTTTCCCTGGCCAGTGTGGCTCAGTGTTAGAGCGTCAGCCCATCCACTGAAGGGTCTCCGGTTTGATTCCCAAGTAGTGGATTGCAGGTTTGTTCTGGCTAGGGGAGGGAGGAGGGAGGAGGGGAGGGAGGCGAGTGCGGGAGGCAAACAATCCATTGCCTCTCACATCCATGTCTCTTTCCTCTCTCCCTCCCTTCCACTCTATAAAAATCATGGGGAGCCCTGACCAGTTTGGCTCAGTGGATAGAGCGTCAGTCTACGGACTGAAAGGTCCCAGGTTTGATTCTGGTCAAGGGCATGTACCTTGATTGTGGGCACATCCCCAGTAGGAGGTGCGCAGGAGGCGGCTGATCGATGTTTCTCTCTCATTGATGTTTCTAACTATCCCTCTCCCTTCCTCTCTGTAAAAAATCAATAAAATATATATATTTTAAAAAATCAATGGGGAAAAAAATATCCTAGGGCAGGGGTGGGCAACCCCTGGCACACATGCCAAACATGGCACGCCAGTAACTTTTGCTGGCACTCGAAACCCTCTCTTATAATCTTCCATTTACAATTTTTTCTTAATATCGACTTTTTTATTTTTCAGATAAATTCAGTGTAGGTGCATCTTAGATAAATAAATAATTTTACATAACAAGTTATCTTAAAGACCATAGACATGGATTGACGAGAGAGGGGAAGAGCAATTTCAATAGTGTCAAAAACGAACTATTGAGGACTTGGAATGCCATTCCAGAAAATTTTTTCTGTTTAAAAAACTTTGCAACAGCGTTACTCTCCATGTTTTCATCCACATACGCTTGTGAATCTTTGTTCTCAGTGATGAATTTTGTTAAGTCTCATAATAGGAGGAGCCTGATGGATGAAAGTAGTAGCTCGTGCATATCTCTGAAGGTCACGAAATATAAACCTGATGTAAAATCTCTGTCATCAGTGATGCAGCAGCAAAAGTCCCATTGATAATATCAAATGGAGTCATAAAGTTTTCTGTCGGACTATCAGTGTACATGTATACATTAAAAAATAAATGTATTTTTCATCATCATATACTATACTTTTGTCGCTCGAATGAATTTTATTATTTCTTCAATGTTCTTCACATACGTACACCTTAAGAGATAGCAAGTAGGCGTAACATGTTCTCAAAAAATTAGGGTTGGCACGCAGAAGAATTTTGAGTCAGAGATTTTGCTGGTTTTGGCATGCACTCACAAAAAGGTTGCCCATCCTGTCCTAGGGCGAGGATTAACAACAACAAAAAAAGAAAGTTGCTTCTAACCTAGATTTGCTTACAAAGTTCTGGGGATGATTAGAATGTGATCACACTGCATCATGTGTGGAAGTTGGTTCTGTTGTTTTGTGGAGTGACTTTCTGCAGCAATTTGTGTGTATGTGTTTTTTTAATCTTTATTGTTGAAAATATTACAAAAGGTCCTCCTTTTCTCCCCATTAACCTCTTCCAGCCTGCTTCCTTCTCCCCCGACCCCCAGGCCCTAACCATCCCATTGTCTGTGTTCACTAGTTATGCATATATGCATATAAGTTCATTGGTTGATCTCTTCCCACCCACCCTTCCCTGCCTTCCCTCTGAGTTTCAATAGTCTGTTCATGCTTCTATGTTTCTGGGTCTATTTTTTTTTTAATATATTTTTATTGACTTCAGAGAGGAAGGGAGAGGGAGAGAGAGATAGAAACATCAATGATGAGAGAGAATCATCAATTGGCTGCCTCCTGCATACCCCACACCAGGGATTGAGCCTGCAACCTGGGCATGTGCCCTGACCGGGGATCGAACCCTGAGCTCCTGGTTCAAAGGTCAGTGCTCAACCACTGAGCCACTTCATAGGTCAAAGCTCAACCACTGAGTCACGCCGACCAGGCTCTGGGTCTATTTTTGATCATCAGTTTATTTGGTTCATTAGATTCCACAGATGAGTGAGATCATGTGATATTTATCTTTCTCTGACTGGCTTATTTTGCTCAGATCCATCCATGCTGTTGCAAATGGTAAGAGTTCTTTCTTTTTTATTGCTGCATAGTATTCCATTGTTTAAATGTACCAAAGTTTTTTTATTCACTCATCTGCTGGTGGGCACTTAAGCTGTTTCCACATCTTAGCTATTGTAAGTTGCGCTGCTATGAACATAGGGGTGCATATATTCTTTCTGATGAGTGTTTCGGGTTTCTTAGGATATATTTCTAAAAGTGGGATCACTGGGTCAAATGGAAGTTCCACGTTTAATTTTTTGAGGAAATTCCATACTGTTCTCCACAGTGGCTGCACTAGTCTGCATTCCCACCAGCAGAGTACTAGGGTTCCCTTTTCTCCACAACCTCACCAACACTTGTTGTTTGTTGATTTGTTAATGATGGCTATTCTGACAGGTGTGAGGTGATATCTTATTGTCATTTTGATCTGCATCTCTCTGATGATTAGTGACTTTGAGCATCCTATATAATAAAGAGCTAATATGCTAATTAGACTGGATGGTGGAACAGCCTTCCGAACGACCTTTCGGAACAGCCAGTGGGTGGGGGCCGGGGCTGCAGGGCCATGAGGCAGCCAGGGCAGAGGCAGCAGGGACCGTGAAGGCCTACTTTTGCACGAATTTCGTGCATTGGGCCTCTAGTTTTTTTATATGTCTCTTGGCTTTCTGTATGCTCACTTTGGAGAGGTGTCTATTTAGGTCCTTTGCCCATTTTTTAATTGGATTGTTTATCTTCCTTTTGTTAAGTTGTATGAGTTCCCTATACATTTTGGAGATTAACCCTTTATCAGCTGTATCATTGGCAAATATGTCCTCCCATGTAATGGGCTCTCTTGTTAATCTGTTGATGGTTTCTTTTGCAGTGCAGAAGCTTTTTATTTTAATGTAGTTCGGTTTGTTTATTTTCTCCTTGGTTTCCATTGTTGTAGGAGTTGTATCAGGAAACATATTGCTACAAGAGATGTCTAAGATTTTGGTGCCTATGGTTTCTCCTAGGACTTTTATGGTTTCACGTCTTACATTAAGTCTCTTATCCATTTTGAGTTTATTCTTGTATATAGCGTAAGTTGGTGGTCTAGTTTCATTTTTTTTGCATGTACCTGTCCAATTTTCCCAACACCATTTATTGAAGACTCTGTCTTTGCTCCAACATATGCTCTTTCTCGAGCAGTTTTAACACCAGTGGGTTGATGTTCTGATGTGCACTAATCCACGTCCCAGCCGTGTGCATTTGTTTACCTCTGGTGACTGGTGAATTTACTAAAACTATTAAGAATAAATTTAAAATGATTTTAATACATATAGAACACTTTCCTGTGAAATTAAACTTTTCATACATATTTAATTTTAGTTACACAAATGTGTCTACATAAATAAAAACAGGTAAATTAATTTATCAATTTTTTAACATATGCATTCAGAAAACCTACTCACGTACTAGTAAGAGACTTTTGGCCACCTCCTGACCTGAATTAGTCCATTATATCGAGGTTTTACTGTAATTGCCTACAATTCATATAACTTCTCTGAACCTCATTTTCTTGAGGATACCAGCTATTATACTACTTGCTTCACATGAGCATTAGAACATATTTACAGTGCAAAGCATTACACAACGATAATTGTGCTTAATAAAGCACACAGGAGCTGTTTGCCTTCCCCGTCTACTAGGTGAAGTGATTGAAAATGCGCTTATGAACCTTGGCAACTTAGTCACATAGATCCGGGTTGGCTGTTCTGCCATGCAGCAGAGGAGCCGTCATTCTGGGCCCAGTTAGTTGGGACTGTTCCCAGCAGTCTTGTTCAGTCTTTACCCTGAAATCATTAGCAAACCATTTATCTTTGACACTGTGATTTGTCCATTAGGTGAAAGGTTGCAACTTTCACTTGTCATTTTGGAATACCTTTTTCTTTTCTTTTTTATGTTATGAAGTTTTAGGAGGAATTTTAGTCACAGTATATTCAGTAACTAATTGTTCTTTAAAGCTGCCATTTTTTGAGTATTTCAGTTTGTTCCATTGAATTTAACTGTTTTTTCCCCCTTCACTTTCCTCTTCTTAAGGGCTTACGGCAGCCAGCTCCTTTTTCTGATGAAATTGAAGTAGACTTTAATAAGCCCTATGTCAGGGTAACTATGGAAGAAGCCAGCAGAGGAACACCTTGTAAGTAAATGCCCTATTATTTTTTTTGTTGTTTTTAGCATTCAATTGTATTTATCAAATTTATGCCCACTTTCTATATTCTTCCCTCAGTTTACCTATAAAGACTAGTTGGGACAAGGGGGAATGAGTTCCTTCTAGCTCCCTTGCTGTTCTTTTGGGAGGATAACTACTCCACAAAATTTCATTTTTTAAAATTATGTTAGGCACTTGTTTCCCAGGATGTTATCACAGCTTTGAGATATAGTAGTACATATTTGCTTCTTGGGCTGTTGTCACAGTTATGAGATATAGCAGAGCTGGACTTTAACCTTATCGATTTTTACAGAGGTCCAAATAATATATCAGGCTATCACATTTTTAATAACCTTCAAATTGTTCCCCAAATCTTCCTTTCTATCAGTAAGTACCCTAGCTATTATGCTATTAATGATAGAAGACAAAAATATCTCAAGTTCAAAGATACTCATCACTTAATTTTATCTTTCTTGATATTATCATTTTCCAGTGTTTTAAAGACTCACTTTATTATTTTCAAAGCTCATACTCTTTATTTGTATGCTTAGTTTACAGAATATATGTATTCTAGATACTCAATTGGTTTTAGGGATCATCATAAATAGAAACTTCCATGATTATATGTTGTGAATACAGTCTTATAGGCAGCTGTCATTACTTCTTTATAAATTCTTCAATTCTCCTTTTATTCAATCCTTCTTTATTTTTTTCAATTACTATAGTAAATATTTTGTCTACTCTGTAAACATAGGTCTTGACTCAAACTCAGGCAAGCACTAGGGAGTAAGAAGCAGTTATAGCCACAAATCTTTATGGAAGACCAGAGGCCCAGTGCACGAAATTTGTGCATGGGTGCAGTCCCTAGGCCTGGCCTGCGATCGAAGCGCGAGCATTTGGCATGGAAGGGCAGGTCCTAGCTGAACTCTGGGCCCTGGGCAGCACCGGGGCCCTCAGGCCCCTGTGCGCCCCCCTCCGCCTGAGTCACAGTGCCCAAGTCCCCACGCGGAGATGCAGTGAGCATGGCCAGATGCCGCGGACTGGGGTGCAGCGTGGGCCTTTGGGCTGCCCAGTGGCACCGCAAGAAAGGCGGGGGAGGGGCGGGGGGGAGGAGGAAGCTCGCTCTCTCCTTGCAAACTGGCTCCTGCGCAAACCCACAGGGATCCTGACTGGCCCCTGTGGTCCCGGTGGCTGTGGCCTGGCTCACCCAGAAGAGGCTGTGTGGGTGCGGGGCGGGCTCCTCATGGGTGCCCAGCACCTGAGTGCAGGGGCTTCCTGGCGCAGGAGCCCTGGCGTCCCGGGAGAGGGTAGCAAGGGGAGTGAGAGTGAGCTCAGTGGACACCCTGCATTCTCAGCACACCTCCGTCCCCATCACCCCTGCCCCCAGGTAGCCAGTGAGAGGTTGCAGCCCCCTGCCCGGGCTCCACGGGAGGTTGGCCGCTGCCATCCACCCCCAGGTCCCCATCCCAGCCCGGGCCGGCCCTGATCCTATCAGGGCCTGCCGGCTGCTGGTGACCATCTGTGGGTTGATTGGTTGGGGCCGGGACACCCACTAAGCTCCCTCAGTGCCTGGGAGCCAGGCAGAGGAACCGCCCTTCCCCCTGACCCCTCCCTCCCCCATTCCCCACCCCTGCCACTGCCACTGGTCGCCATTTGCAGGGCAATTGGACCCCCGCTTGCACCCACCTTGGCCTGGTGCTGCCCGCTCACCTCCTCCACCATCCTGCCATGGGCCCACTCTCGTCAGGGCCCATCAGGGCCGGCATCGCCTCCTCTGCCACCCACTGCCACCACTGCGTTGCCAACTCCCACCATGTTCCGCGCCGCCCCTGGTGGTCAGTGCACATCATAGCGAGCAGTCGACCTCCTGGTCAAACAATTTGCATATTAGGTTTTTATTATATAGGATATTTGTGGTTACTTCTTTTTTATATATGTATTTATTGATTTCAGAGAGGAAGGAAGAGAGAGAGATAGAAACATCAGTGATGCGAGAGAATCATTGATTGGCTGCTTCCTGCATGCTCCACACTGGGGATCAAGCCCACAATCTGGGCATGTGCCCTGGCCAGGAATCAAACCATGACTTCTTGGTTCACAGGTCAATGCTCAACCACTGAGCCACACCAGCTGGGCTATGGTTACTTCTTAATTATGTTAGTATATTTGTGCTCCCTGTTGTAACTGAGGAATAGTGAAATGCGAATAGAAATGAATGCAGTACAGTCTCAGGCCAGGGATCCCAATACCCCTTGACTATGTCTTGGCTCTATGGAGTATAGTTTTGGATCCTCAAAATTTCAAAGAATGCTTTCCTTTTACGAAAGTGTTTATACATGTTGATTACAACCCTTCTGATTCATGATGTGATGTTTTGGGTTTGGTTCCCCTTGTTTGAGGAATAAAGGCTAATGGAGCAGATAAAATGACAACACGGAAAAACATGTGGCTATTTGTAACAAGGTGTAATGCTGGCAGGTCAAATTTCAAAATGCCACCAAATAGTACAAAGGTCACGTTCAGATGTGATAGCAGAGTCTACTGAGGGCAAGAACTTCCATGCACTCTAATGACACAGTTTCAGAATTCAGTACCTCACTCACTTCTGACCATGTTAGTTATGTTACCCACTTGAGATACATAACACATATGTGTGTGTAGATGTGCTTTTCAGAAGTTTGGAAGCTTATAGTTAATAGGTACTAACTAATAAGTCTAATTTTTTAAAATTTAGAATAATATAATTTTACAAGTAGTTCATTTTTGAGATAATATACTTTATAGTCTCTTTATTATACTATCTGCAACAAGAAGTTAAGGTCCATAGAAACTTAGAAGTAAAAGCTCCTCTACAGTAAAACAAATAATTAGTGATAAAATTTAAGCTAAAACCTAAGTTTTTCCATCTTTGTGTTCTTTTCACCCTAGAGTGGTGTGACTCTTCATAGACATTAGTTATTAACAATAGAAGACCATTGGCCAACTGGTTGTATTTTAGGTGGCACATATTGTCACAAACTAGCCTATAAAGTTTGCTAGCCTAATTCTGTCTCCAGTGTTTCTCCTGTATCTCCTTCTGCCTGCTCTGTTTTATGTTAAGTATCCGAGTAACTGGTTGAATTCATGCCAGTGCTGGCCAACGGATGAGCCAGCAATGAATCTGCATATAACATGCCATAGTTGGTGAATTTTAAACAAATAATTAGCACGAGGGGGCATTCCTCTCTCTGCCCTCAGGTTTTCACTTGGGAGGTTAAGGGAGTACAAGAGGGAAGTTTGATCTAGGAGAAAACTCACTACCCAGAGAAAAAACAAATATGACTTGAGAAATAAGATAATCTCTTTTGAAAAAAAAAGAAAGAAAGAAAAATCAGTGATTTGTTCTCTGGGAGAAAGGAAGAAAAAGCAGAGTCTGAAGGACAGTGGAAATCTGTTGGGGACAAAATAGATTTGGTGATAGGTATTTGAGAGAATATATCAAAAGAAACAATAAATTGAAACGCAGGTCTTTTGGGCCTAAAGGAGAACATCTTGTTTGTTAGCTAGCAGTAGTGAAAGGGCTGTTAATTTGTCATTCAAATCAGGACCATTTTGAGAATTAAAGGGTTCATGCTTAATAATATGCTGAGACAACAGATGTAAATCAGAGGAAGGGTCTGGTTATCCTGGCCAATAGCTAGTTGGTGAAAGAATGGATAACTTGTGCTTTGTCCTCAGATTTTCTAGTTCAACAGTGGCCCCTTCTGGTTATTTGGTTAATATACCAGCCTGGTTTCACCAAAGACTGGGGGTTAAGTCATAGGGAATAGAGAAGTTGGGAGGTTGGGGAAACACTAAAGAGGGCAAGAAGCACATCTGGCATTGGTCTGACAAAAAGGATTCAGTGGTGATGTGGCCTAATATGGGGTGATGAGCTTCTGGCAAATAGCCATTGCATCAACAGCATTCTATGCTATTTCCACTGTCAGGAAATCTCACTTTGCCCTTGATGAATGCTAATGGCAGAAAAACAACAAAATATTCTTAATTTTTATATTCTATCCTTTGTCTTTAAAGATCAAGTAAAGTGAGATCATAACCACTCTGGACTTGTTTAGGAAAGATGGAAGTCTGTTAGTTACTTCATGGTCATGATTTCTAGGATGTAGATGTGAGATTATATCACTCAGATTTTGTTTTGTTTTTTGTTTGTTTTGTTTTGTTTTTTATAGATGAGGAAACAGGCTTAAAGAGGTTAAGAGTACAGAGGAAAGAGACTGGTTGGCAAGCTTGAACTATAACCTTTCTGACTTTTTAGTTCATCGTATTATTTCTCAGTTTTTCATTGTATTGGTGTATTTGTTTTATTTAAAAATTTTGTCTCATATTATAAAATCAATACATTGCCATGCTTAACATTCATAAAGTACAAAAAGTTAATATAGAGTGAAATGTCTTCCTTTCACCACTGTCTCACAGCCACCCAGTATCCCTTTTATGGGCAACCAGTTTTACCAATTTTTGTGGATATATAAACAAATAATCTATAAATCCTCCTACCCTTTTAATGTGGCTTGGTATATTCAGCCTTTCATTGAAACTTAGGTTGTTTCTTTTTTTTATGATCGTTTTTTGTTTTGTTTTTAAATATATTTTTATTGATTTCAGAAAGGAAGGGAGAGAGAGATAGAACATCAAAAATGAGAGAGAATCACTGATCGACTGCCTCCTGCACATACCCTACTGGGAGTTGAGCCCACAACCCAGGCATGTGCCCTTGGCTGGAATCGAACCTGGGACCCTTCAGCCCGCAGGCCGAAGCTTTATCCATTGAGCCAAACCAGCTAGGGCAAAACTTAGGGTTTTTTTTCTAAACTTCTTGCTATTACAAACAATGCTGCAATGAATGATATACACTTTTACATATATATCTGTGAGATAAATTCCTAGAATTGGAATAGCTGTGCCAAACGATATTAGCATTTGTCATTTGACTTTTGATATATATTGCCTAATTGCCCATCTTAAGTTGTATTAATTTATATTTCTATCAGCAATATATAATTTCTCAGTTTAAAAGCTACTTGTTTATGGATAAACCTATCTGGAAAGAAAAGTCCATAAGCTTCCTGAGAACCAGTTTCCTCCCCCTTGATTCAGGGTCTTGAGTCAGAAGGCAGGAGAGACAGGTATCTGATCCCCGCCTTCAGTATATCTGATGAGACTCTGGCCCTTCTTTCCCAGAGTGATATAGACACTCCTACTGTTATATTCTGCTGCTACTGTGAAGTAGCTTTTCCTCTATTCACATAGTAGGAATATGGTACTGGGACTCGTCAGAGTTATCATTTGAAGCATGATGAACCATTATGTCAATTTACTCTCTATGTGTTTATTTGGATTTGGATTAGTCTTGTGGTTTTTCTTTCATAGTCCACTACCACACACAAAAAATTGACAATCAGTTCTTTATTATTCTCATTAATGGAGAGAAGAATATTTATATAGTTGATTTTCAAATACTTGGTATATCACCCTCTACTGAGAAAGTATAACATCATGCTTACTGTCAAGGAGAAATGCTTGAAGGAATTCCATCTGTTATCCCAGAGCAGGTATTGAGGGTGAATCTGGGACTAAGGAGCAATAAATTGATACTTGGTACTTACCTTCCATCTTTCTTCATCTCACCTTTCGGGATCACTCCTTACTCTCTGGGTAATAGTATGGAGGATTATTTTCAAAGCAAAGCATTAGTCATTTGTATTCAAGGCAGCTTGAAAATGAGAGAGCAAACAGCCAAATTATATTATTTTGTTCATATGTAACTGAAGTTTAAACCTGAACTGAAGGTGAGGATTTTGAAGTTTTGGACTTACCTGTTGTATAACTCTTCCTTTTCATATCTAAAAATAAGAAAAGATAATCATGAAATCCAATTGCCTAAGCAGTTTGATATAACCACACTAACCGAGTTCATGGACATGACGTCAAAAGGTCTTTGTCGCCAACGACGTCTGTGATGTTACTCCTCACACCACCTTAGGAGAGGTGTATGCTGGGATGGAATAGGCACACAGTGCCATTTCCATTTGTCGAATGAGATATTGAATCAGTGTATTTTTGTGATAAATTTTCTTTTGGATTTAGGTGAGCGACCTGTGAGAGTTTATGCAGATGGAATATTTGACTTATTTCATTCTGGTCATGCCCGGGCTCTGATGCAAGCAAAGAACCTTTTCCCTAATACATACCTCATTGTGGGAGGTAAGACAACATCTGATGACTTTAGGTGCTGCCCAGAAAAAAAATTATAGTAGTCCTTTTCTTCTACCTTTATAACCCGAGTATATTGGGTCTTGTTTTGGTTTTTAAATGAAGGATCTAGTACAGCCTCTCTAAAACATGACGTATACGAACCTGGAGAGAGAACTTCCAAGCTCAGTGACCTGAGATGTCCAGTGTTTATCTCACTGTTTTTAGCTGAATTTCTGTAGTCACAGGAGACCCCTGTTGCCTATTTGAGAATGACATTCACTCTGGATTTCAGTTTATGATTTTGAATCGACTGAATTACAAAATTCAGCTTAACAAATTTCATATGGCCCAGTCCAGTCTTATAAAAATATAATAGGAAAACATCTTATAAAACTTAACTGATGCAGAAATGCATGACAGGTTTATTTCAAAGCCTGTTGGAGCCTCTCTTCTCCAAAGTGTGAACATACTATTTAGTGAGCGTTGCTCCTGAAGGTGTATCTTGGATTAGGGAAAGCAGTCACCCAGACTGAGCTACCCTGAAGATTTGTCTCCAGGTGGGGAAAATGTTACAGCTCCAGGGAATGGGAGAGGTTGGTGACAGAGCAGCGGTCAAGTGAATGGGGGCTTTGACTTAACTCTGTGATGTGGTGAACTCAGTTTGCAGTGATGAGCTAACGCACAACTTCAAAGGCTTCACGGTGATGAACGAAAGTGAGCGCTACGATGCAGTGCAGCACTGCCGCTACGTGGATGAGGTGGTGAGGAATGCCCCCTGGACCCTGACACCGGAGTTCCTGGCAGAGCACCGGGTGAGAAACTGAGCACCTGCCCCTTTTCCCCGTTCTGGAATTTCTTCAACTCTTGGGGCTGCTGGTACTTGGACTAGTTTTCCACTAGCCTTATTTTACTTCTACCTTCTATGTAAATTTCACAATGAGGAGATGACAATGATATTACTACTACTAATAGTCATCCCTGACATTTATATGGGGTTTGATGGTTTATAAGCACTTTTAGATACATTATATTTCATTTTCTCCCCATAACAATCCTGTTGGGTAATTATTATATAAGAACAAGGCCAGGAAGACTAAATAATCTGGTCCAGATCACACTGTAGCAGGTCACACTGTAGAAATTGACTGCTTCAGGTAGGTGATCCCCACCCACCGCCACACACTATAGTTGTCCATCCTCATAGCATACCAGTCTCTTTAGAATAGACATAGCCCCAGCTACGCTTTCCTCACATTCCAGGAAATAAGACAGATAGACACAGACTACTCTTGTGTTGACTAAAATTTAGTTTCAGGGCTTTGATTTTGGGCTAGAAGTTGTGTGCAATCAGAAATCAGGGAGATTTCTCACTATTGCTCAGCAAGTTAGTATTATGAAGCCCCTTACCTCCTT
The DNA here is from genome assembly GCF_964212035.1 of Myotis nattereri. Taxonomy (NCBI): domain Eukaryota; kingdom Metazoa; phylum Chordata; class Mammalia; order Chiroptera; family Vespertilionidae; genus Myotis; species Myotis nattereri. Next base: position 54,051,003 of record NC_138077.1, read on the forward strand.
TTAATTATCCCACATTAAAGCAACAGGCTACCTGTAAAAGGTAGTTACAAAAGATAAGAGGATTTATCAGGTCAGGTTGGAGGCCCTCAAGCCTGAGAAACCCACAGCATATGGTCAGTTTTCTACAGAGCTGTATGGAATGTTGAAGGTGAATTGTTCAATGAAACAGAAAGGAACAGAGGCAGCCAAAGTGCTTCAAAAGCAATACTTTTGAAGGATAGGCCTGAAGCTAAGGGGTATTTGTTAAAACCATTTTGGATTAGGACACACCTTTTACAGTTCTCTAGCTTTTCTACGTCAACACTTAGTGGTGCCAAAGGTAAGATTGTTCTCAGAAACACAGCCAAGCAGGCCCAGGCAGAAGAAGTTAGAGGAACTTCCATTTTGCTTTTCTTCTTGTTAGCAGTGTATTTATGGGTAATTGAGATGTTAGCTGAGAATCCCTGACACAGTCCTGATGAGCACATTTCACACCACAGTGGCTTCTGGGAGTTGGGTGTGGTGGTATTAGCAATTATATTAGCAAAGGGTCTATGTATGGCCTCTTCAGGAAGGAGTAAGTAAGGTTTAGCATATTTTTCAGAAAGATTATTGATCCAGTGCCAGCGGTCTCTTCACTGTTGCAAGAGGTATTGACACTAGTAAAATGGTAGATCCTGAGACCTAAAGATCTTTTATGTCTTTGGATTTTCCATTCCTCAGGAGTATAGATGTGCCCATTCTAATAAAAGCGTTCTTGGTTGCTATTTTTATATTCCCACTCCTCTCCTGGTCTGAGAGAGAAACCAGTTTACAAATAACCTCTTTCTCAGACTTCCAGAAACTTTATTTGATGAATTCTTATAGGCCCAGGAGGATGATATGTCCTTCTTTCCTTGCTGCCATACACTAGCACACCCAGCCCAATTTCGAAGCATGGTGACTGGTATACAGTGTGAAGGCAGCACCTCTAGTACACCAGGAGAAAGAGCTGAAAAGAGAAACTTGCTGACTTCATATTTACGATCCATAAATAATTAGGTTGAGTGGCTTATGAATGAATCATGGAATTAATGAGTAAAACAATGAGAAAGAGAGAATGTCCAGCCCTGGCCAGTGTGGTTCAGTGATTGAGCTTTGGCCCATGCACCAAGAGAGTGCCAGTTCAGTTCCCAGTCAGGGCACATGCCCGGGTTGCGGGCTCAATCCCCAGTAGGGGGTGTGCAGGAGACAGCTGATTGATGTTTTCTCTCTCTCTCTCTCTCTCTCTCTCTCTCTCTCTCTCTCTCTCTCTCTCTCTCTCTCTCTCTTTTCCTTTCTCTCTAAAAATAAAATAAAATAAAAAGAGAAAATGTCCATTTGAGGCATGGCCTCCCCTTTTTGTGCTTTTTCTGAGCCTGAGAGTTTGTACTGGTTCTTTCTGCATAGCAGGTATCTGGGTTATAAATGATGTTTCCTTATTTTCAGATTGATTTTGTGGCCCATGATGACATCCCTTATTCTTCCGCAGGAAGTGATGATGTTTATAAGCACATTAAGGAAGCAGGTGAGTAAGCTGATGTGCGTATTCTCACTGTGATGTGTACAGTCTCAGGGGCAGTGACAGAGATTCAGCCACATGACTACTCCACAGAGAAAAGTTTATACCCTGAGAAATTCAACATCCACTTTCAGGTCACACTTTGGATAAGAAGATAAGGCGAGCATAGCACTGAGACCCATCAGTTCTCAGACTAACATCTACTATTGATATCTCTCTTAATTTCAGGAATTTCTCCAGCCCCATCTTTTTCTTAATATTAGGGCCATATAGCCCTTCCTTTCCTTAACTCCTTTCCTTTGATTCATTCCTCCTTCTGTATGTCAGTATCTCCAGACTTCCCTTAGTAATAGGAAAGGAAAGGAATGTTGCTCCCAGTTTCCATCTAGTCCTGCTGCCTGAGCTAACCGGAATGTCACAGTGTTTGTATGTGTTTTGGGGTTAGGCATGTTTGCTCCAACACAGAGGACAGAAGGTATCTCTACATCAGACATCATCACCCGAATTGTCCGGGACTATGATGTGTATGCCAGACGGAACCTACAGAGGGGCTACACGGCAAAGGAGCTCAATGTCAGCTTTATCAACGTGAGTTCCAACCTCATCCCAGAGTTCCCTGGCCCTATAAGACACACACTGCCTCCTACTTCATCTGAGCTGAACTTACTTTTCAGTTTGCTATAGTTATTTCCTCCAAAAGCTCATCGAATTCTTGCAGATAACACTATGCTGAGCTCTTTACAAATATAAAACAGAGGCATCTTCTGCCTTTATGGTCCAGTATTAATACATTGATATAAAGACACACAGCCAATTCCATAAATGAGAATTTGCAACTTTAAAGTCTAACATGTATATCAAATACATTAATAGTGGTTCTTAGCTTTTTTATTTATTTGATGTCCTTTTGAAAATCTGGTAAAAGCTATGGATCCTCTCCCTGTGTGGGTAGTGACACACATTTTGCATGCCATTTCTCAGGACATATAGACCTAAGTTTTAAAATTTGATTTATAGAAGCAAAGTTTACCTTAGCTTAATATTATCCTTTAGCAACAAACTGCTATACATTTTGTGTATATAAATTATATCTCTATTAAAGTTTATTTAAAAAGAAAGCTGCTAACTATATCTTCTACATTAGTAGCTTACCAAGCTTCCTTACCTGTTCCTCATTCTGTGAATTATGACTAGGTGAAATGGTTTCATCTGAATATGATTTATCTATACAGATAAACCCTAGCTGTTGTTAACGCCTACTATAGAACCTTTTCTCTTTTTTCAGGTGTTTAAAAATTTAAACATATTTCCTTACTCCTCTGTGATTGGGAAATTATGAGAATATTTTTCATTTGACTGAAGACTCCTCCCCCCCATTTCCCTTCCTTAGGGAAGTTGGTAGGACCAAAGAGTATCATCTTTATTTTGTGAATGAGCAAGCAGGCCTCCAAAAACTAAAAGCAACTCTTTTAAAATCATAGAATAAGCCAGTGGAGAAAAATCCAATACAAAATGAACTAAGCAAAGATCTACTACTTCTACTTTCAACCTATTATAGTGGCTTATTCTTGGCAATATTCTTCAGTAATCTGGTTCCCTTTACATCTCCATCTAGAATGTGCTTTGGGTTATGTTGGGCATGTTTATGTTCTATGTTTTATCTTTAAAAATGTTACTTCATTTGGTTGCATACATGTTACTGGGCCTACCCTATATACTTAGTTTAGTTTGGATTTCCATGATGTTAGAATTATCACATTTTTGTATAAGATGACCATCCAGAGCATATCTTACTTGTTATGCTAGAGAAGTGTCGAGTAGATTAAGCAAAGTGAAATTCTAAAGACTGAAAAGAATGTCAATAGAGTGATGAACCATGTTTCTTTCCTCCCTTTGGTATGAAAGGTCAGAGTGGGTATTATTTCTTAAAACAGTTCTTTCTTTACCTAGGAGAAGAAATACCATTTACAGGAACGAGTTGACAAAGTAAAGAAGAAAGTGAAAGATGTGGAAGAAAAGTCAAAAGAATTTGTTCAGAAAGTAGAGGAAAAAAGCATTGACCTCATTCAGAAATGGGAGGAGAAATCCCGAGAATTCATTGGAAATTTCCTGGAAATGTTTGGTCCGGAAGGAGCACTGGTATGTTTTTTCCAGCTGGATAATTTAGGGAATTTTAGGAATATGTAGGGAATTCTCATGCGGTGGAAAAAATTATAGAATCCTTGAGCAGAAGGGGACATCCACATTCAGAAGTTATCTGATCTGTTCCTCTTATTGGGCAGAACTATATTTCAACTATTCCCCCAAAGTTCTTTCAAATCTTTACAGAAAGAGGTTACATATTCTCCTAAATAATTTTGCCAGTTGTCTATCAACATCCAAATCTGGTGACAAGGTAAGTAAGTAGCCTTGCCCACTTCAACACTATAGTTTTAGATAGAAGGAAAGGAAAGAACAAAGAACAATAAAAAGAAAGCTGCCTCCACTATTAAACAGCTGCCTCAGGATCACTGGGTGAGGTGGGGATTCTGTCCTTGAGGAATAGCCAGGTTTCTTCAAGCCAAATAAAGGGAGTATGTGTAGCTATTTAGCAAGTGAGCCCTCGGTTAGATGTCAGGAAGGATCTAGATTATTCAGGGAAAATATGGAATTTCCTTTTCAGAGAACTCTAATACTCAGGAAGATACCTTTTGTCTGTGTTAATTCCTTTGTTTGTGCCTGGAGCCTGGACTACAAGCCAAGTAGGCTTTTAAGAATTCCTTTGACATAGAAGTCAGGATTAGGTGACTAGATACAAACTTTAGATAAGCTGTATAACATAGACCACTTTAGACAGAAAATTACTTAGAAATATAGTGACTTTTGATATTGCAGAGGGCACTCGTGATCATGTGAAGTCCCAGACATGCCAGTGGTGACTTAGTAGGATCCATGGGTTTCTTCTAACTCTTCCTTTTGGTCTCCCCAGAAACATATGCTGAAAGAAGGGAAAGGCCGGATGCTGCAGGCCATCAGCCCAAAGCAGAGTCCCAGCAGCAGCCCCACTCGTGAACGCTCCCCCTCCCCCTCTTTCCGATGGCCCTTCTCTGGCAAGACTTCCCCTTCTTCCTCTCCAGCAAACCTCTCCAGGCACAAGGCTGCAGCCTATGATATCAGTGAAGATGAAGAAGACTAATTTTTCAGCCCTCCTTTCCTCTCCCCTTCCTTTGTCCCGTCACCTTCAAAAGCTCTGTTGAATTCCAAATTGTGATCCCAACAATAAACCTAAGGACGGCTACAAAGGAAAGACAATTGGGCCAGAGGACCTCAGACGGGGGGGACCAGACAGCCCATTCTCCAAAAGATATCACCCACCCAAGAAGGAGGCTGACTACACCCTAGAGGCCTTGTCTGCATCCATATACCCTCCTCATTGACTTTGCTTTACTGTTTATGTTCATATGACCTTGACAGGGAAATTACCATTTTTATTAATTTTTAAAAATTAGTCTTTAAAATATAGTAAATAGAACTAATTATTTTTATTTTTTATTTTTTTGCCCCCGAGGAGTGGGCAGAAAGAGGTGGTGTAATACCCAGAGGCCTTTTCTTCCCAGTAACACTATAAGTGTTTGCCTTCTGTTCTGAGGCAAACTGGCTTGCCAAATAGTTCAAGCAATAAGCCATGCTGATGGGTGATTTTGGGGTTGGGGGTGGAATATAATTTTTATTTCCTTGAAAAAATGCTAAAAGCCGGGTAATAGTTACAAATCCCTAACGGTACTGCTGGCACATGTGTCAATGTGGCTGTGGGAGAAGGCGGTCTAAGCCAAACTTACTCCCTGAGGAGTTTCTTGTTGGACCCACTGGGGTCCATGAAGACACTGGTGGGCTTGGAACCAGAGCACATGGCATCAGCTGCGGCTTTTCTGGCCTTTCCGCTGTATTCATCTCAGAAGACTCCGCGGCCCGTTACTTGGGAGCTCTTGTCAGTCTCTTCCCTGTAATCTACCGTTACAGGAAGGAACACTTTCAGGGTTACTGTGATTGCGGAGGGGGTGGGACAATACTCAGTCCTACACAGTCAGTTCAGATTCGTTTTCCCCCCAGAGTAAGTCCCTGGCCCTGCTACTCCTATTTCTATGCTTACTACCTAGCTTTTTACAAAGGATACTTTGTAAATGTCTGTAATCTGAACATGATTTGTTAATCCATGCTGCTCACAGCCATATTGGATAGAGATTTGCATAGACCATGGACACAACCGCATCAGGAAATACCCACCTTCCTATCTTGAACTCTGCCCCTCTTAAGAATGTTCTTGACTGGAACCAGTGCTCCACACGGTGTTTGCTTTCCTCTGAGAGTGGCAGCTGGCAGGGACTTTCTTTCTTCCACAGCCCCTCCAGCGAGGCACAAAGCAAGGGCTCACATTACCAGGATACAGTAGGTTCTCTCTCTCCCCCACATGTGCCTGCCTGGTGGTCGGCAGGGGGATGATCCCTTAAATCTCACCTCAGAGAACGCTGAAGCTTCACACTTGCTATTGAGCTTGAGCTTGTTTTACACCTCCAGCAGCCTACAGCCGCATGAATCAGACAGACCATGATCCATCAGGAATCTTGTAGCTGTGTTCGGGGGAAAACTGCTTATGTCCAGGCCCCATCCTGTCACTCATAAATACCCCTTGTAGGGGTGGAGTTTTAGTGTTTTCAGCTAAGAAAACCACATTTTATCTTTTCTTGCTCCTCTGCTAGGGCTGCGAGCATCTCATAGACATCTCCCTTTCTGGTAAAACCTGCCTGCCTGCACACCAGGACTACCTAGGTTCTGAAAACTCAGATCTCCCAGAGGCAGAGCACGGCAGAGTAGAGGGACAAAGGCGGGGAACCTCTTGTCCTGATGGCTTATGAAAACTGCATTTCTAACTCTTCTCGTGAAGTGCTGTTTTACTATCAAATCTGGTTTACATGAGCTTCGGCTTGGAATCCTTTTCTTTTTAAAGGTGAAATTAATCTTGGCCTACATTACTCAGCTTCATAACGTTTCTGCCTTCGTTGGGAATTCTGTCTATTTCAGTCTTACTCTCCCAGGTACAGAAAGGCAATGAAGTCAGCACGGAAGCCTACACTTGTTCCCTTAAAGTGCAATCTTATCCAGTGTATTTGGAAAGGGAGATGCCCAAAGTGTGGTTTTCCTCCCTGTAGTCACTCCTCTCAAGTATGTTATCTGGGTCTCAAATCTTTGGGCCCTCCTCCTCTGCTCTGTCAATGCGCTGCTTTTGGCATGCTGACCCTTGTGATGTGACCTCCAGGCCGATAAGCTCTGTGAGATGGCTAGGGCCGGCATGTACACAAGTTCTTAGAAAACTCCCTTGCCCCTTTTGGTTCGCCTCTACACTACAGCTTCAGTCTCCCAACACTAGTATATCTTCAAATACTTTTGCCTGAAAGCAAAAACTTTTAAGGTGTGGCATGTTGGCTGCTTTGAGATAAATGTGACCCTAGGTGCTGGATAAAAATGGGTGGGTGGAAGAAACTGTTGGTATGATGCATTATTTGATAATTTGTGCCTAATTAAATGTGGTTGGCACGCCACAACCATACCAGTGACTTGTAAATCTTCTAACATTAATGTTTGAGGTTGTGGAGCTGTCAGCCTGAATAGGCCAAATGAGGCAGAGATGGGAGAGCCTTCAGAGTTGGATGGCCCCAGGGCCTGTGTGCAAGACACACAGAGAATGGAGAAGGAAGTCCTGTCAGTGCTAAGGAGGCGCCATTTCAGCAGTTTCCTTGAGATGGGCGGGGCAGAAAGATTGCTCTCGGCATATACTAGACTCAGTAGCACTCGAAACTTCAGAGGAATAGGAATGGATGTGTTTACTGCTATAGTTGCTTCTGACAGCTAGAGTCAAAGGCCACTATTTTGCTGAGGTTTGGGTAAGAAAGTCGGGGATGTGAGGAAGTTGAAAATCTAGAAGAGGAGGAGAAATATGAATGAGGTCAAGAGAATTTTTGACCTTTTCTGATTGCTGATAACTTCTTGGGCAGCTCCTGAGCTGCATTTTTTAAATTTTACTTGTGACCACACAGCTGGTCAGGCAGCCTCTGGGTATTCCCTCTACAACAGCCCTTCACAGTGCTTTTGTTGCTCTGTGCCTGTATTCTCTTGATTTGTGGGTAGCTTTCTATTTTCTGGAGCTCATTGCCTTTTTAATCCTGTTCCAGATCCCATATTTAAGGTCTTTCCAAATCAATTATACTTCACTGCTTTTCTTTAATTCCCTAAAAGCCATAGCTGCTATCTTTTCTGTCAGCACACACTCTTACCAATACATATAGGAAAAACAAACGAAAAACTCCCTTAATGTTTTTAACTAATGGTATTTTTTTTAAGCTTACCAATATAAGTATTTTTGAAGGTTATATTTTTCAAAGTCATACAATGATTGTTTTTGTTTTCTCTCATAGAATAGATTGTCATGGGATAGAGAGTAGTCCCTGGCCTCTATTTTTCCAAATAAGTAGAACATGTTCTTTGGATTATGCTATTAGATGTTAATTTTCTTTAAAAGAAGAAAGATTTTCTGTCTGCCAAATTTATATATTAGTACTCAGATTGGGTAGAAAACAAAAGTGCGAGGTTTAACACTGAGGATGACTCGGGTTGTGTTTCTTTAGGTTTGAATAGGATTTCCCACCCTTTTTTGGAAGCACTTGACTATTTTGAACACAGAGAATTGGTTGGTTGGATTATTTGTATTGAGGAACCTGGGTGTGGGGGGTGGGGGAGACAAAGTCTTGGAAAGAAATGCTGGCCTCGGCATGAAAGTTAACCCTATCACCAGTGCCGACGTCTGCGGGAATGTTTTCCTCCACTAGTGTCCAGTATATTGTTTTCCTGTCTGAGTATCATTAATTTGTTCAGAGTTATTCTGGCTTTTGTCATTTAGCCAAATAAAAGCAAAATGGTTTTACCTAATGTTTTATTTTCTGTGTTTTTGACCTGATATACATGTGTATGATACATTTTATGTATTTGGGGCTTTTTAAAAAAAGATTTTTATTGATTTCAGAGAGGAAGTGAGAGGGAAATAGAAACATCAATGATGGGAGAGAACCATTGGTTGGCTGCCTCCTGCCTGCCCCAAAATGGGGATTGAGCCCACAACCCGGGCATGTGCCCTGACCGAGAATAGAACCGTGACCTCCTGGTTCATAGGTTGACACTCAACCACTGAGCCACACCGGCCAGGCATATTTGGGGCTTTTACTTATACTCTCAATTCCTTTGCTTTTGCATCCTAATTTATCTCCTCAAAGTCAAGCTCCCTGACCATATGATAGGGGGATTCCTTTTGCAGCTTGGCACAGAAGACTTAAAAAGCCATTGTCCCACAAAGGGAGGCTGACCCAGCTCTCCCAGGTCTAATGTCCTCAGTGCTCTAAGGACACATCGGTAAGGAAAAGAACACCTTTGATCTATTCTTCAGGGACCTGCTTTCTTCAAAACTGTGGGCTTATCCTACTTTGCCTGACTGAGTTCTCTCATTCTTATACCGTAAGCTTTACCAATATGCGAGTTTTAAGGGCTAATCGTGGCGCCCATAGGGGTAATGTGCCCGATTATAGAGTTTCAAACTCCATTCTGTTTGTCTAATATGAAACTAAATTACCTTCCCCAGGCAAGACCCAAAACAATCTCATCCTATTGCATGATTCACCTTCATCTGTATAGTCCAGTGTAATTTGCCAGCTTGTACTGACAATGGAATCCTTCCCCATGTGGTCAATGTTGAGGGACAGCGAAGATATCGTGTGCCCATCTCATGAGTACAGTGTCTCATTGTCCAAGCCGTCCACCTCAGGCTTTGAGGTTCGAATCCAGGTCTGGAGAAGGGAAAGGTTCATATCCAACCTTGTCGTCTTTCCTTCTGTAGTATATCCGTGTCAGCACAGTCAGCAGGAAAGTCTCCAGTATCAGGAGGTGGCAATTCATCACTGCAGTGCGGGGTGGAATGTAAAGTTGGTTATACTAAATTATAGCGGTGGTATCCCACCAGCAGCCCTGGCATGTCAGTGGGACAACACTTTCTGTAATTTCTCCTCACACCAGCACCTAGAGCAGTGATGGTGAATCTATGACACGCGTGTCAGAGGTGACACGCAAACTCATTTTTTTGGTTGATTTTTCTCTGTTAAATGGCATTTAAATATATAAAATAAATATCAAAAATATAAGTCTTTGTTTTACTATGGTTGAAAATACCAAAAAATTTCTATATGTGACACGGCACCAGAGTTAAGTTAGGGTTTTTCAAAATGCTGACACGCCGAGCTCAAAAGGTTCGCCATCCCTGACCTAGAAGGCTGTCGTAACACAGCAGGTTAATAGTAAAGCCCAAACCAGAACTTGGCTCTCAACCTTCTGCAACCTGAGGCTAGCATTAAAACTCATTTCTTTTATGTGTTTTATCAGCATGATCTCTGCTTCCCAACCACACCCATTTCTCTCCCAAGAGCTAAGGATGAACCCATGGCTTTCTTGGTTGGCCGTCAAGGCTGGCCTCAAGCTGTGCAACTGTAGCTCTCCTCTGTGTGATCAGAGAAGGCGCAGTCTCCTTAAATCTCTGCTGAGATCTTTGGAGATCCCTTTCTGAGTATTCGGAGCAGCAGCTTGCCTGGCCCAACCTCTGATCTAAGGTCCTCTCTTCCCTGACCCACCTCCTCTCACCCATCCTGGAAAGAGATAGGAACTTCTACGTGCTCACCTTGAGACCTGATTTTAGAGGAAAAGGGAGGCGAGCAAGCAATCTGCCCGCCATTGGCCAACACTGAGAAGATGGATGGCTGCAGGGCGGTCAGGATGAGGAGCACCTGCAGAAGGGAAAAGAGAAGCGAGGGCAGAGTGGGCGCAGTGTCCATGGCGCTGAGGTCAGCTGGCCCACTGCCATGCTTGTCCTGCGGCTGTGCGTTTGGCCAGCCTTTAGATCGCTGCAGTTCCAGAGCGTTGATTAAAATGTGGTGACGTTTGTAATCTTTAGAAAAATTACAACCTCATCTTCCTACCCAATATTTTATTAGCGTTCCTGACAAGAAACAACAAAAACTGATTGGGGGGGGGGGAGGGGGTCAAGTTTATTCCCTTATTTCAGCCATGGCTGCTAATGAGCACTTAAAGAATAAAAAGGATGGATGATTAGGGAAGAGTCAGTCCATCTACTTCAAGTACCTGAGATCCCTGCCGATAGAATGATGGACGGTTCACTATTAAAGTGCCCTTTGAAGAATCTCTGCTGTGCCAGGGCTGGAGGCGAAGGGGAATGGGTGTGCAATGGGTACAGACTCTCCGTGGGGAAGATGCAAACCTTCAGGGGATGGATGGTGGCAATGGTTGCACAACAATGTGACTGCACTTAATGCTGCTGAACTGTACATATATAAATGGTTAAAACTGTAAAATTTATGTCATATATATATGTTATAACACAATAAAATAAAAGAAGAAGAAGAAAATAATCTCTATCCAGAGGCCCCAGGAGCACTATTTGCCTTAGTACTTGTCCCCCCGCGGCAAGGCAGACCCAGCTTGTCCAGGCTTCCCCACAGGCTCAGCAATGGCAGGCTTTTACCTGTGCCTGACCCTAAGGGCTTCTGCCCCTCAGTCCCTGACCCCATTTCAGGCTCATCTCTCTCTTCCCCTACCCCCTTCAATTCTACCTGCTATATGCCTGGAAATTCACATTTCAGAGGCATCTGCTTAGAGCAAATGAGAATTGATGTGAGACCACTCTGTTAGCTAAAACGCAGTTATTGTTTCTTGGAAGTAGGAGAAGGGCCCAGCAAGGAGACAGAAAGAATGGAGAGAGAAGGAAAACAAAATATTGCATTTGGTGGAAAAGTTGTCTTTGGACTTGGAGAATGAAAAGTGTAAAAAGTGAACAACATGCTTTTGAGAGAACTTTCAGAAGAGGTGTGATGATGAGAGGCAGTGTGACGAGAAGGAATGCGGGTTGGGAGTTAGACAGATCTGGGTTTAAATTCTAGCCGCACTCCTGTGTGCCTTGGAGCAAGTCTCATGACATCTCTGGGTCTCAGTTTTCTTATTTGTAAAATAAAAATAATAATGACCCCTAAGATTATTGTGAATATTTAAATGTAATGTACAAAGCCATGGCCAGGTGGCTCAGTTGGTTGGAGCATTGTCCCACATTCCAAAAGGTTGTGGGTTTGATTCCTGGTCAGGGCACATACCTAGGTTGTGGGTTTGATCCCCAGTTGTGCATACGAGAGGCAACCAATCAATATTTCTCTCTCACATTGATGGTTCTCTCCCTCCCCACCCCTTCCTCTCTCTCTCTCAACATATCTTTGGGTGAGGATTTTTTTTAAAGTACTGTATGAAAAGTGCCTAGCACATGGTGTGAGTAGTTCATAGTTGTAGCTGAGATAATGCTCATACTGCTAGTGGTGATGGATGATAGGATTTTAGGAATAATCATAGAAAAGAAAAAAAGCAAAGACAGAAACAGTTAAGGTTATGGATTGAATTGTGCCCCCAAAACAGATATGTTGAAGTCCTAACCCCCCAGTACCTCAGAATATGATCTATTTCAAAACAGCATCTTTGTTTTGGTTAACTAATTATATGTCATTAATTAAGATGAAGTCATTCCGGAGTAAGGTGGGCCCTTATCCTTTTTTAAAAATATATTTTTATTGATTTCAGAGAGGAAGGACGAGGGAGAGAGAGATAGAAACATTAATGATGAGAGAGAATCATTGATCGGCTGCCTCCTGCATGCCCCATACTGGGGATCGAGCCTGCAATCTGGGCACGTGCCCTTTAGTCCACAGGCAGATGCTCTATCCACTGAGCCAAACCTGCTAGGGCAGTGGTCAGCAAACTCATTAGTCAACAGAACCAAATATCAACAGTACAATGATTGAAATTTCTTTTGAGAGCCACATTTTTTAAACTTAAACTATATAGGTAGGTACATTGTTATTAACTTAATTAGGGTGCTCCTAAGGCTTAGGAAGAGCCACACTCAAGGGGCCAAAGAGCCACATGTGGCTTGCAAGCCGCAGTTTGCCGACCATGGTGCTAGGGCATTATTCTCATATGACTGATATCCTTATAAGAAGAGGCAAAGAGACAGACGCGTGAGGGAAGAAGGCCATGTGGTGACTGAGGCAGAAGTAGAGTGAGGCAGCTGCAAATTGAGGAAGGCCGAGATTGCTGGCAAACCTCCAGGAGCCAGGAAGAGGAAGGAAGGGCTCAGAGGGAGGACAGCCCAGCTGACATGTTGATTTTGTACTTCTAGCCTCCAGAACTGTGAGAGAATAAGTTTCCGTTGTTTTGAGCCACTCGGTGGTATTTTATCACAGAAGCCCTAGCAAACACAAAGCAAAAATAGCACAAACAGCAAAATCTGGGAAGGGGCAGGGATCACTTTCCAAATCTCACAGGAACCTAAGGTTCAAGGAGGTTCCCAGAACCCCTTTGAGCCTGTATTAGACTCACCTCCTAACCCCAATTATTTGTAGTTCTATTATGAGCCCTCTTTTCTCTCTCAGGGTGTAGTTACCTGGAACAGAGCAAATTTGGCCCCGATGTTCTGCTCGCCCAGGTGCAGCTTGGCTTGACGGAAAAGGATGGCCAGGCTCCAGAGAGCCAACAGGGTGGACACACCGAGGACAGTGTTGATCCACAGAGCTGTGCTCTCCTCAGAAATCTGGTGGCAGACCAAGTGGGAGTCAGTGAGGGAGACGAGCCCTTTCCCTCCCTTTTATTTATTCCCCCAAGGGGAGAACAATGCCATAGCCCTGGCTTATTCCAGTCTCCTCTCTCCCACCAGAGTGCCCGAGCCTCTGTTCCAGGGCACTCTGTCCCTGGTATCAGGGGATATTGGCTCCAGCTATTCCTTGTAGAGCTCAAAGGTACCAAATGAGCCTCGGAGTTCCCTGCCCCTCACTCCTGGCTTACGTCTGCTGGCTCAAAGATGCCATCCGGGATGAGGAACAGGCCCACCAGGCCCAGGGCTATCCTGAGGAAGGCGTACTGGAACGGGCCCAACATCAGCAGCTGGAGCTTCTTCCTGAGGGGAGCAGAGGGTGAGGAACATGGGCCCACAGACCACCCACCCCAAGGCAACTCTCCGCTCCCTCACTGGGCTCCTGGGCCGAGGCTTGGCCGCCATCAGACACCAAAATGGTTAAATGGATGGGGACATGGGAAGAAGCTAGAATGTTAAGAGCATTGGCAACCCTTCTTCTTGCTCCCCACTCATTCCGAGACCAGAATGCTGCCTTTGGAGCAAGAACGATCAGTGTTAACCCAACCTCATTAACCAGATGAGCAGAGGAGGCAGTAGCCTGGAGTTCAGTTTCCTCTGTGTGGCTAAACTTTGCAGCGGGCAGTGGCTTAAGTGACGGGAACTTCGGAGTTCTTTCTCGGCTCCCCTTACCCCTGAGTGGGTGCCTAATGTGTGGGGTCCTGGCTGGGGATACCCACCCTTTTGTCATTGACTTCGTTCCATAGAAGACTAGTTCCAAGAGGTTTGAAGGAGAGCTGAGAGAACCAACCAGCAGACGCTCTTGGCAGAGAGAGTGCAGGAAGCTGGAGCCTGTTCTTCAAGGACGCCCCTCCCTCCCGTCTCACCTGGTGAGCTTGAGTCTGGGGCAGCAGGGGCAGCAGCAGCAGCAGGGGCCTGTGTGGATCCTCATCGGGGTGTCCTTTAGTGTCCTCACCACTGCTTCCTTCCCACCAAAGCCCTGCACTATGACCAGCATCAGCAGGTAAAAGCACACCGCATAAAACCTGGAGTGGGAGGGAAGTGGGCCTGAGAATACACAGAGGGGAGGTGGCAGCCTGCTGAGGGACAGCCTTTGCTGCCCAGGAAAGATGGACTGCAAAGGGAGCGGGGAGGGGTGGGGCTTACTGAGGGGATCATGGTAGGGACTAGGCACTCTGAATGTGTGACTCCAAGAAGAATGAGAGGGGATGGATGGAGTCCAAGGGCCTGGGAAGAGGGGAATTTCAGGCTGTGGGACAAAATGATGGGCCTAGGACAGGGATGGGCAACCCGTGGCACGCGTGCCAAGCATGGCACGCCAGGAACTTTTGCTGGCACGCGAAACCCTCTCTTATAATCTTCCATTTACAATTTTTTTCTTAGTAACGACTTTTATTTTTCAGATAAATTCAGTGTAGGTGCATCTTAGATAAATAAATAAGTTTACATAACAAGTTATCTTAAAGACCATAGACATGGATTGATGAGAGAGGGGAAGAGCAATTTCTATGCCTTTGCCTTAACTCTCCCTGCCTTCCTAGATCCGACCAGTGTTTTGGTTTCAGCCTCAGACGCAATGGGTTTTCGTTGACAAGACAACCGCCCCACCTACTTATTCAAAATTTCACTCTATAAAAATGAAACCTTCTCTCTCGCTTTGCCCACCGGTACTAACGAAAGGGAAATAAATTTCTATATTTCTCTCGGCAGCAAAAGTCCTACTGATAATATCAAACGGAGTCATAAAGTTTTCTGTTGGACTATCAGTGTACATGTATACATTAAAAAATTAATGTATTTTTCATCATCATATTCTGTTTTTGTCGCTTGAATGGATTTTATTATTTCTTCAAGGTTCTTCACAAACATACACCTTAAGAGATATCAAGTAGGCGTAACATGTTCTCAAAAAATTAGGGTTGGCACGCAGAAGAATTTTGAGTCAGAGATTTTGCTGGTTTTGGTACGCACTCACAAAAAGGTTGCCCACCCCTGGACTAGGATGAGCAGATCCAGAAGTTCAAGGGACCCAGGTTAGCATAAGTTGGAAAGGGCTCGATTCGATTTATGATCAAGACCGGTTTGCAGGGATTTGTGGAAGGGAGAGGGGATAAAAGCAGGCATGGACTCTGGATTCCCGGGTGAGTGGGGAGCAGAAGGGAACCTCTGGAAGAATACCATCCCTGGAGCTGGGGGCGGGCAGGACACTCACGAGGTTATGGCCATTTCCACGAGCATGAGGGAGCGAGGGATCCAGAGCCCGAAGCAGCAGAACACAGACACCACCTGGGAGAGGAGCAGGAAGCCGGTTCAGGGGAGGGAGACTTTGTGCTCACCCTCTTGAACCTTTTGTGACAAGAACTCAAGGAAGCAAAACCTAAACATTTGAGGGACTATTACTTTAAAGTGGCCAGCTGGAAAAATCACTAATGGAAATTTTTTAAAAATTTAATTCAGCTGTCAGTTCCTTCTATGTCTAGGGTTAGAGACAGCATGTCACCTTCAGCCAGTGTTTTCTTTTTTTGGAAAACTATCTCATCCTATATCCTTGGGGTAGGAGTAGGTGAGTTCATCCTTAGGAGTAAATGGATCAAGATTCAACCCTTACTCTTCAACATCCCGTGTTATGGGAGTGTCACTGATGACTTGAGATGGTTTAGGCAGATGTCATCTGCCAGGAAAGGCCCTCAAGGGCCCCACTCTGCCCCAAATAGACACACACAGCTCACCAGAAGGAAACAGAAGTCCAACCTTATGATCTACGAGCAAGCCAAAGGCCAATATAGTGGCTGTGGGAATTTTAAAAGCCTACAATGTAAGGGTAGAGCTAAGGATGACCCCATGAGGAAAACATTCTTTCCCTCCTGCTCTCTGCGGAACCACTGCGTGCCTGGACAGACAGGAGGCTTGCTTTTAGCAGCAACACCCTGGGGAGTAGCGATTGAGCCACTGGTGACAGAGCGGTTTCTTTAGTTGCCTCTGTGGCTCTAAGAATTCCAACACTCCAGCCCACTGCCTGGGGCCTTCCAAGCAAGTGGAGATCCGATGAGAAACCCCACCTAAGGCGGTAGAGGCAGGAACTCTTTGCTGACTGGAATTGTTGAGCTGAGAGGAATTCTCAGAACGGTCCCTGTCTCCTCCTCACTCCCTCACCGTGGGCGCAGAGCTGCTCCAGAGCAGGGTCCTCCGCTTGATGGGGCAACGGGTGTTCTTGTACAGGTAGACGGCGTCCTCCAGGAAGATGGCAATTGAGCCCAGGGCGAGCAAGGTCATGGTGGCCGTGAGGGCGATCTCCAAAGGGCCCAAGGCTAACGTGGAAAGAGGGCAGGCTCCAGTGAGATGATGACCGGGACTGAGGGGCAGAAATGTGGCTTCCTCACTTGGATTTCAATGGCTTTACCATACGTAGAATTATCTGGCCTAGGCCTATCCATGCAGAAGAATGGCTTCTTCTTAGACCTAGAAAACTTAACATGTGGCTAAGAAATAGTCATTCCTCTACATGGATGGGAGACAAGACCAGATCATTTAAGGTACGTTGACACTTACCTGAGCCAGGGTAGAGACACCAAACAGGTTTTTACATACTTAGCAAAACAAATTTGGATTAGGAGTTCACTTTTCTGCCTCCAGTGCCAGGTGTCATGCTCGCAAACAGGGGCCAATTAGCATTATCACCGAAGCAGGATGTAATATAGTGGTATACTTTAGAGCTGTTTAAAATTGATTTCAAAAATTATGTCGTGAAACTGGAACATCAAAAAGAGATTTTAGCAAAAGAGAAATGGACACAGACTCCAAGGACCTTCGACCTATGTTGGCCCCACACTTTGTCTTACATTAAATGTGGTCCAGTAGCGCTCTCTCTCTCTCTCTCTCTCTCTCTCTCTCTCTCTCTCTCTTCTAATCCTCACTTGAGGATACATTTTGATTGATTTTTAGAGAGAGAGAAAGGGAAAGAGAGAAACATTGATCAGTTGCCTCCCATATGCGCCCTGACCCGGGATCGAACCTACAACCTGGGTATATGTTCTAATCGGGAATCGAACTCACAGACTTTTGGTGTACAGGATGATGCTCCAACCAGCTGAGCCACCCAGCCAGGGCCCAGAAGGTCTCCTTAGTTTATTACATTCATTTGAGGAGTTGTTAGAAAGTAGCTGTCCAGGCCTGCCCTCAGAGTTGCCGCTCCAGCAGATCTGGGATAGGCCCAGTAACTGTATTTTTAACAAGCTCACCTGATAATGGTCAGGAGATAAGCATTTTGACAAATACCAGTGAAACTCCTCAGGCCTCACTACTGCTGACAGGGAAACATTAACCTAGTTACAATATGTGTTCCTGAACATGTGACTCATAAACGCAACAGCTCGTTTTAAAGGGCTCTTTGTCCTTAGTGAGTAAGCCTGGGCCCTCATTTATCTAAGTCCCTTCCCTAGTTGGCAGGCTCTCCTTTCCACCTACCTGGCCAGATGAGAGGAGGAGGAGGGAAAGGAAGACTGTCAGAACCCAGTCCACTGTCCGCCTGCGTTGGGAGTAGAGTATGAGGAAGGTGTTGCTTAGGTGCCTTACGTTTGGTGACTGAGGGCAGCTCAGTCAGAGTTAATACTGCTGAAACCAAGCCGGGGAGGAAGGAGAGCACAGCAGAGAACTGAGGAAGGAGACCACAGCAGAGAACTGAGTTGTCACCTGGATCAGTCTTACCTGGTGTCACCACAAGGAGCACCAGGTCAAAGGTGAAGCTGTCAAAAAATATCACCTCGATCCTGGTTGCTTTTCAGGGCACGTTTTTCTCTCTGTTTGGTTTGTCCAAGGGAGGCTCCTTATCTCCGGTCCCAGCCGGGTCTAATGACCAATCAGGAGGGCCTGCCACGGGGAAGGTGGCCCTGGGGTTCTAGCTCCCAAGCAGGACTTCTGAGGTTGGTGGTGAACTTTTTCTCTCTATCACAGGCCACAAAAGACAGGATTGTGCTCTTTTCTCTCCTCCTACCCATCCCTTTCTCAACTCACCTCCGTTTAGTTAGGATAGAGCCCTCTGAGTGTCTAACTTACTGGCTTTGGCAGGGTGATCGCATCAAATCATTATACTGTATACCTGCAATTAATATAACTAATATAATACGGCATACCAACTATATGTCAATAAAAATTAAAAATAAATGCATAAGTGACTGGCTTGGCGTTGCTGTTTCTATTCAGCTCTGTTGCCACTTTCTTAATTACCTCTCCAGATACGGCTCTAGTAGGCCCTGCAAGTTTTGAAAAAAACACACACAAAAAAAACGGTTGCAGTCCTTTACTTTACCTTTTTCTCCTGGAAACTCTTTTTTTAAATCCTCACCCAAGGACATGTTTTTATTAATTATTAGAGAGAGGGGGAGGGAGAGAGAGAGAAAAACACTGATGTAAGAGTGAAACATCGGTCGGTTGCCTCCCGTGTGAGCCCTGACAGGATGGGACCCGCAGCCTTTTGGTGTACGGGGACCCTGCGCCGACCAGCTGAGGCACCTGGCCAGAGCCTCCTTGAAACTTGTAAAATCAAAACATCACAGAGGATTTTTAACATGATTTTACCCTCACACAACAGTTACGGGGATGCACATCAGCCTGCCGTCTCTCAGAATCATTCCAAATCGATTACAGAGGTAAGCCTTTAAAAACCAAGCAGGAAGAAATGAGAGGGAGAAAAAAGAGAGAACTGTATTTTCATCAAAACGTTGGCGACCAGAGAGACCTTTCTAAGCTTGGGCACAGTCCGAGAAGTCACAAAGGGAACAAGGGTCACACTGGATACAGAGTTTAAATTTCTGAAGTTTTTTAAAAAGGCAGGAAACAGACGGGGGGGAAACGTTTTTAATAAATGTGTGCTCAAGTTTAAGATCTTTATTACATAGAGAAAACTGATAACAAAGACAGGAGGCTTTTGCAAATAAATGGGAAAATGACATCAGCACAGCTCAGGACATGTGCGAAAACAGTCAACCTGCATCATAGTCAGAGAAGAGCAAAATAGCAGTGATATATTATTTTTTGTTTTATGAAAAGATAATGTTCCTAATATTATTAACTAATAGCCATAAAACAACTTATATGTCTGACAATATTGGAATTATTGTCAACTACCCTATAGAACAGCGGTTCTCAACCTGTGGGTCGAACAACCCTTTCACAGGGGTCGCCTAAGACCATCGGAAAACACATATATAATTACATATTGTTTTTGTTATTAATCACTATGCTTTAATTATGTTCAATTTGTAACAATGAAAATACATCCTGCATATCAGATATTTACATTACAATTCATAACATAGCAAAATTACAGTTATGAAGTAGCAACGAAAATAATTTTATGGTTGGGGGTCACCACAACATGAGGAACTGTATTAAAGGGTCACGGCATTAGGAAGGTTGAGAACCACTGCTATAGAATATGATGCAGGCATGAGAATTTTGTGCATGTCATAAAAAATATTTGCAAAGAGTATATAATAATATTTTTAAAAAACTTATTAACACTCAACCTAAAAAAAACAACTTCTTAGCAGACCCACTAGGGGATAATAAAGAACATTTACTCCTTCCTCATATCATACAAAAACACCTAAATATGAAAGTTAAAAATAAAGTTTTTAGAAGAAAACACAGAAGTGTATCTTCATGATTTGAGATATGCAAAGATCTTTTAAAATAGGACACAAAATCACTAATAATAAAAAAACTAATAAATTGGACTTCCTTAAAATCAAGACTATCCATTGGTCAAAAGAAACTATTAAGAGAATGGAAAGGCAAGCTCAGACTGAGAAAAGATATTTGTAATATAGATAGCCACCAAGAGACTCATATCCGAAATATGTAAAGAATTCCCCTCAGTAAGAAAAAAAACATAATTTTTTAAATTAAACTAAAAAGACCTAAACTTTACAAAAGAAAATACCCAAATGCTCATGAAACATAAAAATGCGCTAAGTTTCAATAGTCACCGGAAAAGACAAATCTGAGATGCCGTTACATACCCACAAAAGGCTAAAACGAAGAGCACTGAGTGTCCGAGTGTCCGTGACAATGAGCAACAGTTGGAACCCTCGTCCATTGCTGCTGGGAGCAGCACAAGCACTTCGGGAACAATTGGGTGGTACCTATTAAACACACACCTAGCTGTGACACAGAAATTGCACTCCTGGATACTTATTCAATAGGGATGCTCATAGTCATTGAAAAAATGTTTAGAGCAGCATTATTCATAATGGCCAAAACTGGACACAGCCCTTATGTTCTTCAATAAGAGTACAGACAAATAAATTGTGATATGGAATATCACCATAAAAAAAAAGGATGAACTATTGATACATGCAACAAAATAGATTACTCTTAAAAACATAATGATGAATGAAGGAAGCCAGACTCAAGAACATTTACTGTTTGATTTTGTTTATATGAATTAAAGAACAGGGGAAACCAATCTATAAAGGTGATATAGCCCTGACTGGTTTGGCTCAGTGGATAGAGCGTCGGGCTACAGACTGAAGGGTCCCAGGTTCGATTCCAGTCAAGGGCATGTACCTTGGTTGTGGGCACATTCCCAGTACAGGGTGTGCAGGAGGCAGCTGATCGATGTTTCTCTCTCATCGATGTTTCTAACTATCCCTCTCCCTTCCTCTCTGTAAAAAACCGATAAAGTATATTTAAAAAAAATAAAGGTGATACAGGTTGGAACAGTGGTCATTGTAGAAACATTAAGTGGGAGAGTTTAGGAGACCCTACTGGATGCCGGAAATGTTCTATAGGTTGATCTGTGTGGTGGTTTCACAGGTGTACACCTAGGTACAAATTCGTCAAGCTACATACTTAAGATCATTGCCTTTTATTGCATTAATTATATCTTTTAAAAACCTTATGTGGACAGAGCAGAATGAAAAATTAGCACAGTAAATTATAACCATGTTTAAAGAAATTAATTGGGGAGAAAAAGGCACAAAAATGTTGAAGAGTGAGGCACTAATATCTTTATCTTACAAAATGGAAAGTCAAGACACACTATCCATAGTTAGCAGAATAAGAAATAAACTATTGGCATGCATATAAAGCTGTAAAGATAACCAACGAAAAATATTGCCATAATTATATGGAGAGAAAGGAAGAAAGTTGGTGCTAAGTGAGCTAAATCCTTATGTATCATAAAGCAGCAACAGATAATGTCCAAAATTGATATTCTAGGAAATAATGGTGTGCACATGTTGGTGATTTGAAGGTAACTATAAAATAAAAACATCAGCTAAAAAAAAAAAGAGGAGGAAGATTAGAAATGGGAATGCAAAAGGCAGGGGATTGTTGATTTTCATAGTAGCCCTTTTGTACTATTTGATTTTTAACCATGTTCATGTATTACTTTGATAAAATAAAAATATTTAAAAATCATTGTGTAGAAAAACCTAGAAATATTAAAAAAACACACAACAAATGAAAACACATTAGCAATGCTGTCTTTGGGTGATGAGAATGTGGGTTTTTAAATAGGACATAAAATTATAGGTATAGCCATAACCGGTTTGGCTCAGTGGATAGAGCATCGGCCTGCAGACTGAAAGGTCCAAGGTTCGATTCCGGTCAAGGGCATGTACCTTGGTTGCAGGCACATCCCCAGTGAGGGGTGTGCAGGAGGCAGCTGGTTGATGTTTCTCTCATCGATGTTTCTGACTCTTTATCCATCTCCCTTCCTCTCTGTAAAAAATCAATAAAATATAAAAAAAGAAAGAACAAATATTTTTTAAAAAATTATAGGTATAGTATGATTCCTAATCCTATTTAATAAAAGAGTAATATGCAAATTGACCGTCACTCCAACACACAAGATGACTGCCCCATGTGGTCAAAGATGGCTGCCACAAGATGGCTGGCAAAGGAGGTCAGTTGTGGGCGATCAGACCAGCAGAGGAGGGCAGTTGGGGGGGACCAGACCTGCAGGGGAGGGCAGTTAGGGGTGACCAGGATGGCAGAAGAGGGCAGTTAGGGGTGACTGGGTCAGCAGGGGAGGGCAGTTAGGGGCAATCAGGCCGGCAGGGGAGCAGTTAGGCATTGATCAGGCTGGCAGGGGAATGGTTAGGGGCAATCAGGAAAGCAGGCAGGCGAACAGTTGGGAGCCAGCAGTCCTGGATTGTGAGAGGGATGTTCGACTGCCCGGGGCAGTGGGATCGGGCCTAAATGGGCAGTCGGACATCTCTCAAGGGGTCCCAGATTGGAGAGGGTGCAGGCTGGGCTGAGGGACACACAGCTCCCCCAACCCCGTGCATGAATTTCATGCACTGGGCCTCTAGTACTGTTCAATAAAAGCACAGAAAAAGGAAATACATGGTGAGATTAGCAGTGCCTGTCTCTGAGTGGTGGGACTATAAACCACTTTTCCTCTTTTTACTTTTCTGGATTTTCATATTTATTTTTCTGAATTATTTTTATAATAGAAATATTTAGTTTAAAAAAATACACACCCAAGAAAAGGCCAAATAGGTAGAAACCAAAATCAATTCAGTAGGTTCCTAAACACCAACGTCCATTGTTGGGAGAGGCAGTCGCTGCTGGAGGCGTCTCCTTGCCTGACCCCCACTCCCTACCTGACTCCTGTCCTCCCTGGGAGCAGCGTGGAAACGGCCCTTTCTCAGGCAAGCCATCATGGCCCAATCCTTTCCCAGTCTTCACTGCCCTTGAACACCCCCTCCTCCTTGCAAAGCCTCCCTCCCCTTAGCTCAGAACCACAGTCCCCTCCTGGCCTCTGACCCTGTCAGTCTCCTCTGCTGATTCCTCATCCTTCCCACACCCTCTGTTCTCCAAACTCAGTCACTGCAGCTCAGTCGTCTCTGTGTTTAGGGGTTTGGAATTTCCCTACCACTCCTTCTGCCTCCCAACAGCCACATGAGCACTCTCACCTCCAGGACTTTACACTGGGCTTCTGCTGGTTCAGCTTTTCTCCCTGAGCTCCCAGCTGGCTCCTCATCGCGAGTCTCTGCTGCAATGCCCCTCAGCCGGCTCCTGTAGGCAGTGTGTCTGCCCTCCCCCAGTGAGGCCATGTGCATGGGAATGTACTTGCTTGGTGTCTGTCCTCTCACCTTGTGTACACACCACCGAGGCAGGGACTTCGTTAGTCTTGTTCTCCGTTCTGTCTCTAAGTGTTTAAACTATTTGTTGAATGAAAGAAATAACCCCAAGAGAATCCCTATTGTCATCTCCATTTTATAGGCTTTTCCAGGAAACAAAGCTTAGAGTGTTAATCACCTTGCCCGGGGTCACACAACCTTGAAGTGAACCCAGGGGTTCCTGACGCTAAACCCATACTCTCAACCATTACACACACTGACCATTGGTTGTGCTCACATAGATATGGGGGTGTGTGTGGAAACAACCAAATGCAACCCTAAAAGATGGTTTAATTTATGAGGGAGGGTGGGGCATATTCTGACTGTTCGGTGTAGTCTTGAACTGCTGGCTTGGTACTCTATTCTCCCTCACACTGGCAGGATCTTTAGGCTCTGGTACCCACCTCCACAGTGCAAAGGCTGAGAGAGAGGTTCCCTCACATCCATAGCCTGACACCTCTGCTCTCCACCAAACTTACTTATCTTCCTAGAAGATTTGTGTCCTACCTTATTTTTCTATACTTTAACTGATATTATGAGACAAAAGTGTTCTATGGCCAAAGGATTGTTGGAAATGCCTTAAACAAAGTTAAACATGCCTCTTTCCTGCAGAGCAAACTGAAGTGTTAATCTGATTTACATGTTAATTTCCAACAGGAGGAATTACAGCTTTTATAAAACTTGCATTTCTATCAACTCTGTTTTCATGAAGCAGAACTTGGGATTAGTATCCCAAGGAACACACTTTAGGAAATGCTTGTCTAATTGACCATTTTGTTAGCAACTAGCAAATTTCCCACTGTCTCGGAAATGTGAAGGTTATAATGAAACAATATAAGAACATTAAATTTTTGAAGAAAGAGTATCACCCATAATCCTACCTGGTTCCTAGTAAAAAATTATTTTATTTTTGCATATTTGTTTTCATGGCGTTCAGAGCATAGGCTCTGGAGTCAGAGACATATTAATTGAAAGTAAAATTCCACTTAGTATTTGCTCTCATTAAAACTCCCAGCACAACACCTGGTGTGTAGTATTTGCTCAATAAAAAGTAGTTTTAGCCCTAACTGGTTTGGCTCAGTGGATAGAGCATCGGCCTGCAGACCGAAGGGTCCCAGGTTCGATTCCGGTCATGGGCATGTACCTTGGTTGCGGGCACATCCCCAGTAGGAAGGTGTACAGGAAGCAGCTGATAGATGTTTCTAACTCTCGATTCCTCTCCCTTCCTCTCTGTAAAAAATCAATAAAATATATTATTTTAAAAAAAAAGTAGCTTTAAAAAAATCCTGGTTTGCCCTAGCCCACTGGTCGGCAAATTGCGGCTCGCGAGCCACATGCAGCTCTTTGGCCCCTTGAGTGTGGCCACGAAGTTTCAATCGCACTGTACATGTGCGTCCGCACGTGGTATTTTGTGGAAGAGCCACACTCAAGGGGCCGCAGTTTGCCGACCACTGCCCTAGCCGGTTTGACTCAATGGATAGAGCTTTGGCCTGTGGGCTGAAGGGTCCCAGGTTCAATTCTGGTCAAGGGTGCCAGGGTTGTGGGCTCAATTCCCAGTAGGGGGTGTGCAGGAGGCAGCTGATCAATGATTCTCTCTTATCATTGATGTTTCTATCTCTCTCTCTTCCTCTCTGAAATCAATAAAAATATAATTTAAAAAAACCACAATCATTTATTCTTTCTTGTGTTTAAGAAATTATTCTAGCCCAGCTGTTGTGGCTCAGTGGTTGAGCGTCGACCTATGAACCAGGAGGTCACAGTTTGATTCCTGGTCAGGGCACATGCCTGGGTTGCAGGCTCGATCCCCAGTTTGGGAGTGCAGGAGGCAGCCGATTGATCTCTCATCATTGATGTTTCTATTTCTCTCTCCCTCTAACTTCCTCTCTGAAATCAATCAAAACATTTTTTTTAAAAAGAAATTATTCTCTACTCTCATAAAGACATCTTTCTTTTTTTTCTTTTGTAAAAATGTTTGCATTTACCCGGATTAAAGCTACATTGGAGCTATTTTCATGTTTATTTATTTGCCATAGGGGCAGGCAATTTCCAGCATCACTTCTGGATGAGTCCATCCCACCCCACTGATATGTACAGCATCCTCTCATGGAGCAAGTCCCCAGTGGGCATGGATTTATTGCTGGGCCCTGTATTCTGTTCCATTTTTCTACTTGTCAGACCCCTTGTAGTTTTTGCCTTATTGCTTTAATTTCTAGTCTTATTAGACCAGTAAGCCTTAATTTCTGGCAGGGCAGGTACCGTCCTTATACATTTTCAAAATTGTCTTGGCTTTTCATGGGCCTTTAAAATTCCATAGAAATGTTTGGACCAGTCCATTTTTTACATAAATGCTGTAAGGATTATAATTGCAATCATATCACAGGCATTTCAAAGATAGATTATTAAAAGGTTCCGTAGTTCTTCCAGAAGAGCTCTTACTTAAATAGCATTTATTTTAAGGAACAACACAGTTTACAGGTGAAGAAGGAAGGGGTTTCTCCACACCCTCCAATAGCCTCTTCCCGACTCCCCTATTCCTGGCAGTGTCATCGCCTTCGCCATCGCCATTGCCCAGATCCTCAGAGTCATCATTAGGGCCTTTTCCCCCTTCACTTACTTTGTCTAGATATTTATTTACCAGTTGGCCTCCTCTGGCGTTGGATTTCCTGTGTTTCCCAACCTTCCCTTTCTTTCCCTGACATTGCTCTGACTCAGGCTCTTGTCCCTTGTGCTGGGCTGGGGCGATAACTCCCAATTTATACCCCTGCCTCTCAAGGCTCTTCTTCCTTGAAGTCCATTCTGATTACTGATTAATGGTCCATATCCAGCCCCTCCCAATCTCAGAGCCCTCACCAGGCTCCTTCCTTCTGCAGGATAAAGTACAACTCTCTGCCCCGCGCTCACTGGGCCCCACCTTACCTGCCCAGCCTCTCAACTGTCCCCGATGTCCCCACCTGCAACCTGGAGTCCGGCCAGATCCAGCTCCTCAGTGTGTGGGAACCTGCCTGCCCCTTCTGTCTCCTCCCCACCCCCGCAGTGCCCACCGCTGCTCCCCACTCTCCAACGGCTGCCACGCCCACAGTTCGCCCACAGTTCGCCCGGGAACAGGCAGCTCGTCAGACTACCAGGCCCAGAAGGGTCTCCCTGCTTTGAACATCCTTGGTGTTTCTGTTTGCACATTTTGTAGCCCAGCGGTGTGAGATTCAGGTTCACTGTGTAAGGGAGGGTGTCTGCCCCTCAGCTCTACTGACCCTTCCGCCAAGATAATTCCTTGCTGTGGGAGGTTTTCCTTTGTTTCCAGGCCAGGATTCCTGGTCTCTAGATGCCACGTAGCACCCTCTAGTTGTGATGCTTGAAACTGCCACCAGACGTTGCCAAAAATCCCCGGGGGGACAAAATTGACTCTGGCTGACAACGCTGGTGTAAGGGAAGACTTGTGTGCCAGCTGCACCGTGAGCAACAGGTCCCTGGAGCTGAATGTGGCAGCTGCCGGCAGCGCGAACCACAGAGCAGAAGGGGTTTCTCGGGATCCTCTCCGGCAGTTGGCATTCACTGTGGTTCGGAGCACATGCAGCAAGCTGCCCAAGTACATGCCCATGTGGCCTCCTGGCGCACACTGACCACATCCTGTTGTTCAGAAGGAGTCTACTCCTTGAAGTGACAAATCAGGAAGGAGGCTGGGAAAAGCGTTTAGGTACCATAGAGAGACAGCTCCCATTCCTCAGTGTCTAAGAGGTCGTTAAGGGGAGCATTTGAGATCTAGCTTCCCAGAACAGGTTGTCAGCTTGGCTCAGACAAACTCACAAAAAGTAATAAAATAAAAGGTAGTTAATCACGCAGTAGGAAAACACAATAAAATA
The DNA here is from genome assembly GCF_964212035.1 of Myotis nattereri. Classification (NCBI taxonomy): domain Eukaryota; kingdom Metazoa; phylum Chordata; class Mammalia; order Chiroptera; family Vespertilionidae; genus Myotis; species Myotis nattereri. The sequence continues at coordinate 54,078,285 of NC_138077.1, forward strand.
TGGGGGAGCCACATTTGCCAGGAAGATGCTAGGGGTCATTTGATGGCCATGTTCTGTGCGTCCAGGGAATAAACTGAGTTCCATCCTCAGCCTTTCACTTTCAAAAGTGATTCCGCAATAGGAATCTAGTTGGCCGGCACTGTCAGGATACTCTTACAGGTTCATCTAAGTGTGTTTTAAAAACATGTTTTCATTGATTTTAAAGAGAGAGGAACATCAATGATGAGAATCATTGATCATCTGCCTCCTGCATGCCCCTGCCTGGGGATCGAGCCCCAAACCCAGGCAAGTGCCTTGACTGGGAATCAAACTATAACTTCCTGGTTCATGGGTCAACACTCAACTACTGAGCCACACCAGCCTGGCTCACCTAAGTTTTAAGAACATTATTCAGAATAACCACACCTCTCAAAGGATATAGGCCCTTCCCCAAGAAGGCTGTTGTGTATGCCTCAGGGGGCTCTGCGGGGCTTGGGTCACTGGGCACCAGCCTGAGTCCCTGGATGGTCCGGGGTCTGACAAATGCTCTAGGCCGCTGCCCCAGTTTGAATGAGCACTGGGGCTAGGATAAGTGGGAGGCCCAACGTGCAGGTTTGTCTCCGGGCTAGGTTGCCATGCCCTGCTTTTGGCCTGTTGGCTCCTCGAGGGGCTGTTCTTCTCCAAGGTGTTAACCATGACAGACAGGCACTGGGCCAGACATCCTCTCCGGCCCTCAGGCTGGCAGTGCAGGGCCACCTCTCCTCTGTTCCTCTCAGCTGTCCTGACTTACCACCGGATACTCACTTCCTCATTTATTGCCTCCTGACTCACCTCTCAGAAGTTGGGCTGCAGTGGGAGGGTGAGAGAAGCAGGCAGAGGGGATGCTGTAATTGGTCTCCAGGATTTTCAGAAGATCTGCCGTGTACCTGGAGAGACACCAGCCTGCGTTCAGATATGGGGACTTGTGGAGAGGAGAGGGAACCAGAAGGGACACCAGTTACTTGACGCTCCCTCAAACATTTGTGGGTGCAGGGAGTTTGTCCATTTCCCCTCAAGGACCTGATTCTGGGAGGGAATGGGGAATGGGCCCGGTCTAGTGTGCAAGGCAGCCTGCTGTTCAGTTAGGTCATGGACAGCCTGGCTGTAGTGCCCGAAGAGCCCACAGTCCATTCCCTCCCCTTCCCTTGGGGCAGCAGCCCAGGGGCTGGCTAGGGAGAAAGAGCAGGATCCCAGAGAAAGAGCGGACCCTTAGCACTAGGGTCGGGTTCCCCAGCGGGTGGAGGCTCTGTGCATACACCCTCTCCCCCAGCTCCCAACTCTGGGAAATTCCTCTCCTCGAATGGGGAGAGAAAGCCAAGACTTGGAAGGGACATGCACTGGCCCAACCCCACAGTGTCCTCAGGGACAGCCAGACCATTATCAGTCCTGTCTCATTCTGCTTGCTGGGAACCAAAGGGTCCTGGGAGGGAGGTAGGGACAGGCCAGAGAGATAGAGGCCTCCTGCTGCTTGGCAACTGGCTCCTGGCTCAGGGCCGGCTGCCCTCACTCACCTGGGGTCAAGCTTTATCTGAGTCCTGTCTGGCTCCATTATCTCCTCTCCCGCTCCGGCTCGGTTCTCGGTTCTTGGCAGGTGCTGAAAGGCAAGGAAGGGCAGGCAGGTCGGGGCCCTGAGGTAGATGGCTCCCGGTCCCGCTGACGGCCAGCCTTTCCCAAAGGACAGGTAGGAAGAGTGGCTGGATCTTCCCTCTGGCTCTCTCCCTCCTCAGGCCTCTTTGCTCACAGTTTCTGTCTCAGAGTTCATCAGAGGAATTTGAAGTTTGATCCTCTCAGCTGGCTGAGTTCCCAGGTTCCTGACTCCTCCCTGTCCCCTAGGTGTGGTCTCTCCTGCCTCCTTCCCATAAACACCTTTAGCCATCCTTTGCCCCTGGCCCATTCCTGTCTTACATTCCCCATGTCCCCCAAAGAGCCTTCTTGGGTGGTGGTAGGGACAAAGTTCTCATGCCCACTGGACAACAACTCCTACTCCCCAAGAACCTGGCTGGACGCAGGCTCTGGGGCCCTGGGGGTGGGAGAATCAGGGCTGAGGCCTTGACTGTGCTGGTTTTGGTGGCTTGGCACGCGGAAGGAAGGACTAGGTGGAAAAGCCAGACAAGGCCCCTGTGAGTTTCCCACGCCCAGCCTACCACATCTTGACGATGGGTTTGTCCAGTCAAATAGCAGCAGAAGATGCAGCCAAGGGGAGAGGGAAGCTGTATTACCTGGTATTAAAGAGGCAGAATTGTGAGATTTGCAAGCATATGGACTGAATTTTTTAAAACTGTCAAATTGTTTATGAACTATTTTATTGATTGGTGGTTTTTCTTTTCTCTCCAAATAGATTTAAACCTATCTGAGGCCAAGCACAGCGCCCTGAGGTCCCTGGAACAGGGCCGGACACACGCCAGGAGCTCTGTAGAAGTGGTGGCATGACTGATCATATGAAATCACAGCAACAGCAGCATCTGAGGTCCACTGAGCACTTCAGGTGCACCCAGTGCTGTAGGAAATGCAGTATGTTCCTTATCTCACGGAAGCCTTACAGCCTCCCTCTGAAGGTAAGTGACAGCTTTATTTCCACTTTACAAATAAGGAAACCGAGGGTCAGAGGGCTGTGACACCGGGTTGAGTAGAAAGCCCTGGTGGGATGAAGAAAGGCAGAAAGGACCTGGCTGAGGGCTCTGTGAGGCTCAAGTGGAGACCTCTGATGGTACGAGAGGACCACGGGAGGGCAGGGGAGGCGCCCTGGCCTGGGCCGATGAATAGCTACAATCTGAGGAAGCAGTTACTGATGTAGTGCCAGGACTCCCTACTCCTGTCTCAAACACCTCAAAATAGCTTCCCGTATTTTGTGTCAAGCAGAGTTCTCTCCCTCTTTTACTTCCTCCTCAAATACAGTTCTCTGGCAGGACAATGTAGTGACTCAGGGATCTCAAGGGCTCAATTCCCTCCTAAGGCGGAGGTTTGGCTACAACAGGAAGACTGGGGCATTGACCTCCAGAGGCTCAATTGCCCGGGCCCGCCCTGCCAAAGACCCTAGTTGACTCAGCTTCCTCAAACCATTTCCACAGGAACGCTCCCTGGGTCATTCACCCCTAGTTCAGTGAGAGGCCTTGAGCTTAGTTGCACAAAGCCCTGAACTTTAGATTTCCCTAGACCAGATTGTTCTCCAAACTTCTTCAGGACAGAACTGGGGGTGGGGGTAGGAGAGGGGTGTTGAAGAGCTGGAGGGCATTGGGAAGGGAAGTCGGCTGAACTGACATTCAGTCTTCTAGAGCCTGGCAGCTGGGAGGTCCAGGGGAGGCTGGGTAATTCTCAGGATGGATGACAGGGAGGGAGGGATGGGAGGGTGTTGGTGAGAGGGAAGGCTTTAGCTCTGATGTGTTGCTTCTGCCCCACCCGAAGCCCCTAGGTGGCTATCTTCTATACAGTGTGATCCGTGCATTAGTCCAGGGCGATGCCCTGACTCAAGGCCAGTCCATCCATAGCTAAGGCGTGGCAAGAGAAGATGAGCTGAACCAGCCAGTCAGATTCTTCTCTTGCTAATTCTAGACTTTGGTCAAACACTAAACCCTTCCCCGCCCCCGCCCCCCCCCCCCCCCACACACACACATGCAAACAGTCTGGCCATTCACAATACTGACCAGGCAAAGGGCCTGGGCTGAGTTGTATATGGGGTGAGTTTACTCTGCCTCCTCTTTCTGTGCAGGCAGTGTAAGAACACAGCCTGTGGTTAAGCACTGGGAGGTCTCAACATTGATTTTTAGAACCAAGAAAAACAAATCCTTTTTCTTTTTTTCTTTTTCTTTTTGCTTAATTTTCCCCCACAAAATTATATGGTCACATGATAGGACACCTTTTTTATCTCATGGCACACATAAACTAATTATAAATTTCTGCAGCACACCCAAAAATATATTTTTTTGGTGATCTGAGAAAAATAGGTATAATTTTGATTCATTCACACTGGACAGCTATTGTTGTGTTGGCTGTTGCCATTTTTTTAATTTGACAATCTAAGGGAAAAAAGACCAGTGCTCCTGACTAGTTAGGTAGTGCATGTTTTAAAAATTCTTGCAGCACACTGGCTGAAAATCACTGATGTGATGTTGTTAGATTTTTGCCAAATGCCTTTTCTGCAAGAAAATTGTGTTGGCCCTGGCCGGTTTGGCTCAGTGATTAGAGTGAAGGGTCATGGGTTCAATTCCCAGTCAAGGCCATGTACCTTGGTTGCAGGTTTGATCCCTGGCCCTGGCAGCTCTTATAATATCAGTAGCGCGTGAAGAACATTTGGAGCATGTTAATTATATCTATGTTTTGAACATCCTTCAGTGTTTGACAGTGCCATGTCATGGGTTATGAGGAGGGAGAGCAAGCCTTTGGTGTTACCTAACAGTCAAAAAGACGCGAGGTCAATTTTATTCTTCTGAATTTCTGGCCCATATCAGGAAAAAAAGGCAACATCCAAAAGAGATGTTGCTGTATAAGAATACAAGCACCTAAAGATGAGACATGGCGATAGTGTTGGCTGTATTGTCAATCAAACCAACATGGCACAGCAGAAGGTAACCTAACATCCAGCATCTTCTGTTTTCCTTTAGAAGTGAAGACTCTCCTATCAATCTAATTTTGCTTATCATTGTATATGTCATAAAATTTCCAAAAACAACAAAAAAGCATGTAAGTGAGTAGACCCCATTAACATTACTCATTTAGACTAGCTGAGACAATAACTCTCTACTATTGGGTCGAATAGGCAGAAAAAGAAAATAATTACTTTTAGTGTTATTCAGAGATCACTTCCAAGCTATCAATTCTTTTCTGTTATACATATATCTTTAAAATTAATTTTAATATATTTTGATATGCATCTATTTTTATTTATTTATTTATTTATTTATTTATTTATTTTTATTTCAGAGAGGAAGGGAGAAGGAGAGAGAGAAACATCAATGATGAGAGAGAATCATTGATAGGCTGCCTCCTGCATGCCCCCTACAGGGGAACAAGCCTATAACTCAGGCACGTGCCCTTGAATGCATCAAACTGGGGACCTTTCAGTCTGCAGGCTGATGTGAAAATATCTAAAATTTTAAACTTTAGTATTTGAAGTCATATAATCTTACTAGCGGCCTGGTGCACAAAAATTTGTGCACTGGTGGGGGGGGGGTGTCCCTCAGCCCCACTGTGCCCTCTCGCAGTCTGGGACCCCTCGGGAGATAACGACCTGCTGGGTTAGGCCCGCTCCTGGGTGGCAGAGGGCAGGCCCAATCCCTAGGTGCAGCCCCTGGTCGGGCTCAGAGCAGGGCCGATTGGGGAGCTGGGGCGCTGCCCCCTGTCATGCACAGAGCAGGGTGGATCGGGAGGTTGCGGCACCACCCCCTGTCATGCACAGTGCAGGGTCAATCAGGGGGTTGGAGCGCTGCCCCCTGTCACACACAGAGCAGGACCCATCAGGGGGGCTGGGGCTCCGTACCCTGTCACACACAGAGCAGGGCCAATCAGGGGGTTGAGGAGCTCCCCCCTGTCATGCACAGAGCAGGGTCGATTAGGGGGTTGGGGAGCTCCCCCCTGTCACGCACAGAGTAGAGCCGATAAGGGAGTTGGGGCACTGCCCCTGTCACACACAGAGCAGGGCGGATCAGGGGTTTGGGGTGCCACCCCCTGTCACACACAGAGCAGGGCCCATGGGGGGGTTGGGGCACAGCACCCTGTCACACATAGAGCAGGGCTGATCAGGGGGCTGGGGAGCTCCCCCCATCAGGCACAGAGCAGGGCTGATCAGGGGGTTGGGGCGCCTTCCCCTGTCACAAACAGAGCAGGGTGGAAAGGGAGGTTGTGGCCCCACCCCGTCACACAGAGCCTCAGGGCGATCAGGGGGTTTGGGCGCTGCCCCCTGTCACACTGCTCCAGGGACCAGGAGGCCTTGCGGCTCCGCTGATCCCGGTGCTAGGAGGCATATTACCCTTTTACTATATAGGATAGAGGCCTGGTGGACGGGTGGTGGCCGGCTGGTTTGCCCTGAAGGGTGTCCTGGATCAGGGTGGGGGTTCCGCTTGGGTGCCTGGCCAGCCTGGATGAGGGGATGATGGCTGTTTGGAGCTGGTCACACCCCCTTCAGGATGGGGGTCCCCACTGGGGTGCCTGGCCAGTCTGGGTGAGGGGCTGAGGGCCATTTTCAGGCTGGCGGGTGACTGAAGCTCCCAACCTCTCCTTTTTTCCTTTTTTTTTTTTTTTAAAAAATTATGGGATTTATTTACCTTCTATGGCTGTCACTGGAACTGAGAGCCGGCTTTAGCTCTGAGGCTCGGCTCCAGCTCTGAGATCTCGGCTGCTGAAAGCAGGTATCTGGTTTGTTTGGCTTCTATAATTAAAACACTGTTGCATCGGCTGGCTGGATGAAAGCAGGTTTCTGGGGATTGTTTAGCTTCTATAATTGCAACACTGTTTCTTAGAGTGCAAGCTCAGAGCCCAGCAGCAGCAGGCGGGGAACCTTGGCTTCCTCCTTCACTGGAGCAAGCAAGCCTCCTGTTCGCTTCAGCTGCCTGGCTGCCGGTCACCATCTTGGTTGGCAGTTAATTTGCATATTGCCCTGATTAGCCAGAAGGGTAGCGAAGTTACGGTTAATTACCATGTTTCTCTATTATTAGATAGGATTAAGTCTATTATACCATTTTTACTACATTTATTTTAACCTCTTAATTTGAATGCCATGAAGAAAAAATGTTTCATTCGAGGCCACAGACTTCCCATCCTAGAGCCATGGCCCAGTGTGTCTGTAACCTCCCAGAGAAGGCCCTGGCACAGGGCTTGGAGCCGCAGGTGGCCACATTTTGGCACTATGTCAAGGCTGAGCTGGTTTCTTCAGCCCCTGCTGAGATCCCTACAGATATTCAAAGTTTGAAAAAATAGTAGCACTCAAACTGGAAGCTTCAAACAGCTCACAGTTAAGGAAGCTCTGCTGAATGGTTTGGAGGCCAGAGGTGCAGATGTGGTCTTTTGTTGGCAAGATCACGGGCCAGGGGGGCATCCTTGGCATACTGTTTGAAGACTAATCTTTAATATTTGTTTATTTTTGGTTTATTATTTGAATGTTCTTGAACCATGAGTGATCAGAATGACATTTGAATTTTAAAAAGATAAGTCAAAATCAATGTTTTTCTATATCAAACACTGATTAGAAGGTCACAGTTTCTCTTGATATTAGGTTAGATTGTCTTTTGTATAATAATGTTAATAAAGCATTAAATGCATGTCTTTGCTTAGCCTGAAAATGGGAAGCCTACATGTGAATAGACCAACCTGATACATATATTTATCAGAATAACATTTTAATTTGAAGGTTGGAAATTCTTTATTTCCAGGAGTCGGGGGAAAGTCCTTGAGAAAACTAAAATTTGCTACAGTGGGAGAAATAGTAATGCATGTCCCAAAGTTAAATCATTCAGTAGTCAAAGAATAAAATTTGGATGGTTTCTCTTTGCCAAAATCAGAGAAAGGCTTTTTGACTGCATCTATATCTACAAAATTTGGGATATTTGGTAGCATTCTATGTGCATATCTTTGTAACATCTTTAATGCCAGGACAGGGAATGAGAGCCATGACCTAGATTTTAATCTAATTTTTATGTGTATTGTTATTAATTTATCTGTTTTTTTATTTTAGAACCTATGTTTGCAAAAATAAAATACCCTATGAGTTTTTATATAGGGTTTTAACGTAGTATCATCTATGGGTATAAAAACTATCTTATGTTCTGAATAAATAGAAGTGATTAGTTATCAGTAAAAAAGAAAAGAAAAAATATGCTTCTGTAGACAAGAAAATATAAGTAATAAATGTGTATTGATGAGGGATTCTTGCCCTTTGTTTTTAATCAAATGAATTCTCTCAAAATGTCCCAGTTCATTTAGTCCAATTCAAAACAGGAATCTTGGAATTATAAATTTTATTCATGTTTAAGAATAATATAATCTCTGCTGAGTGACATTAAAGTAACATTCAAAATGGCCATTGCCCGTCAGCACGCGGCAGCTCTGACATGTGCAGCTGCTGCGTCTCAGCAGACTCTGTGGTAGCCGTTCTGAGGCTACTGGTGGCGCCTGGGTCACAGGCCTGAGTGCTGGCGGCAAGAGGCTTTGAATGTGTGTCTGGCATTTTCAGCTCCAACTGGGACAAGGAAACAGTCTTTGCCCTTCACCAAGACTCGCAGTGCAGGGAATCCTGCAAACACACAGGAATTCAGATGCTCAGTGGCTAAGAGAAATGACCAATGTCAGCCGCAGGTAACAGAAAACCCAGTTACTTTCCTCACATAATAAGCAGCTCAGATGTAGGCAGTTCAAGGCTGGGGAAGCGATTCAACAATGTCGTCGCTGGCTTTCTGTCTGGGTCGCGTGTTGGCTTATTGCCTAATGCAGTAGTCTGCCAACTCATCAGTCAACAGAGCCAAATATCAACAGTACAACGACTGAAATTTCTTTTGGGAGCCAAATTTTTTAAACTTAAACTATATAGGTAGGTACATTCAACTTTAAATGCACGGTTTTCGTCTTCTGTTTTTCTTTGCTTCTTCTTTGTAGCCATCTCAAACAGGGCACCTAACAAATGTTTCATTTTATAATAATAAAGCCACCGACACAAAAGAATTACAATTCTTAAATTGATGACAAAAATACCTGTAGGATTTGCAGCTGGTTGGAAAAATACAGGTAACTTTATGCTTCGAGTAGGTACTTTTGTCACCTGCGCGCGATTTGCAGACGCGACTAGCACTAACCACTGCACCATGAGACTGCTGACTGACTGGCTCACTCAGCTCCTGCATGAATCACAGGCCTCCCTCCCCCTCCCCCCCGGCGCTGCATATCCCTCGGCCGCCTGTGCCGCCTCCCCCGACCCACCGACAGCTCCCACTTCTTCTAACGCCGCCACTTCTGTAAAATAGACTCTCCCAGGCAGAAAACCGACTTCTGCGCATGGGCCACGAAGTTTCAATCGCACTGTACGTGCGCGCCCGCACGTGGCATTTTGTGGAAGAGCCACACTCAAGGGGCCAAAGAGCTGCATGTGGCTCGCGAGCCGCGGTTTGCCGACCACTGGCCTAACGGGTCCAAGGTGGCACCCTCAGGTGCCAGCCAGCAGGTCTAGGTTCAAGACGGGAAGAGAGGGACAGTTGTGCCAACCGTGCCCTTTGCCCCGTTTATCAGGAAGGCAAAAGCTCTTCTAGAAACTCTCAACCCACACCCACCTAGGCCCCACTGACCAGAATTGTGTCCTGAAGCCAACCATGGAAAGGAGGGAAGCTGCAAAATTGTTTAGCTGCCCCACCCCCCAGAGTGGAATTTTATAATAAACGAAAAGGGGAAAAGGCAATCGAGTGAGCACAGAGCACTGCTTCAATTAGCGCCAAAGCCAAAAGGGTGGTTAGAACCACCCACCTTTGCCCCAAGTGTGTCTCTACTCTCATGCTGTCTCGGAACGAACCTCCTGCAGGGCAGGGCCTCTCGGTCCCCAGCACAAGTGGGAGTGGGGTGGGCTTGCTGGAGGCAGTGACAGTCACAGGCTGGGGGCGGTTCTGCTGCAGAACCCTGGCCCCATCCTCCTCAGCCTCTGTGATGTCACACTGGGACTTTTCTCCTTCCACCCTGAGCTGCGGCTTCCGAGGCCGCTGTGGCCATGGGGCGCCTGGAGCCAGCAGGGGAGAGGGAGCCTGGTGGCTCTGATCTCCCCTGGGGGCGCGGGAGGCCCAGCCATGCCCCTCAGGAACGATGCCACTCTCCTCGTGAAGGAGCCCCGTCCCCCTCCGCAGGCCCCGCTCCCCTGGATCCTCCCGAGCCTGTTCGCGGCCTTCAATGTGGTGCTGCTGCTGGTTTTCAGCGGCCTCTTCTTTGCATTCCCGTGAGTCTACCGCACGGCTGGCAGGAGAGAAAGGAAACGACGGCGCAGAGGCAGGGGAGGTGCAGCAGAGGGGCCAGGGGAGGGAGGATATTCTAGGCAGGGGGACTCCAATGTGCAAAGGCACAGACGTAGAGGTATTTGGTGTGTGGGGGCTGCAGGTGGCAGGCAACCCTGGGGGCGTTGGTGGAGCCTCGGTGGATCTGTCGGAAGCCGTATGTTTGGAGCTGAAAGGCCTGTGGGCCCTGAGCGGTGAGCCGGTCCTGGCAGGGGCTTCGGAGCAGGGCTGAGTCCTGCTCTGGTCTCAGTTGCAGGTGGCTGGCCCAGAACGGGGAGTGGGCTTTTCCCATGATCACCGGGCCCCTCTTTGTCCTCACCTTCTTCAGTCTCCTTTCACTCAACTTCTCAGACCCCGGCATCTTACATCAAGGTGAGACCTTCTCCTGGGCCCCCTGGAGAAGGAGGTAGCCCCCCCCAGGATCCCTAGTGTCCTCAGGACCCCTTCACCCTAAGTTCTCATCTGCTTGGGCCCTGCTTCTGGCACTTCGTTTCCCAAGGTGTGGAAAGACAGAATTCTGGAGGTTTTCCAGTTGCTTTGGAGGCGGGGGCGGGGAGAGGGAGGGCTGGGCCAGGCTGGGCAGAGAAGCCAGCTCTTCCCACTCTCTCCGCCTCCTTCCCACTGAACAAAAGCCTTAAAGCATCAGTCACGATTCCCAAGGCCCGAGTTCTCGCAGAATTCCTCAGGCGAAAACCATCTTTCCCTTTGGCTGCCAGCCTCTTCAAGTTTGCTCAGCTCACTCTGCGGGGACTAGGGTTTCCCCTGCCCACCTCCCCCCCACCGTTCCTGGAGCCCAGCGAGACGGTGGAACCCCCCACTGGCAGCCGACTGATGGAGGAGCCTCCTGGCGCTGCCCAGTCCTCTCCCCATGCCAGGCTCCAACGAACAGGGTCCCCGGGCAGTGCATGTGATCTGGGTGAACCACCAGGCCTTCCGCCTGCAGTGGTGCCGGCAGTGCTGCTTCCACCGCCCACCCCGGACCTACCACTGCCGCTTGTGCAACATCTGCGTGGAGGTGAGTGCCCCTCTCGCCCGCCCACCTGCCAGCCCCCTGCCCCCATCCAGCACTGGTGTGGACCAGGCGGCTCACTCATAAAGGGCCAGTGGCAGCTATGAAACAACTTCCGGGACTGCTAAAGGCCGAGGGTGGCCGTGACTCCCAGCCACGCTTGGTCACTCATGCAGTCCCCGCCCCTGTGCCTGTGCCTGCACAGGTGCTGACATACCCAGGGCCACCCACATCTAGGCTGGCCTGTGGGGCTGGGAGAAGGAAGGGTAGCCCTGTCCTACTCCCCCCGCCCCCCCCCCCCTCCTGCCCTGGGCTTGCTGACAGTAGATACCCAAGGCCCTCAGACTCACTCTGGCTCAAACCCCGAGCTGAGAGCTTGTCTTTCTCACTTGCACAGCCCACAGAGGTTTTCAGATATGCTGTCGTCTGTGGTCCTTCCAACCCTAGGAGGGGGGGCTGGGCCAGGCTCTCATCCCCCTCCCGTGGGTGAGGAAACAGATGCCCTGAGATGCACTGTGTCCTGCCTGAAGTTGCCAGCATGTGTCCCACCAAAGCCCAGGCAGGCTTGGCTTCTCAAGGCCTCCTGCCAGGCCACGCGGTGAGCCACAGCCCCAATAGCGCCCGCACCCCGGAAAAGCCAGCGCTCAGGGCTTTGTGGCTCACTTGGGAGCAGGGAGAAGGCAGAGCGTGGGGCCAAGGGCAAGTGGCTTCGGGAGGGACGGGAAGGCTTCAGGTTTAGGGTCAACGGAGACTGGGCCAGAGATCGGGACCTAGAGGCCGGCCCCTCCCCACTCTCGCCCAGGATTTTGACCATCACTGCAAGTGGGTCAATAACTGCATCGGGCACCGCAACTTCCGCTGCTTTATGCTGCTCGTGGTGTCCCTGTGCCTCTACTCGGGCGCCGTGCTGGCCACCTGCCTGATCTTCTTGCTGCGTCTGACCCAGGAGACCCCTTCCATAGACAAGGTCGCCGCGTATCCGCCTGACTGCTGTGCCCGAGCAGGGCGCTAGGGGGCGCTGTGGCAGCCGAAGGGGGTCCTGGGGGCGGAGCAATGATGGGGGCGGGGGTTAGAGAGAGAAGCTGCTGGGGAAGACCACGCTGGGCCTAGGTGAGGTGGGTGGGCCAGGGAGCCGGGCGGGGCTGGGAGGAACTGCAGGGAGGTAAGAATCCCGCAGGGTCACGGATGCGGGGTTTGGACAGGTTTACGCGCTGGAGCGCAGGGAGCGGGTGGACGGGGTGGTTGTGGGCCGGACGAGGCGGGGTGAGGGGCAGGGCCTGGGAGGCCGGTCCCGCAGCTCTGCTCCTTAGCTGTGCGCAGCATCGTGGTGGCTGTACCCGCCGCCTGCTTCCTGGTGCCGCTCTGCCTGCTGCTGCTGGTCCAGGCCCTGTCCGTGAGCGCGGCCGAGCGCTCCTGCGAGGGCAAGGTATGCGGGGCCCGGCTGGGCGCCGCTCTATGGGGCCGTGGGGTGGTCACCTGGCCTCTCGGGCACCTCCGCCCTTTCTTGCTCCACCGCCCTGGTCACTGATGGCCTGACTTCCCTCGAAGATGCCTCGTTAGCCCTTACAGACCCAGCCTGGGCTCAAATCGCACCCCGGCGGTCACTCTCCCTCCTGCGTGCACAGGGCCTACTGTGTGCTGGGCCGCGTGTGCACTATTTTGGGCGGGAGGCGCACAGGTGAGTAAGGCTATGTCTTGCGCTTGTGTTGAAATCAGAATAACACCTGCCAGACACCGGTGAACACTCTGAGCGGCCTGTCCTACAACCTGCAGCGCAGACTCAGAGGGAACTGACAGCTCAGTGTAGGGTAGGGGGCGCCGCTTAGTGGTTGTGATGGGCAGCAGACGGGGAGAGCATTGCTGGTGAGGGGCCAGCTAGCAAAAGGCAGGGGAGCCTGACGGTGGCCGGAATGAGGATAGGATGGTGAAGAAATTGTCTTTTATTTTATTATGTTTTGATTGACTTCAGAGAGAGAAAGGAGAGGGAGAGAGAAACATCAATGATGAGAGAGAATCATGGATGGGCTGCGTCCTGCAGGCGAACCCCAGCATGTGCCCTGACCCCGAATTGAACCCCAACCTCCTGGTTTATAGGTCCACGCTCAACTACTGGGCCACAACGGCCAGGCAAGAAAAAGTCAATTGGAGCAGGAGAGGGCATAGAAGTCAAGTGGACTGCTTGAGGTTCCCCAGATTTAAATGGCTCAGAACCTCGGGTGGAGAATTTGGTCTTGGTGCAGTGGACTCCTGGGAGCCATGATAGGATTCTTTTTTTAAACATACAAACACCTACAGCCCTGTAACCAACCCCATAACCAAGATTTAGAACATTTTTATCACCCCCCCCCAAAAAAAAAAAATTCCCTCAATGGCCTTTTTCTCTCTGCCAACCTGGCAACCTGATCTGTTTTCTTTTTCTTTTTCTTTTTTTGAGATTCATATTTTATTTACAAGCAAATGAAGACTGTCCCCTGTAAACTCTAATTTGGGATGAGAAGAGCAACATAGAAAAGTAGTTGCTGGCTCCATAGTGATGTGTGAAAGGAGTCCATCCACCTATTTCTTTAAACAATGATTTTGTTAATAAAAAGGGGTGAGGGGGAAGCCACATGACTTCTTCATGTTGCATATGTGAAAGAATCCAAAAGAAAAACATCATTTTCATTTAGTGAGAGCCCCTGCTCCCCAAGCGCAATAGCCTCAGAGCAAAAGAGTTAATACTCATCAGGGGTGTCTGCTCGAGGAACGGAGAGACCTCGATCTTTAAGAGCCTGAACCTTCAGCTTCTCGTTTTCCAGCTTTGTCTGCTGTTCTACCCTTTGTTCGTCTAGAATTTCTTCAATAGACACTTGCTGCAAGGGTGTGTCACTCTCCTTTTCCAAGTCTATTTCTCCTAGTAGGACCACATTTTCTCCTCTGACCACAAAAATCCCCCGAGGAATATCACCGTATTTTTTGCCCACGTGAATACGCTCCACAGTCTGATGTAGCACTAAATTAGTGTCGATGTCCTCGATGAGGCTGGCGGTTCCGGGCATGTAGTTCATGTTGAGCTGAGATAAGGCTGCAATGTAAAGCGGCGAAGGGCTAGCGCGTCCAACACCTCCTTCCTCCTACCGTGATCGCAGCCTCGGCAGGACTGGGACTGGGACCCAGGTGGGAACCCGCACTTCTGCCCCGGCTTTCAGCCGCCCTGTTTTCTATCCTTATAGTTTTTCCTTTTCCAGAGTCTCATATAAATGGAAACAAAGCCTTTTGAGTCTGGCTTTTTTCACTTAGCATAATGCATTTGAGAGTCGTCTATGTTGTTATCCATGTCAGTAGTTTTCCTCTCGTTGTTGCTGCGTATTATTCCATCAGATGGATGTGCCACAGCTTGTTTATCCATTCGCCACTGCCAATTGCCTTCCAAATGGCTGTTCCATTCTGCATTCCCAAAGCAGTGCATGAGAATCTCAGTCGTTCTGCATCCTCACTAACATTTGGCATTGACGGATTTGTTTGTGTGTGTTTTTTTTCTTTTCTTGATTTTAGCTTATCTAATAAATGTGTAGAAGTATCTCATTGTAGTTTTAATGTGTATTTTTATAATGCCTAATGATGTCGGGCATCTTCTCATGTTCTTATTTGCCATATGAATGTGTTTGAGTAAAAGTCTGTTACAATCTTTTGTCCATTAAAATATTAGATTGTTTTCAAACTATGGAGTTTTAAGAGTTCCCAATGTAGTCTGGATTTAGATATTTTCTCCCAGTCTGTGGCTTGTCATCTCGTTTTCTTTTTATTTCTTTATAGTATTTTGAATTTTGATGAAGTACATGATCCGTTGTTTTTTTATGGATTGTGCTTTTTGATGTTATAATTAAGAAATATTTGCTTGACCCCAAATCACAAAGTTTTTAAAAATATGTTTTCTTTTAGAAGTTTTATAGTTTTAGAATTTATAATTAGGCCTACAATTCATTTTGGGTTAAATTTTGTATGTGATACAAGGTATGGATCAAGATTTATTTTTTTGCATATGGGTTTTTCCAGCACCATTTGTTGAAAAGACTATCTTGCTTCCATTGAGTTGCTTTTGCACCTTTGTCAAAATTCAGCTGGCATGTAGGTGTGGGTGTATTTGAGGATCTCTATTCTTTCGCCAATATCATACTATTTTGACTAGTAGCTTTATATTAAGTTCTGGAATCACACATTGTGAGTTCTTCAACTTCGTTCTTTTTCAAAGTTCTTTTGACTATTGGTTCCTTTGATTTTCCACATAATTCTTATTTTTATTTTTTTTATTGATTTCAGAGAGTTTTTTAAATGTGTATTTTTTAAATTATTGATTTCAGAGAGGAAGGGGGAGAGAGAAAGAGATAGAAACATCAATGATGAGAGAGAATCACTGATTGGCTGCCTCCTGCATGCCCCCCACTGGGGATCTAGCCATGACCCGCAACCCGGCATGTGCCCTGACTGGGAATCTAACCATGACCTCCTGGTTCATAGGTTGATGTTCAACCACTAGCCACACCCGCTGGGCATCCACATAATTTTTAGAATCTGTTTGTCAATGTCTACAAAAATGTTTGCTGAGATTTTCATTTGGATTGTGTTGAACCTACAGGTCAGTTTGGAAAATTGATATTGAGTTTTTGAATTCATGAACATGGTGTACCTCCCCACTTATTAACGCCTTCTTCGACTTCTTTCATTAGTGTTTTGCAGTTTTCCATACATTGATCTTACATATACTGTGCTGGATTTTTTCTGTTTCCTTTTTTGGTGCTTTTATAACTTTTTTTTTTATTGTAAAATAAGTATATATTTCCAAGAAATTAAAGATTGAATCAAGGTGGCATTCTAGAACTCAAAATACCACAGTTTAGCAGCTGATTACCTGGTGAAAGTCTACAATCATTACTGAGGATGTTTTCATTGCAATTCCATCAGGTTAGTTACATCTTTACTCTGTTGATATTCCTATTCAAGTTTATGCTATTTTCTGTATTTACTTGTGTTCTTCAACATCTTTCAATAATTTACACTAAGAAAAGAGAAAAATGGTAATTGGCGTACGACGCTACCCTTTTCATTGGCTAATCAGGGCTATATGCAAATTAACTGCCAACTAAGATGGCAGTTAACTGCCAACAAAGATGGTGGCTAATTTGCATATGTAGGCACAATGCAGGGAGGCGAAAGGGAAAGCAGGAAGAAGCCCCCTGCCACTGACAGTGATCGGAAACCCAGGGGGGAGCTAAGAGCTGGGGGGCAGGGCAAAGGCGGCCCTGGGGCCGCCTTTGCCCTGCCCCCCAGCCATGATCGGAGAATCAGGCGCCTTTGCCGCCCTGGCCAGTGATAGCAGGAAGTAGGGGTGGAGCCAGCGATGGGAGCTGGGCATGGTCGAAGCTGGCAGTCCCAGGAGCTAGGGGTCCCTTGCCTGGGCCTAAAGCGAAGCCCACAATCGTGGGGCCGCTGCCACTGCGGGTCCCCGCTGCCTGGGCCGGACGCCTAGGCCAGAGGCGTTAGGCCTGGGCAGAGGCGGAGCCTGCAACCACGGGGAGCTGGGGGTCCCCTGCCCAGGCCTGACACCTCTGCCGGAGGCCTCAGGCCTGGTCAAGGGGCCGATCCGGTGATTGGTGATCGGAGGGTGATGAGGGTCAACTCCTCTGGCCGAGGCATCAGGCCTGGGTGGGGGGCGGAGCCGGGGATTGGGGGGATATGATGGTCCCCTTGCCCAGGCCTGAAGCCTGGGTCAGAGGCGTCAGGCTTGGGCGGGGGGTGGAGCAAGCGATCAGAGGGAGATGGGGGTCCCCTGCCCAGGCATGATTCCTGGGCCAGAGGCCTCAGGCCTGGGCGGGGGTCAGAGCCAGTGATCGGGGGGAGATGGGGGTCCCCTGTCCAAGCCTGACACCTCTGGCAGAGGCGTCAGGCCTGGGCAAGGGGCCGATCAGGCGATTGGAGGGTGATGGGGGTCTACGCCTCTGGCTGAGGCATCAGGCCTGGGCAAGGGGCAGAGCCAGCAATCGGAGGGGTCTGGGGGTCCCCTGCCCAGGCCTGACGCCTGGGCCAGAGGCATCAGGCCTGGGCTGGGGGCAGAACCAGTGATGGGGGGAAATGAGGGTCCCCTGCCTAGGCCTGACACCTCTGTCAGAGGCGTCAGGCCTGGGCAAGGGGCTGATCCTGCGATTGGAGGGTGATGGGGGTCAATGCCTGAGGGCTCCCAGTATGTGAGAGGGGGCAGGCTGGGCTGAGGGACACTCCCCCCCCACACACACACACACCCAGATCACGAATTTCGTGCACCAGGCCCCTAGTTTTATACATAACAGCCTTGCATATATTTTGTTAAATATTTTTCTAGCTACTTTATAATGCTTTTTACACAGTTTTACTTCTATTAGCTAGATGCAATTGTTAATCTTAAATGAGATTAAATTTTTACTTTTGCATCCAACAACCTTACAGAATTTTCTTTTTCCCTTTTTAAATTAAATTTATTTGGGTGACATTGGTTACTATGATCATATAGGTTTCAGGTGTGGGTTTCCATGTTACAAGATCTGTGTATTGTACTGTGTGCCCACCACCCAAAGTCAAATATCCCATCATCATATATTAGGACCCCTTTCACCTCCCACCCCTTTCTCTCTGGCAATCACCATACTACTGTTTATGTTCATGAGTTTCAGTTTTATATTCCATATATGAGTGAAATCATATGGTTCTTAGCTTTTTCTGATTGACTTATTTCACATAGTATAATATTCTCAAAGTCCATCCATGTTGTAAGTGGCAGTATTTCATCCTTATGGCTGAGTAGTATTCCACTGTGTATATGTACATCTTCTTTATCTAGTCCTCTATCATAGGACACTGGTTGTTTCCATGTCTTGGCCACCATGAATAATGCTGCAATGAACATAGGGGTCCATATATATTTGCAAACACATGTTTTCTAGTTTTTCGGGTATATACTTAGGAGAGGGATTGCTGGGTCGAATGAGAGCTCTATTCTTAATTTTTTGAAGAATCACCAGACTGCTTTCCATAGTGGTTGTACCAGTCTACATACCCACCAGCAGTGAATGAGGGTTCCTTTTTCTCCACAACCTCTCCAATACTTGTTATGGCTTGTCTTGTTGATAACAGCCACTCCAAAACAGGTGTGAGGTGGTAGCTCATTGTAGTTTTGATTTGCATTCCTTAATTGCAAGTAAGGTTGGCATCTTTTCATATATCTATTGGCCGCTGGTATGTCTTCTTGGGAGAGGTGTATTTTCAGGGCTTCTGCCCACTTTTGGATGGGGTTGTTTGGTGTTGAGTTTAATGAGTTCTTTATATATTTTAGAAATTAAACCTTTGTCAGAGCTACTGTTTGCAAATATTATCTCCCATCTGGTTGGCTGCTTCTTTGTTTTGTCATCAGTTTCTTTTGCTGTGCAGAAGCTATTTAGTTTGATATAGTTCCATTCATTTATTTTTGCCTTTACTTCCCTTGCCTTTGGGGTCAAGCGCATAAAATGTTCTCTATGACCAAGGTGCATAACTTTGGTACCTATATTTTCTTCTATGTAACTTATTGTTTCGGATCTTATACTTAAGTCTTTGATCCATTTTGAATTAATTTTTGTACATGGGGACAAACTGTAATCCAGTTTCATTCTTTTGCATGTGGCTTTCCAGTGTCCCCAGCGCCATTTATTGAAGAGACTGTATTTACTCCACTGTGTGTTTCTGGCTCCTTTGTAAAAAATTATCTGTCAATATACATGTGGTTTTATAGCTGGGCTCTCTATTCTGTCCCACTGATCTGTGTGTCTGTTTCTCTGCCAATACCATGATGTTTTGATGATCATTGCTCTGTAGTATAATTTGAAGTCAGGCAGCATGATACCTCCAGCTTTGGTTTTTGTTTTTGTTTTATCCTCAGGATTTCTTTGGCTATCATTGTGTGTGTGTGTGCATGTGCGCGTGTGTATGTGTGTGTGTGCGTGTGTGTGTATGTGTGTGTGTGTGTGTGGTTCCATACAAATCTGATGATTTCTCATTCTATTTCTTTAAAAAATGACATTGGGATTTTGATGGGGATTGCTCTCAATTTCCTAATTGTATGCTTCATTTCCAGGATTTCTTATTGGTTCTTTTTTAAAGTTTCAACCTCTTTGGTAAAGTACTTGTTTTGTTTTCTGAGTGCATTGAATTGCCTGTCTATATTTTCTTGCATCTTGCTGAGTATTTTCAGAACTACAATCTTGAAATCTGTTATTTATATCACATATTTCTATGTGTACCAGCTTGGTTTCTGGGGATTTTTCATTTTCTTTCTGATCATCGTTGCTCTTCTCCTTTGTCTAGTCATGTGTATCTGTCTATATGAATGGCTTCTATAGCAGCTTCCTCTAAAGAGGTCTTACTACTATT
Source organism: Myotis nattereri (assembly GCF_964212035.1). Classification (NCBI taxonomy): domain Eukaryota; kingdom Metazoa; phylum Chordata; class Mammalia; order Chiroptera; family Vespertilionidae; genus Myotis; species Myotis nattereri. Next base: position 54,097,680 of record NC_138077.1, read on the forward strand.
TTCCAGTAGATGGTGCTGAATTGCAAGATTTTTTTTTTTTTTTTTTTTTTTACCTCTGATTTCTCAGACTTGACCTCCCTGGCTTCCCTAAAACAGTACAGCTGCACTGCTTGGGGATGGGGTTTGTTTTACCTTCACTATAATGGCAACCCCTGACCTCCATGGGGTTCCACTCCAAGCACCCCACTTGGGGATCAATTACAGAGGGAAACAGTGGTTCTACTGCAATAACTCTTGGTTTACAGACAGTATGCTCCTTGGGCTACTGGAGGTGAGTTTTGGGAGTCCAAGTGGTGGCAGGGCTCTGTGGTTCCATTTCTTGTCTGAAACACCACCACCCGGCCCAATAGTGGAGAGCCACATGGTAGAACCCTGTGCTCTGTCAGACGTCCACTGGCTCAGTCACTGTTAGTTCCACTTGCCCTGTTGGACAGCCCCTCCCCCCGAAGCTCTCTGTCCTCCTGGCTGAAGAAAGTGCCTGCTACCCCTGGCTTCCTCCCCTCTCCAGTCCATGCCATGAGCTCCTGGCTACAGGACTGCACCAGTGGGCTATCTACACGATCCTCCCTTCTTGTCTTCCATTTATGTCTTCCTGGTTGCCCACCTTTAGATGTTTCAGTGTGCAGTTCTCTCAGGCATGCCTTTGTATTGAGTAGGGAATTCTTTGTTGAATGATAGTTGATTAACTTGTTGAAATTTCAGGGGTAAAGGCCAAGGGGATCTCTCATGCCACCATTCCTCTGACCTGCTTTTATAACTGAAAAAACTTTTTCATTTTCCTTTGTTTGCTATTACAGTCATGCATCACTCAGCTGTAAGAGATGCCTCCGAGGCAGTTTTGTTGTTGTGCAAACATCATAGAGTGCACTCACACAAACCTCGGTGACGTAGCCCAGTACACGCCTGGGATACATGGTATAGCTCATCACTCCGAGGCCTCAAGCCTGTACAGCATGTTACTGCATGAATAGCGTAGACAGCTGTAACGTGTTGCACTATGACGTTACAATGGCTATAACCTCACTAGGTGATGGGAATTTTTCAGCTCCATTATAATCCAAGTGGGACCACCATTGTAGATGCCGTCTGCCATTGACCAAACGTAGTTAGGCGGTGCATGGCCATATGGTCATGATGTGGTGCAGGACAGTGGATTCTTGTATGTTGGTCTTGAATCTTATAATTTTGCTAGACTCTCTTATTAGTTCTAATAGCTTTTTTGTTGATTCTGCATAGAAAAACATATCTGTAAATGAGGACAGTTTTATTTCTTCCTTTCCAACATTATGGCTTTATGTCCTTTTCCGCACTGTCCTGAGCTTCCAGTACAGTGTGGAGGAGGAGTGGCAAAAGTGAACATTCTTGCCATGGGATTCCCTCAGAACAATGACTTCTAAAGACTGTTTTAGGAAGATTGTAGTGTGCCACTATAAAGGGGGGGGAGCTAGAGTTATTGAGACAGCTGAGAAGACAGAGGAACCCTCTTTGCCCACCACTTCCCATCCTTCCAGTCACCACTCAATCATTCCACTCCACCCATATTTGGTTCCCAGCCCACCTGTGACTCTTCTGCTCAGCCCTTCCCCATTAACCCCATGTGGTCTACCTGTTTTCTCTCTCAAGCTTCAGTCCATCATTTCAGCCTCTTTTGGGGGCAGCATTCTCCCTTCCTACATCCTGTGGCTCACCCTTCCTCCACTGCTCAGAATGCCCCCACCCATACACCCCAATCCAGGATCTTCAGCCTAAGAAACCTAAATGAAGTTTGCAGTCTGTGATTCACCAGGCAGGGCTCTTTCCCACTGCCTGCAGGCCCCATTTCAGGTACCGCCATCCTACCACCATCCGGTGACACACTTGCTCAGTGCTTGATAGCAAGGGCTCTGGAGCCAGAGTACATACACTCAAACCACAGCTCTATAACATACCAACAGGGGGATCTTGGGTATATTACTTAGCCACCTGGTGCCTCCTGGGTTAATATGCATAAGACACAGGACTGTGGCTGGTACAAGTAAGTGCTGTATACACTGTTGTTATTGTTGCCACTCCTTCCCCTCATCATGTACACATGTTCATGCCTCTCTCATCTTAAAAAGCAAAGCAAAACCCTCCCTTAACATCACAGGCGTTCACTCCACCTGCTGTACTCTCCCCTCCAGCTCAGCCGTATTTCCTGAAAGAGTTGTCCGTGCTCATTAGTGCCATTTTTTTTTTCTTTTTTAAAAAATATATTTTATTGATTTTTTACAGAGAGGAAGGGAGAGGGATAGAGAGTTAGAAACATCGATGAGAGAGAAACATTGATCAGCTGCCTCCTGCACACCTCCTACTGGGGATGTGCCCGCAACCAAGGTACATGCCCTTGACCGGAATCGAACCTGGGACCCTTGCATCCGCAGGCCGATGCTCTATCCACTGAGTCAAACCAGTTAGGGTGTTAGTGCCATTTTTCGCTGTCCTTGGCCCAGCCTCTTTCCTCAGCGTCACACTTGTGCTGCACTCTCCAAGTGGCCAAGCTGGCAGGCAGCCCTCAGACTAAATCTTCCCCGGTTGCACACAGCAGCACCTGAAACGGGACACACCTGCAGTGGCCCCTCCCCAGCCGCTGTGGCCCAGCTGCCGCTCTGCCTGCGCCTTGCGGTCTTGGCCTGGGCCTGCTCTTCCACCAGCACAGCGCCTGAAACATTGTTGAGGCCCCAACATATTTATGAGTAAATGCGTGAACCTACAAACAAAGGAATCAGCAATGCTTTGGAAGAGAAGGAGAGTGGGAGGGAAAAGCCTGATGCCCGCCTGGGGGAGGGGGAGAGAGCCCAGGCAGCAGCGGGTTGGGCAGGAGATGGGGTGAGGAGATGCCTACTTGGTTGTGGTCCTGTGGACTGTAGGGGCATTTGAAACATGGGGTTGGGGCAGGAGACCCAGGTCTGGAGCCAGTGAGAGAGGACAGTTTGGAAACTTCAGAGCTGCTGCATTCCATTCACGTCTCAGAGGGTCCTATGTGGGGAGAGAGAGGAAGGTGGTCTGCTTTATTAATCAGGTCTTATGAATTTATTAAATAATGATCATGCCTTTAAGCATTGAACCATAGACATTTCCCTATACTTCATATACATCTAATACATCAACATTTATTTCTCTATAATTCTGATTGTCAACTTGATCAAGCTCTTTGAGCCATTTACTTAAAATTGTGAATAGAGTGCCAATCTCCCTCCAGTGCTTTAAGCATCTTTAAGCAGGCAGAACTCAAGTATCTCAGTGGTTACTGTTGCTCTTTGGAGCCGTCTTGACTTTTCCGACCCCAGGCTTCAGCTGCCCTGCATGCAATCCTGGTTCCTTTGGGTGGAGAAGACTGTTGGAGATCAAAGTCTTAGGGACAAGGATGGGGTGTAGGGGAGCTAGTGGGGGGCAGAGCTTTGGTTATGACAAACATTTTGTCGCTAAGGCTCTTGAAGTCTGAGTGAGACTTGGCTTATGCTGGGGAGTCAGATGGGGCTCAGGAAGGCCCAAGGCTCATGAATGGAGGGAGGAACAAGGGAGGAAGAGAACCTGGTCAAGAGTGCGCCTGGGGCGGACTTGCCCTTTCCTGTGTTGGGTGCTCAGGACCTTCAGCCCAGATTCCCCAGGGCTGTGTGACTTTGGTTAGGGCCATGGTCGGCAAACTGCGGCTCGCGAGCCTCATGCAGCTCTTTGGCCCCTTGAGTGTGGCTCTTCCTAAGCCTTAGGAGTACCCTAATTAAGTTAATAACAATGTACCTACCTATATAGTTTAAGTTTAAAAAATTTGGCTCTCAAAAGAAATTTCAATCGTTGTACTGTTGATATTTGGCTCTGTTGACTAATGAGTTTGCCGACCACTGGGTTAGGGAAATAGGATAGGGCTCCATACAACCGCTCGTCCAGACAGTGAAATTCAGGGAAGGCACACGTTTAGAAAAAAACGAGAGGTAAGAAAGTAGAGAAGTGGGAGAGCAGGATGTGTGCATATGGAACTGTCTTTGGAGCAGTTTGTCAGCCAACGGAAGATTTGAACGTCTACCTGGAAGGACATAGTAGGAGAATATGTGTGGCCAAAGGAGACAGAGGTGGGGAAGATGCTGCCGAAGGGGGTACAAGGAGATGGGAAGGATCCCTGAGAAGGCAGGAGAGGTGGGTGCAGTGCCAGGGTCGCCTGGACAGAGCAACTCAGAATTGGGTAGGGGAGGCCTCACTCAGCTCACTCTTGGGCCTCTCTGCCCTCTGAGTTTGCAGCAGCCCTGGGCTGAGCTGGGAGGGAGGGCCAGTGGGGTGGTCTGCCCAGTCCTGCTGGCTCTGAGCTCCTCTTTCCATCTACACCCCTCTCCAGTGCCGATACCTGTGGGGATACAACCCCTTTGACCAGGGCTGCGCCAGCAACTGGTATTTAGCAATTTGTGCACCGCTGGGACCCAAGTAAGTTGGCAAACCAGAGGTCCAAGCAGTGGCCCATGGCGCCGGTGGGGTGGGGGGTAGCTGGGCCATCTCTCCTGGCCTCTTAGCACAGTTCCCAGACCCTCACACTCACTTTTCTCTGAGGTTTCCTTCAGGGCGTTGTGGGAGCTTCCAGAGCCTTCCTACTTCCTTTCATTCCTGTCCTAAGAAATGGAGTAGAGGGATATGCAGGCCGGATAAGACCGGCCCCAGCTCCCTGCAGGCCCAAGCCCTGGACTGTGTGTTCCCTAAGCTGAGGAGGCATGGGGACCAGGCCAGGGGGGCCACTACCCCTTGCATCTGGCTTATTGCTCCCCAGGTACATGGCCAAAGCTGTCTGGCTGCAGAGGGTGGTGGAGCCAGACTGGGTGCTCATGCAGAACCTGCATTGCCCAATGTGCCCCTCTGCACTCAACCCCTCAGTTGTCCCTGGGCCTGCGTCTGGCCACCAGCCCCAACCTCTGGCTCCCCACAGACCAGGAAATGCTCCCCCAGGGAGTGGGGAGGCGGCAGCCCTCCAGGAGGTGAGTAGTGAGTGTGTGCTGGGAGAGGGGTGGGTTCGGATTGTACAGGTGCTGGGGGGAAGCCCCCCTCCCATATTGGGCTGGCTCTGAAGCTAGAGCGCTCAAAGCTCGAGGGAGAGGCGTATAGACGGAGGAGTGCTGGAGGTGGGGCCACAGTCCTCCAGGTAACACCGGGGGTTCCTGGAGACACAGAGCCCACACCCCTCACTGCTGGTTAGTCTTGGGCGGTCACTTACCCTCTCTGAGCCTCAGCTCCCTCAGCTGTAATGAGGACTAAACGAGCCCAGTGGTTTATAACTTAGGGGGTCAGTTTCCTTTATTTAAAGTCATTTTTCTTCTCTGAAGTCCAATGGGGGTGCCATGACATTCTATGGTGCCAGCCCACTCGCTTTGCTCTGCCTGGGGGCGGTGGTGGCTGGGCAGTTTCTTGCTCCCCAACAGGTGGGCCCTGAGCTGTGGGCAGGGGCTTGGGAAAAGACCCCACACCCCCACTTCCTTCAGCTCCACGCAGGCCCAGTGCTGCCCCTGCCTCAGGAGGCCCCCAGATGAGGCTTGCCCCTTCACACCCAGCGATGCCCGGAGTCCCTGCCCCCGAACCTCACCTCCTGAGCCCGCCCTCGGTGGGAATTCCAAGACCATCCTCCTTCCCCCACCAAAGTCCATTAAACACCCTTTTCCTGCTGTACAACTGCCCCGCTGCGTGTGTCTGTCCTGGTGTGAGGGGCTGGGACAAAGACCCTGGGAGGGAGGACGGCCCAACACTAGTTGGCTCCGTGACCTTGGGCAAGACACTCAGATCTCTCTCGTTCTTAAAACGGGGCCAACCGTAAAACCCACAGTAGCTGTCCTGGCCGCCGGCCTCCAAGGGAAAAGCCCCGCACTGTCAGGGAGGTCGGCCTCGGGGGAGATCCGGCCCCGCCTGCCGCACCGCCGCCTGGCTGCAGGGGGCGCCCGCTGCCTGGGAATTCGCCAAGCCTGGCCTGCTCCAGCCCGAGGCCTTGGAGCCACCTGGGTGGGTGGGGCTGGCCCTCCGTCTGGGAGTGGGCCCTCGCGATCCTCATCCCTGGAGGTGGAGAGTGGGGGTCTCCACCATAGTCCGGCCCTGCTTCTTCCTGCTGGCGGGTCTCACCTTGGTCCCTCCCTTCTGGGTAGTCAGGTCCTGTTCCTGCGCAGGCCCCAGGCCCTGGGAGCCCGCAGGCCCCTTGAGGGGGTGGTGTGTGCGGGAGTCCACAGGAGACCGCGGCTCCTCTTGGAAATAATGGCACCTTCCTGAAAGGTGGTCAGGGGCTGGAGCGAGTGAGGTGGTTCCTGCAAGACAGGTGGCACACAGTAGGCGCACAATGAATGCAGCAGTTCTCCTCCACACAGCTAACAACACCCAGGGTTTCTCCAAAGACCACCTTCTCAGAATTACCTGGGCCCCGGCCCCCGACCCAGAATGATGGAATGGGAGGGGGTGGGGGTGGGGAAGGGCGAGAATTTGAATCGGAATTTTTACCAAGTGCCCATGTGACCGTGCCATCTGGAAGTCTCAGAACTGCTGCCTTCGGAGGTGAGGATGGGGAGCCACCACCTTGCTTCCCTCGTAGCCAGGTGAAATGGGGGTGGGGGGGTGAAGGTGAGGCGGTCAGATGAGCACCACAGGGGCCTGTGGGGGTGGCTGTGCCTGTGTGAGCCTGCACGTGCTGTGTGCTGGCGGCAGGAGCTCCTTCTCCAGGCGACCTACAGTGCAGGACACGGGGCTCCAGTTCTCATATGCTGAGCTCCTGAGAAGCGGCCTTTCCCTCTGCCAACTCCACCGGCTGCGGCCACCAGGGCCTGTCCCTGTCCAGCCCCAGCCTCACCAGCCACTCTGGCTCTGGCTCTGAGGCTCCTGGCCAGCCTTGTGCAACCCCAGGACTCCAGCTATTTCTCATCCCCTTTGCCCTGCTCCCAGTGTCTCCCCAAACCCCAAGCCCCCTTGGGGTTCATGCTTTTTCTCAGCTCTCATCTCTGCTTAACTCAGCATTGCCCTGGCGTCTGGGGAGGGGTGAAGAGTACTGCTCCCCAGCAAGCAAAAGGGCAGCCCAGTGTGAGCGTAAGTGGCCACAGTTAAAATTCCGAGAGCCCGCATTTACGAGCAAAGCTGAAGCAGCCTCAGGTGGCCTGGGAAGCCCGCTGCCCATGGTCACATGACGAGGGAAGGAAGGTATGAGGCCTTTTCGGCCCCTGAGCCTAGGTGTGCATATGAAACACGGATCTGTGTGAGTCTCTTCTCTGTGTGCAGGGGGCACAGCTCAGCCCGGGCTGGTGAAATGGGGCACCCGCAGAGCTCTCAGGCCCACTCCCAAGTGCGAGTCCTTGGGGTGGCCTGGGCCTGGTCCAGAGTGGACAAGATCCAGGAACCTGGGCCAAGGCCTGGGTGGGGAGGTATTCATGGAACTGGCTGGTTCGGGAGTGGCATCTACCTGCAGTCCGGCTGTGCAGGGGGCTGAGAAGGCCAAGTCCCAGGGCCTGGGTGGGCCTAGTCCTGCCCTGCCCACCCCCTCACTGCCCTGACTGGTTCAGAGCTGGGTGCTGGTCATCAGGACTTCACTTACCGGTGTTAAAAAACAGAATTCAACTGAGTAAGCTTGAAGATCTAATTGGTTTTTTATTTTTATTTTTATTTTTTAAAATATATTTTATTGATTTTTTTACAGAGAGGAAGGGAGAGGGATAGAGAGTTAGAAACATCGATGAGAGAGAAACATCGATCAGCTGCCTCCCGCACACTCCCCACTGGGAATGTGCCCACAACCAACGTACATGCCCTTGACCGGAATCGAACCTGGGACCCTTGAGTCCGCAGGCCGACGCTCCATCCACTGAGCCAAACCAGTCAGGGCTATTTTTAATTTTTACTTTAAAGATTTTTAAAATTGATTTTTAGAGACAGAGGAGGAAAGGAGAGGGAGGGAGGGAGAGAGAGAGAGAAAAAGAGAGAGAGCGATCAAATATGAGGACATTGATCAGCTGCCTCCTGTAAGCCCCCTGCCAGGGGTAGAGCCCGAAACCCAGGCATGTGCCCTGACCAGGAATGGAACCAGCAACCATTCTGTGCCCAGGACGACGCCCAGCCAACTGAGCCACACTGGCCAGGGCCTAATTGGCTTTATTAAATGACTCATGAAGGCTGCTCTGAGGGGTTGTATAAAAAGGAAGGTTTTTATAGGAAGAAGAGTGGGGCAAGGGAGCTATGAGCAAAAGAAAAGAAAGGTTATTTTTGGGCCTGAATGTCATTTTGGGGGAAGAGAACGGGAGGGTTTTGCCATTCAGATTGCCTTTTTTTTCTATGGGGCATGGAGAGGGCCTACATGACAGATTATGTTATTGGTGCTTGACAAGAAAATTCCAGCCTGGGTGAGATTACTTTTCTGGGAGAGGTTGAAACTGCAGTTAGATCAGGTATTAAACCTACGTTTGGCATCATGAGCTTTAGCACGAGTGATGCCGTTTTGAGCCTGTGGTTTTCTCTTCAATACCAGGTCCTTGCCTCCAGCTACATAGGGGGTTCTCCCATCTCAGGCCAGGCCTTCCAAGTCCTAAGCCAGGGTGAGTCACCTCCTTGACAGCCTGAGCACAGATGTAACTTTCCTCAGATTCTCCAAGGAGGCCTTGACCCCCCTGCTGTGGGATGAGGATCCTAGGTGTCTCTAGTCTCTACCAGCCTCAGATTTCTAGGATTTCTGCTCCTCTAGGGGTAAGTGGGACCTAGCCCGCCTCTTTTTTTGACCACCCCCCCACCTCGCCCCCTCTCTGTTATGCATTGGGGCCCCTCAGATAGTCTTTCCTGCCAGGCTGGGGGCATCAATTGAGCTGCACCCACCTTCCTTTTCTCCTCCCTCCCCATTTCTGTTGAACTTGCCCTTGATTCTCAGACACACCTCTTGAAGTCCCACTGAGCCTAAAGGAGGGGTGTTATCAGGGTCCATTGTTGGAATCTACTCTCCACACCTCATGGAGCCATGCCATCCCTGCCTTCCCTTGGGCTGCAGCCAAGGGGTGACCCCTACCCTCCCCCTCATCACCTCTAGAGCCTTCCTCCACGGACCTGCTAGAGGTCAGGGCGTGTGGGTGGGAAGAACACTGAGCTGGGAGTCAGTTATCACTCAGCTCTGCTTCAAACCAGTGCTGCAGGAGCACGTCTGTCCCTTCCACTTGGCCCAGGTTCGTTGTCTATACACACGATGACCATGGCTCCCTCCCCGGTGGTCACGGGGGGTCATCTCACCCAGTTGCCCCTCCACTCCCAACGACAGATGGGAACTAGACAGGGGAGGGACTGCTTAGGGTGACAGGGTCTCCGAGGCAGGGGGGCACGCTCCGTTTTTCCCAGGCTCCCTCCCGCTCCTGCCCAGGGGACCATTGCAGAGGAGGAAGGCCGACGGCGGTGACCACAGGGCCCTGCCTTCCAGCCCCCATGCCTCAGAGCCAGGCCCTGCATTGCAGCACAAGGCTTGGGAAGCTGATAAGAAGTCCGGGCTTAACTCTGTCTCCAGCCCTGTGCTGGGAGCGATAATGACGCCCTGCCGCCTCCCGCTCAGCCCTGCCCTGCTCTGCCCTGCCCGCCTCACCCAAGGGGCCCTGCAGGTGGCTGAGGGTGGGGCAGGGCAGGGGCTGATGGTGCAGAGGAGGTTGCAGCAGTGTCCTGACATGGGGGCCAGAATCCTAATACCTCGCAGGGCACAGGCCCCTGCCTGGCTGCCCCTCCTGGGCACCCGGGCACAGTGCCTGGCACCCAGGGTGATGCTCCATCGGCACCCTGTCCTTTAGTTCCTGCATGCAAAGCGAAGCTGGAAGGACGTGGCCCTGGGCTGGAGGTTTGCCAGGGCCTGGGTAACAGAACTTTTATTGAGCACCTTCCGTGCCAGGTGGTTCATAAGATCGCCTTTAACCCTCATAACAACCCTCTGAAGCTGTTATTCTCGTGTTAGAGATGAGAAAGCTAGCGCTGAGCAAACACCACTTCCCCAAGGTCACCTGCAGCTGCGCGGCCGAGCCCAGGCCATGCCGGCCTTTCCCATGGCACTGGCTTCACAGCAGCTCTCCTCCCGTCCACTCAGAGCTCTGGTTAAGGCATGGGCTCTGAAGCCAGACGGCCTGGTTCCCCGGCCGGAGGTGAATACCTATCTCAGCCCCATTGCGGAGATTCGTTCTGCAGGGCATGCGAAGAGATTGGCACGCGCACTGGCCCATGGCAGGCGCATAATCGACAGCACAGTATGATCCTGGGGCCTCAGGAAGCTGGGCACATGGCAACAGCAGCCTGCTCCTGCCCAGTCTGGTGTGGGTTTCCTAGTGGCCGGCAGCAAAGCTGAAGGATGCTGCTTCCTAGGGGAGGTTGTGGTGGCATTTTACAGAAAATCAAGCAGCACTGCTGTCTCCGGGCCAAAGGGGAATGGAGCCTGGGCTGAGTCTTCAGGGAGCAGCAAGATGACCACGCGCGGGTGCTGCCCTCCCACAGGGAGTTCTTGTTAAGACAGCACCTGGTTGCCCTGGCCGGTTTGGCTCAGTGGATAGAGTGTCGGCCTGCAGACTGAAGGGTCCCGAGTTCGATTCCTGTCAAGGGCACGTACCTCAGTTGTAGGCTCCTGGCCCTGGTCGGGGGCTGCAGGAGGCAACCCATCGACATGTATCTCACATGAGTGTTTCTCTCTGTCTCTCCCTCTCCCTTCCACTCTCTCTAAAAATCAATGAAAAAATATCCTCGGGTGAGGATTAAAAAAAGAAAAAAGAAAGCACCTGTTGTTCCTGTTTTGTGTGTGTGTATGTGGCAGGGGGCGAGGGGGGGGCGGGGGGGGCGGCGCGGGGAGGGTGCCCCAGGCTGAAGGAAATCACAAGCTATGGTGTTCTGAGCCCTGTGTCTGGGCCACACTGAGGGCCGCTGCCCACAGCTCCTGCCCATCTGCCCTCTCCCCGCCGTCTTTGTGCATGTCCCCATTGTCCCTCCGGCCTGTCGGCCTCACCTCTTCTCACCCTCGCATTCTCTCCTTTCTCTCCCTGTCCCTCCTCCTCCTCTTGTCACTGCCTTTCATGATCTTCCTACTCTCTCTGCCTCTCCCCCCACCCATCTTTCCTGGACTACAGCTTCCAGGAACACAACATTAACTGTCTGACTTTCAAGTATTAACTTTTAACTGTGATTCCTGGAAGCCCCTGTGCCTGGGTATGGAAACCCACAGAACTCCGGGCCAGGCCTGCACAGGGCGCCTTTGTCTCTGACCTGGGCTTCCTCCTCTGAGCCAGGCACGCGCTCACCAGGCCGCCTTCTGGCCGGCCTGTCTTGCTGCTGAAATCGGGGATTCCCAAACTGGAAAGCGTCTACTGACTCTCTAGCTCATTTCTCAGTGAGGAGAAAACTGGGGGAGAGGTTCCACAGGGCTTTCCCCAGATCGCATGTCTCGGGAGAGGCCAGGCGGGGCGGGGCCCAGATCTCCTGCTGCTCAGCCTCCCGTCACCCCAGGTGAGAAGCCAGGTGGGTCAGAGGCCTGGACTGACTCCTCCCTCCCTTGGAGGCCGAGTAACTTGGCTCTGGTGGCTAACATCACAACAGCGAGGACAATAACAGCATCGGTTTGAATGCGAACTGTGGGCTGTGCTTTGCTTGTATTATCCGTGTAATCCTCAAAGCAACTTGGGAGGAAGATGATGCTGTTCCATTTTTTTAAAAAATATACATATTTTTTATTTCAGAGAGGAAGAGAGAGATAGAAGCATCAACGATGAGAGAGAATCATCAAACAGCTGCCCCCTGCATGCCCTACACTGGGGATCGAGCCTGTAACCTGGGCATGAGCCCTGACTGGGAATCAAACCGTGACCTCCTGGTTCATAGGTCGACGCTCAACCACTGAGCCACGCTGGCCGGGCGCCTCTGTTCCTTCTGTGGACGTGACCCTGGCCACGTCTCCCCACCTGCAAGCAGAGTTTCCTGAAGGATCCTCGGGGCTGCTCCTGCTCTGACTGCCAGGGGCCCATGGCTCAGTGACCAGCGGAGGACAGTGCCTGGTCTGAGGACAAGCCCTCGGGCAGACGGGGCGTGTGCAGGACTTCTCCCCTGGCCTCGAGGGTGGGGACATTAGGTCACCAAGCAAGAGTACTGACCGCTGGGCAGGACCCTTGGCCATCTGGGCTGGGAGAGCCCCCTGCCCACAGTTCCTAGATACCTGTTCCCAGGCCCTGGCAGAGGGGGAGGCGTGCTCCCGCCCGCCCTTTCCTGGCCGGGGCAGTGGAACGCTGTGGAGAGAGCACAGACTGGGCGTCGGGAGGCCTGGGTTGGAGAGCAGGCTCTGTGGTTCCTGGCAGCGGCCCTGGAAAAGCCCCAGCCCAGTGGTTCTCGACCTCCCTAATGCCGCGACCCTTTTCAGTTCCTCATGTGGTGGTGACCCCCAACCATAAAATTATTTTCGTTGCTACTTCGTAACAGTAATTTTGCTACTGTAATTTATGAATTGTAATGTAAATATCTGATATGCAGGATATATTTTCATTGTTACAAATTGAACATAATTAAAGCATAGTGATTAATCACAAAGACAATATGTAATTATATATGTGTTTTCCGATGGTCTTAGGTGACTCCTGTGAAAGGGTCGTTCGGCCCCAAAGGGGTTGCAACCCACAGGTTGAGAACCGCTGCCCTAGCCCCTCAGAGCCGCTGTCACCACATCTGCAGAGGGAAACGAAAGCCCATGCCTGCCGGCTCCCAGCGGCAGATCACATGGCCTCTGCGGGAAGACTCTCTCTGGACTGCGGCTTCCTTGTGCAGGCCGGCCCGGGTGGGTGTGGGGCGGCTGTCAAGGGAGAGTGGAGGGCCAGACTCGGGCTTGGGAGCCGGCAGGAGTAACTCCCTTTCCGTTTCGTCTCCATCTCCCTTCTTTGGGCCTCCTTTGCAGACTCTGGATGTGAGTCATTTGGAAGTGGCCGAGGATGGACCATCTCATTTTAAACCCCAGACAGACTATGCCTGGGTCACCTTCCTTGGGTGACTTCTCAGCGCCCTTTCTCCCCTACCAAGTACCTGTCCCCGGAAGGAGGTGGCTGGATCTGGGTTCAGGGCAGGAATATGGCCCCCTCTGCTCCCAGCTGGCACTGCCATCTGTTAGCCCCCCCCAGGCGCCTGGCCTCAGGGAGCCCTGGCGTGGAAGCCTCTGAAAGGCCTCCAGGTCTGGCTGTGCCCGGCTCACTCTGAACCTTCAGTGGGGACCTGGCCTACACCCATCTCGGCCAAGAGTTTCTATCTGCCTTGGACACAGTCCAGACCAAAAAGTAAAGGAGGCTTGTTCTTGAAGCAGAGACCAGAAGTAGGCACACAGAAGGCTCTTTGCTTTGGAGTCGCAGCTTTAAAAGGTTTGCTTTCTTTAAATATCCTGCTGCAGGAAAGAAGCCCAAACCCAGACATTCCTGAAACATGAATTCCAGGTGGCTTTAAAGGAGCAATTTGTTTGGTTTCCGTCCCACCCTGTTTCTGCCCAGTGGGTCTCCTCCGGCTCTCGTCCCTGGGTCTGTGGAGGGCCCACACCCAGCCAGCCTCACCCGGGGTTTCCTCAGCACCGAGCCAGCCTGAGGGTCTGTCACAGCCGGGCCCAGTCCCAGGAGAGGGTCTGTGCACTTCCAATCAGGGAGTGAGTGAGGCCCCTTTCCCTCCATCCTTCGCTGCGGCGTTGACACTGGCAACCACACCCTCTTTCTTGAAAACTCTCTTTGCCCTTGACCTCAGGAATCAGACGCTCTCCTTGCTCACCTGTTGACCTCCCAGTGCTCCGTCTGTGCTTCTCCCTCTCACCTCCTACCAGGAAGTCTTCCAGGCCCCCTGCTCCGGGCGGGCCCCCTCTTGGAGAGCTCACTCACCCCCTGGCCCCCAGCAGTGCGGGGCCGGCCAAGCCTCCATCCTCAGGCCCTCGGGCCCTGCCAGTGCCCCATGCTCTGGCCTGGATTTTCTTCTTTCCATTTCCATTTTCCTGAGATATAATTGGCAAATAAAATTTGTATATACTTAAAGTGTAAGCCTGGGCGGTGTGGCTCAGTGGTTGAGTGTTGACCCATGAATCAGGAGGTCATGGTCCGATTCCCAGTCAGGGGACATGACGGGTTGCAGGCTCAGTCCCCAGTGTGGGGTGTGCAGGAGGCAGCTGATGAATGATTCTCTGTCATCATTGACGTTTCTATCTCTCCCTCTCCCTTCCTCTCTGAAATCAGTTTTAAAAAATTCTTTTAAAAGATAAAGTGTGCAATGTGATAATTTTTTTTAAATGTTGATAATATTTTTTTAATGTATATATATTTTATTGATTTCGTAGATGAAGGGAGAGGGAGAGAGAGATAGAAACATCAATGATGAGAGGGAATCATTGATTGGCTGCCTCCTTCACACTCTGTACTGGGGATCGAGCCCACAACCTGGGTATGTGCCCTTGACCGGAATCGAACCTGGAACCTTTCAGTCTGGGGACCGATGCTCTATCCATTGAGCCAAACTGGCCAGGGCACAGTGTGATAATTTGATATTCATATACGCTGAAAGAATTCCCACCATCAAGTTGGCCTGAATTGCCCGTGATTAAATTATTAACTTGGAGTTCCACCAGAGGCTCGCAGCCTTTCCAAGTCACAGCACTTGCAGGGGGTGGGGGGGGGTGGGGCGCGAACAGGGGGGAGAAAGAAGAGAAAAAGCAGAGGCAGAACCAGCCACAAGTGGAGCACTTGTTAGTGTGAGGAACAGTTGAGCAGGGTGTCAGGGCCTGGATCCAGGGGAGAGGGTGTCTGGGCTTATCACACTGTCCCAAGCCCAGTTCAAAGGCTGTCCCAGAGCTAACCGTGACCAGGAAAGGAGCAGGATTAGAGGGCTCCTGAGCAGCCTTGCTTGCCCTCCTTGCCCCCTGGGTCCCAGCTGTGGGGGCCATGGTAGAACTGTGGGGGGTGGGGTGGGAAGGGAGGGCACTGGGTGAGGGGGCATCTGGGGGGGGGGAGCCAATCAAGGGCTTATTGTTCTCGTCCAGGGAGGAGCTGACAAAGTCTGAGGCCTGAAGTGGGAGAGTGGGCATAAGCATTCATTCATTCACTCATCCACTCACTCACTCAACAAAGACTAAATAACCATAATGTATCCAGGAGGTATTGAAATTAATTTTTTAAAAAAGAATATGTTCTGCCCTAGCCGGTTTTGCTCAGTGGATAGAACATTGACCCGTAGACTGAAGGGTCCTGGGTTCGATTCAGATTAAGGCAGCTGTTCTTAACCTGTGGGTAGCGCCCCCTTTGGGGGTCAAACGACCCTTTCACAAGGGTCGCCTAAGACCATCCGCATATCAGATATTTACATGACGATTCATAACAGTAGCAACATTACAGTTATGAAGTAGCAACGAAAATAATTTTATGGTTGGGTCACAACATGAGGAACTGTATTTAAAGGGCCAGAAGGTTGAGAACCACTGGATTAA
Organism: Myotis nattereri; assembly: GCF_964212035.1. NCBI lineage: Eukaryota > Metazoa > Chordata > Mammalia > Chiroptera > Vespertilionidae > Myotis > Myotis nattereri. Next base: position 54,113,119 of record NC_138077.1, read on the forward strand.
GGGAACATAACCTTGGTTGCAGGCTCCTGCGGGAGGCAACCAATCAATATGTCTCTCTCACATCAATGTGTCTCTCTGTCTCTCCCCCTCCCTCCCACTCTTTCTAAAAAATCAGTGGAAAAATATCATCAGGTGAGGATTGACAAAACAAGCAAAAATAAAAATAAAGAAGAATATAATAATTATTAGTTTAAAATTACACATATGTATTTTTAAAAGACTGGAAACAGCCCAGTCAGTGTGGCTCAATGGTTGAGCGTCGACCTGTGAACCAGGAGGTCATGGTTTGATTCCAGGTCAGGGCACATGCCTGGGTTGTGGGGTCCATCCCCCATGTGGGACGTGCAAGAGGCAGCTGATCAATGATTCTCTCTCATCATTGATGTTTTTATCTATCTCTATCTCTCCCCCTCCTTCCACTCTGAAATCAATAAAAAAAGATTTTTAAAATAAAAATCCTATATAATAAAAGCGTAATAAGCAAATCAACCGAATGGACAAACAGCGAATGACCATCTGGATGACCATCCAGCACCATGCTATGACACCCACTCGCACCAGGCCAGCCAAGGCGGGTGCGATGCAATTGGTCGGGGGCCTGGCCATCCCCCCATGATTGCCCTGCAGAGGGAGGCCCAGGCCACCGACCGGTGGGCTGTGGCAGGTGGGTGGGGCCTCCCTCTGCAAGGGAAGCCCAGGTCCTGGGTGCCAGAGGGAAGCCGGTGCTGGCAGCCGCGGGGGAAGGAAGGCCTACTCTTGCACGAATTTTGTGCATCGGGCCTCTAGTAAATAAATAAAAGATTGGAATCAAATTGTCAAATGCTCATGGTCATGAGTAAGTCTTTCCTAATTATGGGGCTTCTGGGGTTAGAACATTTGATTTCAGGCCCCGCTCTCCTGTACCTGGCTGTGTGACTGCCAAGCCCTTCTCATCCCTGCGCCTTTCCCTCATCTGTGAAATGAGTGTGTGGACCCAGAAGATCTGTAGCTCGCCCCAGCTCTGATTTGACCTGAGACTATTCAGGCCAAGGGTTAAGGCTGTTTCAATGGCCTGGCTGGGGCTGCTCTGCTTAGCTCTGGGAGCTGTGCCCCCCCCATCCCCCCCGGCACACCCCTCTCCTGGAGGGCTCCACGATGGGAGGGAGAGGCCACCCACAGCCTGGCCAGCTGTCGGGCAGCTCTGATCTCAAATTAGAATCATGCCTCTCCTCTCTGTACACCCACTTAGCACCAGGCAATGCTGCAGCCTGGTGACCACGAGCTGAGGGGGCTATGGCCAGAGCTGCTGCCTCGGCCTCAGCTGGGAAGTGAGGGAGCTCACCAGGCGGGAAAGTAACGTGTTGGTCACCTGTCCCCCCTGGTACCAGACACGGTGTGTGAGTTGTTCTGTAGGTGCTAGTTCATTCGTCCTCCACCGCAGCCCAGGATGGGAAGGTTGATTTTCACCTCCTGGGGGAAGAGGGGAGGCTCAGAGAGGGATAACCGTGGCCAGGCGCACAGCTGGGAAGTGGGGCTCCAGGATTGGAACCGGATGTCTTGCCAGGAGTTGAAAGCAGCTAGAGCCCTAAGCTGCTCCTCGAGGATTTGGGAGGGTTTCCTGCGGAGGTAGGCCCCTCTTGCCCCAACTGCCAGAGTTGTGCATGTGGTGGTGGGGGTTAATCTCACTCTGACTCTACCTGTGGGAAACACATTTCTCTTCCCTAGAAGGTCCTCCTGGCAGAACTCTCCCCTTCTTGTTCTCGGGCCTCTGGTCACCTGCACCCTGACTTCCCAGGGCCTCTGTCATCTCTCTGTGGAGGCTGTGCTCTCTTGGGGGACAGCAGCTCTCGAACAGGAGAAAGTGTAGGGTCCCTGCCACCCTGCTGGCCCCTCACCCTGAGCTGATTCCTGCTCCTTCCTTTCCCAGCCTCCCTGTCTATGACTGTCTTTTTCCCAGCCTGCTCTCCACTGTCCCCCCGACCCCCGATTCCATTTTTCTTCCTTTAAATTTTAAAATAGGAGGCCAGGGGAAATTATGTTCATTCTTCTACCTGGCCTCAGAGGCTCAGGCATGCATTCAAGGCAAAAAGTAATTTCTTGTCAAATGCTATTGCTTTTCTGTTTTGACTCCTGGATTATAATATTTTGCTAATGTCCTGGAATATTGTGAGTTAATTGGCCCTCCTTGGACGAGGCTGAATACCTAAATACCATAATATTTAGGTAATTTTCAGTGGGAAAATGCCTTAGACAACATCTTGGAATATAACTTGGGTGGAAGTGGGGGCTGCCTGTAATTCTTGGGTAGGATTCCTGACCTTGCTGACTTAGCTAATAGTCCATACCTCACAGGACTGTTGCAAGGACCAGACGAGGTGAGGTGTGGGGAGGGGCCAGCACAAAGTAGCTGTTCAGTAAATATCCTCACTGCCTCCCACCGCATACTATCCTGGAGGTTCATCTCTCTGAACCCCCATTTCTTCATCTGTGAACTGGGGTAGCAGTCCTGGAGGTGCCCTGACTATACAGCTGGCCTTTGTATCTGTGGGTCCCACATCTGCGAACTCAACCAACCTCAGACAGAAATAGAGACGTTCCGGTGTTGCTGACATGTACTCTGTAGTTAGGCCTCAGGTAGTTGTGTCCGTACTGAGCACGTACAGACTTTTTTTCTTGTCATTATTCCCTAAACAATGTAGTTGGCAACTATTTACATACCATTTATATTGTATTAGGTACTACAAGTAATGCAAAGATGATTTAAAGTTTATGGGAGGGAAGATTAGATGCAAATACTGCACTATTTGGCATGAGGGACTTGAGCATCTGAGGATTTTGGCATTGGCAAGGGTCTTAGAACCAACCCCTCTCCTGTCACCTGCAGATACTGAGGGCTGGCTGTACCTCATAGGGCGGCTGTGAGGTAGCAAGTGGAGAGCGTGAAGGGCCTTCTATGCTGAAGGTGCGGAGCTCAATTAAGGATTGTTATATGCAGGCCCCACTGCACAACTTAATGGACTTGTTTTTGAAGAGATAAAGCTCCAGTCCCCAAACACTTAAATCCTGGTGAGGACAGGCCACTCGGAGTCAGGCCCCGCCTGGCCACACCGCGCCAGAGGCCTGAGCTACGCTGAAGAGCAACCTCCTGCCCTCACTCCTTCCCCGGGTCCCAGCCTTCCCCGCACTCGGTTCTCAAGTACCAGCTGGTGGGAGGTGGAGCTAGGACCACAGCCTGAAGGTGACACCCAGGATGAGCTGACTCTCACTTCACAGTCAGGCCTAGCGCTCCCTGTCCCCTGAGTCCCAGTCTCCTCTCTGGGCATGGGCCTGGGGCGGGCCACCTGGAGGGCCTCATCCTGGCTGTCCAAGTGGCTAGTGACTACCCCAGCCAGAGGTTTCCCCAGGGCTCGCAGCCACTGCCCAGCTGCCCATTCGTTCCTGCAGGGTCTCCCGAAGCATGCTGCACCAGGCTGCCGGACTTTGCATTTTAATAAGTAAGCATTCGCTGTAATGAGCATTAGAAAGGAATCTAGCCAGCTCCAAAGAGGCCGGACCTGACCAAGAATTGAAGGATCTGGAGCCAAATGGATCAATTCAAAGGAACAAGAGGGGCTGCAATATGAATCTATTTATTGTGTGAGCTCCGTGTTCTTCAGCGACATATATTTTGTATAAAGTGAGATGATTAAAAGTTGATTTAGTGACAAAAAACAAATAAAAAATAGAGCAGGTGATATGCAGGCCTGGTTAAAACTGTGATGGGAAAGAGAATGACTGAAGTTTGGGAAATGATGTTTTTCCATTTAATGCTCACAACAGCCCTGAGAGTCGGTGTTGCTGTCTTTTATGGAGGTGGGAGCAGGCTCAGAGAAAAGAGGCCAGTTGCTCAGGGTCACTTGGGGGCGGGGGGGGGGGGGGTGAAGGAGCCAATCAAGGGACCAGAGAGAGGGCTCCTCCCAAGACCCCTGACAGCTCAGAGCGCACCTCTCCCTTGGTGAGCCGTTTCAGGCAGGGGCTTGTCTTTGGACCAGAAACAGTTGACTCAGACGGGCTGACCTCAAGTCTGTGGCAGAGCAGATAGCAAGACTGATTGGGGATTAGAGAGGGGTGATGAGAGGAGAACCAGGCTGAGACAAAAGACAGGCAGCAGCCTGCCAGGCTGGCCAGGGGTCCAGAACCTGCGAGAGGAACTAAATAACTCAACATGGGGGGTGGGGAGTGGGTGGTGGAGGGGGTGAGGAAGTGGGGGAGGGGGCATTCTTTTAATCATTGGACTGGCCTAGAATTGCCCTTTAACAGGCTTCTAACACCCAATCTGAGACTAGGTGAGAAGGATTTGAGTCAAAGGAAAGCTATACATTCCACAAATGCATCCACACCCACCCACCAAACACACAGACACTGCTCTAGCCACAGTCCCATCACCCTTCCCTCCCCTCCCCCCCTCTCCCCACCCCCTTGCCCCCACACACCTTGGGGTCAGAGGACTTTCCAACTTAAGTGGCCATCTCAGATCTTTTGTCCTGGTGCCTCTTAAAAAACCCCTAGGGTGTACTCTCACCTTTGGGATGAACTGTTGTTAACCTGTCCCTCTGCCTTTGTTATGTTGTGAAGTTTAATAGCTCTGCCCTGGTCTGTGTTGGTCAGGCTAGAACACCGGCCAGTGCACCAAAGGGTCACAGGTTCTATTTCTGGTCAAGGGCATGTACCTGGGTTGCAGGTTTGATCCTAGGCCCTGGTTGGGGTGCAGAAGGTAGCCAATCCATGTTAGTTTCCTCCTCTCTCTCTCTTCCCCCCCATTTCCTCCTGCCTCCTTCCCTTCCACTCACTCTAAAAATCAATGGAAAAACTATTTTCAAGTGAGGATGACCAACAACAAAAACAAGGTTAGCCCCATGAGTGTGGCTCAGTGGTTGAGCGTCGGCCCATGAACCAGGCAGTCATGGTTCGAGTTTGGTGAGGGCACATGCCTGGCTCGTACCCCAGCTGGGGGCGTGCAGGAGGCAGCCGATCAATGATTCTCTCTCATCATTGATGTTTCTATTTCTCTCTCCCTTTCCCTTTCTCTCTGAAATCTTTGAAAATATATAAATTTTTAAAATCACAAAAAATAAAAACAAGTTTAATAGCGTAAGCTCATGCCTGCGGTTGCCAGAGACACACATGCTGGTCGAAATAAAACTAACAAGTAATGAAGGTACCTGATGAGCTAGCCCCATGTGAGGTGTGGATTTGTTAGGTGAAAAGGAAAGGAGGAGGCTGGCAGAGATGAATGAGTTGGCCTTGGCCTGGAGGAACTGGGAGCTCCCTCAGGGAAGGAGAGGGGGCTTGCCTGAGAAAGCTTAAACAACTCATCATCAGATGATTTCAGTGAGGCTTGACGGTCAACCATAGGATGGTGGTCACAGTGACGTGCGTTACCATTCCCAGAGGCTGCAGCCCACCTTCCCAACTGAAGAAAATCTGGTCTTACCTGTGTTGTGTCAGGCCTACTCCACAAGTTACAAAGCGCATTCCTCCGTGAGCCAGATGGGGCAGGAGTGATGAGCCCCGATAGACAGGCGAGGAAGCGATTAGTGACTTAGTTCAGTGGACTAAGGCAGTGAGTCCTGAAGGAAGGCCAAGTTGAAGTTGTTGGTTTTTAAATATATATTTTTATTGATTTTAGAGAGGAAGGGAGATGGAGAGAGAGATAGGAACACCAGTGATGAGAGAGAATCATTGATCGGCTGCCTCCTGCACGCCCCCTACTGAGGATCGAGCCTGCAACCCAGGCATGCGCCCTGATCGGGAATTAAACCGTAACCTCCTGGTTCATAGGTCGATGCTCAACCATTGAGACACACCGGCTGGGCTCAACTTTCTTTAATTTTAATCCTCACCCGAGGACATGTTTTTATTAATTTGAGAGAGAGAAAGAGAGAGAGAGAGAGAGGGAGAGAGACATCAATGTGAGAGAGAAACATCTATTGATTGCCTCCTGAAAGTGCCCCAACTGGGGATAAAACTCAAGGTATTTGCCCTGACTGGGAATCAAACCCGCCACCCTTCGGTGTAGAGGACAATGCACAAACCAACTGATTTACACCAGCAGGGGCAACTTCTTTTATTTTTTATCTTTAAGAAAGATAAAGCTTTTGTTAAGCCAATCCTATTCTTTTTACTATCTTGAAGCTAAGACGTGGAGGGGACAGCAGTGCTACTTAGGCCAGTGATGGCGAATCTTTTGAGCTCGGCGTGTCACCATTTTGAAAAACCCTACCTTAACTCTGGTGCCGTGTCACATATAGAAATTTTTTTGATATTTGCAACCATAGTACAACAAAGACTTATATTTTTGATATTTATTTTATATATTTAAATGCCATTTAACAAAGAAAAACCAACCAAAATATGAGTTCGCGTGTCACCTCTGACACACGTGTCATAGGTTCACCATCACTGGCTTAGGCAGTCTCGACTCTGCCTGGGAACACGGCTGACACCACCGGTGTAGGCTCACTGAATTTCTGTCACCTTCAGAGGCTTCTCCAGTCATCTCCCCTTTAGACTTGGAAAAACTCGCTCTTGGCCACTCAGCAAACAAAGGGCAGAGCTGAGATCCAATCCAGGCCGGCGCCGCGGGACCGGCCGGTGGCGTCAGCTATTGTGGCCCCTCCGTGCTGGGCACCCACCACACGCCCAGCCTTTTGGCTTCACTGTGGACACAGAGAAAAATGAAAATCCTCTGTAATCCCACAACCCAGACCAACCACTATGGGCATGTTGGCGAACGTCCTTCCAGTCTTTCTTCTGTCTATCAACATGCACATGTAATAAAAATTACCACCACACTGTTTTGTGACTCTTAGCAGCTGTATGGACACAAAATTGACTAACCTGGACATACTTGAAGGTGCACAATTTGCTAAGTTTTGACACGGGTGTACCTGTGAAACTGCCACCACATTCAAGATACTGCACACATCTGTCACCCCCAAAAGTTTTCTTGAGCCCCATTCATATCCCCCTTTCCTTCACTCTCCTCACAGTACTGACATCATCTTGAAACTCAGCAGGGAGAGGGTGATTGCTTGAGCTCAGGCTCTCAGTCAAGGCATGCTTCAAGGAAGGCAACCAGTCTCACCTTCTGCAGGCCAAAGGCTGCGTTTGATTTGTCAGCTTCTTGCTGCAGCTTGGCCTGCTCTCCAGCACCCACTGCCCGCCTCCCTGGGCTCCTAGCCCTCCTCCTCTCCCCTAGCCCTCCATCACACAGACCTCTCTCCTTGTATCGGAATCTCCCAGCTCCCTAAAGTTCACCCTGCTTCCTTCTCGGGTTCTGGAGCATCATCCAAGAAGGTTGCTGCGGTCCCTAGTCACGGATGTTACCGGTGTGCTTTAGCTATTGATGCCTAATCTTCTCTCTATGACTCAGGGCCACACCTGCAACCTCGTTTGCTAATGTAAGGTGGCAGATGGAGTGAGCAGTGTGGCGGAGGGGAGACCAACCACAGTGGTTTTACTGGAAACTTGCTTTCTTGCAAAGACCACACTTGTCCTCCAGCCTCAGAGCGGGGTGGTGCTTGTGTTTCTGCCTGGCCTATTGGCAGTCTACCATGCCACCGATTTATTAGCGAATCAGGGCCTGACGCAGCCTTCTCTCCTCATCTGACATCAAATCAGCATCATAGACGCTGTACTTGTAATTGTTTTACAGTTGTCAGAAGCCTGGCTCACACATTTCCTCTTCTGATCTTCACAATAACCTTGTGAGAAAAGCAGGTTCTTCCCATGGCCGATGCTTGCTACACAGCCGTCTCAAAAATCAATTCCTGGTCCATTAATGATGTGACAGGCAGAATATAAACCATTAAGAAGGGAGTGTAGGAGCATATCTCTGTGACCTTGAGGTCCAAAGAATTTTTTGAAAGCACTGACTGTTAAGAAAAGAATGAACAAATCCTACAACGTGAAAATGAAAGCTGATAATATATCAATGTAGGTAAATCAATTGTAGCGAGTGTATCCCTCTGGTGGGGGACGTTGCGGGGCGGGGGTGGCTGTGCATGTGTGGGGGCAGGGGCTGTTTGGGAGCTCTCTGTACTTCCTGCTCTGTAATTTTTCTGTGAATCTGAAACTGCCCACACATATAAAGTCTGCTTAAAAGGGGAAAAAATAATGAAAACCTTCTGTTCCTCAAAGGAAGCAATCAATAAATAAAACAAAAAGCTATAAATAAATAAATAAAGAAAACAAAAAGATGCAAAATAGGAAGAGATGACACTTGTAAAACATAACCAATACAAAGAAGTCTTACAAATAAGTGAGAAAAAAGACAAGGAAAATGCAACTCTTTTGCAAAAGAGAAGACATGCATTGTCAGTAAACACATAAAAAGATGCTGAACTACTTTAGGAAGCAGGAAAATGCAAATTGAAGACACTAGGAAATACCATTTTACACCGGCCAGATTGGCAAAGGGGATAGCAATTAGAATCACCTTACCCAGGCGAGATTTGCATTTGCCCTGTACCAGAGGGGCAGTTCCCCGTAGGGTACACTCTGCAGGAAGTTCAAGGCAGCTCCCTTTGCAATGTCAGAAAGATGTGTCAGCAAGCCATATAACTTTACAAGGTAAAATGGATAAATGGTGGTATCCTATATAATAAAAGCGTACTATGCAAATTGTCCCCTTGACCGATAGTTCTTCCAGGAGTTCGACCAGGGGGCGGGTCAGCCGGGGGAAGGGAGGGAGGCCCCGACCCACAGGCGGCAGCAGCTAGGGACCCTACCAGTGCATGATTTTTGTGCACTGGGCCTCTAGTATCTTATAATGGAAGATGGCAAAGAAAATGTTAAACCTCAGCTTCATTCATTCACAAGTGAATTTTTTTTAAAAAATATATTTTATTGATTTTTTACAGAGAGGAAGGGAGAAGGAGAGGGATAGAGAGTTAGAAACATCGATGAGAGAGAAACATCGATTCAGCTGCCTCCTGCACAGTCCCCACTGGGGATGTGCCCGCAACCAAGGTACATGCCCTTGACCGGAATCGAACCTAGGACCCTTCAGTCCGCAGGCCGACGCTCTATCCACCGAGCCAAACCAGTCAGGGCCACAAGTGAATTTTAAGACTATAGTGTGGAACGATGTATTCCTTTTCCTGGGGCTGCCAAAACAAAGTTCCAAAGGCTGGGTGGCTGAAACACAGAAATATATTCTCTCAGGATTCCAGCCAGGTTGACCAATAGCTGCAGTGTTCTCACCACAGTGGAGGCTAAAAGTCCAAGATCCAAGCACTGGCAAGGCCCCGCTCCCTCTGAAAGCCCTAGGGAAGGGTCGGTTCCAGGCCTCTCAGCTTCTGGTCATTCCTTGGCAGCATAATAGCAGTGTTCACATGTCATTCTCCCTGTGTGCGTGCCTCTGTGTGCAAATTCCCCCCTTTTATAAGGACACCAGCCATCGTGGGTTAGGGCTCACACTAATGACCTCATCTTAATTTGAGTAGCTCTGGGGAGACCCTATGTCCAAAAAAGGTGACATCTGGTAGTACTGGGGTCCTGGGGGTCAGGACTCACAAGACAATCTTTTTTCTTTTTTATGTGGGGGAAACAATTCAATCCATAAGAAATTTTAAAAGTGGCAAGGTACATATAATGAGACAACATTTATATAAAATTTAAGGATACATAAATACATAAAAGTTTAATGAGCTGTAACCGGTTTGGCTCAGTGGATAGAGCGTTGGCCTGCAGACTCAAGGGTCCCAGGTTCGATTCCGGTCAAGGGCATGTACCTTGGTTGCGGGCACATCCCCAGTAGGGGGTGTGCAGGAGGCAGCTGATCGATGTTTCTCTCTCATCGATAATTCTAACTCTCTATCCCTATCCCTTCCTCTCTGTAATAAATCAATAAAATAAAATATATATTAAAAAAAGTTTAATGAGCCAGGCTGGTGTGACTTAGTGGTTGAGTGTCAACCTATGAACCAGGAGGTCACAGTTTGATTCCCATTCAGGGCACATGCCCGGGTTGTGGGCTCAATCCTCAATATTTCTTAAGCTGACTGGCAAGTGCACAGGTTTGTTTAATATCCTATATAATAAAAAGCTAATATGCTAATTAGACCAACAGCCAAATGACCTTCCAGAAGACCATCCGGATAAAGCCGGGACTGCAAGGGCCAAGCCCCTTGCACAAATTTCATGCATCGAGCCTCTAGTTCTTTATAACATTTAATATGTTATTTTTATTTATAATGAATGTAATTAAGAAAAATAATCAGGAGAACAGACTTGGAGGCAAGTATAGATGGCACTTGGCGGAGGGGGAGGAGGGAAAGGGGTGGTGGCTGGAGGAGGAGGAGGTTGCACACTGTACATGTGAACAACTAAGTTCAGAACGGGGATGTGGGTCAGCCAGGCTCACACAGCCGGCCTGGCTCAGCCAGGGGTGGCACCCAGGTCCTGGACCCCTAGCACAGGTCCTTCCCTCCCCACAGCGGCTGCCTCTTGCTTATGGTCATCCTCAGGATAGTTGGATACAGGCCCTCAGGTTAGTCCCCATACGCTACCAGAACCCCACCATTCTTGGAGCCTTGGAGCTAGAAGGGACCACACTGCAACCTCGTGACACACTTGACTGAACTCTCTTGTCCTCTTATTGTGGTGCAAAGCCAGTGTCCAGTCATGTGCACGACGGTGTATCTTTTTATTATGTACTAGAGGCCCAGTGCATGAAATTCGTGCTGGGGGGAGGGTCTCCTTAGCCCAGCCTGCACCCTCTCCAATCTGGGACCCCTCGGGGCATGTGAGACTGTCGGTTTAGGCCCAGGGATTGGGCCTAAACCAGCAGTTGGACATCCCCCTCACAATCCTGGACTGCTGGCTCCTAACTGCTCACCTGCCTGCCTACCTGATTGCCCCTAACTGCCTCTGCCTGCTGGCCTGGTTGCCCCCAACTGCTCCCTCCCCCCTCCCCCCCCCCCCAGCTCCCCGCTGCTGGCCTGGTCGCCCCACGCAGCCTATTTGGTCGTCCATTCAGTTGTTTCGGTTGCGACAGTCACTTAGGCTTTTATATAGATAGATGCTGAAGTGTGTTCAGGTCCTTGTGAGCAATGAGTGGTGTGGTGAGAACATTGCAGCTATTGGTCAACCTGGGCTGGAATCTGACTGCATTTGCTATCAGTTTGACCCTTAGTCAAGTTTTTTTTTTTAACCTTTTCTGAGCCTCATCTGCAAAAGGGGGCTAGTGCTCACCTCACAGGTGATACTGAGGACTCAGGAAATAAGGTGAGTGCCAGCACAGGGTCTGGCACTCAGCAGATGCTCAGTAAAGGTAAGACACCCCCCCCCCCACACACACACACACACACTCCATTTCTTGCACAGAGCAAGTCTGGGTCTTCTCTGCCTCTCTCTGGCCAAGTACAGACCACCTACCCGCTTGCCTGCTCATGGAAGGGCCGCCTGTGCTGCAATCTGAGATGTGGTTTCAGGAATTTACTGCAGGAGAGGCGTCTGAGCTGCTGTCCTGTAGAGTTTTACTGGTGCCTCCTTAGTGCCAGGATGTGGCCACAAGGCAGTTGTCACTCAGGCTGTCAAAAGATGGCCCCAGCTGACCCCGCAGCTGTCCTGGACCCTGGCACTTGGTCCAGTGAGCTGGAGACTGTCCTCTCTGCGGTGACCCTCCCTGGGGTGATGGACCAAGCTCAGTTTTAGCTCAGTCCATCCATCAAGTAAAAGGAATATTATTCCTCCTGCATGCCTCACTTTCCTACTCTGTAAAATGACAGGGTAAATGAGGCCATGGCTCAGCCCTTTCCAGCAGCAGCGATTCTGGACTCCTTGTAAGAGGTCATTCGAACCTGCAGAGTTAGCCCATAGAAACACAGGGCCCCTGTTTTACTTTGTTTGATTTCCAGAGCATTTAGTTCCCCAGCACCTGCAGGAGCTGATCTAACAGAAGTCAAAGGAGAGAAAGTCTGGGTCCTTATGAGCAGCGGAAGGGCAGAGAGCCGAGCACTGGGCCAGCAGCGGCCCCGTCAGTGTGTGCCACTGGCCTCCAAATACTCAGTTTTTGGCTCAGGAACTTTACTTCTGGGAAATTATTCTAAGAAAATGATCAGAAATATGGGTCATAGGGTATAGATAGGATGTGTATCACCGTATTGTTTAAAATATTGAGAAACTTTAAACCACCTAAATGTTCAGAAATCAAAGACCACTTGAATAAATTTTATTAGGTCTCTATGATTGAACACAGGGAAGCTATTTAAAAAATCATGATATAGGAGATTTTTTAAATGCTCATAATACAGCTAAGTGAAAAAGTTATATATATATATATATATATATATATATATATATATATATATTGAATGATATAAATTATAGATGGAGAGTTAGATATAAACACCTATATGTTCAAAATAGAGAGGAAGTATATCATGTTATTATCTCTGGGTAGTAGAGTTAAGGATAACTTTTATTTCTTTATGAACTTTTACATATCATTTATGAGATATATTACAATCTTTAGCTCCTTAGACTTTTCTATAAGTTTAAGATTTTTTAAAATTATTTTTATTGATTTCAGAGAGGACAGGAGAGAGTTAGAAACATCAGTGATGGGAGAGACTCATCGATCGGCTGCCTCCTGCACGCACCACTCTGGCCAGGCAGGTTTAAGATTTTCGTTATTTTTGTGGGTCAGCCTTTATTGGTGAGCAGGCAGGTGGGTGGGGGGTTCCCATGTGAGTCAGGACGCTGTGGAGGAGCAAGCCTCAGGCCCAGCTGGGAGGGGGGTTTCCTCAGTCACCACGGACACAGATGGGAGTGATGGGAATGGGGCTGTTACAGCAACTCCCGCTCCATGATGGTCACCCAGACACACACACGTCCCCCATCCCCCTGCATGGGGCTGGCAGAGGCAGTGAGGGGAAACCCTGAGGGGCGGCCATGAAGTCAGGCTGCACCAGGTCACACGGCCTGCGGTGATGTGACAGGACTCGCTTCAGCCAGGCAGGCTGCCAGGCGTCAGGCGACCTTCTGGAAGGGCAGGGAAGCAGCAGAAAGCAGCCTCAGGAGGTGAGCTGTGGAAGGAGGAGCCTCAGGGGAAAGCCAGTCTGCCCACCACAGCCCCCCTCCCCACCCCCCAGCACCCCCTCCCCCGCAGCATGATGGACCACAGGCTACATTAAAATGCCCAGGGGACATGGAGGGTATGGGTTGGGGTGCAGGGAGGGAACAGGGAAGGGATGAGCAGGGGACAGCAGGGGCTCCCGGCATAACCTCGCGGCTCCCCTGGGGTGCTCTTAAAAATAAGAAACAAAATTCCTAAGGAATGGAATTCTACGTAGAGAAAGCCCTAGTTTAGTTTCTTTTAAAAATGAGAGAAAACGTGATTTGAAGCCACAGTGCGGTCCGCTTCGCAGGGTAGTTTCCTGTAAGAGGAGAGGCCTTGGGATGGCGCAACCCCCGGAACGCAGGCTCCTCGGCACAGAGCACAGAACGGGCCTGTGCGGACTCTTCCTCTCGCCTGGCGCGCTCCGCGGGCCTCGCCCAGGCGGACGTTCGTGCCCGTGTGGTTCACGTGGTGCCCGCTGCTCCTCGGAGGAGCAGAGCCCGTGTCCTCGTCATCCACCGGCTCCTCGGCTTCTAGATGACGAGCTTAAGTGCCCATCTCGATGAAGGTGCTGGTGACCAGCAGCTGCTCGGCCCCGATACCCAGGGCGGGCCAGAGGGCATCAGGCGGTTGCCCACATGCCGCGTGACAACGGCTGGCCGCGCCCTCTGCGTTGGTGCCATTGCAGGCATTCTTGCCAGCGTCCGCCTCCAGCTCTAGGCTCCGGGTGTGCAACTCCGCCTTGGCCTCCGAGGGCAGCGCTCACCGGCTCTGGGAGAGGCTGGTGAGAACCTGGTCGCACATCGTGTGCCACACCCAGGGGCACCCAGGGGAAAGACGGACTTGCAGGCCAGCACAGCCGTCTCCCCTCGGCGGCCTGCCCTGCCTTCCTCACAGCCTTCATCTTGGGGGGCCGTTCACACCCACCGGTGGTTCTGCCTGCAGCTGCGAGAGGAAGTGCAGGAGTCCCTGGTACTGCATTGCCAGGTGGGGCTTCCTGTCCTCGGCAGCACCCTGTCCCCCTTGTCCAGCGGGGTCCTAGCATCTCCGTGTCACTGTCGTTCAAGGCGCAGGTGAGGCACATTTTGGCGCCAACATCAACTATGGAAGTCGAGATACTCCTCGCCCGGAGCCAAGCAGGGTGAGTGAGCTCCAGAACCAGGAGTCGTGCCTGCCACATCCCGCGTCCCTGTCGCCAGTCACCAGCCACCCGCCCCTGGCGCTCTAAGAATCCGGAGGAACCCTGGTGCACTGCTGGCGGAAATGCGAACTGGTGCGACCTCTGTGGAAAACAGTATGGAATTTCCTCAAAAAATTAAACAAAATCTCTAAGGAATGGAATTCTACATAGAGAGAACCCTAGTTTAGTTTCTTTAAAAATGAGAGAAAACGTAATTTGAATCCACAGTGTGGAACTCCCATTTGACCCAGTGATCCCACTTCTAGGAATATTTCCTAAGAAATCAGAAAGAATATAGGCACCCCTATGTTCATAGCAGCACAATTCACCATAGCTAAGATTTGGAAACAGCTTAAGTGCCCATCAACAAATGAGTGGATTAAAAAAAAAACTGTGGTACATCTACACAATGGAATACTACACAGCTGCAAAAAAGAAAGGACTCTTACCATTTGCTATGGCATGAATGGACCTGGAGAGTATTATGCTGAGTGAAATGAGCCAGAGAAAGATAAGTATCACATGATCTCACTCATATGTGGAATCTAATGAACAACATAAACTGATGAACAAAAATAGATCCAAAGACATAGATGCATGGATCAGACTGTCAACCTCAAAGGGAAGGCAGGAGGGGGTGTGTGGGTGGGAAGAGATCAACCAATGAACTCGTATGCATATATGTATGCAAAACCCATGGACACAGACAATAGGGTGGTGAAGGCCTGGGGTGGAGGGCAGGGCACAGGCTAGAAGAGATCAATGGGGGGGGGGGGGGGAGAGGACATATGTAATACTTCAACAACAAATATATATATATATATATTAAGCCCTAGCTGGTTGTGTCAGTGGATAGAGTGTCAGCCTATAGACTGAAGTGTCCAGGTTTAATTCCAGTCAAGGGCAATACTTCAGTTACAGGCTCCTGGCCCTGGACGGGGGCATGCAGGAGGCAACAAATCAATGTGTCTCTCTCACTTCTGTGTTTCTCTCTGTCTTTCTCCCTTCCACTCTCTCTAAAAATCAATGGGAAAAATATCCTCAGGTGAGGATTAAAAAAAAAAAAAAAAAGAACCTGGAAGGTGGGCCAGGTGCATGTCAAGTTTAAGATTTTTGATAAATATTTATTTTACCTGCAGTAAAACAACAAAAATGTAATGAAGCCCTAACTGGTTTGGCTCAGTGGATAGAGCATCGGCCTGCGGACTCAAGGGTCCCAGGTTCGAATCTGGTCAAGGGCATATACCTTAGTTGTGAGCACATCCCCAGTAGGGGGTGTGTAGGAGGCAGCTGATCAATGTTTCTCTCTCATTGATGTTTCTAATTCTCTATCCCTCTCCCTTCCTCTCTGTAAAAAAATCAATAAAATATATTTTTAAAAAATGTAATGAAATTTTTAATTTATTAACAGTGGTAAAAATTTTTAATAGTAATAAAATACACAGGACAAAATTTACCATCTTAACCACTTTTAAATTACAGTTCAATAGTGTTAAGTACATTCACACTGTTGTGCAACCAGTCTCCAGAACTCTTTTCATCTTGCAAAAATGAAACTGTACCCATTAAACAACTCTGCATTCCCACCTAGGCAACCACCATTCTACTCCTTATCTCTATGAATTTGACTGCTCCAGGTCCCTGTTACAGAAAACCGAAGAAGAACCAAGCAACACTTAGAGAGATGGAGTTACATTTAATATTATGTGCGGGCCCAGAGGAAAATGTCTCTCAAATTCTGGGCCCCGTCACACAGGAAGTTTCTTGTATTTATATTTTTTACCCTCTTTGTCTCCCAAATATGGGGTTTTCCGGTCCCCTTTGCAAGTTCTTAAAGGGCCCTATGTGCTGGGGCTTTGAGTCCTCAACCAAAGGCTTGGCCTGGTGCCAGCACTGATAACTTCGTCTGGAGAAGGTTTAATGGCCTCTCTGAAATGGGAGTAGTCTTATTTTCCTTATTATTTAAGCCAGTAAACATTTACAGAAGCCAAAATGCAGGGTTAAAATTACAAACAGCAGTTTTTATATAACATGGATGCTTCACAGACAGTATTTCTCTTTTGGTGACTGATTTCTTTTACTTAACACTAAAGGCCTGGTGCACGAATTTGTGCACGGGTGGGGTCCCTCGGGGTGGCCTGCGGAGATCAGGCCCCAGCTTGCATCCCCAGCCTCACAGCCCTGCAGTCCCACTTGGCACCCCGCCTTTGCCTGGCACCGCCTGCTCACCTGCTCCACCATCCTGCTGCGGTCCATCGGGGCGGGCAGGGCCTTCACTGCCACCCACTGCCAGCACCTTGTTGCCGATGCCCGCCATGGTCCGTGCCGCCCCCTGGTGGTCAGCACACGTCATAGCAAGCGGTCAAACTCCTGGTCTCCTGGTCCAATGACAGCCCAAGGGGACAATTTGCATATTAGGCTTTTATTATATAGTTTGATTCATCTATGTTGTAGCATGGTTCATAATTTCATTCCTTTTTAAGGCTGAATAATATTCCATTATCTGTATATACAGAATTGTATCTATTCATCTATAGATAGACACTTGGGTTGATAATTTTGTGGCTATTGTGAATAATGCTACTATGAACAAATATCTCTTCCAGACCTTATTTGCACTTCTTTTGGATCTATATTCAGAAGTGGAATTGCTAAATCATATGATGATTTTACTTTTAATTTTTTTGAGGAAACTTCATACTGTTTTTCATAGTGGCTGTACCATTTTACATTCCCCCAACAGTGCACAAAGGTTCCAATTTCTCTACATCCCAGCCGATGTTATTTCTTTTATAGAGTCAAAAACTGTCATTTTTAAAAGAGGACGGAGCAGCTGAAAATTTGCCTGTTCCCTCTGAGTGCCAGGCGCTGATTCCTGGGCTCATTGCATCGAGGTTATGCTGAGCCTCATTACGCAGTTCCAGCCTCCTTGGAGCTTGTGGTCCAGCCAGGAGACCTGCCCCGGCTGCGATCCATCACCCTGGACCCCACTGGCAGGGCCTGGCCACGCACCCTAAGCTCATTTCAAAGGCCTCGTGCCAGAGCTTGAGCTGCAGAGGGTTTGTAAACACCCTGTAACCAAGGGCTCTAAAGGGGTGCATTCAGGCCTGGCCTGGCAGGCACAGCAGAGTTCGCCATGGCACACTAATGGCTTCTTTGCTTCTGCATCACAGCCAGGAAAATCCCATGCCTAGACTTACATCTTCCTGGTCTGGTCTCTGGGCCGAAGCAGGAGGCGTGGGGCTGGGTTGTCCCCAGTGAGAGCTCATCCCAAAGGCTGTGCATAAAATGGTGGTCCCTGTTCAAACTGGGGCATTGACATTGACTGGCATCTGTTCCTGGGCCCCGAGGAAGGTCACATAGGTCGTAAGTGGGCAGCAGAGCAGTAGGTGGGGCACAGCAACCTTAACGCTGTGCATCTCCAGACAGACCTGCGAGATAGCCTCCTTCATGGCCGATGCCCGGGCATGCTCCACATCACAGAACTTCCTGCATTTGCTTTGAAATAGCTGGAGGCAGAGGGATGGCCTAGCCGACCTCTGGAGGGCCCAACCAGCCCAAGAATGTCACTTCTATGCTGGTGCCTATCGTAAATATTTATGTGTACAACACAGTTTATTATTCATCCTATTTTGCTTTCTGTCCATGGCATCTGTCTGTGGGACCAGCAGGTCTCTAGGACTTCCCTTTTGGAATTAGTAACATCAGTAGCTCCCATCTCTTTTCCTGGCCTTTGAACCTTCTGCTGGTGGTTAGTGGCGAGACAGAAGACACGGTGAGGGATAGGCCATTGTCAACGCCTGAGACTCTCTCTCACGCTGGGGAAACTGCCTCCCTTCCTGGCTTGTGGAAAACCATGGTCACCCCTGGTGACTTTCCTCAGGCAGAAGCGGGGAGCCATGACGCATGGTCACTGTTACCGATTGGGGTTACAGGCTGGGACCTCAGCTCTTCTCATCGACCCAGAAAAGATTTGAAGGTCAACGAAAATGAAAGTAAAGCAAACTGGGATTTACTGAAAATATAGTCCAGTAAAGAGTGAGCCAGTGGAGAGACAATGGCCCCAAACTCCTGGGTTATATAGTTTAAAAGAGGGATTTTCTGGGTGGAGACTTTCATTTTCATTCAAGGATGATTGACAGAAAAGGGTTATATAACTATGTTTCTTCTGTGCATGCCTTACCCATAATGCATACCAAAAAACCCACAGGGGGATGGGGGGGGGGGTCAAAACCACAATGCAATTTTAATTATAATTAGTCCAGAACCCTTGTAAGGTCCCATTGAGGTCATGTCGTTTTCCTCTGAGCTTGCGCCAAGAACCAGCTGGTTCCAAACCTGCCCGCTGGTGGTCTGCTGGCTGCTGGGCGGCCCATAGAGAGGCGGTCTGAAGGCAATGTTGGTACGACCCCTGTTCAGGACCCCAGAGCAAGCCCCAGCCCAGCCACTCATGTCTAACTTCCTACCTAACAACTAGCCTGGAGGAGGCTTGTGGCCATCTCCCACAGTGTCTGCCCTGTGCCTGAATCTCCCAGAGGCGGCAGCTGCCCTCTCTGTAGGACCTGAAGGTCAGCAGGAGGGTCATGGAATGGCAGCACTCCGGGCCGACTGCGTGGGCATGCAACCTGTGCGGTCACTGGCCCTGTGCTCAGAGGGCCCCACACTTAGTTGAAGGCTCTGTTGTCTCTGAAATTCTGAATATTTTAACGAGGGGTCTCACAAGTTAGGTAGCTGGTCCTGATGTGCCTCTTCTAAATGGCAGCCCTGCAGCTCTGCCCCCTGGAGAAGGAATGACAAGACCTTGCCACACCGAGGTAGCTTTGCCACCTCTGGAGGCCACCACTTTGAATTATCCGCGTCTCTCACCACACCCTGCCTGGTTGGAAAGTCATTGCCTACACGTGCCATCCTAAAAATAGATTGCAAACCCCTAGAAGGCACAGACCAGGCCTCCACGTGGCAGAGTGCCTGGCGCTTGGTAGATCAATGTTGGTTGAAGTAACTAACCACTGAGGACGTCAAATCACATCAGGTTTTTAGCAGCAAAAGAAAACAAAGCAAGTGATTCCTGAATAGAAAGAGTTAGATTTTACCAGGAAAGTGCTTGGGCAATAATGTGATGCTGGATTATGCAAAACCGGAGCTGGTTCCTGGCTAAATGTCCACATTGCTTCATCTCTGGAAAGGCACGGATATTATTGAACACTTGCTGTGTGTAGGCACTGGGCTGTGAGCTCTAACCCACCATCTCCTGTGCAAACCCACAACCTCTGAAGGAGGTACTTGTTTAGGGACCCAGCGAGCTTGGTACCTTGCCCAAGGCTGCACACTGACAGGTAGAAGAACAGTGATTTGAATGCAGGTCTGATTTTGTTGTAGGCAGTTAGGCAGACATGAGCAGAGCCAGGACGATGGGCCAGGTACAGGTCACCAGGGTGGAAAGTCCTGGGTGCCTAGCAAAGGACAATCAATTGTAGGGTGAGACCTTGGTCCCAGGATGACCTTTCCTCCCCTAGCATATTGTGTGTCCTGTAGTTTGGACGCCCTGACCTTTCCTCCTTAGAGAGAACACCTAGGCCGTCGTTGTATTTCAGCTCCAGGCCCATGCAACAATTTCAAAGGCCTCCTTACTGCTGTTCCGATCCAGAGGCGAGCCGGAGATAATAGTTTAGGACCAAAAAGCTGAGGAGCATGTGGATCGGAGCCTGTAGATTCTTGACCCGGATGTATTTCTGCAAAGAGTGATGTGCAAAGTGTGACGCTCTCCTCTCCTGTCTGCAGTGTGGGGAAAACAATAGCTCCTACTTCATGGGTTGCTACGAAGATTGAGGCAATCAGTGATGATTGAGACTTGCCACAAGGAGCTAGACTTTGGGGTTTGGGACTGCCATTCCCAAAGTGGGGCCTCACTGTTGTCTGGAGACTCCCTGAACTCAACTTTGGAATATTAATTGAGTCTTTACCAAAAATGCTTGGCACTCTGTCTTGCTCCTCTGGTTCTTGGTTGCTTCCCCAATATCCATTGTCCCTTCTTCCTTACTCACGGAATCCTGCACTCTGCTCTCCCAGTCTATCGTGCCACCAGGGGAGACCATGTGACCAGTGCTGGCCGAGGCCAGGCTCTCTGGCACAGTTCCCTTCTCTTTCTTCCTACTTTGAAAAGATTCCTGATATTTGAAACAGCAGCAACTATATTTCCATAGAGAAAGGCCAAGAGAACCTCTGAGATGCCAGTCCTGACACTGCTAACACCAGCCCCAGCCCACTTTCAGATTTTCTGTGTGAGACAAAGAAACCTCTGTTTGTTCAGGTGCCTGTAAGTCAGGTTTTCTGTTGCTTGCTTCCATATTTACACTTTCTTCAGCTTCCACTCTTGTGTGCCCTCAGGCCCTTGGGGGACTCTTGGTGCTGGAGGGCTTCTCTCCTTATTCAGGCTTTTGTCAAATCTTTTTAAAAAAAAGTTTTTATTGATTTTTAGATAGAGAGGAAGGGAGAAGGAGAGAGAGAGAAGATCAATGAGAGAGACACATGGATTGGCTGCCTCCTGGGGTTATCAGACCTTTTCGAGCTCTTGGGTCCTTATCATTCTCTGACCACGCATGATGTGCCCAATTTTTCAATTCCCTTCTCTATTCTGATCTCAATTTCCCATTTTCTTTGGTTAATCTTCTCCTCCCCCTCAAAACCACCTTCCTGTCATGCACACTGAGTCAGGTCCCCTCCACACATCATGTGGCACATAAATCACACACACATGCACATACCACACATCTCCCGCCTGGCCTCTTTGTCTTTTATTTTCGTTTTCTTGATAAATGGAGAGCTACAGATCCACATATAATTTTAGAGACAAGAGAGGTTGCCACGGGGACCAGACACCCTCACCAGAGCACAGGGAGCAGGCCCTTTCTTCCTCCCCAGCTCTGCCCAGCCGGCCTGCCTGAGGGGGCAGCTGCCAAGGAGGGAATAAGAACAGAACCTCTTCTGGATTCTTAGTGGCAATGTCTGACCTTGGACGCCAGGGCTTCCAGGCTGCCCTGAGGGCTATTTGGGGATACCTCCCCAGGCCCTACCGCACTGAGCAAGCCCAGAGCTGGCCAGAGTAGCTGATACTTGAGGGCATCAACTATTTCCTTCTGCCTGGACTCAAGCCTACTGAGACCATGCTGCTCCGTGCAGGGGCAGGAAGGTGGAAGCTGTAGCTTTGCCAGAGAAAGGGGTGAGCTGTAAGGAGCCCCTGGGGCTTGGCTCACTGCGGAGGTTGGGGGGATGGCTCCACTCCTTTGTGGGAACACTTTCCCCAAGGGGACTTCTACCCTGCCTGGCTGACTTCAGGGATTGTATAAGCCCTGGCTGCAGGGAGCAGCTCCCATGGTGTGGGCCTGCCCTAGGTATCAGCCGCTCTGGCTCCTAAACCACAAGCCTGAAAGCTTTCCTGGCT
This sequence comes from Myotis nattereri, assembly GCF_964212035.1. Classification (NCBI taxonomy): domain Eukaryota; kingdom Metazoa; phylum Chordata; class Mammalia; order Chiroptera; family Vespertilionidae; genus Myotis; species Myotis nattereri. The sequence goes on from NC_138077.1 coordinate 54,134,824, forward strand.
TCCCCTACTCTTGCCCCCACGAGCACCTCTTCTGTCTGGGAGCCTTGCTGGGAGGTGGGTAATTTAAGCTTTCTCCTGGGTGTCAGGAGGCTGAGGGCTCACAGGCTGCCCCTTGGGCACTCAAGGCTGACGGGTGAGATCTGCCTGTGGTCATGCCTGGTCAGCAGCTGCTGGGCATGGCTGAGGGTCAAGAATGGAGGGGAAGGGGGGGGTGGTACCTGTACTTTAAAGGTTCCAGATTGAGCTGAGGCCTTAGATGGCACGAGGTGGGCTCCAGTGTATTTTGGAAAGAGATCTGCTTCTTGAGACCTGCCATGTGACCTTGAGCAAGTTGTTTTACCTTTAGGAACCCGTTTCCTTTCCCTTGAAAGCACTCAGCGGACTCTGCGCGTCCTGCAGAGGGTTTCTGTAGCCAATGGTGCTTCCCTTGTGCACCTCTGGCCAATCCAGACCCCTCCTCTACTGCTCCCTCTGTGGACCCATGGAAATTTCCCTGCAGAAGCTTCCCACACATCATAGCAAGCACAGTACAACATGCCGGCAGCCCACATTTATATATATATATATTTTAATCCTCACCAGAGGTTATTTTATTGATTTTAGAGGGGAGGAAGTGGGGGTGGGGGAACATACATGCCGGATAAGGGATCAAACCTGAAACCTAGGTATGTACCCTGACTGGGAATCGAACTCACAACCTTTTTGGTGCACGAAATGACCCGAGCTACCTGGCCAGGGCCAAATATTTTTTGTTGTAAGGTTGTTTGAAAGGATTTTAAGAAAGTTGCTTTATAAATTCTTTGGCCATAAATAATTTACTAAATTTTGATTGGCTGTTTTTTCAGCGACCATGGTGTATATTGGAAATTCTTGTAAAATGAGAAAAGCTACAAAGAGTTTCTAAATGTGGTGGCATTGTTTTAAATACTCCATGAATTAATTTTCAAGCCATTAGCAGCTTAAAATTGGCCTGGTCAAAGTATTTATAGCATGAAAATCAGCAAACACTATAAACCAGTGTAGTGTTAATTCATTGATTTCTCTATCCTCCCACCCCCACCCCACCCCCTGCAACTGATTTACCCCCAACCACTGGGAAATTGTTTTAAATCTTTCCAGGTGATTCCAACGTGTAGCCACAGATCTGGGAGAAATTCATGAAGGAATCCAGACTCAATTCCACCAGGAAGAATGAATCCCTGTGAGAAAGAGGGAGTGTTCCCCTAGGGAAGTGCTCCCTGTCTCCGGCCTCAGGCCTTGTTCTCGGTGAGTCTTAATTTAGATCAAGGCCTGTTCCAAAGGGGTTTAATCTCTTCATGTTTGTGTATTTGCGCTGTGGTCATTTGGTTTGTTTTTATTGTTTTACTGCTGCCATTTTGTTCTGTAACCTTTAGTCTATTTATCGTGTTTATTTTACTTCTCTTTTCATCTTTTACTACTCCCTGGTTCTGTTGGCAAACAGGTGAGGGGCCGGCCCAGCAGGGAGGACTGAAGGCCAAGCAAGCACTGCTCAGCCTTCCTGCCACGGCAGCAGGTGGCCCGGGAGAGTCCTTGATCTTGAACCCAGACAGTTAGGGTCTGTGGGTGGCCTTACGTTCAAAGTCAGCTCCCCATGATTCCGGCCTCTTCCGCTGAGGAAGTCTGTGAGCCCAGGAGACCTTCCTGAAGTCTGCTCAGCAAAGCCCAGCCTCAGAAGCAGTAGGAAGTGGGGCGTAAGCAGGGAGTTATCCGCAGAGGCAGGATCCATCAAGGGTGGCAGGGCTGGTGGAATACAGGGAACAAAAGGAACAAACCAGGTTTGTCTCAACAGGGAGAACTCTCTAAATGTGCTTGCAAAAGGAATACAAATGGGTATGATGGTTACAGATTATAGGCAATGCAAAGGTGGGCACCTCCATTGTTTGGGCAAGAAGGTTATTATCTTTCTAGGATAATCGGCAGCTCCCAGATAAGGAGGGTGGATGGATTTCCAGGTTAACTCCCAGGTCCCGGCCAAGTTAGAATGTGCTTTCTTTAATCAGAACAAAACAATCCCGGTTAACAGGGCATGATTAATGTTTATTACAACTATAGCTAGTCTCCACTATTCGATTTCTCCCACCTGCCCCGAACATTTCTAACACAGTAGGGACAAACGGTGTTAAAAATCTTACTATTATTAGGCAAAAGCTAACACAGTAAGAATTATGACAAATGGTCCAAGGGAGGAAAAAAACTTTAGTTCTCACTAATCCCAAGTCAAAGGGTGGGAAAAAATGAAACATTATTGTGGAGGGTTGTAGCCAAATACTTAAGAAAACTAGGTAAATTCAAGATTTATTTCAATTCATAGGTGAAAAAGAAAACTTTGAAATAATTGGAGTCTAATATTCACAGTTGTGTATTATAGCCTATTGAAACACATTTCCCCCTAAAGTCTCCCTCATTTATATTAAAGAGCCAAAATAAGACCAACTTATTTACTGTATTAAGTCTAGTTTCAATTTGGCATAAACACAATAAGAATAGCAATTGATCATATAGGCGTTTTAAAATCTGGAATCTCATTATTGAGTTTTAATTAACCCTTCAGGGCAACGAAGCCAGCCACCTAGTTGCCATCAAGTTTGCCAATATTACTTATAGACTTGGGTGAATTCCTCAAGTTTTTTTTAAAAAAATAATGCTTTTATTGCTCAGCTGGCATGGCTCAGTGGTTGAGCATCCTCAGTGTGGGGTGTGCAGGAGGCAGTCAATCAATGATTCTCTCTCATCACTGATGTTTCTATCTCTCCCTCTCTCTTCCTTTCTAAAATCAATAAAAATATTTTTAAAAAAATAAAAAAAATGTTTTATTTTTACAGAGAGAGGAAAGGAGAGGAACAGATAGAAACATCAATGAAAGAGGAACGTCACTGATTGGCTGCCTCCTGCACGCACCCCTACAGGGGATCGAGCCTGCAACCCAGGCATGTGCTCTGACCGGGAATTGAGCTGGTGACCTCTTGGTTCCTGGTGAGCCACACCGGCCAGGCCCTCAAGTCCTTGATGTTCCCAAAATGTCTTGAGGTTCCTTTCTTGCCATCTCTCAGGAAAGCAACCTTCATTTCTTATCTGAGAAGACTGTCATGAACCACGTGACCAAGCTAGGTATCTGGCTTTCTCCAAGGGGCTCTTATTGGCTTCAAAGTCAGTCTCCATGTCTTTTTTCTTCTGCTAGGCACCCAGGGCTTTCCATCCTAGTGACGTTCTGTGCCTGGCCCATCCTCCTTGCTCTGCTCACATCTGCCTAACTGCCAACCACAAATCCATAAACAGTAACCCTTGAGGAGGTGGAGACAGGGACAAGGATTGAAAGTGATGGGCAAATAGATTTTAGATTAATTGGTAATGTTCTGATATTTTAAAGAAAATTCATTTACATATGTAATTACACTTTTTAAAAGTCTAAACTTTTTTGTGTGAAGGCAAAGCATAGGGCTTGGAGTTCGAGGGTATGGATTGAAGTTGTGTTTCACCTCTCATTACTACCTGCCCATGGGGCTGCTATTAACTGCCTGCCTTCAGTTACTACCTGGGTGGAATGGGTCTGATAAACACAGTGACACAATCGGATATTACTTGGCCATAAAAAAGAATGAAACCTTTTGGGACAACATGGATGGACCTAGAGGGTATTACACTATATGAAATAAGTCAGACAGAGAAAGACAAATACCATATGATTTCACTTATATGGAATCTAAGGAACAAAATAAATAAACAAACAAAACAGAAGTAGACTCATAGATACAGAGAACAAACATAGGGTTGCCAGATGAGAGGAGGGTTGGGATGGTGAAAAATGTGAAGGGATTGAGAAACACAGATCGGTATTTACAAAATAGTCACGGGGATATAAGGCACAGCGTAGGGAATACAGTAAATACTATTGTAATAACTGTATATGGTGCTTTGCCACTAAGGTCAGCACCACCCCCCCTAGATTGCATTTAGAGGAACTGGGATTTTTATGATCCACAAAAAAGAAAGAGAAAGCTTACTCAAGTGTGGCCACAATATAAGCTTGTAGGTGGAGAGACATGGCCCCCAAAGGGAAGTGTTAACTATAATACCATCTTGCAATTAAATCTTTTCTGTAGGAGGGAAGAGAAGTACTCTGAAATCTCATATATTCAGGCCTTCTTTGCTTTAAGAAACAATCAGAAATTATGTCAGTGATGAAAAATTGAACCCTGGCTCTTGACAGCATTGACCCAAAGCAATACTAGAGAGTCAGAACCCCTTAAGAAGGTGACGGGGCCTACTGGCCCACCGAGAACACCAGGGCCATCTTGTCCTCCTTATCCAGGACCCCCAGGAGGACCAGTCCCACCTCGGCCCTAGGGGACCTGGGCCACCCAGACCCCCGGCTACCATCTGCGCTCTCCAGGCAGTGGCAGGGGGAGTGTCTGGACCCACCCGGGTCTAAGGATGGTTTTCCATACAAAACGTAAGACAAATTAAGATGGATTTACAAAAGTTCTCAGATGACCCTGACAGATACATAGATGTTTTTTAGGGACTGACACAAACCTTTAATTTATCATGGAAGGATGTAATGCTTCCTTCAGTCAGACACTCTCAGGATCAAAGAAGCGGTCAGTTCAACAGTTTGGGAATAAAAATTTCTTAGTAAATGTCAGCGGGGCCCCCATGATCAGCTTGAACTGTTCTTATCTGAGGACTTTAGAAATAGCCCCATTTGTTTAGTCAGGCCTTAACTCAGGATTTATGTCAATTGAACCACCTGCAGACCAAAGCATACAAAGGTCACTATATTCACTAGCTTACATGATTCTAGATCATAGAAAGGCCCTTCCTACTGTATATATATCAACAACCCTTTTAAAATAAACACTAGAATACAGTATATTCTTTTTTTTCATGTATTTTATTGATATTTTACAGATAGGAAGGGAAAAGAATAGAGTTAGAAACATCGATGAGAGAGAAACATCGATCAGCTGCCTCCTGCACACCCCCCACTGGGGATGTGCCCGAAACCAAGGTAAGTGCCCTTGACTGGAATTGAACCTGGGACCCTTGAGTCCACAGGCCGATGCTCTATCCACTGATCCAAACCAGTCAGGGCAGGATATTCTTAAATAGGCTGCATAGGTAAGCAAACAAGTGTCCCATTCTATACCTCCTAAAATTTAGGCCCAAACCTATGATATACTGCCTATACCTAGCATTATTGTTTGGCCTTTGTATACTCAATTGTCTAACTCAATGCATATCAAACTCAAAGGCTAACATGGGCCAAATAAACAAGGTTCAAGGGGGGGAACCAAGAAGGTGGCATAGGTAAACACTGGAGATTGCTGCCTCGCATAACCACTTCAAAAATACAACTAAAAGACAGAACGGACATCACCCAGAACCACAGGAAGGTTGGCTGAGTGGAAATTCTACAACTAGAAGGAAAGAGAAAAGCATACCGAGACTCAGAGGAGGTGCAGTGCAGAAGTAAAATACTAAGGTGCGGAGGTGCATGTGGAGCGGGCTGGTGGCTGAGGGCGCAGTTGTTGTTTTCAATCAGGAGGGAGTCTCAGGCTCTGAGCTCCAGTTCTGGGTGAGTCTCTAGGGACCCAGACTCATACAGGAGAAGCAGGACTGTCTGGCATCAGTTGGAACTCGAGGGCAGCTTTCTCTCAGAGGGGCTTTCAGCGATTACTGGGACATTGAGAAGCAAAGCCTCTGAGGGCAGGACTGAGAGAAGCCATAACTGCTAGCCCCGCCCTGTTGATCCCATGGGACCTGCCCTGCCCAAGCCCTGCAGGGAGGCTTTGGCTGGATAGCCACAGGCAAAGGCTAGATTAGCACCTCCCTAGAGATCCAGGAGCCAGGAAACCCAAAGGTCAGAGTGGGACCATCCAGTTTGAAGCTCCATGGAAACATAAAGGACACACTTGGGGGCAGACTCAGTGAGCACCAAAGCCCCATTGAAGCAAGTCTTGCCCCAGAGGGGTGTCTCCAGCACAGAAGTTCTCCCACTGCAGACACAGCTGATTCTGACAGCCAATTGGCCTGGAGGCCAATTCCTCCCAGTGATACCTACAATAATCAAGGCTTAACTACAACAAGAATGTGCACAAAGACCACAAGGGGGTGCACCAAGATTGTCCTCCTCAGGTAATTGGGGAGGCTGAACCACTGGGCCTTAGAGGACACTTATCACAGAAAACCACTGTATCAACACAGGGAAGCATAAAAAATGCGGAGACAAAGAAAAAGGACACAAATGACAGAAATGGAGGAAAGCAAACTACTGGATATAGAGTTCAAAACCACACTTTTAATGTCTCTCAATAATTTTCTAGAAACTGCCAATAAACTTAATGAAGTCTACAAGAAATCTAATGAGACCCTCGATGTTGTGGTAAAGAACCAACTAGAAATTAAGCATACACTGACTGAAATAAAGAATATTATACAGACTCCCAACAGCAGACTAGAGGATTGAAAGAATCAAGTCAACGATTTGAAATACGAAGAAGCAAAAAACACCCAACCAGAAAAGCAAAATGAAAAAAGAATCCAAAAATATGAAGATAGTGTAAGGAGCCTCTGGGACAGCTTCAAGCACACCAACATCCGAATTATAGGGGTGCCAGAAGATGAGAGAGAGCAAGATATTGAAAACCTATTTGAAGAAATAATGACAGAAAACTTACCCTACCTGGTGAAAGAAATAGACTTACAAGTCCAGGAAGCACAGAGAACCCCAAACAAAAGGAATCCAAAGAGGACCACACCAAGACACATCATAATTAAAATGCCAAGAGCAAAAGACAAAGAGAGAATCTTAAAAGCAGCAAGAGAAAGAAAGTCAGTTACATACAAGGGAGTACCCATACGACTGTCAGCTGATTTCTCAACAGAAACTTTGCAGGCCGGAAGGGCGTGGCAAGAAATATTCAAAGTGATGAATACCAAGAACCTACAACCAAGATTACTTTATCCAGCAAAGCTATCATTCAGAATTGAAGGTCAGATAAAGAGCTTCACAGATAAGGAAAAGCTAAAGGAGTTCATCACCACCAAACCAGTATTATATGAAATGCTGAAAGGTATCCTTTAAGAAGAGGAAGAAGAAGAAAAAGGTAAAGATACAAATTTTGAACAACAAATACACATCTATCAACAAGTGAATCTGAAAATCAAGTGAATAATCTCATGAACAGAATGAACTGGTGATTATAATAGAATCAGGGGCATAGAAAGGGAGTGGACTGACTATTCTTGGGGGGGAAAGGGGTGTGGGGTATGCGGGAAGAGACTGGACAAAAATCGTGCACCTATGGATGAGGACAGTGGGTGGGGAGTGAGGGAGGAGGGTGGGGTGGGAACTGGGTGGAGGGAGTTATGGGGGGGAAAAAGAGGAACAAATGTAATAATCTGAACAATAAAGATTTAATAAAAAAAACACGGTTCAAGTTTATGTGGGCTGCAAAAAACCAAAAGCTTCAATTTTTATAGAAAAGTAGGTTTATTTCGATAGAGACATACTGAATACAAAGAGCTAAAATAAATGAGTAATCGTTAACATAAAATAATAGAACATTTTAATAAAAATTACTATTTTTTCTTGAACATTAACTTACCAGACAATGAGTAACCGCACAAATTAATAAGCGTAACGCAAATAAACCTATTTTTCTTGTTCTCTGAAAGTGAAATATTTCCTGTTGCGCACACAAAACAAGTCAGTACAAGACTAATGATGTGGCAATTGGCTGCTGAAATATTCACTGCTGGTATTAGTGGAGAGGAATTGTGCGCCTGCTTGTAAGGCACGTAAGAGAAATGAATGCAAAGTGATTATAGTCATCAGTCCTTAGCGAACGTTGTAGTTCGTTATTAATAATTATGTATAACAGGATATTGTAAAAATTCAGTTACAAAATTTTTATTAAAACATTTCTTACATACCGTTATATTGGCTGGGCCGCAAAAATATCCCTTGTGTTGTGGGCTGCATGCAGCCCGCGGGCTGAGAGTTTGATACGCTTGGTCTAAGTCAATCCTCAGTTCGATTCCCAGTCGGGCCAGAAGCCCGGGTTTTGGGCTCGATCTCCAGGAGGGGGGTGTAGGAGGCAGCCGATTGTTTCTCTCTCAGAGATGTTTCTACCTCTCTATCCCTTTCCCTTTCTCCCTCTAAAATCAATTTAAAAATATATTTTTTTAAAAAAAGAACTGATTCAAGAGGATTTTCTAAAGAACAGGTGGGCAAAAATATGTATAATCTGGAGATGGAGAGCTGGCTAAATTATATATATCTATATATAGTACATTTTGTTTTTACAAACAGTTTAGAGTCTCTATGAAGGCAAGCTCAATATAAAATCCAAGATCTCTCCCTAAGGACAGAGAAAAGAGTGATCATGAAGGAGCCACCTTGAGTTTCTGAACAGAGATCCTGTAAGAGACTAACATTACCTCCTTCGTTCACCAGGGAAGGGATGGGGAAGAAGCAAACATTTATGTTTTCATTGTGCCCCAGGCTCTGTGCTGGGTGTACCCAGGGCTCACAACACCGAGTTAGGTTTCTCATTTTGCAGATGCAGAAACATAAAACAGGTTCAGTGATGTTATGAACTTGCCTCAGGGGGACATTGAAGATCTGAATTCAGATCTACTTGTAGATTCATCTGAATCACAGCAGGAGCAGTGGCCCTAACAACAGCAATAGCCACTGCTACCCTAGGATTTTTTCAAAGCCCACAACGATGATAATTTTAGTACTGACATTTTACACGTGAAGAAAACGGGATGCTAGAGAGGTTAAGGAAGCTAGCCCAAAGTCACATGTCGGTCTCATTCAAAAGTCCAAGCTCTTAGCCATTCCACCTTATGACCTCCTTCCTCCCCATACCCTCTCCCCAACCCCCAGATTTTGACCTTCTCCCCAGGGGGAGATTCCATCAGAATCTCTGAGGTGGGGAGAACAGCCATATACAGCTCCGGGTAACAACCACGGCTCCAGACTGGGGTAGTAGTTTGGGTTGACTGGTTTATAGGGTGGGGTGCATAGACTCCCAGGCCATCTGGATTGCAGCAAGGCTTTCAACAAAAATGCTCTTCAGAACCTGGATCAAGAAGGGTACTTGGGATAGGAAAATTGATACTGCTGATATACTAGATTGAATTTTTCCACCAAAAGATATTAAAGTTCTCACTCCTGGTACCTGTGAGTGTGACCTTACTTGGAAATAGGGCCTTTGCATATGTAATCTAGTTAGGATGAAGTCATGCTGGATGAGGGTGAGCCCTAAATCCAATGACTAGTGCCCTGATAAGAGGGAAATTGGAAACAAAAACACAAAGAAGACACACAGAGAAGAATGCCATGTAAAGATAAAGGCAGAGATGGAGTGATATAGCTACAATCCCAGGAATGACAAGGATTGCAGCAACCACCAAAAGTTAGGAAGAGGCAAGGAAGGAATCTCTGTAGAGTCTTTGGAGAAAGCATGGCCCTGCTGACACCTTGTTAGGAACTCTAGCTTCCAGAACTGGGAGAGAAGGAATTTCTGTTGTTTTAAGCCATTTAGTTTGTGGTAATGTGTTCTGATAGACCTAGGAAAGTAAACAATCTGGTTGCTCCATACCTGATTGGGCAACCTCAATTTACCATGTGGATTTCGGTAGTGGGATAGAGGGCCTTATCTTTGACCCTAATTTATTTTATTATCTTCTTGGATGAAAATAAAGAGAATGTCTGCCAATCAAATAGGTGGATTATGCAAAACCTGGAGAGAGTACTGAAAGCACGATCTGTATTTAAAAGCACCCCGGTGAACTGCTATAGTGGACCAAATTATATAAGTTGAAATTTAACAAGGACTATGTCCTTCATTTAGGTTCGAAGAACCAATTGCATGCATGCAGAATGAGTTAATGACTTAATGACAGCTCATATAATAAAAGATGTTGACTGTAGCTGAGTATGAGGCAATAATGCATTACAATCATTGACAAAGCTAGTGAGCCTTTAAGGTGCCCCACAGACAAGGAGAAATGATGTGACGGGCATCCCATGGGCCTCCAGGCGGTCAGGCCACACATCTGGAACTTCATTCAGTTCTGGGTACCACATGTCAATATTTTGACACTACTCTTCATCCAGGGAAAGAGAGCCAGGAAAGAACGGGGTGCAGAAACTGTCATGCAAGGGAAATTTGGGGATCCAAGCTTGTTTCCTCAGAGATGAGATGTGGAAATATGGGACATGTCTTTAAGTACAGAATGGCTCTCATGAAACAGAGGGAGTGGGTCAGAAGGTTCCTACCCAGTAGCTCCTGCACTGATGAGGGTAAGCAGCAGCGTCAGTCTTCAGGCAAGGGCACAGCTATTGCTTTTGCAGCATTTATCTTCACTTTTTCTAACAACAGCACCCACATTTCCTTGGTGAGGCCATTCTAATCCCACTTTGTCCATGGTTCCAGGGGTGGGCATGTGACTCAGTCTTAGCAGATCATATTGTTCTATCCCTTTGGCCATATCTATGCATCCAGGGATGGGCATGTGACCAGACCTGAACCATGAGTGTCTATCCCAAGCATTTTGTTGCAATGGCCAGGCAGAGACCCTTTCCTTCCATTAGGATCGAGAAACTGTAGGGTAGAAACCTGGAGCTGGAGGCCAGCTCGCCAAGGTGTGAGAGGAGCCTGCTTGAGTGTGAAGTCAAAACAAGACATGGAACCAAGAAATGGAGAGAGAAAGGTCTCTGCTGCTGCCATGGAAACACCTGGATCCAGCTATGCCTGAAGCTTGTTTGTGACGTGACACACTGCCATCTCCTTTTATGCTTTCCCCAGTTTTGAGTGGAGGCTTTATCCTTTGCAATCAAGTGTCCTAATAGATGCATCCACCTGCAAGTATAGCGAGCTGTCTGATGAAGGTGTCATATGGAAGGAATTATAACGGTTGCCATTTATTGAGTACCTTCTATATGTAGACATTGTGGTATATTTTTTTAAGTTTAATTTTTAATAGAGTTATACTTGTACATAGTTTATCAAGTTAAATCATTCTGTAAGACTTGCTAGGAAAAACAACCATCTCCTGCAATTCAGGTCTCATTTCCAACTCCCCAGAGGCAACCACTTTCAACTGTCATAGCTGATTCTTGATCTATTGACTTTTCACTGTGGAAGATCAGGAATTTTTTTTTTTTCTTTTTCTATCCCTACCACACAGGCTTAGCCAATCACGCTTCCCATCTCCCCTCCCTCACAATTTAGTTATGTTGTAATTTTGTTTAGATCAGTATTTTGACTTTGAAAATTCTATTCACAGCTCCTGGGCTTTACTACAATCACTTTTCCTCCACGACATGTTGTTTTTGCTAGAGTTAATAATTGTCTTATTTTTTTCATTTGCTTAGGATTCGGTATATCTGTTATTGATTGAACCTCAAACTCTCCCCAATTTCTGTGTAAATCTCTATTCAATACACTAAAAAAATTAGGTGTCCTATCAGCGCTCTGATCAGCTCCAGTCTGGAATGGTCCCATCCAGGCCTCCACCAGGGCTATTGTCCTGGGATCTCCCCTCACCATCAGCCAGAGTCTGTTTGCTCCTCACTTTATTGGCTCTTGGTTCCTGGATCCCTTTTCTTCTTTCTTTATTTCCATTCTTGTTTTGGCCGAGCACATCCTTGTGTAGCTTCCTGAGAAAATGGGTGCGTTATAGGTAAACTTTTCAGATCTTCACTGAAAATGTTTCACACTCACACTTAATTGCTATAGTTTGGACATCACTTTTTTAAAATATATTTTTATTGATTTCAGAGAGGAAAGAAGAGGGAGAGAGAGATAGAAACATCAATGATGAGAGAGAATTATTGATTGCCTGCCTCCTGCACATCCCACCCTGGAGATTGAGCCTGCAACCCGGGCATGTGCCCTTGACCGGAATCGAACCTGGGACCCTCAGTTCGCAGGCCAATGCTCTATCCATTGAGCAAAACTGGCTAGGGTATGGACATCATTTTTTAAAAATATATATTTTTTATTGATTCAGAGAGGAAGGAAGAGGGAGAGAGAGATAGAAATATCAATGATGAGAGAGAATCATTGATTGGCTGCCTCTTATGCATCCCCTACTGGAGATCAAGCCCACAACCCTGGTATGTGCCCTGACCAGGAACTGAACCATGAGCTCCTGGTTCATATGTCAGTGCTCAACCACTGAGCTACACTGGCCCAGCTGGACCTAATTTTCCCTCAGAATTTTGAAGGTCTTGTTCCATTGTGTTTTAATTTCCAGTGTTAATGTTGAGAAGGCTGTTGTCATTCTAATTCTGGGTCTATTGAATGAAACCTTTCTTTTGGTTTTGCTTTATTTTTGCTTTTTCAAAACTTGTAGGATTTTTTCACTTCCCTATTGAGCTGCCCCAGCCGTTCTCATGATGAATAAAGTTAATCCCCAAGGAGCGCTAAGAGCAAGGGAGAAGATGTGTATTGGTTATCTATTGCTGTATAACAAATTACCCCCCAAATTAGAGGCGTAAACAACAGACATTTGTTATCTCAGTTTCCATGAGTCAAAAATCTGGGCTCAGCTTAGCCAGCTGCCTCTTACTCAGAGTCTCCTACAACAGAACCAGTCAAGGACAACTGGGCTGCAGTTACCTCAGAGGCTTGACTAGGGGAGGATCTGCTCCCAGCTCACTCATGTAGCAGTTGACCCACCTTAAGTCCTTACTGACTATTGGCTAGGGCAGTGATGGCGAACCTTTTGAGCTCGGCGTGTCAGCATTTTGAAAAACCCTAACTTAACTCTGGTGCCGTGTCACATATAGAAATTTTTTGATATTTGCAACCATAGTAAAACAAAGACTTATATTTTTGATATTTATTTTATATATTTAAATGCCATTTAACAAAGAAAAATCAACCAAAAATAATGAGTTCGCGTGTCACCTCTGACACGCGTGTCACAGGTTCGCCATCACTGGGCTAGAGACATCTGTTCCTGGGCCTCTCCACAGAACTACTCCAAAATAGCAGTTTGCTTCCACCAGAGTAAGGGCTTGGATTGATAGAGAGAGAGAGAGAGAGAGAGAGAGAGAGAGAGAGTCCAAATTCAGAAGCCACCATCTTTTTGTAATCAATCCCATCTGGCTACCATGGCTCAGTGGTTGAGCATTGACCTATGAACCAAGAGGTCATGGTTTGATTCCCAATCAGGGCACATGCCCAGGTTGCAGTGGGGGCATGCAGGAGGCACCTGATCGATGATTCTCTCATCACTGTTTCCATTGGATGGATGTTTCCATTTCTCTTTCCCTCTGCCTTCCTCTCTGAAATCAATTTTAAAAACCATATATATATATATATATATATATATATATATATATATATATGACATCTCTTAACTTTTGTTGTATTATTGTCATCCGAAGGGAGTCAATTAGCCCAGGCCACAAGGGGAGGGCAACAAAGAGGAGAAATACCAAAATACCAAGAAGCAGGGATCATTGTGAGCCATCTTCTTGGAGGCTGCCAACCACAAGAGGCAAATGGGTAATTAGGCCACATGTGGCAAGTGCTGAGGGGCCTGTCGCAGAAGCTGGGAAAAGAAATGCCAGTCTCTGCCTGAGAAGATCAGGGAGGGTTTCCCCGTAGATGCAGCTTTGCGTTGAGACTTGAATGAGTAGGAGATAGCGCATGTGGACCAGGGGTATAAGAGCATCCCAGGCAGGAAGAGAAAAAAAGTGCTGAAGCCAGAGATGTGAAAGGCTTGGTGGTTTCTGGGAGCAACACAGCAAAGCACGGAGCAGAAGGTGATATTCGAGGATGGACGGGGCAAGACCGGCTCCAAACGACCTGTCTGCTCTGCTCTCCCAAGGAGGTGGTGCTTTATCCTGGGGGCTCTGAAGTGCCATGACCAGCTCGCAGGGGAGTGAGATGACTGGGTTTGTGTGTTTATACACTCTCTAGTTGCTGGCTAAGTGGAGGAGGACTGGAGGCAGGGGACCGGTGAGGAGGCTGTGTGTCCAGGTGAACCTGGGGTGAGGTAGATGTGACCAATGGAACGTCTACAGTGTCAGTAAAAAGGGGTACAGCCAGTCTGTGAGCCAGATAAATGGAGGGAAGGGAGGGAGAAGGAAATGGATGCGAGTGGAAGGAGATGCCACACAGCCCAGAGCAAATGGGCTCCATGGATGCCTGTTGGCTGGCTGGCAACGGTGATCAAGTAGGGTCTTGCCCCTGAGTTATGGGAAAGTGGGCAGGGTTGGGCAGTAATCCTGGGGACTTAGGAAGAAAGGTCAGGGTAGAGATGTCAGCTGCCACTTTGGGTCCCTGGTTTGACCACAGGAGATCCATTTCTAAGTCCTGTTCATTGGTCTTCCTCCACACCTTTTGGATGTCTTCCCATCTGTGGTTTGCAGCCAAGCCTCAGCTCCAGACCCAGGGCTTAGAACTCTCCAGGGGCTTCTCGAACCCTCCCTCAGATCCACCCAGCAGCCTCCAGAGCGAGGCCCCCATTTGGTTATCTGAAGTTCATGGAAGACTTTAAGGCCTTGAACTAACTGCCTGTCGCCGATCTACCAGCCTCATCATGTGACTGTGGGCAAATGAGTGACTTTTCAGTCTTCTGTCTATAAAATGAGGAGGTTGGGACCAGCTGCTCTGCATTGTCACTGCCAGCGCTGGCTTGCTGGGATTCCATCTCCCACCCACCTTGCTGGATTCTGTGGACTCCAGGCTGTTTTTGCAACATGCATTCCAGACACCCTGATGGCTGTCCGCATTCCCTCCTTCCCTCTGCTCGGGCCTGCCCCAGACTGCTGTAGAGGCAACAGTGAGCTCAGCACCTTATCTTAATCCTGAAAACCCTTTGTGAGGTTTGGTCTTATTCCCAAATAAGAAGAGCACTTAGGTCCTTAAACACGGGGTGTCCTAACCTGGGATCTGCCCTGCATACCGTGAACCATCAGCCAGATAGTCTTCTGGAACTCAGAAGGTCCATTCCTATGCTCCAGGCAAGACCTTATTCGGCAGAGATCATCTCTAAAAGGTACAAAAGAAAACTGCACCTCCTCATGTAACACGTTCATAGTTGGCAGTTCCTCGAGGCGAGGTTCTTAGGTCTAGCCTAAGTCCCTCAGGAACCCTTGGAACGGAGCAGAGCTACCTTCTGGATAGAAGACTCAGAGACTGGGTCTTGCCGCACTCAGCTTTCCTCCTCCAGAGCGGGGGCCCAGGCCTCCACTTCCTGTCATGCTCTGACGAGGCTCAGCCCACTGCTGCCTGGGCCGCGGTTGACCTTAGCACCAGGAAGGTCTGCAGATGTCATGTAACTAACTGGTCTTGACCAGACATTCTGGTTCCACAAGTGCAGCCTGCATGTTAAAAATTGTTCTGAAAAACGCAGAGCAGTTGCCTAAACACACAGTCCTAGGGGAGGAGGCCAGGGGACAGAGGCCACAGCCAGCAGAGGTTGTGTTTTTCACAGAAACTTTAGGCCCAGTGCTCTGACCCCAGGGGAGACAGTGAACTCGGGCCAGTGGCACATGCCTACTCCCCAGAAATAGGTGTTATGACCCAGCACCCTCTGAGCTGTTTTCTGCTCTGCCTCCTGTGGCAAAACTGCTCTGGCCCCTCCTCCCTAACCCCATCCGGGCCCCCCTGGTGTACATCAGAGTCTTGCTCTGTGGTTTTGTTTGTTTGTTAATGTCTTGTTTCATGCCCATACTTTTAGTCACCTCTAACCTTCTTCTACCTCTTTTCTGACTCCTTCTCTTCTTTCTTTTTCTCTCCCCCCCCCCCCGCTCCCCACTTGCCTCCATTCCCCTCTACCCACTAAGTCAGCAATTTTTCAACCAGTGTGCCACAAGAAATTTTAAAACATGCAATACCTGACTATTTAGTCATGGGCACTGACCTCTTTTCCCTTAGATTGTCAAATAAAAATGACAACAGCCAACACAGCAGTAGCTGTCTGGTGTGAATGCCCTGTCTTGAACCATAAATATATAGGTTATTGGTCATGTCGCATATTGAGGTGGTATTTGATCAGTTAATTCTTATATACAAGTATAAGCACCTGATTTTTTTTAAAAAGTCACTTCAGGCCCAGCTGGTGTGGCTCAGTGGTTGAATATCGACCTATGAACCAGGAGTCACAAGGTCATAGTTCGATTCCTGATCAGGGCACATGCCTGGGTTGTGGGCTCATTCCTCAGAGTGGGGCATGCAGGAGGCAGCTGATCAATGATTCTCTCTCATTATTGATGTTTCTATGTCTCCCTTCCTCTCTTAAATCAATACAAATATATATATATATTTTTTAAATATATTTTATTGATTTTTTACAGAGAGGAAGGGAGAGGGATAGAGAGTTAGAAACATCGATGAGAGAGAAACATCGATCAGCTGCCTCCTGCACACTTCCTACTGGGTATGTGCCCGCAACCCAGGTACATGCCCTTGACCGGAATCAAACCTGGGACCCTTGAGTCCGCAGGCCAACGCTCTATCCACTGAGCCAAACTTCCTCTCTGTAAAAAACCAATAAAATATTTTTAAAAAGGAGCAGAAAAAAAATCTAATACTTCCAAAACATTGATGATTTTCATATGTATAAAATGAAAAAATATATATATATATACATACTGAGTGGCCAGATTATTATGACCACCTGACGTTTGTAGGCAAATTAGCCGTATACTGCATCGTATGGGATATGGAAGCCGAAGGCCTGTTCGAACACCTTTGCTGTCTACAGTTACCAAGATAAGACGTCTCCAACTCTCACAGGAACACAAGGATTGGACAGTTGAGCATTGGAAAAAAGTCATGTGGTCCGATGAATCACGCTTCCAGTTGCATCATGCAGATGGCAGAGTGAGAATTTGGCAGAAACAGCATGAAAGCATGCACCCCACACGCATGAGTACAACCCTTCAAGCTGGTGGGGGCACTGTTATGGTTTGGGGCATGTTTTCCTGGCATGATTGAGGCCTTTTAACTTGTGTGGAACAACGTCTGAATAGCACAACATACCTAAGTATCATTGCTGATCAAGTTCATCCTATCATGTTGATGGCGTATCCCAATGGAGATGGCTTCTTCCAACAAGACAATGCACCATGCCACGGTGCTCGTATTGTGCAGGAGTGGTTTCAAGAACATGAGGGAGACTTTACCTTGCTTAGGTGGCCCCCACAATCACCAGATCTCAATCCAGTTGAGCATTTGTGGGACGAAGTTAAAAGAGCCATCAGGCAGCTGCTTCTACAACCATCAGATCTCACAGAACTGGACAGTGCTATTCATCAGGCATGGTGTCAGATTCCTCGCATCACCTTTCAACATCTCGTGGAGTCAATGCCAAGAAGACTCGCCGCAGTATTGAAGGCAAAAGGTGGCCCAATGAAGTACTGATGGGGTGGTCATAATAATCTGGCCACTCAGTGTATATGAAGAACCAACAGAATGAGAGAGGGAATGGATGTGGAGAGATATTTAGGTAACATGGCCTAATGCATCTATTTTTTTTTGAAGAGGTGATATTTGAATGGAGAGAGCATTTCATGATGTTTCTCCATTGATGTGTCTTCCTCCCTTTGTTAGATGGGGATGTTTTTTATTGTGTGTATCCCAGAGGTAGCACAGTGCCTGGCACATAGAGTTCAGTAGACGGGTATGGTATGAATGAATGAGTGAATGAATGAATGAGAGACTAAGTGGAGGTGATGGCCCACCACCCTCTGCACTGCTCTGAGCCCAGACCCAGGAAAGTGGGCTCCTCCCTTGGATGCCTCATCTCGTCACCTAAGAATGAATAGAAGAGCAGAGGTGTTGGGGAGCTCGCTCTACTGTACAGCAAGCCTCATGGCAGAGCTGCCCTGAGAATCAGGACAGCAGCGCAGCACAGAGGTGGACAGCAGACGCTTGAATTTGGCTCTGGTGTTTATCCACTCTGTGACCTTGAGCAAGTTACCCAACTCTATGAGTCAGTTTTAAATCTAGGAAATGGAGATAATAGCACCTACCTCACTGAGTTGTGAGGATTAAATGGATATAAAGTATGTAAGAGCTTGGCAGGGAGGCGGGTTCAGCAAAGGGGAGCAGCCAGCGTTGCGGTGCCCCAGGTGCCAGGAACTGCTGGTGGCTGAGTGACATGGAGTTGAACTGCTGGCTCCCTTCAGGACTCTCCCAGGGTGTGGGGCAGCCAGGGCTGGGCAGGAGGCTGCGGGCCTGGGCAATACTTCAAGAGAGGAGCCAGCATGTGGGCATACTTTCCACATTATTCCAAATGTTTGCCCACATCTTGACTTCTCTTTAAAAATAATTATTGTAAAAAACAATATGAAGACATTAAAGGAAATTTTACAGAAAAAAATTAATTACCTATGATCTCAGCATTCTAGCCCAATGATGTTATTTTTTTCCTGTCTAGTTTTTCCAAAAACTTATATATTTTTATATCACTGCAGTTACAGTGATCTATTGTATATTTTGCATGTCATTAAATATTTTTATCATAAGTGTTCCTTCATAATCCTGCAGTCTTCAGACAGAACTTATTTATTTATTTTATTTATTTATTTTTAAATTTCTTTATTGATTAAGTTATTACATATGTGTCCTTATCCCCACCAGACATAGAATTTTTAATGACAGCCTGATCTCCCAAGTTGATGAACCAACCATCATTTATTTACTCATTTTCTTATTGCTGGATAAAAGTTTTCTTCTTTTTGCTGTTAAAAATAAGCATATATTTGTTTATAGCTTTTTAATTCTTTATGGCTACATTGCTCCTCAGTAAAACAATTTACACTTTATGTGAGTGTGTGAACTCATTCTCACCAACTCTGCAAAGAGCTGTAGTGTTGTCAATGTGGCTGAACCTTGTTAACTTCATCTGATACATCATGGTGTTTATTTACTATTTAAATTCCTGGTGAATCATTGAGTTTCTGTTCTTTGCTCATTATCACTCCTGATTAGGCTTTGTTGTTATTGTTGTTTTTAATCCTCACCTTCGGGTATTTTTCCATTGACTTTTAGAGAAAGTGGAAGGGAGAGAGAGAGTCAGAGAGAGAAACATCGATGTGAGAGAGACACATCGATTGGTTGCCTTCGCACATTTGGATCGAACCTGCAACTGAAGTACATACCCTTGACTGAAACTGAACCTGGGACCCTACAGTCCCCAGGACGATACTCTTTCCACTGAGCCAAACCTGCTGGGACTTGATTAGGTATTTATAAACCTAATCTTTTGTCTTATTTACTGCAAGATTTTTTTCTCCAGTCTGTCATGTTTCCTGTGGGGCTTTTTTTCTTTAGAATTATACTTTTTAGAAATTATAAAAGTAATATATATTCATGCTAGAAAAAAATTGAAAAATAAAATCTTAAAATATATGTCATCACTTGAATTAACCATACTGTTTCAAAACCAAGTGTAAAAATATTTTTTGAGTCTACTGGAAAGTGAGAATATGGACTGGTATTAGCTGATCGTAAGGGATTATTGTTAATTTTAGGAGTGTATAATAGCAGGGTAAGTATGTAATTTTAAAAATAAGCTTAGCAATTAAGACTGATGAGGGAAGGTTTCAGATTTGCTTTTAAAAACCCCGACACAAAAACAAACAAAAGGTTGGGGGAAATGATGTAAAACCAAATTGGGGGAAAAAGGTTACTATCTCTTGAAACAGAGTAATGTATATATATTATTCACTTAATTATTCTCTCTAATGTTTTGAAATCTGTGATGAAAAGGTTAAAGCATTATCTTTGCAGGAGATCGTCCAGGCTCTCCTACCTAAAATTCCAACACCGACTCTTTAACTCTCATTTTGTATTTCTCATCCCCAGATTTTTGTTGTTTTTTTCTCTCCTTAGCACCTAATTGCTATCTGCCATATAAACCATGCTCTTATCTCATCTGGTTAATTTGGCTTATTATCCCTCTCCGGTTGGAACGCAAGTCCATCAGGATTTCTGTCTGGTTCACTGCTCTCACCATCAGCAGTGCCTGACTACTCCAATCATCGACAAATGAAAAACAGTCGTTGTTCACATTTTAAAATTACAGGCGTTCATTTTCATTTTACATTCAACAGAAGAAGAAAAAAATACTGTAGTAGAATAAAGAACTGGCTGAACATCAGGTCATGATTCCTAGCACTTAAAACAGGTATATGTGGCCCTGCCTGGCATTGCTCAGTGGTTAGAGCATCAACCTGTGCACCAAGAGGGTCAAGGGTTCCATTCCTGGTCAAAGGTACTTACCTGGTTGCAGGGCTGATCCCCAGACCCAGTCAGGGCACTCGTGGGAGGCAATCAATCACTGTGTCTCTGTAACATATATGTTTCTCTCTCTGTCTCTGTCTCTCTGTCTTTCTCTCCTCCTCCCTCCCACTCTCTCTAGAATCAACAGAAAATATATCCTCACTCCTTCAGTGAGGATTTTTTTTAAAAAAGTATATATATACACTGAGTGGCCAGATTATTATGACCACCCTATTAGTACAATGAAGTGAATTAGTTATGCAAATAATCCTATCTAATAATAGACAAACATGGTAATTAACCATACCTCCAACACACTTCCCATTGGCTAATCAGGGCTATATGCAAATTAACTGCCAACCAAGATGGCGGCTGGCAGCCAGGCAGCTGAAGCAAACAGGAGGCTTGCTTGCTCCAGTGATGGAGGAAGCCAAGGTTCCCCGCCTGCCACTGCTGGGCTCTGAGCTTGCACTCTAAGAAACAATGTTGCAATTATAGAAGCTAAACAAACCCCATGCTTTCAGCCAGCCGGCTGAGCTGGAGTTGCAACAGTGTTTCAATTATAGAAGCCAAACAAACCAGATACCTGCTTTCAGCAGCCAAGGTCTCAGAGCTGGAGCTGAGCCTCAGAGCTAAAGCCCGCTCTCAGTTCCAGTGACAGCCATAGAAGGTAAATAAATCCCAGAATAAAAAAAAGAAAAAGAGCCGAAACCGGTTTGGCTCAGTGGATAGAGCGTCGGCCTGTGGACTGAAAGGTCCTAGGTTCGATTCCGGTCAAGGGCATGTACCTGGGTTGCGGGCACATTCCCAGTAGGAGATGTGCAGGAGGTGGCTGATCGATGTTTCTCTCCCATCGATGTTTCTGACTCTCTATCTCTCTCCCTTCCTCTTTGTAAAAAATCAATAAAATATATTTAAAAAAAAAAAAAGAAAAAGAAAAAAAGGAGAGGTTGGGAGCTTCAGTCACCCGCCAGCCTGAAAACGGCCCTCAGCCTCTCACCCAGACTGGCCAGGCACCCCAGTGGGGACCCCCACCCTGAAAGGGCTGTGACCAGCTGCATACAGCCATCATCCCCTCATCCAGGCTGGCCAGGCAACCCAGTGGGGACCTCCACCCTGAAAGGGGAGTGACCAGCTGCAAAGAGCCATTATCCCCTCATTCAGGCTGGCCAGGCACCCAAGCGGGACCCCCACCCTGATCCAGGACACCCATCAGGGCAAACCAGCTGGCCCCCACCCGTGCACCAGGCCTCTATCCTATATAGTAAAAGGGTAATATGCCTCCCAGCACCGGGATCAGCAGAGCAGGGAGGCCTCCCAGCACCGGGATCAGTGGATCAGCAAGGCCTCCCAGGACCAGGATGAGCTGAGCAGCGAAGCCTCACTGACCCTGTGTCAAGCGGACCCACGAGGCCTCCCAGCACTGGGATCAGTGGAGCCGCGAGGCCTCCTGGCCCCTGGAGCAGCATGGCAGGGGGCAGCGCCCAAACCCCCTGATTGGCCCTGCTCTGTGCCTGATAGGGGGGAGCTCCCCAACCCCCTGATCGGCCCTGCTCTGTGTGTGACGGGGTAGAGCCGCAACCTCCCCATCGGCCCTGCCCTGAGTGTGACAGGGGGGAGTGTCCCAACCCCCTGATTGGCCCTGCTGTGTGTGACAGGGGGGGGTGCCCCAACTCCCCTATCAGCCTTACTCTGTGCACAACAGGGGGGAGTTCCCCAACCCCGCTGATGGGCCCTGCTCTGTGCGTGAGAGGGGGTGGTGCTGCAACCTTCCCATCGACCCTGCCTTGAGTGTGACAGGGGGCGGCGCCCCAACCCCCCAATCAGCCCTACCCTGAGCGTGACTGAGGGTGGCATCACAACCTCCCGATCTGCCCTGCTCTGTACATGACAGGGGGCGGCGCCCCAACTCCGCAATCGGCCCTGCTCTGAGCCCGACCAGGGGCTGCACCTAGGGATTGGGCCTGCCCTCTGCCACCCGGGAGCAGGCCTAAGCCAGCAGGTCGTTATCTCCCGAGGGGTCCCAGACTGCAAGAGGGCACAGGCCGGGCTGAGGGACCCCCCCGCTCCCCCCTCCAGCCAGTGCACAAATTTTTGTGCACCGGGCCTCTAGTATAATCATAAAACCTTGAGAGTATTTGCTTAGGAAGTTTTCAATATTCAGTATTTTTGGAAGTGTCAATGAAGTACTGTTGGGGTGGTCATAATAATCTGGCCACTCAGGAGGGTCAAGGGTTAATGAGAAGGTAAGTGCAAAAATGCATACAAGAATGTTCATCATAGCATTGTTAATAATGATAAAAAGCTGTAAAAGCCTGACCAACAGTAAGGGAAAGATTAAATGATGATTGAGTTGTATGATGGAATAGTATGTAGTACTTCTTAAAATGCATGTGTAGACCTACACATTTATAGACTTAGAAAGGTACTCAAGGATGGCTGGTGTGGCTCAGCGGTTGAGCGTCAACCCATAAACCAAGAGGTCTCTGGTTCAATTCCGGTCGGGGCACATGCCCAGGTTTTGGACTCGATCCCCACTGGGGGGCATGCAGGAAGCAGCTGGTGTCTCTCTCTCTCTCTCTCTCTCTCTCTCTCTCTCTCTCTCTCTCTTTCTCCCTTCCTCTCTGAAATCAATAAAAACATTTTTTTTAAATATACTTTTATTGATTTCAGAGAGGAAGAGAGAAATAGAAACATCAATAATGAGAGGGAATCATTGATTGACTGCCTCCTGTCTCCTGCACGCTCCCGACTTGGGATCGAGCCCACAACCCAGGCATATGCCCTTGATCAGAATCAAACCTGGGACCCTTCAGTCCAAGGCTGACGCTCTATCCACTGAGCCAAACCAGCTAGGGCTAAAAACATTGTTTTAAATAAAAAGGATACTCAAGATGAAGATTTCATGACAAAATAAAAACAAAACAAAAAATATGTTCCCAGCTAGTACGTTTAATATTATTTCACTTTGACAATTTCCTATGTATGAGTCAAAAACATACTGGCCGTCTCTGGTTGGCGGGCCTACAGGTGATTTTTGTGCTTTTATATTTTTAATAGATTTTTATTGATTTCAGAGAGGAAGGGAGAGGGAGCGAGAGGTGGAAACATCAATGATGAGAGAGAACCATTGATTGGCTGCCTCCTGCATCCCCCCCCCCCGCCCCTCCCGCCTCCCCGCCCTAGGGATTGAGCCCACAACCTGGGTTTGTGCCCTGACCAGGAATCGAACCAGCGACCTCTTAGTTCATAGCTCGACACTCAAACTCTGAGCCACACCAGACGGGCAATTTTTGTCCTTTTTTGCCTCCTCCCCGCCCCGCCCCCCCCCCCCATTAAAATGTCTGCAATAAATATAAATGACTTGGATGATGGAAAATGAAAAGAAAGTAAGGGTGAGGATCTCCTCTAGAGGTGGGAGCTAGGCAGTAGGACCCAACAGGTGTGAGCTGCATACAGGGAAGCGTGCCTGCGGTTCCAGGGAGCAGTATTCCCAGGGAGCAACCTCAGCCGCCTCCGTCCTCAGAGGAAACGAAATCCTCCGGAACAAGAAGGTATTGAAACCCAATCAACTAACTCTAATCAGCTTAGTGTTCATTCAGTACTCTCAAAACTTGGCCTGCCAGGTGCAGGGATAATGGGATTAGAATGCAAAATTGATTTCAGGATCACAGGGTACGTTCTAGGGGTGGCAATATGGGGTGGCGTTCAATCGCCTCACCCCAGGCCTCCAAGCAAGTGCCAGCCCTTCTAGGTGCGGGGGTGTCTGACCCTCACAGGGACCGAGGGATGACAGAGATTCCTCTTCGGTTACTCCTCTCCTCCATCAGGGAGTCCTTCCTTACACCCAATGACGTTTTCTGCCACCATCATTATAAACATAATGTTTTCATTGTTTTCTTCTGATTATAGTTGAGAGATATATATTTAAAAAAGGATGTACTTGGGCCCTAGCCAGCTTGGCTCAGTGGGTGGACCAAGGGGTCCCAGGTTCGATTCAGGTCCATGGCACCGCAGGGACCTGGTTGCAGGCTCCTCCCCAGCCACACAGCCTCTTCTCCAGCCACCCATTTCCCTCTGGTTTTCCATCACAGTATACAGATCTTTACTTTTTAACTGCCTCCCTCATGAGCGTTCCGTGGAAAGTCTTTTTACAAGTTGCTCCTTTGGTCAAAAACTCACAATGGTTTTCTATTTCACTCAAAATTAAATTCAAATCCTTATCATGGCCATCTCCTCCCACTCCCAGTGCCTCGTCCTACATTCAAGTGCATGGAACTCTATTCTGCCAACGACCTTCCTGGGCTTGGAAGGACTCATCACCAAAACCTACAGAAAGGCATGGCTCCGTATGATTCCCAGTCAGGGTGCAGGCCCAGGTTATGGGCTCGATCCCCTGTGTGGGGTGTGCAGGAGGCAGCTGATCAATGATCCTCTCTCATCATTGATATCTCTATCTCTCTCTCCCTTCCTCTCTGAAATCAATAAAAATATACTTTTTGCCCTGACCAGTTTGGCTCAGTGGATAGAGCGTCAGCCTGCGGACTCAAGGGTCCCGGGTTCGATTCTGGTCAAGGGCATGTACCTTGGTTGCGGGCACATCCCCAGTAGGGGGTGTGCGGGAGGCAGCTGATCGATGTTTCTCTCTCATTGATGTTTCTGACTCTCTATCCCTCTCCCTTCCTCTCTGTAAAAAATCAATAAAATATATTTAAAAATATATATATACTTTTAAAAACACGCCCACAAATAAACCTCCAGAAAGGAACACAGCCAGCTGCCACCCTAATTTCAATACCGTGAAACTCAAAGCAGAGAACCAGCTGAGCCACGCTGTGCGGCTGTACCAGACTTCCGGCCTACAGCACAAGGAGATACTACATCTGTGTGGTTCTAAGCGGCTACATTTGTGTTGATTTGTTCCAGCAACAATAGAAAGTGAATATTTTCTTTAAGTCTTGATTTCCTCAGCTGTATAATGGAGTTAATGATTATGGCACCAGTCTGGCTGATTTGCTGCAGAGACTAAATGAAATAAGCAGGGCGGTGCTGCTCGAACTGGAGAGTTCGCTACAACCTAAGGCTGTGAGTTGTTCTATAATTGAGTCTTCTGCCCATTAGGACTTACAGCTTATCTCTCAGCTTGGAAAGAGAGGAAATTTCAGCCAATTACTTGGTACAAACCAGGAATCCAGGTACCTTCGAGAAGAATGGGGAAGGACCCCGGTTCCTGGAGGCTAGTTTCAAGCGTGGCCCCTTCCTCCAGACTGTGGCCAAAGCTGCAGGGAAGGGAAGGGCTCCCTCCTGGCTGTCCTTCAATCTCAGTTCTCTCTCTCCCTCTCTCTCTCTCTCTCTCTCTCTCTCTCTCTCTCTCTCTATCTCTATCTCTATCTCTATCTCTATCTCTATCTCTCTCTGTCCTGAAAAGCCACGCTGCAAAGCCACACCCAAGGTGAATCCAGGTGAGGCAGGTAAGGTGAAGAGACAACACTTTTATGATGAACACGCCTCACACCCTTCCCTTCTCTTCCTGCTTCGCTTCAGCTCTGCTGTGTGTGATAAGGAGGCAAAGACAAGAGACTCCAGAGAAACGTGAGCCCCTCCGTGCCTCCTGGGGGACCATGGTTCTGGCCTCCAGCTGCTGCTGTCTCTGCAGTTAGGAGTCTCCTCGCATCCCCCAGGCACCTGAGAGAACTATCCACCCCCGGAAGTCCCCCCTCGGCACCCTCTCTCTCTCTGCCTGCCCTGTCCGGGTAGAGACTGGGTAGGGAAGGGGCGACCCCTGAGCTGCTTGAGCCTGGAGGGGACAGTCCCCAAGCTGAGTGCACAGAGCAGGCATGTGAGAGACTCTGTGGTCAAGCTTCCTGTCAAGGAGAGAGCAGCCCCAAGAGTGAGAACCCCGTCCTTCCAAGGAGGCCAGGAGGGCGGGGAGTCCTCCCAGCTGCTGTGGGAGGCCGAGGCCACAGTGACTGACAGGGAACGCGGTCAGGGACCCCTTGCCTATTCCCACTACCTCTGATGGGTAGTTCCTTCCCTCTGAGAGGCACCTCAAAGACCCTCTTCCCCAATGAAGAGATCAGCCAAGTTAGAAGGGCCCTTTGAGGACATCTAGCCCAAACCCCTTGTCAGACATTTGGGAAACGGAGGCTGGTGAGAGCGATCCTTCCATCATGCAGGCAGTTGCTGTGATGTCCATGATGAGGTCTCAGGCCTTATCCCTCCTTAAAATCCAAACACTATGCCTCCCATAAGCTGAACCAAGAAGTGAGCTCCCTAGCCCTAACCGGTTTGGCTCAGTGGATAGAGCGTCAGCCTGCAGACTGAATGGTCCCAGGTTCGATTCCAGCCAAGGGCATGTACCTTGGTTGTGGGCACATCCCCGGTAGGGAGTGTGCAGGAGGCAGCTGGTCGATGTTTCTCTCTCATCGATGTTTCTAACTCTCTATCCCTCTCCCTTCCTCTCTGTAAAAAAATCAATAAAATATATATTTTTTTAAAAAAAGAAGTGAGCTCCCATCCCAAACGCTCCTCTCCCCGACCCCCTGCTGACGCTTGCAGCTTTTAGATTCTAGAGAGGGGCCAGGCCATCCTGTTACTCTCAGCCAGAGGGGCTTATCGCAGAACACTTAACTGCATTCTCCCGAGGTTACATAAAGCCAGCCACACTTCCAGGTATTCACTCACTTATTTATTATTCATACCACACCCACTTCCAAACCATATTTGAGGTGACTCACAATAAAAGCCACACATACAACGGAACTATTCAAATGTTAATCAATGTCTAGACAGTGGAAGCCTTTCAAGATTTTCAGACTGTGAGGGTAATTTTGGTTTTTTTGAGGACAAAAGAGGTCTTTGACTCCGGGTTCTTGAGAGGGTCAGGTCTTGAGTGTGGACATTTATAGGTGCCTGGTCAGGCTGAGTCGTTAAAATTGGAACATCTGATAGGGTGCGGGGACCAGGGGTAGGAAGGGACAGCTACCAGCAGTCCAAGAGCACGTAGATGAGTCAAAGGCCCACTTTCTCCTTCTCCCTTTCTTCCTTCTTGGAGGCTGAGGTGTGATGATGTGATGCTTGGAGCTATATAGCCCTTACCTCATGGCCATGAGGCCAGACAGACCCCATGTGCTCAGGATGACAGAAGGGAAGGGGCCTGTGTTCTTGGTGACAGAGTTGAGCTGCTGAACCAACCCTGAAGAGTCCACCATCAGTTGTCGGCGAGAATGAAATGTTTCTATTATTGAAGCCACTATAGACAGGTGTTCTGTTACTTGTCGATGAGAGCACCCAAACTGTTAAAATGAAAGCTCGTTCTGATCAGCATGGGATTCAGTGGAGCAGGAAGGATGGATGCTTTGTCTTATCCAGGTGGATCTTAAACGTTTCTCAGAAAACACCCCTGAGGAGGGTCTTGAAGGATGAGTAGGAGTTTGCCAGGCTGTCAGGGGGAGGAAGGGCATGCCAGGCCATAGGATAGCACATGAAAAGGCACAGAGGCAAGAAGGAGGTGACGGGTGAAAGGGGCCGCTCACGGAGACCTGAGAGGTGGGGAGGTATCTGGAGGAACATAGGCAGAACACTGGGGGCCTGGAGCGAGGATAGGAAGAGTGGCCTTGGCTGAGGGGCCACAGGGAGCTGGTGAGGGAATGTAACCCAGAAGTGGGAGTTGGCAGAAGTCAAGCAGCTTACAAAATACCCAGGTGATTGGGCTCCGAAGAGGAAGGACGTATGAGTGTTGGGGACAAGTCAAAGGGACCCAGAGCCCTGAGAGGGAGCCAGGATCAGTATTAAGATTTTTCACCAAAGAATTTCTCACCTTTGTTTCAGGCCTTCTCTAGGGACCCCTCTCTCCCCATTTTGGGTGGAGGGGGGGGGGTGGTGGAGGGAAGGGGCGGGGAACCCATCACCCTGATGATGAGAACAGTCAATTGTACAGAAAATCAGCAGCTAAAGGGAAAACCCTGACAAAGATCAGGAACCCTCAAAAAGAACAGGCCTCACGCGAGCACTTCAGAGAACCTGGCCAGTCCCTTCATGGCACAAACAAAGAAACTTAAGCCTGAGGAGGGATGTGAGCTGACCAGGTCACACAGCTACCTGGGGCAGAGCAGGATGGGACCCAGTTATCTGGCTCCTTGGACTAGCACTCAGCGCCCGCACCCCTCAGCTCCTCTCATAACTACAAATGGCCATGGATCAGCCCTGGCCCGTGTTTCTCAGTGGTTAGAGCGTTGGCACTTGAACTGAAGGGTTGCTGATCAAGGGCACCGCCCTGGTCTGGGCACATGTGGGAGGCAACCAATTAATATCTCCCTCTCTCTCTCCCTCTCTCTCTCTCTCTCTCCCTCTCTTTCTCTCCACCTCCCTTCCCTCTACTCTCTCTAAAAAAAAAAAAAAAAAAAAAATCAATAGAAAAAATATCGTGCAGTGAAGATTAAAAAAAAATTTTTTTTAAATGGCCATGGATCAAACAGAAAACAAAGGAGAATCCGCCCCCCCCCCCCCAACTCCCCACCCAACAGGATGACACAGCCCTGCCTCCCCCCAAACAAAGAGAAGACAAATCAACAATGTTTGAAGCATAGGCCCTGTCCCCCACGGTGAGGAAGTTAAAGATAAAATTCCTTAAGCCCATACTGATTACTTTCAATACCCTTTCAGAATTCCTAAGAAACTAAACTTTTATTTTTAAAAAATACAAACAAACTTTGAAGTTGTTTGAAGATAAAAGATACTTCATGAGCCAAGGTTGGAGAGGGGCATACTTACAGGTATTTTGAAACAAACTTTGGAGAGCTCATCACAATTTGAAAGGATTCTGCTAATACACCACAGACGTATTTGTCATCATTTAGCTGAGACAATACACACCAGCTCGGCCTCTGTCGAGACCACTCGCCTAATGTGCAGAACTCCTGTGGGTCCAAATTCCAGCTCATCACCTACCAGCTGTAGGCAAGTCACCTAACCTCTCTGTGCTTCAGTTTCTTCATCTGCAAACAGGCAAAATAATGACCGTCACCAACTCGTAGGGCTATTGTGAAGAGTAAATTAGTTAGTGGGAGGGCTATACCAGTGGTTACTCGTTGTTGGAGTTAGCTGTCATGGTTACTTCGGTAACTCGCCGTGGGGAGACATATTCCAGCCGTATCCAGCCTGACTGGGTCTCCTCGGTCACTGGCCACTTACCTTGCTATTAAGTGAGGTCCCTGGACCAGCAGTAACCGTCCCCTGGGGGCTGGTTAGGAAGGCCCCACCCCAAACCTACCGAGAAGAATCTTCATTTCAACAAGATCCCCAGGGGATTCTGGTGAGCATTGAAGTCTGAGGAGCTTTGGGACAGGCCACTGAAACAGGTACTTGAAGGTGTGTCTAAGTGGAGGGGTTTTGGCCCCTTTGCAGCCAGCCCCTCACCGGCCCTCCTGGTCCTGAGACCAGGGCATCTGGAACTGCTGTGTTTTGTCTCCCTTCTGCCTGCTGGAGATGCTGTTGGGGTCCAACCCCAGCAGGTCCAGGGGTTCCCAAAGGTGTGGACGGAGTCGACGAAGAAGGAATGACACGGAGACAGCGTTCAGTTGATCAGCAGCCTAGCCAGGTTCTCTAGCCAGGATCTCCAGCCAAGTTCTGTCTTCTATTGTCTTGTTACATCTGTATTTATACCAGTTGATTTTAATCCTGTCAATTTCTATTCCAAAGGTTAGGGTGTTTCTTATCTCCATTCCAGGGAGTAAAGATTATGTAGCTTAAGGGTGATTGTTCATAATTAAAGTGATTAACTACCTGCCTGGCACTTAGTTAAGGGGTTTTATTCCCTCCCTAACTTCAGGGAAAAATCCCTACCTGAGGAAACAACCTTTCTCGGAGAGGTGACCTTGGTTAAAACACATAGTGCCAAGAAGGGGAGCAAACATATTAAAAACAGTATGCCATATACACCAGGTCCCTTGAAACATATGCTGTGCATATGTTTCTTCCCTGCAGGGACTGTGTCAAGCAGCAAGGATGGACCAGCTTCCGGCAACCAGGGCATGTGGAGGTGCTGTTTGTCTCCCTTCTGCCTGCTGGAGATGCCTGGCCCTGGGGCCTCTCCACCCGATTCCTGCCTTCTGCACATCCAGATGTCACTTCCATTTCCCTTTCTCTGGTTGGGTCCAACAGATGGGGGCACATAGGAGACCCCGGCTTGTCTTGAGTTTACCCGGAACAGAGAGTTGGTGATGCATCTTCTGTGGAGCCCCCGGTTTGCCAGAGTGACGTTCTACAAAGCCCTGTGGCATGCAGAGTTCAAGGCAACTTCCCCCATCGCCATCCAAGGTCAGCCTGCCCTGCCAACGAGCAGTCATGGGCTGGCCGTGGGGATGACTATTCTGAGAAGTTGGGGTCACCCAAAACCCCCAGCAGAGCAGAGGAGTTAGTTAGTTCTCCCAGCATCATTTTTTTATAGGTGACTGTACTTCACTTAACTGGCTCAAACAGTTCCACTTGTTCTAGAAGTCAGGAAAGCTTTGGTGTGGCCACTAAATACTTGTGTGACCTCAAGCAAGTCTCTGTGTCTAGGCTCACATGGGGTCAGATGTAAAATGAGGGAAATTCTCTAAGATCCCTTTTCTGTGTTCACGTAAATATGCCTGAATCGGTGAGTGCAGGTCAAGTTTTGAAGGACCTGGAAGGTCAAGCTGTGAAATCAGACTTGGCCCTCTAAGCCTGTGTTGTCTCATATAGTAACACTGGCCTCAGGTTGCAGGGAACACTTGAGATGTGGCTACTCTGAATCGAGACACACTGCAAGTGTGAGATGCATGCCAGATTTTGAGACGTCGTATGACAAAAAGAATATAAAATATCTTGTTAATGTTATATTGATTACATATTGAAACTATAATATTTTGGATATGTTGGTGAAATAACATACTTTTAAAAATTAATTTCACCTGTTTCTTCTTGTGTTTTCTTTTCTTTCTTTCTTTCTTTCTTTCTTTTTTTTTTTTTTTTTGTTGTTGTTGTTGTTAATTCTCACTCAAGGACAATTTTTCCCATTGATTTTTTGGGAGCGTGGATGAGAGGGAGGGAGAGGAGAGAGAGAGGGAGAGAGAGAGAGAGAGAGAGAGAGAGAGAGAGAGAGAGAGAGAGATGTGAGAGAGGCACACCCCAATTGGTTGCCTTTTGCACATGCCCAACCTGGGGCAGGGATTGAACCTGCAACCCAGGTATGTGCCCTTGACCAGGAATCGAACTGGTGATCCTTTTGTGCACGGGCCGATGCTCTAACCACTGAGAACACTGTCCAGGGCTTGTGTGTGTGTTTTAAATGTGGCTACTAGATATTTTTTTAAAATTTTTTATTGATTTCAGAGAGGAAGGGAGAGGGAGAGAGAGATAGAAACATCAATGATGTGACAGAATCATTGATTGGCTGCCTCCTGCATCCCCCCTCCCCCCCGCCCCCAACTAGGAATTGAACCCACAACCTGGGCATGTGCCCTTGACTGGAATCCTGGGACCCTTCAGTCCGAAGTCTGATGCTCCATTCACTGAGCTAAACTGGCTAGGTCTGTGGCTACTAGATTTAAAATTGCATGTGTGAACTGCATGATACTTTATTGAACAACACTGCTCCAGAGCTATTTAAACTTCCCAGAAAGAATGGGATGTAGCTAAAGATTAGTTTAATCCTGGGAGAGGGCCTGTGGGAAACACTTGCAAATTTAACCATCAAGGAAAGAATCCATTGGGAAGGTATGAGGGATAGTTCTATAGATATTCTAATCAAAGTTCCAGTTTTGTCTATACTTCCCCATGTCAGAGTTTGAACCCACTGTTCTGTCTTTGGGGCACAAGTCAGTGTCTGCTTTAAAGGCCAGTTTGAGAACCAGGGACAGGTCTCTGGAGTGTGAGATAACCCTCAGGTCCTTGAATGACTTGGCAGAGAGAGAAATAAAGACCTAAAATAAAGAGATGTGGTAATGCTCGAAGTGGCATTGCAATGAGTTTTCCTGATGCAGAGAATTCGTTCCCTGATATGGAGACAATGGTTTGTGGCTTAGATAAAGACTGGCAGAGTGGCCCGGCTGGTGTAGCTCAGCGACCGAGCGCTGACCTATGAACCAGGAGGTCACGGCTCAATTCCCGGGCAGGCTCAATTCCCGGGCAGGCTCAATTCCCAGGCAGGCTCAATCCCCGGGCAGGCTCAATTCCCGGGCAGGCTCAATCCGCAGGCAGGCTCAATCCCCGGGCAGGCTCAATCCCCAGGCAGGCTCAATTCCCGGGCAGGCTCAATCCCCAGGCAGGCTCAATGCCCAGTGTGGGGTGTGCAGGAGGCAGCGGATCAATTATTCTCTGACATCATTGATGTTTCTAACTCTCTCTTCCTTCTCTCTGAAATACAAATATATACATTTTTTTAAAAGACTGGAAGAGTGGTGAAATGTTAGCAGATGCACAGGGGGAAGTTACCAACCTATCCTCTGCGGATCAACTTCCTCTCATGAAATTTCCGGCAAAAGCCCCACAGGCATGTGCTATGTGGACAGGGCTTGTGTCTACATTGGGGACCACGGGCCACTGGGACTGGATGGCCTGTGCCCTTGGGGCCAGAACTGCTGGGTCATTTACAATCAGCTCATTTTTCCCTCAGTGTTTTGGAGAGGAACCAAACTTCCCTGACCTAAGCTCTCATTACACAAGCAAACGTCTCCTCAAAAAGCCTAGAGGGAAAGGGACGTGGGGACTATACTTTTGGACTAAAAAATTTGGACACGGGAGCAGATAAGAACGGGCTTATTTATGGTGTGAATGGGGCTGTCTCTGCTCATTCCATGGAGGTCATCTGCTCCAGCCTCCACAGGGCACCACTCTCCAGCCCCCCACCCCCGACCCCCAGCCACTGAGCACGGAGCATTTTATTAAAAGGCTCCAGAGCGAGGGACTCCCGACTCCATAGTCCCAGCAGGAAGAGGCCTTTTTTGTTTCTGGCTCTTCCCTGGAGAAGTGCCCCCGGAGCCTGGGACTTCCTCAGCTGGCCCGGCCCTGGTTGTCTCCGCCGCCAGGAATGAAGCCAGCCTCGTGCACGCCACACACCACTCTTTGTGTGTGTGTTGTTAGCCGCTTGGCATTTATTTATTTATTATTTTTTATTATTATTTAATCCTCACCCGAGGATGTTTTTCCATTGCTTTCTAGAGATAGTGGAAGGGAGGGGGAGACAGAGAGAGAGAGAGAGAAACATCCATGTGAAAGAGACATATGAATTGGTTGCCTTCCATACACACCCTGACCCCAGGACTGGGGATCGAGCCAGCAACCAAGGTACGTGCCCTTGACAGGAATCAAACCCAGGGCCCGTTAGTCCGAGGGCCAATGCTCAATCTACTGAGCCAAACCGGCTAGGGCTCTTTTTTTAAATATAATTTTATTCATTTCAGAGAGGAAGGGAGAGGGAGCAAGAGAGAGAGATGGAAACATCAGTGATGAGAGAGAATCTTTGATTGGCTGCCCCGTGCATGCCCCACACTGGGAATCGAGCCTGCAACCCAGGCGTGTGCTCTGGGAATGGAACTGTGACCTCCTGGTTCATAGACCGCCGCTCAACCACTGAGCCACGCCAGATGGGCAAGGATGTTACTATTAAAAAATTACTAACAATATTGCCAGCACCGGTTTGGCTCAGAGGATAGAGCGTCGGCCTGCGGACTGGAAGGTCCCAGGTTCGATTCCGGTCAAGGGCATGTACCTGGGTTGCTGGCACATCCCCAGTAGGGAGTGTGCAGGAGGCAGCTGATCGATGTTTCTAACTGTCTATCCCTCTCCCTTCCTCTCTGTAAACATCAATAAAATATATATTAAAAAAATATATGACTATAACAGATTAAATTCCAAGTGACAACGAGGCATGAAGCCCCAGTCTTCTGCTGCAGCCTGGTCCTCTTTCTGATCTTATCCTTCCTTGGGTTGTGTTTGGCAAACTTTGCGCCATCCAGTTAAATTCCAAGTCTCGCTGTAACTATGTAAGATGATGCTATTACTAAAAAATCATCAGAAGAAAAAAGTTAACAGTGTCTAACTTTACAACAAAAATAATATTTCTAGAATTTATATCAGCCACCACCCCTCTCTCTTCAAAGGGACTCTGGACCTGGGTTTGTGCATCGGCACATTAAAGGGAGCAATGAGATGGCCGCTAAGGATCTCTCTTCCTGGTTCAGATGCTCAAGGGAACTGAGTAGGCAAGTAAATAGACTCATGGGCATAAAACTAAAAATATTTTTCTTTTTTTTCCAATATGTTTTTATTGATTTCAGAGAGAGGAAGGGAGAGGGAGAGAGAGAGAGAAACATCGATCAGCTGCCTCCTGCACACCCCCCACCGGGGATTAAGCCCACAACCTGGGTATGTGCCCTGACCGGGAATTGAACCAGAGAACTTTTGGTGCATGGGATGATACTCAATCCACTGAACTATACCAGCTGCCCTAAAAATATTTCTTAAATAACCAATAAAAGGGAACTGAGGTAGAGACACTGCAGACCAATAGATCCTTAAAAAAAGAAAAGCCACTTTGTCCCAGACAGATGGCTCAGTTGGTTGGAACATCATCCTGTACACCAAAATGGTGGTGGGTTTGATTCCCGGTCAGGGCACATACCTAGGTTGGGGGCAACAGATGGATGTTTCTCTCTCACATCAATGTTTCCCTCTCTCTCTCCTTCCCTCTCCCTCTCTAAATCAATAAAGAAAGTCCTTGGGTGAGGATTAAAAAAGAAAAAAGAAAAGCTACTTTGATATTTAATAAAGTATATGTACAGAGGAATGGTCATATGATAACCTATTTAAGTCATAAGCACATTCTAGGTCACATACAAGTAAAGTGAACAAATATGTGATTCTGGTGGGGAGTCGAAAAAAACAATAAAATTATGTTATATCAAAATAAAGCCAGTATAATCTTGGTGGCTAGGATAGTTTAATGCGTGAAACTTGGTGTCCATCACGCACGGTGTCAGTTGGAAATCAGAACATTTCTCATCTGACAATAGGTAATCATGATGAACTTGGTCAATAGATCCAACACCAGATTCCTCTAAAACTACATGAAGCTAAAACTAGCAACATAGACCAGAAGAAAGTGAACCATTTCCACGGAGAGGATCGCTTCTCTCACCTACTCCTCCACTTACTAGCACCTGCCCTGCACCCCCAATATTTTGGAAAAAATTTTCCCAGGTAAATAACTATTATACTATGCACCCCCCAAAGTGGTAAGATATACATTTGAAGACGCATTCACACTTTATGTGTGCACAATCATAAACTGGGTCAAGGGCCTCTGAGGACCCTCTTTGAAAATCTAGAATAGTTGCCCCTGAGTCCCATAAGATTTATTGTATTAACCAACTCCTCCCGAATGAACCACTATAGATGCATTCCTGTTAAATCCCCTATAGCTGGATCAGTGACCTGCATTCTTTTTAATATCCACACCTGAATCAGTGGCCTGCAACTTACCCAGGAAAACAAGCATGAGTTCATGTGTTTTTAAGGGTTAAGCTCTAGCCGGTTTGGCTCAGTGGATAGAGTGTTGGCCTGTAGACCAAAGGGTCCCAGGTTCGATTCTGGTCAAGGGCACGTACCTTGGTTGCAGGCTCTTCTCCCCCTGGGCACGACCAGGACCCTGGTTGGGGCGTGTGCAGGAGGCAACCAATCGATGTGTTTCACATCGATATTTTTCTCTGTCTTTCCCTTTCTCTTCCACTCTCTCTCTCTCAAAACAAAACAAAACAAAAAACAATGAAAAAACAGTCTGGGTGAGGATTAAATTAAAGGGGGTGGGAGGCGGGGAGGCTTTAAGTTTCATTTCGCCAGCTGGATTTGACACCTCTGTGTGTGTTCCCTTTCTGCCCAAATCCCTGAAGTTAGAGCTTCATTAAGAAATTCATTATTATTGCCGAAACCGGTTTGGCTCAGTGGATAGAGCGTCGGCTTGTGGACTGAAGGGTCCCAGGTTCGATTCCGGTCAAGGGTATGTACCTGGGTTGCAGGCACATCCCCAGTAGGGAGTGTGCAGGAGGCAGCTGATCGATGTTTCTCTCTCATCGATGTTTCTAACTCTCTATCTCACTCCCTTCCTCTCTGTAAAAAAATCAATAAAATATATATATATATATATATATATATATATATATATATATATAAAAGAAATTCATTCTTATTAACATTTACAATCTTCATTAGCCTTGATGATTTTTGAACCTTTTCTTACTTAGAACAAACAGTGGGTTTTTTCCTTTTTTGCTTAACTTGAGACTTCATGGGGGAAACAAAAAATCCCACTTTTGACTAAAGAGCCTTTCAGGAGGAAGTAACTTCAATACCAAGTGCCTCTGAGAAGCATGATTTGGATTGTTCCTCTTAACTGGTTTGTAGGATTTTTTAATTTTTTTTTCATTCTGTCAGTGTTGGAGGAAACATTAGGATTTCTCTGTTTCCCCCCCAGTCTCTAACTTCGATGAGCTTCTACAGGTGACCAAGTCTCGAGGCATCCCTGAGGAGACAGCGCCCTGTCAGGGCACTAGGAGGGTACATGCCCATTAGACTGTCAGAAGTGGGGCCACTTAATAATCAAAGCTTACAACTGTTGCAGGAAGGGTGTCTGGGAGACAGACCCAGAGGGAACTGTGTGCACAGGAGTTGATTAGAAACGCCCTCTGAATTTACCCATGTCAGGAGGGAGGGCAGCAGGTTGGCCGGGGTGGCAGGTATAACACAGGCCTCAGCTGGTCCTAAAATGACAAGCTCTTGAGCTGGGATAAACTCTTCCATCAGGAGGGCATGACCTTGGGTAAGGCAGGTCTCTTTAGCCTCAGTGAATCTTCAGAGACTAATTTCTCTCGTCCTATATCCATCCTAACAGGCACCCTTCTGATTACATTTCCAGTTTCCTCTGTGTTTGTCTGACAGGGACATGGGCAAAGTCTGGAACACCTGAGAGTTTTATCGTCATACTCGTTTTTATCCCTGTATCATTCCAAAGGTGGATTTGAGGTGGCAACGGAGAACAATACAAGTTTTAAATTCTCATCTTGGCTACCATTTATTGAGTACTATTACAAACTGTATACTGGGCTAATTGTTTTACATAGATTACTTTATTATTCATGGGAACAATCCTGTGAGGTAGGTACTGTTATCTCATAGATAAGAACACAGACTCAATGAGGTTAAGCATCTTGGCTTAGATCACGCCGTTGGTTAATGGCAATGCAGAAGGTTGGACTGGCTCCTCGACAGTTGTTTTAACCATTCGGCCCCATTGAAGATGACAGGAACAGAAGATAAAACAAGGCGGGAAGGGCCCCTATCTCGACAATGCACGCCTTGAAGTCCTGCACAGTTGCTGGAGTTGGGCCCCAGAATTGATTCTGACTTCCTGGGGCTACAGCAGAGAAAGAAACACGACCGGGAGCCAGAGTCCCAGCAGCGCCTATGCTTTAAAAGCAAACCGGGGATGACTGAATTGTGGCGACTCCTGGGAGGAGGGCGTTGACTGAGAGGGACGAGAGGGAGGCTCCTGGGCGCTGTCATGTTGGCCGCCGCGAGCCAGGAGGCGTGAGCATGTATGAGCAATTCAAAAGTTGTACACTTCCGGTTTTGTACTTTAGTGTGTTATACTTCTGTTAAAAAAAAAAAAAGTCATCAAAATTGTGTGAAAAATAAAACAACCCAATTGGTCAGGAGGACAGCCTTTCCTGGTACTGAAACCTTAGGAAAATTCCCAGAGCCTCATAAGCTGGACCCTGAGTGTGATGCAGTCACGGCCCCCTTCCTCAGTAGCTCCTTATTAGTTACATGTGACTTTTCATTATTGTTCCTCAGTGAAGGAAATGGTATGATGCTTGAGAGCATGTTGGCGAAGGCTTGAGATGCCAGCCGTGTGGTGGGCAGAGCTGTTTTCCTTCTCACTATGGTTAAGTTGGCACTCACAGTACTAGTGTAGGTTCCGGAGTGGGACTGCTCTCCCCACGGTGGCCGTGTGTCTGGGGTTGTCCTGGGTCCCTGGCTTCAACCACAGGGAAGCTGTGGGAGCACACACACTGGGGCACAGGGGAGTCAGTGGTTGGGAAACCTGGGTTCACTTGTCCCGCCCAAGCCCAGGTGGCCTGAGACTGCATCCCTTCCACTCCCTCACTTGGGACAGCCCTCCCTTACCTCACAGACTGCCACCAGCCACCAGACCGCTGCATTGCACGGCTCCGGGGGGCGCCACTCACAACTGTGAATGTGATGCAGCGGCCCTGTCAACAATGGCCCCATTTGCCCTCATACACTCTCCTGCTAAGGAGGGAAGGAAAGGCTTCACCCAGCCTCAGAGCTGGACTGGTGGCTGGGCCCAAAGGGGTGTGTGGCCTGTGTGGCTGCCAGGCAGAGACACGCCGGACCTGATCACCTGCTCTTCTGCCATTGCTCTGAACCTTGGCTACTAACCAACACCATCAGCCCCCAGGCTCCGGGTTTCATCATAGCAAAGGTCAACATGGCTTCAGAGTCAACAGGCCTGGATTCAAATTCTGACTCTACCCCTTACCAGTTGGGCAAGTTCCTAATCACTCTCAGTTTTCCCTGCTGTGAAATGGGTGTGATGATTACATCAGTGCCCACTTCATTGAGTTATTATGGAAATTGATTGACACAATATATGCACAATGTGTGACACCTTGTATGTGCTCAGTATGCATTAGCTGTCTATTATTTATTAATATCTGTATTATGCTCAACATAGGATAAAGCAATATATCCTACTAGATAGTAGAAGTAAATATAACAGAAAGGAGAGAGCCAAAGTTACTTTTTAAACAAACAATCATTTTCTTTCTGTGTTGTTGTTGTTTTGTTTTGTTTTTAATCCTCACCTGAGGATATTTTCCCATTAATTTTTTTTTTTAATATGACCTCTTTGAGATATGGTATTTCTACACCTCCTGAGGTTTGTTTGTTTGTTTGTTTTTTAATATATTTTATTGATTTTTTAGAGAGGAAGGGAGAGGGATAGAGAGCCAGAAACATTGATGAGAGAGAAACATCGATCAGCTGCCTCCTGCACACCCCCCGCTGGGGATGTGCCAGCAAGCCAGGTACATGCCCTTGACCAGAATCAAACCTGGGACCCTTCAGTCCGCAGGCCAACGCTCTATCCACTGAGCCAAACCAGCTACGGCCCCATTGATTTTTTTAAAACATATTTTTATTGATCCCATCGATTTTTAAAGAGAGTGGAAGAGAGAGGAAGACAGAGAGAAATATGGATGTGAGAGAAACAAATCGATTGGTTGCCTCCTCACGCGCCCTAACCAGGGCCCAGGCCGGAGAGGAGCTTGCAACCAAAGTATGTGCCCTTGACTGGAATCAAACCTGGGACCCTTCAGTCCGCAGGCCAACGCTCTATCCACTGAACCAAACCGGCTAGGGACATTTTCTTTTTTTTAAGTTAAAAAAAAGTTGTGGGAGAGGGAAATAGGAAATGTTGGTCAAAGGGTACAACATTGCATTTATGTAAGATGAATAAGTTCTGAAGATCTAATGTACAACAATATGACTATAGTGTAGTTAATAATACTTACTGTATTGTACACTTAAAGTTTGCTAGGAGGTAGATATTAAGAAAAGAAAATGGTAACTATGTGAGGTGATAGATAATGTTAAGTAGCTTGATTGTGGTGAATATTTCACAATGTATATGTATACCAAATTGTATACCTTAAATATATATAATTTTTAATTGTCAGCTTTATTTGAATAAGTCTGGAAAAAACAATGACAGCTTTTTAATGTTCAAAGTAATACATATTCATTAAGGAACATTTAATGAAAAAGAAAAAGTTTAAAAATTATCTGCTATTAACTTTTTAATATTTTTCTCCTATTCTTTTTCTACAACTATGTATACACACACACATATAAGTATGTGTGTGTGTATATATATAATATGCTTGTATAGTTCTTTAGAAACTTTCAAATATGCAGTACAGTGTTATTAACTATAATCACCACATTACATGTCAGGCTTATTTATTTTATAACTGGAAGTTTCAACCTTTTGACCCCCCATTACCCATTTCACTCATATATATATTTTAAAATAAGTTTTTACTTTAAAATATTTTTTGATTTATAGAAAAATTACAAAGATGATACAGAATTCCCATATACTTTCACACCCTGTTTATTCTGCTTACATAGAGGCCTGGTGCACAAAATTTGTGCACTGGGGCCGAAACCGGTTTGGCTCAGTGGATAGAGCATCGGCCTGCGGACTGAGAGGTCCCGGGTTCGATTCCGGTCAAGGGCATGTACCTGGGTTGCGGGCATATCCCCAGTAGGAGATGTGCAGGAGGCAGCTGATCGATGTTTCTCTCTCATCGATGTTTCTAACTCTCTATCTCTCTCCCTTCCTCTCTGTAAAAAATCAATAAAATATATTTTTAAAAAAATTGTGCACTGGGGGGAGAAGGGGTTCCTCAGCCCTGTCTGCGCTCTCTTGCAGTCTGGGACCCCTCGGGGGATGTCCACCTGCCGGCTTAGGCCCAAGAGGGAATCGGGCCTACGCAAGCAGTCAGACATCCCTCTCGCAATCCGGGATCACTCGCTCCTTACCACCCGCCTGCTCTTTTTTTACTGCTTGGCTCGCTGCTCCTTATTGATACTGCAGAGGCAGAAAGGCTCCCGCCACCACCATTGCACTCGCCAGCCGTGAGCCCAGCTTCTGGGTGAGCGGCACTGCCCCTGTGGAAGTGCACTGACCACCAGGGGGGAGATCCTGCGTTGAGTGTCTGCCCCCTGGTGATCAGTGCACATCATAGCGACTGGTCATTCAGGTTGTTCTGCCATAACAGTCACTTGGGCTTTTATTATATAGACTAGGGGCCCACTGCATGAATTTGTGCACCTTGAAAGGAACTGTGGGCCGCGAGGCTACAGTGGGCAAAGGGGTGGATCTCGGTCCATCCTCTGCACCACTGCCCAGCCCCTCCTGCTGCGGGCCCCCGTCCCCTCTCTACCAGCAGCCCTGCTCCCACTGCCACTGTTCCCATGTGCTGACGGTGCCAGCCCTGCTCGCATCCACTGACAGCATGAAGCTATTGGGGCCAGTGCCAGCTGCAGGTGCTAGTGGGGCCGATGCAGTCAGTGGGTGCGAGTGGTGGCTGCTGCCCTGATCACCCCTCAGGAGCAGGGGGAAGTGAACAAGCCCTCAGGGGGCGATTGAGGCCGGCAGCTGCCGCTCGCACCTACTGACGACGCTGAGCAATTGGGACCAGTGCTGGGTGCCGGCAGCCAGTGCGAGCCACGGATCCGGCACTGGCAGCAGGTGTGAGCACAGGTGGGAACACTGCACGCAGAAGCAAAGAATTTTCAGTAACCACCAGAGGCTCGCCCCGATGACAGCAATCAGTGCCCCGCCTTGGTCTGGCACCCCCACTCACCTGCTCCACCATCCCACCACAGCTGATACCCACCATGTTCTGCACATGCCCCCTAGTGGTCAGCACACATCATAGCAACTGGTTGTTCGGTTGTTCCGGTTGTTCTGCCGTTTGGTCTATTTGCCTATTAGCCTTTTATTATATAGGATTACTACAGTTATTTTACCACACCTAATGAACCAATATTGCTACATTATTCTTATCTTAATTTGGAGTTTTTGTTTTTGTTTTTGTGTAATGTTTCACTTCTGTCTAGGATTGTACCCAAGACACCACATTGCATGTCACTGTCATATCTCTCAGCCTCCTACAGAATGTAAGATTTTCTCAGACTTCTCTTGTGTTGGTGAACTCGACAGTTTTGAGGAGTGCTGTTCAGGTATTTTGTGGAATGTCCATCAGTTGGGATTTATTGGCTGTTTTCCTCATGAATAGATTGGGGTGATGGGTTTAGGGTATGGGGGGCAGGATCAAAGAAGTAAAATGTCATTTTCTTTTTTTTTTAATATATTTTATTGATTTTTTACAGAGAGGAAGGGAGAGAGATAGTCAGAAACATCGATGAGAGAGAAACATCGATCAGCTGCCCCCTGCACATCTCCCACTGGGATATGCCCGCAACCGAGGCACATGCCCTTGACCGGAATCGAACCTGGGACCCCTCAGTCCGCAGGCCGACGCTCTATCCACTGAGCCAAACCGGTTTTGGCTAAAATGTCATTTTCATTACAACATATCAAGGGTACTAGCAACATGACTTATCACTGTTAACGTTGACTTCAATCACCTAGTTGAGGGACTATTTGTAAAGTTTTCTTTCTTTTTAATGCTCCTTAAAATCATTAAAAGTTTTATTAGTAATTATGCTTCCATTTTTTTATTTTTTTGAGGTGGTATATCATTGTGTGTTTTTTTTCTCTTTATTTTATTTTATGTTTTTTACAATATACAAAATAAATCTATTACCAGATTGTAGATACAAAATAATTAGCCATTTACATGCAATACACATTAATATTTCAAGAAAAAAATATTTTAAATATAAAATATTACCAAAACTGTACTAACATAGTATAATATCACAAAAGTTGTAGGAGATATTAAAAATCTGCAAATAACAAGATTACTTCTATTATATTCTAAAATATTTTTTTTCTCTGGCTCTATTTTGGTTC
Source organism: Myotis nattereri (assembly GCF_964212035.1). Taxonomy (NCBI): domain Eukaryota; kingdom Metazoa; phylum Chordata; class Mammalia; order Chiroptera; family Vespertilionidae; genus Myotis; species Myotis nattereri. The sequence goes on from NC_138077.1 coordinate 54,177,760, forward strand.
ATCAGTTTATGTTGTTCATTATATTCCACAAATGAGTGAGTTCATGTGATATTTATTTTTCTCTGACTGACTTATTTTGCTTAGCATAATGCTCTCCGGGTCCATCCATGCTGTTGCAAATGGTAAGAGTTCCTTCTTTTTTACTGCAGCATAGTATTCCATTGTGTAGATGTACCACCGTTTTTTAATCCACTTATCTGCTGATGGGCACTTAGGCTATTTCCAAATCTTAGTTATTGTGCTGTTATGAACATAGGGGTGCATATATCTTTTCTCACTGGTGTTTCTGTTTTAAATTTATGGCCCTCTGTTAATCTTGCTCTTTATTTCTCTGATGGATCCAAGGTCATGGGAAACCTCAGGAAACTAAAGGTGCACCTGGAAAGGTGATAAGAACCCATTAATTAATTTTATCAGTCTCTCCTTATGAACACCAGATGTCAAGAACATTACAACCTGCTAATAGTAAAGGACTATGTCCCACAGGGGAAGGGTTCTTTTTAGTGAACTGGTAATCTCAAAGCCTCTCAAAGAGATTTCCCCCAGGCCTTATATATTTTGCACCCCTTTCCAAAAATCCAGATGGCACCATTTTATAGGGTACTACAGATATTCTATTTCTCAGAAAATGCTTAGCTATTCCTGTTGATTTTGTTGTTTATAGTAGGAAAGCTATACCTTTGAGTTGAAGTGTCATAGGATAAGATTATTATTATTATTATTTATTATTATCCTTTTTTAAACTATAAGAGAAAGTTTATTTAGGAAGTCACAGAGATAGAAGTAAGCCATAGAAGAAATGGGCTTAGGAAACAAGTTACAAAGGCCAAAGAAAGGGCCTTGGAGCTTAGGAGAAAGAGAGGCAAGGAAAAATGTGCCTTAAAAAAAAAAAATGTGCCTGGGGAAGAGGGTTGGGAAAGGCATGCACATGCTCCAGAAAGAGAGCCACCAAGGTCCCTTTATTATAAATTTTGAATTCCAATTGGAGATGAATCTTAAGATATAGCTGTGACACAGGCAAATGAAAATGGCATTAGGACTGTTGGTTTTAAGGAGACCTAGAGGGACTGACAGGTACTAGGACAAGTGTGGGAAAGGGGGCTAGGGAAGCCACCATCTTCTTCCATTCAGTGGGTGTCTTTTCATTTTATTGGTGGTTTCCTTTGCTGTGCAAAATCTTTTTAGTTTTCTGCAGTCCCATTTGTTTGTTTATTTTTTATTTCCCTTACCCGAGGAGACACATCAGAAAAAATAATTCTAAAAGCAATGTCAGAGACTGTACTGCCTGTGTTTTCTTCTAGGATGTTTAGGGTATTGAGTCTTACATTTAAATATTTGGTCCATTTTGAGTTTATTCTTGTATATGGTATAAGGAGATTGCCTAGTTTCAATTTTTTTTGCATGAATCTGTCCAATTTTCCCAGTAGCGTTTACTGAATAGCCTGTCTTTACTCCATGGTATCTTTCTGCTTCCTTTGTCAAATGTTAATTGACCATATAGGCTTGGGTTTATTCCTGGGCTCTCTATGCTGTTCCATTGATCTATATGTCTGTTTTTATGCCAGTATTATGCTGTTTTGCCTACTATGGTCTTGTAGCAGAGTTTGATAACTTTGTTCTTTTTTTTTTAAATATATTTTATTGATTTTTTACAGAAAGGAAGGGAGATGGATAGAGAGTTAGAAACATTGATGAGAGAGAAACATCAATCAGCTGCCTCCTGCACGCCCCCCACTGGGGATGTGCCCGCAACCAAGGTACGTGCCCTTGACCGGAATCGAACCTGGGACTCTTCAGTCCGAAGGCCGACGCTCTATCCACCGAGCCAAACTGGTCAGGGCAATTTCGTTCTTTTTTTTCTCAGGATTGCTTTGGCTATTTCAGGGTCTTTTGTGGTTCCATATAAATTTTTGGATTATTTGTTCTAGTTCTGTGAGATATATCATTGGTATTTTAAAAGATTTATTTATTGATTTTTAGGGAGAGATAGAGGAGGGAAAAAACAAACATTGATTTGATGTTCCACTTATTTATGCATTCACTGGTTGCTTCTTGTATGTGCCCTGACTGGGAATCAAACCTGCAACCTTGGTGTATTTTAACGATCCTCTAACCAACTAAGTTCCCCTGGCAAGGCATACTATCGTTATTTTGATAGGAATTGTGTTGAATCTATAGATCGCTTTGGGTAGTATGTACATTTGTATAATATTAATTCTTCCTATTCATGAGTACAGTATATTCTTCCATTTATTTGTATTTTCTTCAATTTCTTTTTTTAATTAAAAATATTTTTTTCAATTGCAGTTTACATTCAATATTATTTTGTGTTAGATTCAGTATACAGAGAACCCTATACTTTACATTTGGTTAGACAATCATATACTTTACAAAGTGTTCCCCCTGATATTTCCAGTGTCCAACTGGCACCATACATAGTTATTGCTATATTATTGGCTGATTTCCTAAGCTTTACTTCACATCTATTTTGTAACTAACAATCTGTACTTCTCAATCCATTCACCTTTTTCACCCAGTTCCCTAACCCTCTGCCTTCTTTAATTTGTTTCTTCAGTGTCTTATCATTTTCTGAGTATAGGTCTTTTTTTTTTAATATTTTTATTGATTTTAGAGAGAGAGGAAGGGAGAGGGATAGAGAGACAGAAACATCAATGAGAGAGAAACATCATCAATTGGTTGCCTTCTGTGTGCCCCCTACTAGGGATTGAGAATGCAACCCAGGCATGTGCCCTGACCGGGAATCAAACCAGTGACTTCTTGGTACATTAGTCAATGCTCAATCACTGAGCCACACAGGCTGGGCTGAGTATAGGTCTTTTACCTCCTTGGTTAAACTTATTCCTAGGTTTTTGCTTTTTTTGATGCCATTGTAAAGAGATTGTTTTCTTAATTTCTCTTTCTGATGGTTCATTATTGGTGTATAAAAATGCAGGTGGCTTCTGAATATTTATTTTGTATCCTGATAGTTTGCTGAATTTATTGATCAGTTCCAGTAGTTTTTTGGTAGAATCTTTAGGGTTCTCTATATACTGTATCATGTCATTTACGAATAATGACAGTTTTACTTCTTCCTTTCCAATTTCAATTCCTTTTATTTCTTCTTCTTGTCTGTTTGCTGTGGCTAGTACTTCAAGCATTATGTTGAATAAGAGTGGTGAAAATGGACAGCTCTGTATAGTTTCTGATCTAAAGGGAAATGCTTTTAGTATTCCTCCATTCGGTATGATGTTAGATGTGGTTTGTCATATATAGCCTTCATTATGTTGAGATATGTTACCTCTATTCCCACTTTGCTGAGAGTTTTTATCATAAATGGCTGTCAAAAGTTCTTTCTGCATCTATTGAACTAATTATATAATTTTATTCTTTATTTTGTTAATGTGGTATATCATGTTCATTGATTTTCTAGTACTATACCAACCTTGCATCCCAGGAGTGAACCCAACTTGATGTTTTTAATTTTTTGCTGAATTTGGTTTGCTAATATTTTGTTGAGGATTTTTACATCATGTTTATCAGGGATATTGGCCTATAATTTTCTTTTTTGTAGTGTCTTTATCTGATTTTGAGGTCAGGATAATGCTGGTTTTGTAAAATGAGCTTGGGAGTCTTCCCTCCTATTGAACTTTTTGGAATATTTTGAGGATAGGTGTTAGTTCTTCTTTGAATGTTTGATAAAATTCACCTGTGAAGCTATCCAGTCCAGGACTTTTGTTTGTTGGCAGTTTTTTTTAATTACTGCCTCAATTTTATTAGTTCTAATTAGTCTGTTCAGATTTTCTGTTTCTTCTTGATTCGGTCTTGGAAAATTGTATGTTTCTAGGAATTTATCAATTTTTTTCTAGATGGTCCAATTTGTTGACATATAATGTGTATAATATTTTCTTACAATTATTTGTATTTGGATTCCTTTTGCTGCTCTGATTGGGTGTTTTCTGCTACCTTGTCTTCCAAATCACTGATTTGAAAGTCTTCTTCATCTAGTCTGATATTGATTCCTTCTAATTTACTCTTCATTTCAAATATTGTATTTGTCATTTCTGACTGGTTCCCTTTTTTATGGTTTCTATGTTATTTTTTATGCTTGGTATCTCTTTGTAAAAGATGTCACTAAGTTTCTTGAACATCCTATAACGATTGTTTTGAACACTGCATCTGGTAGGTTGCTTGCCTCCATTTTATTTTGTTCTTTTTTTCTGGGGATTTCTTATGTCCTTTCATTTGAGGCATGTTTCTTTGTCTCCCCATTTTGGTTGCCTCTATGTATTTATTTCTGTGTATTAGATCTGTTATGTCTCTCTTGGTAGGGTGGCCTTATGTAATAGGTGTCCCGTGGGGCTGAGTGGTGCAATCTCCCTGGTCACCTGAGCTAGTTGCTCAAGGAATGTTTCTTATGTGGATTGAGCCCTCTTGTTGTAGTTTAGTGTTGATTGCTGTTGGCTTGTCTGTGGCTGGGGTTGCCCCTTAGGCTGGCTGACTGTGAGGATTAACCCTGCCCACAGTGTACGCGCTGCAGTGCAGGGGCTGACCTCACAAAGCAGAATTCGCTCCAACAGAGTCTGGTGTCTGCTGAAATATGCCTTTGAGTATGCTGCTAGTGGAACTAATCCAGTTGTGCTCTGGTGTGGTCTGAAACCAGCCACTGGGTGTGTTGTTTCTGAGCCTCTTGGGAGGTACTCCAGTGTAGATCAATGTCAGATGCTCCCTGTGACCAGTCCTGGGCTACCTGTTAGCAGCTACAAGGTTATCGATCCATGGTTGGTACCTTCTTTTGTTGGGCCTGGGTGCCTATGGAATGAACCAAGCTGCATACTGAAACTGGCTTCCAACAGCACCAACCTGGAGCAGGTCAGCAAAAAGGCCCAAGGCATCCCACAATCCTCCACCTCCTGCCGGCTACCTGTTAGGCTCAGCCACTGGAAGAGTCTCTGGCAGTATTCGAGTTCTGTGAAGCAGGCAAGTTCTGAGTCACCAGGTAGGGGCGAGTGGTGTTCACCGAGTTGATACAGATTCAAGCTTAGCACAAGTCCTGGGTCTGAGGCCACCAAACAAAACTCACAGGGTACACAAAGCCAGCAGGCACCGGCCTGGGGCCTGTGGGCCTTTGTAGTGGGGTGGGGATCTCAGCGAGTTGTCAGTAGAGTTGTCAAGCTAAAGCTGGTTAAGATTTGGCTATGTGAAGAGAGGGCTCTACACAGGAACGGTGGTGCTGATCAAGGCACAGGGGGAGAAATGGCCTCACTCCAAAGCTACACACTCAATCTCTCCCTGTCCATCCCTTACACCCCTGGATTCTGCCCAGACCTCATTGAGGGCCTTCCAAGAAAGTCTCTACATGGGCCCAGGCTGACCGCAGCTAGCTGATTCCTTCACAGGGTAGGGGCTTGGCAAAGCAGCGCCACAGGGAGTCAGAAGGGTGGGGTTATTGCATTCCCCCGGTCTGATGCTCTATGGAGAGGAGTGCTCAATCTGGGAAAGAGTGTGATGTGAGCTGTGTTGGAGAGGGGGCAACTGCTGAACTTTGAACAGTTCACTTTTTATGACATTTTTACTTTTTAAATACACTTTACTTTTTAGAACAGCATTAGATGTATAGAAACATTTTGAAGATAGTGCAGAGTTCCTGGATATCCCTCACACTCAGTTTTCTTTATTATTTACCTGTTAGTGTTATGTTTCTTCCTTTTGACCATTTTGCTTTCTATGCACTTCTATACACATCACGTAATTCTGGAAACACATTTTTGTTTGGTGTGACTCAGCCTCCTCAGAGCTTCGCTTGGCGCTCTGCCGAGGAACCATCGTTCAGCACGGGCCAAGTCACATGGAGCCAAACCAAGGTGAAGTCGTCTTTCTTCATCCAGAAGGATGTGTTAGTATCCTCTTTCCTTCTGAGGAAGCTTAAAACTCTCCAAGAGTGAGCTCTGATTATTTTATTTTATTAAGGAATGCTAGTATCTATTGGCTACTAGTCACCAGCAGCACCCAGCTTTGTGATTCTAGATCAGAGCAGGAGAAGTTATCCAATAAATGAGCTGGTTTCATCTTAGCTCAGGAACAAACTGGTGCCAAAGGAGCCCCATCCAATAAACATTTATTCAGCACCTACCAGGTGGCCATGGGGAGAGGCCCAGGACTGTCAGTACTCTCCCCTTAATCTGTAAAGCACAGTGTCATAGAGCAGGGAAGAAAGGAGGCAGGGGCGTCAGCTTTGGGGAGGAGGGTGTTGGGGTCTCTTTGGCACAAGTTGAATTTGAATGGGTCATCCAGGTGGAGGTGTCCCTGAGAATAAAGAGCTGGCAGGGAGAGAGAGGGAGAGGGAACAGAACACAAATTGGTATGCGTACAGTGAGCAGAAGGAATCTCAGTGTAGAGGTCCAGATGGATCATGTGGGTACCTGACCTTTAACTAATTACGTACCTTCTTTCAGAAAATTCATGGCATTTGCATATCTATTGCCTAGCTGGTTTTTATAGAAATTCTTGGAGCACTTCTATGCACGCCTTGTGCTAACCATTTGTCTGTTTTAAGTGATATCTAAATATGAAACAAGGATGCTTATCTTAATGTTTCAAAGGCTTTTGATGCTGTCGAAGTGGAATGGCAGGCTTCTGGAAGACAGATACGTCATCAGTAAGAACCCAAGAGAAGTCTTCTAAGGCAGCTCTTTATCCCCAGGGTTCAACGCAGTGCCTGACACAATAGATTCCATGTAAACTTTTGACAAATAACCCCGGGAACAAGGTGAAAAGACCCATAAAGGCTCATTCATTCACAGACTCAGTCTTCTTATTATGTGAACATGTGGGAAATCAGAGGTAGCCCTCAGACAGGGACTTGACACATGGCCCCAAAGCAGGCTCAGGTCAAGGTAATGCCGTCTCTCTGGCAGAGGGAGCTGATGCCATGTAGACAAGCACCGAACAGGTACCCCCGCTCCTCAGGCAGGATGCTGGTTTAGGGCCATTCAGGATCCAGCCCAGTGAGTGTGTTAAGTTAACCAAGAGAAATGGATCAGAGCAAGGGCTGGCCCTCCAGGAGCTAACCACACAGAGATCCAGACAGGCTGGGGTGGTGTCTGTGGGCTCGGAGCAGAGGGACAGAGCCTTAGGGGAGAAATCGGGGCTGTGTAGCTCAGTGCCATCCTCACCTGGGTCTCATTCTCTAGGGGAGGGACACATCAGGCCAGCACTACCCTGGGCAGGAAAGAGTCTTAAGAGCCCATTCCAGGGTAAAGGCCAATACCACCTGCACTGAGCCAGCACCGACCCCCCGCAGTTCCAAGTATGAGTGTCCCTTCCCGGAAGCCACCTCTCTTTTCCAACTCAGAGAGGTGCAGAAGGCACAGGTCAAGGCTGGTGCCCACACAAGCTGACCTTTAACGAGACTCCAAAATTAGCTTCCTAAATGCACATTCTGTCATGTGTTTGTTTTATATCTTGTGAGTGTGAGTGGGTGTGTGTGTGTGTGGGGGGGGGTGGTGCGGAGAGTAGTGATTTAGCATTTGTTTCCTTTTAGTTCCTCTTATTTGCTTGTGGGGGTTGATTGTTTTTTGGAAAACCCTACCCTTGTTCCAGCCCCGTCCGGAGGAGAGGTTTCCAGAGTGTCCAGGGACTGGCTGTTCAGCTGGTCTTCCCAGGGACTTGGTGAAGGTCACAAATAGGTCTAGGCTGTTCCTCTATTTCAGTTTCAGAAACTCAATTTTATCAGTTCATCCAGAGTTATTAGGCAATCTGCTATCCAAAGGCACAAAACACTGATTCATAAGGCCTGTTTATTGCTCTCTAGGCCAAGTCTAGTGTCTTCTCAGGAAGCAAAATCTTTTCAAGAATTAGGATGAGCCCTAGCTGGTTCGGCTCGGTGGATAGAGTGTTGGCCTTTGGACTAAAGGGTCTTGGGTTCAATTCCGGGCAAGGTCACGTACCTCAGTTGCAGGCTGGATCCCTGGACCCGTCAGGCCACCTATGGGAGGCAACCAGTTAATGTGTCTCTCCCCCTCCCTTCCACCACTCTGTCTAAAATCAATGGAAAATTTTCCTCAGGCGAAGATTAACAACAACAAAAATAATTAGGATGAGTGGGTTGTTTGGCAAAGGAGATGGATCATCTTAAGGGCTGTTTCACTTAAGATGTGATAGCCCCAGGAATTGCCCTTGTCCCCTGAAAAATTTGTAGAATAACAGGCCGTTACAGCTGCATAAAAATAGCTGCCAAGCAGAAACCACCTTCATACTAGCGTGCCCTCTTTGTGGGGAGAGCCGGAGAAACAGCTGGTAGAAACTTCTCTTCTAAATTTTACTCAAGTGTGCTCTGAAGACCAGCAGCCTGGGCATCACCAGGGGCCTTTTTAGAAATGCAGAGTCATGGACCATCTGAGTCAGAATCTGTATTTTAACAGACGCCCAGAAGACTCAGTGCTGTACATTAAAGTTTAAGAAGCCTTGGGCTAGTGTCTAGACTCCATGTGGATCTCAGAATCCACTTCAGTATGATTCATCTCAACACCTGCGGGAACCCTGCCTGTCCTTTAACAAAGTCAACAGCAGACTTGGCTCTTCCGTCTGAGATGAGCTGGGGGTGCGGGCACGCTGGGCTCAGCAGGACGGCCTCCTGTTTCCCAGTCTTGCTGTCCTTGCCTATCCAAAGTTCTGGGTTTGACTTGACTACAGAAGCCAGTGGGTCTCTTCAAATGCTTCCCTGTTTAAACCCTGTCTCAGAAGCAGTCACCTTATGATGTTTGGAGATGGTTTATCGTGACTGCATTTTAAACTGGCTGCTTTTGAATTCCTGGTTGAGGGGTATAGACCTTCATCTCATCAGTTAAGCAAATTCCAATGTCACTGTAACATAGGTTACTTCCTGAAAGCATTTCTGGAAGATAGTTATTCCAGGCACATGGCACCTAATGACTTTGTCTTCATATTTGTGCCTGTGGCACTAGATTCTATTAAAAACTGGACTCAAACCTTCCTAAGTTGGTTATTTATGGTTATAATACCAGGATGCATCCTGGCAACAAGTCATTCTATTTTGAGCACAGAGTTTCAACCATCTGCCTGCTAGACAGTATTTCAATATTTTAATACCTGAGATGTAGTGAAAGGTGGCTTTAAGACAAAAGATTGAATAGATATGACGGTAGGCTGTGCCTTTAAAAGCTGTACCACTTGGAGACAATTATTTTGTATTTTTGCACTTCCATTCATTCATTGGTATGGTACCTATTTCACAGAATTGTTGGGAGGTGAAATAAGATGACACAGTACAAGCACCGAGTACCTGGGCAGCTCAGGGGCCTGGTGAAGGTTGGTAGACTGACACCTGGGAACCCCAGCTCTGGAATGTGGCTTTCCCTGCCCTTTAGGAACTGAGATGAACCGGGGGAGGCGGGCCAGCCCTCACAGATGTAACCACCAAAAAGTTACCCCCTTGACCACATTTCCATGTAGAAGAAATAAAATTTTTGGCAATATCATTTTCCAAATCAAGAGAAAATTTGTCTTGGGTATATTAAGCTGAAGAAACCAAAAAGTTTCTGTCGACATGGTATTTTTCCTGACCATAGGACCTGCTGACTTGGGATTTAGATTTAATTATCTGTTTGCAAGTTTTTTCTTTATACATTTGTTCATTTTCTCCATGTACGTCAGCAGCCACCCAGCACTTCACAAAGTTCTTTCAAAGTCCTCTTCTTTAGCCTTTTTTAAATAAAAAGTCCTCAACGTGGATAGTGTTTGGCCATATGGCACATAGTTTACTAGCTTAAGATGCCAAATTTACACCATAGAGGAAGGGAAACTCAGATATAAGCAAAAGAGTTGCCAGCTACAGATGTCAAAAGGAGGAAGGCAGAAATAAGAAAAACCAAACTGATTCTTCGATGTTTTGGAAACAAAGTTAATAGAATTCTTTTAATTCAATAACTCTCCTTATCAAAGATAGGTAGATACAGTCAGAGACTTTAAAAAAAATCAGCTTTCTGGTACAGACAGTATGAATGCACTGTAATTCTGTCAAATATATATAGATTTCTGGAGAGCCAGTTATATGACAAAGTCTTATTTTTATAATTATCTGAGGTTTCTCCCTCAACATGAATATAAATCCAACTACTGAATCTTCTCCAATCCCACTTGGATGGTCCCTGAACCTCTTTAATAAAACGTCTGCCTTGGGGAGAAGTCTGTCGAGCTGTCTATGCGGACAGTCTGTGTCATGGTTAGATTTGTAAAGAGGCAGGATAGTGGCATTGTTTAGGGCGGGGCTCAGAAGCTAGATTGCCTAGGTTTGAATTGTGGTTGTCACCGCTTATTAGCCACACAACCTGGGGCAATAGCTCCTTATAATGCCAGTTTTCACACCTGGAAAATTGGGATAATATTAATTCTTATTTTTAAGAATTTTTGTGAGGATTACATGAGCCAATACTGTAAAGGATTACAGCACACAGTAGATGCTCAATAAATTTTAGCTCTTGTCATTCAACTATAATGGCAAGATGTTCCCAGCCAAATAGACTAGGCTCTTTTCCATTATGTCTAGACTGGTGATAAATTAGGACAGACAGTCAACATACTGTATATCAGACAACAACAATATGTGGACATCACATTATCCACAGAAAGGAGAGAAATATGGAAAATTTGTACAATTGGCAAGTAAATGGTAAAACTAGATTTTGAACCCAGGTCTTTCTGCTCCAAAGGCCACTCTGTTCCCATTGAACCCTGCTGAAAGCTTAACATGAGTTGACAATGTGCAGTAGCTGTTAAGGTAGTGAATGTGGTAGCAAACACATAGGATTCATAAAGGCTGTAGACTTAGAACAGAAGAATTGGTGGCCCTGCTCCAACTGGATTGGTAGAACGATGCTTCCGAAAGTGACCAGTGGGTGGGGAGGTGTGGCATCGTGCCCTGTGGTGGCCCTCCTAAGGATATTTAGGATATTTAGCCTGAAGAATAGAAAATAGCTGTGGACCTAAGAGCAGTCTTTGAGCAATAACCAATGTATAGAAAGCAGAGGGAGAGAGAATTCAGATTAATACAAGTAAGACCTTTCTAACAGTGGGAGCTATCCAAGGCTCTTTGCTTTGGGAAGTGATAGATTTGCCCTCTTCGTAAGGCTAAGGAGAAGCTGGATAATCACTTAATGGGGTGAAGTAGTGGGATTTTGTTCAGTGAACTCAACATATGTTTATTGCACATTTATTACAGGCCAGAGATAGTATATGAGTTAAAGTTTCTCCCAAGTTCTATTATGAAACTAATTCTATTTTGCCCAGATGGGACTAAATAGAACCTCATATGCTATTCAAAACTCTAACTAGGCCACTATACTCGTTGGCGTATGTATCATCATAATTAATGTAAAAATTAATTATTCTCTTACCTTGCCCTAAGGAACCTTTGCCACTTGCTATAAAGTAGGGGCAAACTCCCCCATATTAACCTGGATGTTGCTCCTGTTCCATGTTCTCCATGTGAGCTTCCTTTTCGCACAAGGGAAACAAAAATTAACTTAGTTCACAGTATTAGGACAGGAAACTGAAGGTTTCCAAGTACATTTTTAAGGGGAAAAAATGCAAAATAAAATGGAAAATAGTACCAACCTCAAATATATGAGTTGACAGTCCACCTCCATCCTCTGGAGTACATCCTGTTCCAATGTGCAGAGCTCCACATTTTTATTTTATGATTCTAGTCTTAAAGTGGTCGCCCTAGGCTTGGGGTTCCAAGGTTAAGAAAATGGGCACAGCTTGTCCATGGGAACTGTAGTCAGAGCTGAATGCAGGTCAGAGTGGTTTCTGCAGTGGCTGCTATGAGGACCTCCTGTATGGCGGGCAGAGTTCTGCTATGATTGAGCACAGGGCAGGCCAGCATTTGAAAGCATCGGAAAAGGTTTTATCTGTTTTCTAACTCTGCCTCCCAACTCATAAAAGCTCAATCAACATTTGCTGAAGGGTAGGGTGGTACAAAGTTGAAACAGTGGACAAAGTAACAGGGAGAAACCTCAGGAGTTGAAATTTAACTTTGAGCAAGTCATTTGTCCCCTTCGCTAAAACGATTCGTGCTCTGAGAAGCATGAACTAGGACTGTGCTTTTCAAATACAGGTCACAATGCAGTGAGAAATCAAGCTTACTAGGTTGAAATCAGCATTTTAGAAATTAGAGAATTCCAGACTGCTTTGCACACAGCCAGGGTATTATTTCATGAAACTTTTGTTTTAATATCATGTAAACACACACACACATACACATACACATGCACGTGTATACTGAATTGTGAAATAAAATGGACATTTTACCATGGCGTGCAGTTAAAAATGTTTGGGAAATGCTGACCTAAGAGACCCCATTTAACATTTAGACCACAGATAGGACCCCAGAAAGAGCAAATGGTTTCGGATCCTTTATTACTGAGGTGACAGATTAATGTGTGTGTTTTTTTAAAATGTGATGAAATGTACATAACATAAACTGATTAAAGTTTTAAATGTAAGGGACAAAGTACTAAATTTTTTTAAAATATATTTTTATTTATTTCAGAGGAAGGGAGAGGGAGAGAGAGATAGAAACATCAATGATGACAGAATCATTGATCAGCTGCCTCCTGCACACTCCCTACTGGGGACTGAGCCCACAACCAAGGCACATGCCTTTGGCCAGAATCGAACCCGGGACTCTTCAGTCCACAGGCTGATGCTCTATCCACTGAGCCAAACTGGCTAGGGCAAAAAAGTACTAAATTTAATGCCTTTGTCTAAAAACTAAAAACCTCCCACTTCCAACTTGCATCATCTTGTAGGTTTGGGTTTATAATGCCTTCCCCCTGCCCCATTCCCCCTTTTTTCCCCAGCTACGTTCCTGGTCTGTAACTAAGGTAAGAGGTATATGTTTGGGCTTTGACCTAATGGGACAAGCAGCAAAAGTTCCTTCTTGTACCTGTGACTGAGTTAGAGAGGAGAATGTGTTTACACTCAATTGTACTTTTACATTAAAAAGTAGATTATATAAAAAACAGGTAAGCATGAAGATGAGCTAGAATCTAAGTGGGCATATAAGCCTTAGCCGGTTTGGCTCCGTGGATAGAGCATCGGCCTGCGAACTGCAAGGTCCCAGGTTCCATCCCGGTCAAAGGCACATCCCTGGATTGTGGACTCGATCCCCAAAGGGGGGTACTTGCAGGAGGCAGCCGATCCGTAATTCTCTCTCATCATGGATGTTTCTATCTCTCTCTCTCTCCCCCTTCCTTCCTTTCTGAAATCAATAAAAATATATTTTAAAAAATAAATAAATGGGCATATAATTTGGAACAAGATTTAGAGAACTCCGAGTGTGCCTTGGCAAGCATACCAAAGCCGCACCTCTCTTCTCAGATCTGGGCATCTGGCTGTCACAGACCCTGACTTGCTTTTATTTTTGCTTGTATTTAACATTTGCATCCCTGTTATTTGTCCTGTAAATATAAATTCTGTTTCCCCAGTGACCTTGTTTGCCTTTTCAGGGGTACAGGTTTGTCTCCTATGTTTTTGCCTGGCACACTACTCAATACTAAATGTTAATAATGATGGCAATTAATTATCTTTTCTTCTTGGCCATTATCAATCACTGAGCCTTTTTTTTTTTTTCTTCTGCAATTGGGGCATTCAAAAACCATTAAAGACAACTTTCCTGCTCTTGAGCAATAAGGTTGTTGCTAGTTGCTTAGAACTTCTCAGTTTCCAGGCTTTCCCCCCCTCAGAGCTGCATTTACTCACTTGGCTTGGGCTCTGAACTAGCAGCAACTTATACTTGAATTGTTAACGTAAAAAACAAACAAGCAAACATTGAAACCTGTAAAGAATTTTTGTGAGTTTATTTGAGCCAAACTGTCAACATATACTGGGAAGCAGAACCTCAACGAATTGAGATAATGCTCCAGAGAATGGGGGGGTTACACATGTATTTATACATTGCAATCGAAGGAGGGACGTAGGTGGGTTACATGAAATTCATTGGTGATAGATTAAGGAGGTGGGATAAGCAAAGTGGAAGAAACCCCTGGGATTGGATAAAAAGTAAAATGATGGACACATACTTAGGTGCGTGCAGGAACAATTAACATGATAAGGAAGGAATATGTGGCATCTGTCCTGGCCCCCAGCACATTGGGTTGTGCCTCAAGGGCTCCAGAAAGAGGGAAGTTACAAGTTACCCAGACATTTTAAAGTTATGTTATCATAGATGCAAAAAGACAGATAGGCTCAGTTAAGGTAAAAGTTGACCTTATCAGTGAAGATACCGGCCTAGGACGTAACTGCCCACCATAACTGCTTTAGTTAGTTTAATTTCAGACCATCCTTTGTGGTGACTTTAGGTCTCCGAGTCTGCTAGACTGCCATGCAGGCCTCCCCTGAGCTTGTCAGGTCAGCATGTGGCCCCTTTCGTCCACAGTATAATGCTGTCCTTTAAGAGCTTTCCTACCTTTTTTTTTTTTTTTTTTTTTTTTACAATTCATCATCTGTATATTGTATCATGTGTTTACCACCCCAAGTCAACTCTCCTTCCATCACTATTTAGGCTCCCTTTACCTTCTTCAGCCTCCCTCTACCCCTCCTCCCTCCGGCAATCACTGGTGAAGGAAAAAAAGCGATGTTACCTCCATGTAGCCAATGGGGAAACTGAGGCACGGGGCCATGAAGCCCGTGGTTCTGCAGCACAATTGGTGACAGCACTGGGACCAGTTGCTGACTTCTAGGCTGATTTCACTACATTAGTGGCTTCTCTGGTTGGTTGGTTTTTTTTCCTGTGATTCCTCCCAAGTAGCAAGACTTGCTTTCATCTCCAGGTGAAGAAAAAAGAGAGGAAGGGAGGGTTTTGCAGCTGACTCCCACACACTCTGTTCCACCCGTAATTCCTCCAAAGAAGCTGCCAGGTAGGGGAGAATTTTAAACATACACCACGGGATCGTTCTCCCTTCAGTCTTCAGGCAAACCTTTCTGCTAGACTGTGAAAGATCAGTCGGAGGCCGAAAACCAGGTGACACAGGCTTTATTAGGGCAAAGACCTGCCGGGCTGTCTCGCGAAGGGAGAGCAGCAGCCCGTGCAGCGGGTTAGAACTCTTTTTAAGGAGAATGAAGAAGGCACGAGGGCTTGGGGTACTTGGCGAGAGCTGGTTGGTTAGTCGATGTATATGTCTATGCAGGGTGTTCCTTCTGGGTCGGGGCCATATCACATTTCCAGTAAGTCATGGCCATTCTAGGGACAGGTGGGTTTAGTAATCACATTCCAGGGAAAGGTCAGTAAGTCATCGCCATTTCAGGGACCGGTGGGTTTAGTAATCACATTCCAGGGAAAGGTGAGTTTGTCAGATGGAACACCTTGTGTCTTCCTCTTCATCAACCTCAATCCTACACAGGTTCCCCACCCCACCTCCACTGCCGCTATCCAAGAGTGGAGCATTCCTATGAAACCTTTCTCATATGTAAGCTGAGACGGTGTAAATGAAGACCCAATTACCATGCATTTATATAGAAAAAATTGGGGGCATTTCAGCCTCCCAAAATAACCTACTAAGTCACACCAAATACACTTAATTACATCCAGATTGATGCTAAGTATAACACCTTGATGAGCTCTCATAGGCTTTTCCAATACTTTAGAACACATCCTGCTAACGATGTACAACATAAGTCGAGGTAAAGCAAAGATGCTCACAGACACAGTTCAGAGCGATGGTGGCTTGATGCGGGATGTGAGTGTCTGCTGGGGTCCAACCCCAGCAGGTCCAGGGGTCCCCAAAGGTGTGGACGGAGTCGGCGAAGAAGGAATGACACGGAGACAGCGTTCAGTTGATCAGCAGCCTAGCCAGGATCTCTAGCCAAGTTCTGGTCAGGATCTCCAGCGAAGTTCTGGTTAGGATCTCCAGCCAGGTTCTGTGTCCATGTTCTCTTGCTAGGTTCTCCAGCCAGGTTCTCCAGGTTCTCCAGCCAGGTTCTGTCCAGGTTCTCCAGCCAGGTTCAGTCACCAGGTTCTAGTCAGGTTCTCTTGCCAATTTCTGTAGTCAGGTTCAGTCCAGGATCTTTTGCCATGTTCTCTCCAGCGAAGTTCTTCTGTCTCTAGGTTCTGTGTAGGTTCTGTGTCTAGGTTCTGTGTAGGTTCTGTGTCTAGGTTCTGAGTCTAGGTTCTGTGTCTAGGTTCTGAGTCTAGGTTCTGTGTCCTGTTGTCTTGTTACATCTGTATTTATTCCAGTTGATTCCAATCCTATCAATCTCTATTCCAAAGGTTAGGGCGTTTCTTATCTCCATTCCAGGGAGTAAAGATTATGTAGCTTAAGCATGATTGTTCCTAGTTAAAGTGATTAATTACCCACCTGGCACTTAGTTAAGGGGTTTTATTCCCTCCCTAACTTCAGGGGAAAATCCCTACCTGGGGAAACAACCTTTTTCAGAGAGGTGACCTTGGTTAAAACACACAGTGCCAAGAAGGTGAGCAAACATATTAAGAACAGTATGCCATATGTGCCAGGTCCCTTGAAACAGCAAGGATGGACCGGCTCCCGGCAAGTGTCCTTCCCTGGGAAGGAGCAGGCGGGGGCCTCTCTTGGTGCTGGGGGTGAGCACTGCCTCCATATTGGCTCACTGCGAAACAAATGCTGATCTTAACCGCCCCCCCCCATCTGCCCCCCCCACACACACACACACAACTCCCTTTTTGCCTTTTTTTCTTCAGATTTCCTTTGAAAACAGATGTTACCACAGAAGAAACCTGGCTCTTAGGTGGGTCTGCCTAAGATCAGCTGGTAGTGTGTGGGTTCTTGACTTTGTGCAAGACAAATTTCACAACACAAGTCCAAATGAATTTTACTAGTAGAGGACGTTTATTAAAGCTGGGGATGGTGAAGCAAGGAAGGGCCTAGGACAGGGGTGGGCAACCTTTTTGTGAGTGCGTGCCAAAACCAGCAAAATCTCTGACTCAAAATTCTTCTGCATGCCAACCCTAATTTTTTGAGAACATGTTACGCCTACTTGATATCTCTTTTTTTTTTTTTTAATATATTTTATTGATTTTTTACAGAGAGGAAGGGAGAGAGATAAAGAGTTAGAAACATCGATGAGAGAGAAACATCGATCAGCTGCCTCCTGCACATCCCCCACTGGGGAAGTGCCCGCAACCCAGGTACATGCCCTTGACCGGAATCGAACCTGGGACCCTTCAGTCCGCAGGCCGACGCTCTATCCGCTGAGCCAAACCGGCTTTGGCTACTACTTGATATCTCTTAAGGTGTACGTATGTGAAGAACCTTGAAGAAATAATAAAATTCATTCGAGCGACAAAAACACAGTATATGATGATGAAAAATACATTTATTTTTTAATGTATACATGTACATTGATAGTCCGACAGAAAACTATGACTCCGTTTGATATTATCAGTGGGACTTTTGCTGCTGCATCACTGATGACAGAGATTTTACATCAGGTTTATATTTTGTGAGCTTCAGAGATATGCACGAGCTACTACTTTCATCTGTCAGGCTACTCCTATTACGAGACTTAACAAAATTCATCACTGAGAACAAAGATTCACAAGTGTATGTGGATGAAACCAAAACACTGGTCGGATCTAGGAAGGCAGGGAGAGTTAAGGCAGAGGTATAGAAATTGCTCTTCCCCTCTCTCATCAATCCATGTCTATGGTCTTTAAGATAACTTGTTATGTAAAATTATTTATTTATCTAGGATGCACCTACACTGAATTTATCTGAAAAATAAAAGTCGATATTAAGAAAAAATTGTAAATGGAAGATTATAAGAGAGGGTTTCGCGTGGCAGCAAAAGTTACTGGCGTGCCATGTTTGGCACGGGTGCCAGGGGTTGCCCACCCCTGACCTAGGATGACAGGGGAGGAACCAGGTGAGGAAATGAGCCTAAGCTAGGCTGCTTTGGCTCACTAAGAAGTCAGAAAAAAAGAGGGCCTTGGGGACAGGTTCAGGGGGTTTGCCCAAGATGAGCTGCAGATGCCTATTGCTGCCCTGGTTGTAAGCCTCTAAGCCTCATGGGGTCCCTTAGAGTTTAGGAAATGCATGCCGTGGGCGGAGTAGAGGGGAGAGGGAAAGGCACAGGCGTGCTCCTGGGGGGGAGAGGGAGCCCTGGGACATGTGTTTTGAGGGGTTTAAAGGCTGGGGGTCCAGGGGAGGTCTTAGGGGAGGATCTCAATCGAATATTGGTCAGTTTTTATGTTGATGTGCAAAAATGAGACTTATTTCCTTCATCTGTCTTTGGGTGTGGTTGGCAAATGGCCCTAATTGGATTTCTGCTATTTATCTCCCTGAGTAGGGTGATTTAAGCTATTTACCCTCTAGTTGGGGAGACGTGCAAACCATTCTCTCTCTCTCTCTCTCTCCCTCTCTCTCTTTTCCGTGTAATGGAACATTTGTATGGACTGCCAGACAAAGCAAAATTACTTCTCAGTATGTATAGATTCAGCAACAAAGCAAGACAAATTTATTTTCATCTAACTTGAAATTGAGGGGGAAAGGGATAGTAAAGGGAATTTGGTTGCTTAGTGTCTATTACTAATAAAAGCATGAAAATAAAAATATAATTGACACACCTTTAAGGTGATGTTCTTCCTCTTTATTGTTTCATTGTAGTATTTTAAAAAATATTTTTTTTATTGATTTCAGAGAAGAAGGGAGAGGGAGACAGAGATAGAAACATCAATGATGACGGAGAATCATTGATTGGCTGCTTCCTGCACACCCCCAATTGGGGATCGAGCCCACAACCAGGGCATGCGCCCTGACCAGGAATTGAACCGTGACCTCCAGGTTCTTAGGTCCATGCTCAAACACTGAGCCAGGCCGGCGGGGCTCATTGTAGTCATTTTTAAAATTTGGGTTTTCATAGGTTCTGTCCTGACCTCCATCTCCTAAGCCCTTTTCCCCCCAACATGGCTGTAAGATTTTCACCAGAATACTAGCATTGTTTTTGTATTTTAAGATCCCACCAGTCTAGGAAAGGGAGAGGGGACTCAACAGGCTTATTGTCTGAATTTCAAGGCGGCCCTTCCACAGCTAATTCATATGCATCCTATTCTTCATTTAAACTTTGTCCTGTGTAGATCCACTAAGGTGCAGAAAGAGATACTCCTACTTACAAGATTTTAAAATAGTTCTTCATTGGGAGAGATTTTAAGGAAGGGGGGGGTGGTAAAAGGAAAGGTTGTGGGTAGAACCCCGAGTATTTTCTCTATTATAGCGCCTCATAAAGGGAAGAGCAGGAGCAGAAATTAATTTGCATTTTAAAGGATTGATTGTTCTACATTCCTCAGAGCTCTTATCATTTTTTCAATTGAATCTTTATTGTTGAAAGTATTACATATGCCCGCTTTAACCCCCCGCCCCCCCCCCCCCATTGATCTCTTCTAGCTCACCTCCACCCCTCACCCCAGGCCTCAGACACCCTATTGTCTGTGTCCACGGGTTAAGCATATATGCCTACAAGTTCTTTGGTTGATCTTTTCCCACCCACCCTCCCCCGCCTTCCCTCTGAGATTCTACAGTGTGTTCATGCTTCTGTGTCTCTGAATCTATTTTGCTCATCAGTTTATTTTGTTCACTAGATTCCACATATGAGTGAGAGCCTGTGATACTTGTCTTTCTCTAATTGACTTATTTCGTTTAGCATAATACTCTGCAAGGGCTCTTGAAAGGGCTTTATCTCGAACCCTTTTATAGCCCCGGTCATTTCTTCCCTTTGTACACTTGTCTAATCTCCCTCACTGGACTGTAGGTTACAAAGAGGCAGGGAGAGGGTGTGAATGTTTGGAAAGTGTTTAATAAAGTGACAAGAATTCAGTTTTATTTATTATGCACTGCAGAATCCTATAGTAACACTGGCAATGAACATGAAAGCTCATCTACAATTCTATCATTCTAATCTCTTTTTTCTATTTCCCGTCCATTTCCTCACGCATTAAACATTAAGAGAAGCACGGCCAGTCCTGGTTCAGGAGTAGCTTTTCCACATCCTAAGTACAAATTTGCATTTTGCTTTTAATTATTTTTCCTCTTTGCTTAGCCTAAGTATCCTGAGACTGCAAAATATATCTCCACAGTATGGCTTTAGTGGCCACCTAATAGTCCATCAAGGACATATGCTTTAAAGGACTTATTTCGGTGTAAGAAGCCAACATTTAGGAGTGAACGTTCACACCATCTGACCTTGCATTGCAAGGTCTGGTGCTCCGTCAAGGTTAGACTGAAGGATCGGGTTGTAGAGTTGCGGGCGGGCCGATCCCCAGGAGAGCGACTTGCGGCCGCAGGCGGCGTGCCATTCAGGCCCTCCCCGCGCCCCGCCCCGCCCCGCCCGCACCTGAAGAATTGGCGCCTTTTCCCCCACCCCGCCCCGCCTCTCGCTCGCTGCGGGGGCGGGCCCAGGTCCTGTGCGTGCTTTGCCGGGGGCGATCCGTTTGCAGAACGCCTCTTTGAGGTGTACGTGCGGCAGGAAGTGACGCAAGCCCGCGGGGGGTCGCAGGAGGCGGGGCGAGACTATAAATAGCGGTGGGACCGCCGCCTGCTCGGAGGGTGTCAGTCAGCTTCTGTCGGCGAGGTGCGGTCAACTGCGGGCGGAGGGGGCTCCGGGGTGAGTGACGCGCCGCTGCTCGGACTCCTACGACCCGGGGCTTCTGCGGGGCCGGTCCGGGCGATCTGCGGAGCGGCCCCGCTCGGCGCTGTCCAATCTCCGCGGGGGACGCGGGGAGGCTGCGGCGCCTCCAGGGCGCGGGCGGGCGGGATGGAGCGGGGCCCGCGTGCGAATGGGGAGGAGGCCGCCACCGCGCGAGGAGCAGGCGGCAGGTGCGCCGGGGCGGCGAGGGGCTGCCCTGGCCTTCTTCTCCGCTCCCTGCTCGTCTCAGGCGCCGAGAGCCGCGCGGTTTCCCTGTTGGGGCGCTGAGGGCAAGCTGGAGGGCTCCCAACTGTCACTCCGCGCCCCGCCATGCTGCTTGCGGCCCCTCCGGCCACACGGTCCCCGGTTCTCACTCGCAGGACCCCCAACAGATGCAGGTCTTCGTGGGACATCCCTGCGCCGCGGGCTCGGAAGCCGGGGGTCCGCCCCGCGCCCGGCGAGCCGCGCCGCCGCAGGGTTGGCCCGCTCCGCCGCGAGCACGTGGCCGCTCTCGGAAGTGTCCCCGGGGAATGGCTGTCGGGGTGCGGGGATGACCTTGAGCCGGCGGCCCTTCGCCGCCGCCTTGGCGCTCGCCCCGGAACCTGGTCTCCCTGCTGGAAGGAACCCAGCTGCCCCGGATTCGGTTACTGGTTTGTCCCGGGCGTTTAGATCGGGGTTTCTGGGAGCTGTGCACTTGAGCTCCCGGGCAGAACCCGATCTTTCTTGCCGCTCGCTGCAGTTGGGCTGGCGTGTGGGTTCTCATTCCGCGCCC
Organism: Myotis nattereri; assembly: GCF_964212035.1. Classification (NCBI taxonomy): domain Eukaryota; kingdom Metazoa; phylum Chordata; class Mammalia; order Chiroptera; family Vespertilionidae; genus Myotis; species Myotis nattereri. The sequence continues at coordinate 54,199,202 of NC_138077.1, forward strand.
CCCCCCCCCCCCCCCCCGCCATACACAAGCCGGCTGAACACCCGACCGGCTTGGCTTGGCTCGCCTCGCTCTGAAATGGGAGACCCTGGGAACGAAACGTGTACCTTGTGAAAGCTGTGGGCTAGAGGAGGCTTAGCCGAAGTTATCTGCATTGGAATCGATTTGCACAACCGGCGAGGGGGTCCAAGGTCCATTGTGTCGCCGTTTCTGGTCGGCGGCTCTCCGAGGTGGTCGCTGGGAGGATAGCGCTTTGTGGCTTGGCTCTTTTGGGCTCACGATTTACCTCTGCCCCCTGCGGTGGCCTTGGGAGCCTCCGAGAACTCGATTGCTATTTTATCCCGTTTTCTTGGCGGGGGGAGGGGTGGGGTGGGGAGGGAGGGGGTTGACAGGACTGCAGTAGGAAATAGTTGTCCTGTTACCGAGGTTATTTAGATACCTGATATCTCTATTCTGTGCTTAAATATGAGTTTGGAATACGAGATGCTGATGCAGTTGTTTCTGAGCTGGGGAGTTTGACCTTTGACAGATATTTTAAGTGATTTACGAAAGCTGATTTTTTACTGTGAAAACGTAGGCGCGCTAGTGCTTGGCTGGCCCTGCTGACCTCCCCCGTCCCCCCCTGTCCCCCCAGCCACACACACCCCTCAGTTTTGGATTATAATAAACTCAGTACGCTTGACAAGAAAATCCAGAATTAAAACATTTCTGTCCTTGATAGAAAATTTTCCAAGTCTATTAATAGCAAGGCACCCTTTAATCCGTCTTTGAACCTGGCCAAGAGTGTCGGCACACACATCAAAGGGTTTCGGGTCCCAGGGCACACACCTGGGATCCAGGGTCCTTGGGCGGGTGCAGGAGGTAACCAATAGATATTTCTCTCTCCCTTCCACTCAGTGAAAACCAATAGAAAAAATCCTCAGGTGAGGATTAACTACAATAATTTGTCTTTGATGGAATGTTCTTTGTCGGGCAATGGCGTGCTTCTAGTCTGTGCTGAAGAGTGTTGGATAGGGAAGAGTGCTAATTGTGCCCTAAGGGGAGGCATTTATTGCCTCTGATAATGTACATGTACTTATTAAAAATGAAGCAAGGCTCACAGCTGAATTTGAATTAGACAACAATGAAAGCTAGTTAGTTAAAAATGATCTTGTCCTGGCTGATGTAGTTGGAGCATCCTGCCATTCACCCAAAGGTGGCGGGTTCAATTGCCGGTCAGAGCACATACCCAGGTTGCAGGTTTGATCCCGGATTGAGGCTCTGTGTAGGAGGCAACTAGTCTATGTTTCTCTTCTCTCTCTCTCTCAAAAAAAAAATTTTTTTTAAAGTCCTCTGAGGTCTTTTGGAACTCTTCTTGTGTGTTTGCCTTCTGTATGCTTTCCCTGACCACTACTCAGGTAAACCGCAATGACTTCAAGTGGTCCTGACCTTCCAACTGGGCAGTCTTTTTTCAGAAAGCTGAATGGTAATAAAGATGCTGCTTGTTTTCTTTGATTTCCTCCGCTGCCTTTTCAATTTAGACTCTTAAAGCTAGGAAAGCTTGACCTTCTCTTCATGAGTCATTTTGTGTATATTCAAGTATGAGGTCCGAGGGCCTTGCAAAAGTTCTGTAAGTTCATGTAGTCTCATTTTCACTGGCAATATTTTGCGAAATGGGTATCTGTAATCAATTGCTTAAGGTCTTGGAGCCTTACCCATGTAAGCTTTAAAGTTTTCTACTTTTAAAAATCTCCCTACTACCCAAGCTTTGCTCAGTGATTTCAGGATGAAACAGAATAGTGACGGGTAGGAAAAGATTCTAGGTATCAGGTTTTCATTGCATTCTTATCATTCCCAAATGATGTGAAAAATGAACTTCATACATTAAGCATGCCCCTGTGTTAAGAAATAGAATCTCGTTACCATGTAATTCCATGTCAAGTATTTAGGATAGGCACAGCAATCAGAAGAGGCTTCACAGATGGCCCTTGAGTAGGGTTTCAAGAACAGGGGAAGAATGTTAGTGGGTAAGGGCAGGACTGGCTTCCTTTTCATTCTGGAGAAAGTATAGGGCCGTGAAGTATTGGGTGGTGAAGGCCTCTAGAACAGCCCCAAGCAGGCAAAAGGAACCTCGCTTTATCTGAGCTCCGAGGACTTTGGAACTGGCCTCTTTCCTAAACTGAAGGTAGTTTTTCAGTGATAACAAGTGTCTTGTTTTTATTTCAGGTAAAATGGAGTAGCAGCTTTGAGTGTTTATAAATAGGTGAAAGTATATTTTAGTTCCTGATCTCCTGCCCTCCTGGTTTTGAGACACCCCGGAGTGTCTCAAAACCTCAAGATAATTACTATATTTAAAAAATTAAATAGAAATTAATGCCACATTTATAGGAAGTGGGAATAATATTTGAGTTTTAAAGAAGTTTGAGGCTGTAGTCTACTACCTTTGCCTGTCTCCTGTCTTCCATTCCATGGCTCAGTTGAAAACATTTCAGATCCTCCTCCATTTCATGTTCAGAAACACAGGGGGTCTGTTTTGCTTCCCTTAATTATCATTATTAATGTGAGCAACTGAGTAGTTTTCCATTACTGTGAAGAACACCAAAGATATACCGGGTGCTCATATGACTAAAAATCAAGGCAATGTTTGGTTTGTTTCTTTTTATTAATCCTCACCCAAGGATATTTTTCCATTGATTTTTAGAGAGAGTGGAAGGGAGGGGGAGAGACAGAGAGAGGCAACAGTGTGAGAGAGACACATCAATTGATTGCCTCCCATACAAGCCCCAACCAGTGCTAGGGATCGAGCTTGAAACGGAGGTACGTGCATGCCCTTGACTGGAATCGAACCCGGAACCGTTCAGTCCTTGGGCCAGCTCTCTGGCTACTGAGCCAAACTGTTTAGGGCTGGTTTGTTTCTTGTAATAGATTATCAGCATTGGTGGTGATATCTTGAAATAAGCCAAATAAGAGTTGCTGGGTGTGTTTATAGATAGGATAGTGTTATTGCAACTAGCCTGGAAAGTTTTTCTCATGCTTTTAGAACATTTAAATTAATGATTTCAGTTGGAAGAAAATTCATTAAAGGGTTCTTTTAAATAGAAGGCTTTATTGTGTGTGAGGTAGTTTTATTTTATTTTATTTTTTGAAACAGATTGGTGTGTGAGGTAATTTTAAAAGAATGATTCAAATTCTCTGTATAAAATTTCAGGAGTAACTTTTGTGGATATCATAGCATTATATTCTTCACAAATATGTTAAAATAGGAATTGCCTAGGTCACAGTTTTTTCCTCTAACTTGATTTCTTTTATGTTATAGTCTTAATTTTATACCTGGGAATTGAAATAGGAATATCTGTTTTCTCAGTAAAAAATGTGCTTCGATTTTAATCATACAAAACCATACTTAGATGTTTTATTAATGTAGACTTGCAATCACTCAATCTTATCATTTATTTAAATCCTTTATTTAGATCATTTTTAAATATGTTGTCACTTTAGTGTTAAAATTAATTTAAAACTAGAAACCTTGAGGAATGGCTGATTCAGATGAGCATTAAAGTAAGCTGCTTTTTCCTAGAAAAGGATGATTAAAATTGGTTCAGGGTGGGGCCTTCTAGTTCTGGCTCTAGTGATTGGGTTAGGGCAGTTCTGGTGTAGCGATAGTGATAAGCATTTTGTACCAGATGGGGCAAGAGTTTGTGCTTCTAAGAATATGATCTATTTATTGGTTATTGGCTTTGGTCTTCAAAGCTACGGAATTAAATAAAATATGTTAATAGGTTTTGATAGGAGGCTTTTCTAATTCCAGTTTATATAATGTCTTGTTAAGATTAGTTTCTTAATATTTTTAGAAATGAGAACACAATTTCTAAAACCCAGTAACACATTGAACGTCACTTAACCTCTCAGATAATTTGGCTCTTCATCTAGAAAATAGCATACTCTATGTTTTTCCTTTTGTGTATTCTTTTTGCATCAAAGATCTATCGTGTCATTTATAGGAACTGTTCTTTTCATCAGAAGGATCAGGTTTTCTCTCTTTTTCTATTGAAGAAGCTTTGTTGTATTTTTTTGTTTCAGGTGCCAGTCTGTTTCTTTTGTATTTGTGCCTTCGACTAAATTCTGTTACATAAATCTACATACCATGGATGACAGTCTAACTCAGGGGTCCTCAAACTACGGCCCGCGGGCCACCTGCAAATACAAATATTGTATTTGTTCCCGTTTTGTTTTTTTACTTCGAAATAAGATATGTGCAGTGTGCACAGGAATTTGTTCATAGTTTTTTTTAACTATGGTCCGGCCCTCCAACCGTCTGAGGGACAGTGAACTGGCCCCTGTTTAAAAAGTCTGAGGACCCCTGCTCTAACTAGTTTTCCCCACGTTTTTAATTTTGAAAAGATTTACAAGAAAAATTGAAATAACAGTAATATGCATATCCATACACCCTTTACCTGGACTCATCAGTCATTAACAGTTTCCACATTTGCTTTATTTCTTGTATACTTTTTAAATGAAAGTTACAGACATTACAATATCTCATCCTTAAATTTTTAACCATTATTCTCCTAAGCACAAGGCGTTCTCCAAAAACGCAATACCATTATCACATTCCCCAAATCTAACTGATGCAATACTGTTCCAGTATATAATTTATACTGAAATGTCTTATTTCTCCCAATAATGTCCTTGAGCCTGTCTACTCACCGCACCTCAGTTTGAGATCTAAGCAAAGATTTCAATAAACTTAGTTGTCATGTAAACTAAATATCTTGGTGAGAAGCCCTTTCTAGAAAGGTGATAATATTTAAAAGTAAACTTGAGCCCGTTTGGCATGACTCAGTGATTGAACGTCGATTATGAAACCAGGAGGTCATGGTTCGATTCCTGGTCAGGGCACATGCCTGGGTTGTGGGCTCGATCCTTAATAGGGGGGGTGCAGGAGGCAGCCGATCAATGATTCTCTCTCATCACTGATGTTTCTGTCTCGCTCCTCCCTTCCTTTCTGAAATCTACAAATCTATTTTAAAGAATAAAAATTAAGCCCTAGTCAGTTTTGCTCAGTGGATAGTGCATTGGCCTATGGACTGAATGGTCCTGGGTTCTATTCTGATCAAGGGCATGTTCCTAGGTTGCAGGCTTCTGCCTGGTCGGGCGTGTTCAGGAACCAATAGATGTGTTTCTCTCACGTTGATATTTCTGTCTTTCCCTCTCTCCCACCCTCTCTAAAAATCAATGGAAAAATATCCTCGGGTGAGGATTAAATAATAAAATTTAAAAATTAAGAATTAAAATATAAAATAAAAAATGTTTTAAAAGTAACTTTGATACATAATCTACTGTGGTAATAAAAGCTTTTATTATTTTGATGCAATGCATCTATCTCATTATGATAATTGTTTTATTACTAGGCTCTTCTGTGTGGCAGCTCAGAATGATGGATCAAGCCAGATCAACATTCTCCAACTTGGTAAGATATTTTAAGTTTATATTTCTCTCAACAGTTTGTAAGAATATGAAGTATGCAGTAATGACTTTCAGCAAGTAAGCATGAAATAATATCCAAAGCTATTATCAGGTATTCATTTACATTTGAAATGGTGATCATAACTCATCCCACAAAAGAAGAATATATTTAGTCTTGAATAGAATTATAGAAAATCTTGTCGGGTCTTTCAGGTTATTTGGGGCATTGTGGAGGGGAACTGCCAAGTAGATCAGAAGAACTAAAAGCACAGATCAACATGTATTTGCATAACCAACCCTGAATGAAAAGGCTGAAGGAGATGAAGGCCAGTCAGTATATGTTCTGCCATAACCTGCCATTGACAGAACTGGGAACACAGAAGAATATTGGTTTGAAAAGGGAACTGCCTTTGTTATTGTTAATCCTCACCCCAGGATATTTTTTCCATTGATTTTTAGAGAGAGTGAAAGGGAGGAGAGAGAGACGTCGATGTGAGAGAGACATACAAATTGATTGCTTCTTGAACACGATTGGTTGCCTCCCCCACACACCCCGAACAGGTCAGGATTGAGCCTGCAACCCAGGTACATGGCTTTGGCTGGAATGGGGCCCAGGACCCTTCAGTTCACAGGCCGACTATCCCATGAGCCAAATCAGCTAGGGCAGGGACTTCTTTTTCCTTAAGAATATATCGCAAGTCATAGTAATGGCCCAATAATAAGTATATTACCCAACCAAACTTTTCTGTTAATGTCCCTACTCCCTTCTTAATGCTTTCTTTATTTTTTAAAAAATCTCAGTTTGGTGGAGAGCCGTTGTCATATAGCCGGTTTAGTCTTACACGGCAAGTAGATGGCGATAACAGTCGTGTGGAGATGAAACTAGCTGCAGACGAAGACGATATTGACAATAACGTGAGGGGTAATCGTGCTCACGCAAAACGGAAAAGGCTTAATGGATTAATCTGCTGTGGGACTATTGCTGTCGTCATCTTTTTCTTGATCGGTAAGAGTGCCATTTAAACCTTAAATGTTCCTTGTCACCAATTCTAGGAAGTTGTTAATTCAGCTCAGCAAACATTTATATTGTACCTTCTTATGTGCCGTTGTGCAAGGTAGTAGAAATACAATAATTAAGATTCTAAACCTGTCTTTGAGTTTAGCCTGGTGGGAGAAAGGCACATGAATCATTTCAGTGTAATGTGCAAGTGTTAGACTAGAAATAGGCCCAGGATATTTGTAGCATAGAAGCTTGGCCTAAGGATTCAAGGAAGGCTACTAGGAAGAAAAGTCACCCATGCTTTGAAAAAGTAACTGTTTAAAATAAAGTTATATAATTTATTAGATTAAATGGTTTAAAATATATAAAACATACATTGATTCCTTTATAACTGCTTTAAATTTGATTAAAACCAGCATTTTGAAGACCAAGCTGAAAATATTTTAACCCCTATAGGAATAGATTATAAATAAAATCCTGTGAATTCAGCTCTGTACTTTTTCATCCCTAGGATTTCTGATCGGCTATTTGGGCTATTGTAAACGTGTAGAGCCAAAAACTGAATGTGAGCAAACAGAGTCTGCAGCGATAGACACTGAAGAGGAAACTGAAGAGGACTTGCCTGAAGTATCTCCCCACTTATTTTGGTCAGACCTCAAAGCAATGTTGTCAGAGAAACTGAATACGGCAGACTTCACCAAGACAATCAGGTGAGTTCAGTGACTTCACAAGTTGGACCTGAATATCTAAACAAAGGTGATTGGTCTGGAGGAAAGGCTTTTTAGAGCAGGGGAGGCTTCCCGTGTTTTGTTAGAGGGTAAAGGAGTCAGTAAAGATTCAAACTATGATAGGGAAAAAAGTAGAACTTTTGTGGGGACTCTCCTTTTTCTTAAAAAGAATTCACAGGTCCTTAATCTTTGTTATCTGCTGCTTTGTTGCTTGCTGTCAGACTTTTTTGCTCTGATTTTCCATCCTAACCCATTTTTAAAATTTATTGTTGGTACTAACCCCTTTTTTAGATCATGCTCTGCTACTCTCGCCAAGTCATCTTTATCCTCTAGATCGAGACTAATTGACATGTCTCTAGTATTCCTTGATTTCTTCTGGTTCTCACTCATTAATCCATGTCTTAAGAAGTGTTGTTTCTTCCTGTCCTTAGATTTTTAAAAATTGATTATATATAGAGATAAAAGCATCAATTGGCTGCCTCTTGCACCCCCCCTACGGGGGATCTAGCTCACAACCTGGGTAGGTGCCCTGATAGGGAATCAACCGGCAAGTTTTGGTGCGGTCCACGCTCAACCAGCTGAGCCACAAAAGGGCAATCCTTAGATTTTTAAGTTCTTCCTTACACACATATCTAACTCTGTAAAGAACAAATTTATATTTTACCTTTTTCTAGCTATACTAGCTTCTTATAGTTTCCAATGGTACAATAGTTCTTTTAGTCTTAAATTAGAAATATTGGCATTTTTATCACATCTGATGAATACTTTTGTGTATACTGTACATCAGGCATATGAGAATATTGTCTACTAAAAGAAAAAGATCAAATAATTAATATGCCGTGTATATTTACAAATAGCCATGGCAGATCAGAATAAGGAGTTTTGCTTCCAGGGGATTCACAGTACTTTAAAGTAGGTGAAAATAATGGTCTATACCTGAAACTTATGTACTCTTATTAACCAATGTTCTCTCAATTAAAAAATAATTTGCTTGATATTTGATATAATATACATTTTAACAGTGACATTTTTCCTCCAGGCAGCTGAATGAAAATTCTTACGTCCCTCGTGAGGCTGGATCTCAAAAAGATACAAACCTTGCTTTTTATATTGAAGATAAATTCCGTAAACTTCAATTCAGCAAAGCCTGGCATAATGAACATTTTGTTAAGATTCAGGTCAAAAGCAGGTATGTTGAAAGATGGTAAACTTATTTTATAGAAGCAGCTACTTTTAGTTATGATCAATATAGCAAAGACTGAGTGTATTAAAGCCATTTAATTTTTTTCCCAATGGTGGTCTTAGCTTCATTTTAATATAATCTTTTTAACAGTGATCCAAATTCAGTGACCATAATTGCTATGAACAATGGCGGGCCATACCTCGTGGAGAATCCTGAGGGTTATGTGGCATATAGTAAGGCTACGACGGTTACTGTAAGTAAGACAAAATAGTGCATGACTTCTTTTCTGTCTGTTGAATAGCTCACAAGCTCATTGTCTTGACTATTCTTAGGAGTTATAGTATAAATTTACTTGTAAAATGTAACTGGTTAAAATGAAACCCTAAATCTTCATCTTAGTTGGCAAGGCTCCAAGTAATCCTACTGCTCCCTTCTCTTCACTCTGCTCTGACCACTCTTAATCTCCCTGCTATTCCTCAAACACTCAAATTCAAGCACACTCTCACCTCAAGGCCTTTATAAAACTTGCCTTTTCCTTTGCCAGGACCACTCTTCCCTAAATATCTGCATGCTTGTTTCCTCACTTTGTGCAAGTCTCTTATCTAATACCAGAGGCCTAGTGCACAGATTTGTGCACCGATGGGGTCCCTCAGCCTGGCCTGTGCCCTCTCACAATCCAGGACCCCTCGGGGGATGTCGGACTGCCGGTTTCAGCCCAATCCCCGCAGGCCAGGCCAAGGGACCCCACTGGTGCATGAATCTGTGCACCGGGCCTCTAGTATGCATATAAGATCTTTGGTTAATCTCTTTCCGCCTTCCCCTCTTCCCTCTGAGATTCATCAGTCTGTTCCATGCCTGTGTGTTGAGCTGCCCCCTGGTGGCCAGTGCGCATCATAGCTACTGGTCAAACGGTCGACACTTAGCATATTAGCCTTTTATAGATATAGAAGATTACCTCCCTAGGGAAGTCTTTCTTGATTACCTTATCAAAAATGTCCTTCCTTTAATCACTTCCTCTTACCTTGCTTTATTTTTCTTCATGGTCCTTGTGGCACCTGACATTCATTTGATTCTACATTGGAATATAAAGAGCTAGGAGTTGGTTTCATTTATTATTGTGTCCTAGAGCTTTGGACAGTGCCTGACACATGGTAGTATGTTATTTGCATATATCAGATTCCCCCTTATGTGGGGACAGATCAATACCATCTTGGCTGCAACCAATCTTAGCTTGATAGCTTGATTCTTTAATTCTTGATATTATGAAATTTAGGCAAATGTGGCCCAACTATTACAGAAATTTAAAAAACATCTGGATAGAATAGTTCTATATAGGTTTTTCAGGTTAAAAAACCACGTATGTGTATGTCAGGGGCCTTTCTAGTGGATGCCTTTTAAGCCAGATGAAGTTTTATTGTTCTTCTTTCTTCCTGCTTAACCTGTGCTGTGTCGTTACCTACAAGTTAGGGGTTTGGAGGTGGGTAGATTGTTCTGCTAAAAAACATTGAGGATTTTAGTTCCCCTGCAAGCTTTCTCTATTTAGATATTTGGTTATTAATGTCAGTTTATCTGAACTGGATTAGTAGAGTTTAGGAACATTGTGATAACAGCTTATATAAACATCTAAATATTGATCTATGCAAGTCACTTTGTTATAATAGACCATTCTTAGACAAATTTATTATCAGCTTTCAGTTAGGGAGTATGTATGTTTTCAATTGTCTGGGGTTCAAGTATGAGACCGTTATGTAATTGGTGCTGCCATGGCTAGCCTACAATATTTATATTGGTATATGTCTCTCTTTAACATATCTTGTTATCCTTTCTCTTCCCCCAAGATGTCTGAAGCAACATAAAATAGATTAAATGTTCTTAACTTAATCTAACTATATCAATGTAGATTAAAGACAGTGTGGGATAATGAAAGACATGAATGTAGGAGGCCAGAAATGTTGACTTCATTCCTGATAACCCTGACTACTTTTTTTTTAAAAAATAGGTTTTTATTGATTTCAAAAAAGGAAGGGAGAGAGAGATAGAAACATCATTGATGGCAGAGAATCATTGATCTGGCTGCCTCCTTCTGGGGATCTTGCCCGCAACCCGGGTATGTGCCCTGACCAGGAATCGAATCATGACCTCCTGGTTCATGGGTCGATGCTCAACCAGTGAGCCACAGTGTGGCCAGGCAACCCTGACTACCCTGGCCCTTTTTTACCCTGTCTTGAGTTTGATCTGTAAAACCATTCTGCTTTAGACTCTATGGCTGTTCTAATACCATAACGCTCATTAAATCTAATGTCTTTATTTTAGGGTAAATTGGTCCATGCCAATTTTGGCACTAAACAAGACTTTGAGGCTTTAAGCACTTCTGTGAATGGCTCTTTAGTGCTTGTTAGAGCAGGGAAAATCACATTTGCTGAAAAGGTAAGTATGAATTATACATTGTTGTCATAACCTTCCTCAGTTAAATGCTATTGTTAATTTTATTATGTTCTGAAAACAAGTGATCTTAAATGCTCATACCTGAAAATGTAAATTTATTAAAGTACTTATTGAATACCAATTATCTAAAGTCAATAGGATACTTCAAAACTGTGGCATATCTGCTTGGATTATTTTGTAGCCATTGTCTTTTAGTGAAAATGAACCTATAAAAAATGCTTCAGTAAAAGCAGTTTAAATTGTACCTATATAACAGTTTTGTGTGTGTGTGTGTGTGTATATATATGTGTATATATATATATATATATATATATATATATATATATATATATACACACACACACACATACTAGAGGCCTGGTGCACAAAAATTTGTGCACTCGGCAGGGGAGGGGGGTACCTCAGCCCGGCCTGTGTCCTCTCTCAGTCTGGGACCCCTTGAGAGATAACGACCTGCTGGCTTAGGCCTGCTCCCGGGTGGCAGAGGGCAGGCCCAATCCTTAGGTGCAGCCCCTGGTCGGGCTCAGAGCAGGGCAGATTGGGGAGTTGGGGCACCACCCCCTGTCACACAGAGCAGGGTGGATCAGGGGGTTGGGGCGCCGCACCCTGTCACACTCAGGGCAGGGCCAATGGGGAGGTTATGGCTCTACCCTGTCACACACACAGCAGGGCCCGTGGGGGGGCGGGGGGGGGGTTGGGGCGCTGCACCCTGTCACACACAGAGTAGGGCCGATCAGGGGATTGGGGCGCCGCACCCTGTCACACCCAGAGCCGCAGGGTGATCAGGGCGTTGGGGAGCTCCCCCCTATCAGGCACAGAGCAGGGCTGAACAGGGGGTTGGGGTACCTTCCCCTGTCACGAACAGAGCAGGGCGGATAGGGAGGTTGTGGCCCCGCCCCCTGTCACACATAGAGCCTCAGGGCGATCAGGGGGTTTGGGCACTGCCCCCTGTCATGCTGATCCCAGTGCCGGGAGGCCTCGCGGCTCCGCTGATCCCGGAGCTGGGAGGCATATTACCCTTTTACTATATAGGATAGAGGCCTGGTGCATGGGTGGGGGCCGGCTGGTTTGCCCTGAAGGGTGTCCTGGATCAGGGTGGGGGTCCCCACTGGGGTGCCTGGCCAGCCTGGGTGAGGGGCTGAGGGCCGTTTTCAGGCTGGCGGGTGACTGAAGCTCCCAACGCTCCTTTTTTTCTTTTTTTTAATTCTGGGCCAGCTTTAGCTCTGAGGCTTGGCTCCAGCTCTTAGGCCTCAGCTGCTGAAAGCAGGTATCTGGTTTGTTTGGGTTCTATAATTGAAACACTGTTTCAACTCCAGCTCTGAGATCCCGGCTGGCTGAAAGCAGGTTTCTGGGGTTTTGTTTAGCTTCTATGTTTGTAACATTGTTTCAAACTGCAAGCTCAGAGGCCGGCAGCGGCAGGCGGGGAATGTTGGAGTCCTCCATCACTGAAGCAAGCAAGCCTCCTGTTTGCTTTAAGCTGCCTGGCTGCCGGCCGCCATCTTGGCTGGCAGTTAATTTGCATATTGCCCTGATTAGCCAATGGGAAGGGTAGCAGAGGTACGGCTAATTACCATGTTTCTCTTTTATTAGATAGGATATATATAGAATTCAGTTATAACTAGCTTTTAGAAAAAGGAAAATTAAAAGTCACATCTACACAAGCAATTAGAATGGAACATATTAAGACAGTAAATATCTTGGATGGGTTTTTATTATTTCTCTAATAAACTCTTAGTGAATATTAAGACATTTTTCCTAAACATAAGCTATTTTGAATATTGGGAGCATAGGTGTTATCCTCTGTAACCCTTTGTCAGCATAAAGTCTAGTATGTATTTTAAATTTATATGATTAGTTCTTCATATTCTGAGCTTTGTGTTTTGTTTTGTAGGTTGCAAATGCTGAAAGTTTAAATGCAATTGGTGTTTTGATCTACATGGACCATACTAAATTTCCCATTGTTGATGCAGAGCTTCCATTGTTTGGACATGTGAGTTCTTTGAGCAAATGAGTTTTTGGGTTCTCTAAATTATTGCTAGATTTCACTTACATTAGTAAAAATAAAACTGTGCCTTCCTTAAGTACTTTTGTCTGGGAGAGTTTTAGCAGTAAGCAAGAAGATAAATTATATGACATTGAAACCTAGTTGCTACGTATTGCTAAAAGTACTTGATCAGTATAATCTAGTCCCCTAGTATCCACGGTTTTGCTTTCAGTTATCCACTGTCAATTGTGATCTAAGAATATTACATGGAAAGTTCCAGAAATAATTCCTAAGTTTTAAATTGTGTGCTTTCCTGAGAAGCATAATGAAATTTTGAAAAGGAGACATGTACTACTATTTGTAATACTTTAAACATAAAATAAAATTAAAAGAATTTTTTTTGAGTTATCCCACTCTGTCCAGCCTGCGATTGGAATCATCCCTTTATCCAATGTATCAACTTTACACACACTACCTGCCCATTAGTCACTAAGTAGCCATCTCAGTTATCAGATTGACTGGCATGTTATCACAGTGGTTATGTTCAAGAAAGATGTGGGATGCTAGCAGTTTGAATATGCCAAAGAGGAAGCAATAAAGTATATGTAGGGTTCAGTACTCATCCACAGTTTCAGGCATCCACTAGGGTCTTGGAATATATTTCCCACTGATATGAGGAGACAATTGTAGTGTCTTGAATTGAATTTGGCATATGCCATCAAAAGCAAGAGTCACGTATCATAGCGCCACTCAGACTTACAGACTTTAAGGTGCTAAACTAAGCTTGGGCTATAGCCTCATACTCAATCTGAATCTTACAAGGAAATTTCTTGAACAAGTACCTGATAGAAGTGATTGCTCTTCTGTTTTACTAGGCTCATCTGGGAACAGGTGACCCTTATACGCCAGGATTCCCTTCTTTCAATCATACTCAGTTTCCACCGTCTCAGTCATCAGGATTGCCTAATATCCCTGTCCAAACCATTTCCAGAGCTGCTGCAGAGAAACTGTTCGAGTAAGTTCTTATTTGAAAACTGCCTTGCAGGGTGAGACTTTATGATTAAGGAGAATAATCTGTTGATTTGATAAAGTCTTAAAACAATTGGCTGTTGTTTTCCACATTTGGAACATTTTGGGGATGGATAGCTATTAATTTGGTATAGATAAAAAATGAAATTTTCCAACATAAAGTGATATTAATGATAGACCTTGGATTTATAAACTCAAGGAGTCCTTGTTCAATTCACTCAGTGAATACCTTGTGTAGTATTCCTGGCATAGCCGTGCTTGAATGCTTCCTGTGATTAAACATTTTGTTGCCTGTGGCAACCCATTCAGTTATTGGAGAAGATCCCTTGGAATTTATGTTGAGCTATAATACTCATTAGTTCTGGATTTTCTTTTCTTTCTTTTTTTAAATGTTTTTGTTGGTTTTTAGGGAGAGGAAAAGGATAGGGAGAGAGCTAGAAACACTGCTGAGAGAAAAACATCGATCAGCTGCTTCCTGCACACCCGCTACTGGGGATCGACCCTGAAACCTGGGCATTTGCCCAGACCAGCAGTCAAACTGGTGAACTCTTGGTGCATGCCCCCATCCACTACCCAGGCCTTCACCACTATTGTCTGTGTTCTTGGGTTGTGCATATATGCACACAAGTTCATTGGTTAATCTCTTCCCACTCGCCCACCCTCCCTACCTTACCTCTGAGGTCTGACAGTTTGTTTGGTGCTTCTGTGTCTTTGGATCTATGTTGTTCATTAGATTCCACATAAGAGTGAGATCATGTGATACTTATCTTTCTCTGAGAATATTCTTTTATAACTGAGATAAGCCTCTGTACATACTACCCGTGTTAGTGGAGTCAGTAAATGTGGAGATATATATATATACACACACACACACATACACATACACACACATACATACATACATACATATACATATATATACACATATATATATATATAATTTTTAAAGGTCTTTTCCTTTAAGTCACTTTTTTAATTGATTTTTTACAGAGCGGAAGGGAGAGAGATAGTTAGAAACATTGATGAGAGAGAAACATCTATCAGCTGCCTCCTGTACACCTCTTACTGGGGATGTGCCCGCACCCCAGGTACATGCCCTTGACCAGAATCGAACCTGGGACCCTTCAGTCCACAGGCTGATGCTCTATCCACTGAGCCAAACTGGTTAGGGAATAAGTCATATATATATTATTGATTTCAGAGAGGAAGGGAGAGGGAGATAGAAACATCGATGAGAGAGAATCATTGATCAACTGACTTCTGCATGCCCCCTACTGGGGATCAAGCCCACAACCCGGGCATGTGCCCTTGACTGGAATCGAACCCGGGACCCTTCAGTCCACAAGTCGATGCTCTATCCACTGAGCCAGACCGGCTAGGGCAAACATGGGAATATATTAATGTACTTTATATAAGAAAAAGTCCATCTGAGTCCATCTTGGTATCTATTTTAAATGTAAACTATAACTATTCTCTGGCAGAAAGGCACACATCAGAAGAAGGTAAGAACATTGTGCTTAAACAGGAAGTAACTCATGGTTGTCTACAGATCAGAATAAGAAACAAATAGCCACTAGGGAGTAAATTTTGTATGTTCTTTTATATGACCTCTTAACCTAGAACTCTACTGGATGTAAGGACTGGTTTTGTAAACTTGGGGAAAGTAGCAGTAACTCAGAATGCTGATTTCTGTTTTTTAGTTCTAAAAATATGGAAGGAGACTGTCCTTCTTCTTGGAAAACAGATTCTTCATGTAAGCTGGTAACCACACAGAATAGGAATGTGAAACTCACTGTGAACAATGTGCTGAAAGAGATAAGAATTTTTAATGTCTTCGGTGTTATTAAAGGCTTTGAAGAACCAGGTAAAGACCCCTGATTTCTCTGTCTAACTGTGTCTGTTGCTCTATGTATGTATTTCTGGTTTTATCCCTGTTAAGCATGTAGCCAGAGGAGGGAGTGAGGGAAGGCTGGCATGGCTTAAGCTAAGTCTTACATGTCTTAAAGTGAATCATTTAGGTGTCAGTTTCCTTGGAGCTAAATTAAGCCCCAGGAAAATAACTTGTCAAAAATTGACCATTATGACTTAAAAATTGCTTTTAATTATTGAGTAGACCAGCAGTAAGCTAATTTCTACTTACGGGGACAGATAATAAACATTTTGCAGGCCATACAGTCTCTGAAGCAAATATTTAACTCTGGTATTATATCATGAAAACAGCTATAGACAATGCATAATGAATCAACATGTGGGCTATAATTTGCTGATACTGGTAATAGGTCATCTATCTATTTAAATGCATTCAAACAGTCATATCATTGGGTATTGAAAATCCTTGGATTTCGGTTGCTTATTAAACAACTAGAGGCCCAGTGCACGAAATTCGTCCCTCAGCCCAGCCTGTGCCATCTTGCAGTCTGGAAGCCCTTGGGGGATGTCCAACTGATGCGGAGGCAGAGAATCTCCTGCCACCACCACTGTGCTCACCAACCGTGAGCCCAGCTTCTGACTGAGCGGAACTCCCCCTGTGGGAGCACATTGACCACCAGGAGGCAGCTCCTGCATTGAGCGTCTGAGCCCTGGTGGTCAGTGCACGTCATAGCAACCAGCCATTCCCCCGTTCGGTCGATTTGCATATTAGCCTTTTATTATATAGGATAGGTGAGCACAAATACATAGTTGATGAGTAAACTTAATTGGTAATGTAAAAAAAAGAGGACCAATATTAATAAGGAAAAATATTAGTATTGTCATGAATTTTTAATCCCAAAGTCCTAAGGCTCTCGTACCCTTATGCATATACTTCATTTTTTTTTTAATATATTTTATTGATTTTTTACAGAGAGGAAGGGAGAGAGATAGAGAGTTAGAAACATCGATGAGAGAGAAACATCGATCAGCTGCCTCCTGCACATCTCCTACTGGGGATGTGCCCGCAACCCAGGTACATGCCCTTGACCGGAATCGAACCTGGGACCTTTCAGTCCGCAGGCCGATGCTCTATCCACTGAGCCAAACCGGTTTCGGCGCATATACTTCATTTTTACCCTTCTATGAGTGTGCTTATTCTAGACTCAGAAAACAATTTAAGAGCTCATTGTATTTTTTTTTTCAAGGTCGTTATATTGTAGTCGGGGCCCAGAGGGATGCCTGGGGTCCTGGAGCTGCAAAATCCAGTGTGGGAACAGCCCTTCTATTGGAACTTGCCCAGATATTCTCTGATTTGGTCTTTAAAGGTAGAGTGCACATTTTGAGAACTTGAATATCTATGCGCTGCATATAGTTTTAAATGTTATAGTATCCTTTGCTCACTTTTACCTTTGTCACTCCTTCTAAACCCTGAGTTCTTTAGTATAAAGCAGATTTTCTTTTGTTATATTTTCCTTTGACTTTTTAAAATATAGTTAACATACAAATTGATTTCAGGTGTTCCACATAGTGCATTGACATTTTATATGCCTTATGAAATGATTACCATGATAGGTTTAGTAACCATCTGTTACTATACAGTTATTACAATATCATTGACTATATTCTCTATGCTATACATTATATCCCTGCTTTGACTTTGAAACAGCTTTCCATGCAGTGTCTTCATTATACTGGGAATCATCCATTTTTAAAAATTTTTTATTTATTGATTAATTTTAGAGGAAGGGAGAGAGAAGCATCAATTAGTTGTCCCACTTACGCATTCATTGGTTGATTCTTGTATGTGCCCTGACTGGTGATTGAACCCGAGACCTTGGTTTACTGGAACAACAGCTCTAACCAATTGAGCTACCCAGCCAGGACCCATCCATTTCTTTTGAGATACTGAAAAGTGTTACATTTGGCCCTAATTCTGAGTTCGACATACCCAGAATGATATGGCAAATCTAACATGGCCCCTAAGGAATCTATTTGAAAGCAAGCAGTGACATACCTGTGTACTAATGTTTTATAGTTTTATTAGAGGCCTGGTGCACGACATTTGTGCACTGGGTGGGGGAGGTGCAGAGGGAGAAGGTCCCTCAGCCTAGCCTGCCTTTTACAGTCCAGGAGCCCTCAGGGTTGTCCAACTGCTGAGGAGGCAGGCCACTGTGCTCAGCATCTGTCAGCCAGGCTTGTGGCACACTGACCACCAGGGGGCAGCTCCTGCGTGGAGCGTCTGCCCCCTGGTGGTCAGTGCATATCATAGCAACTGGTCTTTCCACCGTTCAGTCAATTTGCATATTACCCTTTATTATATAGGATTGTAAAATTTTGTATGATTTGATATATTTATGAGTATGAGAAAATATTTGTATATTGCAAACATAATACATAAAGGCTCACTTTGAAGCCTTTCTCCCATGGTATTTGCCACTCCTCTATACCTACCCACACACACATGCAAACCTTCACCACATTATTGAATCTTTGGATCACGGTAAGTTGCAATGCTTAACATTTCGAAAAATATATACTCAGGGAAAGGGAAGGGATGGAGGGCAGTGGTGCATATAGCCCCCAAAGGAACTGCCACCAATGTCGTTTCTCTGAAAACTCTTCCCTATACCATAAATGTGTGAATTTTTATTTTATTTCATAACAACTGTTTTTTAAGCAATTTTTAAGTTACATACTTTTAAGCAAATTGTTAGTTGACATACAATGTTACATTAGCTTTAGTGTGCAACATAGTGATTCACCATTTATTATTTCCTTATAATGTGATCGATCATGTAGATCACTTTCAAAATTTGTTTTCACCTGGGGCATCAAAAGGAAAATTTTTATTTTTTAATATATTTTATTGATTTTTTTACAGCGGGGAAGGGAGAGGGATAGAGAGTTACAAACATCGACGAGAGAAACATCGATCAGCTGCCTCCTACACACCCCCTGCTGGGGATGTGCCCGCAACCAAGGTGCATGCCCTTGACCGGAATCGAACCGGGGACCCTTCGAACCTGGGACCCTTCAGTCCGCAGGCCGACGCTCTATCCACTGAGCCAAACCGGTTAGGGCAGGAAAAGAATTTTTTAATCTGCTGTTTTTTATTTTATCTTTAAATCACTGGTCTGCCTATACTTTTTCCCAAGATGAAGCTAACCTTTTGTTGTCTTTCAGGCGGGTTTAAACCCAGAAGAAGCATTGTCTTTGCCAGCTGGAGCGCTGGTGACTTCGGAGCTGTGGGTGCCACTGAATGGCTGGAGGTATTAACGACACCCAGAATGGCACCCAAACTTGTGTTGCCTTAACTTGTCTTCCAGAAACCAGGCTCTCAATAGAATATTCAGTTCCAATAGAATCCAAATTTAAAAAGAAGTTCCTAATAATGGTTACTTTATGTGATAATTAGATTGATACATGAGTATTTTTCCTTCTCTTCTAGGGATACCTTTCCAGCTTGCATATAAAGGCTTTCACTTACATTAATCTGGATAAAGCTGTTCTTGGTGAGTATCCTTTTCATTAGCTAGTCATGAATTTAGATAAACTAATTATAAAACAGTAGAAGAAAGCTTTCTAAAGCAGCACTTACTACTTTTTACAATTTACATTGGCCATTTCCAGATCAAAAGATTCACTTAGCTTTCTCTTAATTGTCCATTAAGTTAAAATGGGTGCAGATAGCCTTGTCCAGAGCAGTGTTTCTCAGTGTGGTCCCCACAGCAGCAGCACCAGGATCACCTGGGAACTGTTAGAAATGAAGAAATTTCAGGCCCTATCTCAGACTTTTGAGTCAGAAATTGGAGCATAGGTCCAGCAAGCTGGTTTAGCAAGCACTCCAAGTGATTCTGATGCACTAAAGCAAGCATGTCAAACTCAAAGGCTAACACGGCCCAAATAAACAAGGTTCAAGCTTATGCGGACTGCAGAAATACAAAAGCTTCAATTTTCATAGAAACGTAGGCTAATTTCAATAGAGATGTGCTGAATACAAAGGGCTGAAATAAATGAGTAATCGTTAACATAAAATAATAGAACATTTTAATAAAAATATTTTTTCTTGAACATTAACTTATCAGACACTGAATAACTGCACAAATTAATAAACATAACACAAATAAACCTATTTTTCTTGTTCTCCGAAGTGAAATACTTCCCGTTGTGCACACCAAACAAGTCAGTACAAGACTAATGCTGTGGCAATCGGCTGCTAAAATATTTGCTGCTAGTTTTAGTGGAGAGAAATGGTATGCCTGTGCATAAGGCGCATAAGGGAAGTGAATGCAACACGATTATAGTAATCAGTCATTAGCGAACGTTGTAGTTCATTATTAATAATTATGCATGACAGGATATTGTAAAAATTCAATTACGAAATTTGTTTCTTACAGACCATTATATTGGCTGGGCTGCAAAAATATTCGTTGTGGGCCGCATGCGGGCTGCTAGTTTGATATGCTTGCACTAACGTTTGAGAACCAATAGTCTGGACAGTGTTTTAGACCAGAAGGAACTAAATCATGTCATGTAGAATGGCACTTCTAGAGACTAGTTCACATATTACTACGTTGTGGCATCATAGATGGAGATACCAATGAAAAGAGTTTGAATGTTATTAAAAATGCAGGTGTAGCCAGTGGATGAACTGAGAAGAGTAAAATGTGTCTCCATTGGGACAAAAAAGGAGGGAGTTAACGAAATCTTACTAGATTTATCACTATTGCAATTTTACCTGCACAACAGAATAAATATAGCAAGCTTACTTACAATTAGCAGATGAATGCCTTAACATGGATGAACCAAAAAAACCAAATCATTAACATTAAAGTAGGCAAACTCAGGCAGTAAGAGATTCGGTTGAGTCAAATTAAGGTTAGTGGTCACTAAAGAACTTTTATCTACTTCATTAAGAGGATAGTTATATATGCCACTCATCTTGGTTATTATCCTCCTGTCTTCCTATTTGCAAGTACTTTTAGTTGTTGAAGTAGCAGAGTAAAAATTGCTTGACTAGAGAAGGCGCAATGTAAGAATAATCTCTTTTGCAGGTACCAGCAGCTTCAAGGTTTCTGCCAGCCCATTGTTGTATTCACTCATTGAGGAAATGATGCAAGATGTAAGTATATACCTAATTACGAAAATATATAACTTAATTTTTTGCCTAATTCACATGAGGTGAAAAATATTGATAGCTAAAGTAACTTAGAATAAATTTATAGCAGCGTTATTTCAGTCACGCTCTTGGCTTACTTTTCCCCAGCCTATTGAACCATGGGAGGTGGTATATGAAGGGCTCTGATCACAAACAATATGTAGTCTGTTTAGGAATATGTAGCAGAGTTCCACGAGGCCTAAGCTGTACCGTAGGTACCCACGGAGGTTGTCTATAGCAGTGATGGCGAACCTTTTGAGCTCGGCGTGTCAGCATTTTGAAAAACCCTAACTTAACTCTGGTGCCGTGTCACATATAGAAATTTTTTGATATTTGCAACCATAGTAAAACAAAGATTTATATTTTTGATATGTATTTTATATATTTAAATGCCATTTAACAAAGAAAAATCAACCAAAAATATGAGTTCGCGTGTCAGAGGTGACATAGGTTCGCCATCGCTGGTCTAGGTCTATAGAGTCAGAATGTTAAGGAAGGTGTTAAATGGACTTAAACTATCCCTAAGACTTAAGTCAGAAGGTCAGGTAAAATATTCATTGAATAGAGACAGACATGTGAATGACCATAGTTTTGAATGAGTAAGGAACCAAATTTGCCTAACACCATTAGTGGTTATATATTGGGTTGATTAAAGTTGGAGGGGAACCAAGGGTCAGGGAACTTGACCTTGATTCCATGGGAAATGAGGGATTACAATAGGATCTCTAATAAGGCAGTAATGTGTTTGCAGGTTAGGCTGGCAGTAGTATGAAACGTGCTAGAAGAAATGAGATAGACATACCATGAAGGCTAGGAGAGGGCTTTTTAAAATTGTTTAAACCGCCTTTAGAATGTTAAGTAAGAAAGCATGTATTTTTTTTCTCACCTTAACTAACGGCACTAGCAGTACAAACTTAGTAAGAATAACTTCAAAAATTTGAGATTGTTTTGTCCTAAAATTTTTTTCAAGGAGATATAATAAAAATGTAGTGTCTTTTAATAAATGTTTATAAAAGAGAAACATATTTCAGAAAGGTTCATTTTAATGATAACTTAATTTCTTATTTAACAGGTGAAACATCCAGCTACTGGGTTGCCACTGTATCGGGATAGCAACTGGATGAACAAAGTGTAAGTTGAGACAAGTGGATAAACAACTGATAGAAAAACAATCGTGCAGTAGCACCTACTGTGTTAGGTAGAGATCTGGGTAACTTTGCAGTGAGCTTACCTATACCTAGAGAGAGTCCTTTTAAGACTTTTGGGGCAGCTGGGAGTGAGGTTACATGGTAGCATAGCCTGTTCTTTGGAAAACTTTCTAAAAAACACATTCTTTCCTTGCAGGGAGAAGTTTTCTCTTGATGATGCTGCTTTCCCTTTCCTTGCGTATTCTGGAATCCCAGCTGTTTCTTTCTGTTTTTGTGGGGTAAGTCTGAAAAACTCTGAAGTGTTGTATCTTGGATCTTCTTTCATCAAATTTGAAACCAAGTTTCCTAGAGTGCTTACAATGTTTTAAGAAATTATACACATGCAGTTATTGTATGCTACCTTATGATCAGTTTTACAATAGAATTGTTCTCAGCTTAATAGCATTTGATTTTATTTGCTAAAACTTCAATTAAGTAATATCCATTAATAAGAGCCTACTTATTGGACAATGGGGATTTAGAAGATTTCATCTAAGAGTAATAACACTTGATATTGAAAGTACATTTCACATATGCTCTCCTCTTTCCTCATTAAAATGGGTCAGACTTACCAGAGAGAAGATAACAAGGATATAACCTGAATAAAATTGGCTAAAAATCTGTTCTAGGTATCTGATGTAATAGAACATGGATTCTATGGAGCCTAGAGGAAAGTAGTCATTCTTGGAGTAGGTTAGGTTAAAAGAAAGTAGCAAAAAGTATTTTTTTAAAGTAGTGTATAAGAAAAATCGGGGTTAGGAACATGTTAGAAGCAAAGGAAGAATTATAGTTACTATTACCTTGATGGTGTAACTGGAATGTGAGGCGCCTACTCTTCTAGAACCTGCCTGAGTACATTAACCTCACTTTGTCTTCCAGGCCTCAGATTATCCTTACTTAGGTACTACCCAGGATACCTACGAGGTACTGAATCAGGAAGTCCCCGAGTTGAACAAAATGGCACGTGCAGCAGCAGAAGTTGCTGGTCAGCTCATGATTAAACTTACCCATAATGCTGAATTGAACCTGAACTATGACATGTATAACGAGAAAATGCTTTCATTTGTGAGGGATATGAACCAATTCAAAACAGACGTAAAGGTGAGCCCTAATTAAAATCTGGTTCTTCATGCTGCAGTATTAAGCAGTTTGAAGAATGATGTTTAACTGTTCCTGGGGAGGGACTTAGTTGGTAACCGAAATACATTTTAAAGTGAACTGAGGTGTAATTTTGCTTAGAATCCATAACTCATTTGAAAGAGAAGTTGGGAGGTTATAGATCTAGAATAGACCATGGCAGGTATTTCAGAATCTAGAACTATGTTTTCTATTGTTCATGTATTCCAAGCAATCCATAAAGAGCTAGGACTCAGAGACTAAAGGTGTCAACCTATGACTTTGAACCTGTGAGTTTAGATATATGCTTTTTGGAGATGACGTGATGGAGAGAGAACATAGCCAGTAGTTAGTTACAGTCTTATTTAGTGTTCATTCTGCGTAGTATTCAAACTTGATAAAATCAAAAGTGGTTTCCAACTGATAACCAAATCTTACGGCTTTCCTTTTATTTTAATTTTTAAAAATTGATTGAGAAAGGAACATCAATTTTTGTTCCACTTCTTTTTTTTTTTTTTTTTTTAAGTATATTTTATTGATTTTTTACAGAGAGGAAGGGAGAGAGATAGAGAGTTAGAAACATCGATGAGAAAGAAACATCGATCAGCTGCCTCCTGCACATCTCCCACTGGGGATGTGCCCGCAACCCAGGTACATGCCCTTGACTGGAATCGAACCTGGGACCCTTCAGTCCGCAGGCGGACGCTCTATCCACTGAGCCAAACCGGTCAGGGCTGTTCCACTTCTTTATGCATTCATTGGTTGACTCTTGTATGTGCCCTGATCGGGGATCGACCAGCAACCTTGGCATATTGGGACAACACTGTAACCAACTGAGCCACGTGGCAAGGACTTACTATGGCTTTCTTGAAACACATTGTAGCTGATCAGAAAATGGGACTTAACCAGATGGGAATAACTAGATTCTGAAGTTTGTTGAACCAAAATGCTTCATGTATTCCCCCTTGAACTGGGAACAATGTACTACATAGGGTACATACTTGGACTAAGTAGATTATGTTAAATTTTTTTAGTATGGTTTTCTTTTGAGACCAAGTGTGACACTTACACTATATGCTGGGCTTAAATATGAGCGTATTGCTATAGTTTACAGTGCTTGGAACCTCCTGCACAAGTGCTTTAATCTAGCTTTCTCTGGATCTTGCACTTGTCTGTGAGTTCACCCCCTTTATCAGAATCTCAGTTGCTACACCTAAATTAGAAAAGGCATAGAATAACATCCTTAGGAATGTAATATCTAATAGTCAATGGAATGTCTTTTGCTGCAGGAGATGGGTCTGAGTCTACAGTGGTTATATTCTGCTCGTGGAGACTTTTATCGTGCTACTTCCAAACTAACAACAGATTATAAGAATTCAGATACAGCAGACAGGCTTGTCATGAGGGAAATCAATGACCGCATCATGAGAGTAAGTAACCGCTTAGAAAAGGAAGAACTAAAATATGTTAAATTTAGTTGGTAAACCTTCCATTTCTAAAAAGTATAACTTCAGAAGCTTAGAATCCTTTGCTGCTTTAGAATTCACAGATTTTAACTCTTACAAGGTCTAAATCAACATACCAAACTTGGGAATACAAGAAACATTTAACCTAGTGTTGACTTTTTTAAGATTTAGAAACATTTTTATTGTTTAATATATTTTATTGATTTCAGAAAGGAAGGGATAGGGGGAGGAAGGGAGGGAGGGGAGAGAGGGAGAGAGAGGGAGAGAACCATTGATCGGCTGCCTCCTGCATACGCCACACCAGGGATCAAGCTTGCAACCCAGGCATGTGCCCTGTGACTGGGAATCTAACCATGACCGCATGGTTCATAGGTCGATGCCCACCACTGAACCCCACTGGCCGGGCTAAACACATGTTTAAAGAAGAGATCATTAGTGATTTAGCTGTCATTTCTCTACATTTCTGTTGTCTAATCCAGGCTTCAGGCTGCTGGGAAGAAGCAGAAAATTCTTTTACAGCAGAAACTTGTAAATCTTCCAGATGTTGTGCTCCAGCAACAACAAAGAAAAACAATTAGAGTTCACTTTTACAAAGGAGTTGACATTTAGTTTTACAATTTTAACAGATTAATAGCCTGGTTCTCAGTATTCTTAAATTAAGGGAAATTGAACATTTGGAAGTGGGATAGTGACTGTGGTTTTACTGTATCAGATTCTTTCTTCACAACCAAAGTCAATACTGTCAGCGCTCTTGTATGTTTTGTTTTTTAGGTGGAATATCACCTCCTCTCACCCTATGTATCTCCAAAAGATGCTCCTTTCCGACACATCTTCTGGGGCTCTGGCTCTCACACTCTCCCAGCTTTACTGGAGCACATAAAACTGCGTCGGAAAGATCGCAGTGCTTTTAATGAAACACTGTTCAGAAACCAGCTGGCTTTAGCAACTTGGACTATTCAGGAAGCTGCAAATGCCATCTCTGGTGACATTTGGGACATTGACAATGAGTTTTAAATGTGATACCCTTAACTTAGGGTACCTGTGGCTTGTGCTGGTTGTGCTAAATTTTCAGTAGGGCTACAAAACCTAATATTGTTAAAGTTCTACCCATTCATCTCGGTACTACTAGATGTCTTTAGGCGGCAGCTTTTAATACAGGGTAGGTACCTGTTAAGGTGAATAACCACTTAAAAGTGTTCATGACAGAATGTTTTTCTCTAGAATTTTAATTGCTTTGTAATGGTAACTGCCTCTTTTCTGTTACAGTTATAAAAAAGTCAGAACCAGTTACATGAACTATTGCTCTAAATCCTAAGGGCATGAACACTGATGTCTCTTGAGTGGGAGGAGGAAGGTGGTGTCTGCTGAAGGTTAAACATGGTATTTCGTTTGATGCCAAATAGCAGATACCAGCTTGTAAGACCTTAGCCTCCAAGTGAGATCTTTGCCTTTAAGGATTTAGCTGGTTTCCTCATCCCTGGATGAGACAGTTAACTTTCAAAAGAGATGGGACTTGTTTTCTTGCTAATGAGGTCCTTTAGCTGGATAAAATAAGGTTCAACTGTTTATCGCAGGAGCAAGGCCTTAATGTGTTAACCTCAAGATCATTTACAAAGAGAGGAGACCAGAAGCCAAAGACCTAGTATATTTTCTTTCCTTCTGTCCCTTCCCGCATAAGCCTTGTTTAGTTTGTTTTTTGTTTGTTTTTTTCCAAGATATTTTGAAAGAGAACCAGTTTTAGGTGTTTAATTTCAAGCTCAGTGTCAGACTTTAAAGAACACACTGCCAAATTTTGGTCAAAGTGTTAATTTTTTGGAAAGCTTCCTATCATTTTGGCTCAAGATATTTATTGTTTATTTATCAGTGACAGAGTTCACTATAAATGGTGGTTTTTTTTATAGAAGATAATTATCGGAAGCAGTGCCTTCCATAATTATGACAGTTATACTGTCGTTTTTGTTTTGTTTTTTTTAAATAAAAGCAGCATCTGCTAATAAAACCCAACAGATACTGGAAGTTTTGCATTTATAATGGTCAATACTTGTTTTAGAAAACAGGGTTTTAGAAAACAGCCTCAAATAAAAATTTACAGCTAAATATTAGAGACTTAAATTTAATTAGGGATTGCTAATCAAGTTAGACTTCTATTTAGCCAAGTAGATAAAAATGGTAGTTTCCCTAAAGTACTGAGTTGTGACCAAGTTATAAATTAATTGCACTTAAAGGCTGTGGTAGTACTCATAAGCAAAATTTTACAGCTCCATTTATCCAAGCTGTAACTTTAATTCAAAATTTGCAAAATTTCCAGTACCTTTGTCACAAACCTAACTCACATTATCGGGAGCAGTGTCTTCCATAATGCATAAAGAACAAGGTAGTTTTTGCCTACCACAGTGTCTATATCGGAGACAGTGATCTCCATATGTTACACTAAGGGTGTACGTAATTATCGGGAACAGTGTTTCCCATAATTTTCTTCATGCAATGACATCTTAAAAGCTTGAAGATCGTTAGTATCTAACATATATTTCTAGCTCCCTATAATTCTCTATCTTTTAGTTTTAGTTGCAGAACATTTTGTGGTCATTAAACATTTGGTGGGTAAATTCAACCATGGTAAAATAAAACTACTTCCTTCAAGATTCTTTTTGTTGATTCAAAGGTTTTTTAAACCTGATGTGGTGTTATGTTACATTTGTGGTTTCTCTGGGTCTTCTGTTTAGTGGAATAGTAGCACACATTTATAATGTTTGCTATTGACAAATGAATTTAACTTTATCCCCTATATGCATGTTATTTCCTATAACCTTAGTTCATTCAAGCTTGAATCCAGAACTGACCTTTTAGCTTAAAGCAGGGGAAATTTGCATAGGTCTGGAGGGGAGGGGGGAGTGAAGGGTGTGGGGAGCCAGCTTGCAAAAGGATCTTTGATCATGCCTGCCTACCTACCTACCTATTAGTACATGGTGGTCATAAGTTAAATGTAGATGTGAACAAATAAGTTTGAGGCTACATCAGTAAAGACTGTTTTCTACTCAAACATGTAATCAGCTGTTTGTTATCTGGGCAGTTCAATATTGTTACCTAAGAAAAAATCCATAGGGTCTCTTAAGGTTCTTTAAACTTGGTGTCACTTACCCAGGTTAATAATAGATCTAGATTATCACAGCCTCGCTGAATTATTTCACTACTGAGTCTGTTTACTCTTTACAGTGTTTCATCTGGAATAATATTTCGTGTAGCTAAGTGAAAAGGTCATTGCTGGGATTCCTGGTTTGAGTATCATGCTTTATCATACTTTAATAAAGCTCAGTGACTTCAAGGAATAATACAGATAAATAATGGGCATACATTTTACAGCAGTAAATTGCTTTTAAAAACTCTATGGTTAAGGTTGAGTTATTACCAATCAAAGAGGTAGTAAAAGGCTTACTATTCCTGAATGAAATGTATATTTGACTAGTGACACCTGCAGGTCTTCATATTTTTTTCTGGTGATAGATATGTACATTTCAAGGCTAAAGGATAAAAGGAGTGAACTGTGTGATGATTCACTATTCTAGAACTTGCATAACCTTTACTGTGTTTCCTCTTTGAATGTTCTTGAAATTTTACTTGGGTAAAGATGGCTTAATTAAACCTCTCAACCTACTGCTCAGCTATATCCTTGTGAACAAGTGATATGCCATTATAATTGTATACAAGCTGATATGTGCAACGATGTGGATATTCCTTATCTTGTTTAATAAAATGCTTGAACACTGAGTTGTCTTTTCTTTTTTAAGAAGTGGGGTTTATTGACATATTCCAAACAAGGAGCAGATTTGCCGGGGGGCAGGCGTGTGGAGAGACAGACAGTGGTCAGGCAGCTTGAGCTCACTGGGAAGTCAGAGGAAAGGGGGCCATGGAGACAGGTTCAGGGGGACACTCGTAAGTCAAGGCCCCACTGTATTCCCTTCCTGCACCCCACCCCTTAGCTTCCCCCACTGTCAACTTCTCCCACCAGAGTAGTACATTTGTTACAATCAGTGAACCTACAATGACACACATCCTCATTGCCGAAAGACCATAGATTACATTAAGATTCACTTTTGGTATACATTGTGTGAGTTTGGACAAATGTATAATGACATGTATTCACCATTACACTATAGTTTTACTGTCCTGAAAGTTCTCTGTGCCTTGCCTCTTTGTCCTCCCTCTTAACTCCTAGTTCAGCGGTTCTCAACCTGTGGATCGCGACCCCTTTGGGGGTTGAACGACCCTTTCATAGGGGTCGCCTGAGACCATTGGAAAACACATATATCATTACATATTGTTTTTGTGATTAGTCACTGTGCTTTAATTATGTTCAATTTGTAACAATGAAATTGGGGGTCACCACAACATGAGGAACTGTATGAAAGGGTCGCGGCATCAGGAAGGTTGAGAACCACTGCCCTAGTTAGACACTGATCTTTTGACTGTCTTACCTTTCCCATAACGGAGTTGGGTTCATATAGTCTGTAGCCTTTTCAGATGGGCTTTCATAGTAATGTATATTTATGGTTCCTCAGGTTTTCATAGCTTGATATTTCTTTTTATTTTTAAACTTTCCCCCCCTCAAATACATTTTGATTTCAGAGAGAAGAAACATCAATGATGAGAGAATCATTGACCGGCTGCCTCCTGCACACCCCACACTGGGGATCGAGCCCACAACTTGGGCATGTGCCCCGACTGGGATCAAACCGTGACCTCCTGGTTCATAAGGTTGTTGCTCAAGTACTGAGCCACACCAGCTGAGCGATAGCTCTTCTTTTTAGTGCTGAATAAATATTGTCTTGTAACATAGTTTATCCATTTACCTATTGAAGGACATCTTTGCTTCCAAATTCTTGGCAACTATGAATAATGCTACTATAAGCATACAGGTTTTTTATGTAGGCATAAATTTTTAGTTCATTTGGGTAAATACCAGGAAATGCAGTGGCTAAATCATATACTTAAGAGTATGTTTAGTTTTATGAGAAACTGCCAAACACTCCCAAAGTGGCTGTGACATTTTGCAACCCTACTAGCAATGAATGAAAGTTCCTTACCTGACTGGCTGGTATGGCTCAGTGGTTGAGTGTCAATCTATGAAACAAGTCATGGTTCAATCCACAGTGGGAGTGTGGTTCTCTTTCATCATTGATATTTCTATCTCCCTCTCCCTCTCTGAAATCAATAATATATATATTTAAGTTCCTTGCCAGCATTTGGTGGTGTCACTTTTGGATTTTGGCCATTCTAATAGCTTCATAGAATCTTGTTTTAATTTACATTTCCCTGATAATGTAATGTTGATCATATTTTCATGTACTTATATGCAAGTATCTTTGCTGAGGTATCAAAATCTTTTGCCCTCTTTTTGTTAACCCTCATTCCAAGATATTTTTTCCATAGTTTTTGTTTGTTTTTACAGAGAGAGTGGACAGGAGGGGGAGAGACAGAAACATCTGTGTGAAAGAGACATAAATTGGTTGCCTCCCACACATGTCCTGACTGGGGCCAGGGATCAAACCTGCAACTTAGATACGTGACTGGAATCGAACCTGCGACCCCTTCAGTCCATGGGCCAATGCTCTAACCACTGAACCAAACGGCTAGGGCAAATTGAGTGGGTCTTATTCTTATTGAGTTTTAAGAGTTCTTTGCATATTTGGTTAACAGTCCATTATCAGATATGCATCTTCCAATTTGTGATTTATCTTCTCATTTTCTTGACTGTCTTTTGCAGAGCAGTTTTTCATTTAATGAAGCCTAACATCAATTCTTTCTTTCATGGTTTGTGCCTCTGCTGTTGTATCTAAAAAGTCATTGCCAAGCCCAGATGGCATAGCTCAGTACTTGAGCAACAACCTATGAACCAGGAGGTCATGGTTTGATTCCCGGTCAGGGCACATGCCCGGGTTGTGGGCTTGATCCCCAGTGTGGGGTGTGCAGGAGGCAGCTGATCAATGATTCTCATCATTGATGTTTCTCTCTCTCTCTCTCTCTCTCTCTCTCTCTCTCTCTCTCTCTCTCTCTCTCTCTCTCTCGTCTTTCCCTCTCTCTCCCTCTTTCTCCCTTCCTCTCTGAGATTAATTTTTTAAAAATAAAGTCATTGCCACCATAACCGGTTTGGCTCAGTGGGCAGAGCGTTGGCCTGCAGACTGAAAGGTCCCAGGTTCGATTCCGGTCAAGGGCATGTACCTTGGTTGCGGGCACATCCCCAGTAGTGGGTGTGCAGGAGGCAGCTGATTGATGTTTCTCTCTCATCGATGTTTCCAACTGTCTATCCCTCTCCCTCTCTGTAAAAAATCAATAAAATATATTAAAAAAATAAAGTCATTGCCAAAAATCTCATTGCCAAAGATGGCAATGTGGGTAAACACTGGTACTCGCCACCTCCCACAACCACATCAAAATTACAACTGAAATACAGAACAACCATCATTCAGAACCACCTAAAATCTGGCTGAATGGAAGTCCTACAAATAGAGAAGAAGAAAGTACATTGAGGCTGGAGGAGGGGCAGAGGAGTGGACTGGGCTGGTCTGACACCCATGTGTGGCGTTTTTTAATCTGGAGGGATATCTCCAAAGACTTCTGTGAGAAGCAGGGGGGTCCCCGTCCCACACCTGACTCCTAGACCAGGATTCCAGAGCTGGGAAGAGAAGTCCCCATAACTGCTATAAAAACCAGCTGGGATCCTGGCTGAGTGACACAGTGGCTGCTGGAGTCCCAGGTGTTCCTCTTAAAGGGCCTGCGCATGAACTTATATGATCCCGCTTTCTCTGAGCTCCAAGGCTGGATGGTGGCTTTGGGGGAATCCAGGAACATAGAAGGAACTGGACTATCTGGCATTGGGGCAGGAACTCAGGGGCAGCATTCTCCCAGACAGGGGTGTTCACAGGAGTTGTTGTTCATGTGCCGGGACCTCCCCTGTTGTAGAACTGACTAGCAGCCATAGCTGAGTTTCCATCAGCTTGGCCCACACTGTGTGCTCTGCCCAGGTGACTCCCTGAGACCCTGCCCCATCCAATTTGCAGCCTCACCCAAGCTGTTTGCAGCTGCTTTTCCATATCAATGGTCTGTCCTGTTTCAGGCTTCAGACTGTGCTAAAATATCTTAAGCAGCAGCTGGAGTCATCATGCCCCAAACCTATCAATAAAAGGCCCACCACCCTGCCTACTTCACAGTTGGGCTTTGCCTGGGCACTTCCTAGCTCTGCAGATCTCTCTGTAGCTCCTGCCTCGGTGGCCCCAGGCAGTAGCTGAATTTGCACCTCCTGGGAGGTCCCAGAGCCAGTGCACCCAGTGGACAGCCTCAGACCATACCAGAGTATAACTCTTCACATCCACAAGTGACACACTCAAGGGGCAGACTCAGTGAGCACCAAAGCCCCAACTGAAGCAAGTCCTGCCCCATAAGGGTGTCTCCTGCACAGCAGCTCTTCCATTGTAGACACAGCTGGTTCTCAGAGCCAAATGGCCTGGAGGTCAATTTCTCCCAGTGACGCCAACAGCAATCAAAGCTCAACTACAACAAAACTGTGCACACAGCCCACACAGGGGTGCACCTAGAGTGCTCAGCTTAGGTGACTCGGGAGACTGAACCACTGGGCCCTACAGGACACCTAATACATAAGGCCACTCTACCAATTCCAGGAGACAACAGCTCTACCTAAAATACAGAAACAGATACAGGGAAGCAGCCACAATGCAGAGACAAAGAAACATATTATTAATGAAAGAAATGGAAGCAAGCAAACTACTGCATAGAGTTCAAAACGATGGTTATAAAGTTACTCAAGGATCTTAATGAGAGCTTCAAGGGACTTAACGAGAGCTTCAAGGGCCTTAGTGAGACTTTCAAGGATCTTAGTGAGAATCTCAAAGACATGAAAAAAGATGAGTCAGGAATTAAGCATACACTAACTGAAATAAAGAATCATTTACAGGGATTCAACAGTAGAGTAGAGGATTCCAGAAATCAAATCAATGATTTGGAATACAAGGAAGCAAAACAACAATACCCAATCAGAAGAGCAAAAAGAAAAAAGAATCCAAAAATATGAAGATAATGTAAGGAGCCTCTGGGACAACTTCAAGTGTTCCAACATTCACATTATGAAGGTGCCAGAAGGAGAAGAGAGAGAACAAGATATTGAAAACCTATTTGAAGAATAATGACAGAAATTTTCCCCTACCTGGTGAAAGAAATAGACTTACAAGTTCAGGAAGCACAGAGAGTCCCAAACAAGAGGAACCCAAAAAGCCCCAAGCCAAGACACATCATAATTAAAATGCCAAGGGTTAAAGGCAAAGAGACAATCTCAAAAGCAGCAAGAGAAAAGCAGTTAGTTACTCACATGGGAGCACTCATATGACTGTCAGCTGATTTCTCAACAGAAACTATGCAGGCCAGAAGGGAGTGGCAAGAAATACTCAAAGTGATGAATAGCAAGGACCTACAACCAAGATTACTCTACCCAGCAAAGCTATCATTCAGAATTGAAGGTCACTTAAAGAGCCTCGCAGACAAGAAAAAGCTAAAGAAGTTCATTACCACCAAACCAGTATTACATGAAATGTTAAATGCTATTCTTTAAGAAAAAAATAAATGAACAAGAAATCTAATGAACAAAATAAACTGATGAATAAAATAGAATGAGAGGCATAGAAACATGGAACAGACTGATGAATCTCAGAGGGAAGAAGGGTAGGGGGGCAGGAAGAGATTAACCAAAGATCTTATAGCATACTAGAGGCCCGATGCATGAAAATTCATGCAAGAGTAGGCCTGCCTTCCCCCAGCTGCCAGCACTGGCTTCCCTCCAGCACCCGGGACCCGGGCTTCCCTCCTCCCAGTGATAGTGCAGCCTAAAGACCCAGTTCCTAGCCCAACTGGAGGCAGCCTTGGGATGTGGAGTTTAGAACTAAAGGGTATCAGGAGAACGATATAGAATAAATGATAATGTCCCTAAAGAGACAGATAGCTTCATTGGTGACGTCTACCAAACATTTAAAGAAGAATTAACACCATCTTTTTTCAAACTCTTCAAAAAAGTAAAAAGGAGAGAACACTTTCTAACTCATTCTATGAGGTCAGCATTATCCTGGTACTAAAGTCAAAGATAGTATAAGAAAAGAAAACCACAGGCCAATATACTTTATGAATATTGATGGAAAATCCTTAAGAAAATACTAGCAAACTGAATTCAGCAGCATATTAAAAGAATTATACAATATGACCAAGTGGGACTTATTCCTGGAATACAAGAAGAGTTTAATATATGAAGACCAGTCAATATAACATACTACATTATTAGAAAAACACACATGATTACCTCGATTAATGCAGAAAAATGTATTTGAAAAAAAATCCAATACCCATTTATGATTAAAAAATACTCAATAAATTAAGAATAGAAGGGAAGTTCCCCAATATAGTCCTAAAGGCCATATATGAAAAACGAACACACAGCTAATATCATATGCAATGGTGAAAGATGGAAGCTTTTGATCTAAGATCAGGAACAAGAAAAGGATGCTCACTTTTGTCACTTCTATTCAATGTAGTGCTGCAAGTTCTAGACAGATCAATTAGGCAAGAAAAAGAAGCAAAAGGCACCCAAATTGAAAAGGAAGTAGCCCTAGCTGGTTTGGATAGAGCGTTGGCCACAGACAGAAGGGTCCTGGGTTCGATTCTGATCAAGGGCATGTACCCCTGGAGGGAAGCCCGGGTTGCAGGCTTGATCCCCGGCCCTAGTCAGGATGGGGTCAGAGGCAACCAATCGATGTGACTCTCTCTGTCTCTCCCTCTCCTTTCCACTCTCTCTAAAAAAATCAATGGAAAAATATCCTCGGGTGAGGATTGACAAAAGGTATCTGGTCACAGATGACATGATCTTACATGTAGAAAACTAAAGAATTTATACATAAAAACAAAGAATTTAGGAAAGGTACAAGATACAAAATCAACACACAAAAAATCAGTTGTACTGCTTGCTATGCACTAGCAAAGATCAATCTGATAGGAAATTAACAATTCCATTTAAAATAGCCCTGGCCTGTTTGGCTCAGTGGAGAGTGTTGGCCTGTGGACTCAAGGGTCCCAGGTTCGATTCTGATCAAGGGCACATGCCCAGGTTTCGGGCTCGATCCCCAGTAGGGGTGTGCAGGAGGCAGCCAATCAATGATTCTCTCTCATCATTGATGTTTCTCTCTCTTCCTCTCCCTTCCTCTCTAAAATCAATAAGAATATATAAAAATAGAAAAACTTAAAAAAAAAATAAAATAGCCTCAAAATAATAAAATACTCAGGAAGGAGAGAGGAATAGCAAGGAAGTACAAAAGTGAAAAAAATACCTCACCATTTAATGGTAAGCCCTGAGTGCTTCTCATTTCCAAACTTAATACAGTGAGTTCAGGGGAAGCCCAATTTCAGGGATGTAAAGGAGTAGGTGAATAAAAAGAGCCAGTTCTTCATATGCTATCTTGTCTCTCTCCCACCCCCAAGCAGTTTCTGGATTTTGCATATTGGCCCATGGCTTATATGATTTGCCCAACACTGACTGGACTCAGGATAGATGAATACCTACCTATCTATTGGTTACCAACTTCAACTCTAGGTGTCTGCCAGGGGGCGCCAGAACCCAGGACTAAGGCACTCCTTTCTGAATAGTCCATGCTGCTCCAGGGTTTGTAATCTCTTGGCTCAGTTGGCCCTTTATCTCAAACTGGGGGGGCGGGGCAGACACGTAGGAGCAGCTGCCCTAGTAAGGTTTTGAAACTGTCTGAATTGCTTGGGGGCATGTGAGCCTGGTCCCCAAAGCAGATCGGGGGAGTTCTGACTTGCTGGATAGGGTGAAGGCACTGTTTGTTCTTGGTCCTGGGAAAACATGGCCTGGGTTAGCAAACAGCCTCATGCCCAAGAATTCCTTCAGATGCCCTTCCCTTTACTTCCACTAAGAGGCAAACGGTCCCTGCCTGACTAAGAAATCTTTTGCCCTTGGTCAAATCAGATTGTCTGCTTGGATATCAGTCCTGATTCAACGCCTCACTTCTCTCCTGCCTCAGGCATTGGGAGACACTAGAGAAGCAAGGACTTGCCATTTCTAGTTGTACATGGAGATCACCTGGGGAACTTTTAAAAACTGGATGCTGAGCCCCACCCCAGGGATTCCAATGTAATTGTTCCGGGGTGGAGCCTGGGCATCCGTGTTTTTAAGATTGTCTCATGTGATTCTTACGTGCAGCATTATCGAGAATCTCTGGGTCCAAGGGCTTGCTACTCAAAGTGTAGATGGAAATCAGAAGTCTCAGCATAATCAGAATCTGCATCTCAATGGGTTATTCGGTCCCACACTGAAGTTTGAGAAGCATGGATCTCATTAGCATATCGTTCTGCTTCACCTCTGCCCATTGCTCTGGCCTGAATTGCAGCCTCTGCGAGTTTCTCAAGCTGGAGCAGTGGCTTTCAGAAGTTATTGGCTGTGACCTACAGAAAGAAATAGATTTCATTTTCCATGTAAAGTGCACGTGTGTATACACAATGAAACAAACATGTCACAAAACAATACCTTTACTACCTGAAATGCACTCTCGTTCAACAGATATTGTTGGCACCTACTTCCTGCTAGGCATTGTTCTAGGTGCCTGTGTCAGTCTGTTCCCAGACAAAAATCCCTGTCGTGGTTTACATTCTGTCTGTGGGGGCAGGGGAGGGAGCAGAGAAGGTTGTTGGACATTTAAAAATCATGAATATGAAAGTGCGAGGGTTCAGAATGAGCCACCTCAAGCTGTACCTCAGTTATATGTAGAGTACTTTGAGGGAAAGCCAATTTTATCTTCAGGGTCAGGAGAAATTTTATCTTCCGGTGCTTGCCCTCATCCCCGGCTCAGGATGTCTAATATACCTCAATCCCCCTTTCTATCTCTGAGCCTCTCGTGCATGTGAGGTCGCTGACTCATGCATGTGGGTTCCCAGACATATGTATATACTAAATTTGGTTATTTTCTCTTGCTAATCTGTCTCCTGTTTATTTTATTATTAGGCCAGCCAGAAGAACTTTGGGGGTAGAGGAAAGTTTGTTCCTCCCCCGCAAAGGGCATGCTAGAAGATGAATATAATAAAAATTTC
The DNA here is from genome assembly GCF_964212035.1 of Myotis nattereri. Taxonomy (NCBI): domain Eukaryota; kingdom Metazoa; phylum Chordata; class Mammalia; order Chiroptera; family Vespertilionidae; genus Myotis; species Myotis nattereri. The sequence continues at coordinate 54,236,001 of NC_138077.1, forward strand.
TTTTAAAAATTGCCCTACCCGGTTTGGCTCAGCGGATAGAGCGTCAGCCTGCAGACTGAAGGGTCCCAGGTTCGATTCCAGTCAAGGGCATGCACCTTGGTTGCGGGCACATCCCCAGTAGGGGCTGTGCAAGAGGCAGCTGATCGATGTTTCTGGCCCTCTATCCCTCTCCCTTCCTCTCTGTAAAAAATAAATAAAATATATTTAAAATAAAATAAAAATTGCCATTGTGGGGAACTCCCAGAAAGCTGGTTCTGTTTCTTGATTTGGGTGCCGGGCATATTCACTTTGTAAAATGTGCAAGTTTTTTGCACGTCTCTGGATATATATACTTCAACAAAAAGTTCAAAAAAATTACATTCTGGTATTTTCTATTCCATTAGTGTCCTCTCCCATGAAAAAATAAGCCAGTCAAACCTCACTAAATTCAGTTCATCTCCTACTAATACGTTGCAACAGTCATTTAAAAAACATGGTTCTATTTTAGAAAACAAACCAGAACAAAAAAAACCTTCAGCCCAAGACCTCAGCAGCCTCCACCACTCTTGGCGGAGCACCTGCTTGCAGGTATGAGTCAGGCGGCATCACCACCCCTGAACTGCCCTCCTTGCCTTGCCCGCAGTGTAATCATCTCTCAGAGGAGATTCTTAAGGGCGCCATCACGAGCCTCCACTTTGAACTAGACCTGACAAGCCCTTTTTCTCTGCAGAGTCACTGCTGTGGGCAGCTCTCCTTAAGCTCCAAATCTGGGAGGTAATTAGCACAGGCATGTTAGAGGGTTGGAGTTATGCCTACAGCACCTCCTGTATCTGCTGAGCCTTGGGCTTCTAAGCTGTCTTCTCTCCTCCATTATGCTGTCAGCTCCCCGGGGGGCAGAGCAGTCTCCCTAGGTGTCTCCCTGGCTCCTAGTACGGGAGTCACAGAACAGTGCAGAGATGACAGCCTCAGAGACAACTCCCAGCAAAGTTCGCGTTCAACATGGTGGTAGGTGAGGACAGTCCGGGGGGTTAGGACTAGGCAGGATGGGGGAAGGGAGCAGGAGGCCTCTTTTCCTAAAGCAACAGAAAACCCTACACTAAGGATGTTCGAGGCATGGATCTGGCTCTTGAGGGCAACGGGTGGAGAGGTGGGAGAATGGGGACCTGTGCTCCCCCAGTGAATCACCAAACAGGATCTACCAGGATGCAGGTGCTTTGATCCCTTGCTTTGTTTGATTTGGAGCTTGATTTACTGGCAGAGAAGCTTGCTCCCAATCAGTTGTTTGCATCTATTGACCCCTAAAAGTCTAGTCAAAACCAGTGCTTCCCAAAATGAAGCTCCTGGGTCTGGCATTGCTTTGTTGTGCCTCAGAGCAGACTTGTGAGTCAGAAAATTGGATTTGAATCCTGGTTTCCCTATAACCAGCTGTATGGCCCTGAGCAAGTTACAGTACTTAGTTATGTAGAGCCTCAGTTCTGCCATCTGTAAAATGGGGATGATAATGTGTACCTCCCTGGGTTGTGGTGGGGGTTGGCTGTAAATAAATGCCAAGGACAGGACCTTACCAATAGGAAGGGTCCAAACACTTTAGCAATTGTCATTACTGAGGTTAGTGTGAGGAAGGTTGGGGAGAGGATACCTCCTCCGCGTCCCTCCCGCTGAGATTTTTTCCTGAGGCCAGGCCACAAGGGGGAAGACTTTAGCCTAGCTGTGCCCATAGGTGGGGTCAGGAGTCCTGTCTGTCCTAGACCCTCTCTTGGCCCAGGTAGGGTGCTTTAGCCTCCTGCTCAACAGCCCCGGCTCCATGGGGAAGGGCAGCTGTTACACACACTGCTATGAAGTGATTTAGTAGAAAGCTGGGCTGCCCACCTCACAGGGTAAGAAGCAATGATTCAAATCCACCCCATCTGGTCCCCCATCAGAGGTGTCTGGACACAAATCCTCCCCTCCTCCCCCTGCCCCCATGGGTGTCTGGAACCCATCCCCTTCTCATTGCCCTGCTGTCCTCTGGCCAGGGCCCTTGGGCCCAATGCCAGACAATGGGAGTGCAGAAAGAACCACCCTCACACAGCTCTCTGATGTCCGATTTGGGGGACACTTCTTCCTGGGGTTATTTTATTATTATACTATTGTATAATGAGGTACAGTCAGTAGAACGGCCAACTGGGTTCTAAACTCCACATCCCAAGGCTGCCTCCAGTTGGGCTAGGAACTGGTCTTTAGGCTGCACTACCACTGGGAGGAGGCGCTCTAAGTTTTCTCCTCCTTTGTGGGTACAGGGAGAAGAGGGCCATAGAGGCCCAGAGAATGCCCCGCGCAAACTGCCCGTCGAGAGTCCTTTAGATTCTCTGACTCCCCATCCCTGGGTGCTGGTGCCATTTTAGGGCTCAGCCCATCTGGTTTACAGATGACCTAATAAATTTATAATTCTTTCCCACTTTCGGCCTCATGGGTACCCCTAGAAGCAGCCGGACAGGAGGAGGGCCCCCTTTTTTGCCTGGGGCTCTTTCTGCCTGTGTTCTCAGCAGAAAGTGTCACATGCCCAAGAGAGTGCTCCCTTCCTGAAATACCCTTCAAGCACCCTCCGCCCTCTGTTGGGAAAAGGGATGGGAGATTGGCCTAGGTTCCTAGGCCTCAGGGCTCCATTTTATCTGTTAGGACTAGAACAGGGGTGGGCAACCTTTTTGTGAGTGCGTGCCAAAACCAGCAAAATCTCTGACTCAAAATTCTTCTGCGTGCCAACCCTCATTTTTTGAGAACATGTTACGCCTACTTGATATCTCTTAAGGTGTATGTATGTGGAGAACCTTGAAGAAATAATAAAATTCATTTGAGCAACAAAAACACAGTATATGATGATGAAAAATACATTTATTTTTTAATGTATACATGTACACTGATAGTCCGACAGAAAACTATGACTCCGTTTGATATTATCAGTGGGACTTTTGCTGCTGCATCACTGATGACAGAGATTTTACATCAGGTTTACATTTCGTGAGCTTCAGAGATATGCACGAGCTACTACTTTCATCTGTCAGGCTACTCCTATTACGAGACTTAACAAAATTCATCACTGAGAACAAAGATTCACAAGTGTATGTGGATGAAACCAAAACACTGGTCGAATCTAGGAAGGCAGGGAGAGTTAAGGCGGAGGCATAGAAATTGCTCTTCCCCTCTCTCCTCAATCCACGCCTATGGTCTTTAAGATAACTTGTTATGTAAAAGTATTTATTTATCTAGGATGCACCTACACTGAATTTATCTGAAAAATAAAAAAGTCAATATTAAGAAAAAAATTGTAAATGGAAGATTCTAAGAGAGGGTTTCGCGTGCCAGCAAAAGTTCCTGGCGTGCCATGTTTGGCACGCGTGCCAGGGGTTGCCCACCCCTGCACTAGAACCTTTCTCTGCAATCAACCACTCATTAGACTATGCCCCTGAAAACTTTCCAATCCATCCTCCTCATTTTAGAAACGAAGCAACCGAGGCCAGACGGAAGTGACTTTTTACACGGTCACATGGTAAATCAGCACACCTGAACTGCTGCTTCGAATCCAAGACTCCTATGTCAGTGCTCCTCCATTGGGTGTGGTTGACTACACCTTCCCGGTGTTAACGCCTGACCTCATGCTTCACCTCGCCTTCCTTTTCTGGCATCACTGGAAGACGCAAGCATGGCCTGAAGGAGGAAGGAGGCGTGAAGCGAAGAAAGGGGAGAGGGAGGGTAGGGGGAGGAGCGAGCGGAACCTGGCCCTTTAAGAGGGCGTGCTGGGCCCCGCCCCCGCCCCGCCTTGGGCAGCGCAGGCGCAGGCGGGCTCCGGGGACTCTGGCGGGAGGGCGGGCGCTCCTGGCTCGCGGGCCGGCGCGCGGGGCCGCAGCACCTGCGGGGGCCGGCGCAGGGCTCGGTGCCCATTGGGCGGACGTCGACGCCCGAGGGGAGGGCGGGAGGCGTGCCGGGGACGTGGGGTCGACCGCGCAGTCGGAGGGACGCGACTCCGCAGCCCCCTCCCGGGGGACGGGGCGGAAGGAGCGGGGCGGGCGGGGGGCGGTGTGAACGAGCGCCCAGGGCAGCACCATCTGGAGAGGCGGGACCGCGCGGCCTCTGGGGGGCAAGCGAGTGCGCTGGGCGGCGCGGGCGGGGGACCCCCAGCAGGGCGCGGAGGAGGAGCGGGGCGGACTGAGCCCCGCGCTGCCCGAGCAGCAGCCGCAGCGGGTCGGAGTGCTCAGCTGGGGGCCGCAGCAGCTCCGCGGGTTGAAGCTCGGCGTGGAGGAGCAGGGGGGCGTGGGTCCGGCGGTGCAGGAGGAGGGCGGCGTGGGCGCGGGGGTGCAGGAGCGGGGCGGCCGCGGCCGGGAGCCCAGCCTGGGGGTGGCGTGGGGGACGCCGGACGGCGCGGACTGGAGGCGCCCGCCGCAGTGGACGAGCTCTGTGAGCTGGCCTGGGGTGCAAGAGGTGGGGCTGGGGGCCCGCAAGCAGCACCAGGAGAAGGGGGAAGGCAGCCCCGCAGTGCAGGAGCGCGGGGAGGCCCTTTCCGGGGTGCAGGAGCGGGGGGAGGGGAGCCCACGCTGGCTGCTGCAGCTGTCCGAATTTGGGGACCGCTCCTGGGAGCGCGGGAAGGGGCTTGAAAGTTCGGGGGAGCAGGGCGGGCAGGACTGGGAGAGCTGCGGGCACCTCAGACGGGAGGCGGTGGTTCTAGGAGAGACCCGGACTCGCAGAGAGAGACCCGAGCTGGTGGGGAGGGCACGGCCTGTGGGGCCCCAGGGCCCCGAGGGAGAGGGGCGCTTGGGGGTGCAGGAAGCAAATTGGCTTCCGGGGGTGCAGGAGGGACAGGTGGTGCGGGCTGTCCAGGAAACATTCCTGGACGGGAAGGGGTCGCAGGGGGGAGAGGGGCTCCCTGAGGGGCCCCGGACCCGGAGGCGCCGGCGGAGGAGGAGGTGGTAAGCCACAGGCGGGCTGCCCGGTGCCAGGATCGCTCCAGGGCTGGAGGGAGCACAGGATGTAGGGGTTTGAGGAGTGGGGAGCAGAAGAGCGCTGTGAACCTGGGAGCGTTGGAAGCGACTGCCTGAGAGCAGGCTGTGCCCTGCTGGATCCTCTCCTGCCACCCCAGCCCGGACATCATCAAAGCAGTGTCTGCGGAGAGGCAGCAGGAGGTAAGGAAGCCCATTTCTGCTCTCCGCCGGAATTGGGGTGTTTGGAAGCCGGGAGGCTGCGGTCACCCCGGGGGAGGGTGCTCTCCAAACCGCCCTTGTTCACTGCCCCGTGCTTAAACCTGGGGAGGGAGGAAGACGGTGCAGCTTTCCACAGAGAGGCCGAACCCCGCCCCCCCAGTACCCTGCATGCCAACTAGAGTGATGGGGCATTTCCTTAGAGTCTAGACTGGAGGTGAGACTGGGTGGCTGCCAGGCCTGGGCAGGAGGAAGAGAGGGGTAGCCACGGGCTGAGCTTGCAGAGGAGGCCGCCATCCCTCCACCTGTCTGCCTTTGGAGATGGGGGTGCCTCCATGCCGGAGCTGGGATGGTGCAATCAGCATGGGTTGTTGCCTCAAGTCCTTACAACACATTCCGAAAAAAGGGAAGAGGGCAGCATTGTGTTAACAGGACCTTATCTTGTGTGGCAGCCCGTGACTTGGGCACGAGCCTGACCTGCTCCCGCCACACCTTCTTGTCACAGCTGATTAATGTGGAGGGCCCAGGGCCAAGGATGGATAGTGGGCAGGAGGGTGGAGAGCTACTGGGTAGGCTGTCCGTCTCCTGGAGGACCCCAGCCTGAAAGGGGTGGGAGAGGACAGGATACCTACAGCATTGGACTCTGGGCATCCTTTGTGGCCCAGACCTCAGCCCTCGCCTGTGGAGGTGGGCAGATGGTCAGCTGTGGCATCATGGGTTCGGTACCAGCTGAAGCCAGCTCCTAGGCCAGCCTAGAGGTGGGGTTTGCAGCGGTCGGGGCTAGATTTGACTGTGTTGATTCCTTCATGGCCCCGGGTGTCAGGCCTTCTCATTCCTGCCCCTGGGGCTTGGTTGGCCAGCATATGGGCTTCATTCTCCTAGGGCTGCTCACCTCTTACCTGGTACAGTCTGGTTTTTGCTTCTCTAGACCTTGGAGACTGGGAGATGGTGTGCAGAATTGCAGCTTGCTGCAGGGCCTTTAGCTGGGACCAATCTCTGCCCCAGCCCGAGGTGTGGCTCTAAGTCACATGGCCCCCAGGCTCCTGTCTGAAGCAGACAGGGTAGAAATTGTTGGGACTGGGGAGTGGTGGTGACTTCCTAGGTAGGCAGCCCCTGGGACTGTGCTGGAGGAGCCGGTTAGCCTGCTCCTCAATCAAACCCAAACTTGTCTGTCAGCTTCATCCCACGCCTGCCTGTCTCACTGCCACCCCAAATACTTACGTACCTGAACTTCAGGTGCTGTGTCCAGGGTGCCTGGCTCTTCTGGGATAGCCAGACTTGTTCTGTCTCTCTGGCTTCAGTGCATAAAATTGTCTGTTCTAGCCCTAGCTGGTTTGGCTCAGTGGATAGAGTGTCTGCCCGCAGACTGAAGTGTCCCGGGTTTGATTCCTGTCAAGGGCATGTACCTGGATTGTAGGCTGGATCCCTGGCCCTGGTCGGGTCTCCGGTGGGAGGCAATCTATCTACCAGTATGTGTCTTTCTCACATCGATATTTCTCTCTCTCTGTGGGAGGCAATCAATCTGTGTGTCTTTCTCACATCGATGTTTCCCTCTTTCTCCCTCCCTCTCTCCCCCCACCTCCCTCCCTCTCTCTCTAAATCGATGGGAAAACATCCTCGGGTGAGGATTAACAACAATAACAAAAGTTGTTCTAAACATACACACAAGCACACATCTTCACTTATTTCAAGTCCCCTTTTTTGAATTTGTGGTAGATGAAGATGAAGAGGAAGGCTTTGCCAGATCTGGGTTTAGATTACGTATGAGCTATATCACCTCCTGGGGCAAGATAACACCTTTGGGTTTCGATTTCCTTTTCCTGTGTGGTGGGCCATGCTTTTCCCCAGTCTTTTTAAAAAAATTTTTTTTTTTTTATTGATTTTAGAGAGGAAGGGAGGAGAGAAAAATAGAAACATCAATAATGAGAGAGAATCATTGATTGGCTGCCTCCTGCACACCCCACACTGGGGATAGAGTCCGAAACCTGGGCATATGCCCTGACCAAATTGAACGGTGACCTCCTGGTCCATAGGTCAGTGCTCAACCACTGAGCATGCTAGCTTCCCACAGTGTCTTGAGTGCTGAGGGCTCAGTCCCTGCTTTGTCAGTCTGGTGCCCCCTCCCCGGGAGCTCTGGTTGGCAGATGTTGGGGAGGAGGGGCCAGTGCTTCCAGACCTTTTACTCCAGCCCCAAAGCCCACAATTATCCCCCTGCTCTATGCTGTATTCTGGAACATGAAGTGCTTTTTTGTTTGTTTTTAGTAGTAGTTTTATTGAGGTGTAATGATCCTATATAGTAAAAAGCTAATATGCAAATTGTCCCATTGGACTGGGAGTTCAACCGGGAGTTTGACAAGGGGGCGGGGCCGGCCAACCCCTCGTGGCCCCTCCCCCCTGCCGGCCTGGCCCCATCGCCCAGATCGGGGCAGGCTGGACCCCACCCATGCACGAATTTGTGCACCGGGCCTCTAGTATAAGATAAGTGGAAATATTTAAAACATAATTTAATGTTTTAATATATGTTTGTATCTGTGAAGCCACACCACAGTCAGGATAATGAGCATACCCATTATTCCCAAACTCCCAAAAGTTTTGTAATCCTTCCATCCCACACCTCCTTTGCCATCCCCCTTCCCCAGGTAACAGACTGGTTTGCTTTCTGTCACTATACATTAGTTGGCATTACCTAGAATTTTATGTAACTGGAACCATACAGCATGTTTTTTTTTTTTTTCACTCACTATGATTATTTTGAGATTCATTCATGTTGTTTTAATGCCGGTGGTCTTGATCCGGCATCAAGAAGGGTTCAGCAATCTGGAGAAGGCGCTGTGCGTAAATTAAATAAGAGTCCAGAGAGGAAACATAATTTTGAAAGCCATTAGGGAGTCAGAGAAGACTTAGCTAAAGGAACTAAGTTCTCCTCATCTCAGGACCCCTTGCTTTTTATTAACACAAATTGTCCTAAGATGAGGTAGGTAAACACATCAAAGGGTTGGGTTTCCTATACACAGTCCATTGTCAGATTGGGGAATTGCCTACGGCTGTTCAGGTGTTTGGCCAGTAGGAGGCAATAACACGTAGATTGAGATGCCCTGAGCTGTCTGGCAGCAAGCAATCAATTTGATGCATCCTTTTCAGGTTTGGGGAAATGCCCTCGCCATCTCCAGATGATTCAGCCCTGCTGACATGCTGGAACTGGCTTCCAGCATTGTTTTGAATATCAATAGCACATTCCTTTTCATTGCTGAGTAGTATTCCATTGTATGTATACACCACAGTCTGTTTATTCATTCTCATATCAATGGGTTGTTTTCAGGTTTTTAAAAAAAATATATTTTTATTGATTTCAGAGAGGAAAGGAGAGGGAGAGGAAGAGAGAGAGAAACATCAATGATGAGAGAGAATCATTGATTGACTGCCTCCTGCATGCCCCCTACTGGGAATCGAGTCCGCAACCCGGGCATATACCCTTGACCGGAATTGAACCTGTGGTCCTTCAGTCCCCAGGCCGACGCTCTATCCACTGAGCCACACTGGCTAGCGCTGTTTTCAGTTTTTGGTTATTACAGTAAACCCTCGATTTTGTGGACCTCTATTTAATGGACAAAATTTCTGGTCCATATATCATGTGAAAATTAACATCCTGTTAATTTAAGAATGCTTTTAACTAAGATTTGCTTATAATTTGGGTTTTTTTGTTATTAACATTCATTGTTTTTAACAAATTTTAGGGAATAGGCCATATGTTGGAAAAACGCTAGTGTGATTTTGCCGACATAAATATTACATATCTACAACTATCATCTACATATTTAAGTCTAAGAGTCACTGCTCATAAAGTGTTCAGTGAATGATTAGCACATGATTACACAGCATTTCATGCCATTATTGGTTCTGTTGTCACATGGCGTGACTTTCTGCAGCAGTTTTCTTTTTTTTTCTTGTTAATCCTCACCCAAGGATATTTTTTCCATTAATGTTTTTTAGAGAAAAGGGGAGAGAGAAAGAGAAAAAGAGAAAGAAACATTGATGTGAGAGAGACACGTTGATTGGTTGCCTCCTGCACGTGCCCCAACTGGGTCTGGGGATCCAACCTGCAACCCAAGTATGTGCCTTTGCTGGGAATTGAACCCATGATCCTTCCATGTATGGGCCAATGCTCTAACAACTGAGCCACAATGGCCAGGGTTCTGCAGCAGTTTTTTTAAATAATATTTTTTGTTGTTTTTTAAACATTTTTATTGATTTCAGAGAGGAAGGCAGAGGGAGAGAGATAGAAACATCAATGATGAGAGATAATCATTGATTGGCTGCCTCCTACACAGCCCCCTTTGGGGATTGAGCCCACAACCCAGGCATGTGCCCTTGACCAGAAATCGAACTGTGACCTTCTGGTTCTTAGGTCAATGCTCAACTTCTGAGCCACACAGCGGGCTCTGCAGCAATATTAATGGCTGCCAGCCACCAAATATTCAGATGGCCACCCTATGTTCAGATGTGCACTAAGCCACTCCCCAGCCATGTGCATTTGTTTACTCGTGGTGACTGGTGAATGCACATATTTACTGGACCTATTCAATATACATTTAAAATTACTTTTCATACATACTTAATTACACAAACATGTCTACATAAGTAAAAACTGGTAAACTAATTTGTCAATTTTTTAACATATGCATTCCGAAAACCTACTTTATTATATAACTAGAGGCCCAGTGCACAAAATTCATGCACGGGGGGGGGGGGGAGGGATTGTCCCTCAGCCCAGCCTGCACCCTCTCAAACCTGGGATCCCTTGGGGTATGTCTGACTGCCAGTTTAGGCCTGATCCCTGTGGGACAGTGTTCAAGACCTCCCAACCGCTCGCCTGTCTGCCTGCCTGATCACCCCCTAACCACTCTCCTTCCAGCCTGATTGACGCCTAACTGCTCCCCTGTCAGTCCGATTGCTCCCAACTGCCCTCTCCTGCCAGCCCAATCTCCCCCAACCCCCCTTCCCCTGTTGGCCCATTTGCCCCTAACTGCCCTTCCCTGTAGGCCTGGTCACATCCAACTGCCCTTCCCTGCTGGCCTGATTGCCCACAACTGCCCTCCCCTGCCAGCCTGGTTGCCCCCAACTGCCCTCCCCTGCCGGCCTGATCGCCCACAACTGCCCTCCCCTGCCAGCCATCTTGTGACCACATGGGGGTGGCCATCTTGTGCGATGGCATGACCATCAATTTGCATATCAACCCTTTATTATATAGGACTAGAGGCCCTGTGCACGATTCATGCACCAGTGGGGTCCCTCGGCCTGGGCTGTGAGGATTGGGCCGAAACCGGCTCTCTGACATCCCCTGAGGAGTCCCAGATTGTGAGAGGGTGGTTCTCGGGTGACAAATCCTGAAATCGGGCTCCCTCCTCTCTAGTTCTGGGTGCATCACCCAAGAACTGCAGCTGCCAAGTCACCGCAGCTTGGCAGCTTCTGCATTGAGTGTCTGCCTCCTGTTGGTCATTGCACGTCATAGCTGCTGGTTGGAGCATCTGCCTCCTGGTGGTCATTGCATGTCATAGCTACTGGTCAGACAGTCAAATGGTCAGATGGTCACTTAGGCTTTTATATATATACAGATTGCCAGCGCGTGTCACATGTACCAGTCACTTGGTCAGACGGATGGATGGTCAGTCACTTAGCCTTTTATATATATAGATTAGAGGCATGGTACACGGATTTGTGCACATTGAAAGGAAATTAATTAGAAGGTGGCTGGTGGGGTGGGACTGGGCAAGATGGGCTGGACACACCCTGGAGCCAACCTCCCTCGGTCCCTCCCCTGCCAGCCGCACCTGGGGTGGTGCTTGGGCTCGAAGGGCGTCTGTGAAGTGAGCGGGGTCCCTCCGACAGGTGGGGTTTCTTGGCCTGGCCTGCAGGGATCGGGCCAAAACTGGCTCTCCGACATCACCTGAGGGGTCCCAGATTGGGAGAGGGTGGTTCTTAGGTGATGAACCCTGGAATCAGGCTCCCTCTTCTTGGTTCAAGGTACTTCACCCAAGAACCGCAGCTGCCAAGTCACTGCAGCTAGGCAGCTCCTGCATTGAGCATCTGCCCCCTGGTGGTCAATGTGCATCTTAGCTACCGGTTGGACGGTCGGACAGTCACTTAGGCTTTTATATATATAGATGGACTTTCAGTTTAACAGGCACCCCCTCGCCCAAATTAATCTGTTATATTGAGGATCGAGGTTTTCCTGTACAAATAAAACTACGAGCATTTGTTGAAGTTTTTTTATGGACCAGTGCTTTTTATTTCTCTTGGGTACATCCTTAGGACTAGAATGGTTGGATCATATGGTAGAACTGCCAGACTGTTGTCAAAGTGGTTGTACCATTTTACATACCCACCGGTTGTGTGTGAAAGTTCTAGTTTGTCCACTTCTTTGTCAACACTTGGTCTCTAATTTGAGACATTCTAATAGGTCTGTAGTTGTATCTCATTGTGGTTTTAATTTGCATTTTCCTAATGACTAATGTCATTGAACATCTTTTCATGCTCTTATTCATCATCTTTATATCTTTAGTGATATGTCTTCAAATTGTGTGCCCATTTTTTAATTGTATGGATTTTTTTTTCCATATTGAGTTTTGAGAACTCAAATGTATAAACATTCTGAATACAAGCCTTTTTATTGGATATGTGATTTGCAAATATTTTCTTCCAATCTCTGGCTTACATTTTAATTCTCTTAATAGTGTCTTTTGAAGAGCAGAAGTTTTAAATTTTAATGAATTCTAATTTATGAACTTGTTTGTTTGGTTTTTATGGATTGTGCTTTTAGTGTGATGAAGAAGAAATCTTTGCCTAACCCAGGGGTGGGTAAACTTTTTGACTCGAGGGCCACAATGGGTTCTTAAACTGGACCGGAGGGCCAGAACAAAAGCATGGATGGAGTGTTTGTGTGAACTAATATAAATTCAAAGTAAACATCATTACATAAAAGGGTACGGTCTTTTTTTTTTAGTTTTATTCATTTCAAACGGGCTGGATCCGGCCCGCGGGCCGTAGTTTGCCCACGGCTGGCCTAACCCAAAGCATTGTGGTTTGCTGTTATGTTTTCTTCTACAAGTTTTATGGTTATGGGTTTTACATTTCGGTCTCTGCTCCATTTGGGGTTAATTATTGTATATGGTGTAAGGTATGAATTGAAATTCAGTTTCTTATGTGTGGAGATCCAGTTCTTCCAGCACCATTTCTTGAAAAGACTTGTCTCTTTATGGAGTTGCCTTTGCACCTTTGTCAAAAATCAGTTGTCTGGCCTGACCAGTGTGGCTTAGCAGTTGAGCATCAACCTGTGAACCAGGAAGTCATGGTTTGATTCCCAGTCAGGGCACATGCGGGGTTATGGGCTCAATCCCCAGTAGGGGCCATGTAGGAGGTAGCGGATCAGTGATTCTCATTGATGTTTCTATCTCTCTCTCCCTCTCCTTTCCTCTCTGAAATCAGTAAAAAAAATATTTTTTTAAAAATCTGTATATGTGTAGATCTAATTCTGGGCTCTGTTTTGTTCCATTGATCTGTTGGTCTATCTTTATCCCATTATCTTGATCACTGTAGATTTATAGTAAGTGTTGATATCAGGGTAAGATCTTGAACATTGTCCTTCTTTTTCAAAATTGCTTTAGTTGTTTAGGTTCTTAGCATTTCCATATGCATTTCAGAATCAATTTATTAATTTCTACAAAACAAAACAAAAACAAAACCTACTGGGATTTTTATTGGGGTTGTATTGAATCTATAGGTTAATTTGGGAAGAATTGACATCTTAGCAGCATTGAACTTTCTGACCCATGAATACCATAGGTCTCTGTATTTATTTAGATTTTTTAAGAATTTCACCAATGGTATATAGTCTACAATGTATACATCTTTCACATCTTTTGTCAAATATATCCGTGAGTATTAACATATTTTTGGTGCCATTGTAAATGGTACTTTTTTATGGTGTTTGATTTTTTATTTTTAAATTTTTTATTTAGCTTAATTATGGTAAAACTAGAGGACCGATGCATGAAATTCATGCAAGAGTAGGCCTTCACAGCCGCAGCTGCCTGGATCCTTCCCTCCCAGCCATGGCTGCAGCCCCAGCTTCATCCTGGAAGGACATCCGGAAGGACGTCCAGTCTAATTTGCATATTATGCTTTTATTATTATAGATATACATTACATAAAATATACTATTTTAACCATTTCTAAGTGTACAGTTCAGTGTTGTTAGGTAAATTCATATTGTTGTACAAACATCACCATCCATCTTCTTAATATTTTTCATCTTGTAAAACTGAAACTCTGTACCTATTAAACACTGACTCTCCCCCTGGCTGTTATGGCTCAGTGGTTGAGCATCGACCCATGAACCAAGAGGTCACTGGTTTGATTCTTGGTCAGGGCACATGCCCGGGTTACAGGCTCATTCCCGAGTGTGGAATGTGCGGGAGGCAGCTGATGATGGATAGAAACATCCATGTTTCTATCTCTCCCTCTCCCTTCCTCTCTCTCAAACAAACACACTCCAAAACAGTGACTCTCTATTCAGTATTTAACCTTTTTTCGCTTACCATAATGTATTCAAGGTTCATCTATGTTGTAGCATGTATCAGAATTTCCTTCTTTTTTAAGGTTGAATAATAATCTATCATATGAATATTCTATATTTTGTTGATTCATTCATAGATGGTTGCTTCTTAACTTTTGGTTGTCAGTAATGCTGCTATAAGATGGTGTTACTTTTTAAATTTTGGTTTCCAATTGTTTGTTGCTAGTATATATGAATACAATTGATTTTTGTATATTAATATTGAATCCTGCCAGCTTGCTAACCTGACTTATTCTAGTAGCTTTCTTGTAGCTTCCATTGGATTTTATATATAGACTGTGATGTCATCTGCTAATAAAGACAGTTTTACTTCTTCCTTTGTAATCTTTATGCCTAATTATATCCTCTAGTATTATGTTGAATAGAACATTAGATTTCCTGGTCCTGATCTTCAGGGAAAAGCATTCAGTCTTTCCCAATTACTCATGATGTCAGCTGTCGGTTTTTCATATATGACCTTGATCAGGTGAAGGAGCTCACTTCTATTCCTGAGATTTTTTAATAGGAAAGGATGTTGGATTTTGTCAAATGCTTTTTTGTGTGTTTATCAAAATGATCTATTTTAGGTTTCTAAAATGTTGAATTACATTGATAGATTTTTAAATGTTATAACAACCTTACATTCCTGAGACAAACTCCACATGGTCACGATGTGTTATTCTTTATATATATTGTTGAATTCTGTTTGCTAAGTACATATTTGTTAAGAATTTTTGCACCTATGTTTATGAGGATAGTTTTTTTGTAATGTCTACAGGATTTATAATATACATTTTTAACTTATTATAGTCTGCCTCCAAGTGATATTAGTAGTATATTTTTTATTTTTATTATTTTTTTATTATTATTTATTTATTTATTTTAATTAAATCTTTATTGTTCAGATTATTACATTTGTTCCTCTTTTTTCCCCCCCATAACTCCCCTCCTCCCAGTTCCCGCCCCACCCTCTGCCCTCACTCCCCACCCACTGTCCTCATCCATAGGTGCACGATTTTTGTCCAGTCTCTTCCCGCATCTCCCACACCCCTTTCCCCCCCAAGAATAGTCAGTCCATTCCCTTTCTGTGTCCCTGATTCTATTATAATCACCAGTTCATTATGTTCATCAGATTATTTATTCACTTGATCCTTAGATTCACTTGTTGATAGATGCATATTTGTTGTTCATAATTTGTATCTTTACTTTTTTCTTCCTCTTCCTCTTCTTAAAGGATACCTTTCAGCATTTCATACAATCCTGGTTTGGTGGTGATGAACTCCTTTAGCTTTTCCTTATCTGTGAAGCTCTTTATCTGACCTTCACTTCTGAATGATAGCTTTGCTGGATAAAGTAATCTTGGTTGTAGGTTCTTGGTATTCATCACTTTGAATATTTCTTGCCACTCCCTTCTGGCCTGCAAAGTTTCTGTTGAGAAATCAGCTGACAGTCGTATGGGTATTCCCTTGTAAGTAACTGAGTTTCTTTCTCTTGCTGTTTTTAAGATTCTCTCTTTATCTTTTGTTCTTGGCATTTTAATTATGATGTGTCTTGGTGTGGTCCTCTTTGGATTCCTTTTGTTTGGGGTTCTCCGCGCTTCTTGGACCTGTAAGTCTATTTCTTTCACCAGGTGGGGGAAGTTTTCTGTCATTATTTCTTCAAATAGGTTTTCAATATCTTGCTCTCTCTCATCTTCTGGCACCCCTATAATTCTGATGTTGGTACGCTTGAAGCTGTCCCAGAGGCTCCTTACACTATCCTCACATTTTTGGATTCTTTTTTCATTCCGCCCCTCTGGTTGGGTGTTTTTTGCTTCCTCGCATTTCAAATCATTGACTTGATTCTTGTGCTCCTCTGGTCTGCTGTCGGAGTCTGTATAATATTCGTTATTTCAGTCCGTGTATGCTTAATTTCTAGTTGGTTCCCCAACATAACATCGAGGATCTCATTAGTTTCCTTGTAGATCTCATTAAGTTTATCGGCGGCTTCTAAACAGTTCCTGAAAGACCTTAAAAGTGTGGTTCTGAACTCTATATCTTCCATTGACAATTTTGTCCTGTTTCTTTGTCTCCGCATTTTGTTATGCTTTCTTGGTGCACCCCCTAGTGGTCTTTGTGCACAGTCTTGTAGTTAAGCCTTGATTGTTGTAGCTAATGCCAGGGAGGGTTTGACCTCCAGGCCAAGTGGCTGTGCGAATCAGCTGTGTCTGCAGTGAGAGAACTTCTGTCCTCTAGGGAGGTGCTAATATAGCCTTTGCCTGAGGCTATCCGGCAAATGCCTCTGTGCAGAGCTTGGGCGGGGAGGGTCGCACAGGATCAACAGGGTGGGCCGGAGAGAGCAGTTATGGCGGCTCTCAGTCCTGTCCCCAGGGGCTCTGCCTCTCTGAGTCCCAGCAACCGCTGCAAACCTCGGAGAGAAAGCTGCACTCGCTCTGACCGAAGCCAGACAGTCCCGCTTCTCCCGTTTGAGTCTGGGTCCCTGAAGACTCGCCTGTATCTGGAGCTCAGAGTCTGCGACTCCCTCCCGATTGAAAACGCCAACCGCGCCCTCCGCCGACAGCCCGCTCCTAGCACTCCGCACCTCAGAATTTGACTTCAGCACTGCGCCTCCTCTGAGTGTCCGTATGCGTTTCCCTTTCTTCCTAGTTGTAGGACTTCCACTCAGCCAGCGTTCCTGTGGTTCTGGGTGATGTAACGTTCCGTCTTTTAGTTTCACTTTTGAAGTAGTTGTTCAAGGCAGCAAACTCCGGCGTTAACCTATGCCGCCATCTTGGTTCTAGTAGTATATTTTTATTTCTCTCCTTTCTTTGTGCTGTTATTGTTAAAAATAATACATGTTATAGACACCATACTACATTGATATTATTTTTGTTTGAACAGTCAGTTTATCTTTTGAAGTAATTAAACAATAAGAAAAATATCTTAACTATTTACCCATGTAGTTGCTATTTCCAATGCTGCTCATTTCTTTGCAGAGATCCATATTTCTATATGGTATTATTTTCCTTTATCTGAAGGACCTTAACATTTACTGTAGTGTAGGTTTGTCTGCTGATGCTCAATTCTTTCCGCTTTTATATGTTTAAAAAGTTTATTTAGCCTTTATTTTAAAAATATATTTTGCCTTTCTGATCTGCCATCTGCGGTGGAATCAAGGCCAAGATGCAGATTTTCATGAAAACCCTTATTGGGGAGAACATCACTCTCGAGGTTGAATCCTTGGACACAATAAAAAAGGTAAAGGCCAAGATCCAGAATAATGAAGGAATTCCTCCTGATCAGCAAAGACTGATCTTTGCTGGCAAGCAACTGGAAGATGGATATCCTTTGTCTGACTACAACATTCCAAAGGAGTCTACTCTTCAACTCTTCATCTTGTGTTGAAACTTCGTAGTCGTGCTAAGACAAGGAAGAGGAAGTCTTAAATACCACTCCCCAGAAGAATGAACATAAGAGAAAAAAGGTTAAGCTGGCTGTCCTGAAGTACTACCAAGTGGATGAGAATGGCAAAATCAGTTGCTTTCGTTGGGAGTGCTGTTTAGATGAATGCTGGAGTTTTTATGGCCAGCCACTTTGACAGACATTGTGGCAAAAGTTGTCTGAACTATTGCTTCAACAAGCCAGGAGACAAGTAATTGTATATGGGTTAATAAAAGACATGAACTAACAACAACAAAAAATTTCCATTGAAATAGAATTCTAGTTAATTTTTTCTTTCAGTACTTTAATGATGTTGTACCATTGTCTTCTCATTTCTATTGTTTCTGCAAGAAATGTGCTGTCATCTTTATCTTTCTTTCTCTCTCTTTTTTAAAATATATACTTTATTGATTTTTTTACAGAGAGGAAGGGAGAGGGATAGAGAGTTAGAAACATCGATAAGAGAGAAACATCAATCAGCTGCCTCCTGCACACCCTCTACTGGGGATGTGCCTGCAACCAAGGTACATGCCCTTGACCGGAATTGAACCTGGGACCCTTCAGTCCGCAGGCTGACGCTCTGTCCACTAAGCCAAACCGGTTAGGGCTATCTTTCTTTCTCTTTATGCTACGTTTCTCCCTTGCCTTCCCCAGCTACTTTTTAAGATTTTCACTTTATCATTGATTTTGAGCAGTTTGATTATGATATGTGTTTGTGTAGTTTCCTTCATGTGCCTTGTACTGGGAGTTTACTGAACTTCTTGAGTCCGAGGGCTTAGTTTTCATCAAATTTGGAAAATTTCATCCATAAGTCCTTTAAATATTTTTTCTGTTCCCAATTTTCTGTCTCCTTTCGTTAAGCACTCTAATTATATGTACGTTAGGCCACTTGACATTGTCCCACTGTCCATGGATGCTTTGTTCATTTAAAAAGGAATCTCTTTTTTCCTCTGTTTTATTTTGGAATTTCTAGTACTTTGTCTTCAAGTTTTTCTTCTGCAGTGTCTAATCTGCCTCTGATTCCATTCAGTTTATATTTTCATCTCATAATGTGTAGTTCTTATTCTAGAAGTTCAATTATAGTCTTTTTTAAAATATGGTTATAATAATTGTTTTCATGTCTTTGTCTACTAATTCTAATGTGTGTCAGTTTTGGGTTGGTTTTGATTGATTGCCTTTTTTCCTTATTATGGATTATAGGTTTTTGTGTGCCTAGTAATTTTTTATTGGTTGCCAGACGGTGTGAATGTTCTTGTTGATTGCTGTGTATTAAATATTCTTGAGCTTTGTTCAGGGATATAGTTAAGTGATTTGGAAGTAGTGTGATCCTCTTGGGTCTTGTTTTTAAGATTTGTTAAGTGGGATCAGAGCTGTGCTCAGTCTAGGGTTAATAATTCCCCACTGCTGAGGCAAGACCCGTTTGTATATTTTACTCAATGCCTAGCTTTTCCAACCTGTTAGGAATAGGCACTTTTCCCAGACTTGTGTGTACCAGGCACTGTTACTTCTATCCTTTTGAGTGTTTTTCCTCCCAGCCTTGGGTAGTTTCTGTACATTCATGTGATGATCAGAACTCAGCTGAATATTTGAGGGGGCCCTTCAGAGACCTTTATGGTGCCCTCTCTTTTCAGATGATCTGCTCTATGAACTCTGGCCGCATGAGTATCCCCACACTCAGCTCCATCGCCACAACTCAGGGAGTCTTTTGGAGTCTGACTGGCTCCCTTCCCTGGGCTGTAGTTGGGAAACCCAACTGCAGGGCTGAGGTCCTTTGTTTCCTGTCTCATGGGTATCACTGTCTTTTGTTTCCTGAGATCTGATATCTTTAAAACCATTTTGTATATTTTATCTATTTCTCTGTTATTGTTATTTCAGTCAGGAAATTAAATCTGATCTTTATTATTCCATCTTGGTCCAAGATGAGGATTTGACTTTAATTCCCTCATTCCCACCTTTCCACCTTTTAATGTTTTCCATCTTTCAGTCCATCCACTCTAGGTATATCTCGTTTTTTTTCCCTTCACTGCCGGGAGCCGGTCCATCCTTGCTGTTTCAAAGGACCTGGCATATATGGCATACTGTTCTTAATATGTTTGCTCACCTTGGCACTATGTGTTTTAACCAATGTCTCCTCTCTGAGAAAGGTTGTTTCCCCAGGTAGGGATTTTCCCCTGAAGTTAGGGAGGGAATAAAACCTCTTAATTAAGTGCCAGGCGGGTAATTAATCACTTTAACTATGAACAATCATGCTTAAGCTACATAATCTTTACTCCCTGGAATGGAGATAAGAAACGCCCTAACCTTTGTAATAGAGATTGATAGGATTGAATCAACTGGTATAAATACAGATGTAACAAGACAGCAAGAGAAAGAGAGAGAGACAGAACCTAGGCACAGAACCTACACAGAACGTTCTCTAGAGACAGAAGAATTTCGCTGGAGAGAACATGGCAAAAGATCCTGGACAGAAACTGGCCTCAGAACCTAGAGACAGAACCTAGCGAGAGAACATGGCAAAAGATCCTGGACTGAACCTGACTACAGAAATTGGCAAGAGAACCTGACTAGAACCTGGTGACTGAACCTGGCTGGAGAACCTAGCGAGGGAACATGGCTACAGAACCTGGCTAGAGAACCTGGAGAACCTGGCTGGAGAACCTAGCAAGAGACCATGGACACAGAACCTGGCTGGAGATCCTAAACAGAACTTCGCTGGAGATCCAGACCAGAACTTGGCTGGAGATCCTGGCTAGGCTGCTGATCAACTGAACGCTGTCTCCGTGTCACTCCTTCTTCGCCGACTCCGTCCACACCTTTGGGGACCCCTGGACCTGCTGGGGTTGGACCCCAGCACTTCACTCTACTGTCCGAGTTTACATTGTTATGGTATAATAAACTATAATGACTTTCCCTTTCCTGCACCACTTTTTGCTCTCCCTGGAGTTGGTTTTTCTGTTTGCTTAATTTTCTATGTATCTTTCAATGAGTCGAACTCTCCAGTCACTGTCTAAATTTATCAAGATGGTATTTTCCATTCGGTATTCTATCAGAGCCATCTTTCTGAAGAGGTTTCAGGGCCTTGTGTCCTGGAGCAGCATGGACTGGTTGCTTTCTATCATGATGCTTAGCTGTCCTCTTGGGATCTCTCTCCAGCATCCTGGGCATTTCCTTCCCAGCCCTTCTGTGTTAGGGTCTTCTGTTTCCTGTATCTTGTGTCTTCTCCTTTGTTGGTTTACTCAGTAGTTTTATTAGAACACATCCTCTCAACTGTCACAGGCCCATCTGCTTTCCAGCTTCCAAAGTTTTGTTGTGGGTTGTCTCTACTGTTCTTATCCTTGGGGACTTCTGCCTTTCAAAAATTTCTCCTTTTTAAATTGTAATATTGGTAGAGTTTTGGGAAGGAGTGAAATTATGTGCATGTTTGCAATCTACAGTCTTCTCTACAGTGGTTCTCAACCTTCTGGCCCTTTAAATACAGTTCCTCATGTTGTGACCCAACCATAAAATTATTTTTGTTGCTACTTCATAACTGTAATGTTGCTACTGTTATGAATCGTAATGTAAATATCTGATATGCAGGATGGTCTTAGGCGACCCCTGTGAAAGGGTCGTTCGACTGCCAAAGGGGTCGCGACCCACAGGTTGAGAACCGCTGTCTTAGAACGTTTATTCCCCTCTTTAACCTTAGAGAATCCATGAATTCATTCAGTATCCAGCGTGCATTTAATGAATAAGACCCAGCTCTATCCACCATGGGCCTGCATCCTTGAGCCAAGCAATGTAGTGTACAGAATTCTGGCTTCATTTCTTACTTTCTGGGTGATCATGGCCACCTCTTCAGAGCTAGTTTTTTTATCTGTAAAATGGGAATAATGTAGTAAGGGGTGGGGGTTTAAATCGGCCAATGGAAATAAAGCTTTTAGTAAAGAACCTGCACATAACCTGGGTTTTCTTGAGAGTCCAGACTGTGACTTCTCCGTTATACTTCCCCCAAATCCTAGGCCGAGGTGAAAACATAGTAGGTATATGAGTGACTGAGGAGGGGTGTAGGGTGAGAGGTTTGGCTTGGTCTCTCCTTTAAGCAGTTATACATCCTGAATAACCAACTGAAGACTAGCTGGAGAGAACCCTGATAACCAAGGCCAGGAAGTGGAGACCACACAGAGACTGGTAGGAAGGGCAGAGGCAGGAAAGGCTGGCTGGGAACCCATAGATACCTGAAGTTCCAGGAAGAGAGATCTCAGCTGTGGGGGGCTGCCACTGAGAACTCTTGGGTCTACCTCTGGAGGAACCTGAAGCCAAGGGCCTCAGCGGGTATGAGAACACTGGGTTCTTCTTATCTCTGCCTTTCCTCTGTGTGCTGTCTCCTAATGAGTCAGGGTTTCCTCTCTGGGCCCCTGGCCTTTACTAGTCCCTGATCTTGGCAGGGCTGCTCCTCCTCCATGGTCAGAAGAGAATTACCATCACTCTGAATTGTTGACCTCCCCCAGCTCCTGGAGATTCATTCCCTATGACAGGTTCTTAAGTGCCTTGGACCCGGCAAGTCCCTTCCAACTTAGGGTCTTGGTTTCTCTATTGCTAAAATGGGTGGGCAGGATATGGTGGGATTTATGGTATCTTAAATATCTTGAAGTCCCTGACATTTCTCTCCCAGGTTCAGACCCTTCGTCTCCTGGGCCCGGCAGCCTGCTCTGCACTGGATGGACCTAGCTCCTGGGGTTCTGTTGTAACATGGGGATGAGCAGTCCCCCTAGCAGAGTAAATGATTTACAATACACAGCTCTGGCTTTCCCCACCCCACCTCCAGGGCCCAACAATAGGCCACTTCAGCTCTAGGCTCTCCCCAGGGGTGGGGGTGGGGTGAGGCCTGAGCCAGAATGCTGGTGACTAGCTGGGCGTCCTCTGCCCAGCCCTGGAAGAGCTCTGGGAGTGCCGGGCTGCTGGAACTGCATCCTTCCCTTGCTCTGAGACACTGCCGGGCCTTGGTGCCATGCTGGTGTCTGGGCCAGAGGATTGGCATGGTGTGCATAAGACCCAGGCAGCTGCAGGAATTTACCCTGTCTCTTGAGTGGTGTTTGTGTTGCGGGGAGAGGAGTGCTTCAGGAATGCATTAGGGCTCTCAGTGTCCTGTCTCGGAGTGTCAGGATTGGCACGCCAGTCTCTAGCTGGTGGAGCATGAAACAGTTACAAAATACTTTCAAGGCCAAGTTGGTACATGTGGGGAGGTGTTGAATTCAGTGTTGGTCTGTGTCATGATGTTTAGTCAGATCCTTTCCTCTCTGAAGATCCTTACACCTCTTTTTCCATTGTGGTCTAAGGAGATGAGGCATAGGAGGGCCGCTCTGTCTGATGTATCTGCCTCTGCTTCTGTGCCCTGCCTTTCCTCCCTGTCACTCCCCTTTCCCCTTCGGGTCCCCCCCTCCCTCTTTCCCGCTTCCCCCCTCTCTTCCTCTCTTCCCTGTCCCTTTCTCTCTCCTCCATTGAGAAGGCATTCCTGAGAAGGGAAGGCCAGTGCAAGACTCCCCTTCTGCCTGAGTGACCAGCCATGTTGTCCCTGGGGCTGAAGTGGCTTTGTGGGCGCAGAGTAGCTTAGTGGGCCTGGGACAGGAGGGGCTGTAATGAGTTTGGCAGCCCCTCTTTCCATGAAGGTGCTTGCTTTACTGGATTTGAAAACATGGAGACATTTGAAGGGAAATGGTAAGAGATGGAGTTGGACAAATAGACAAGGAGTGGATCCTGAAGGGCCTTATATTTGGTTCAGTGAGGAGCTACAGAAAGCTTTAAGCAGGGAAGGGACTTCAGATCTGTGCTGAGATGACAATAGTAACAATAGGCAACTGTGTGCCAGGTGCTGTGCTAAGTATGCCATTCATGATCTCATTGAATCTACACTCTATAAAGGAGGTATTATTTATCCCCATTTTACAGATGAGGAAATTGAGGCTTAGAGGGTAAGTCATTTGTCCAAAAGTTGCCCAACTAGAAAGTGACGGAGCCAGGATTTCAGCCCAGGCCTGCCTGCATTTTGATCCTAGATCCCAGTGGTATTGATGGGAGGAATCATAAAGAGGCAGAAACAAGATTTTGTGGCCTGCCTAGGGAAGGTAGGATGGCTGTGGGGGCCAGGAGTGAGGTTTCTAGCTTGGGTGCTGGTGTTGGCTTGTGATTTTCAATCAGGATACAGGGGCACCCATGAGCTAGGTTTAAATGGTTAATGATGAGCTCAGTCTGGACATGCAGAACTTGTGGTACCTACCTACGCGGCCTCCTGGTGGGGCTGTCCTGTAATGTGTAGAAATGTGGGTCTAGAGCAGTGATGGCGAACCTATGACACGCGTGTTAGAGGTGACACGCGAACTCATTTTTTTGGTTGATTTTTCTTTGTTAAATGGCATTTAAATATATAAAATAAATATCAAAAATATAAATCTTTGTTTTACTATGGTTGCAGATATCAAAAAATTTCTATATGTGACAAGGCACCAGAGTTAAGTTAGGGTTTTTCAAAATGCTGACACGCCGAGCTCAAAGGGTTCTCCATCACTGGTCTAGAGCTTCAGGAACTCGGGAACAGAGACAGATAGCTCTTGGTGGTAATTGGAGTTCTAGGAGGAGAGGTGATGATCCACGAACAGAACATCCATCGAGAAGGGAGAGTTCAAAAGTCTTAGGAAACACCAACAGTTAACGAGAAGGGCGAAGAGGCTCTAGGGCTGGACTCAGGGCCTGCGGGCCCAGCACTGCTGCCAAGTATGCCTCAGCCTTGCCAGTCCTCAGGCTCTCAGATGCCAAGCTCCCCTGGGAGGGAGTGGGCCGCTGTGTCCTGGAGATGGAGAGGGTGTGAACAGCCATGGTATGTATCTGAATCATCCCCTTCTCTCCTTTGGCCCCTGGCCAGCCTCCTCCTCAAACCAGTATGATGTCAGACCTGGGCTGACCTGAAGGTGTGGGGTTGCCTAATGCAGTTCCCTCTGGGATGAGGACCTGAGGGAACCAGCCTGGCCTTGATCCAGAAGCTTGGGCCCTGCTCACAGAGGGTGAGTTGAAGCTGCCTGGGCTTGGTGGGACTGACATGTAAGGCAAGATAATCCTCTGGCTGAGAGAGGAGCTACCAGCATTACCCAATATGTTGTTTTTCCTCTAGGGCTTGGAGAAGAGGGAGGGCAGAGGTGGCAGAGGGCTGGCTTGGAGGTGGGATTGGCATATATTCCCGAGAATACGGTAGATTGTTTTGGAAAAATCCTCTTGGCCGGAAATTACATGGCACGTCTGCTCCTCAGTATGGATTTGTCACTTCACTGATGCTTTTGGAGAGGCTGGGGGGTGGGGGGGTGGGGGTGGGGGTGGGGGTGTCAACAGCAGATTCCAGGCTACTCCCGGCTCCCTTTTAGAAATATGGGGGCAAGTTACAGACCAGAGAGGTGTGCGAGTGGGCGGGATTCCCCAAATCCTAGAGGCAGATTGGATCTGTGGCTATCTTTATGACAAGACGGCAGGGGGCTTACAGGGGAGGAGGAAGGGAGAGAAAAGCAGGAGGGCAGAATGGTTTGGATCAGACCCTTCACCCAACCAGGAGTAGAAAGAACGGGCCTGGCATTTTCAGCCTCTTTCTCCACAGCCATCTGACTCGGGGTTCTTGCAGCTACTCCCAAAACTAGTTTCTGTCGTAGCTGCAGTAAGACGCAGAGGAGCTGCCTGGCAGGGGCATACTTAGGGTTGCCACCGAGCTTGTGAGGAGGGGGAGTCTTATGGAAAACTCACCTAGTGCCCGCCTGGGATCTCGCCTCACTCTGGAGGTTGAGTGTGTGGCCGGGTGTCTCAGCATCTCTCTCCTCCTCGGCCCCAACCCTAAAAGGGGTGAAGTTCCCTGAGCTCAGCCGTAAATACCTGTTACTGTGGAGTCAGTGGATGCTTCAGATGCCAGCAAAATGAGAGGGTGTGCGTTCGCCTCGGAGCCCTGGGGGCTGGCGGGGAGGAGAAGCCTCTGCAATGGGGCGTCCTCTGCCAGCTGTGGCCTCACCTGGATGCTGGGTGACAGTTCGTGGTGGGCAGGTATCGGAGCAGCTCCTCCGGCAGGCAGTGTGGGCACGCGGGGCGCTCTTCGAGGCCGGAGAGGTCAGCCCCAGCGCTCTGCCCTGCCCTCCCGCGCGCACAGCCCGGGCGATCTGGGGGTCAAGGCCCGGCTACGAAGAGGCGTAGCGGGGTGGGGGCTGGAGCGGTGCCGGAGGAGGTGTGGCTCCCACGGTGCTGGGCCCGGCAGGTTTGCGGCTGGAAGAGAGGGTGGAGCGGAGTGAAGAGGAGCCGCCGGGAGCCGGCAGGTGGGCTCGTTCCTGGAGCTCAGTGGAAGCTGCACAGATGGAGGGATAGGCTTCAGGCCCCATGTTTAGAGGCAGGGGTCCCAGGTTGGTTCAGGACAGGGGCTGCTTCTCTTCTGTATGCTTCTTGGATGGACCCCTCCCCCCCATCATGGAATATGGGGACCCTGAATCTCCAGAGCCAAGCCTGGTGGCTGTGGAGCCCTGGGATCCCGGAGACCAAGGGGCCGAGGGGAGCCATGGGTCTCTGGGGATCGGGCTGTGGCCCTGCGGAGAGGCAGCGGCTGGTTGGTGCAGACCGGACAGGATTGGGGGAGGGGCCTGCCGCGGCCGGAGCGGGAGAGACAGCAACCGCGGGGGCTCTTGCCAGCGGGTGGGGGTGGAAAGGAGGCCGTGGCGTGCGTGCGGGGTGGGGGCCAGGACCAGAGCGCCCCCCCCCCCCCCCCCCCCCCGCTGATGTGCTTTAGCGGCCCTGCCCTTCTCCTGGGCTCCATACTAGAGGATGCTCAGGCCCGGCCCCGCAGGACGCAGGGCAGTGACGCCGCCGGTGCCGCTGGCGGGGCGGGGGCTGCGGGAGGGCGCTGCTCCCCTCCTGGCCTTAACGCGGGCAGTTTGGGTTCCATGGGGGAGAGATCTGCATATCAGCGCCTGACTCGGGGCGAGGAGGTCCTGCAGGTAATGGGGGAAACCTGGGGGGTAGTCAGGTGCCCGGGCCCTCGCCCCCATCATCTGCTGGTGAGCGGAGGGCCCGGCCCTGCGCACTGCAGCCAGGAGTGAGGGGGTGTCTACGCTCCCGGGAGGCTGGGTGAAGCATTGGCGTTGCTGTGGGGAGTTAGGGGTGGGGTGAATCAGTGGTGATGAATTACTGGTGCGGACATTGGCCTCAGTGTCTCTGGTCCCAATTCAGCTGCCCTTTGGGCTTGCTTTTGGGTTTAGTGGTTTTCGGGCACTGCATCCCTGTGCCCTGGACCTTCCCGTGGACATTCCGTTCACATATGCGCATCAAGCCAAATGTCCCCGTTTGCTTTAGAAAGTAAGGTCAGCATCCATATTTATGGGACCACTGCTCCTTCTCCCTGGAGATCCAGCACTTCCTCTCTTGGCCGGCAGAGGGCAATAGCTGACAGGACAAAGGCGGGCCAGACGGTGGGAGCAAGGGGTCCCAGACCTGCCTGAGCTCAGACCCCTGGCCAGGCTTTTCCTTTCTCACCGCTTCTCACAGCTGGATTGCCGAGCAAGCTGCTGAGGCTTGTTCTTACCTTGTGTCCGAGGGAGAGCCAGGCACGGGGTTCTGGTGCATTTGGGGCGCATCTTTCGGGGGGTGCCTGGGGTTTTTCATCCGGCCACTCTAACGCAGCAGCCCCGCCTGGGAGCGGAGGGAGTGATCCTGCTTACATTGTCTCCTTCAGAGTGGTGCTGGTGGGAGGTAGGCCGTGGGCGTTCCTTTCTGAGCTGTGGACATTTCCTGCCAGGGTTTGGGGAAGAGTCCGCTCCAGTGTGACCTCTGCCTGGTCTTGTCCATTATCTGTGACCCCGGCCTCAGACAGGTGATTCACTTGGACAGAGGGGAGGCTGCACCTGGCTGGCTCCACAAGCTTTGGGGGTGGATGACAGGGGGATGGGGAAGAAGGACTGATTGCTGGGGTGTGTTCACCTTCTCCCCCTCCCCCCCACACTCCCCCCCCCCCATCGGGGCTCAGGCCAGGAAATGGCTGTTCCTTTGGGTACCTCCTCTCCAAACACTGAGAGAGGCCTTGGAAAGAGAGCCTGGGATGCTGACTCCCCCAAACTCTCACCCAAGCTGCCTGCCCCACTAGCCAGCTGGGGCTCTCAGTGCTGGTCGCCAGCTGGATCGGGACAAGAGAGCAGTGTGAAAGAAACAGGGGCTCCCTGGGCATGGTGGGGGGATGGGGTGGGGGTGCTGAGGGAGCCGGCGAGGACTTCCTGCAGCTGTCAGGTGTGTCAGGGGGCTGTGGTGAGGGGGGTGTAAGAGCAGCTGGCTCTCTTGAGGAGGGGCAGAGGGATCATTTGTCAGCTCCAGGAACATGGGGGGCCCATGGGGGCTTGACGGAGTGTCTCTAGTTCCCTTTAGCTGGGGCTGTTGTCTGTGTGTATGGGTGCTATACAAGAGACATCATACAGCCTTGAATGCTACAGCTTGGGGTGGGGGTAATCCCAGCCAGGTCTAGGAGCCTATTTGTTTGTTTTGAGGGGGCTTTGGATCTTGGCCAGCTGGTCTGGGGAGGAGGTACTCTGGGTGTTGTGGGCAGCAGACAAGGCAACCCCAGGGGAGGAGGTGGAGATTCCTTACCCCCTCCACCCCCCCTCGATCTTGGCTGGACTGCCCCGCTCTGGCAGGCTGCCGGCCTCCTATTTCCGTCGGGCACCAGGGTAACAGGGCCACATTAGGGCCTGAGCCAGGAGACGCCCAGCCAAGGCTGGGACTGGGAGATGGGGGAGGGTCTCCAAAGGGTCTGCCTGCAGGATCCAGGAATGACTCTGGGGTCCTAGCCCCTAACTCAGGCTATGTACCAGCTCCCAGGCCCCAGATAAGCCCATATGGGAGTCTGCAACCATTCTTTGTACATCGCTGCTTGATTCACATAGCCCCCACCCTAAAATCCCAGGAGTTGTCTGCAACTATGGGGGCTGGGGTGGAAGCCAGAGACAGGGGGCCTTGTGTATGGGGAGGCAGGGGGGCCAGTGCGGGTGGCTGGAAGGAAGAGTCCCCCCATTCCCGCCGCCTTCTTGGCAGTGATTCAGAAAGGTCCTTTTTCAGCCAGTGTCAGAGCTGCTCAGCTGGGGAGGGAGGGAGGGAGGAGGGAGGGAGGGAGGGAGGGAGGGAGGGAGGGAGGGAGGGAGGGCAGTCGGGAGGGGGAGCCAGGGAGTAGGGCTGGAGCTGTGACCACTGCTCTGGAGAGAAGACAGAGAAACAGGACAGAGAGGACTCAGGCTGCAGGCAGTCCAGAGAAGAGCCAACCTGCTCCCTGGCAGACTAGCCAGTGTGGAAACAGCTGTGCAGCAGAGAAGGGGACCTACCCTCTTCTTCTGCCCTACATCCCAACCCTGGTGTGGGATTTTGGGAGCTCCTAGGGCAGACCTCTGGCCAGCTTCCCTTCTGGGCAGGACCTGAAATTTAGAAGCTGAGGTCCCTGCACCCCCACTTCTCAAGCCAAAGTCCAAGGGACCCAGTCAGGGGTCCAGCTCCGTGGAGATGCCAGCAGCTCGTCGGTTCCCTGGCCTGGAGCTCTCCTTTCCTCTCCTGGCCAGATTGCGGCGAAGACTATACACAGTGAGTGGGGGGCTGGGGCCAGGTGGACTGGCTGGAGACTGGATCAGCTCCTCAGAGCCAGCACTTCACTGAGGGGCAGAGAGCAGGACTGGGAAAGGCTGAGGGACCCCTTCAGTGAGGGTTTGGCCGGGGGTCTGGGCTGAGTGGCTTCTCCCCTCTGGTGCTGCATTCTTGTTGGCGAGTGTTAGAAGAGTGTACTTGGGAAATGTGCATGCCGCCTCTAGAGCTACACATGTCAGACATAGGTGTGCGGGCTCTGGGCTCCGCTGGGGCCCAGGCACATGGGGGACAGCTGCAGCCGTGCTCTGCGCTTCACAAAGAAACTTGGGCTGGAGGGGCGGGTAGGGGTGAGGAGGGGACTTGTCCAGGGTCATCCTGGGCTTGGTGGTAGAGACAAGACTGGGACTCTGCCTGCTATCTGCTCACTGGGATCCCAGTGTTCTCAGGCTTCCCACACACGCCCCTATGCAGAGCAGCCCTGTTGCCTGGGCTCGGGGAGCAGGGAGGAGAGTGTCCAGCTGAGTCGGGAGATTTGTCAGCTGGTATTTCAGGGGAGAGGAACAGGTTGGACTGTGCTCTTCAGGGGAGGGACCTCTGGGTCTTCCCTAGCCCTGAACACCAGAGCATGGCTTTGAGCTGCCTCCTGTCCCAGAGGAGGGTGGGCATGGGGACCCTGGAGCCCTGGAATTGGGGCACTGGGGAAGAAGAGGAGAGGACCTTCAGACCGCTTGCCCTGGTGGCAAGCCCCATCTGGAGGCTGAGCCATGTTGGGGAGGGGTTGCCCGTGAAAAAGCTGGCCCCGCCCCACCGGCCCGGGCCACGGAGACTTTCCGAGGGCAGTGATGTCACAGTGCACCTTTGGGGTTTTCTTCTGGAAGGCAGTGGTGTCCCTCCCTCTTAGGCCCACACCCCTTGTTTATAACAGATGGTTTTCTGAGGATGAGTTAATACTGCTAAATGCTTGGCACTGTGCCGAGCATATAGTGAAGTAGTTGAAGTGTTAGTTACTTTTATTGTTATTCTTAAAATTAATAGAAATATAACATGCTTACTGTGTATGTTATGTTCAGTCAGTCAGCAGATGTAATGCCACCTGTACTAGAAAAGAATTAAAAGTAATGACACCACTTCATGCATTCTATGTCAGTACACTCTGACAGAATGAAGCCGGCGCTCAGACCTCCTGTAGCACCACCACGAAGCACCATCCACAAGTGCTGACGGAGAGGGGTGTTTTGAAAGAACGAGGATGGGTTGCCTTCAGTGACATTTTTTTTTGAATAGTGAACAACTTTTGCTAAGTTCTGAACAAAACAAAGGCCAGTTTTCCCTCAGTTAACGCAGTACGCTAGTTCCATTCCAGAAAAATTCAGTATGTATCAAGACTGCAAAAATAATTTTTTGTTCAAATGTGAAATGGAATTCGACTCTAGAGTCAGATGATTACAAATTTTTCACCTCCGTGAATGAAGTTGTATGGGATTTGGGACAGTGTGTGAAGCTCTCCTGCGCATTACAGGGTAACTCACATTCTTGTCTCCCCTAAAGACCACCAGTGGCCCCCCAACATTGTGACAACCAGAAACGTCCTCTAGGGGGCGGTCCAGCCTTTGTGAGAACCTTCTGGGTAAAGGGTTACGGCTTAAAGTTTGGAAACCCCCCGTGGCCCAGCCACCTTGGCAGGAGAGCCACCCGGGGTTTGAACTGAGGTCCTCTGGTTCCCATTTGTCACTCTCTGTACCGCCCTAGCTGCCTGGGAAAGTCTGAACTCCTGGCATTGGGTTGGCAGCACCTCTGGGAACTGTGGGGGCAGGAGGCTCGTGCTGGGCCCAGGCTGTGAGCGGCTCCGAGAGCCTGCTTTTCACTGTGACCCGTGAGGAGAGCCGAGGGACAAGGCAACCTCTGAGTTGGGGAGGATGGGGTCGCGGGCAGCTGACCTCTTGCCCCTTGCCCGTTTCCTCACTGTTAAATACCTCTGGGATTGAACATGGGCCCGGGGCTGGCCTGGCCAAGCTCTCAGCTCTGAGGTGTCTTACTTGGACCGGGATGGGCTTGGTGTCTGGTGGGTCAGGTTGCTTGGTTTTGAGGGTGCCACTGGCCTCTTTCTCTGGGCCCAAGAAAGTGTAGGTCAGAGGTCACTCACTGCAGGGCTTTGGCTGATGGTGGCCTGCAAACACGTGTTGTTTGGCCAACATAGAGAATGTCATGTGAGAGTGTGTGTGTGTGTGTGTGTGTGTGTGAGAGAGAGAGAGAGAGAGAGAGAAAAACTTGAATTAGTTGACATAGTTAAAAAGTCAGGAGATACCTGGCCAGTTTGGCTCTGTGGATAGAGCGTCGGCCTGTGGACTGCAGGGTCCTGGGTTTGATTCCAGTCAAGGGCACATACCTCGGTTGCAGGCTTGATCCCTGGCCCTGGTCGAGGCGCATGCGGGAGGCAACCAATTGATGTGTGTCTCTCACATCGATGTTTCTCTCTCTCTGTCTCTCCTCCTTCCTTCTACTCTCTGAAAATCAATGGAAAATATCCTCTGGTGAGGATTAACAACAACAACAAAGTCAGAGGAGAAAGATAATGTTAAGTGAAAACAAGGAACAGAATGATGTAGGAACAGTATTTGTGTGTGTGTGTGTGTGTGTGTGTGGCGGGGGGACACAAACTCTGGAAGCCCTGGCTGGTTTGGCTCAGTGGTTAGAGTGTTGGCCCTTGGACCGAAGGGTCACAGATTCAATTACCATTCAAGGACACATACCTGGGATGCAGGTTTGATCCCTGGCCCTCGGTGGGGCAGGTTGGGGTGTGAACGGGAGGCAACCAATGGATGTCTTTCTTTCTCTGTCTGTCTCTCCCACTTCCCTCCCTTCCACTCTCTAGAAAAATCAATGGAAAAAATATCCTTGGGTGAGGATTAAAAAAATAAATGAATTAAAAGCTTTAGAAGAAAGCTCCTCTTTAAAAAACAAAACAAAATCTGGAAAGATCTGCAAAGTTATTGATGGCATCTGGCTTTGGGGAGGGAAGCTAGGTGGCTGTGCAGTAGAGGAGGGAATGAGACTTTATGGCTCCTGTGTGCCTTTTGAATATTTTACCATGTGCTTATATTACCTTTAAAAAAAAATTATGGCAAGACTAGAGACCTGATGCACGAAATTCGTGCAAGAGTAGGCCTTCCTTCCCCTGGCTGCCGGCACCAGCTTCCCTCTGGCCACAGGCAGGCACCAGGGACCCGGGCTTCCCTCGCAGCCCGACTTTGCCTGGAAGGACGTCAGGAAGGACATCCGGTCTAATTAGCATATTATGCTTTTATTATTATAGATTTCACATATAGATAGCTAGTATTTCTTGAAAAAATTGCAAATTTTGGTAACACTGGGCCTCAGTCTATTGTGATAGCCATTGACAGGAGCTGAGCAATGCTGCCTCTTTGAGCTGGATCTGAAAGCCCCCACCTGTCTCCCACTCATGGTCCTGGAGGCACTTGTGGGGAGGGCCTTGGGTTGGGGAGAGAGGCTCTGCTATATCAAGCATTGGGAGGACTCATCTAGCCCGGAGTCCTTTCTGTGGGGTCCCTCAGGTCTGGAGTACCAACCCATGGAGGTGTCTCAGGGGACCCTATAACCTCCAATTTTTTGAGTGAAACTTTATGATTAAGACTGTGTTATTTCCCCTGGAGACCAAATCATTTTCATCAAATTCTCAAAGGGTTTGTGACCCCAAGGGAATTTGAGCAGACAGGGAGATCACAGAGGTTGATCTCAGGTCACCGAGCCACAGACTTTTTTTTTTTAAATTTTTTAATTTATTGATTTCAGAGAGGAAGAGAGAGGGAGAGACAGATAGAAACATCAATGATGAGAGAGAATCATTGATTGGCTGCCTCCTGCACACCCCCTACTGGGGATCGAGTCCACAACCTGGGCATGTGCCCTTGGCCGGAATCGAACCTGGGACCCTTTAGTCTGCAGGCCAACGCTCTATCCATGAGCCAAACCAGCTAGGGCAAGCCACAGATTTTGTGAGTAAGACCCTGACTCCAGCGCCTGGGCTGCCTCCCAACTGTCCTAATCCTACCCTTGTTGCTGGCAAGAAAGGGGGCAGGTGGGTTTCTGCTATTCTGTGCAGCTGTTTTGAGGAGCAAGAAGGTGATTTTAATCCGTCCTGGAAGCAGCATAGTAGGATGTGGGTGAGCCCAGCGCACTCGGGCAGGGTCCCCTTTTACCTCCCTGTATCCCTAGGTCCTGGATTCATTCTTTTTTTTAAAACAACAACAATAATATTTTAAAAAATTATTTATTTTAATATATTCATTTTTTTATGGCTGTCTTTAAAAAAATATTTTTATTGATTTCAGAGAAGAAGGGAGAGGGAGAGAGAGAGAAACATCCATGATGAGAATCATTGATTGGCTGCCGCCTGCACACCCCACCCTGGGGATCGAGTCTGCAATCCAGGCATGTGCCCTGACAGGGAATCGAACCATGTCCCCCTGGTTCATAGGTCGATGCTCAACCACTGAGCCACATCGGCCGGGCCCTGATTCACTCTTTCTTCCCCACAGAGGCTGGGGAGCAGCAGCATGCAGCCAGAAGAGGGTACGGGCTGGCTGCTGGAGCTGCTGTCCGAGGTGCAGCTGCAACAGTACTTCCTGCGGCTCCGCGACGACCTCAATGTCACCCGCCTGTCCCACTTTGAGTATGTCAAGAATGAGGACCTGGAGAAGATTGGCATGGGCCGTCCTGGTAGGTGGGGACGTGGGCCTTGCTCGTCGTTTCCCCACTGACCATTTGCCTCCTCTGTCCTCAGGATCGCCAAGCACATGGAGGAGCCCTCCCCCCTATATTGCATGGAGTGGCATAGCTGAGAACCCTCCCTGCCTGTCCAAGAGCCCCCGGGTGGGGTGGAGGGGCCTCAGTAGATGCCGCACACAGTCAGTGCGTGAGAACAGTTTGCACTTGTAAAGGTGAATGGGACTTCGAGGAGTCTCACTTGAAGCTCTGGCTACTCAGAACTAACTACCGCCCTCTGGTTTGTTCAGACATTTGCAGGATGTATTTCTTCCACCTTCTCTTCCTTTATACCTGTACCTGTAGAATTGAGTCTTGTCCTATTCACCAGTTTGAACACCAGGGTTCAGTATCCAGAGATTTGTGTGAAGAGAAGATAAAAACCCTCAGATGGTTTGCTGATTTTCTCTTGATCTGTCTTTCTTTCTCTGTCTCTCTCAGAAAGATCTGGTCAATCAGGATGGATTGATCCTAAAAGTAGTGGTTGCCGCATATAGAACTCATGGTGTTCCTTATAGGACATAGAAACTTATTTGTGCGTTCAACCTAAAGCAGCTCAATAAGTAATAGTGTGCTGAATTAGACATTGACTTCTGCTACTTTTGGCTTGGATAGTTGGTGTCTGGTGTCAGTAAGATAATAAAATTTTATGGGAGAAAAACTCAAAATTGGGAAAATTCTATTACCTTGATTTCCTTTGCTCTTGGAAATTGGGAACAGAGAACTACTGTTTAGTGTTGGTGGTTAAATACCTCCATCCAATTCAAGAACCACTGCCTAGAAATGGAATGCAGGATCATCTAATAATTGCAGCCCCTGGTTGGTTGGGATGGTTTGTTTCCTTGGTTTCATTTGTGCTGGGCAGTATCTAGTGGTGGACTCACCACGGGAGACAGAGGGAGCCTGCAGTGGGCAGCAGCCTCTCGGGGGGGCGTGAGCCTTAATAGCATTGGGCTCCTGTCCCCCCTGCAGGCCAGCGGCGGCTGTGGGAGGCTGTGAAGAGGAGAAAGGCCATGTGCAAGCGCAAGTCCTGGATGAGCAAGGTAGGTGGCTGAGGAGTGAGACGGGCTGGAGCAGCCTCGTGGGGCCCCACTCTGATGTCCGTCCTAGGAAACTCCCCCCATTCCTGGGCAGTATAATCTCACACTTTGTACAGACCTCCCTCCTCCAGGATCTTATCGGGCAGCGCACTTGTGGAGCTGCCTGGCTAAGTGTCTGTCTCCGCTAGAGACGGCACGTGAGTAGCCTGTGTACAGCCATGGCTTCACATCCGCTCCCGCTCTGCGATGGTGCCGGGCCTGCAGCAGGCACTGGTTGATAAGTACACCGTAACTTGAGCCCTTGCTCTGTCTGAGTTTTGGGGCTGGTGTCAAGCCTGGGGTAGTGCGGACTGTCTGGACCCAGCACATCTTTGCTTTGCTTCCCTCCTCTCCCCCCTCCTCAGGCTGTGGAGGGTTCCTCTGGTCATCTGGCCTTGCTGACAGCTTCTTTCCCCACAGGCTCCCCTCTTTCCCTCTCCTTTGTCCTAATTTGGGTCTGTGGAGTGGTGAGTCCCTGGTCTGACTCAGTGGAGCTTTGCCCATTGTCTGGAAGACAATGCGGGAGGAAATGAAACAGCCAGGGCCTTCCCTCCCCACTTCTGGCCTCCGGGCTGGGGTGGGGGACAGGCAGGGCAGCACAGTTGGACTGGATTGGACAGCAGAGATTTCCTGGCTGCGATCTGGCAAAGGGGCTGTCTCTTGGGATCCTGTGGCCTTTTCTGGGGACACTGTCCTGGTCCCTTGCCCAGGTTTTAGGGAAGAATGAGCATGTTGAGGCGGTGAAGGCAGGAGGGAAAGGCTGTGCAGTGTGCCAGGTTTCCGGGGTCTTGGATCTACCACGGACTCGCAGGAGGTTCCCGGGCCGGTCCTTGAACCTCTCCAGACTTGAGGCGTGAGGCTTGTCTTCAGTCAGACGGTGCTGCCACACTTGGCCGGCTCACCTCACCTCACCGGCTGTGTGCAGGGTCCTGTCAGCTGAACATTGTTTGCAAGCGTCAGGGATTCCAGTTACTGGGAGGAAGGACAGAGCAGCAGCCAGAAGAGGCCCTCAGATTGGAGACTGTCTGTACAGATAAGACTCTGCCAGCTTTGGGGGCAGGGGCCCGGCTGGGTAGGCTCTGCAGCCTGAAGCCAAGGCTTTGTAGGGGTGGCCAGATCCAACTGACAGGCCAGCCCTGACCTCAGGGCCTCTTTCCTCCTGTCCCCTGACTTTTGTCCCCTTCCCTGTCCAGCTCAGGCTGCAGAGTTCTTTCTCTCTCGTCTCCCTTCTTTCTCAGCCCTCAGCTCTCGGCGGCCCTCCAGAAACCCAGCTGTCTTCCCAGGCCCTTCCCCAGCAAGGCCTTGCTTCATCTGCACCCCCCACACACTCACAAGCTAACCTCAGGCTCAAATTATCCTCTGCTCTGGCAGGAAGAAGGGCAGCCGGCTCCCCGGGGAGGGTGGAGACAGACAGCACCAAATGGGCAGCCCAGAGAAGGGGCCAAGGCTAAAAATGGACAGAGAGGTGTTTGTGGCAGGCCCTTAGGCTCCTGCCCATCTGCTCCGGTTAGGGCCTGGAGTCTCTTCTGGGGAGGGGGTGCAGAAAGGGATGGACGGGGTAGAAGGTGGTGCCTAGCGTAGCTTTGGGCTGCCCCGGATCCCCCAGCTGGGTGTGGGGCCACAGTAGCCACAGCTACATGCCTGTCAGTCCATTTCTGCCACACACACACCCTGAGGCCACACTGAAGCTCTGGGTTCCTGTCTTGGGGGTGTGGTCAGGAGGGGGCTTGGACCTCCAGCCAGGCTGCCCCCCCCCCCCCAGGCAGTTTGGCAAAGCCAGGACCTATCTGGAGGCTACGTGAGGGCCCGCTGGGGCAGGACTGTGGCCTCAGGGTTCCATCTGGCCTCTGGCTGCCTTCAAACAGGTGTTCAGTGGAAAGCGGCTGGAGGCTGAGTTCCCCCCTCATCACTCTCAGAGCGCCTTCCCGAAGACCTCGCCCACCCCTGGTGGCCCCGCAGGGGAGGGGCCCCTGCAGAGCCTCACCTGCCTCATTGGGGAGAAGGACCTGCATCTCTTCGAGAAGCTCGGAGACGGCTCCTTTGGCGTGGTGCGCAGGGGCGAGTGGGACGCCCCCTCGGGGAAGACGGTGAGTTGCCCGGGTCCTGTGGGGTGTAGCAAGGGGACAGGCTCCCAGGAGACCGGCAGAGACCCCACTCTGCCCTCAGAGTGGCTCTGTCCCCTTGGCTAGGATGTGAAGGGGGTAGGGGACAGGTTGCAGAGTTCTTGCCCACCCCCCTCAGGTATTTTGTTGAATTTAGTTAAGATACAAATTTTAAATACAACTTCTAAATTCTTGCCCTTTCTCTTGGTATTTTATTTATTTTTTGAAATATATTTTATTGATTTTTTTACTGAGAGGAAGGGAGAGGGATAGAGAGTTAGAAACATCGATCAGCTGCCTCCTACACACCCCCTACTGGGGATGTGCCCGCAACCAAGGTACATGCCCTTGACCAGAATCGAACCTGGGACCTTTCAGTCCGCAGGCCGACGCTCTATCCACTGAGCCAAACCGGTTAGCTCTCTTGGTATTTTATTTGAAATTTCCTCCCAGAGGCATCCATAGCATGTATATAATAAAGGTTAGCTCCTGAGTGTCCAGCTCAGTGAGTGTTCACCTGTGCACAGACGCAGGCAACCACACCCAGGCCATGGTATGGGCATTTCCCGCCATCAGGGCCTCCTCCCTTCTGCGCTGAGTGTCTCCTACCTCTTGGGAAGGCCACTGTTCTGACTTCTGTCACCATAGATTAGTGGTTTGGGATTAGATTTAAAGCATTTTTCTCCTACACCAAACCATTTTTAATGTTTTATAACATTTTATCACATTTTACTATCCTATCATCACACTGGTCATCTTTACCAAATGGTTGCTATTTAATCTGGGCATTCCCTCAGGAAAGGAAGGCCCAGCCAATGGCTCTGGGGGTCAGCCAGCTGCCCTTCCCCAGCCAGGCCAGGGCACCTGTGACATGCTCACCCACCCAGATGAGCAGATCTGAAGCTAGGATGTTTGAGCTTAGTTGGAGGGAGGAGCAGGTTGGCTCAGAGTGTTGGGCGCTGGGGGCTGGGGCCTGTCCTGACTCCGTGCAATCTCCACTCTGGGCAGGTGAGTGTGGCTGTGAAGTGCCTGAAGCCTGATGTGCTGAGCCAGCCAGAGGCCATGGACGACTTCATCCGGGAAGTCAACGCCATGCATTCGCTTGACCACCGAAACCTCATTCGCCTCTATGGTGTGGTGCTCACGCCACCCATGAAGATGGTGAGTGCTGTGCGTGGGCGTTGGCTGTGGTCTCCGGGCCCCAGGTCCGCCCCTTCTCCTGCCTGTGCTGTGGTTACTCCCATCCTGACAAAGGTCAGAGGTCCCCCCAGATCCCACTTTGGTCCCCCACCTGATGTGGCAAAGGGGCTCACAGGGGCCCCTAGCCTGGGACTGACCATGTCCTTCGGAGCCCATGCCCACCTCTGGGTTTTGCTTGTATTCATTGGCAGAGTAACACCTATGGGAGGAGCTGGTCCTAGAGTGTAATCTTTGGAATTTCTAACATGAGCCTCTTCGGGTTGCTTCTCTGGGCCTCAGTTTCCCACATTGCCCAGAGCTGTAGGACTCCTAGAGGCCCGCAGAGGCCAGGCCAGGAAGGAGCATGGAGCATGGCTCTGGCAGGATGCTGAGGGGGGGCAGGGCTCAGCCACACTTACTCCTCCCACCTTCTCTGTGGCCTCAGGTGACGGAGCTGGCGCCTCTGGGATCGTTGCTGGACCGGCTTCGCAAGCACCAGGGCCACTTCCTTTTGGGTACTCTGAGCCGCTATGCTGTGCAGGTGGCCGAGGGCATGGGCTACCTGGAGTCCAAGCGCTTTATTCACCGTGACCTGGCTGCCCGCAATCTGCTGCTGGCCACCCGCGACCTGGTCAAGATCGGGGACTTCGGGCTGATGCGAGCACTCCCCCAGAATGACGACCACTACGTCATGCAGGAGCATCGCAAGGTGCCCTTTGCCTGGTGAGGGGCCAGTGCTGCCAGCTCACAGAGCCCGGACCCCCCCACCCCACCCTGGTCCCTGCACACCGAGGCTCGGAGTACCTGGATCCTTTATGCCCACAGCAGCCTGGTCTCCTCTGGGCCGGGGTGTCCTTGTGTGCCCATTCATTCACTCATTCATTCAGGAATTTTCATGTGCCCGGCACGGGAACACACAGGGAAAGGGGCTTTCGGGAGGACTCAGTATTACACTCCTAAAATACCAGAAGTTAGCCAGGTAAAGACTGGCTGGTAAGCATGCTCCAGGTAGAGCTAGTGGAAGGCAGGGCCGGGCCAGGCTAGACTTTGTCGACTGAGCAGGGATGTTCACCTGCACACAAGGTGGTCCTTGGCCCTGCCTGGCCCCTGAGTGAGCCAGTCCTGTGCTGAGAGCAGCGTCGTCTTCCGGTGTCGAAGGCACCCACAGGAGCTTGGTCTCCCTGCTTTGAGGCGGGAGGAGTCGGTCTGGTTCAGCTGGCCAGAAAACCTTCTAATCCAGGATGTACAGTCACCCTGCTTAGTAACTGACCTTATACTAGGGGATCATGCATCCTGGGCTGTGCCTGTTGTCCTGGAGGAGTTGATAGCACCCCTTTCATACCCAAGCATCCTGGTTTGGGTGGTAATTGTAAGGTCACCTATGTTTATGCAGCCCCCTTGGAACAGCTCTGTGAAGTGAGCGGATTATTATTATTCCCATTTCACAGATGAGGACTAGGAGGCTGAGAGTGACCTTCTCTGGCCCCACCCCCTTTGAGTGGCAGGGCCAGCTCTCCAGTCCCATGAGAGGTCCTTTGAGTCTTCATCCAGAGTGGCTTCCTCCTCCCGCTGCGCCTCAGCGCCGCTGGAATTCCCCTTTGCCAGCCTCGCTGCAGTGGTGCTTGTCCTCCTCACCCAGAGGGCATCCCAGAGAGCGTGTGCGGATATTGGCGTGTGCTGGTGTGACTGTTTTCACCCGTTTTTGTTCTTCCCCAGGCCCTATCCAAATTTCCCACCCACACCTTCCTGCTGAAATGACCCAGATGCTAGCATCCTGCCCCAAATCTGGAAGTTGTCATCCTCCCACCACAATTATAAAACAGCCGGAGCTCTGTCCCCTCCCTCTGCCCCTCCTAGAGCCTCTGACCGTCTTCCTTTCCCTGCTTTCCTGACCTGGCAGCTTCACCCTCTTCCCACTGCAGGCCGCATGTGTGTAAAAACCTGAGCATTCACCATTTTCTGCAAGTCTGTGTATCCCATAGTTCAGACGCGCTGCCCTTCCCCTTCATACGTCCCTAGTACCTGCTGTTGAGCCCAGAACATGGGGCAGCAACATGTTTGTTGAGTGAGCATTATGTCCACTGGGGCTGGTGTGGGCGGGGATGCTCGGAGAGGCCTCTGTTTGACCCCTGCCTTTGCCAGGTGTGCCCCCGAGAGCCTGAAGACACGCACCTTCTCCCATGCCAGCGACACCTGGATGTTCGGGGTAACGTTGTGGGAGATGTTCACCTATGGCCAGGAGCCCTGGATTGGCCTTAATGGCAGTCAGGTGAGGGGCTGGGGATGTGCTGCCTGCAGGGTGGGAGGGGGTTGATTTGATTCCTGGCTCCCAACCTGGCCCTGTTGGAACTGGCTTTTACCTGCTGGAGTCCTGTCCCCCAGGCTCCATGTCTGTGTGTCCTCTCAGAAAGCGGAGCAAAGACAAGGGCCCCCAGAGGTCAGGAAAGAAGCAGGTGGGGCTTGCTCCCATTCTTAGTCCTTGCCACAGCCACCTGTTCAGGGGCCCGGGGATAGACTCTGCCCCCAGAAGAAACAGGCCTCTTCTCTGGGGTGCGGGCATGGCCGCCCAAAGCGCCAGTTGTTCCATGGGACGGAGGGAGGGTGGGAAGTGAAAAGCTGGGTGCTCTGCTTGTACTCAAACTGCACCCGCTCTCCAGATCCTGCATAAGATTGACAAGGAAGGGGAGCGTCTTCCCCGGCCCGAGGACTGCCCCCAAGACATCTACAACGTCATGGTCCAGTGCTGGGCTCACAAACCAGAGGACAGACCCACCTTTGTGGCCCTGAGGGACTTCCTGCTGGAGGTAAGGGCATGTCTGCCCACGGGTCCTGGGGTATCCTCGCAGGGGTCAGCCCCAGAGTGGGGAGTGACCTGTCTCTACCCTCAGGCCCAGCCCACTGACATGCGGGCCCTCCAGGACTTTGAGGAACCAGACAAGCTGCACATCCAGATGAACGATGTCATCACCGTCATCGAGGGGAGGTAGGGAGCCTGCGGCTGCACCTGCACTGCCTTGAAGGGTGCAGGGTGGAGGGCCTGCTGGCCAAGAGGTTCTCCAAGGTCCTGCCTCCAAGGTGCTCTTGGCAGTACGCAGGCTGTGGTGGGCTTGAGCTGCGCAATGGCAGGGCGGACAGGGCTGGGTCTGCATCTGAGTGCTGGGGTTAGGTCTGCAGGGGCACCCTCAGAGGGATTTCCCTGCGAAGTCCGCCTCCGTCGCCCTTCTCCCACTTGGCTCCAGCCCTGGCTGTGTGGGTCAGGGCCAAACTGCCATGGTGGCGAGGCAGCCAGGCCTCGGGGCCACACCTGGAGACGCTGGAACTCCTAATCATTCCTCCTCTCGTCCTCCCCTTCCCTTCCCACCTCCTCCCAGGGTCAGGACTCTTTTTTTTTTTTAATTCTCACCTGAGGAATATGTTCATTGATTTTGGAGAGAGAGGAATGGAGAGAGAGAGAAACATCGATGTGAGAGGAAGACATCGAACAGTTGCCTCCCACGCCTGCCCTGACTGGGGATCAAATCTACAAATTAGGGGTGTGCCATGACCGAAGTGAAACCCACAGCCTTCTTCGTGTATGGGACCATGCTCCGGCCAACTGAGCCACCCAGGTGGGGCCCGATAAGGACTCTTAACTACACAGCTGGGTGCATTTCAGAACCCCAGGGCAGCCCCACGCCCATCCTG
This sequence comes from Myotis nattereri, assembly GCF_964212035.1. Taxonomy (NCBI): domain Eukaryota; kingdom Metazoa; phylum Chordata; class Mammalia; order Chiroptera; family Vespertilionidae; genus Myotis; species Myotis nattereri. The sequence continues at coordinate 54,277,611 of NC_138077.1, forward strand.
GCAGCCTCCACCCTCCCTCTGAGCCCCACTGCTGCCTCCCAGGGCTCCCCTCCGTCCTGCTGGGCCCCTCACCCTGGCCCCCGTCCTCAGGCTCCCCTCTCAGGGCCTCTGTTCCTGAGCCTCCCGTGCCCTTCACTCCTGGCAGCGTGTCTGTCTGCCTATGGGCAGCATCTTCTGAGTCACATCTCCGACCAGCAGCCCCCGCAGGCGCCTGCCTTGGAGCCCCACCCACCGCTCACCCCGTCCTGTCCTCTGTTATCTGAGCCTCGGGGTGTCTGAGGAACTGGTTGGGGCAGGGCAAGCTGGAGGTGCCTTTGGAGTAGGTGGTGGGCATGGAGGGCCGGAAGGGAGGGAGGGAGGGGAAATGCCCTGTGCCTCGGCTCCTCTGATTCGGAAGCAGGCAGGGACGGGGGCAGAGGCTGTTTCCCCACAGAGCCCTTTCCACCTGGGCCTCAGGCTTGGGGGGCCGGGGCCTTTGGTTAAACCTTGTGCCACGTGGGGGCTGGTGACAGGGCAGAACCTCTGGGCTGAGTCAGCGATGGAGCCGGTGCTGGGACCAGGCTGGTTGTGGAGGAGCATGGCTGCACCTGCCGTGGCCCAGCACCTCATCCCTCGGCCAGGCTCCCCTCGCCTTTGGGCACAGTATCTGGGAAGAAGAATTAAAACCAGCGTGTTGGTGGCGGTGGATGAAAGCAGAGAGCTTCTAGGATAGAGGCCTGAGGGGCAGGAAGGAACGTAGGCTGTGGTTTGGAGCGGAGGGGCCAGGAGAGGGACTGCAGGCCTGGCCTTTTGGGGAACTTTCTGGAAATAGGAAGATTAGGGCGAGGGCCCCTCTGGAGGTGCATGGCAGCTCGCAAGCCAGGAGTCTGGGCTACAGCCATCCCCACCTCCAGGACCCCAGGACCCGGCCCCTCTGTGCCCTGCACACACCATTTGGGGCAGCTGCCGCCCCAGGGGGTCGCAGCCCTCACAGAGGAGGGCCCAGGCCCTCGCTCGCCCCGGCCCTGCTCTCGTGGGGGTTCTGGGTGCCGGGCCCCGTGTTCCTCGGGTGACTCAGAAGCGCCTTGTGTTTCTAAGGCGTGTGTCTCTGGAGCTGGCACCCCGGGTCACCTCCGGAGCAAAGAAGGGAGGAGGAAAGGGGAGGAGGGGGGAGGGGGGACCGCTCCTCCCAGGAGGCTGCTGTGGGCATGCCCTGCCCTGCCTTCTGTCACAGACTGCCTGCTGCCTGCCAGTGTGGGCTCGCCGGGCTCCTCCAGGGCACCAGCGACGTGGACCACAGCGCCTGCCCTTGGTCCCTGGAGCTTCTTGGAGTGGGAGGTGAGGGGCGGGAGTCCGTAGGTCAGTGGTACCAGAGCTTCAGCTCTGCCCCCTGTCTTCCAGGGCCCGGATTTCTGTGGGGCTGGCTCTGTCTCCGTCCGTGTGTCCGGTGGGTGGGCTCTCTGCTCCTGGGTGTCGCTTCGGGTCTGTGCTTGTACATGTGGGTTGCTGGCTGTTTCTGTCTTCTCTCAGCCTGGCTCTCAGCTCTCTCCATATCTGCCCTCTGCTGTCGTCTCCAGTTGGTCTGCCGGAAGCTATCTCCAGTATTGGTCTCCTAGTCCGGAGTCTGGGACCCCCTTGTCCTCGCTCTGGCTGATTCTGTATGTAGTTCAGTGCTTCTCGGGGTACCGGGCAGTAGGCAGAGAGCCCCTCGATGCTGTGTGAGCCGCGCTTGTGGGGCTCGGTCTAGAATGGGCGGACGGTGCCTGTTCGTCTCCGGGGTTCTTACTTGGAGGCTGGGATGGCTGGGAGCACTTCTCTCTTCTGTGTTTACAGAACTGAAAACAGGGACAAGGCTTTGCAGTCCTGAGGTCCTGGCCTGCCTGGACCCTGGAGCCTCCGATGCCTTTAGAATGTGGGGCAGCGGGGGGCAAGGCCTGTGTTGTTCCTCGAGCCCAGAGCTCCTGGGACACTAGAGGGAAGTGGGCTGGGTGGGTTTGAATGCGTAACCAACATCTGTCAGCCATTTCTGGATCACCTTAGGCCAGGACTGGGACCGGGGCTGGGGTTTCAGAGACTGGTTCCCGATGGGGCTGGGGCCACTGCAGCCAGACCTGGGTTTCCGAGGTGCTGTGTCGTATTTTGCCTGTCCCAGGACACTGGCAGGAAGCAGGAAGTAGAACATTCTTGCTGGAGGTACTGGGCCCTCTCACTCCCCTAGGGACTCCCCCTCTGTGTCTGTCTTCGCAGCAGTGACTGATGGCATGGTGGGCCTGGTCCTCTTGTTGCCATGGAGACTCGCCTGTTGGTGGAAGGGGAAGGGAGGGTGTGGCCAGAGCAGGCTGGTGGGGAGCACTGGGCTTGGTACCTCAGCCCCACTGAGCCTCAGGGGACGCAGCATTGGCCAACTCATTGGCTGTCTCAGGAGGTACATTTGAGTCTTGTCGGCCGTTGTGCTTGGGGTGCAATTCCCAAGGGGCCTCTTTCACACACACACTCACACTCTCACACTCACGCTCACTCACACTCTGCTCTCTGACTTCCCCCTAGGAACAGGATGTTTTTGAGGGGTGTCAGGACGCCCAGCAGGCATGGGGCTCTCAGCTCGCCATCCCTGTAATGAGGGGAGGTGGGCTGGCGTCCCATCGTGCTCTCCAAAGTGAGTCCACGTGAGGCTCCTGTGGAAGGAGCTTGGCTTGTTGGCAAAGGAAAGAAGCGGAGCGGGTGACCTCCTGCCAGTCTGGCTTTGCGCAGGCCCACACGGAGGGGAGGCCGCGGCCCCGGCCTCTGCACGGCATCTCCGCCTCCGCCTCTGCCGTGCTGCTCACCCAGGATAGCGGGGGCCTCTGATGAGGCGTATGGAGCAGAGTCCAGCGTCCTGCCCTGGGGCTGGCGTCTAAAACAGTTCCGTGGAGGGTCCGCAGAACCTAGGGAGCCAGTGAGTGTTGGGGAGAGCAGCAGCAGGTCCCCAATGCCAGACATGCCTCCCTCCCTCTTCACAGGCGGCCTCCCCCTCCGTCGGCCCTGGGGTGGGGGAGCATTTTCTCCTTGGCATGGCCCTGCTATTTTCGGATGGGCTTTCTTCCTTCCTTCCCGGGTGTTGTCCTCTCTCCTTCCTTCCTTTCCTGCCCTTCCCCCCCGGAGGGCAGGGTGGTAATCACAGGGTGGCTGTGTCTGGGGTGGGCCGGTCAGTGGCCTTGTTTACAGGAGGCTGGGCTCCTGTCCCTCGCCTCACCTCTCGGCTCCCCGAGGACTGTGATGCTCATGGGATCGACTTTGGGGCTGCTGCTGCCCCAGTGGGTCGCATCCCCTCCCAGAGGAGGGTCCAGGTGCTCAGGCCTCACCGCCCCCTTCCAGCCTCCAGTCCCTCCGGTCTGGCTGCAGTTTGGAGCAGACTTCCTTTACCCTCCTGGCTGGGACAGGTGAGGTATGGGTGGGGGCTGACAGTGAGAGCACCCACCTGGGTGCCACAGGAGTCCACCACGGCAGCATGCGGCTGTCACACCTCTGCCTTGGCCCCGATTCTGCCCGCGTCCTCGGGGTGGTCCCAGCAGCAGAGGCGGGGGCCTTAGGGCCTGTGGCTTATTGGTGTTGAAGGGTCCAGGAGGGCGCTCTGTTCTCTTTGCCTTCCTGCCCCCCACCCCCCACCCCCCGCCCCGCCTACCACCCGCCAGGAGGCTCAGGCTGCCTGCCAGGTTTTGTGTCTGAGGTCAGAGTGAGGTGCTGGTGGTCCAGCCACACCGGGAGGCTGGGCTCCTTTCTGTATCCTGGTTTAAGACAGGAGGAGAGCTCCTCCAAGGAGGTGGATGGGGCAAGGGCGAGGCCCCACAGCCCTGCCGGGAGCTGGTGGAAGGCACTGGCGACATGTAAATGGGTGCGGTGAAGTGTGGGTTGCCCCAAATGCTTCCACATGTGAAGAGCTGCATGTAGGAGACAGGCTGTGGTGGGAGCACTTGGCTTCACGCCCCGTGCTAAGGCCATGGCGCGCCCTTGGACCCCTGAAGCTCAGAACTCTTGGTACTGGGCTGGAGCGTGAAATCGGGTGGTAAGAAAAGGACCAGAGCCCAGGCCTGGTCAGGGGAGGAGGCAGGTGAGGTGACACTGTTGGGAGAAGGGCCCTGGCTTTACAGACTAACAACTGGGTTTGAATCCTGGGTCTTCTGCGATCTTTCCGGTAACAGCAGGCAAGCCGTGTCACTTGTTTGGACCTGTTTCGTTATTGTGAAGTTTAGGAAGAGCTGCGGGACCCACCTAGGTAGCTTAAGGCTTTGTGCAAACAGCCAGGCCCTGTGCCCCAGGTGTGGTCATGGGGGGCTGCTGGGAGGGGGCGGGCTGACGGCAGACCAGCCTGGTCCTGGGCCGTGGCCTTCCCGTCTGCTCCTGCCAGCGGGGTTCGATAGCCTCGCGGAAGAGCATGGTGTGGAAGGGTCCTGCTCCTCGGGCCGTCCCACCACACCCGGTGTTTACCACGTCATCTCTCTCGGGCAGGGCTGAGAACTACTGGTGGCGCGGGCAGAACACACGGACGCTGTGCGTGGGGCCCTTCCCCCGAAACGTGGTGACCTCCGTGGCCGGCCTGTCAGCCCAGGACATCAGCCAGCCCCTGCAGAACAGCTTCATTCACACGGGCCATGGCGACAGCGACCCCCGCCACTGCTGGGGCTTCCCTGACAAGATCGATGAGTGAGTACCGGGCCGGCCCCGGGGTGCACGGCACAGAGAGCTCCTGTGGGCAGACCTCAGAGCTCATGTTGGCAGCAGTTCGGCGCTTCGCCTGCCTGCTCACTCTACCTGGGAGGGGGGTTCCGTCTCCTTTAAGTGGAAGGATGAGGCCCCTGGGGGGCCCCTGGGGAAGCAGAGAGGAGCAGAATTAGTCACTTCCTGGGGGCCCCACCCCAGGGCTCCCCCGGGAAGCTCCTCCTACCAGGCCTCCAGTCTCTGCTGCCCGGGGACTTCCAGGCCCCTCTCCGCAGCCCTGGCTCCTCTGACTTCAGACACAGGACTGCCCTGGGGCGTGGCGAGGCAGGCCCTTCACCTCCACGCTCCCCACACCAGAACACTACACTGGTGTGTATGTCTCCGTCACAAGAGCCAGGCGAGGGCCTGAGAGAGTTGGGGCAGGAGAGCACAGACACCCTCCCGAAGGAGGACGGGTGCCCTCTGCCCTGCTCCCGGCGTGCCGTGGCCAGCCCAGCCCCATTCCTCCAGGCTTTAATCAGCCCCGGTGACTAAGTCCCAGATCCTGACAGTCGGCACAGGGGTGAGGGTGAGCTGGGAGCAGGGCGGTGGCCCCGCCCCTGGCAGTGGGGCAGAAGGATGTCTCCTGCCCACCCTGACCGGGGAGTGTAGCCGGATGCCTCCGGGCCTGGCAGGAGAGAAGAAAGCGTGCCAGCAGGTGGCTGCTGGGTGTGGGTTGGGGTGCCGTGGGGGTTGCATCGGGCCAGCTCTGCCCTTGTAGGGTGTTCTTGGAGCCCCGACAGTCCTAGCCATTTGACAGCCAGGAGTCCTTTCCCTGCTCTCTCCACAACACCCTCCCTTGGGTACAGCTCGGCTCTCCAGGAGGGAGCAGCTGGGAGTCAGAGTCCTGTGCCCCAGACCCATGTCTGCAGGGCTTGGTCGCGGTGGGCCCTGGACGCCTGACCCCAGGGGGCAGCCCCAGCATCTCCTCCAGAGGTGTCCTCGCTGCCACCACTCCACGCCGGCCCCCTCTGACCCCGTGCTCTCCCCACAGACTGTATCTGGGAAACCCTATGGACCCTCCCGACCTGCTGAGCGTGGAACTGAGCACCTCCCGCCCCACCCAGCACCAGGGAAGGGTGAAAAGTAAGAGCCCCCACTCTCTGGCGTCCCCTAGTTCATTGGCTGCCCAGGGCACCGTCCTCTCAGGCCACCTCTGAGCCGGCTGTCCTGGCTCTGTGATGGTTGGGTCAGCACAGCAGGGGGACAGTCGTGTCCCTGGCTCCAGCTGGGTGTGGGGTGGGAGATGGGAGGCAGCTGTATCCGCCGAGGTGGGCTGCCTTGGTCGGCCCTGCATCGGCTGCCTGAGCTCTCTTCACCCTCCTCCTCCTCGCCATGCTAGGGCCAGGCCTTCCTCACACACTCTAATCCCCTCTCCTCTCCTAAGCCAAAACCACCCCACAGGCTTCATCTTGGCCAGGAGCCTCATCCACCCCCTGGGCCCGGGCCTGTCGCTCCGGAACAGCCCCCATCCTGCCGCCCATTGCTTCCCATTGCTCTTAGTCCCTACGTTCACTCGCCCCTATTCACTCTCTCTCTCTCTCCTCTCTCTCTCTCTCCACCCTCTGCTCTCTGTCTGGCTCTGCCTTCCTCCCTTGCCCTCTGTCTGTCCTGCTCTGCCCCCTCTACTCTTTGCATGGCCCTTCCTGCAGGAGAGCCTCCACCTCGCCCACCTCAGCCTGCCATCTTCACTAAGAGTAAGTGGGGCTGCTCTCGGCGCCTTGGCCCCCGCCCCCTCTCCCTCTCTCCTCTCCTTCCTCCTCTCCTGGAAGGTACAGAGCCCTGTGGCTGGCTGGGTGGGAGGGGGAGTGAGTGTGCTGTGAGCTTTGGCTGCTGACCTCGTGCAGCATGCCTGCCTCTCCTTTCAACTCCCCCCCCTCCCACCCCGCCCCCTCCCTGAAAAGCCTGGGCTTCTGGAGCAGGCGTGCGGTCCTGGTGCCCACCTCTGCCTCTCCACCTGCCTGGCCTGCCTCCCTCCCTGTGTGACCTGCAGAGGCTGGGCTTTCACGACGGTGGGCCCGGAGCTCCTGTTGCTCTCAGTGTGGGAGGTTGCCCGTAGCCCCCCGCCTGCACTAATGGTGTGTGGTAACGGGGAGGGAGAGGGGCTACTAACCAGGGGCAGGGGCATTTGGGGTCTTGTGTTGATGCAGGGGCAGCAGAGGCAGGTGGGTGTGGGTGTCGCTCTAGCTGAGGGAGGCAGGGGCTCACCCGCCCAGGCGGAGGGCTGACAGCGTCCAGGGCAGGCTTTGCCCTCCTGTGTGAATGGGGTTGCTGTGCACTGCGAATCTGGCAGCCGAAGGCCAATTTCCGGGGGAGTCGGTTGGCTTTCTTCCCACACCCCACCTTCCCTGTCCCCCTGCCTGACACTGCCCCTCTGTCCGGGTCTCCCGTCCATTGCAGAACCAACCTATGACCCCGTGAGCGAGGACCAAGACCCCTTGTCCAGCGACTTCAAGAGGCTGGGTGTGAGGAAGCCGGGCTTGCCCCGGGGGCTGTGGCTGACAAAGCCCTCGGCCCGGGTGTCCGGCACCAAGACCGGCCGCGGCGGCAGCAGCAGCGGCGCTGAGGTCACGCTCATTGACTTCGGCGAGGAGCTGGTGGTCCCGTCCCCGCGGCCCTGCACGCCCTCGCTGGCGCAGCTGGCCATGGATGCCTGCTCCTTGTTGGACAAGACCCCACCGCAGAGCCCCACGCGGGCCCTGCCCCGGCCCCTGCACCCCACGCCCGTGGTGGACTGGGACGCACGCCCGCTGCCGCCGCCCCCCGCCTACGATGACGTGGCCCAAGACGAGGATGACTTTGAAGTCTGCTCCATCAACAGCACCCTGGTGGGCGCCGGGGTCTCTCCTGGGCCCAGCCAGGGTGAGACGAATTACGGCTTCGTGCCCGAGCAGGCGCGGCTCCTCGCTCCCCTGGAGGACAACCTGTTCCTCCCACCCCAGGGCGGCAGCAAGCCGCCCACCTCGGCCCAGACCGCAGAGATCTTCCAGGCTCTGCAGCAGGAGTGCATGCTGAGGCTGCAGGTCCCCGCCAACTCGCTGGTCCTCTCACCCAGCCCCGTGGGCGAGGACAAGCCCCAGGTGCCCCCCCGGGTGCCTATCCCCCCGAGGCCCACGCGCCCACGTGGTGAGCTGTCTCCAGCCCCGTCGGGTGAGGAGGAGACAGGGCGGTGGCCTGGACCTGCCTCCCCTCCCCGGGTGCCTCCCCGGGAGCCCCTGTCCCCTCAAAGTTCAAGGACCCCCAGTCCCCTCGTGCCACGGGGCAGCTCCCCGCTGCCACCCCGGCTCTCGAGTTCACCTGGGAAGACCATGCCCACCACCCAGAGCTTTGCCTCAGACCCCAAGTACGCCACACCCCAGGTGATCCAGGCACCTGGCCCCCGGGCTGGTCCCTGCATCCTGCCCATCGTCCGCGACGGCAAGAAGGTCAGCAATACCCACTACTACCTGCTGCCTGAGCGCCCGCCCTACCTGGAGCGCTACCAGCGCTTCCTGCGTGAGGCACAGAGCCCCGAAGAACCCGCCCCCTTGCCTGTGCCCCTGCTGCCCCCACCCAGCACTCCAGCCCCTGCCGCCCCCACTGCCACTGTTCGGCCCATGCCCCAGGCTGCCCCAGACCCCAAGGCCAACTTCTCCACCAACAACAGCAATCCAGGGGTCCGGCCGCCAGCCCTGAGGGCCACCGCTTGGCTGTCACAGAGGGGCTGCCCAGGGGACGGGCCAGAGGCTGTACGGCCAACAGAGAAGATCCAGATGGTGAGTATCAGGCTTGGCTATTGGGTGAGGGGGGCAGGAGTCTGAGGGGCCCAGAGGAATGGGCCCAACTGGTGCTGACCGGTGGGTGGGTATGCCCAGCTGCAGGCCATGGTGCATGGGGTGACCACAGAGGAGTGCCAGGCGGCCCTGCAGAGCCACAGCTGGAACGTGCAAAGGGCTGCCCAGTATCTGAAGGTACCACCGCCTCCTGCCCACTCTGATTTTCAGGGACCCTGAAGCCTGGCTCTGCTGCTCTCTCCCACTCCCTGCCCCCTCTGGTTCTCCGCTGCCCCGACCCTGTCTGGTTCCCCTCGGCCCCGTGTGTCCCATGCACCGCCCTCTGCCCTCAGGTGGAGCAGCTTTTCGGGTTGGGTCTGCGGCCGCGAGGTGAGTGCCACAAAGTGCTGGAGATGTTCGACTGGAACCTAGAGCAAGCCGGCTGCCACCTTCTGGGCTCCTGTGGCCCTGCCCACCACAAGTGAGCGAGCCCCATCCCCTGTCACCCTCCTGTTCCCCGAGGGGTGTCCACAGCCACACACAGCCAGGAGGCACGGGCTCCCAGCTGGGGGGAGGGAAGTTGGGCCCAATCCCAGGACGCAGGGAGTTCGGGGTGAGCGCCGTTTCTCCTCAGTGCATTTACTCAGACCTTTAGCCACGTGGTTCGAATGAACTGACGAGTAAAAGAGGACGTTGGAGCCTCTCTGGTTTCTGGGGCTTGTTTCCCCAGCTGCCCCACAGCACCCCGAGCCACCTCCAGGGTGGGGGTGGGCAGCAGTTTGGGACCCAATGATTTAAATACATATTTCTCACCTCTGCACCTCATAGTTCAAAGTAACATTTAGAGCAGTGGTTCTCAACCTTCCTAAGGCTGCGACCCTTTAATACAGTTCCTCATGTTGTGGTGACCTCCAACCATAAAATTATTTTCGTTGCTACTTCATAACTGTAATTGTGCTACTGTTATGAATCGTAATGTAAATATCTGATATGCAGGATGTATTTTCATTGTTACAAATTGAACATAATTAAAGCATAGTGATGAATCACAAAAACAATATGTAATTATATATGTGTTTTCCGATGGTCTCAGGCGACCCCTGTGAAAGGGTCGTGACCCACAGGTTGAGAACCGCTGATTTAGAGCATGAATGCCTTTTTAAAGGAATGTGTAACCAAAAAAGCCCATTACTTCTCTGTAAAAAAATGTAAACATATGTATATGTAATAGAATAATAGTTATAAAAATAACATACAGTGATACGTAATATAAATACATACATGAAAGTTTTATCAAGTTACAAAGTGGTGAAATGGGTCAATTCCAGCATCATTCTGGGAGGCGCTGGTGGGATGTGGGGTTCAGAGCGGTTGGGCTGTGGCAGCAGACAGTCCCGGTGGGAGCCTAGTGCCCGCTCACACATAGCGTCAGCTTACACGTGTCCCCATCTCTCAGGGCCCTCGTCTGTGTTTGAATGACGCTGCCTGCCTCACACATGAGTAGAAGAATTAATGAGGGATGCATCTATCACACTTCACAGCAAGTGTCTGGCACACACAACACCATTAGTAAATTCTTACTAATTTGCATCCAAATAAATTTAGGCTTTACTGTGCCTGTCACCTTGGATACTCTAATATACAATCCTGCTGGTCTCTTATTTTTAGTTCCTTAAAGTAAAGAAAAAGGGCATCCCAGGATGATAAGTTCCAGAATTATTGCCTAGAACTACCAGTTTTCAACTGATTTGCCTGGTACAGAGAGGCCCTCACACACTGGGCATACTCCTGCACTGGGCATACTCCTCCACTGGGCGTACTCCCCCACTGGGCGAATTCCCCCACTGGGTGTACTCCCCACTGGGCATACTCCTGCACTGGACATACTCTTTGCACTGGCCACCGTTGATGGAAGGGTTTTCTGGTTGTTTTTCCTCCTTTAGGCGCTGAGCTGTCTGGAGAGCCAGAAGATCTGCCCTGAAGGAATCACTTGAGCCTGTCCATCTGACAAGGGTGGGAAGATGCCCATCCCAGGCCTGGAGAACCTGCGGACACCCACTGGCAGAGCGAGGCTAAGGCAGCAGGAGGCTGGGAGCCCCGCCTTGCCTGTCCCTCCCTCACCCAGCACCATCCCAGCAACTTTGGTTCAGCCCACAGTGCCCCAGGCCAAGGTGCAAGAAGTTGCCCGTGAAGGCTAGCATGGGGGTGGCCTCAGCAGGCCTGCGGCTGACATGCCTTTGGTTGCATCCACCCTGGTAGGCCTGCCGCTGGAGTGTGTCCCCGAGTCCTGCCAGGGGAAAGCCAGGCTTGACCTTGGGCGGGGAGGATGTGTTGGCCACACTGAAAGGTGGACCAGCACACGGCTGGGTCCTTCTCCAGAGAGCCCCTGGGTTCTGGGGTGTCAGCAGGATGTAATTCATGGCCTCACCATAGACAGTGTTTGGGGACTTGGCTGCTCTTAGGATCTTGTGCCTGGAAATAGCCTGAAGTGGCCCAGGAGGCAGAGCATTGGTGCCAGTAGTTCTCTGGCAGGGACCAGGGCCCAAGGCCCCAGGGTTGGAAGGAGACCAAAGGGGTAGTTTCCCTGGAGGGATACTAGAGCTTCCTCTGCCCCAGCTCTTCCCCTCTGCTGTCCCCAAAGTGGCTGCCCCAGCTACGGATACCTGCTTCTTCCAGAGAAATAAAACTAGTTTCTATTTTATGTTAAGTACTTGTGCCTGCCTGTGTCTTTGCATCTTGGTCAGCAGCCTGAGGCCTCAGGGTGCCCCCTAGGCCACCGCCATCTGTCCAGCGCAGCAGGCCTCAGAGCGCCACCTGTGGGCAGAGGAAGGAAGTGCAGCGCTGGTGGACTTAAGGGTTTCTCCCCTTCCTGAACTGGCAGGGGCAGACCCCCCCAACCTGATGTCGCCACTGCTCACAGTCCCCATGTGTTTGCTGTAAGGCAGGATATACTGCAGGAGAGAGTACAGTAACTGAATTAGCTGAATTATGTTTCTTTTTTTTTTTTTTAAAGTGAAGTGTGTATTTTTTTTTTTAATGTATTTTATTGAGTTTTTACAGAGAGAAAGGGAGAGGGATAGAGAGTTAGAAACATCGATGAGAGAGAAACATCGATCAGCTGCCTTCTGCACACTCTCCACTGGGGATGTGCCTGCAACCAAGGTACATGCCCTTGACCGGGATCGAACCTGGGACCCTTGAATCCTCAGACCGACGCTCTATCCACTGAGCCAAACCAGTTAGGGCTGTAATTTTGTGTTTCTGAACACCTGATACTTCACATGGTTCAAAATTCAAAAGGTACTAAAGAATATACAGCTGCCCACTTCCCCACCCCCACCATAAGCTGATCTGATTATCAGTTTCTCGTGTGTTTCTTTTTTCCCCACTTAAAGTATTTTGAAGAGTTCCCTGGCCACTGAAAGAGCGTCGCTGTCCTTGGTTGGGGTGGCATGTGTGTATGGATATTCCATAATCTACTTAACCAGGCCTCTTTTGACGAAGGGGTATTTTGGTTTTTCTAATCCTTTGCAATTGCAACCACTGCTGCCATAAATAGCATATGCGGGTTATTTTTCACCTACGACTGAAGGATGAGTTTCCAGAAATGGGGCTCCTGAGTCAGAGGATGTGTGCAGTAATGATGGATCTCGCTGAATTGCTCTGTAGAAGGGGTGGCTCCAGTTGTCAGCCACCGGGGTGGGAGAGCTTTTATGGAGCTTTCTGGTTTTAGCCAGTCCAACAGGTGAAAAATGGCGTCTCTATAGTTTTAATCTGCACTTCTCAAATGAATGAAGGAACATTTAAAAAAACTTAGACCGTTTATATTTCCTATGAGTTACCCATTACTACTACCCTTGACCCATTAAGAAAAGTTAGATTATTAACCTGTTTCTCATTGGTTTTTAGGAAGTGACTAGATCAAAGCAATTAGTCCTCTGAGCTTTACCTTATTTCCTGAATTTTAAGAAGGGAGGTAAATCATAAGGTGAGATGACGACTTTGTTAAAAATAAAACAAAGGCCATTCAGGATGGTCTCCGTTGTGTGTCTGTGGCCCCAGGTTGGTCTGCGTGGTGGGCCCTGAAGCTTGGGAGCTCTGGAGCCTTCAGATTCAAACATGGTCTGCCTACCCTGTTCACCAAGACAGGAATTAAATTATGTTTAACTGAGATTTTAAAAATGTAGTCAGATATGATATAAAAGGGACAAGTTAGTATTAAATAACCCTTGGGCATTGCTATTAGACCTGGGTTCCATTCTCAGCTGTTTGATCTTGGGAAAGTTACTTAACCTTTCTGAGCCTGTAACCTGGGGGAGTTTAATTCCTGCTTTTTAGAATGGTCATGAGGATTAAATGAGGTCATACGGGTAGAGAACATTGAGCCTAGTGCAGCCGTGGGCAAACTACGGCCCGCGGGCCGGATCCGGCCCATTTGAAATGAATAAAACTATTGAAAAAAAAGACCATACCCTTTTATGTAATGATGTTTACTTTGAATTTATATTAGTTCACACAAACACTCCATCCATGCTTTTGTTCCGGCCCTCCGGTCCAGTTTAAGAACCCATTGTGGCCCTCGAGTCAAAAAGTTTGCCCACCCCTGGCCTAGTGCATAGACCATGGTAAGTAATTAATAAATGGTAACCATTATACATTGTATTTCTCCGTGTTCTTGCCTTTCTCTACCAATCAATAGCTTACATTATACACTGACCACAACTCTGTATACAGGGTTGTCCTTTCACATTTCCCCTTATTATTTTGTTGTTGTTAATCCTCACCCGAGGACATTTTCTCCATTGATCAAAGAGAGTTGAAGGAAGGGGGAAGAGAGAAACATTGATGTGAGAGAGACATATCGATTGGTTGCCTGCTCCAACCTGGGTATCGAATCTGCAACCAAAGTACATGCTCTTGACCAGAATCGATTCCAAGACCCCTCAGTCTGTGGGCTGATGCTCTATCCACTGAACTAAATTAGCTAGGGGACTCCTTTTTTTTTTTAATCCTCACCCAGGATATTTTCCGATTGACTTTTAGAGAGCGTGGAAGGGAGGGGAAGAGACAGAGAGAGAAACATCAATTGGTTGCCTCCTGCAAGTGCCCCGACCAAGGCTGGGAATCGAGTCTGCAACTGAGGTATATGCCCTTGACCAGAATCTCACCTTGGACTCTTCAGTCCACAGGCCATTGCTCTATTCACTGAGGCAAACTGGCTAGGGCCTCCCTTATTTAAAAAAAAACCCACAATTTGTTATTTTGCTACAAAGTCATTCCTATTTTATAGATCATGGATGTTTTCGACTCTATTTTCTAAAAGAAGGTTTCTTTGGTAAATGATGGCAGAGATGAACACATTCCAGAAAACATCTGGGGGTCCTTCAGGGGGTCAGGAAGCCCAATGTACTTTTCTTGCCAGACACCACTCTCCAGACCCCAGGATTTCCTGTTTTTCTCACTCAGCCCCAGCCGGTTGCTCAGTGGTTAGAGCGCCAGCCCCAGGACTAAAGGGTCCCAGGTTCAATTCCAGTCAAGGGCACGCACCTTGGTGGCAGGTTTGATCCCCGGCCCCAGGTCAGGGCACTTGCAGGAGGCAACCAATTGATGCTTCTCTCTCTTTCCCCCTCCCTTCCACTCTAAAAATCAATAGAAAAAATACCCTTGGTTGAGCATTAACAAAAGAAATTAAAATCTTAAAAAAAAAAAAATCAGCCTGCTAGCATTTGCCAGCATTTCCTGGGGTTATTGAAAAGATCTCAAGGGAGGATGTCAAAAAAGCTGGCTGGGGTTGGATTGCCAACATGGGGGATCAATAAATCAGCAAGGATTCATTGGACACCTCTGTGTCAAGCCCTGAGGGGGGCTACGAGGTGAACAGTTTGTGCCCCAGCGGACTGGCATCACAAGGAATAGGAGTGCCCCCAGGTCATTATATGTCAGGCGCCTTGGGAGCAGAGGAGGTGGCTCCGGAAGAGGTGACACTGTGCTGACTTGATGGGGGGAAATGGGCATTGGCCAGGCAGGTGGGAGGGCAGGGAAACATTGCAGGTGGAGGGAATTGCGGGTGCAACGCTGTGGAGGTGCAAACTGGCTCAGTGCTGACGGTTAGCACGGCTAGCACCCCTCCTTTATGTTCTGGTTGTGGGTGAGAGGTGGTTTTTCATGTGACCCTGGCGAGTGAGGCAGGCCTGGACCATGAAGCCACTAGTGTGAAACGGTGAGTTTTCTGACTTTATAGACAAAAGGAGACAGCAAAGGAGAATGAGTAGAGAAATGATGTGTTTGTAAGAAAGACGACTCCGCTTAAAAGAGGCTTGCTGCTCCACTGCAGCCACGAGTGGAGGAAAGCATGTGTGTCCCACTGCACACTGGGAACACGAAGGTATTCATAATTTGAAGCAAATTAATTTTTACAGAAATTTGAACTTGGGGGATCCTTGGCTAGAGCCGGGGTTCCTGGAGTCTAGACCAGGGCCAGTGCTGATCTAGGGTCAAGTTTTCACAGGCCTGAGGTGAAATAAAAAGAATAAGAACCACACAATTGAGTTTTTAAGAAAATGAAACGTATTGCATTTCAAGGACTGTCTTTACTCTGAGATTTTTGTCTTCCTACATTTTTGGTATTGAAATGACTACCCTTGTGATGGTAACAGTAGTGGTAGGTGGAAATTTGTCCCCATGCTGTTATGTAGCAATGCTGTGCCAGTCAGCATGCCCTCTCCAGCAATCACTATTTTAATGATCCCTGAAATCGGCTTCAGATCCCTGGGGCAGAGTGCTTTTGTGTAAGCAGCGCCACCTGTCGGCCGCATGTGACTTTGCAGTCTCAGGTTAACTCAGGGGAGGGATGAGATTGTGTGAAGTCATTGCCCAATACATCAGTTAAGTCTAAAAGCTGCTGGCCCAGGCCCATGGGTGCTTAAAGGGATCTATCCCAGGGCAGCTGGGAGGGAAAGGAACACCATCTGAAGGCAAGCCAAAGCCAACTAGTCAAGCCAGGAAAAGGGACTAGGTTGGGGCTCTGAAGCAGGCAACCCCTAAACCTAGGGAAGAAACCATGGGCTATCTGGGAGGTACTACAGACTAAGGGAGCCCGTGCAATCACTTGCCAATGAAAAGGCCCTTCATGAAGCAACACCACTATTTTTCTTTTTTTTTCTCAAAGTTTTTTTTTTTTAAATATATTTTATTGATTCTTTACAGAGAGGAAGGGAGAGAGAGAGTTAGAAACATTGATGAGAGAGAAACATCGATCAGCCGCCTCCTGCACATCTCCCACTGGGGATGTGCCCACAACCCAGGTACATGCCCTTGACCGGAATCGAACCTAGGACCCTTCAGTCTGCAGGCCGACGCTCTATCCACTGAGCCAAACCGGTTTCGGCTCAAAGTTTTTTTTTTTTTTAATTTATTTTATTTTATTTTATTTTTTTATTGCTTAAAGTATTACAAAGGGTATTACATATGTGTCCATTTTATCCCGGCTCAGAGTTTTTAAAAAATATATTTTATTGATTTTTACAGAGAGGAAGGGAGAGGGATAGAGAGTTAGAAACATTGATGAGAGAGAAACATCAATCAGCTGCTTCCTGCACACACCCTACTGGGGATGTGCCTGCAACCAAGGTACATGCCCTTGACCGGAATCGAACCTAGGACCCTTCAGTCTGCAGGCCAATGCTCTATCCACTGAGGCAAAACGGTTAGGGCTCCTTTAATGTTTTTATTGTCACTAGAGGCCTGGTGCACAAAAATTTGTGCACTGGGGGGGGGGGGGGAGGTCCCTCAGCCCGGCCTGTGCCCTCTCGCAGTCTGGGACCCCTCGGGAGATAACGACTTGCTGGCTTAGGGCTGCTCCCGGGTGGCAGAGGGCAGGCCCAATCCCTAGGTACAGCCCCTGGTTGGGCTCAGAGCAGGGCCGATTGGGGAGTTGGGGCGCCGCCCCCTGTCATGCACAGAGCAGGGCGGATCGGGAGGTTGCGATGCCATCCTCAGTCATGCTCAGGGTAGGGCCGATAGGGGAGTTGGACAGGATAGGGCACCGCCCCCTGTCACACTCAAGGCAGGGTCGATGGGGAGGTTGCAGCACCACCCCCTGTCATGCACAGAGCAGGGCCGATCAGGGAGTTGGGGCGCCGCACCCTGTCACACTCAGGGCAGGGCCAATGGGGAGGTTATGGCTCTACCCCAGCACACACAGAGCAGGGCCCATGGGAGGGAGGGGCGGGGGTTGGGGCGCCACACCCTGTCACACACAGAGCAGGGCCAATCAGGGTTGGGGAGCTTCCCCCCTATCAGGCACAGAGCAGGGCTGATCAGGGGGTTGGGGCGCCTTCCTCTGTCACGAACAGAACAGGGCAGATAGGGAGGTTGTGGCCCCGCCCCCTGTCACACACAGAGCCACAGGGCAATCAGGGGGTTTAGGCACTGCCCCCTGTCACGCTGATCCCGGTGCCAGGAGGCCTCGCGGCTCCGCTGATTTCGGTGCTGGGAGGCATATTACCCTTTTACTATATAGGATAGAGGCCTGGTGCACAGGTGGGGGCCGGCTGGTTTGCCCTGAAGGGTGTCCTGGATCAGGGTGGGGGTCCCCACTGGGGTGCCTGGCCAGCCTGGGTGAGGGGCTGAGGGCTGTTTGCAGCTGGTCACACACCCTTCAGGGTGGGGGTCCCCACTGTGGTGCTTGGCCAGTCTGGGTGAGGGGCTGAGGGCCGTTTTCAGGCTGGCGGGTGACGGAAGCTCCCAACCGCTCCTTTTTTTCTTTTTTTTCTTTTTTATTCTGGGCCAGCTTTAGCTCTGAGGCTTGGCTCCAGCTCTTAGGCCTCGGCTGCTGAAAGCAGGTATCTGGTTTGTTTGGGTTCTATAATTGAAACACTGTTTCAACTCCAGCTCTGAGATCCCGGCTTGCTGAAAGCAGGTTTCTGGGGTTTTGTTTAGCTTCTGTATTTGTAACAATGTTGCAAACTGCAAGCTCAGAGGCCGGCAAGGCAGGCGGGGAACGTTGGAGTCCTCTGTCACTGAAGCAAGCAAGCCTCCTGTTCGCTTCAAGCTGCCTGGCTGCCGGCCGCCATCTTAGCTGGCAGTTAATTTGCATGTCGCCCTGATTAGCCAATGGGAAGGGTAGCGGAGGTATGGCTAATTACCATGTTTCTCTTTTATTAGATAGGATACCTGCTCATTGTTGAATTGGAACATTTGGAAAAGCACAATGAGAACATTTAAACTACCCAGAAAGCCACTTGAAATTTTGAAATATTTTATTCCAATTTGGTTCCTGTGAACATATATGCTGTATATGTAAAGGTTTTATAAAAGTAGTCATGGGGCTTGTACTGTTTTGTAACCTGACCTTTTTTTACTTAACATTTTATATCACAAGCAGTTTTCTATATCTTAATATTCATCTTCTGAAAAAATATTTAGATGCTGCATATTTTCCATTGGATAGAAATAAAATGTAATTCTGTTATTTAACACATTCTTTTATTAGCATTCTTATTTTGTAACAAATTATCTTAGCAAATGTTGCTACATGGCTTTCCAGAAAGATCTGTCTCCCTTATTGAAGCAGAATATGTATGTTTTTAAAGAGAGGACTTACATTTTGCAGATGTGTTGTAAAACATTTCTGAATGAAAAGATTGGTTGAGAATAGTTCATACAGTTGGAGGAAATGGCCATGAGTGGATAATTGTTGAAGCTGGTCCTTGTACTCCTCAACCTAAGAGGATGGATGAAAAGTTAAACAAAGATGCACACACTCTCCAGAGGGGGCAATCCCCTCCGGTCCAGCTGTCTTCCCTGAAGCTGACCCTTGGAGGTTTCTCACTTGGTTCCTGCTGCCACCACCAGGATGGCCCCTGGGATGCACGGCTTCTCCCTGGCATCTCCCTTCTCGGCTCCAGCACAAGATGGACAGAACCCCTTCCCTTGCTGGCCTTTGTGAGGTAGAAACACGGGGGAGCTTTACAAACCACTGGACCAATTTCTGAGGGAAACAGCGGCAGGCCTGTCGCCACAGCCTCCGGTGTGCTCACCCTTTCTCCCGGGGCTGTGCGCCTTCAAGGGTGGTCTGAGGTCCTACAGCATCAGCAACACCTGCGAACCTGTTAGAAATGCAGAGCCCAGGCCCGATCCTGGACCTACTGACGTGAATCTTCCTCAAATGAAGACTCCTTCCGGATTCGGGGATGCAGTCAAGTGTGTGGGACCTGAACTAAGGCAGCTCTTCGCTATCCTAAAGCGCTGGAGCCCCTGGTCCTCTCCAAGCAGGGGCTGTGCTCCCTGCCCACCTTCTCTGATGACCTGTCACTCATCCTAATGTTCCCCCTGCTCTGAATAGAAAAACTTAAAAATATACATGAAATTTAATCACAAAAGTGTTTGTAATAGTAAACAATTGGAAACCATCAAAATGTTCAGTAATAGGCCCTGGCCCATGTGGCTCAGTTGGTGGGGGCATCGTCCTGTGCACTGAAGGGTTGTGGGTTTGATTCATGGTCAGGGCACATACCCAGGTTTTGCGTTTGATCCCTGGTCGAAGGCAACTCATGATGTTTCTCGGTCACATTGATGTTTCTCTCTCTCCCTCTTCATCTCTCTCTCAAATCAATAAAAACATATCCTCTGATGAGGGGAAAAGTTCAGTAATAGGGGATTGGTTAAATAGGCTTTATTTTATCCACAGAATGGGAAATAACACAGCCATCCATTCATCCTTAAGAGAGTTCATTAATATTCAACTAATTTGAGTGATGAGATTGTGGCTTTTTTTTTTTTTAAATTTCTGTATTCTGTTCTATTACAAAATGGCTTCCTGTCATACTTTTTATTTCCAACTCTTTTATTGTGGTAAAATATGCATAACATAAGATTTGGGTTTTTGTGTTTTTTTTTTTTAAAGTAGCAGCCATTCTCCTGAGCATGAGGTGGTATCTTGTGGTTTTGATCTGCATTTTCCTAATGGTTGGTGACGTGAAGCATCTTGTTGGTCATTTGTCTGTTTCCTGTTTTTTAATTGGGTTGTTTGGGTTTTTGTCATTGTAACTGCGCTTTTGCTGGGCCCCGTGACCTGGAACCCCATCCCTCACCATCTGGCTCACTGGCTTTAGGAATCCTGCTTTCCGCCTTCTCTTCTCCCCACGCCCGTGACGTGGGCTGGCTCTCCCTCCAGGCACACCAGCACCTTCTAGCCTGGCTGTTCCATTTTTCAGGGTATTACCAGCCTGTTCTTGGAGGAGAAGCACCTTGTTATGTGTCCCCCCAACTTCATCCGTCCTTGCGTTTGGCTGGCACAGTTGGCATTAACTGGGTCTCGGTCCTCTATCTCCCTGACCATGGTGATTTAAGCTACGTGTTCTCTGGTCAGAGAGGAGAGGTATCAGCTCTTTGTTCTCCAGTGACTTTGGTTGGGGAAGATAAGGTCTTGCGATTCACTGGCTGTCTGCCAGTTGTTTAAATTGTTTGGCCTTATTTAATTATCGTGTCAGTTTCCCCATTCCACTTGCCCAGGAATTTTCCTAGCTTCTTACTATCCTGCCCCAGTTTCATTCCCCTTCCTCCCTCCCTCCTCCCTCCCTCCTCCCTCCCTCCCGCCTGCCCCCTCCCACTCTCCTACCCTCAGTGGCCCTGGTGTAACTGAGCAGCTACTGTTGGGTACTTAGAATACATAAATTGTGTTATTGTAGCACGTACTATCTCTGATGGTAAGTCACTACCTCCCCAGTCCCTCCCTCCCCTGCCAGAACCAGGGAGACCCCTCAGGGCAGTGAGCATCCCCGTTGGGCTGGCATCTGGAAGGACACAGCCTGGAGGGAAAGTCCCCAGGTCTTGGCCAGGCAGCTGCCCACTTCTCTCATTTACTTGCTTCCCGTTGGAACCTCAGAGCTCCTCGTGACCATGGAGGGAGGGAGAGCTGGTCAGAGCAGGTGGCAGAGGTGCAGAAATCAACATCAGGCCTGTGTCTTGGACGAGTGGTTTGGCTGCTGTAGCCCCGGGGTTTTGAGCTCTGTGTATTTAACCACAGCCTAATCCACAGGGAAGACAGGCTAACAGCTTCCTCTATTATGCAATTTTTTTTTCTTTGTCTCCATTACATAGTTCATGTTTGGAATAAACCTTAATTCCTTTATTTCTCTATTAGGTGTTTTTAAATTTCAAGTATTAAATATTTCCAAATATGTCATCCATCCATCCATCCATTTATTCATCCACAAATATTTCTGGTATTCCTATTGTGTGCCTGGCACTGTACTAGGAGGCAGAGATATAGTCATGAGCAAAATAGAAATGGGTTACCAGCCATGGAGGTTGCTATTGTTCCACCTATTGTCCTCCCACCAAAATAAAAGAGTGGCTTCCCCCCACCTCCACCCCCCGCAAATAAAACACTTTTCTTTGTTGCCAAAAGGACATTCTCATGATAGAATTTCTGGAACACAGAAAAATAGAATCTTCAGCTCATTTGTAGCCAGATACTTGAATACAACCACTGTTTATTTAACATCTTGATGTTTCTGTTCTGTTTATTTTGTTTTTTATTATGTTCACTTTATCATAGAGCCATAAACTTAGTTCATTCAGTACACATGCCAAATAGTCTTAATCATTCTCCTTTGGTTCCCACTTTTCTTCTCTAATTCTTTTCTTTCCTTGACTTTAAAAATTTTTTTAAATTTTCAATTACAGCTGACATGCATTATTATATTAGTTTCATGTGTATAGCATAGTAGCTAGACATTTTTGTAACTTACTGAGTGATCATCCCGATAAGTCCAGTACCATCTGACGCTATGCGTAGTTATTACAGTACCACTGACTATATTCCCTGTGCTGTCCTGTGACTCCATGCCTACCCTCCAGTGGTTTGCAGAACACGCTCAAACACCGGTGCTCTGATCATTGGAAGCGTGTTCCCAGGAATGGGGAGAGGGCAAGGAGCAGTGGGATCCCCTCCATACTTTTGGGACCATAGATTCTCTAATCAGAGAGGAGACCCTGTCCTTTAGCGCTTTAGGTGCCTGTCCAGCTGTTGCTGCCACTGATGCTGTAGGTTTGCCCGGGAAACTGGGTGGAGAAGGACAGACAAAACAACAACAAACATTAGATTCGCTCCACTCACTTTAACCCCTAGGAGCCCCCTTTTCTGCTCCTTTGACCAGAAATAGAGAGCTCCTCCCCCCCCCCACTTCCTCCTCCCTCTTCTTTGTTAATCCTCACCCGAGGATGTTTTCCCATTGATTTTTAGCGAGAGTGGAAGGGAGGGGAAGAGACAGAGAGAAACATCAATGTGAGAGAGACTCCTCAACGGGTTGCCTCCTACATGCACCCTGTCCGACCGGGGCTGGGCATCGAGCCCCCAACCCAGGCAGGTACTCTTGACTGGAATCGAACCTGGGACCCTTCAGTCTGTGCTCTATCCACTCAGTTGTCTTTGCGTTCAGGCTGGGAGATGCCAGCGAAAAAGGGAAAAAAGGAAAATTCACTGCTGGCTTGGTGTAGCTTCAGGCTCTGGTTTTCTTCCCCACACACCTGCCCCCATTTACTGCCCAGGTCTCCAGTCGCAGGCCCCAGGCTAGAACAGGGATCTGCTCCCAGGGCAGTGCTCCTGAGGTGTCCATGTGGGAGAAAGCCACCGGCCGCTGAGGCTTCACCCTGGTCTAGAAAGCTTGGCCCCCTCACTTAACTGACATCACCCTGATGACCCCACTCCCACCCACCCACAACCCCCACCTCAGAAGCTAGCACTGTTTTTATTGAGCACCGACTAAGCAGTCGATACTTTCACAGACCTTATCTCGTATACTAACCCACACTTTACATTTTATTGGTCCCATTTTATGGACAAGGAAGCCGAGGGTCAGAAAGGTCAGCTGACTTTACCCAAAATTCAGGAATCAAATTCAGATCTGGGCGACTCCAGCACCCACATAGCTGCCGGCTGCATAAGCACCCAGTGTGGCTACCAAACTGGGCCCTGGGAGCCCAGCCATGAAGACAGTCAGAGGACAACGGAAGGAACCAGGGAACTCTGTGGTTTTTTAAAAAATTCCCCTCCCGGGGCGTGAAGATATTTTCCCATGGACTCTTTTAGAGTGGACGGGGAGAGAGAACAGAGAGAGAAACATCGATGTGACAGAGACACATCGATTGGTTGCCTCCCCCACACATCCTGATGGGGAGCGGGGAGCGGACCTACAACCCAGGTACTGGCTTTGACTGGGAATTGAACCCGAGACCCTCCAGTGCAGGCTGACGCTCTCACCACTCACCACGCCAGCCAGGGCACCAGGCACCTGGGGACTTTTTGGAACCTCTCCTGGTGGTCAGAGCTCACCCAAGGGGACGAGCCTGTGTGTTCTGGCCACGCTGGGCAATCCCCTAGGAGAGCCCTCCCCCCACCCACCCCGCCTCCACTGAGCAGGGCGACCATCCCTCCCAGTGTCTCGGGCACAGTCCTGTTCGTGCCCATTGCTCCCGGGTGTTGCCAGTTCACTGGGGGTTGCACTCTCAGAAGTGTCCCAGCACAGGCCCCCCAGAGTCACCTACGCCTGGGGGATGCTTAGCCACGCCTCTGGCCTCAGGCTCGGCCTGTTCTCAGGACAAGACAGACACCAGCCCAGCAACCTCCACTCAGTGGTTCTCAACCTTCGTAATGCCGCGACCCTTTAATACAGTGCCTCATGCTGTAGTGACCCCCAACCATAAAATTATTTTCGTTGCTACTTCATAACTGTAATTTTGCTGCTGTTATGAATCGTAACGTAAATATCTGATGTGCAGGATGTATTTTTATTGTTACAAATTGAACATAATTAAAGCATAGTGATTAATCACAAAAACAATATGTAATGATATATGTGTTTTCCGATGGTCTTAGGCGACCCCTGTGAAAGGGTCATTCAACCCCCAAAGGGGTTGCGACCCACAGGTTGAGAACCGCTGCTCCACATGGACCAGGAGATATGTCCTGAATCCTCCTCCAGTTTCTTCTCCAGCCTGGAACATCTCCGAGGGAAAATGCCCACTGCTTCGGAACCCAGAGAACTAGGTGCTCCGCTGGCCACTTCCAGCGAACTATTTAGACTGTGTGAGCCTGCGTTCCTTCCTCCGTGAAATGGGTGTGATAAACACATTTTAAGGCGGTTGAAAGGTTCGATGAGGGAAAGAATGTAAAGCGCTCGGCACAAATGGCAATTTCTCCTTTTGAAGGGGGACAAGCTAGAGGCTAGGGACGCAGGAGAAGGTGCTGGGAGGGGTGGAGCCCTGGTTGGTGGACAGCAATGTTACTAGAACACGTGTTCCTTGATCACATGCTAAGGTCTTAATGAAAATGCATTTGGATTCCCGGTCAAGGGCATGTTTCTGGGTTGCAGGTCGGATCCCTGCCCCCAGTCGGGACGTGTGTGTGTGTGTGTGTGTGTGTGTGTGTGTGTGTGTGTGTGTAAGAGAAACCAATCACTGTGTCTCTGTCCTGTTGATGTGTCTGTCTCCCCTCCCACTCTCTCGGAAAAATCTGCAGAGAAAAGAACCCAGACCTCACTCATCTTGATGTTAGCTGTGCTTGACTGTGGGTGGTGAAGTGGTGGGTGATTTTTAGTTCTTTTATTTTTATAAACGTTTTTCAACTTTCTAAATTCTGTCTGTGTGTGTGGGTGTCCTGTACTGAGAGGAAATCAAACAGTGTAGAAACAGACCATTGTAAGAACTGTGGCTTTCGGTGCGTTAGAGAGTTACCCTGGGTTACTGGGTCTTGACTCCCCAGGGGTCAATGCAGGCGCCGGGATGGACATCAGGAACGTGCAGAAAAACGCGTGTGTGTTCATTTGCACAGAAAATGGCCACTCTGTTTCCCCACCTGGGCCCTTGCCTGGCTCTCCTTGGGGCCCTGGGGCTGGATCTGAGGCATGAGGACCAGACTCCGGGCAGAGGTGGAACTGCCCCAGGAAGGGGCCAGTGCAACCAGGGAGGACACAGCTGCTGTGAAAGGACCACCAGGGCCTCCTGCTCAGGACCCACCCCTGCTCTCCTGGCTGAGCCCAGCCTCCACACATCTCTCCCAGACATGAGTCAGGGAGGGCGGGTACAAGCTGACATGGTGGAGGGGCAGCCACAGAGGGAAAGAGACCAGAGTGGGTTCAGGCACTCAGTAAGAATTCAATCAATGAATGAATGAGTGAATGAATGAATTAAAGGATGGGCGGGGGAAAAAACCCGACCAGAATCCTCTAGGGTCAGAGCAGAAGCCGGTCCCCTGCTTAAATTGGAGACATCTCCTTAGGGCCACCCCAGGTCTTGAGCTCCCCAAGGGGTAAGCTGAGGCCTCTGCTGTGATTGCTTCGCAGCCCAACCTCTTCCTCTGCTCCGAGCTGCCTTTGCCACCCCTCAGGGTGTTTTCAAGAGCACACCCAGCTCACCGCCTGCACAGAAATCTCCCTCTGAGCCCGGTTCCTGGAGAACTCGTCCTAACTGTCATACAAGGACGGGTATAAGAGGTGTAACTCACAGTAACACATGTTCTGTACATGTCGCTGCTCAGCTGTGTGCACGAGGACCTGACAGCTTCGGCCTCTGCTGGGCTGGTGAGAAATGCGGATTTCAGGCCCCACCTCTGACCTGCAGGAATTTGAATCCGTCCCTTAGGAAGGTCCCCAGGGGATGTGTGCGCTGAGCGCGTGAGAAGAGCCTCACTGAGAGACACGCACGGGTCAGAGGTGACGTTACGAATGCGGACTGACGCACGGGTACCACCTGGCCACTAAGTGGAAGTACTGTCCGTGATAAGATTTCCAAATCAGTGAACAACTCTTGGGAAAGTGCCAAACAGAAGACATTGTGAAATTCCCTCAATCTGCCCCGTAGCTGTGTTCCTGGAAAAGTCAGTGTCTTAAACTTGTGAAAAACAACAACAACAACAACAACAACAACAACAACAACAACAAAAACCCAACACCTACTTTGCCGTGTAGAAGAGAGGGCATGTCCTCATGGTACTTCATTGCTCTGTCCAGTGTAGGCGATCCCTGGTTCCTGCCTCTGACAGCAGTGGCCTGCCAGTGACCACTAAAAAAACACCCCGCACTTTCCACTAGAGGTCGCTACCGTCCTTGCTGAAAACCACCGATCCCCACAGAAAACCCTGTGCCTGGAACTTTGGCAAGTTATTCATCTAATCCTCCCAGGAATTTAGGAGTTAGGTGTTTCGCGAGTGTTTGTAGCTTATCACGAGTTTTATGGTCACCAGGGTGTGGTCAGGTTTGTTTATACAGAAAAGAATAAGCCTTTAAAACCCACTCCGTTTGTGGACAACA
Organism: Myotis nattereri; assembly: GCF_964212035.1. Lineage (NCBI taxonomy): Eukaryota > Metazoa > Chordata > Mammalia > Chiroptera > Vespertilionidae > Myotis > Myotis nattereri. Next base: position 54,303,388 of record NC_138077.1, read on the forward strand.
GGGCGACTGTAGGAACCTGAGGCTGAGGCTGCTGGGCCTCCCTGGAGAACGCCCACCTTAGCTGCCTGTGCCCCGAGAGCCTGGTGGGCAGATGGAACCACAGCCCAGGCCTCCTTCCTCTGGTGACACCCAAGTAGCTGTCCACCCCACACCTCACAAACAGGCCCCAGGGAGACCCGCAGGCCAGGGCCCAGGAGGCACCAGTCAGTCCCTGCAGGCCCTGCCCACCCTCCACACCTGGGCCGCAGATGGAGGGAAGAGTGTTCGAATTTCCAGCTCAGGTGCCATGCGGCTTCACCGCGAACTGACTTGACCTTGAGTGAGGGTTAGAAGGACACCTGAGTTTGGCAGGTGTAAGTGGGAGCCAACAAAGACATGGAGGTAGGGGCCAAGATGGGAGGGAGGGGCGCACGTTCTCCCCACTCCCCATCCCCCATCACTGGCCGGCAGGAGGAGCACTGAGGGCACCCCCTTCATGTTCCTTCGCCCCCTGCCTCGGCACCTTCTTCAGAGAGCTGCGTTTGGTTGGGGCTGAGGGTGTGTGGAGAGAATACACACAGACCAATTGTGTTAGTCCACACCCTCCAAGAAGCAGTCACCAACTTGCAACCAAACATCAAGGATTTTATTTGGAGAAGTGACTGTGTGAGAGAAAATAAGGAAGGGTCCAGAGACACTGGGAGAGCCTTCGCTGCCATACAAGCCTGAGCCAGTGAAGGAGAGAGGGAGGGAGGGAGGGAGTGTGATGGACCCCTAGGTCGTCACAGGAGGTTCAGCAAGGCCATCCTGGAGCCTGTGTCTCTCAGGAACGGGCAATATCCCTGCCACACTCAGTCATTGCTTGGGAGCTGGGGGCACTGGGGGTCTTCTGCACTGACCCCAAAGATCCCCTACACACACACACACAGACACGCACAGAGGCGTGCACACACACACAGACACACGCAGACACACACAGAGGCATGCACACACACACAGACACACGCAGACACACACAAAAGGCATATGCACACGCAGACACACAGACACACAGATACACACAGACACACACACACAGAGGCATGCACACACACACAGACACACGCAGACACAGACAGAGGCATATGCACACACAGACAGACATACACACACAGACACACAGACACACACACAGAGGCACACACACACACAGACACATGCAGACACACGCAGATAGACACAGACACACACACATAGACACACACAGACACAGACACATAGACACACACAGGTACACACAGATACACACAGGCACACACACAGACACACAGTCACACACACACAGACATATACACAGACACACACAGATACAGACACACACACACACACACACACACACACACACACACACACATTGGGTTTTGTAGGCCCTTCCATCAGCCCAGGATCTTGGCTCTGTCAACCTTTACAAGTCCTGGAGTTGGTGAGGAAACTTTGGGAGGGGAAAGGATGTAGGAAGATGGCCCTCCATGTTGAGCCGCAGAGAGGCACAGCCACAAAACCAACAAACCTTTCTTTTCCTCTCTTCCTTCCTTCCTTCCTTCCTTCCTTCCTTCCTTCCTTCCTCCCTCCCTCCCTCCCTCCCTCCCTCCTTTCCTCCCTCCTTCCCTTCCTTCCTTCCTTCCTTCCTTCCTTCCTTTCTTTCTTTCTTTCTTTCTTTCTTTCTTTCTTCCTTTCTTCCTTTCTTTTCTCCCTCCCTTCTTTCCTTCCTTCCTTCCTTCCTTCCTTCCTTCCTTCCTTCCTTCCTCCCCCCCTCCTTTTCTCCCTCCTTCCCTTCCTTCCTTCCTTCTTTCCTTCCTTCCTTCCTTCCTTCCTTCCTTCCTTCCTTCCTCCCTCCCTCCCTCCTTTCCTCCCTCCTTCCCTTCCTTCCTTCCTTCCTTTCTTCCTTTCTTTCTTTCTTTCTTTCTTTCTTTCTTTCTTTCTTTCTTTCTTCCTTCCTTTCTTCCTTTCTTTTCTCCCTCCCTTCTTTCCTTCCTTCCTTCCTTCCTTCCTTCCTTCCTTCCTTCCTTCCTCCCTCCCTCCCTCCCTCCCTCCCTCCTTTCCTCCCTCCTTCCCTTCCTTCCTTCTTTCCTTCCTTCCTTCCTTCCTTCCTTCCTTCCTTCCTTCCTCCCTCCCTCCCTCCCTCCTTTCCTCCCTCCTTCCCTCCCTTCCTTCCTTCCTTCCTTCCTTCCTTCCTTCCTTCCTTCCTTCCCTTCCTTCCTTCCTTCCTTCCTTCCTTCCTTCCTTCCTTCCTTCCTTCCTGTTACTCCTCACCTGAGGATATTTTTCCATTGATTTTTAGAGAAAGTGGAAGGGAAGAGAGAGAGATAGACATCGATGTGAGAGAGACACATAGATTGGTTGCCTCCTGCACATGCCCAGACCAGGGCCAGGGATCCAGCCTGCAACCCAGATACATGCCTTGACCTGAATTGAACCCGAAACCTTTCAGTCTGAGGGCCAATGCTCTATCCACTGAGCCAAACCGGGGAGGGCCAACAAACCTTTCTTTTGTCAACACTGACAGCTTCACAACTCGGTGCACTATTATGCGAAGAGCATCTCTATTTCCCCTCCACTTTCCTAAAGAAGCCACCCCGGGAAGAGTGTGGGGTGGGGTGAATGTGGTGGCCAGCTACATCGTCCACAGATTAGTAGGAGAAACACCCGCGATGGCATGGTCTCAGGCAACCCCAGAGGCCAAGGCAAAGTGTTGTGCAGGCTTGTTCAGCAGGCGTGGGCACCACCGAGGGGCTCTTGGAGTTGGGGTGATTAGGAAAGAGGCTGTTGCATGGTCTCAGGGAGCAGGACTGAGGGACAAGCAGGAAGTTGATTTTGTGACAGACTTGAAGGGGAGAGAAGAGTCAGTGCAGGACTGGACACCCTGGGCAGCCAAGACTTGTCTCCACTGGGTGTGTGGACAGAGCAGGCAAATCCCTGCTGGAACCCCACACCAGTACCAGCTCAATAGACTCACCATGGTCCATGCTCTCCTGCCTCTCCAGGACAGGCTTGGCCTCCGTCATTTCAGAGCAGCCCAGAGGCTATGGGATCCCAAGCTGAGTCCTTGCTCTGCAGGCCAGACTTCCTCCCTGCCCTCCTGGTGACATTATTTCTGTCATCTCATGTTCCCGAGCAAAGTGACTAATGCACAGAAATCTCTCAGGAAGAGCAGAGACCACACTGACCATGGCAGTGGAAACCAAGCCCAAAGGGATGTGGTTGGCAACCCTGGCAACCACTCATCATGGTCCATGGGTGTGGGAGAGAGATCTGAGGCCCAGGGAGAGCAAGGAAGGGGGCCCAGGGAAAGAAGAGGGGCAGGTGGAGAAGGGTCAGGAAGGATGGGGAGAAATTCCCCACAGACAGGAGCTCCATGAGGGCAGGAACCAGGCTTGGATCATGTCCCCACAGCCTGGCAAGCAACTGGCACATAGTGAGCATTCAATGGACATTGTTGATCGACTGATTGGTTGGTTGATATTAAAGAAATTCAACCAGAGGAGCTGTCTTGCTTCTTAGGAGAGACACATCCTCTGCAAAAATTTAGACTGGCAATACTTTTGAAATATCTAAGCAGGGCCATGGGAAGGGACCTCCAGTTGATCCTGTGGCCCATGGTCCCCTACATCATTCAAGGGGGAAAGATGACGGAGGATGGAGGATATGCTCTGGGATGTGCTGTGTAGTTGTTCCTGGCATGTGCTTGCTATTCACATTGTCTTCCAGGGGGACACCTACATGGTCCAATATGGCAGCCACTAGCCAGGTGTGGCTTTGAGCACTTGAAATATTGGCAGGCCAATATGAGTTGTACAGTAAATATAAAGAAACCTGGACTTCCAAGACTTGGTAGGAGAAAAAAATATTAACTATCTCATTAATACTTTCTCATATTGATATGTTAAAATGATACTGTTTTGGATATATTGGGTTAAATAAATTAATTTAAAATTAATTTCACTCATCTTCTTTCTTTTTTTTACTTTTCATGTGGCTACTAGAAAATTCAAAATTACATGCATGTTCACACTGTATGGCTATTGTTGTGTTGGTTGGTTGTTATTTTTTTATTTGACAATCTAAGTGAAAAAGAGGTGAGTGCCCCTGACCAAATAGTCTGGTATTGCATGTTTCAAACATTCTTGCAGCGCACCAGTTGAAAATTGCTGCATTTAATATCTATTTGTAACTTTTTGGTTAACTATGGCCAATAATGTACCAGGAGGTAATTTATCGCTTTTCACCTCTTTTCTCTCCAAGGAGTTCCAAGCTAAATTTTAAAGCTTTACATTGAAATATACAATTGCAAAAAAATAAATAAAATAAAATTATATGCATGGCTTGCATTATATTTCTACTGGACAGCACTTCCCTGCACACTGTTCCACATCTTGCTTTTGTTACCTAACACATTGTGGAAATTGTTTTAAATCAATACGCGTGCAGCCGTCTCATTCTTTTCACTGGTCGCACAGTATACAATGGTGTGAAGATTCTATAAAGAGGTTTTGACAGGGTAAGTTCATGGGAATTACAAAGTCCCCAAGAGTTCATTGCTGGGACCTGGCAGTCTTCCATGACACAGTTTAAAGGCACAAAGGGCCTAGCTGGCAAGGCTCAGTGGTTGAGCATCAACCTATGAACCAGGAGGTCACGGTTCGATTCCTGTTCAGGGCACAAGCCCAGGTTGCAGGCTCAATTGCCAGTGTGGGGTGTGCAGGAGGCAGCTGATCAATGATTCTCTCTCATCATTGATGTTTCTACCTCTCTCTCCCTCTCACTTCCTCTCTGAAATCAATAAAAATATATTTTAAAAGAAAGAAATACACAAGATGAACTGGAGTATCTTGTAGAAGTGCAGAAAGTAAGGAAGCACTTAAAAAAATAAAACACAATGATGAGGCATGTCAAAGGGACACAGGAGCCAATGGAAGGAGTTTCCAATGGCCAAAGTTGGAACAATTTGAACAACAAAATAAATAAAATAGTACTGAATTATAACCCAAAGTATAAAATCAATATTGAGGGGTCCATACTGATAGAAATAAAGTATTGAATAGATGAACAAATAGGGGAGAAAAGATAAATGTCCTCTGCAGAAGAATATTAATTTAGGAGACACTGCCCCTCAAGGTGGTAGAACAGAAACCCCAACACTGCATTGTGGGCTGCAATGACTTTTTTCTAAAGAGTCCAGGATGGAAAGGGTGGAAAAGAGTAACTTCACAGGAGAGAAACCTGGCAAACACTACCTCAGCCAGGTGATCAAGGTCAACATCAACAGTGATAGGTCATGTTGGGAGCATGTACACTTGAAGTAAAGAATGTTACCTTACTTCTCTGACTCTCCTCCCCAAAGCTCATAACCCAGTCTATTCATGAGAAAAACATCAGACAATTCCAGTTGAGGAACATAACACAAAACTCCTGACTGTACTCTTCATAACTGTCAAGATCATCAAAAACAAGTCTGAGAACCTGTCACAGCCAAGAGGAGCCTAAAGAGGCTTGACAACTAAATGGAATGTGGTAACCTGGAAGGACCTCAGGTATGGAAATCTGAACAAAGTATGCATAAATAACATAAATAAATTAATTAAATAGTAACTTTAGTTAATAATAGCTCATTATTTGTGACAAGTGTACCCACTAATATAAGAGATTCATAAAAGGAGAAAATGTGTGTGGAGTATATGGGTACTCTTTGTATTACCCTTGCAATTTCTATGTAAATCTAAAATTATTCTTTTTTAAAAGGTTATTATAAAATGAATTATGAGAGATCATTTGATCTCTTACTCTCCCTTATATGTCCTCAGTTTGGCTCAAGTAAACTTTAAAAAAATGAATTATGAGAAAAAGAAAATTTATAAAAACCAAAGACATATAAAATATTAATCCCAACACTTTACATAAAAATGTTAATTTTACCTTTTATTTATCAAATTGTAGGATATAATTGCATCTATCTGGTGATTATAAATACACAACAGTTAATTAAATAAATCATTTTTCTGACCAAAAATAAATTATAGCACAATTAGATATCCTTCATATAACTTTTAATTTATTCTAGTTCAACTATACAGAGCAGAGATTGGCAAAATTTTTCTACCAAGGGCCATATGGTCTCTGTCACAACTACTCAACTCTCCATTGTAGCCATTATAAACAGTCCAAAATGAATGAGCATGGCTGTGTTTCAATAAAACTTTATTTACAAAAATAGGCAGCAGCTGAATTTGGTCTATGGGTCATAGTTTGCCAACCCTTCACATTTGTAGTTGCTCTTACCTTCTTTTCCTTGAGAATTTCTTTCAAGATCTTTTTTTCTTTTTTTTTGCAGGCCCCACACACATAATTTTAACATTAAAAAAAAAAGAAGATGAGGGACTCGGGAGCCCCCAGCAGCGGTGGTGCTGTGGAAGCGTGGGTATGGCGTGTCGCGGGCGCCGACCGGAGCACGGCGGACCCCCGAGCTGTTTTACGACCAGAATGAAGCCCGGAAATACATGCGCAACTCTAGGATGACTGATGTGCAGACCAAGATGACTGGGCGAGCATTGGAGCTCCTGATGAGAAGCCCTGTTTCCTGTTGGATATTGGCTGCGGTACTGGGCTGAGTGGAGATAATCGCTCTGATGAGGGGCACTATTGGGTGGGCATTGACATCAGCCTTGCCATGCTGGACGCAGCTTTGGACCGAGGAGCACAAGGAGACCTACTTCTGGGGGACATGGGCCAGGGCATTCCCTTCAAACGGGCTCCTCTGATGGTTGTTTCAGCATTTCTGCTGTGCAGTGGCTCTGCAATGCTAACAAGAAGTCAGACTTTCCGGCCAAGCTCCTGTACTGCTTTTTTTCCTTCTCTTTATTCTGTGCTGGTCCGTGGAGCCCGAGCTGTTCTGCAGCTATACCCTGAGAACTCAGAGCAGTTGGAGCTAATTACGACCCAGGCCATCAGGGCTGGTTTCACTGGCGGTGTGGTGGTGGACTACCCCAACAGTGCCCAAGCAAAGAAGTTCTACCTCTGTTTTCTGGGCCATCAACCTTTCTGCCAAAGGGCCTAGATGAAATTAAGGAAGAAGAGGAGGCAAAGGAATCCACATTCACCAACAAGAGGGTCCCATACAGGATTGCACGGAGCGGGGTGGTGAGGAAGATGAAGACCCAGGAGTGGGTGCTGGAGAAGAAAGAGCGCTGTAGACACCAGGGCAAGGAAGTCAGACCTGACACTCAGTACACCGGCCACAAGCGCAAGCCCTACTTCTAAGCTGTTAGCTGCATTGAATGGTGGGACAGCTCGGGGTCCACACAGTTATGAGCTGTGCCATCCAGCTCAGGCACTGCCTCTGGAAAGTTTTATATATTGAAGTATCTACTCCATCAGCTGACAAAAGAGTGTCTAGAAAAGTTCTAATAGCCCTAACCAACATTGCTCAGTGGTTAGAGCGGCCTGCACACCAAAAGGTCACGGGTTCGCTCCCTGCCCCTGGTTGGGGTGCGTGCAGGAGGCAGCCAATTGATGTGTCTCTCTCACATCGATGTTTCTCCCTCCCATTGTCTGAAGAAGCAGTGGAAAAAATATCCTCAGGTGAGGATTAACAACAGCAAAAATATCTAATACTATTTTCTTCATTAAAGTTCTAACGGCAAAAATAAAAAAATTAAAAAAAGAAGATGAGAAACAAAAATTATGGGAAAACTATTTGCAACTAATATGACAAAGTGTCCCTCATAATACTAAATAAAACACATAAATTAATAAGAAAAATACTAAGATTAACTGGATAAGTTACCTATTCCTTAACTGGACAAAGAATTTGAAAGGAATAATTTACTATGAAAATATATACTGTATATATATTCACATAACTATACATGTACATATGTATATATGGGGGAAAAGCTGTTCAATTCTCAGAAGTGGTAAAAATGTAAATTAAACTAATAGTATAATTTTTAAACTATCCTATGTATAAAAGGCTAATATGCAAATCAACCAAATGGCAGAACAACTGGTTGCTATGATGCGCACTGACCACCAGGGGGAAAAGGCTCAACACAGGAGCTGTCTCCTGGTGTCAGTGCGCTCCCACAGGGGGAGCGCCACTCAGCCAGAAAGAAGCTGGGTTCATGGCTGGCGAGTGCAGTGGTGGTGGCAGGAGCCTTTCCCGCCTCTACTGCAATGCTAAGGATGTCCGACTGCCGGCTTAGGCCTGCTCCCCTAAGCCGGCAGTCGGACATCCCCTGAGGGCTTCCGGACTGCGAGAGGGCGCAGGCTGGGCTGAGGACACACCACCCCGCCCCCCCTCCACCAAGTGCATGGGACTCCTACGATGGGTGACACTGGCTTGAGGACATCCTATTGGCCTGCGGGAAACCTTCTTAAACTGTGCTGCAGTCTAGGACTCTTCCTTCCCAGGCCTCCTTCCTTCCCTCTTTCCCTCCCAGAGGTCAGGCCTGCACTGAGGTCTGAAGGTTCTGCTCATCTTCTCTGGTTCCTTCCCTGTGGTAGCCAGTCCCCAAGATGGCTCTTAATGACCCCGCCTCCCGTATTTATGTTCTTACGTGGCCCCCTCCCATTGTACCAGGCTTGGTCTGTGTGACCAGCAGGATATGGCACAGGTGATAGTATGTCACTTCTGAGATTGGTTATAAAAACACTGCAGCTTCTCTCTCTTCCTCTCTCTCTCTCTCTCTCAAGCCATTGGCCATGCTGCTGAGCAGCTCTCACCCACCTGGCGAAGAGCTGAAGCCTCTAGCAGCAGCCACGTGAGTGAGCTCGGGATCCTTGAGCTGACGGCAGCCCCTGCTGCAACCTTCTCAGAGCTAAGCCTCTCCTGATCCTGATCCTCAGGAACTGGGTGAAATAGCAAATGTAAGTTTTGGAGTAATTTGTTTTGCAGCAACAGGTAATTAATCCACTCCTCTTTTCTCTCTGAGGCATTTCCTCCCATCTTTTTCGCGTCTCATCTTGTCATGGCGTCAGCTTCTCAGAGGACTGAAACAACATAGGGATCAACAGATGACAACAAAACAGCCAAGCCTTACTGAACGTCGCAGTGGCAGGCGCTCCTAACCACCTATTACTTTAGTTAGTGCTCACAACAGTCCTGTGTGACACTGTTATTGTCCCATTTTATAGGTGAGGAAACCGAGACACAGGGATGTTAACTCTCCTGAATGTGGAGAGAGAAGCTAGAAGAGCAAAAACAGCTGTGGTTACAGCAGGGGGTTCTAATTCCGGCTCCGCTGTGTGACTGGGGACAAGCATGTCACTCCTCTAGCCTCAGTTTCCTTCTGTCTACGATGAAGTTACTGAAATAAGCTGTCTCCGAGGTCCCTTTCAAGGATAACAGGATACCACTAGGATTCCAAGAGTTAGACTAGCAAAACGAACATGTGAGAGAGAAGATCACACAGACACATACACGTGTGTATGTATATAAATATATGTGACCCCAACGTCAACTGGAGTCATCCTTTCCTTGGGGTTTAAAGACATTAAGCCCCCTTCCACCTCCTTAATCCAGTCTAATGCTCTCCCTAACACAGAATCCTTTGGTGACACGTGGGAGAGGTGATGCTCTGTGCCACTCCCAAACCTTCAAAATCCCCCAAACCCCCGCTCCAGTTTCCTGCCTCCTGGCATCTTGGACTCCGCCCTGCACAAGCCTGCTCTGTTCTTCTCTCTGTCCCTGTGTCAACCCACATGTGAGACATGGCCTTTTCCTCCTTCATCCCTGCCAACACGCCCCACCCCCATGAGGCACCCACCTCAGCAGAACTCTGACGTGGTCTCCAGGTCACTGGCCACACTGTACAGCAAACAGCTGCCTGTCACCGAGCACCAGGCAGTCTTTCTATCCCTGCCCAGCTCGCCTCTCCCCCCAATCCCCTTCACCCAGCCACCCAGGCCTCCCCCTCTTTCGGCTGCATAGGGTTACCAGAGAAAATACAGGATATTCAGTTTAATTAGAATTCCACATAAACAACAAATACTCTTTGGTATAAGTATGTCTCTAATCTTACATGGGGGATGTTATATTAAAAAAAATCCATTGTTTATGTGAAATTCAAGTTTTACTGGACATTCTATATTTTTATCTGTTAAATCTGGCTGCCTGTCCTTTTCCAAGGCTTCTCCTTACCCCTCAAGGTCACTCCTGGCTCTCAGATTCCGTTCACTGTATAAGTCGGAGCAATTCTAATCTCCACCAGATCTCATTCCCAAACTCAGCCCAGGTTCATGCCTGCATTTCTAAATCCCTCAAGGACATCTCTGCTCTTTCATGAGTTTAGTGCACCGACAGCTTACAGCTTCTTCCAGAATTTCTCATCCTGTTCTCCTAAGCAGCACTTTCCCCTCTGCCGCTGCTGTAAGTCATCTTAAACTCACAGAGGCTTCCCGGCTGACACCAGGGTGTAGGAAGCCAGTCAGTGCCTACACAATGCAGACAGCACTGCTAAAGAATTCGCTGGCAGCCCTGGCTAGTTTGGCTCAGTAGATAGAGCATCGGCCTACGGACTGAAAGGTCCTGAGTTCCATTGTGGTCAAGGACACATGCCTGGGTTGCAGGCTTGATCCTCAGTAGGGGGCATGTAGGAGGTAGCTGATCAATGATTCTCTTTCATCATTGATATTTCTATCTCTCTCTCCATCTCTCTTCCTCTCTGAAATCAATAAAAAAAAATTAAAAAAAAGATCCGCCGGCAGAGGCCAGTCACTAAGGAGAACAAGAGAGGGGGCCCAGGAGGCTGAACTGGGTGGGGAGAGGCCCTGGGGACAGGCACACAGCTCCCCACTTCCCAGAATCCATCCCTGGTGTGAGCCATCTGAACCATGTCCAGCATGGCCAGTGGTGAACCTGAGGAGGGGCGGTAAAGGATTAAAGAAGACAGACTAAGAGAATACAGTTGGGGCCAAGTGGGTCACTTGTGCCTGGATGAGGACACAGTGACCCAGCCTGTAAGCCAAAGCTTTATTTTACAGTCAGATCACACAAAGCAAAACAAGAGGAGTGGTCAACATGTTTACAATGTTCTTGTGAGTTTCAAATCTATTTTGTTACTCAAGCTTTATTTTGGCAGCACTTGCTGCACCTCCCACAGCTCATTAGCTACCTAGGAACAAGGGAGGACTATAAGGTCAAACTTAATTGTGCTAGGAGGGCTCTGCCCTCCAAGCTGGGACTTGCCTGAGGCTTGACCCTGTAGCCGCCCATTAGTGTTAGGGAATAGGGGGAACAGTTTTGATGCCAGATAAATGTGGAAATTTTCTGGTAAAGCTGTGTTCACTTCAGAGCCTTTAATAGGCCAACACACGCTGTGTCCAGGAGGAGGCAAAGAACACAGCCTTCTCCAAACCGCAGTGGCTTTAAGATCTCTTGTTATATTCACGCAGGAGTGTCTTGCTCTGGGAAAGGTGGCCTTTAACTCCCCTCCCCTAATTCTGGTTCCAGGCTCACCACTCTGCCTCCTTTAGCCTTCAGATACTCAGAGGCTGTGAGCAGGACACCCTACATCTGATCTCTGGGAAGGGACAGTCTCCAGTGAAGACTAATGGATTGGAACAGGGAAGAATAAAGCAATAGGTATCACTCATTCGTCCAGTGGGGGAGTTCCAGCCTGCATCTCCTTTTCTCTTCTTCGAACCCCTGTGTCAACTAGTGCATTCTGGTTTATATATCTGTTGTCCTCAGGGGTTTGGTCAGCAGGAATCACTTCCCCAGAGGCTGGATAGTGACAAGACCTGGCTCTAGGCTTGGCTGAAAGAAAAGGCCCAGCCAAAGTGATCAGTAGGCTTCTTGTTTCCTCCCACAGAGCACCTTCCAACTCTAGAATTATGGGCTTTAGGAAATGTGGATTTTTTTTTGTCCATCTTATTTTTCTTTCTTTCTTTTTTAAAATATATTTTTATTGATTTCAGAGAGAGAGAGAGAGAGAGAGAGAAACATCAATGATGAGAGAGAATCATTGATTGGCTGCCTCCTGCATGCCCCCCACTGGGGATCAAGCCCAAAACTCAGGCATGTGCCCTTGACCAGAATTGAACCTGGGACTCTTCAGTCTGCAGGCTGACACTCTATCCACTGAGCAAAACCAGCTAGGGTTCATTTTATTTTTCAATTACAGTTGACATTCCATATCCTATATAATAAAAGCCTAATATGCAAATTGTCCCCTCAACCGGGAGTTTGACTGGGAGTTTGACCAAGGGGTGGGGCCAGCCAGCCACCTACTGAAAGGAAGGCCTTGGCTGGCAGCAGGCAGCCGGCAGCCGCTAGGGACCCTACCCATGCATGGATTTTATGCACTGGGCCTCTAGTTATTTTATATTAGTTTCAGGTGTACAGCATAGTGGTTAGACAATTATATACTTTACAAGGTGCCCCTGATAATTCAAGGACCCACATGGCACCATACACAGTTATTATAATACTGGAGGCCTGGTGCATGAATTTGTGCATGGGTGGGGTCCAGCTGGCCCACCCTGATCAGGGCCAATCGGGCCAGGCTGGCCAGAGATGGGGCCCAGGGCAGTTGGCCGGATGGCCCTGCCCCCTGGTCAAACTCCTGGTTGAACTCCCGATTGAACTCCCAGTTGAGGGGACAATTTGCATATTAGCCTTTTATTATATAGGATTATTGACTATATTCCTTATGCTGTACGTTATATCTCTGTGACTATTTTGTAATTACCGATCTTTACTTTTTAATCCCTTCACCTTTTCACTCAACCCTGCCGTGGATCTTTCATAAATGTTCAGTTTTCTGAGGGCCAAAGGGGTCGTCCTGGGTCAGCCATCATAGCAATGGGAAAAATACCAGTTAGCTGCCTGCATGCACGAGGAAGGAGAGAGGTGAGAGAAAGGGGAAGTGCAACAAGGAAGAGGCGCCATGAGTCAGGGAGGTGGGAGATCAGACGTGGACAGGAGATTTGGTAGGTGCCCAGGCCGGAGGGCAGTGGGGACAGGAAAGGGGTGGGAAACAGAAAGGCAGAGGAGCCAGGCTGCTGTGGGCTGGGCTTCGGAGCTAAACCCAGTTTCAGGCTGAACCCAGAAGAACCAGCCAGGAGGAGACACGTGCCGTCGCCTGGGAGATTGAGCTGGCTGTGGGTCTGCGCCCTGGTGGGGATCTGCAGGGGCAACGGAGCACCACTCGGACCTCTCTGGGAAGAAGGGGCCCACGGATGGTGGAGGCCTGACTGGGGTCTGGGTGATGGCAAGAAAGCTCTGGGAACTGAGGACTCAAAGCTTCCCCTGCCCCACCTTCCCATCGGACATCCCTTTCGTCAGCCACTGCCGTAGTCCTGGCTCTTGGACCCATCCTGGTGGTGAGAGGAGAGGGGGCTCCGGGTGGGCCTGTGGAGAGTGGTGTGACCCCTCTCTGCCAGGGACCATGACACTGGCTCCATTTCCTCTTCCTGGCCCCGGGGCCAGAGCTCACAGCCACTCCTCTATCCCCAGTAGACAGGAGCTGGGCAGTCCCCTCCCTGAGCCCCGTTTCCTTCCCAGTTCTCAGAGAAGTGCAGATTGAAACTGAAACATTGCCTTACTTCCTTGTTCCTCTTGGCACCTGGGTCACTGTCGTTCTGGCCCAAAACACTCATTGTGCCAGCACCCTCCAGAATCAGGGACCCACCCAGGTGGAACTCAGAGTCCGACAGCATCACAGCTGGAAGGACTTCCAGGCTACAGGGACTGACTCGTCCAACCTCATTTCACAGACGAGGAAACCGAGGCACAGAGTGGGGAGCAGCTGCCCCAGGTCACACAGCGGTGAGAGTGTTCAGGCTCTGGGCTCTCCGTGACCTCCCTGAACCAAAGCAGTGCCCTCGCAGAGAGCCCCAGGGATCAAAATGCAGAGGTCACTTCGTCCTGCCTCCTGCCTCCACGGGGTCCATGACAACAGCAGCCACTGCTGCCTCGTAACCTCTGGTGGGTGCAGAACCACCCTGGCTGCCCACTGAGTCCCGCCTGGCTCCCTCCCACATTTTTCTATTCACTGCCTTAACATAGGGCATTAAGCAGATGGCTTCACCTAGTTGAGCCTCGGTGTCATCTGGAAAAGGGGTGAATGATCCCACGAATTCTTCTTCACAGAGGTTTTGTAAAGCCAAAATGGGATTCAGGTGCAATAGCCCTCCGGCTGGAATGTGGAGGCCCCTCCAAGGTAACGGGAAGAGGCCATCTGCACCAGTGACAGTCGGCGCTGAGCAGGCCAGGACTCTGTGGCTGCCTTGCCCCACCCACCTCTGGCTTCACTGACACCGTTCCCTTGTCTGAAGGGTCCTTCCTCCAATCCTCTTTGCATCCATCTGACATCACCTTCCTTTTGGGAAGAGACAGTGTCCCTCTGGTTTGGGAATCAGATGGAGCTGGGTTCAAATGTGCACCTGTGGTCGCAACAGCTTCCCCTCCTCTTAGGAAAAGCCCCAGGTCCTTGAAATGGCGATAAGACCTACATCTGTGTTCCTTCAAGTGTCCGCCTCCAGCCACCTGCCTCTGCCTCAGCATCCCTTGGGGAAATAGGTAGAAGTGCAAGTTCTCTGGCTGAGCCTTGGTGGAGGGCGGACTCTGGAGCAGACATTGATATCAGCTCCCCGCAGGAAATTCTTATGCCCATAGAGTTTGAAAAACTGAAGGATCTGACTCCTACCCAGATTTCTAGCCCCATTTTACTCATCCCTCCCCTCAACCCCAGTCCCTCTGGCCTTCCTCAGATCCTTGACTAGGCAAAGTCTCTATCCACCCCAGGGCCTTAGCACATGCCATCCTTCTGCTCACAGCTGTCTTGCCCCACCTCCACCTGGCTCACTAGTGTTCCTCCCTCAGTCCAGCTTAGGCTTCTACCTGCCTCCTCTCCCCCAACTAAAGTAAATGCTTTGCTGCTTTTCCCTCGAACACTCCGCACTTTTCCTTCACAGCATTTACCACAATTATAATTATTTGCTTGCCTTTCTGTTTAATATCTGCTTCCTATCATACTGAGGAGGTCAACGACCGATAATCTTGCTTCCCACTGCTGCTCTAACCCCATACCTGGCACAGATGGGCGCTCAATAAACATTATTTACACAATGAAACAGCCTCTGTGTTTATTTTTCTCATCTGTAAAACAGGATAACGCCTACTTCAAAAAGTATATATATATATATATCTTATATAACTCAACACCAGGAAGACAAACAATCCAATTAAAAATGGGCAAATAACTGGAATAACCACTTCTCCAAAGAGAACATACAGATAGCCAATACACATGAAGAAATGCTCAATGTCACTAATCACCAGGGAAATGCAAATTAAAAATACAGTAAGGGGTGTGCAGGAGGTAGCCAATGATGATTCTCTCTCATCATTGATGTCCCTATCTCTCCCTCTTCCGTCCTTTCTCTGAAATCAATAAAAACATATTAAAACAAACAAAAAAACCCACAATTAGGCATCACCTCACACCTGCCAGAATGACTATCATCAAAAAATCAACAAACAACAAGTGCTGGGGAGGATGTGGAGAAAAGGGAACCCGGGTACACTGCTGGTGGGAATGCAGACTGGTGTAGCAACTGTAGAAAACAGTATGGAGTTTCCTCAAAAAAAAAAAAATTAAATTAAAAATGGAATTGCCATTTGACCCAGCGAACCCACTTTTGGGAATATATCCTAAGAATCCTGAAACACCAATCAGAAAAAATATATGCACCCCTATGTTCATAGCAATGTTATTTACAATACCTAAGATCTGGAAACAGCCTAAGTGCCCACTAAGATGAGTAAATAAAAAAGCTGTGGTACATCTACACAATGGAATACTACACGGCTGTAAACAAACAAACAAAAAAAAGGAACTCTTACTCTTTTGGACAGCATGGGTAGACCTGGAGATTATTATGCTAAGCAAAGTAAGCCAGTCAGAGAAAGACAAATATCACATGAACTCACCTATATGCGAAATCTAATGAGCAAAATAAACCGATGAACAAAATAGGATCGGAGACATGGATGCATAGAATAAACGGACAGATCTCAGAAGGGAGGCGGGTAGGAGAGAAGGGAAGAGATTAACCAAAGAACATAGATGCATAAATGCATAACCCATAGACATAGACAATAGTGCAGTGGGCCTGGGGTAGGCTCCACATCACTAATCATCAGAGGCTAGGTGGAGGAGGGTGAAAGGTGGGCGGGGGGAGGGAGAAATGAAGGACATCTGTAATAGTGTCAACAATTAAAAAGAAGTTCCGATGAATGATTAGAGCTAATATGTCAAAATGCCAAGCACAGTGAATGCTCAACATATGGTGGCTTGAAAAGTCAAATGAGATAACATCATGAAAGAGCTGGCATAGAGCTTTATTGTTAGTAGCAAGTACATTCTCTGTCATGAATGGTTTGTTCTATTTTCCTACCTGGGCATGTCAGTGGCCTTTGGCAGCTTCTGACTGGTGTGGGTGAAGGGCAGAGTTTGTGTGGCCTGGGGCTGCCTGCTGGAGGGACATGCCTATCCAGGAGCTGGTTGAAGCCCAGAGGAGCTGGAGGGCATGTGGCTGGCAATGCGCAGTGCACGGAGGCTGGCTTCTCTCTGCTCAAGCAGAAGGATGACTGCAGGCTGTACGTGTGATTCCAGCTGACTCTCAGCCAGCTTTTATGGGCAACTTAGCTCAGTCATGGCAAAGATGGCCTGTGCTGACTCCTCACCCCACCAGACCAGAGGCTCCCCAAGGCAGGTGGCTAGGTCTTTCTTGCTCTCTGGTTGTCTTTCCTGCACCCAGTACAGAGAGAGGCATGCAGTATTGAATGGATCTATGGATTAATCAATGAGCAAAATGGCCTGGTGTGGTGTGGGTGTGTTTGTGTGTGTGTCAGGGGGCTGGAGAGAGGATGACTTCAGAAGAGGCAGTGGAAGGCAAGGATCTGGAAACCTGGGAGTGAAGAGAGGTTAGGACAGTGACGGCGAACCTTTTGAGCTCGGCGTGTCAGCATTTTGAAAAACCCTAACTTAACTCTGGTGCCGTGTCACATATAGAAATTTTTTGATATTTGCAACCATAGTAAAACAAAGATTTATATTTTTGATATTTATTTTATATATTTAAATGCCATTTAACGAAGAAAAATCAACCAAAAAAATGAGTTCGTGTGTTACCTCTGACACGCATGTCATAGGTTCGCCATCACTGGGTTAGGATCTGCATAATGCTGGACAAGTGACTTAACCTCTGAGTGCTGCGGGGAGGAGGAAGTTGGGGATGACTGGCCATGGCTGTTCCTGTGAAAGCTCCTTTTCATTGAAATGACAATTTTCACCTGCTGGTTCCCACCCACCTTCTCCCTCTCACTTTCCTCCATGAACTCAAAGTCCTCCATTTCAGATAGAAAACAGACACCCACTCCCAGAAAGAACCCAAACACAAGCACTTTCTGCACAAAGCACTCCCCCCCACCCCCCACCACACACACACACACACACACACACACACACACACACACACACACACACACCAGCCAGCACATGGAGATGAGAGATGTTGCTTCTTATGAAGCAGGCCCACCGGGCTCTTCCCTGCACTTTTCCTCATTCTGAGGTGTTCCTGAAACAGGCCAGTGAGCCAGAACAAGTGGAACAGGGAAACAGACAGATAGCTCAACAAACTGGCAGAGCCACTTACAGCAGATACAAAAGGCCACCTCTGTGGTAAATGTTTCCCTCCATGTCCCGTGTGGTTCAGGGTTCAGGATCTGGAAGAAGAGCCGCACACAAATGAAAGAGAAAAGACAAGAGATAATTTGAGAATATTGCAGGGGCGGGTGGGGGGCAGGGGGCAGGCGGGTAAGTCCAACTCAAGGGGAAGGACTTACCCTGGTGCTAGGCCACACCAACCATTTTATAGTCAGAGGTAAACAAGGTAGTGGTTACCATAGTTACATTGTTCTTGTGAGTTTCACTTGTTTTGACCATAGTTACACTTTCTGCACTTCCCTCAGCCCATTATCTTCCCAGATAAGATCTAGGGAGTGTTATAAGGTCAAACCTAATTATGCTAAGAGGACTGAACCCTCTAAGCTGGGACTTGTTTGTGACTTTACCAACAGGTCAGTCGGAGGCTTAACCCTATATGGGCTCCCCACACACCTCCCTAGAGATAACATCTGGGCCTCAGTTGTACTTCAGCTCCAGACCCAGAAAAGCAGCAAAACCAGGTCAGTGAGACCAGGGCCCACCGCAATGACTAATGACCTCCTGCCCTGACACTGACCAATCAATGGAGACCACGACCCTGAAAGAGAACACCTAGAAAACTGATGAATATTCTGCTGAAACCCTCCCCTGAGACCTCCCCCACTAAGATCCCTGCCTTTGAGAAAGAGATAAACCCTCAAGACAAAGTACGCAGGGTTTATTCTGCCTCTTACTCTCTGGCTGTCTTCCCCCACTTCTGCCCCCACAGGCATGCATCTCCTAACCCCTAAAGGACCCACAAGACTTGCACCCAGGGGAGCAATGGGCAGTGGCAGCTCACTGCTGGCTAATCCCCTGAACTTGTCCCCAAGGCCCCCTTTTCTCTGACTTCCCAGAGGGCTAAGGCCAGCCTAGGCTCTCCGGTTACTTCTTCTATGCTGAGCCCTTTCTTGTTCCGCTGTCCCCAGCTTTAATAATGCTCCCTCACAGTCACTTGGACTCATGTTGTGAAATTTTTCCTATACAAAGACAAGAACCCACATACAACCAGCCAGCCCTAGGCAGACCCGCTCAGGATCAGTTCCCCTTTCTGGTAACACCCTCCATCCCAGGCAGACATTCTGGATTCCAACCAGGTACCCAAGGGATTTCACTCACATTCTAGGGAATTTGGGTGAGTCAGCAACCAGAACTTCTCACATTTCTCATGGTGGCACACAGGGTGGCAACATTAAACCAGTAGCACCCGACGAAGGGGCTCTGGTTTCACGGCCTCATTTATTTTTTTAACACTCCCTCCACCCCCATATCTGGGCTGCATTCACAAGGGCTGAACCCCAGATTTCACCTCTGTCAAAAGAATGTCCTCCCTGTCCCAGGGACTCTGCCCACAGCTGCCTTTTCCTGTCATTCAGTAATTCAAGGTCTGGCCTGGATGTCAGAATGAACCTGTAGGTTTGCTCAGCACCGCTCCTGGACTCCCCAATTTCTCCTTCCTTCTTCACCCTCTGTATTCATCTGATGAGATGTCATTCTTTAGGTCTTGAAAAGAGTAGAAGTCACTGTTTTGTTTTGTTTTAAATGCTTTAGTCATTTATATGGAAGTACAGACTCACAGGTATGGATAGAAACAAGTGAATTAATTATTTATTTATTTATTTATTTATTTATTTATTTCAGAGAGGAAGGGAGAGGGAGATAGAAACATCAGTGATGGGAGATAAACATTGATCCGCTGCCTCCTGTACGTCCCTACTGGGAATCAAGACCGAAACCCAGGCAGGTGCCCTGATTGGGAATTGAACTCTGATCTCCTGGTTCATAGGCTGACGCTCAACCACTAAGCATGCAGGCCCAGCAGATCACGAGTGAATTTTAATTTTGCCTTTCACTCCTGCCCATGCTAGTGTGTGTGTATGGGGGGTTGGGGGAGGCTCTAATAAAAGAACAAGAGTTTGGGTTTCATATATTTTTAAAAATTAAATCTTTATTGTTCAGATTATTACAGTTGTTCCTCTTTTTCCCCCCATAGCTCCCTCCACCTGGTTCCCACCCCACCCTCTGCCCTTACCCCTGCCACCCACTGTTCTCATCCATAGGTGTACAATTTTTGTCCAGTGTCTTCCCATACCCCCCACACCCCTTTCCCCCCCAAGAATAGTCAGTCCACTCCCTTTCTATGCCCCTGATTCTATTATATTCACCGGTTTATTCTGTTCATCAGATTATTTATTCACTTGATTTTTAGATTCACTTGTTGATAGATGTGTATTTGTTGTTCATAAGTTGTATCTTTACCTTTTTCTTCTTCTTCCTCTTCTTAAAGGATACCTTTCAGCATTTCATATAATACTGGTTTGGTGGTGATGAACTCCTTTAGCTTTTTCTTATCTGTGAAGTTCTTTATCTGACCTTCAATTCTGAATGATAATTTTGCTGGGTAAAGTAATCTAGGTTGTAGGTTCTTGCTGTTCATCACTTTGAATATTTCTTGCCACTCCCTTCTGGCCTGCATAGTTTCTGTTGAGAAATCAGCTGACAGTCGTATGGGTATTCCCTTGTAGGTAACTGATTATTTTTCTCTTGCTGCTTTTAAGATTCTCTCTTTGTCTTTTGCTCTTGGCATTTTAATTATGATGTGTCCTGGTGTGGTCCTCTTTGGATTCCTTTTTTGGGGGGTTCTCTGTGCTTCCTGGACTTGTAAGTCTATTTCTTTCTTCAGGTAGGAGAAGTTTTCTGTCATTATTTCTTCAAATAGGTTTTCAATATCTTGCTTTCTCTCTTCTTCTGGCACCCCCATAATTTGGATGTTGGTACGCTTGAAGTTGTCCCAGAAGATCCTTACACTATCTTCATATTTTTGGATTCTTTTTTCTTTGTGTTTTTCCGGTTGGGTGTTTTTTGCTTCTTCATATTTCAAATCTTTGATTTGATTCTTGTGATCCTCTAGTCTGCTGCTGGAACTCTGCATAATATCCTTTATTTCAATCAGTGTATGCTTAATTTCTAGTTGGTCCTTTTTCATAACCTCGAGGGTCTCACTAGATTTCTTGAGGGTCTCACAACATTTATCGGCGGTTTCTAGAAAATTCTTGAAAAACCTTAAAAGTGTGGTTTTGAACTCTATATCCAGTAGTTTGTTTTCCTCCATTTCTGTCATTTGTGACCTGTTTCTTTGTCTCCGCATTTTTTATGCTTCCCTGTGTTGATAGAGTGGCTTTGTGTGCTAGGTGTCCTATAGGGCTCAGTGGCTCAGCCTCCCCAATTACCTGAGGTGGACACTCTTGGTGCACCCCTTTGTGGGTTTGTGCTCAGTCTTGTTGTAGTTAAGCCTTGATTGTTGTAGGTATCACTGGGAGGAATTGACCTTCAGGCCAATTGGCTGTAAGAATCAGCTGTGTCTGCAGTGGGAGAACTTCTGAGCTGGAGACACTCTTCTGAGGCAAGACTTGCTTCAGTGGGGCTTTGGTGCTCACTGAGTCTGCACCCTGAGTGTGTCCTTATGGATCTGAGGAGTTGTAATCTGGATGGTCCCACTCTGACCACTGGGTACACTGGCTCTTGGATCTCTAAAGAGGTGCTAATTTAGCCTCTGCCTGAGGCTACCCAGCAGGAGCTATGAAGAGATTCCTCTTCTTTGTTTGGGGTTTGGAGGTGCCCAGATGAGGCCCAGCTGTGAAGCAATGCAAGCAGCTTTGGGGCCTTGGACCTTCTTTTGGAAGTTCTGGGTCTCTCTGATTCAACTGCAGTTTGTTAGGTAATTTTCAGGTTGCAAAGGGCCAGGCCTTTCATATGCAAAAGCCTCTGTGCACAGCTTGGGTGGGGCGGGTTCTCAGGGGATCAACAGGGCTGAGCAAGCAGCTATGGCTGCTCCCCAGTTCTACCTTAAGAGACCCCAGGTCTCATTGTCCCGGTAATCGCTGCAAGCACCTCTGAGAGAAAGTCACCCTCGAGTTCTGCCCTATGCCAGACAGTCCAGTTTCTCCCTGTATGAGTCTGGGAACCCAGAGACTCACCCGGAACTGGAGTTCAGAGCAGTCGGGAGCTTGAGACTCCCTCCCGATTGAAAAAGACAACCGCGTCCTCAGCTGCCAGCCCTTTCCACGTGCGCCTTCGTACCTCTGCACTTTACTTCCGCACCTCCTTTGAGTCTCAGTGCTTTTCTATTTCCTTCTAGTTGTAGAATTTCCACTCAGCCAGCCTTCCTGTGGTTCTGGATGCTGTCCATTTTGTCTTTTAGTTGTATTTTTGAAGTGGTTGTGCAAGGCAGCAATTTCCAGTGTTTACCTATGCCGCCATCTTAGTTTCTCCCTGTGTTTCATATTTTTAATGCTTCAGGCAAAGTACAGTGACCTTTACTCTGGTGGCATGGGGTGGGGATGGGTCATTCTTCCCACAGTCAGGGTCCCCTGAAAGCCAGGTCCTTGCATGTATGGGCCTGCCTCATGGCAGAGGGGCAAACTAACCAAGGACAGTGGCCTAATTGTCTCAGAGTGACCAGGGGTTTGATCGCCCAGGGAATAAGACATCCAGGGACTCCCCAGGCAATAACAGCTGTTAAAACATTTTTTAAAAACCAACCTCACACTTAAATTTGGTGAATATAATAATGATATGTAATGTAAACTATTGTGTTACATATCACAATATATTAATTATTACACATTATCATCCTGATGATATTAAGATATCAAAGCCTACATTTGGACTCCCATTGTATAGTAAGGCTGCATCTAGGCTTTCACTACTCTGCGAGATAGTCTGGAGTTAGAATTTTAAAAAAACCCTCAAATCAAATCATGTCCTCCTGGGACCCACCTTGTCCTTGCCCTTGCATGTTATGTTTTTTAGTAGGTTACTATTACTTTTGATTCTTAAAACCTTTTTTTTCTCAAACATGCTCCTCTCCCCCAGCCTCTATATCATATTTCCTGAAGAACTTACTGACTTGCATAATCACTGCATAAAATTTTCGTATCTGGAACCTGGCCAGTGTGACTCAGTAGGTTGGAGCATCATCCTGTGCACCAAAAGGCTGTGATTTGATCAGGGCACATGCCTAGGTTGCCAGTTCAATCGATAATGTTTCTCTCTCTCTCTCTCTCTCTCTCTCTCTCTCTCTCTCTCTCTCTCTCCTCCCTCCTTCTAGAATCAATGAAGCATGTTCTCTGGCAAGGACTTTAAAAATGCATTAAGAACTTATCTACATACTAGAGGCCTGGTACACAAAATTCGTGCACAGGGGGCAGGGGTCCCTCAGCCTGGCCTGTGCCCTCTCGCAATCCAGGACCCCTTGGGGGGTTTCCAACTGCTGATTTACAGGCCGAAACCAGCGGTCAGACATCCCTCTTGCAATCCGGACACTGCATGCACCAGTGACCATACTTTTCATATAGGTGAAAGGCATCTTGCTGTTGTATGGGCAGCTACATTTATTTGCCCTCATTATAAAAAATAGTACATAACATGATCCTTCTGAGGCAGTACTACCATTTCCCCCATCTTATGGGTGGAAAAACTGAAGCAGAGAGAAGTAACTGGCTATGTCACACAGTTATAAGTGTCAGAATCAGAATGTGCAAGCCAGAGTCCATGCATGTCATCATCGCATCATCCTGTTTTGTCAGTGTTAGAGTAGCCTTGCCAGGTTTTAATTTTTTAATCTAAGAGACTGTTCCCAATATACAGGGTAGGGTCCCTAGGCCTGGCCGGCAATCAGGGCCATCTGTGGGGCGACTGGCAGGTGGGATGATCAGGGAGCCCCTGTTGGCACCCACTGTAGCTGGCAGCCTGACACAGCCTGCTGGCTGGCCCTGCCCCCTGATTGCCCCGCTGCCACTGCTGCCTCTGGGGGCAGGGGGCAGATGTTGCCTGGTGGTCAGTGCACATCATAGCGACTGGTTGTTCTGCCCTTTGGTCAATTTGCATATTAGAGTTTTATTATATGGGATAATTAACACTTGATCTAGCCAAGCGACCATCTCCCAGTTTACAGGACTCTGGTGGGGACAGTAACCTCCTAAGCCCTATAGCTAGGCCTGGCCCCCCATCTGCCATCCACAGCTATTCACTCAGCAAGAGTCATACTGTAACCCCCTCACTTCCTGAACAAGCCCCTCCACCCAGAACACCCCAGACTCGGGCTCCAAGCAACTCTTTCCTGTTTCCATGTCCTTTTTCCCTGGGGGGTGGGGTAGGGAGTAAACTAACCTTGTTGAGAACCTTCTATGTGCTAAGCTAATAGGAACTATGGTTACTGTACCATTGTGCCGATGGGGAGGCTGAGATTCAGGGAGGAGTCAGCTTGTCCTTGGTGACTTCAAAGCCCTGGCTCTTTCCCTGGAACACACTCTGCCTTCTGGGGCTCAACAACAGCCCCTCTCACACCTTCCTTCCTGAAGAGAACAGGTGGTGATTCCTCCCCAGGTCATTTCCTAGACCTGGGGCCAGGTCCTGGGCAGTTCATTCTGGACCTGGTACCTCATGGCAAGAGCAGTTTCAAGACCCCAGAAGCTGAACTTTCATTTCAGTGAAAACTTCATGGCGCAGAGATTGCTTCCTTGTGGGGCACAGGCTTACTCATCGGCATGCTCTGGCTTCCTCCCCCTGCCAGGACCTCAGTTCTCCAGGGCTCCAGGGAGTGTGCGGGAGCCCAGGGCTGGGAGAGAACATTCCAAGCGCACCTGAAGTAGTGTCAGGGGGCGGGGCAAGACAAGAAGTAGCTTTTTTTTCCTATAAAGGGAGAGTCTGGGATTGTGTAGGCGAAAAAGAAAATGTCTACGTCTTATTCTTTCCCACCCTTGGAGAGTAGGGGGTGTCAGTTTAAGGGTGGGGAGTTGGAGACATGCCCCGCTGTGGAATGCCTGAGGACAGGGTGGGGTTAGGTTATTTTTAAATATACTGGCCTGTCCCTCTCTCCTTGCCCACCCTATTGTGTTCTCTGGGTTCAGAAGGAAACCAGGAAGTATGACATATATCTTCACTCAGATGTAGCAAGTTTACTTTTGGAAGAGCAGGACTGAAA
Source organism: Myotis nattereri (assembly GCF_964212035.1). Lineage (NCBI taxonomy): Eukaryota > Metazoa > Chordata > Mammalia > Chiroptera > Vespertilionidae > Myotis > Myotis nattereri. Next base: position 54,328,099 of record NC_138077.1, read on the forward strand.
TCGGGGGCAGGGAGAGCGATGGGGGGCCGGCAGTGGTGTGGTCAGCTCCAGGTGGGCCCTGCTCTCCTCTTTTCTCCACTTCTCTTCAGCCCTCCGAGCAGTGGAGGGGTGGTCTCAGCACAGACATGAGAGTTTTCTGCCTGCCCAGCTTCTGGCCTGTGAAGTTTGTTTGATCAAGGGATTAGTCTAGCACATTTTTTTTGGTCACCCAGCCTGGCTTGTGACAGTGGTGACGAGGGCAGGCCTTTTTGGAAACCAAGGCCAGCCCAAGATGAAGTGGGCTCACCTGCTGGGCTTCCCGCAGAGGTCATCCTTATTGTAGTGACTCACTTATTTACCTTTCTCAGACTTTCCTTAGAGACATTGTACTGAGTTGGATAAGTGTCCCCTCGAAATTCATGTCACCCAGAACTTCAGAATGTGACCTCGTTAGAAATAGAGTCTTTGCACGTGTATCAGTTACTGGATTAGCATGGGTACAGCTCCAATGACTCATGTGATGACAGAGGCAGAGACTGGATTTATGCAGCTGCAAGCCAAGGACGCCAGCAACCACCAAATGCTGCGGAGGCTAGGAAGGATTCGCCCCTGGAGCCTTGAGAGGCACACGTTCCTGACAACACCTGATTCAGGATTTCCAGCCTCCAGAACTGTGAGAGGGAGAAACACTTCTGTTGTTTTAAGCCCCCAAGTTTGTGGTACTTTGTCGTGGCAGCCCTGGGAAATGAATTCAGAGATCCGCTTGGATGATCTCCATCAGCTTCCTCCCTTGCCCAATACACACCCAGACTGCAGGGCCACAGACCCAGAGGGCCTGTCATTAAATGCCCGTTTCCTTGTGTCTAGATCCCTCTAGATTGTGACCCTAAGAGGGCAGAGACTGTATCTCCATCCTCTCAGCATCTCCTGTGCCAGACACACAGGTTCATGGAGGAAGCTAGCTATGGAGTGCCAGGGTGGTCCTCCGTCTGAGTTCTGGGGCCTCCACCACACTCAGTGGATTGGGGCTTGCTGGGATGCCTGGCTCTGCCCCCCTTGGCCTCCCCTCCAGCTTCAGCTGGTTCCTCTCCCCAGAGAACTGGGGGAGGAGGGTGGGCCTCACTCTCCAGCTAGGTTTTGCGCCAGGCATTTACTAGTACATTCTTTTCTGTCCTAATCCTCTACGTAAGTGCCTACTACCAACCCCTTATCTTTTTCAAATTCCTTCTGGATCATTTTCTCTAGAATATTCACCTGGGCTATGTATCAAAGCTCAGCTTTCAAATGGAAGGCCTGGCAGTTCGTCATGGATCATGGCTGGGAGTCCACCCAGGAAGGTGTTCTTGAGGGAATTCACCTGTTTCCCAACTCACCTGCAGAGTCCTTAATCTATCCATCATTTAACTGAGTAATCATCTAATTTTACTAGTGGTTTTCTCTTTACCTTTAGACCATCCATATTTGAGATTTAAATATATATATATTTAAATTGATTTCAGAGAGGAAGGGAGGGGGAGAGATAGAAACATTAATGATGAGAAAGAATCATTGATCGGCTGTCTCCTGCCCCCCTCCTCCCCCCCTCCCCCCATACTGGGGGTTGAGTCTGAAACCCAGGTGAGGAATTGAACCATGACCTCCTGGTTCATAGGTCGACGCTCAACCACTGAGCCACACCTGACAGGCAGCATTTGAGATTTTAATGGATCCCAAGTGTCCAAGAATACACCCACATCCTGTAGACTTAGCTAAATCATGCTAACTGACTTCCTGCTATAGGATAAGGTAGGTCAGAGCAGTCTGACAACCACACCAGGCCTGATTCTAGCTTAAGGAAATAAGCCTAAACACACAGGGAGCTTCAGGCACAAGGACTCTCACCTCTGAGTTACTTATAATAGGGGCAGCTGTAAATAACCCCAGTGACCAATGTAATTAAATAAGTTATGGTGGCAGTCTACCCAAAGGAATATTATGCAGTCTTTAAAAATATGTAAATAAAAAGTTTGTACCAACAGAAGGAAATGTATAGGTTCAAAGTTACATAATAAAGTAGGAATTCAAATTTTATCTATGATATGATAGATTAAAACTATGTGCATGAGCTATTTATGGGGAACAGACTAGAAATCTATCAATGTATCAAAAACATTGATGATGTTTTTCTTCTCTCTACTTTTAAAAATATATATTATTATAATTTTTATTGATTTCGGAGAGAAAGGGAGAGGAAGAGAGATATAGAAACATCAATGATGAGAGAGAATCATTGATTGGCTGCCTCCTGAACACTCCCTACTGGAGATCGAGCCCGCAACCTAGGCATGTGCCCCGACTGGGAATCAAACCGTGACCTCCTGGTTCACAGGTCGACACTCAACCACTGAGCCACGCCAGCCGGGCTCCTCTCTATTTTAAGTGTGTCCCATACCTGCTAAAATGAGCATGTATTGCTTTCATAATGGGGAAAACAACCACTAGTAAACTTTATTGTAAAAGACTATTTTAGGCCTGGGCTGGGCTCTCCGTCAGGACCCTGTGTTGGAGATCTCTGCCGGCTGCCATGTCTGAGAGGATAGTCTATCATCGTTCAGTCCCCGTCATGACAACATTTACTGGGTGTTGCCTGGAGAGAGGTTTAGCCTGGGGCAGTGGTTCTGCTTGGCTGCCAGGAGGACTGAAAGGTGACTTAATGAGCATGGGAGGCAGAGCAGCAAAGCAGAGACAGCACTGGGAGCAGGGTTCAAGGCCCGCGGCGGCCACTTACCAGCTGCATGAACGTGAGCACTCCCTTGGTAGAGTGAAGAGTGCTCACTACTTGATTGCCAAGGTCTCTTCCAGTTTTAAAAGCATGTTGAGATTCCGTTTTTCTTTCAAAATTTAAAGAATGAAGCCTAACCATATAACATAGACAGAAAATCTGGGCATCGGGAGTCTGGGTTTTTGACTTAGCACTGTTGTTAACTTCCTGGCCTTCATTTTCTTCTTCTTAACGTTGAGTGAATGGATACATTTAGGTTCCTGGCCTCAAATCAGTACTGTCCCTTGACCCCTGCCTGTGATTCAGGATGGCCCCTCCTTCAGGAAGACCCCATGCTCAGAAGACGTCGCTTTGGTAGGCATTATACCGCCATCTGCCTCAGAGGTAAAATGAGAAGGGAAATGAGATAATGGGTGTGAAAATGCTCTGTACTTCTAGAGAAACACAATCCTGGGAGAATGATGGGGGTCTTTATGTGGCCCAAATGCCATGGCCCTTGCTTTCACCATGGCCTGAAAGCCAAGCCCTCAGGAGCCAACTTCCCTTTTACCACCCGGTGTCCTCGTCTGCAGTGGCACTGCCAGCAGCACATAGCTCCCTCCTGATTAGGGTCAAGCTGCCAGCCTGGCATCAATCCCATTGGTCTTTATCTTTTGCAGTGCCAGAAGTTTGTCTTGCCAAGCAAATCACATACTTCTCAAGGACAGGGACTGTGTGTAGCAGGGCATCAGTGCCACCAGGCCCGCCAGGACCTCACACATCCTGTTGCCCAAAAGTTGAGTGTGGAGCATTGAAAAGAGGTATGCAGATCTAAGTTTGAATCCCAGCTCAGAGGGTCAGTTTCTATATCTGTAAAATAGACATTATCTTTTATTTTTTACTAGAGGCCTGGTGCATGAAATTCATGCATGGGGGATGTGTGTCCCTCAGACCAGTCTGCACCCTCTCCAATCTGGGACCCCTCGAGGGATGTCCGACTGCCCGTTTAGGCCTGATCCTGGTGAGCAGTCAGACATCCCTCTCACAATCCAGGACTGCTGGCTCCCAACTGCTGGCCTGCCTGCCTGCCTGATTGCTCCTAACCACTTCTGCCTGCCAGCCTGATCACCCCCTAACCACTCTTCTGCCAGCCTGATTGACGCTTAACTGCTCCCCTGCCGGCCTGATTTCCCCCAACTGCCCTCCCCTGCTGGCCTGGTCACCCCCAACTGTCCTCTCCTGCTGGCCTGGTCACCCCCAACTGCCCTCCCCTGCTGGCCTGGTCACCCCTAACTGTCCTTCCCTGCCAGCCTGGTCGCCCCCAATTGCCCTCCCCTGCTGGACTGGTCCCTTCCAACTGCCCTCCTCCTCTTGTGTCCACATGGGGTTGGCCATCTTTGACCACATGGGGGCGGTCATCTTGTGTGTTGGAGTGATGGTCAATTTGAATATTACCTCTTTATTAATAGAATTTTTATTTTTTAAAAGAAATTAAAATATTTTTAAATTAAAATATTTTATTTTTTTCTCTTCTTCAAACCCCTGTGTCAAGGGCTGACTTCCAATAGATCGCAGCGAGGGAGCTGCTCTGCTATGTACGAAATCCCGACCCAGAAGCGGGTCGCCTATGAATGGTTTAGCACCAGGTTCCCCATGAACATGAATGTGTGTTGTGTGAAGGAAGAGGGGGCAGCCTCCTTTCTGGCTGCACCCCGTTTCCCAGGACAAAGGGCTCTCCGCACTGGACCCAGTGGGCATCTTCTTTTAAGTGAGTGTTTTAGGATGGGTCCTTCTGGAAGCAGACGCTGAGATGGAGTGAAATGAAAAGGCTTACTGGGGAGTAATACTTATGAAAGGAAAAGGGAGGAGGCAGGAATGGGCAGGGCGGGGGGTTGGGTGAGGGGTGGGAACTGACAAAGTCACAATGTCTCTGCCAACCTCAACGGGGGCTCTGGAGTGAAGACTGCCTGTTAGAGGAGTCCCGTGAGGGTGGAAATAGCCAGCGCCTCGCACCACGGCCTTGCTCAGTCATTGGCCATGGGTCACCCTGAGAAGAGTTGACCCGTGATAGCTGGTATGTGTTGGCTTGATAGCTGAGGCCACTCTGAAGGAGCTAAGAGCTAGAGGCTATCAACTAACCACTCTCCTTGCAACTGGATGCTGAATCCTTTCTTAAAGGTGCATCTCCATTTTTGCCTTCGGGAAATAACACAGTTCGGGGTAGAGTAAGCACTTAGTCCATGTTAATTTCCTTCTTTAGCTTTGGAGCCCGAGAGACCTAGTTTCGAATTCCAGCTTTGTGACTTACTGTGTGACCTGGGCAAGTGTGATCAAGGAAGTTAGCATCCTCCAGTTTCACTTGATCACCCAACCTGGACCATGACTCAGTGATGACGAGAGTACATGTGCATCTCCCTGAACTTCAGTTTCCTTACAGGGTCGTGGGGACAATCACAGGGCCTGATACTCTAGTTACAAGTTTTTCTATTCAAGACTTAATAAATCAGACCAAATAAACGTCTGACTTCCTGCCCCATCTCAGTCTAAATGCTTAAGTGTGACCAGAAGTAACTTTATTAGCATCATGAGGGTCTACCAGGACATATACTATATGGAGGTAAGCAATTGTAGGGGGTCCTCCCAAAATGAAGGCCTCCCACTTTGGTTAGCTTAGGAAAGAAATCTCCCTTTAAGATCTTGACTTTGCTGTCCAGAACTCAAGCTGTGTCTGTTCAAGCCAAGCCTGTGTCTTCCTTCCATGTGAAAAAGTTACAATCTTATCCTTGCTCCAATTTATTTATACCCCAAGTCTAGACTGAGTTCTCTTGCCCCCACCTATGGAATGCCAACTTAAACCTGGGTGAACCAAGTCACATGCAGGCCTAGGAGGTCTCCCCCAGATGGAACTCAGAGAATCTCCTTGTTTCCTCCCCTCTTCCTCACCCTTCTCTGTCTCCATCAGATGCCTTGGGAGGGGAGAAGGAAGAACAAATAGATAAAGAGAGAGGCATTTATCACAGAGACCTAAAAGCATCTGAACTCTAGAAAAGTTGCAAATTGAAACCAAGCTGGGCTCAAAGGGAAACTAAGGCCCTTGCTGCTTTGGCTCAATGGACAGAGCGTTGGCTTGTGGACTGAAGGGTCCCAGGTTCAATTCTGGTCAAGGGCACATGCCCAGGTTTCAGGCTCAATCCCCAGTAGGGAGTGTGCAGGAGGCAGCCAATCAATGATTCTCTCTCATCATTGATGTTTCTCTCTCTCTCTTTCTCCTTTTCCCTTCCTCTCTGAAATCAATAAAAATATATTTAAAACACTGCTGTGTTACATTCAGTTAAAAAGAAAGTGGGGGGGGGGGACTAAGAAGGGAAATGGAGGGGGCGGGGTAGGAGAACATAAATTAGATTTGTACATGACAATGTCATAAAACCCAGAGGGGACACAGGGAAGACCCTGGTATGCAGATGGGTCAGGACATTTTGTTCCAGACTCTGCTTCCTCCTGCTTCCTGGCTTCCCTCGTTGGTTTCTACCTGTCAGTATGAAATGAGGAGCCACGTGCCCTCTACATGTGTCTTAACATTTTACCACTTAGCACTTTAACGTTTATGAGCTCTTTCTAGTCTCACAACTTTTTGGGTAGGTGCTATTTGACACAGACTCTTTGCTTGACCAAACTTTAGACAAGCTCCAGCACCTTCTCTGAGGTCCATCTGTGCACTTATTTGTAAAATCCAGTTTTAGCAAGAACCCTGCTAAGTCAGTTTAGCAGGAGTGTCCTCTCCTCAATATCTGATCACCCACGTTGTCTGATCAGGTTCCTCATCTTCCCCCATTCCCCAGACAAAGTCTGATCGCTCTGACTTGTCATCAGCAAAAAATCCTGTTAGGTTGGTTTATCCAGAATCCCCTTCCCCCTGATGTTTCTTCCTCTTAGTAATTTTTTATTCACTGGCTCCTACCGTGCTCCTTGGCTATAAATTCCTGCTTGCTCAAGCTGTATTCGGAGTTGAGCCCGGTTCTATACTGAGGTCCCTTTTCTCCTACTGCAATAGTCCTGACTATAATTTCCCCATGATAATAGTCCTGAATAGTTTTTACCACAATGACTACTATCCAGCCCTGGCTTCTTTTTTTTTTTTTTAAATATATATTACCCCTTTTTTTATAAATGAGGAAAGCAAAGCTCAAAAAGGCTGTGACTTGCCCGGCTGGCGTGGCTCAGTGGTTGAGTGTTGACCTATAAATCAGGAGGTCATCGTTCAATTCCTGGTCAGGGCACATGCCCGATTTGTGGGCTCAATCCCAGTGTGGGGCATGCAGGAGGCAGCTGACCAATGATTCTCGCTCATCATTGATGTTTCTATTTCTCTCTCCCTCTCCCTTCCTCTCTGAAATCAATAAAAATATATTTTAAAAAAGAGGTTTTGACTTGCCTTGGGTGGTGGAGCCCACGTACCCTGGGTTGGAGTCTTGGCCACCACAATAGCCTCTGGAGAACGCTCTGTGCCTCTGGCCTTCCTTGTATTGAAAAGTGGGAGGTTATCTGTGCTGGGTCAACAAGATGTCCCACTCTTACTTTAGTTTAACCTGAGATGCTTTCTTCCTCCTCTTCTGTAGACGGGAAACTCTAGTGCAGAGTGCCACCAAACAAAACACACAGCAACTTAATAGAACTCATGAGCAAGAACTGATATATATATATATCAACTCCGAATACAGCTTGAGCAAGCAGGAATTTATAGCCAAGGAGCACGGTAGGAGCCAGTGAATAAAAAATTACTAAGAGGAAGAAACATCAGGGGGAAGGGGATTCTGGATAAACCAGAATCCCCTTAATATATATATTAAGAAGGCCAAGTTGGGCCTTGGCATCTCTGAAAGTTCTCTTCAGTGATATCCTCCTATGTTGTCCAGGTGCCTAAAATCCCTCTTTACCTTTGTGAGTTTCCTGCTCCCAGGAAAGAAAAGATCAGCTCGCCCATGCAGAGGCGGAGGGACTGCTGGGGGGGGACCATGCTCCTTCTCTGTAGTATCTGCTTTATAGCTGCAAGGTCCAGCCTTTGGGCCTCAGCTGTTCTTGGACTTCTAGCTTCAGAAAGCAAGTAGCCAACAGGGTGGGGTCTTCATGGGTCCCCTGTGATGGCACCACAGTGTCAGGCATCTACCTCTCCTTGGGCAAGGCTAGTTTTGCCTGGGAATGTGGAAACGTCGATTCCTCTTCCTGGACTTCATGGTGTCTGAGAGCCTGAGCTCCCTGCTCTGGGACCAATCACTCACAGACCCCACACTCAGAATCAAGTCCGGCGGAACCAGAAGCTTCTCACTGGGCAAAGGGTGGGGGGAGGCCTCCGTTGTTTTCCTTTGCAGAGCTACACCACCTGCCTTCTCTCACCTTCAGAACTCTGTTCGGCACACCCTGTCTGGGGTTCTATCCCTTCTTGGTGCCTGTGAATCCCAAAAGGTCAAAATGAGGTGACCTGAGCTTCAACATCTCCATTAGTACCCTCACTTCCTCATGGGGTCACAATTCCTTCTTCCCAGTTCTAACCTCCATCCCACTACCCATCCCAGATGCCTCAAGCTACTTCCCCAAGTTGCCATGGGCTCTCCAGACCCTCTCTCTTCTTATCTCAAGAAATCCACTATCTGGCCAAGGTCTACCATATGCTTGGCACCGAGCAGATATTCTAAGCCCAACACTCCTTCCCCCAAGTCTCATACAGGGTATTTCTGAGTCCTACCTCTCACCTCGATTTGTTCCCCCCACTCCCCATGTTCCTTAGGGTCTCCTCAAATCTCACTCTTTCTGTTACTCATGCAGCCCTGAACTCACCCCTGCTTGGCCCCTTTCTTTCTCATTCTCCCCTGCCTTCTCCTGGGATGACCCAGCTCCAGCAGTACAGGGGCAGCCCCTGGGGAGGCAGGAGAGAGCCCAGGATCTCAGGCCAGAGGGGGGCCATTCATTTCCAGTGTTCCCTGGTTTCTAGTCCCTCCCATCCCCTCCCATCCCTCCTCCTACTTGGCTCAGGCTGACGAGGAGAAGAGCAATGACTGTATAGGGTGTTTTTTTTTCCTGGTGGGGGAAGGGAGTGGAGATTGAGGACAGAAAAGACTGGGCAAGGATGATTGGCGTGGGGCCCCACCTTCTTTTGTTCTCTTTCCCGGGTACTCTGGCCCCTCCGGGAAATACACCTGTTTCAGGCAGGCAGCCAGTGGGGACAGGTTCACCTCTGCTTCTCACAGCATTGCTCCACGCTCAGTCCCCGGGGAGCCCGAAGGACTTTCTCTGGAGCCATGAGGGGGACTCATTGGAGGAGGGTCCCCTGGGTATTCCTGAGCTGCTTATGTTCCTGCCTCCTTTGGCCAGTGGTCATGGGTAAGTGATGCACCTGGGGCAGCTTTCTGGGGGCTGAGAGGTCACCAGGGAAGCCGGAGCATGTCATGGGGTGGGGGAGAGAGAGAGAGAGGTGTAAATGCTAGAGAGACAGAGAAAAGAGAAGATAGACACAGAGAGAAGGAAGATATCTGAGGGTCAGGAGTTCCCTGGTTTGGGGAAACCCACTGGGAGAACTGGCACTTATTTTGTGGAGAGAAAAAGACAGGTAGGCAGAACTATAGAAAGATGAAGAGAGAGTTGAAGAGAGAGATTGACAGAGAGAAAAAAACCCACATGAGAACTAAGTGACAGAATCAGAAGAAAAATTTCTATAATTATGTAGAGACAGATGAAAAGACAGATGAGAAACAAATGAATCAAAACAGACACACAGAGGGGAGAAACATCAGAGGAGACAGGCAGAACTGAACGGCAGAGGCAGGCTGGCGGGAGAAACAAGCGGGAACGGGAGGGCAGCTGACATGAGGGCACTCAGCCTTTTGCCTCTGACCTTGGCTTTAAACGCTTCTTCCTGGGCTAATGTCCTTAGGGGAGGGCTTTCGCCCTGGTGCTGGCCTTGGCCTCCCCCACGCCCCTCTGTATATGGAGCTGGAGTCGGGTGGAAGCAAGGCCTGTTGATGATGTTCCCTGACCTCTCCCCACCACCTTCCAAGCTGCCCCATCTGCCCTAGGACCAGGTTTTATTCTGTATTTCTGGATGTCTGAGTCTTCTGAGAGGATCTGGGGCCCAGGAGATTGTGAGGGGCCAGGAACCCAAACCAAAGAGAGGATCACAGCGCCTTCTCCTGCTCAATAAGGCTGGGGAGGCTCTCACTAAGAAATCTTTTCATGGGTAGTGGGTTGGAAGGAACAGGCTCTCTTACAGATAACAAGAGACACAATGCTGGTGAAGGGAATGGTCTGCCTTCTTCACAATGTTTAAAGGCTTGGCTAAGAGCGAATGAAACAACCACCACCTCCCCAACCCCTCCCCAACCAGGGCTCCCTTCCCCCGACTCATCACACAAGAAGGAACCTTTAGAGCCAGGCCACTTGGCTTGTCCTGGGTCTTGTCCTGGGAATAAGATAGAGGGATGTGAAGAAGGCGTGTCCGTGGGGGTCCTGACCGTGGGCAATGGGGAGAAGCTGGCTTGGAGTTAGGCATTTGGGGGCCCAGATTTGGTTTTGCCACGAACTGATCTGGTCCCTGTGACTAGGTCCTAGTGTGTCTCTCTCCAGGTCTCAGTTCCTCGATATAAAAGTGGAGTGGTGAATGGCGTGGCCTGCAGATTCCTAAGCTCTTAAGTTTTGATTTTCTGTGATTTAAAGTCAGTACAAAAAGTGTTTGGTACCAGCTCCGCACATGGCCCTGTGTTAGAGTCCTCAAGCTCAGGAAGAGCCAGGAAGTCTGTGGAGAGGAGCCTAAAGGGGCAAGAACTGGGGTGGGAGTGGAGAGGGAAAGCGAGGTGGGGAGCGATGGGCTGTGAGGGATTGAAGGACCATGAAGGTGAAAGGGAGTCCCTGTGATAACCCTGGAGAAGGGCAGGGATGCCCTGGAGTCCTGAGTCCTGTGCTTTATCGAGGGGACAGAATGGAGAAGGGCCAGGAAAGGTGGTGGCTGTGGGTTGGGAGGTGGCATCCCAAGCATCTGATTGGGAATCAGGAGGATTTTGGAGGAGAAAGTAGTCTCCGCAGAATGGGCAGTTAGCCTCCCATATCTTCTCGTGGGAGCTTCTGGGAGAGTGGAAACTGGTTGGTACCATTTTCTTGGATGCCCGAGGAGGCTCATGAGTGACCTGCCTATATCTGAATCTAGGATCTGTTTCCACACTTGCTTGCTGCCAACACCCTTGTCCAGCCACCCCTGGAGCAGGCATCAGAGCCTCTGCCCAGGCCAGAGGGAGAAACCACAAAAGTGTCACAGTGGTAAGGGCTTCCTTAAGGAAAAGCCCCGGATCTTGAATGTGAAAGGAGGAAAGGAGGTGAAAAAGGTGGGCTGGGCAGGGGGCCAACTGGAATTCAGTGGCTCCTGGTAGGAATGACTCAGAAGGAAGCCTGGTACCCCTGATTCCATGCCCTGCAGTAAAAAAACGGGGTCAAAATAAGCCTCAGGCTATGAGTGGCCCAGTAACCAAGGGGACACCACCCTGTGGGGGCCACAGGGATGTTATGGGACTGTAGCAAGGGCAGGACAGGGGAATTCCCTGATCACAGAGGGCCCCAGAGGGAAGGGTCTCCTGTTCTGCCTCTCAGAGGACCTCCAATCTGTTTGTTGGTCTGGGAGAGACCTACCCAACTTGCCACCAAGGGAACCAAAACCCTCCACAGGCCGTCTTCCCCTTCATCTACTCCCTCCCCTCCAGAAGCTCTCACTGGTCTTGGGGACATCCAAAAGGAGTGAGTTTCTGAACAAGAGGTCCTGTCAAGAAAATCAATCCAGCCGAAACTGGTTTGGCTCAGTGGATAGAGCGCTGGCCTGCGGACTGAAAGGTCCCAGGTTCGATTCCAGTCAAGGGCATGTACCTGGGTTGCAGGCACATCCCCAGTAGGAGGTGTGCAGGAGGCGGCTGATCGATGTTTCTCTCTCATCGATGTTTCTAACTCTCTTTCTCTCTCCCTTCCTCTCTGTAAAAAATCAATAAAATATATTTTTTAAAAAAAAAGAAAAAGAAAATCAATCCAATTTAGGCCAATTGTTTAGCAATATGTACAGTGAAGAGCAGGAATTTCAAATCAGAAGGCCCCATGTCAGGGTTGCCACTTAGCAGCCCAGGGAACATGAGAAAAGTCCCTTCAATTCAGTGTTTGCATTGGCAAGATGAGTCAAATGGGAAGAGACTATTTCACTGGCTCGTGGAGAGGATAAAACGAGGTAGTATTTGGTGTAAATGGAAGAGCCATGAAATCTTGTTTGAGACAGGAACCACTCCGTTCTAGAGTTGGGAGATTAGGGGTGAGGAGGGTGATGGAGCCGGGAACGGAATGGGCACCTGTGTTGGCTCAGAGGCATTTTCTTTCGTCCAAGAATCCTTGAACCTTTGAAAACAAACCCTGTCCTTCCTGTGGGGTTGCCAGGGCCAGCGTGGTTTGTTCAGAAGGTGGCTTATCTTACGCTCGGACTGAATGCCAGCTCTGCCACCAGTCGGAGGCCCCGCTCTGGCTGACACCGGTGCCTCACGGTTCCTTGGCTGGCAATCTCCTCCACGCCCTTGGTTTCTGGGCACAGCTCCGGAGGCAGAGGCTGTGCTGGCGGTGTTTTACAGGCGAGCGATATCTATCTTCATTGCCAGGGGAGGCCAAGAAGCGGTTAGCCTTTTATGTGCTCAAACAAGTGGTTTGCTTCTGTGCCCTCTGGTTTCGTGAAACTGCTGAACATTCCAGATAGGCACGTAATGTAGCTCTTAGAGCCGCTTCTCCGAAGACCAGGACTGAAGACGTTGTAGGCTGTCTCTCTTACTAGTTCCAGACTTTTGCCTCTATAGTTCATCTTCCTTCCTACTAAGCTGGACTCATGGAAAGCAGATACTTAGTCATCATTGCATCGCCCCCGCACCCCAGCACAGCGCTGCGGACTGAATTTGATGTGAACCCAGGTTATTGGCTCTTCGTAGAAGCTGAAATACTAAAGATTTTCTGTGAGACTCTAACCAGGCCCCGGAGCTGGGCACCTGTGCTTGTGCCTGTGGCCTCTGTAGCCTTGGCCTTGCTCGCGCAGAGGGCACTGGCTTGTGCTGCAGGCAGCTCCCTTCTTCACGTGTGCGTTTTAAAGGTCTACACAGACATCTGCTCTCTACATCGATACCCCAACTCAAGTTGCAGCTTGAGTTCTAAAAGTGCTGTTGATAGTGGGTTTGGAGGAATTCAGAATAGGGAAGCATTTGGAGTTATTTACTTGCTGAACTTCTACTTGTGCCAAGCGTTTTGGACACAAAGATGAGTAAGTTATGGTTCCTACCTCCAAAGCTTGTTTAAGGTCACACAGCCCATAAAAAGGGCACCTGGGACTACAACCCAGTGTTCTCATTCCTCATTCCCTGGGTTTGCACTGCAGCTCACAACCCTTGACAAACACACCTCCACAGCAGCCCAGCCCATCCGTGAACAGAAGCATGCACAACCCCTGCTGAGATATTCATCCATCATTCATTCATCCATGCACTTGCTAATTAAACTATTACTGAAGCAGTGCCTACCATGTAGCTGACATTGTGCTAGGGCAGTACTGCATGTGCACAGTGAGGAATGGGACAGGGCCCAGCCTCTTGTAGCTAAGCTCTAGCATACAGTGCGACATAAAATAATGACAGAAAAATTCCCAGCTACAAATGTAGTGTGATAAGTATTATGATAGTGTTGTAAGTACTGAATGAATATTATGGTGAGAGTAAAATAAGGAGACTTTGTTTAGATGAGTGAGTCTAGGAAGGCCTCTCTGAGGAAGTGTGGTGCATATGAGCTGAGTCCTGAAGGCTGAGTAGGAAGCCAGAGGGAGGGGTGGGCACTGGGGGCGGGAAAGCCTGAGCCAGGCAGGGGAAGAGAGGCTGAGTCCAAAATGAAGCTGACCCTTTAGAGGACTTGAAAGAGGTAGGCAGGTGCTAGATCCTGCAGGGCCTTGTAAGCCATGGAGTGGGTGGTGGATTTTAAGGAACTAAAATGGGCAGTGATGGGCTTTAGGTAAAGGAGTCTCATGATTGGATTTGAACCTTGGAATAATCGCTTTGGATCCTGTTGGGAAAACAGATTGGAAGAGGGCCAGGGTGATATGGGAGACCAGATAGGAGACGGCTGCAGGAATTCAGACAGAAGATGCTGTGGTTTGGCCTGGTGGTAGCAGTGGGGATCTGCGAAGGGAAGGGATGAGTGTGAAAACAATAGTAAATGGAAACTCTGTCCTCATAAGGACACAGTCACAAGGATTGCTGCCTTTGCCAGGATTCCTGAAGTTTGTAGAGACCAAGGTAATAGGCAGCACAGAGTGCCATTTATTGAGCTTAGGTATGTAGCTAAGCACTTTGCATACATTACCCAATTGGTATTGGCATTAGCTACCATCATCCCACTTTTTATAGATAAAGACCCCAAGCTCAGAGAGATCACATAACTGGCCCAAGTCACACAGCTAATGTTGGTCAGTTTGACTCTAGGACCCATGCTCTTAACCACTCCATGGTCTGTTAATTGTCCATCTCAACCTCAGAAAGGGCCTCGTTAGGGGGTGTCAGAAGAACCATGTGTGTCGGGAATCACCAAACCACAACAGTTACTACAACATAGCTTTCCTGCTTCATTCCCTTCTCCCCAGGTCAAAGTCCAGCTGAGCTGTGTTCTGAGGAAACTGGGGTATCAGAAAAGTCACTTACATCGTTACAGCTTTCTCACGTATCCCTTATTAGTAAATGGAGCCACCTCCTTTGAGCTGCCCTCAAAAATTAGGTCAATAACATTGAGGAAAACAATTTAGAATCCACCCTGCACGGTTGGCGCCAAGGCAAGAACCTTATCTCTTTTTGCCAACTACACCACTGAAGTCACACTCCAAACAATGCCTCCTGACCAGACATTGCTTTACCTTCGATATCACCACAGGTCATTTGACCTAATTTCTCCCAGCATGTGGTGTGATAAGCACCACGGTTGCCCCTGGTGATAACCCTGGAAGCTCCAGAACCAAGCCAACAGCATCAAAACCCAGCTTTGATTATATGCTCACCAGCACAGGTCCAACTTGCTTTTCCCCCAATGCCTTCCTCTCCTCAAAAGTTCAATCTCCAGCCTCCACCATCTTGGTTTTGGAGCTCATCTCTCTCTGGCTCCATCCAAGGCAGGCACACACCCTCCTAACCTAGAGTTGCCCCCAGGAGTTTGGCGATTCTGCAGCAGTGCTGGTCACACCTCCCAGGCTCCACCCATCATGTTAGGTTCCTCCTAGCTCCAGCACCACTGTGGCAGTCAAAGGAGAAACAGGTGTAACCTCAATCTCACTGGTATTGGCATTATCTACCATCATCAGCTGAAGGAACCAATGACTAGGAGATGGGGAAGGGATGTCTTCATTTATTCAACAGATGTCTGTGAAGTAATTCCTGTGTTCCAGCCACTGTTCCAGGTGCTGGCGATATCATGGGATCAGTTATCCTAAGGCAGTGGTCGACAAACTCATTAGTCAACAGAGCCAAATATCAACAGTACAATGATTGAAATTTCTTTTGAGAGCCAAATTTTTTAAACTTAAACTATATAGGTAGGTACATTGTTATTAACTTAATTAGGGTACTCCTAAGCTGGCCTTTGCTACAAACGTCCTCAGTCTGGTTGAGTTACCTTCACTGAGGTCGACCCCTTCCAACTCTCCCATCCACATTCATCTTGTATACTTGTTTTGTCTATCTCCTTTCGTTCATCCTCTCTATGTCCAAACCATCTCAACATACCTTTCTCAATCCTTGACACTACATCTTCTTTCACTCCACAACGTTCCCTAAAATTAACTTAATAAACTTTACTTAAAGTTTTAAGTCAACTTCGCACTGTACATGCATGCCCGCACATGGTATTTTGTGGAAGAGCCACACTCAAGGGGCCAAAGAGCCGCATGTGGCTCGCGAGCTGTGGTTTGCCTACCACTGTCCTAAGGGCATTTTGAGGTAGCATTTTTCCTCTTCTTGAGTTCTAAGAACAATGGAGGAAAAATACCCAGTAGTCACAGCGCTGGTCAGTTTCTGTTTCCTCTAAGATGGGAACACAAACCCTGACCACAGAGGGGCAGAATCCTGAAGCCACCCACAGCCCAGGAACCTCTCAGACATGTCAGTCTTAGGACACCAAGAGTTTCTGAGGGAATGACAGAATCTTCATCCTTGATCCTGGGAAGTGAAGATTTGTGTGTGAGCAACAGTTTGCACAACCTGCTTCCTCCTCCGTGACAGGGCCTGAGATCGCATCCCGACTTGATGAGGGGGGGTGGTTTGGGGGGGGGGGAGGGGTTGGCTGTGCCAATCCTGAAGCTGAGACACACAAATGGCTCAGGGCTCTCTACACAGGGCAGCGAGGCTGGTGGTTCTGCCTCCCCCTCCAACTTCACACCTTTCAGGACACCTGCTGAAGAGTCCATGTTCTCTTCAAAGCTATCCTTGCAGTTAGGTGCTTTCCTTGGCTCTATACTGCCCTAGGCACAGCCTGGCAAAGAGCCTCACCAATCAAGAAATAACAGCAGAAAAGTGAAACTTTGTGGGTGATGTGGCTAATGGGTACCTGGAATAGCTCAAGACAAACAGACCAGGCACTAAGAACAAGCCTCTGCCCACAACATAATCATGCATGACACAGGCTTTGTTTTCTCTGCAGGGAGTGACTGCACCACTCTGTGGCAATGTTATCTCCCCCATCATCACCATTTCTGCCACCACTCCTTTATCTAAGTCAACAACACACCCACTGTCTCCTCATACCTGTGGAGTCACCAGAGGGCTACACAGGAGACATGCTGCCTATTGGCACCATCACCCTTGTCATCCTGCAGCCGTGAGAGCATTAGGACAACTGTTGGACATCTCCCACCAGACACAGTTCAAGGGATAAGAGCTGAGTGACTTCAGTGGTAGCAGAGAAATCCATGGAGGACCTCAAGGCTCAGAGTGAGGAATGCCACATCTCAGTGCCAGCTCCGGGGCCCTCACTGTCCCTGAGAGAACTTCTTAAAAACTACCCATCTTAGGTGATGTCACACATGTCTGCTGACAATATTCTTATCACTCCAAGGGGTCAACACCCATCACAACTCACTCTGACATCATCACAGAAAGGAAGCCACTAGGAAAATTGGCAGAAATAGCCTGGTGTCACATCGTTTGATCCTGAAAATGTGCCCCCAGACTCAGACCGCTGAGCATGTGGCAGGCCAAGAACCCAGGGCAGGTCGGTCACCATTTCTCCATTTCTTACGTCAGCTCTTTTGAGGTAGGGTTAGAAGAACCCAGCTGTGGAGAGGCCATGCATTCGATGACTGTCCCACAGCTGAGCCACCGCTCACAACTTCCAAGTCTTTACTCTTGCCTTTGAGCCCCAGCCCTGTCATTTACAAGCTATGTAATGTTGGACAAGTCACTTAACCTCTTGAAATCTCAGTTTTCCACACCTGTTCAATGGGGGTACTATTAACTAAGAGAAACTATAGCAACCTATACAAATATGCGTTATCAATATTTGTATGTACCTAGTGAGAGAAGTACAAAGAAACCCGTATTCTCAACTGTATGAGTCATTAATCACAAGTCAATTGATACACAAGAACTCAAAGTGAAGGTTACGTCTTCCACGGAAACTGCCTATGGGGTAGAAATGCCTTGATAATGAGCATTCCTCATTACAGAAACGTCCTACAGTGCAAACAGACCTATTGACGAGACTCTTACACACTTCTCAGCCACAACCAGAGGAAGGTGAGCCGGCTGCAAATGGCCTCCCTCTGAGGACACATGCTTCAGGACTCTGGGTTTTGTGTTTTTTTTAAATATATTTTATTGATTTTTTACAGAGAGGAAGGGAGAGAGATAGAGAGTTAGAAACATTGATGAGAGAGAAACATCAATCAGCTGCCTCCTACACACCCCCTACTGGGGATGTGCCCGCAACCAAGGTACATGCCCTTGACCGGAATCGAACCTGGGACCTTTCAGTCCGAAGGCCGACGCTCTATCCACTGAGCCAAACCGGTTTTGGCAGGACTCTGGTTTGTTTGTTTTTTATCACAGTTGTGAGAGGATTACAGGAACAGTTCCAGTCATCATTCTCTATGGCTCTAGTAAGGCAACTAGACCCATGCCCTAAGGATCCAAGCCTCTGTATTCCAGGGCAGCCAATAGGCATTTTCTACAGCAATCTCTGCTAAGGAGGTGATATACGAAACTCTTTTTCCTGGTTCCATAGCTAAAGAACAATTCAGCAGTGGTGTGTTGGAAGCTAAGAGTCAAGGTAGGGAATGGGGGAGTCAGGAGGAGCAGTTAAGAGGCTGTGGCAATAGTTAGAGTAATGAGCCCTGGCCAGTGTGGCTCAGTAGGTTGTAGCATTGTCCCATACACTGAAAGGTTGTGGGTTTGGCCCCTGGTTAGGACACATACCTGGGGTTCAATCCCAGGTCGAGGTTCGTGCAGGAGGCAACCATTCGATGCTTCTCTCTATTTCTCTCCCTTCCTCTCTCTCAAATCAATAAGCATGTCAACAAAAAGTTAGAGTAATGAGGGTAACACAAGAGCCCAAGAGACCATGATGGGAGAAATAATTTGGAGGAATAATAGTTGCTGCCAAACTATGATGTTGGGGATAAGGAAGAGGGAGGAATCAATGATGACTCAGGGGTTTCTGGCCCTAATACCTGGGGGACTGACATTACCAGTTAGGAAATCACTGGAAAGGTGAGTCTGGAAAATGAGTGTGAAGTCAGGATAATATTACAGATTTGTAAGGCATGAAAGTAGATGTAATTTAACCAGAAAAAAAAGGTGTAGAAGGAGAGGGAAAGGACTGGAGATGGTACCCAGAAGACTGACTTCATCTGTGGGATGAGAAGAAAAGAGAAGTGGCAAAGAAACAGGAGGAAAAGGGAAGGTGTTGGGTGGAGAATTGTCCAGCTTTAGCGGGGGCAAGACTGTGCAAATATCAAGGAATACTGTTCAAGGAGAGAATATTGAGGTAGTTGCTCAATAAATATTTGTTGAATGAATGAATGAATGAATGATGCCAAGTTTCAGAGCTACTAATGGGAACTGAGGAGAAAATTGTTTTTGGTGATTAGGAAGACATTTTTTTGGGTAACTTTTGAGGCAAGTGTTTTCAGTGAGGTGATTCAATTTGCGGGTACATTTTGAGAAGTAGAAGATGAAAAAGGGGATACTCATGGTTGAAACAAAGATGGGGATAAGGAGGACACAAGACAGATGAAAAGGCTTTTATTTTAGGTTAAGAAAGACCTAAATGTGATTTCCAGTGGAAGAGAAGGAACAATGCAGAAAGAGACTCATTGACAGAGAGAAATGATGGACTACACCATCCAAGGACGGGGGAGGGAATCAGACAGGACACTGTGTGTGTGTGTGCGTGTGTGTGTGTGTGTGTGTGTGTACAGCCTTTCAGTGGAGACTGAGCCTCTCTTTTGGTGTGGGATAGGGGGCCTGGTGAAGACAGAGACATTTCCTGATATAGAAGATTCTAGGACATCAAAGGAAATGAAGTAAGGTGGCTTTGGTCTTTTCAGTGAAGTAGAAGTTGAAGTATCATAGAGAAAGGAGAGAGAAGAGAAGAGAATCTGTTTCTCTCAGATATCAATTTGTCACAGTCAAAAGCTTAGCTCTGTTCTGCAAATATGTTATGAATTTGGCCAAGGGGAGACCAACAAGCGTTGGCTGTCTAACACTGATGGAAACTGGGTAGCCTGGCTTGCATTTTGGTAAACGATGAAGTTCAGTTTGTTCCAGAAAAGCTGGAGCCCCCTCCCTCCATGGTTTACTGGCCTACGAATAACCTAGTCAAGCTTAGTAGAGTGGGTTAACTGCGAACTGTTTCCATAAATAGCCGAACAATCTGTTGAAGGAGTGGCTTGAGAGGTATTATTTAAATGGTGATGAAAGACAAATACAACACTGTAGTTTTGCTGTAACTAACACTAATCTCTTCCCTCTAGCAACAAGCCCAACAGATTTAGAGACTTGTTAAAACTGCACCTACTCCCCTTCTTACACAATAAAACTGTCATAGACAGGAAGTGGCCCACCTTGCTACTCCCTAGAGAAGCATCTAATCAACTCAGCCCAGGACTAGCAAGTTCTTTAAATAAAGATTCAAAAGACAGACACAGCCCTGTTTGACAAGATTTAAGATTTGTATTACCAAGCAAATATTTTTTTCAAAGGGGAAGGATCTTTGGAACAGGTACACTCTCATATAATGCGAATGGGACTGTAGACTGGCATGACATTTCTGCAAAGAAATTTAGCAATGTGTATTAAGGGCATGAAAATTTTTATGACAGCATTAACCAGAATTCTACTTATGTTAAGAAAATGAGCTGAACTAATAAAAACAAAACAAAATCTTATACACAAAGGTAGTCATCAAAGCTTCTCGTATAATAGAGACACATTGAAAATAGTAAGTTAATTATAGGCTATTCTTATGATGAATATTATTTAATGTATAAAGGTGATGTCCAATGTTCCAGAAGGGGCATGGGCACATCCGTGCGCGTGCAGGCACACACGCACACACACACACACACACACACATCACAAGCATACTAGCAACACAATAGAACAAGTATAAAGTAAATTTTATTAAAGAAAGGCAAGCAAAGAAGCAGTATAGTGCACAATCCCCAAGCTCTCATTAGGCCACAGAGAGGTGATTACAGTTGGACACACTCAGGGAAGTGCTCCAGGACTGAGACCTGTGCTGCTGGGGGATGGGAATGGCAACAATGAAAGGATTTGGGTGGAGGACATGGCTTTGCTGTAAAAGGGGTCCTCCAGAGCCCAGCAAGGGGAGTTATTTACATGCAACACCCAAGATCTTGCTGTTGGGCTTAGCTGGTCCAGTCCCCTGGACCCAGCTCCTCCATGTGTCCAAAAAGGGAAAGAGACAAAAAACTACCATCCAAGAGTTGTCTATCCTCAGGCTATGTTTACAAAAAATAAAAACATGAAGAAATGCTCATGATATCAGGTAAAATTTAAAAACAGGGTATTAAGTTATAAATACTGGGTAAGTTAAACTATATTTTTAAAGCATAGAAAAAATCCTAGAAAGACATAAAAACAATGTAGTTGTCTGGGTAGGGAGATTACACGTTTGGCCTCTCAATTATCTATTTTGCAATTTGTATTTAATGAGTATGTCTTCCTTAATATATTTCATGGCATATAATCTTTTTAATATGCTGCAGAACCTGATTTGTTGCTATTTTATTGAGCACTTTTGCATTAATTCATAAGGAATGTTGGTCATAGTGGAAAGTATACTACTAGTGGGTTGGTTTTTTTTTTATAGTGTCTTTGCCTGGATTTGGTATCAGGATAATGCTGGCCTAAGAAAATGAGTTAGGAGGTGTTCCTTCCTCTTCAATTTATTGGGGAAGTATGAGAAGAATGGTGTTAGCTCTTGTTCAAATGTTTGGTAGAATTCACCAGTGAATTCATTAGGTTCAGGGCTTTTCTTTGTTGGGAATATTTTGATTGCCGATTCAATCTCTTTACAAGTTATAGGTTTATTCAGACTTTCTATTTCTTCTTGATTTAGTCTTAATAGGTTTTGTGTTTCTAAAACAAACATTGACCATTTTATCTAGATTATCCAATTTGTTGGTGTATAATCGTTCAGAGTACTATCTTATAATCCTTTATATTTCTGTAGAATTGTTAGTATGTCTCCTTTCATTTCTGATTTTAGTAATTTGGGTCTTCTCTCTTTTTTTTCTTATTTCATCTAGCTAAAATTTTGTCTTTTTGTTGATATTTTTTTAAAAAATAGGACTAGCTGGTTTTGCTCAGTGGATAGAGCATTGACCTGCGAACTGAAGGGTCCCAGGTTCGATTCTGGTCAAGGGCACATGCCTGAGTTGCGGGCTCAATCCCCAGTGGGGGGCATGCAGGAGGCAGTTGATCAACGATTCTCTCTCATCATTGATGTTTTTCTCTCTCCCTCTTCCACTCTGAACTCAATAAAAATATATTTTTAAAAAATAACTTATGGTTTCATTGATTTTCTCTATTGCTTTTCTATTCTCTATTTCATTTATCTCTGCTCTAATCTTTATTATTTCCTTCCTTCTGCTTGATTTAAGTTTAGTTTGTTCTTTTTCTAGTTCCTTAAGTTGTAAAGTTAGGTTAATTATTAATATTTCCTTCCTTCTTCTTCTTTTTTTAATCTTCACCTGAGGATATGTTTTATTGATATATATTGATATTTTTTAAGAGAGAGGGGTAAGGAGAGAGAGCAAGTGAGAGAGAGAGAGAGAGAGAGAGAGAGAGAGAGAGAGAGAGAGATGGATTGGTTGCTTCCATTATGCTCCCCAACTGGTGATCGAACCTGTAACCTAGGCATGTGCCCTGACCAGGAATGGAACCCACGATCTTTTGGTGTATGGGACTACACTTCAACCAAGTCACACCAGCCACGGCCTTCCTTCTTTTCTTTTCTTCTTCTTTTTTTTCTTAATTAACCTTGCCAGGGGGTTGTCTATTTTTTCTTTAAAAAAACAGTTTTTGACTTTACTGACTTTATTTTCAATTGTTTCTGTATCATTAAATTCTTTCCTTTTCTTAATCATACTAGAGGCCCAGTGCACAAAATTCGTGCACGGGTAGAGTCCCTAGGCCTGGCCAGCAATCAGGGCCGATCCAGGCCTTCAGCTGCCGGCCGGAGCCTCCCTTCCCCAGCTGCCAGCCGCTAGCTGGGGCCTTCTTTCATTCTGCGCTGCCCCTGGTGGTCAGCGCATGTCATAATGAGTGATCAAACTCTGGTCTCCTGGTCAAACTCCCAAGGGGACAATTTACACATTAGGCTTTTATATATATAGATCCTTCATTCATCTTTCTTTTCCTTATTTCTTCCTGATGTTTCTAGTTCACCTTTTCACTGAGGGTTCCAGCTTTATGCAGAAAATATTCAATTTACAGTGTCCTGACTTAAGATCACTGTCTTCTTTCCCCATACAGCGTTAAAACTCAAAACACTAGATCTCAGAAAACTGCAAATTTCATAAACGCACTAACTTACCATCTTAGTTTTCAATTCCTTCAGCCCAGAGTGTTGCCCTTCCCTTCTTCTGATCTCAGCTCTGCATTTATAAAACACGTATTGCACATTATCTGGCATTTGCAGGTTTTGTAGTTAAAGGCTTATCTCTTCTGCCACATTGCTGGAAATGGAGCTGTATTACTTTTATAAACAAACAAACAAACAAAATCTTTACTTACAAAATTGGACTGGGCTCTCAAGAAACTTTTGCTGCTGATGTTGATTTTTACAGAGGTGATGCAGGCTCTGAAAGATGCTGACTGCCAAGAACCTGTAATAAGTTTAGTAAGTTTGGCTTGTCAATAGCTTCTGTCTGGTGACTCAAAGGCAGATGAAGGATGAATGCGCTTGTTTATGCTTGAGAAGATGAAATAAGGTTAATAATAATTGCAGAGTTATTACTGAATGTTTTTCAATTCAAACTTTATCTGGAGAAACCAAGTTTTGGAACTTTATTGAGGAGAGAGTAGGCACAAGATTTGCTGTCCTGTAAACAAATCTACTCATAATTTCAAATAAAGGAAGTGCCGTTTAAAGTTGAAGCACAGTCATTTCGGATTAAATAGGGGTCCAAGTTTCTCCTAGCACACTCTGAAGCTCAGTCCATGCATTCATGCACACCAGCTGAGAAGTGTATCACCTGTAATTAGTAACTATTTAAGTATAGATGTTTGCAAGTGAGTCACTTATTTTTAATAAATTAGAGCTGGCTGAGGCTTTGTCTGTAGCTAGTGTGAGTGCAATAAAATATTTCAAACCAAACAGCTTGGTATTTAAATATTATGCATAGCAAATAAATTGAAAACAACAACACTGGACATGATCAATTAAATTAACATAATGTTATGATGTGACCAGGGCTAGGGTATGTGCCCTTACATAAGTTTTGGCTAGATTTGGACAAATGTTAAAAATGTAAAAAAAGGAGCCCTAGCCAGTTTGGCTCACTGGATAGAGCAGTGATGGCGAACCTATGACACGCGTGTCAGAGGTGACACACGAACTCATTTTTTTGGTTGAGTTTTCTTTGTTAAATGGCATTTAAATATATAAAATAAATATCAAAAATATAAATCTTTGTTTTACTATGGTTGCAAATATCAAAAAATTTCTGTATGTGACACGGCACCAGAGTTAAGTTAGGGTTTTTCAAAATGCTGACACACCGAGCTCAAAAGGTTCGCCATCACTGGGATAGAGCATCAGCCTGCAGACTGAAGGGTCCCGGGTTCAATTCCAGACAAGGGCACGTACCTCAGTTGCAGGCTCCTGGGCCCTGGTCAGGCATGTGCAGGAGGCAACCAATTGATGTGTTTCTCCCATATCGATATTTCTCCCTATCTTTCCCTCTCTCTTCCACTCTCT
This sequence comes from Myotis nattereri, assembly GCF_964212035.1. Taxonomy (NCBI): domain Eukaryota; kingdom Metazoa; phylum Chordata; class Mammalia; order Chiroptera; family Vespertilionidae; genus Myotis; species Myotis nattereri. The sequence goes on from NC_138077.1 coordinate 54,352,343, forward strand.
CTAAAAATCAATGGAAAAATATCCTCAGGAGAGGATTAAGAAAAAGAAAAGAAAGGAGTAGAAACTTAATTTGCTTTTTAAAAATTGCTATAATTCACATTGAAAGAGTTAATACTCTCTCCAACCATGGAGTTTTAAATGGTCTGATTACCCTTGTAGTCTAACGTTGCCTTCTTCCTCATAAGCAAGACAGCCATGAGTTGTTATATTCCTGAGGTGTTTTTATTGTTTTTACTTGAAGCAACCCTAATCATGTGCCTGACTCTATGAGAATTCTGCACCTCCACCCCATAGTATTTAAATTTTTTAAAAAAATCTATTACAGTTGACATTCAATATTATATTAGTTTCAAGTGTACAGCATGGTTTTAGACATTCATATAACTTACAGAAGTGATCCCCCCCAATAATTCTAGTACCTACCTGACATCATACAGTTATTACAATATTATTGACTATACTAGAGGCCCGGTGCACGAAATTTGTGCATGGGTGCAGTCTTCTAGGCCTGGCTGGCAATTGAAGCGCAAGCATCTGGTGCGGAAGGGCAGGTCCCAGCTGATCTTTGGGTCCCAGCTGACCAGGGTCCCCACGCACCCCCCTCCGCCTGAGTCACGATGCCCGAGCCCCCACACAGAGATGCGGTGAGCAGCTGGACGCCGCAGGCCAGGGTGCAGCGTGGGCTTCTGGGCCGCCCAGTGGCGCTGCACAGAATCCGGGCTGGCAACATGCTCTCTCCTGGCCAGCCTTGAAGACCAACTTGTGCCCGAACCCACAGAGAGCCCAACTGGCCCCTGCAGTCCCAGCGGCTGCAACCTGGCTCACCCAGAATAGGCACCCAGCACCTGAGCCCGGGTCTTCCCCAGCATACAATCTCTGACTTCCCAGGGGATGGTAACAGGGAGAGTGAGAGCAAGCTCAATGGACACCCCACATTCTCACCACACCTCTGTCACCATCACCCCTGTCCCCAGGTAGCTGGCGAGAGGTTGCAGCCCCCAGCCCAGGCATCGCAGGACGTTGGTTGCCGCCACCCAGTTCTCCGTCCCAGCCTGGGGCCCAGTACCGATTGGGCGATCAGGGACTGCTGGCTGCTGGTCACCATCTTTGGGGTGATAGGCTGGGCCAGAGGGGAGGGGCCTCCCTTTGCCACCACCACTGGTCGCTGTCTGCAGGGCAATCGGACCCCTGCTTGCACCCGCCTTGGCCTGGCACCGCCCACTCACCTGCTCTACCATCCTGCCACGGTCCCACTCTCATCAGGGCCTATTGGGACCAGTAGCACCTCCACTGCCACCCACTGCCAGTGCTGCATCACCGATGCCCGCCATGTTCCGCGCCGCCCCCTGGTGGTCAGTGCACATTATAGCGAGTGGTCAAACTCCTGGTCTCCCGGTCAAACTCCCAAGGGGACAATTTGCATATTAGGCTTTTATTATATAGGATTCCCTATACTGTATTTTACATCACTGTGACTATTTTATAACTGCCCATTTGTATTTCACTTTAAAAAAAATTATTTTTATTGATTTCAGAGAAGAAGGAAGGAGAGAGAGATTAAAGCATCAATGGTAAGAGAGAATCATACTGGTGATCGAGCCCACAACCTGAGCATGCGCCCCAACCGGGAATCGAACCATGACCTCCTGGTTCATAGGTTGCTCAACCACTAGGCCATGCTGGTTGGGCTAATTGGTATTTCTTAATCCCTTCACCTTTTCACCCATCCTTCCAACCCCCTCCCACCTGACAACCATCATTTTGTTCTCTGTATCTGTGAGTCTGTTTCTGTTTTGTTTGTTCATTTACTTTGTTTCTTAGATTCCACATATATGTGAAATTATATGGTATTTGTCTTTGCCTGAGTTACTTCATTTAACATAATACCCTCTAGGTCTATCCATATTATCACAAATAGTAAGATTTTATTCTTTTTATGGTTGAGTAATATTCCATTATATATGTGTACCACTTTATCCAATCATCTGTTAATGGACATTTAGGTTGTTTCCATATCTTGGCTATCTATAATAATAAAAGCATAATATGCTAATTAGACTGGACAGCTGAACAACTTTCCAGATGAAGCCAGGGCTGTGAGGGCCAAGGCAAGCTGCCACAGCTGCGAGGGATGAACCCCTTGCATGAGTTTTGTGCATCAGGCCTCTAGTTGTAAATAATGCTTCAATGAACATAGGGAAGCATATATGGGTATCTTTTTTAATTCTACACCCCTTAGTCTTTATTGCAGATTTTTTTCTTTAAGCTTCCCTCGAGGCATGTCTAAACTTTCAACCCAGAGCAGTTCAGGCACATTAATAAAGATGTAAGTATACAAACATCTGGCTCATTTAACCCTGGTTCTGCCTGGCTGCCCAGGCTGCACATCATGCCATGGGTCTGAAGGCTTTGCTTCTACATGGGTGCTAGTTGTCTCCATAATGAAGAAACCTGTCTTTATCTTTGTATCTCACAGGGCTGTCTTAAAGGATGGAGTATTTGGTAATTTAGCAGGAAAGACTGACACTTCAAATCAAATAAAAAATTAAAATTTTATTTTATTCTAAATTTCTTGGGGGGAAAAGATGATGCTTTTTTCATTTGAAAAAAACACACATTTATATTGTAGGATTAAAAAAATTAGTGTATGTAGTTGACAGATTTTCTTTTATGGTCTTGAATGTAACCATCAGAGACCTTAACCACCAGAGAAGCACTTTCTTCTCAATATTTACCATATTAATGCTCTGAAACTTTGGAATTTGTCTAATCATAAAAAATCTCCTTCTTCTAATTAAGTATTTTGAAATCTTTGAGAAAAAAAGCTCTCTTCAAAAAAGGAGCAGTGTCTTAGCCTTGAATTCATATTACTTAAGAGAACATCTCTTGATAAGTGGAAAAAAATTTTCAATAAAGAACCAAATACTACACATTTGTTAAAACTGGATTCATTGTAATATCTCAATAACTGCATGGGGGGAAATTTTAGCATCAACATAAGGGTTGAGTCAAAGAGGTTGGCTCTGTGGTTTTTGGAATAAACTTTTTTTTAAGCTGAAGATAGTTTTTGGGAAAATCAATACAAAATACATGAACTAATGTAAAATATAAAATGAAATTAGATTGTCATTGGTGAACATGCCTATCTCTTTTTAAAACTGAGAAAGCCTGGCTGGTGTGGTTCAGGGATTGAGTGTCAAGTTATGGTTCGATTCCTGGTCAGGGCACATGCCTGGGTATCAGGTCTCCATCCCCAGTAGGGGGTGTGTAGGAGGCAGCCAATCAGTGATTCTCTCTCATCATTGATGTGTCTATCTCTCTCTTCCTCTCCCTTCCTCTTTGAACTCAATAAAAAAAATATATTTTTAAAAACTGATATATAACTGACATATAATGTTATATTAGTTTCAGGTGTACAATATAATGATTGGATGTTTGTATCTCTATATCTTTATTAAGGTGCCTAGAAGTTTGTTTAGGCCACCTGGCAAAAGGACCACATAAGGACTTTCATGGAACTTAGGCACTTTTGCTTTCCTGGGCCCCTTCCTCTATTAAAAAAAAAAAACAACAACATTTGTAAACTATGTTTTAAGATTTGGTTGAACTAAAGATTAACGCAGTCAAAGCTGGATTCATTATTACATGTTCACTATTATTGTATTGATTATTTTTCTTCTGATTGTATGAAAACTTCACATGAACAGCTTGTGGGATGCTAAAAGCAGCTTGGGCCCCAGGTTCTATGGACTCTGCATCTCACCTGTCCGTGGCCTTCCTGGTGATTATAAGGTGGTGGTGCCTTGAAAATTTGTAGGCTGGCTGAGGTTTATAAACATGAGTTTGCCCTGAGATCAGGACCTCACATGATTTTGAAAAGTAAAGAGAATTTACTCTACTCTCAGGGAAAAGTGAAGTAGGAAGAGAATGATCTGAATTGTAGGTAAAGGGGCTGTGCATAAAGAAGGTCCTTGGGGAAAGTAAAATGAAATTAAAATGACTTTACATTTTAATATCAGGCAGGATATGCCCACATTGTTCCAGGGAAAACTGAGTCACTTTAAACGTCAGTCCTGATAAATTCTCTTGTACTGCTGGGTGAACTCCCAAATGCTTTATACTGAAATCAAAGTTGTTTAAGACAGTGCAAGTTGTTCACATGTACTGTCAATAGTGCATGTATTTAGGCATGGTGAACATTCAAATATTCAGTTCACAACTGTTTTCCTCTCTTTTTTTTTAATTTTAATTTTTATTTTTTAATTTTTATTTTTTTATTTTTATTTTTTATTATTTTATTGCTTAAAGTATTACAAAGGGTATTACATATGTGTCCATTCCCCTCCCCCCGCCCTAGTCAGTCCCCTAGCCTCCCCTATCCCTCAGTGTCTTATGTCCATTGGTTATGCCTATATGCATGCATACAAGTCCTTTGGTTGATCTCTTTCCCCCCCTACCTCCTGCCCCCCAACCCTCCCCGTCCTTCCCGCTGCAGTTTGACAATCTGTTTGAGGCAGCTCTGCCTCTGTATCTATTATTGTTCAAAAGTTTATAATGGTCTCTATTATCCATGAATGAGTGAGATCATGTGGTATTTTTCCTTCATTGACTGGCTTATTTCACTTAGCATAATGCTCTCCAGTTCCATCCATGCTGTTGCAAATGGTAAGAGTTCCTTCCTTTTTAGAGCAGGATAGTATTCCATCGTGTAGATGTACCACAGCTTTCTAATCCATTCATCTACTGATGGGCACTTAGGCTGTTTCCAGATCTTAGCTATGGTGAATTGTGCTGCTATGAACATAGGGGTGCATATATCCTTTCTGACTGGTGTTTCTGGTTTCTTGGGATATATTCCTAGAAGTGGGATCACAGGGTCAAATGGGAGTTCCATTTTCAGTTTTTTGAGGAAACTCCATACTGTCTTCCGTAGTGGCTGCACCAGTCTGCATTCCCACTAGCAGTGCAGGAGTGTTCCTTTTTCTCCACATCCTCTCCAGCACTTGTCGTTTGTTGATTTGTTGATGATAGCCAGTCTGACAGGTGTGAGATGGTACCTCATTGTTGTTTTGATTTGCATCTCTCGGATGATTAGTGACTTTGCGCATGTTTTTATATGTCTCTTGGCTTTCTGAATGTCCTCTTATGAAAGGTGTCTATTTAGGTCCTTTGCCCATTTTTTGATAGGATCGTTTATCTTCCTTTTGTTAAGTTGTATGAGTTCCCTATAAATTTTGGAGATTAGGCCCTTATCAGATATGACATTGGCAAATATATTTTCCCACACAGTGGGTTTTCTCGTTGTTTTGTTGATGGTTTCTTTTGCTGTGCAGAAGCTTTTTATTTTGATGTAGTCCCATTTGTTCATTTTCTCTTTAGTTTCCATTGCCCTAGGAGCTGTATCAGTGAAGAAATTGCTTCGGCATATGTCTGAGATTTTGTTGCCTTTGGATTCTTCTAGAATTTTTATGGTTTCCTGTCGTACATTTAAGTCCTTTATCCATTTTGAGTTTATTTTTGTGTATGGTGTAAGTTGGTGGTCTAGTTTCATTTTCTTGCATATATCCGTCCAGTTTTCCCAACACCATTTATTGAAGAGACTATCTTGGCTCCATTGTATGTTCTTGCCTCCTTTGTCAAATATTAATTGAGCATATTGGTTCGGGCCGATTTCTGGGCTCTCTATTCTATTCCATTGATCTATATGCCTATTCTTGTGCCAGTACCACGCAGTTTTGAGAACAGTGGCTTTGTAATAAATCTTGATATCTGGTATTGAGATCCCACCTACTTTGTTCTTTTTCAGGATTGCTGCAGCTATTCGGGGTCTTTTTTTATTCCAGATGAATTTTTGGAGAGTTCGTTCTAGATCTATGAAGTATGCCGTTGGTATTTTAATGGGAAGTGCGTTGAATTTATAGATTGCTTTGGGTAGTATGGACATTTTAATGATGTTGATTCTACCAATCCATGAACATGGTATGTTCTTCCATCTGTTTATGTCTTCCTCTATATCTTTTTTCAACGTCCTGTAGTTTTCTGAGTAGAGGTCTTTTACCTCTTTAGTTAAGTTTATTCCTAGGTAGCTTAATTTTTTTGGTGCGATGGTAAACGGGGTTGTTTTTATAATCTCTCTTTCTGAAAGTTCACTATTGGTGTATAGAAATGCCTCAGATTTCTTGGGGTTAATTTTGTATCCTGCTACATTGCCAAATTAATGTATTAAGTCTAGTAGCTTTTTGATGGAGTCTCTAGGGTTTTGTATGTATAATATCATGTCGTCTGCAAATAAGGACAGTTTTACTTCCTCTTTTCCTATTTGGATGCCTTTTATTTCTTCTTCTTGCCTAATTGCAATGGCTAACACTTCCAGTACTATGTTGAACAGGAGTGGTGAGAGGGGGCATCCCTGTCTTGTTCCTGTTCTTAGGGGAAATGGTGTTAGTTTTTGTCTATTGAGTATGATGCTGGCTGTGGGCCTGTCATATATGGCTTTTATTATGTTGAGGTATGATCCTTCTACTCTCGTCTTACTGAGAGTTTTTATCAAAAATGGGTGTTGAATTTTGTCAAATGCTTTTTCTGCATCAATTGATATGACCATGTGGTTTTTTTCTTTCAATTTGTTTATGTGATGTATCACATTTATTGATTTGCGGATATTGTACCATCCTTGCATCCCTGGGATAAATCCTACTTGGTCATGGTGTATGATCTTTCTGATGTACTGCTGGATCCGATTTGCTAAGATTTGGTTGAGGATTTTGGCATCTATGTTCATGAGGGATATTGGCCTGTAATTCTCTTTCATTGTGTTGTCTTTACCTGGTTTTGGTATTAGGGTGATGCTGGCTTCATAGAATGAGCTTGGAAGTGTTCCTTCCTCTTGAATTTTTTGTAGTAGTCTGAGGAGGATAGGTTTTAGTTCTTCCTTGAATGTCTGGTAAAACTCCCCTGTGAAGCCATCTGCTCCTGGGCTTTTGTTTGCTGGAAGCTTTTTGATGACTGCTTCAATTTCTTCCATAGTTATTGGCCTGTTGAGATTTTTAGATTCTTCCTGATTGAGTTTTGGAATGTTGTATTTTTCTAGGAATTTTTCCATTTCCTCCAGGTTGTCTAGTTTGTTGGAGTAGAGCTGTCCATAGTATTTTTTTAACAATCATTTGTATTTCTGTGGGGTCTGTTGTTATTTCGCCTCTATCCTTTCTACTTTTGTTTATTTCGGTCCTCTCTCTTTGCTTCTTGGTGAGTCTGGCTAGAGGTTTGTCAATCTTGTTTATCCTTTCAAAGAACCAGCTCTTGGTTTCATTGATTTTCTGTATTGTTTTTTTGGTCTCTATGTCATTTATTTCTGCTCTAATCTTTATTATCTCCTTCCTTCTGCTCACTCTGGGGTTTTCTTGTTGCTCTCTTTCTAATTCTTTGAGTTGTAGAGTTAGATGATTTACTACCATTTTTTCTTGTTTTTTGAGATAGGCCTGTAGAAGCTATAAACTTCCCTCTCAGGACTGCTTTCATTGTGTCCCATAGGTTTTGGATTGTTGTGTTTTCGTTGTCATTAGTTTCTAGGATGTTTTTAATTTCTTCTTTGATCTCATTGGTAACCCAATCAATATTTAATAGCATGCTATTCAGCTTCCAGGTGTTTGAGTATTTTGGGTTGTTTTTATTGTAGTTTATTTCTAATATTATGCCATCGTGGTCTGCGAAGATGCTTTTTATGATTTCAATCTTCTTGAATTTGGGGATACTTTGCTTGTGACCCAATATATGGTCTATTTTTGAATATGTCTTATGAGCATTTGAGTAGAATGTATATTCCCTGGCTTTGGGGTGAAGTGTTCTGAAGATGTCTATTAAGTCCATCTGATCTAGTGAGTCATGTAGGATTGCTAAATCTTTGCTGATTGTTTGTCTAGAGGGCTTATCCAGTGCTGTCAGTGGTGTATTAAAGTCCCCTACTATGATTGTATTGTTGTCGATCTCTCCTTTGATATCTTCCAGGAGTTTTTTTATGAATTTGGATGCTCCTGCATTGGGTGCATATATGTTTACCAGGGTTATATCTTCTTGTTGTATTGATCCCTTTAGTATTATGAAGTGGCCTTCCTTATCTCTTGTTATCGCCTTCACTTTGAGGTCTATTTTGTCCGATATAAGTATTGCTACCCCAGCTTTCTTTTCCTTTCCATTTGCCTGAAAGATATTTTTCCATCCTTTCACTTTCAGTCTGTGTGAGTCCCTTCTAATGAGGTGGGTTTTTTGTAGACAGCAGATGTATGGGTCATGTTTTTTCATCCATTCAGCCACTCGATGTCTTTTGTTTGGAGCATTTAGTCCGTTTATGTTTAAAGTTATTATTGAAAGGTACTTGTTTGTAGCCATTTCTTTTTTTATGTGGCTGTTTTCTTTCTGAGCTTTTTATTTCTTCTTTTTATACCAGACCCTTTAGCATTCCTTGCATTGCTGGCTTGGTGGTGATAAACTCCCTTAGCCTTTTTTTGTCTGTGAAGCTTCTTATTTCCCCTTCAAGTTTGAATGATAGCCTTGCTGGATAGAGTATTCTTGGATTCAGTCCTATGCTTTGCATCACTTTGTAATTTTCCGTCCATTCTTTTCTGGCCTGATGTGTTTCTGTTGAGAAATCATTTGATAATCTAATGGGAGATCCCTTGTATGTAACTTTCCGTCTCTCTCTTGCAGCCTGTAAGATTCTCTCTTTGTCCTGAATATTTGCCATGGTAATTATGATGTGTCTTGGTGTGGGTCTTTTCGGGTTCACCTTGTTTGGGACTCTCTGGGCTTGTGTGACTTTTTTCTTCCCCACCTCAGGGAAGTTTTCTGATATTATTTCTTCTAATAGGTTTTCTAATCCTTGTTCATCTTTCTGTTGTTCTGGTACCCCTATTATTCGTATGTTGTTTCGTTTCATGTTGTCCCAAAGCTCCCTTAGGCTCTCCTCCTGTCTTTTAATTTTTTTCTCCAATTGCAGTACATTTTGGATGTGTTTTGCTTCCTTGTCTTCTAATTCACTAATTCGGTCCTCCGCTTCTCCTAGTCTACTGTTGATACTTTCAATGGTGTTTTTCATTGCAGCTATATCACTCTTCATTTCTTCTTGGGTCTTACTTAAGTTGTTGATTTTTTCATCTGTTTCTTCTAGCTTCTTCCATATGTTATTGATTTTTTCATCTGTTTCTTCTTGCTTCTTGCAGAGGTTGTCGATTTTTTCCTCCATCCGGTTTATGCACTCTAGGACCCTTATTCTGAATTCTTTTTCTGTCATGTTGCATGCCTCTGTATTACTTAGCTGCTTTTCTGGAGAGTCCTCCTTCTCTTTCCTTTGGGGGTTTCTTTGTCTACCCATGTTTGATCTCACTGACATATCTAGACGTTGAGTTGTTCAGTGGCTGCTCCCTGGGTGGCAGTGACTCCTTGGTCTGTGGTTGCTCTTCGGGCGGTTGCGGTAGCAGCTGCTCTTCAGTTGGCAGCAGCTCCTCTGGTGGGTGCTGTTCACAGCTGTGGTGGCTCTTCTGGCTGGTGGGGGGAGGTTTCACGTACAGCTGCTGTTCCTCAGCAGAGGGTGTGGTGCTCAGGAGGCTGCTGTTTCTTGGATCTGCTGAGTTGATTTAAAGGCACAAAATACAACACCACAAGGCACCACGTACCAGGCACTAAACACAAATATATTCACGATATTAATAACCCCAAATAAAGGTGACTGCCCGAATTAAGAGAATTAGGGGATAAGGAAGAAGGAAGATAAAAGAGAAAAAAGAAAAGTAGGGACCAAAAAAAAGGAGTGCAAAAATGAAATTGGGAAAAAGGAGGGGGGAAGATAAAAGCGAGAAAAGAAAAGAAAAAAAAGAGCGAAAAGAGAGAATGAAGTGGAAGAGGGGAAGAGACTTTTTATATGAGGAGAATACCTCCTATAGAACCGCCACTAATCCCAACAAATTCCAGCAACAGCTCCCTGGAGATGAATGCAAACTAGAAACAACCAATAATATAACGATGAAAATAGAATGGAGAACACTAATCCCAAAATAAAATAAAGAGAAAATAAAATGGCACTTTAAAAAATGGTAAAATGGTAGCAGTAATAATACTGGTTAAAAATAAGAAGGTAGTAATTAAAAGGGTAAAATCAGGTGATGAAAAAAGAAGAAGAAAGAAAGAAAAAAAAAGAAAAAAGAAAAGAAAAAAAAATTGCAGTAGTGAAGGTCCTTCGGTTCTTCTATTCTTCAGTCTGGCTCGCCTTTAGTCCTGCCAGGTATTCAGGAGAGTGTTGAGTTTCCCTGCGATACACTGTTCCTCTGTGTTGTAAACCACAGTCCTTATTTTAAAGCAGGCTGTATTTGTTTCCCAGACTGCCTTATTTTGTGTTTAGCAAAGAGTCAGTTTGTGGCTCAGCCTCTGGGTGGCAGTGTTCTGGGGTTGGCCTCTGAGGCTATACGGCATCTCTATTGCACTTAAAAGTGATTTGGAGAGGTCAACTATCCAGAGCTGTTTCCTTAATAGTTACCTGCTCTGTGTTGTTGCTGGGATTGAAAATCCCTCTATAAGCCAGACCCTTTTAACTCCCAGGGACTGATCAGATTATTTTAATCCTTGATCTCGTTCAGGGTGGAATCTGGGTGTGGCTGTGCTCCTTGTCTGGGGGCTGGGGGGAGGAGTCTCACTCTCCGGAGAGAATGGCTGCTCCAGTCCTGGGCTCAGGGGTGTCTCAGCACTCAATTTGCTGCCACCTCTCCCAGCCCCCCTTCTCTCCTCAGTCTCTCCCCAGATTCCACTCCTCCGCACCCTCTCCCTCTCTTCAGCACAGGTGAGTGTCTATATCCGAAATGTCCCATGAACAGGATTCAGTGAGAACAAACGAACAAACGCCAGCCGCGGAGACGGGGAAGGCTTGGTTCCTGTAAGCTCTTCTCTTACCGGCACTGCATGGTCTGGTCAGCTCTTCAGGCTGCCCCCTTTAGGCTCAGTCCTCCGTGATCACAGAACCCAGCTCTCAAATCCCCCGGTGGCGCCAGGAATCCCGCAAATCTCCTTTCCCCAGTCAGGGGCTGTGCCTGTCCCAAGGGACGCGGCTGTCTGCCACGTGGTCTCCCTCCGACCCTCTGGGCTCAGAGGTCTGGCAAACTTTCCTGCCCAAATCCCTGTTTTTTGTTGTTTGTTTTTTTTTACCTTTCCAGGGGAGTTCTGCCCTTCCCAACTGCAAACCGTCTCACCAGCTGAGCAATTTCGCCAATTGAGGGTGGGTGTTATTAGTTTCAGCTGCTCACTCCATTTGCTCCGGGACAGGACCTGGGACGCGTCTCCCTATATCGCCGCCATCTTGTGTTCCTGTTTTCCTCTCTTTCTTGCAGGAGAGGTGATGACAGGATAGCAAGCTTTTTTGGCATTTCAGATGGGATAGTAGAGAGAAAAGAAGGAGAAAGAAGATTAAAAGATTTTCACTGGGGATGAAAATAGGAAGATTTGGGAGGATGGGATTAGAAGGCCAATAAAAAGAAAACTGGAAGGGATAAAAACTGGAATGAGGATGAGAAGAAGAAGCTCTATGAAAAAGGAGAAAACTACTCATCCAATTATATTGTGGGAGAAATGTGTAAAGAGGATATGTGACAATTCTGAATTTTGTTGATTGCATGAAATGCATGTGTATCTTAATTTAAAATTTCTCTGAGACTGAAGCATATGTTCCTCGTTATGATTCCTTATATACGGAAAGTAGAAGATGCACTAAAAAAAATTTCATGGCTATCCTTTTGAAAGAATTGGCACCAGGGAAAAACTATTACCACATAGACAATCTTTGCAAAGCTATTTAGGACTAGGAGTCACTGATGATGGGAGAAATATTAGCTATGGTTAAATAATTAAAACCTTACAACCTCTGTCATCCTCAGAAATCACAGTGGGGAAAAAAGACCACCTGGCAAGTTCTGAAACTACAAGATTTAATCCAGATACCTCAGAAACCTTGCTCTCAAATACAAAAGATGGACTAAGAAAAACACGCTCTTTGAGTAACTCACCTCAGGAAACAACAGGATCTTCACAGAGCAACCACACTGAGAGCACTGGCACCACCACACCACCACCCGCCAGCTCTATCACAGAAATGAGCACATCAACCCCTTCATCTTCTTTAAGTGGCACGATTTTGACATCAGCTGCGCCTCAGACAACATCCCATGCAGGTGAGACAACAACTTCATCCCAATCTAGTGTCAGCAGCCCACCTCTGACAACCTCAGGAATCGTGTCAGCACCAAGCTCACCAGAGACCACTGTGGGAACAACGGAGGACATCGCAGTCCCTGTAACTGCAACTTCCACTGAAGTCACCTCACAATTCCCACAGACAACTCAAGTAGGTGGACCAACAACAGTGCCCTTTTTGAGCACCTCAACTCAGGAAACATCAGCATCTTCACAGAGCAACCACACTGAGAGCACTGGCACCACCACACCACCACCCGCCAGCACCATCACAGAAATGAGCACATCAACCTCTTCATCTTCTTCAAGTGGCACGATTTTGACGTCAGGTGCTCCTCAGACAACATCCCATGCAGGTGAGACAACAACTTCATCCCAATCTAGTGTCAGCAGCCCACCTCTGACAACCTCAGGAATCGTGTCAGCATCAAGCTCACCAGAGACCACTGTGGAAACAACGGAGGACATCGCAGTCCCTGTAACTGCAACTTCCCCTGAAGTCACCTCACAATTCCCACAGACAACTCAAGGAGGTGGACCAACAACAGCGCCCTCTTTGAGCACCTCAACTCAGGAAACATCAGCATCTTCACAGAGCGATCACACTGAGAGCACTGGCACCAACACACCACCTACAGCCAGCACCGTCACAGAAATGAGCACATCAACCCCTTCATCTTCTTCAAGTGGCACGATTTTGACGTCAGGTGCTCCTCAGACAACATCCCATGCAGGTGAGACAACAACTTCATCTCAATCTAGTGTCAGCAGCCCACCTCTGACATCCTCAGGAATCATGTCAGCACCAAGCTCACCAGAGACCACTGTGGGAACAACGGAGGACATCGCAGTCCCTGTAACTGCAACTTCCACTGAAGTCACCTCACAATACCAACAGACAACTCAAGGAGGTGGACCAACAACAGCGCCCTTTTTGAGCACCTCAACTCAGGAAACATCAGCATCTTCACAGAGCGACCACACTCAGAGCACTGGCATCACCACACCACCACCCGCCAGCACCATCACAGAAATGGGCAAATCAACCCCTTCATCTTCTTCAAGTGGCACGATTTTGACGTCAGGTGCTCCTCAGACAACATCCCATGCAGGTGAGACAACAACTTCATCCCAATCAAGTGTCAGCAGCCCACCTCTGACAACCTCAGGAATCGTGTCAGCACCAAGCTCACCAGAGACCACTGTGGGAACAATGGAGGACATCGCAGTCCCTGTAACTGCAACTTCCACTGAAGTCACCTCACAATTCCCACAGACAACTCAAGGAGGTGGACCAACAACAGCGCCCTTTTTGAGCACCTCAACTCAGGAAACACCAGCATCTTCACAGAGCGACCACACTCAGAGCACTGGCATCACCACACCACCTACCACCAGCACCATCACAGAAATGGGCACATCAACCCCTTCATCTTCTTCAAGTGGCACGATTTTGACGTCAGGTGCTCCTCAGACAACATCCCATGCAGGTGAGACAACAACTTCATCCCAATCTAGTGTCAGCAGCCCACCTCTGACAACCTCAGGAATCGTGTCAGCACCAAGCTCACCAGAGACCACTGTGGGAACAACGGAGGACATCGCAGTCCCTGTAACTGCAACTTCCACGGAAGTCACCTCACAATTCCCACAGACAACTCAAGTAGGTGGACCAACAACAGCGCCCTCTTTGAGCACCTCAACTCAGGAAACATCAGCATCTTCACAGAGCGATCACACTGAAGGCACTGGCACCACCACACCACCACCCGCCAGCACCATCACAGAAATGAGCACATCAACCCCTTCATCTTCTTCAAGTGGCACGATTTTGACGTCAGGTGCTCCTCAGACAACATCCCATGCAGGTGAGACAACAACTTCATCCCAATCTAGTGTCAGCAGCCCACCTCTGACAACCTCAGGAATCGTGTCAGCACCAAGCTCACCAGAGACCACTGTGGGAACAACGGAGGACATCGCAGTCCCTGTAACTGCAACTTCCACTGAAGTCACCTCACAATTCCCACAGACAACTCAAGTAGGTGGACCAACAACAGCGCCCTTTTTGAGCACCTCAACTCAGGAAACATCAGCATCTTCACAGAGCGACCACACTGAGAGCACTGGCATCACCACACCACCACCCGCCAGCACCATCACAGAAATGGGCACATCAACCCCTTCATCTTCTTCAAGTGGCACGATTTTGACGTCAGGTGCTCCTCAGACAACATCCCATGCAGGTGAGACAACAACTTCATCCCAATCTAGTGTCAGCAGCCCACCTCTGACAACCTCAGGAATCGTGTCAGCACCAAGCTCACCAGAGACCACTGTGGGAACAACGGAGGACATCGCAGTCCCTGTAACTGCAACTTCCACGGAAGTCACCTCACAATTCCCACAGACAACTCAAGTAGGTGGACCAACAACAACGCCCTCTTTGAGCACCACAACTCAGGAAACATCAGCATCTTCACAGAGCGATCACACTGAGGGCACTGGCACCACCACACCACCTACCGCCAGCACCATCACAGAAATGAGCACATCAACCCCTTCATCTTCTTCAAGTGGCACGATTTTGACGTCAGGTGCTCCTCAGACAACATCCCATGCAGGTGAGACAACAACTTCATCCCAATCTAGTGTCAGCAGCCCACCTCTGACAACCTCAGGAATCATGTCAGCAACAAGCTCACCAGAGACCACTGTGGGAACAACGGAGGACATCGCAGTCCCTGTAACTGCAACTTCCACTGAAGTCACCTCACAATTCCCACAGACAACTCAAGTAGGTGGACCAACAACAGCGCCCTCTTTGAGCACCTCAACTCAGGAAACATCAGCATCTTCACAGAGCGATCACACTGAGAGCACTGGCACCACCACACCACCACCCGCCAGCACCATCACAGAAATGGGCACATCAACCCCTTCATCTTCTTCAAGTGGCACGATTTTGACGTCAGGTGCTCCTCAGACAACATCCCATGCAGGTGAGACAACAACTTCATCCCAATCTAGTGTCAGCAGCCCACCTCTGACAACCTCAGGAATCATTTCAGCACCAAGCTCACCAGAGACCACTGTGGGAACAACGGAGGACATCGCAGTCCCTGTAACTGCAACTTCCACTGAAGTCACCTCACAATTCCCAAAGACAACTCAAGGAGGTGGACCAACAACAGCGCCCTTTTTGAGCACCTCAACTCAGGAAACATCAGCATCTTCACAGAGCGACCACACTGAGAGCACTGGCATCACCACACCACCACCCGCCAGCACCATCACAGAAATGGGCACATCAACCCCTTCATCTTCTTCAAGTGGCACGATTTTGACGTCAGGTGCTCCTCAGACAACATCCCATGCAGGTGAGACAACTTCATCCCAATCTAGTGTCAGCAGCCCACCTCTGACAACCTCAGGAATCATGTCAGCACCAAGCTCACCAGAGACCACTGTGGGAACAACGGAGGACATCGCAGTCCCTGTAACTGCAACTTCCACGGAAGTCACCTCACAATTCCCACAGACAACTCAAGTAGGTGGACCAACAACAACGCCCTCTTTGAGCACCACAACTCAGGAAACATCAGCATCTTCACAGAGCGATCACACTGAGGGCACTGGCACCACCACACCACCTACCGCCAGCACCATCACAGAAATGAGCACATCAACCCCTTCATCTTCTTCAAGTGGCACGATTTTGACGTCAGGTGCTCCTCAGACAACATCCCATGCAGGTGAGACAACAACTTCATCCCAATCTAGTGTCAGCAGCCCACCTCTGACAACCTCAGGAATCATGTCAGCAACAAGCTCACCAGAGACCACTGTGGGAACAACGGAGGACATCGCAGTCCCTGTAACTGCAACTTCCACTGAAGTCACCTCACAATTCCCACAGACAACTCAAGTAGGTGGACCAACAACAGCGCCCTCTTTGAGCACCTCAACTCAGGAAACATCAGCATCTTCACAGAGCGATCACACTGAGAGCACTGGCACCACCACACCACCACCCGCCAGCACCATCACAGAAATGGGCACATCAACCCCTTCATCTTCTTCAAGTGGCACGATTTTGACGTCAGGTGCTCCTCAGACAACATCCCATGCAGGTGAGACAACAACTTCATCCCAATCTAGTGTCAGCAGCCCACCTCTGACAACCTCAGGAATCATTTCAGCACCAAGCTCACCAGAGACCACTGTGGGAACAACGGAGGACATCGCAGTCCCTGTAACTGCAACTTCCACTGAAGTCACCTCACAATTCCCAAAGACAACTCAAGGAGGTGGACCAACAACAGCGCCCTTTTTGAGCACCTCAACTCAGGAAACATCAGCATCTTCACAGAGCGACCACACTGAGAGCACTGGCATCACCACACCACCACCCGCCAGCACCATCACAGAAATGGGCACATCAACCCCTTCATCTTCTTCAAGTGGCACGATTTTGACGTCAGGTGCTCCTCAGACAACATCCCATGCAGGTGAGACAACAACTTCATCCCAATCTAGTGTCAGCAGCCCACCTCTGACAACCTCAGGAATCGTGTCAGCACCAAGCTCACCAGAGACCACTGTGGGAACAACGGAGGACATCGCAGTCCCTGTAACTGCAACTTCCACTGAAGTCACCTCACAATTCCCACAGACAACTCAACTAGGTGGACCAACAACAGCGCCCTTTTTGAGCACCTCAACTCAGGAAACATCAGCATCTTCACGGAGCGACCACACTGAGAGCACTGGCATCACCACACCACCACCTGCCAGCACCATCACAGAAATGGGCACATCAACCCCTTCATCTTCTTCAAGTGGCACGATTTTGACGTCAGGTGCTCCTCAGACAACATCCCATGCAGGTGAGACAACAACTTCATCCCAATCTAGTGTCAGCAGCCCACCTCTGACAACCTCAGGAATCATGTCAGCACCAAGCTCACCAGAGACCACTGTGGGAACAACGGAGGACATCGCAGTCCCTGTAACTGCAACTTCCACTGAAGTCACCTCACAATTCCCACAGACAACTCAAGGAGGTGGACCAACAACAGCGCCCTTTTTGAGCACCTCAACTCAGGAAACATCAGCATCTTCACAGAGCGACCACACTGAGAGCACTGGCATCACCACACCACTACCCGCCAGCACCATCACAGAAATGGGCACATCAACCCCTTCATCTTCTTCAAGTGGCACGATTTTGACGTCAGGTGCTCCTCAGACAACATCCCATGCAGGTGAGACAACTTCATCCCAATCTAGTGTCAGCAGCCCACCTCTGACAACCTCAGGAATCATGTCAGCACCAAGCTCACCAGAGACCACTGTGGGAACAACGGAGGACATCGCAGTCCCTGTAACTGCAACTTCCACTGAAGTCACCTCACAATTCCCACAGACAACTCAACTAGGTGGACCAACAACAGCGCCCTTTTTGAGCACCTCAACTCAGGAAACATCAGCATCTTCACGGAGCGACCACACTGAGAGCACTGGCATCACCACACCACCACCCGCCAGCACCATCACAGAAATGGGCACATCAACCCCTTCATCTTCTTCAAGTGGCACGATTTTGACGTCAGGTGCTCCTCAGACAACATCCCATGCAGGTGAGACAACAACTTCATCCCAATCTAGTGTCAGCAGCCCACCTCTGACAACCTCAGGAATCGTGTCAGCACCAAGCTCACCAGAGACCACTGTGGGAACAACGGAGGACATCGCAGTCCCTGTAACTGCAACTTCCACGGAAGTCACCTCACAATTCCCACAGACAACTCAAGTAGGTGGACCAACAACAACGCCCTCTTTGAGCACCACAACTCAGGAAACATCAGCATCTTCACAGAGCGATCACACTGAGGGCACTGGCACCACCACACCACCTACCGCCAGCACCATCACAGAAATGGGCACATCAACCCCTTCATCTTCTTCAAGTGGCACGATTTTGACGTCAGGTGCTCCTCAGACAACATCCCATGCAGGTGAGACAACAACTTCATCCCAATCTAGTGTCAGCAGCCCACCTCTGACAACCTCAGGAATCGTGTCAGCACCAAGCTCACCAGAGACCACTGTGGGAACAACGGAGGACATCGCAGTCCCTGTAACTGCAACTTCCACGGAAGTCACCTCACAATTCCCACAGACAACTCAAGTAGGTGGACCAACAACAACGCCCTCTTTGAGCACCACAACTCAGGAAACATCAGCATCTTCACAGAGCGATCACACTGAGGGCACTGGCACCACCACACCACCTACCGCCAGCACCATCACAGAAATGAGCACATCAACCCCTTCATCTTCTTCAAGTGGCACGATTTTGACGTCAGGTGCTCCTCAGACAACATCCCATGCAGGTGAGACAACAACTTCATCCCAATCTAGTGTCAGCAGCCCACCTCTGACAACCTCAGGAATCATGTCAGCACCAAGCTCACCAGAGACCACTGTGGGAACAACGGAGGACATCGCAGTCCCTGTAACTGCAACTTCCCCTGAAGTCACCTCACAATTCCCACAGACAACTCAAGGAGGTGGACCAACAACAGCGCCCTCTTTGAGCACCTCAACTCAGGAAACATCAGCATCTTCACAGAGCGACCACACTGAGAGCACTGGCATCACCACACCACCACCCGCCAGCACCATCACAGAAATGGGCACATCAACCCCTTCATCTTCTTCAAGTGGCACGATTTTGACGTCAGGTGCTCCTCAGACAACATCCCATGCAGGTGAGACAACTTCATCCCAATCTAGTGTCAGCAGCCCACCTCTGACAACCTCAGGAATCGTGTCAGCATCAAGCTCACCAGAGACCACTGTGGGAACAACGGAGGACATCGCAGTCCCTGTAACTGCAACTTCCACGGAAGTCACCTCACAATTCCCACAGACAACTCAAGTAGGTGGACCAACAACAGCGCCCTCTTTGAGCACCTCAACTCAGGAAACATCAGCATCTTCACAGAGCGATCACACTGAAGGCACTGGCACCACCACACCACCACCCGCCAGCACCATCACAGAAATGAGCACATCAACCCCTTCATCTTCTTCAAGTGGCACGATTTTGACGTCAGGTGCTCCTCAGACAACATCCCATGCAGGTGAGACAACAACTTCATCCCAATCTAGTGTCAGCAGCCCACCTCTGACAACCTCAGGAATCGTGTCAGCACCAAGCTCACCAGAGACCACTGTGGGAACAACGGAGGACATCGCAGTCCCTGTAACTGCAACTTCCACGGAAGTCACCTCACAATTCCCACAGACAACTCAAGTAGGTGGACCAACAACAGCGCCCTTTTTGAGCACCTCAACTCAGGAAACATCAGCATCTTCACAGAGCGACCACACTGAGAGCACTGGCATCACCACACCACCACCCGCCAGCACCATCACAGAAATGGGCACATCAACCCCTTCATCTTCTTCAAGTGGCACGATTTTGACGTCAGGTGCTCCTCAGACAACATCCCATGCAGGTGAGACAACAACTTCATCCCAATCTAGTGTCAGCAGCCCACCTCTGACAACCTCAGGAATCGTGTCAGCACCAAGCTCACCAGAGACCACTGTGGGAACAACGGAGGACATCGCAGTCCCTGTAACTGCAACTTCCACGGAAGTCACCTCACAATTCCCACAGACAACTCAAGTAGGTGGACCAACAACAACGCCCTCTTTGAGCACCACAACTCAGGAAACATCAGCATCTTCACAGAATGATCACACTGAGGGCACTGGCACCACCACACCACCTACCGCCAGCACCATCACAGAAATGAGCACATCAACCCCTTCATCTTCTTCAAGTGGCACGATTTTGACGTCAGGTGCTCCTCAGACAACATCCCATGCAGGTGAGACAACAACTTCATCCCAATCTAGTGTCAGCAGCCCACCTCTGACAACCTCAGGAATCATGTCAGCAACAAGCTCACCAGAGACCACTGTGGGAACAACGGAGGACATCGCAGTCCCTGTAACTGCAACTTCCACTGAAGTCACCTCACAATTCCCACAGACAACTCAAGTAGGTGGACCAACAACAGCGCCCTCTTTGAGCACCTCAACTCAGGAAACATCAGCATCTTCACAGAGCGATCACACTGAGAGCACTGGCACCACCACACCACCACCCGCCAGCACCATCACAGAAATGGGCACATCAACCCCTTCATCTTCTTCAAGTGGCACGATTTTGACGTCAGGTGCTCCTCAGACAACATCCCATGCAGGTGAGACAACAACTTCATCCCAATCTAGTGTCAGCAGCCCACCTCTGACAACCTCAGGAATCATTTCAGCACCAAGCTCACCAGAGACCACTGTGGGAACAACGGAGGACATCGCAGTCCCTGTAACTGCAACTTCCACTGAAGTCACCTCACAATTCCCAAAGACAACTCAAGGAGGTGGACCAACAACAGCGCCCTTTTTGAGCACCTCAACTCAGGAAACATCAGCATCTTCACAGAGCGACCACACTGAGAGCACTGGCATCACCACACCACCACCCGCCAGCACCATCACAGAAATGGGCACATCAACCCCTTCATCTTCTTCAAGTGGCACGATTTTGACGTCAGGTGCTCCTCAGACAACATCCCATGCAGGTGAGACAACAACTTCATCCCAATCTAGTGTCAGCAGCCCACCTCTGACAACCTCAGGAATCGTGTCAGCACCAAGCTCACCAGAGACCACTGTGGGAACAACGGAGGACATCGCAGTCCCTGTAACTGCAACTTCCACTGAAGTCACCTCACAATTCCCACAGACAACTCAACTAGGTGGACCAACAACAGCGCCCTTTTTGAGCACCTCAACTCAGGAAACATCAGCATCTTCACGGAGCGACCACACTGAGAGCACTGGCATCACCACACCACCACCTGCCAGCACCATCACAGAAATGGGCACATCAACCCCTTCATCTTCTTCAAGTGGCACGATTTTGACGTCAGGTGCTCCTCAGACAACATCCCATGCAGGTGAGACAACAACTTCATCCCAATCTAGTGTCAGCAGCCCACCTCTGACAACCTCAGGAATCATGTCAGCACCAAGCTCACCAGAGACCACTGTGGGAACAACGGAGGACATCGCAGTCCCTGTAACTGCAACTTCCACTGAAGTCACCTCACAATTCCCACAGACAACTCAAGTAGGTGGACCAACAACAGCGCCCTTTTTGAGCACCTCAACTCAGGAAACATCAGCATCTTCACAGAGCGACCACACTGAGAGCACTGGCATCACCACACCACCACCCGCCAGCACCATCACAGAAATGGGCACATCAACCCCTTCATCTTCTTCAAGTGGCACGATTTTGACGTCAGGTGCTCCTCAGACAACATCCCATGCAGGTGAGACAACAACTTCATCCCAATCTAGTGTCAGCAGCCCACCTCTGACAACCTCAGGAATCGTGTCAGCACCAAGCTCACCAGAGACCACTGTGGGAACAACGGAGGACATCGCAGTCCCTGTAACTGCAACTTCCACTGAAGTCACCTCACAATTCCCACAGACAACTCAAGGAGGTGGACCAAAAACAGCGCCCTTTTTGAGCACCTCAACTCAGGAAACATCAGCATCTTCACAGAGCGACCACACTGAGAGCACTGGCATCACCACACCACTACCCGCCAGCACCATCACAGAAATGGGCACATCAACCCCTTCATCTTCTTCAAGTGGCACGATTTTGACGTCAGGTGCTCCTCAGACAACATCCCATGCAGGTGAGACAACTTCATCCCAATCTAGTGTCAGCAGCCCACCTCTGACAACCTCAGGAATCATGTCAGCACCAAGCTCACCAGAGACCACTGTGGGAACAACGGAGGACATCGCAGTCCCTGTAACTGCAACTTCCACTGAAGTCACCTCACAATTCCCACAGACAACTCAACTAGGTGGACCAACAACAGCGCCCTTTTTGAGCACCTCAACTCAGGAAACATCAGCATCTTCACGGAGCGACCACACTGAGAGCACTGGCATCACCACACCACCACCCGCCAGCACCATCACAGAAATGGGCACATCAACCCCTTCATCTTCTTCAAGTGGCACGATTTTGACGTCAGGTGCTCCTCAGACAACATCCCATGCAGGTGAGACAACAACTTCATCCCAATCTAGTGTCAGCAGCCCACCTCTGACAACCTCAGGAATCGTGTCAGCACCAAGCTCACCAGAGACCACTGTGGGAACAACGGAGGACATCGCAGTCCCTGTAACTGCAACTTCCACGGAAGTCACCTCACAATTCCCACAGACAACTCAAGTAGGTGGACCAACAACAACGCCCTCTTTGAGCACCACAACTCAGGAAACATCAGCATCTTCACAGAGCGATCACACTGAGGGCACTGGCACCACCACACCACCTACCGCCAGCACCATCACAGAAATGGGCACATCAACCCCTTCATCTTCTTCAAGTGGCACGATTTTGACGTCAGGTGCTCCTCAGACAACATCCCATGCAGGTGAGACAACAACTTCATCCCAATCTAGTGTCAGCAGCCCACCTCTGACAACCTCAGGAATCGTGTCAGCACCAAGCTCACCAGAGACCACTGTGGGAACAACGGAGGACATCGCAGTCCCTGTAACTGCAACTTCCACGGAAGTCACCTCACAATTCCCACAGACAACTCAAGTAGGTGGACCAACAACAACGCCCTCTTTGAGCACCACAACTCAGGAAACATCAGCATCTTCACAGAGCGATCACACTGAGGGCACTGGCACCACCACACCACCTACCGCCAGCACCATCACAGAAATGAGCACATCAACCCCTTCATCTTCTTCAAGTGGCACGATTTTGACGTTAGGTGCTCCTCAGACAACATCCCATGCAGGTGAGACAACAACTTCATCCCAATCTAGTGTCAGCAGCCCACCTCTGACAACCTCAGGAATCATGTCAGCACCAAGCTCACCAGAGACCACTGTGGGAACAACGGAGGACATCGCAGTCCCTGTAACTGCAACTTCCCCTGAAGTCACCTCACAATTCCCACAGACAACTCAAGGAGGTGGACCAACAACAGCGCCCTCTTTGAGCACCTCAACTCAGGAAACATCAGCATCTTCACAGAGCGACCACACTGAGAGCACTGGCATCACCACACCACCACCCGCCAGCACCATCACAGAAATGGGCACATCAACCCCTTCATCTTCTTCAAGTGGCACGATTTTGACGTCAGGTGCTCCTCAGACAACATCCCATGCAGGTGAGACAACTTCATCCCAATCTAGTGTCAGCAGCCCACCTCTGACAACCTCAGGAATCGTGTCAGCATCAAGCTCACCAGAGACCACTGTGGGAACAACGGAGGACATCGCAGTCCCTGTAACTGCAACTTCCACTGAAGTCACCTCACAATTCCCACAGACAACTCAAGGAGGTGGACCAACAACAGCGCCCTTTTTGAGCACCTCAACTCAGGAAACATCAGCATCTTCACAGAGCGATCACACTGAAGGCACTGGCACCACCACACCACCACCCGCCAGCACCATCACAGAAATGGGCACATCAACCCCTTCATCTTCTTCAAGTGGCACGATTTTGACGTCAGGTGCTCCTCAGACAACATCCCATGCAGGTGAGACAACAACTTCATCCCAATCTAGTGTCAGCAGCCCACCTCTGACAACCTCAGGAATCGTGTCAGCACCAAGCTCACCAGAGACCACTGTGGGAACAACGGAGGACATCGCAGTCCCTGTAACTGCAACTTCCACGGAAGTCACCTCACAATTCCCACAGACAACTCAAGTAGGTGGACCAACAACAACGCCCTCTTTGAGCACCACAACTCAGGAAACATCAGCATCTTCACAGAGCGATCACACTGAGGGCACTGGCACCACCACACCACCTACCGCCAGCACCATCACAGAAATGGGCACATCAACCCCTTCATCTTCTTCAAGTGGCACGATTTTGACGTCAGGTGCTCCTCAGACAACATCCCATGCAGGTGAGACAACAACTTCATCCCAATCTAGTGTCAGCAGCCCACCTCTGACAACTTCAGGAATCGTGTCAGCACCAAGCTCACCAGAGACCACTGTGGGAACAACGGAGGACATCGCAGTCCCTGTAACTGCAACTTCCACGGAAGTCACCTCACAATTCCCACAGACAACTCAAGTAGGTGGACCAACAACAATGCCCTCTTTGAGCACCACAACTCAGGAAACATCAGCATCTTCACAGAGCGATCACACTGAGGGCACTGGCACCACCACACCACCTACCGCCAGCACCATCACAGAAATGAGCACATCAACCCCTTCATCTTCTTCAAGTGGCACGATTTTGACGTCAGGTGCTCCTCAGAGAACATCCCATGCAGGTGAGACAACAACTTCATCCCAATCTAGTGTCAGCAGCCCACCTCTGACAACCTCAGGAATCATGTCAGCACCAAGCTCACCAGAGACCACTGTGGGAACAACGGAGGACATCGCAGTCCCTGTAACTGCAACTTCCCCTGAAGTCACCTCACAATTCCCACAGACAACTCAAGGAGGTGGACCAACAACAGCGCCCTCTTTGAGCACCTCAACTCAGGAAACATCAGCATCTTCACAGAGCGACCACACTGAGAGCACTGGCATCACCACACCACCACCCGCCAGCACCATCACAGAAATGGGCACATCAACCCCTTCATCTTCTTCAAGTGGCACGATTTTGACGTCAGGTGCTCCTCAGACAACATCCCATGCAGGTGAGACAACAACTTCATCCCAATCTAGTGTCAGCAGCCCACCTCTGACAACCTCAGTAATCGTGTCAGCACCAAGCTCACCAGAGACCACTGTGGGAACAACGGAGGACATCGCAGTCCCTGTAACTGCAACTTCCACGGAAGTTACCTCACAATTCCCACAGACAACTCAAGGCGGTGGACCAACAACAGGGCCCTCTTTGAGCACCTCAACTCAGGTAACATCAGCATCTTCACAGAGCG
The DNA here is from genome assembly GCF_964212035.1 of Myotis nattereri. NCBI lineage: Eukaryota > Metazoa > Chordata > Mammalia > Chiroptera > Vespertilionidae > Myotis > Myotis nattereri. The sequence continues at coordinate 54,377,629 of NC_138077.1, forward strand.
ACCACACTGAGAGCACTGGCATCACCACACCACCACCCGCCAGCACCATCACAGAAATGAGCACATCAACCCCTTCATCTTCTTCAAGTGGCACGAATTTGACGTCAGGTGCTCCTCAGACAACATCCCCTGCAGGTGAGACAACAACTTCATCCCAATCTAGTGTCAGCAGCCCACCTCTGACAACCTCAGGAATCATGTCAGCACCAAGCTCACCAGAGACCACTGTGGGAACAATGGAGGACATCGCAGTCCCTGTAACTGCAACTTCCACTGAAGTCACCTCACAATTCCCACAGACAACTCAAGTAGGTGGACCAACAACAGCGCCCTTTTTGAGCACCTCAACACAGGAAACATCAGCATCTTCAAAGAGCGACCACACTGAGAGCACTGGCACCACCACACCAACACCCGCCAGCACCATCACAGAAATGGGCACATCAACCCCTTCATCTTCTTCAAGTGGCACGATTTTGACGTCAGGTGCTCCTCAGACAACATCCCATGCAGGTGAGACAACAACTTCATCCCAATCTAGTGTCAGCAGCCCACCTCTGACAACCTCAGGAATCGTGTCAGCACCAAGCTCACCAGAGACCACTGTGGGAACAACGGAGGACATCGCAGTCCCTGTAACTGCAACTTCCACTGAAGTCACCTCACAATTCCCACAGACAACTCAAGTAGGTGGACCAACAACAGCGCCCTTTTTGAGCACCTCAACTCAGGAAACATCAGCATCTTCACAGAGCGACCACACTGAGAGCACTGGCATCACCACACCACCACCCGCCAGCACCATCACAGAAATGGGCACATCAACCCCTTCATCTTCTTCAAGTGGCACGATTTTGACTTCAAATGCTCCTCAGACAACATCCCATTTGGGTGAGGCAACAACTTCATCCCAATCTAATGCCAGTAGTCCACTTCTGACAACCTCAAGAACCATGCCAGCACCAACTATGGCAGACACTACTCTGGGAACTACAATTGGCATGACATTCTCTGTAACTACAAGTCCTTCTTCAGTCACTTCTGAAGCCTTACATACAACTGAAGTAGGTGGACATATGTCAGCACCCTCTTTCAGCACCTCTACCAAGGAAACATCAGCATCATCACAGAACTACCCCTCTGTGATCACTGAGATCACCAAATCTCCACAAACCAGCCTCATCACAGACGTGAGCACATCACCCCTTTCACCTTCACCAAGTAGAAATGTCCCCACATCAGCTTTTCCTCAGAAGACATCCCATTCAGGTGAGACAACCGATTCCTCTCATTCTATTGTCATGCCCAATTTCTCAGGACGAAAAAAATGATGCCAGCACCAACCTCAACAGACTCCACTGTATGAAAAACAAGGACATTTCTCTCTATTACCACAGCTTCTTTGTCACTCACCTCATTTGTGTTTGTTACAACCTAAATAGACAACCAACAGCCCTGTATTCCAACATCTCTACTAAGGAAACTTCAACCTTCTTTAAGAACCACGGGACAGAGGGCACTGAGTTTGCCAGACTCTCACCAACCTGCATCATTATAGCAATTAACTCATCATCTTTCTTATTCTTACCAATTGGGCACAATCCTGCAGCATTTGTTTTTGAGGAGACATCTCCTTTAGGTGAAACATCACTTCAGTTTCTTCCTGTGTCAGCCACACTCTTCTGACGTCAGAAATTATGACAATACCTTTCTGAAAAGAAACCACTGTTGGAAAATCAGAGCCTATGTCACTGTCTGTAACTGCAACTTCTACTTCTGTCACCTCTCTTTCTCCTTTTACTACCTTGTCCACAAGTGGAGAAGTCCTGGCAACACCCTCAAGCTCAGTCATTCATGAAATCATGACTGCATAGGTCATTCCCACTGTAATTTCTGTCAGTAACTCTCTGAGAAATATCATGCAAGTCCTAAGAGCCTCATAAGCAAGTCGAACACACCCACCCCTGAGCATCCTGTAATGTTTAAAGGGTAGCCGCTACTACCAACCCTATTATAAGGCCAACATATATGAGTTCTACAAATATTTGTAACAGTGTATCTGGATCCACACTGAAATTTTCTCCTTTTTTTTCCACACTGATTTTTTCATTTCCACCTATAACCTACCCTTTGATCAAGACCCCTCATACGTCTTCAGCACCTAAGTATTCCATGAGTATATAGCTTATACCACAGCCATCAGTAGGCTCTGCTTTCTCTGATTCTATTTCTTCTGGTAATATATGCAAAGTTCAGGCCATATTGAGTTTCTATACTTCAACTGGTAATTCTTCATTCTCTCAATCAGCCCCTGACCCTGCAGTCACCTGGAGCTCCACCACCATATTCACAAGTCATCCCACACCTTTGTCTGGTACCGGTACTTTCCCACCATCCACAGCATTCTCACGCTCCACTGTGAAGACTGATACATCAGGTAGGTGGAGACTAAAGTGGTCTCTTACAGTGGCTGCATTGGCTCAATTTGGCCTACAGGAGCACTTGAGAGAGAATGGTGAGTTAACATTACCAGTCTAGGATTGAGGTCAGGTCCACAAGAGGGTAAAGTGAATGGAGGTGTGGTGGGGGACAATCCCCTCTGCCCTAGCAGACAACTGCTTATCTGCAGAGAGTCATTTGGGTATGACCAGAAGAGAGATAAGATGGTTTCTAGTTGTCTCTTCCAGCTCCTAAAGTCTGTGACTTTTTTTGACTCTGCTTTGTCTGACTGTAAGACCCACTCCAGTCTTCTCTTCCTGCATGCCAGGAACAATCACAGCTTCACTGATGACAGACAGTCAGAGAAGCACAGCAACATCACTACTCTCAACAACTATCCAGAGCCTTACAACCTCAACTCCCAGCACACGCTCAACAACTACCCCAGTCCCTATGAAGCCTGAGAAAGGTAAGTTATGCCATAGATCTGGGACCTTTCCACCCTGGGATGGAGAAGGTTGAGCTAGATGTGGAGCTTGTAGTTGTGGCAGATGGACTGGATCTACCAATAAGGGCCCTTGTGGTTATTTCTGTGGACATCTCCACTGCCCCTTCTGGGTCATGGGAAGTTGAGCTACTCCCCATATCTCCTTTAAATGGTGATGTGACTGAATGCTTAGTCTCAGCCTGCTTGCTCACAGACTACTCTTTCACGTCAGAAGGGCCTCATGAGGGAAAATGAGACAGCATCAGAGTTGGGTGCTGAGGGTTGGCTTTGTACATGGCACTGTGTTAGGAAGTGAAGACGAAAATGATCAAGGTGCTGTGCAGCAAGAGACAGATATGCTGCCTCAGTAGGTGCAATTAGAGGAATAAACCCAGGGTATTAGGCACACGCAATGAAAGGCCCCTAAGGAATGTGTATGTGTGTGAGGGAGTGAGGGGGGGGGCGGGGGTGGGTTTCAAGGTGAAGAGGAGGTTTCTAGAAAGAATTAATAGGAACTGGGGAAAAAAGTCAGCAGGAAGGTATTGGAATAAAGATGTAGACATGAGAAGTAGTCTCAGTATAGCAAGGGGAGGAGATCCCCAAAACATTTGGGATTTGCTGGAAGGTGAAGAGTGTTGAGAAGTGAGGCTGTGATGTAAGGGAAGCTTGTATATAACAGGAACCAGGGAGGAGGTGGCTAGATTTGCATTTATGGATGGTGGCTGGGGTGGAGGCTGAATTTGCAGGAGGCCAGGAGAGCAGTGTAGAGACTGCTGTGTATTCCAAGCAAGACAGAGTAAGTATGGAAAGAAGGAGACCCATTTGAGAAATGTTTAGGACAAAGTTTCTCAAACTACCCAAGGACCTCTAAGGAGTCCTAGGACAAATTCTAGGCGGTCTTCAAGTTTATCTAGAGAAATACCATCTTAGGAAACAAGTCTCATTCTATGAAATGGTCTTTCAATTACTCATCTTCACTGCCTTGGAGGAGTTTTTGTCTTTTCACCCTTAAAAGAATTATGAGTGCCATAACAAATGCAGAATAATGTGTTGGTATGCTGACAGCAGGACCTGATTTTCTCCAAACTGGGGAAGGATGACCGTACCAGTTTAAGTGGTAAAATGAGGAGATGGGTTAAACACAAGTGGAAAGGGGGAGAGGGGAGGATTTGATGACTCCCAGTTAGGGGAACAAAGGACAGGGCAGAGGATCAGCTGGGGAAATTCTCTGGGGATCCCTGTCAGTCCATGAGAACTTCCTGCTCTTCTTTGTTCTGGCCCAGGTGTTTCCCTCTTCCCCTATGGGCCACGTGTTCAAGACCAGGAGTTTGTCAGGAGGAGGGTGGACTTCACCTCGCCGCTCTTCAAGCCCCAGATTGGCTTCCCTTTTGGCTCCTCTCTCCGAGATTTCCTCTACGTGAGTCCCAGGCTGCAGCCCAAATGACTTGTGTTCTCAAGGCCCTGCTTCCCCTTCCAGGGCTCCGAGATGGCCCAGTGACTGTGACCGTGATCCTGAAATGAAATCAACACTGTTAGGCTCCTACTGAATTCCTGCCTCTGGCTTAGTTTGCATTCACAATCTTTACTGTCAGAGCGTTAGCCAAGGTAGACATGAATCTAGGCAAGGCTCGCCCTCCCACGTGAACAAAAGTGTCCATCTCAGTAAAGAGATCCCAGGGCCCAGTAAGCTTTCTTCTGTTTTTACAGGGCCCTTTATATGAGCAGGAAGCTCTACTTGGGAAACAACTGATGCATTTTACATTTTCTGTAATTATTTTCTGGTTCCCTGGTCCAGGTACCCATGAGTCCTAGAAGAGAGTTGGAATGACAGTCATGGCCCCTGTGGCTTTCAGTGAGAGGGACTAAGTCAGGACACAGTGTGTGATGTAGTGATGGGGTGAGGGTTTCGGTCTTTTTAGCCCCATCTGATGTGGCACCAGCTTCAGGATGGAGCCTCAGGGATTTACCCAGAGGGGTCTGCTCTGTGACAGGCTGGCCCATAGACGGGGCCTGATGCTAAGCAGGACAAAACTTACCACCTTAGGAAGGACTTAGGACTAGAAGAATGTCCTGCGGGTAGACTATTTATGTGAGAATTAAGTAAAGGGGCTCTCCCGGCAGCCAGGGAGATGGATGACATGACCTTCCAGAGGTTGTTGACCCTCTAAAGTTCTACCCAGAGAGGCCTTTGAGGGTCACACTTCTGAGGAGCTGTCCCAAGGCTGCTTTGAATGTTAACCGAAAGAACTTTTATGCTCAGTTCACAGATAATGGTCAGATCATTTTCCCGGAGTCAGAGTATCAGATTTTCTCCCACCCCCACCCTCCTCTTGGTGGCTTCACAGGCAGGGACGGTCTGGCTGTGGTGGCTCCATTCTGGGATGATGCTGATTTCTCCAGCCGCAAGGGAACCATATTTTACCAGGTGGGTCTTTCAAAGTCTGGCATTCAGGATCCTCCAGAAACCAACAAGGAGAGACAAAGAGCCGGGCAGGGAGGTGCACGTGTTACTGCTGTCAGAGCCAGGCTCCGTGTGGACAGGCATTGGTGCTTAAATATGAGGGTGGGAGGAAGCAGATTAGGACTATTACATAAACCCAGGAATACCCTGACACAACCACGAGAAGACTTGCAGGTGACAGGGATGGGGGTTGGCAATCCAGAGTTTTAGTTTAGAATAAGGCTGTAGGGGGTCTTTCCTAATAAGCCCGAGTCAAGCCGGACCGCTGCATGTGCTCCTGGATTGGGTTAACGATTCCAGTCAGTGGGAGCACAAAATGAAAGCTCCTGCAGGCGAATGTGGACTGTGCCCCGGCCATGGACAAGGTACTATAGAGCGGCGAAAGGTGGAAAAACACATGCTTGTCCTCAAGGAGTTTTGATGGGACATGGGGAAGTTCAAATGGGCAGAGGTGGCTATGCTATCCAAGTCATTTTGTGCTAAGAGATGCAGGAGTTCAAGTCCAGAAGACTTGGGTCTCTGGGCCTTGACTCTCCACTCCACACACCCTCGGCCTCCCTGCTGCTGAATTTGAATTAATTGTGAGATCCAAGGAACAGACTGAAAATGTAGGTCTGAGAGAGGGAAGGATGTCAGACGTGGGTAGACTAAAAATGATCAGGATTACCATGCAGAAAGTGGGGTCTCTTAAGGGTGTTGAGCTAAGACCCTCATTTCCTTGTCCTTAACTGTCTTCCTTTCCTAGGAATATGAGACGCTCTACGATGACAACAAACCACTTGTAGTCCAGCAGGTGGAGTCTTGGATTGAAAACTTTACACACACCTGGAACTACAAAGCCAGGTGGACCCTAAAGGTCACATGGATCAATGCCCCTGCCTATTCCGCCCAGCGGACCTCCGGAGTGAGTGACCCATGGACAGCTCCCTGCGAACCATCTGGAAGTCAGACTTCCTAGAATCCTAGGCAGGGGCCAATCTTCTAAAATATTCTCTGACTCCAGGCCAGATCGCTGATTATAGCACTCCTGCACCCACCCCAATGCTGAGCACTCACCGTGCACCAGGATGCCCCAACCCCTTACGTTCACAACCTCAGCGGCCCAGAGCACTGGGTATTAGGAGGTTGAAATTTAGGAAACAGAATTTTTGTAAGTCAAATGACTGGCTATTGGCAATTTTATATGGTTCAACCTGATAATATTATCCACATTTTAGAGATGAGAAAGATAATGGTTAGAGAGGTTAAGCAACTTGCTCAAGGTCACCCTGCTAGCAAATGACAATTCCAGGCCTGGAACTGAGGTTTTTCTAACCTCAAATGCCGGCTCTCAACTGTAATGCCTTCCAGTGGGAATGGGCACAACACACAGTCCCCCTGGGCTTCCCTCTGGGGACTCACAGCTCCTACAGTCAGAAGTCCTCCCTTGTGGCTGTTCTAAAGTCACTTGTCTCTTCGTTGGTTCAACAAGTTCACTGATTACCTACTTTGTACAAGCATAGTGCTTGCCATTCTCCTTTAGAGAACCTCCAGTCTCGCCTGTATGGTCCTCCCCACTGTTCAGGTTGAGGAGACATTTGGACAATGTCCTTAAATATCCCTGAGGAACCTACATAGGCCCCTCCCAGCTCTCTGGTGTCTTGGCTAATCTCTCAGGTTTCTGATTCTTTCTTACACAAACTGTCTTTCAACTGGTTTCTAACCCAGAGCCTTTTATCGCCCTCCCTGGAAAGAAGTCAGAAAGAAGGCAAATCTACCATGCTAGGTGCTTGACACCACAGGTGAAAGGTGCCCTACACACTCCCAAACTTGTCAGCATGTTAAGCCCATGCCTTTTCTCCAGGTAGGCCAGGAAAAGATGATGTGTGCATCGAGGCAGGGGTGTGGGGTGAATGATGGGACATCAGGGAGGACACTCCAGATTTCTCACAGGCATCTCCATGTTTGTCTCCATCCAACCCCCAGACCAACACCTACCAAGCCATCCTCTCCACAGATGGGAGCAGATCCTTCGCCCTGTTTCTCTACCAAAGTGGTGGGATGCAGTGGGATGTGACCCAGCACCTAGACAACTGGGCCCTCATGGGCTTCTCCAGGTAGGACAGGGAGGGGCTGCCAGCTCTGAGCTTGTGATAGGAAATGGTGCAGAGCAGTGTTTTCGCTGCACACACACTCCCCCACCCCAGGACCAGGCTGAGTCCCGCTTGCCGATGCTTCTGACTCACACTGGTGCCAGTTCCCATTAAAAATGCCATTTCTTGCTGATTCACATTAAAAGATCATTCTCTTTTTCTCCCCCCAGAACCTGTGCAATGTAATCATTCCCAAAACTTTGACTTCTCTGATTTCCACTCACATTAGCTGACCTTTCTTGACTTCTCAAATAGCATCATCATAATGGCCAATATTTACTATACTAACTACTTAATATGCATTATTTCATTTCATTATTACAACAAACCCATGAAGGAGATACTATTTATTTCCCATTCTACAGATAAGGAAATTGAGGTACAAATAGATAAGTAATTGCCCAAAGTCACAGAGCTGGGAAGTGGCAAAGCAGGAATTTGAACTCAGACATCTAAGGCTGAAATCTGCCTTCCCGACTTCTGGTGCCCCTGGGCTGGGACCTCACCCCTCACCCAGGGCCACCAGCAGCTTGTGGGGGGGTCACTGGGAAAGACGGAGAGCAGAGGATGGGCTGTAGAGGGTGACACTGGTTCCTATGTGTGAAGGTGGCTCGGTCTCTGAGCAACAGTTCTCGACCCTGGTATTTCCTGGTGCTGGTATGTGTCATCACTGTGAAAGTCACTTGTCATTTGTTACTGGAAATTGCTGCAAATGATGTTCTCTTATAGGGTGCCTCTATAATTACACTGCTTTCACTTGCTTTTTAATGTGCAGTGAAAGAGAAAGGATTGAAATGATCTCACTACCTAGGAATTTCACACCATCCAGAGTTTGCCTGCCCACCTCCACCCCAGGTGTCACACCTGTGTGTGTCACCCATCCTGTGTCAGAGGAGGAACCATCAGGAGTCACTGCTCTGAAGCATGCACCCAGAGAGGCTGCAGGCGCCGGTCCAGGATTTTCTCCTTCCTGGAGCAGGGCTTTGAACCCCATCACGGGGGTGGGGCTGGGGTGCACCCATCACATCAGGTCCTCACTCAGTTCTGAGAGCTTTACAAATGTTTACTACATTTCATCCTCACAATGCTATGAGATAGATGCTATGTAATCTTTTTACATGGCTGTGAAAACAGAATCAAAAAGGTTAAGCAACTTGCCCGTGGTTACCAAGCTGCTAAGTGCTGGAATCAGGAGCTGAATTCCTGTCTGCCTAACTTCAGAGACTGACTCTTAACCATCCCTACATACTGTCCCCACCAATCCCTAGCTGCAGGGAAACATACCAGAAGGAGGCCTGGACTCTGTTGTCTTCACACCAGCCTCATGACCAGTGTCTGGCCCTATCGGTCAGATGTGGAATAGATTAGTCTCCCCACCCAACTCTCCCCCTTTCCTGCTTAGTGGTGGGAGTCAGTGATTCTGGCTGGCTGGCTGACCAACTGATAAGTAAAGACTAACTGGACTGAGTGAGTGAGTGACTGGCAGGATGAATTACTTGCCGGCTGAGAGGAAAGACCCTGAGTGTGACAGAGGCCTTCCATTCTTTCCTTTGCCCGCAGTGGAGATGGGTATTATGAAAACAGCCCGCTGACATCCCAGCCAGTGTGGCAGAAGTATCGTCCGGACCAGTTCCTGAATTCCAACTCAGGTAAAAGTGTCATCTAATCACACTTGGGCTGGACTTAAGTCCTCTTTTGTCCTCTACTTTGTGGGCCATGACAGTACCAGAGGGGCAGCTCTCGAGCATCTATCTCCATCATCCTGAAGGAAGTCCCAACACAAACTGACCTCCCACAGATGCAATAGGGACTTGACACTGCCCAGGGAACAGTCGGTACCTTCTGTGCTCTCGCGCAGTGCAGTCTTCCTTGGGGCTCTGTCTCCTGCCTGGGATGAGCCAAACCAAAGAGCTCTCTCAGTGGGGGCCCAGATCCTGGAAGTGAGAACAGGGGTGTGGCTGGGTATAGGAATATGAATGGGTAGTTAGGGCAATACTTCAAGTGTCCTGTTCCATAAAGGGAATGTGAATCCAGATGAGATCCCTTAAAGCAGTGGTTCTCAACCTTCCTAATGCCGCGACCCTTTAATACAGTTCCTCATGTTGTGGTGACCCTCATGTTCATTGTTACAAATTGAACATAATTAAAGCATAGTGATTAATCACAAAAACAATATGTAATTATATATGTGTTTTCCGATGGTCTTAGGCGACCCCTGTGAAAGGGTCGTTCGACCCACAAAGGGGTCGCGACCTACAGGTTGAGAACCGCTGCATTAAAGGAATCTACCAAGGGGAGTTCTAGAGATCTGACATTCATTTTGTCATTATTTATTGAGCACCTGCTACATGCTGGACACTGTGCTAAGAACCAGGAATGTGAAATAAAAGGCAAAAGCCTGACTAAGTTTGCTCTCAAAGAGCTGCCACTCTAGCAAGAAGGCGGGTGCTTCAGTGTCAGGAAGAAGTCTATGGGGCCTCCTCCACGACTCAGTGTACTGTTGGGGAGCCCCAAAGGGAAAGAAATGATCGTTTCCAAAATGTGATAGAACAAAGGACAGTTTAGCATTTGAAATCAGTCATGTAAATTGTGAAGCATGAATCCAGTTCTATTTGTTCTGTGGCAGGAACTTTCGGTAAACAGAAGCTAAGTCAAATCATGGGTGCCATCTTATGGAGAATGCTGCCCACTCATTAGGATCCTCTGTCAAGATGCTTCGACTTGGACCTAGGGGGTGCAATACAATAGATAGATAGATAGATGGATAGATAGATAGATAGATAGATAGTATTTGGAGGGAGAGTATTTGATATGTTTCCCTTGATACCAGGTAATTGTGGAGAAGATACACAAACAGATAATCATAAATAATGATTATCCTTCTCAAAACCTTAAAAATTGTAGTTTTCTTGACAATTACTTTTTTTGTTGGGGAACAGGATCAAATCGAATGTCCTATTATATCTTACTAGAGGCCCAGTACATGAAATTCATGCACCGGGGGGAGGAGGGTGTCCCTCAGCCCGGCCTGCACCTCTCGCAGTCCAGAAGCCTTTGGGGGATGTCCGACTGCTGACTTAGGCCCACTCACCCCAGGAAGCAGGCCTAAACTGGCAATCAGACATCCTTAGTGCTGCCACAGAGGCAGGAGAGGCTCCCGCCTCCACCACTGCACTTGCCAGCCATGAGCCCAGCTTCTGGCTGAGCAGCACTCCCCCTATGGGAGCTCACTGACCACCAAGGGTCAGCTCCTGTGTTGAGCGTCTGCCCCCTGGTGGTCAGTGCACATCATAGCCACCAGTCGTTCCACCATTTGGTTGTTTTGCATATTAGCCTTTTATTATATAGGATTGGACTCTGGAGCCCCCCTTCTCACTCATGGCAGTTGGTGGGCAGTATGCAACTTACAATTAATTGAAGGTCTATTTAAAGTTCAAACCCCCATCAGGGTCTCTACTCCCACTTACTTCAACCTTCCTAGGATGGTGTCTGGGCACAGAGGATGCTTCCTCAGCCTTGTGGTAATGGAGCAAGTCCCAGCTTCACATGCCAACTTTTCTGTGGCTTCCCAGCTGGCCTCTGAGCATCAGCCTCTGCCCTGGCTGCTTTGGCCACTGACATGTCTGGTGGGAGAGCCGGGGTCAAGGATGAAAGCAAGTGTCTGAGTAGGTGGCTAGTGGGTGGTGGCATCATTCACTTAGATAGAGGGTGCATGTGGAGGAACTGATTTGGGGTTTGGGGAGATGGGAAGGCACTGGAGCTTATAGTGACAGACAAAAGGGTAGAGTGAACTGAAGCTCAGGGCCAGGGTTTGGCTCTGAGTTGTGTGTAGGTGAGGCCTTCTTGCCTAGCCCTTGTCCCAAGGTTTCACACTAAGATCCACATTTTGAGGGCTTTTGGAGGTCACATCAAAGGGGTCTTTGGGGGAGGAATTGCTGCCAATCTAAGTTGGGTCTCATTCATGGAAGAGCTGTCCAGAGGGGAAAAGTGGCATACAAAGGTTACATTTCTGAGTCTTGATGTTCCCTAAAGCTACTAGTAAAGCAGAACCCGTGGCCCCAGGCCCTCAGATAACCCCTTCTTCCTTTGCTCCTCCAGGCCTCAGGGGGCTGCAGGTCTATCAGCTGCACAGGACAGAAAGACCCAACTACCGTCTCAGGTGCTTGCAGTGGTTGAGACAACCTCAGTGGCCCAGCTGGAACTGGAACCACATCTCCTGCCCTTGCTCCTGGCAGCAGGGACTATGGGACTTACGATTCCAGCCCATCCACATAGGTGACTCCTCCTTCCTGTCTCTTGGGGCATCTCCATTGTCCCACAAGACCACCCACCATCTCTCCAGTCCCCCCTAACTTGTCCCTTTCAAGGCATCCTCAGCCCCTCCCCAGAAATACCGCACCCTAATCCTGCCCCCCACCACAGGCATCGGGCCTGAGTGTGCGTGGACTTGTTGCAGGCTGGTGGGGCCTCGGCAGCAGGCAGCTGTGCAGCTTCACCTCCTGGCGTGGGGGCGTGTGTTGCAGCTACGGGCCATGGGGAGAGCTTCTGCAAGGCTGGAGAGTGCAGAGCCCTTGGCAGCTTGGTATGTGTGTCCACAGAGATCTCAACCCCCCTTCCTCTGGAGCTCTCTGCTCTTCCCCATCAGAGACCATCCCTGGGCTCCATTCCAAGCAGTGGGACCCATGGATCAAAGCCTTTTGTCCCCACTCCTTTCCAGTTCCTTCCCCTCTCCAGCCCTCAATTTCCTGATCTTGTAACCTTAGGCAGCTCCCAACATCCCTTCCAGCTGACATCTTAGGGGTTTATGAGTGAGTGCCTCTTGACCATCTCCACTTGGCTTCATAGCCCCAGCCCAGAGTGGAGGCATCTTTCTAGGGAAGCGGAGACGTCCTAGTCTAACCCTGTTCCTCTGGACCCATAGTAGCAGGCTGTCTCGGGAAGACATAGTGTCATCTCCATCACTCTTCAAAGGAACTAGAGAGCTCAGGTGTGGGGGGGAGGAGACAGGTAACATGTGTCCTCCCCCTCTTTCCTGTAATCCAAGCAGCCTCCATAGTTCCAGACCATCACCCATGCCCGCCCCCACACAGCATTTTAAGAATAGTGGGACACAGCACCCCACCTTTTAAGAAAGGAGGTTCTTGCCCTAGCCAGTTTGGCTCAATGGATAGAGTGTCAGCCTTCGAATTGAAAGATCCCAGGTTCGATTCTGGTCAAGGGCACATGCCCGGGTTGTGGGCTTGATCCCCAGTGGGGGACGTGCAGGAGGCAGCCAATCCATGATTCTCTCTCTTCATGGATGTTTCTATCTCTCTCTCCCTCTTCCTTCCTTTCTGAAATCCATAAAAATATATTTTTAAGAAAAAGGAAAAGAAAAAAAAGGAAAGGAGGTTCTTTATATTTGACCTTGTACTGGCCCACCTGGGAGCCCAGCTGCAATAAGCTTGGAAGGTAGACAACAACTAGTCCCTGGCTTAAGGTCATTGGTCAGGGTGGGATCTGAACTGAGGTATGCCTGATTCCCAAACCATGGCCTTGCCACACATATCATCCTGCCCCACGAACCTTCCAGCTGGGTTCTGCAGGTCTTCCATGTCCCACTCCCCGCACACACCCCTCAACGCACTGCTCTTCTCCACAGAGCAAGAACTGGAGCCGCAGGACTGGTGCTGCCGCTGGAACGACCAGCCCTCCTTCTGCACCCTGTACCAACAAAGGCGGCCCCGCATCACCTGTGCTGGGTACCGGCCCCCAAGGCCTGGTGAGGCTGCTGGGGCCTGCCCTGAAGCAGACCCAAAGCAAAGGATCTGGGGGTGGGGCAGCCTCTTAGGGCCTGGACAAGGCAGCACTAAATTCCTGGGCGGGACTGTGGCCATAAGGGAAGGTGGAGAGTGTTCTGGCATTCAGTGCATGGCAAACAGAGGAGCTTTGTACGTGCTATTGGGAAAGGGGTAGGACCGGGGGATGGGAGATAATGAGCAGACATGGGTGTGGTGGGGACACAAAATGCAAGAGGATTTCCAGGGAAGATTCTACAAGCCATGAACAACTCCCAGGCTTGTGTCTACCTCGGTAAATGCCCACCTGTGGGCGGTGGGGAATCTCAGACCTTTCCCTCCTCTGCCATGCCAATGTGGTATCTCCCTTTTCCAGCCTGGATGTTCGGGGACCCCCACATCACCACCTTAGATGATGCCACTTACACCTTCAATGGGCTGGGGGACTTCCTGCTGGTCAGGGCCAGAGACGGAAACTCATCCTTCCTGCTGCAGGGCCGCACTGCCCAGACCGGCTCTGCCCAGGCCACCAACTTCATTGCGTTTGCCGCTCAGTACAACTCCAGCAGCCTGGACCCCATCACAGTGAGTGAGGCAGGGCCTCTAGACATCCTTGCTCCCCTCACAGAGAGCCCTCAGGGACCTTCAGCTGGAAATCGAGGCCCAGGAGGAGAATGAGAAGAAGGGAAGGGGACAGGAAGGAGGGAAAAAGTTTCCTGCTGGTGTAGTTTGGGAGTCAACCCCGGAGACACGAGATTAGGATCCAGGCTCCAGAGGTTAGGTGGAAGAGATGACTAAACTTCCAGTGCCGTAGTTTTCTTACGGGAAAATGGCGATAACAATATTACCTACCCCACAGGGCTAATGTGAGATTGTAATGATGTCACCTAAGAAATGTGCCTCGTTCTGAGCCTAGCCCATGCTAAGCACTCCATAGGTGTTAGGTAGAAAAACCTCACTGTCACACTCTCCATCACCTTCATCTTTGTCCAGGGCTCAGGTTCTAAGCTCTTCGCAGCCTCCTTTCTCGGCCTCCGGGCCCACCTGCAGGTCAGCCTTAGTCCTCCTCCAATTTCCTTCCAGGTTCAGTGGCTCCTTGAGCCCAATGACACAATCCATGTGCGGCTCAATAACCAGACTGTGACATTTGAAGGTAGGCTGGGGAAGCCGTGAGGGTTCAGAGGGTGCCCTGCGATTGGGAGCAGGGTGGTGGGGTATGGAGGCGGCAGCACTGGGGCAGAGGAGAGTGGTGGCCACCCCTGCTGTCCCTTCAGCAGCTGTGCCGAGCAGCTCCTTCACCCAGGAGCCAGGCATTAAACGTTCCCTCCTCACTTCCCTCCTTCCTCCAGGGCTGTGACAGCCTTCCCGTGGCAGCCCCTGTCTTCAGTCCCCAGGTAGAAGTGGGTGGTATGGCCTTGAGGGGTACCCTGTGCGTTTGGTTTTGAGGCCACTGGAGAAGACACCTGCAGGACATCCCAGAGCTGCTTCCAATGTCCCTCTGCTTTTTGAACACTCATTACTGCCAAGTCTTAGGCCTGCAAGGACCAATGCTGATTTCTTCCTCATCTGTCTCCCAACATTCTAGACCAGGAAATCTTCAACACCACTGGAGTCATAATGACCCGCAATGGCTCCCTGGTGACAGCCAGCTTAGATGGCACAGTGATCGTATCAGTGACAGCTCTCTCCAACATCCTGCACGCCTCCTGCAGCCTCCCAGAGGAGTACCGAGACCGCACAGAGGGCCTCCTGGGTAAGAAACAGGCAGGGCCCTGACTCTGAGGCAGTGGCCACAACAGGAGCTCAGATCTTACCCCCCATCTTGGTGGTTCCCTACCCATTGGCCTATGGACATCCCAGGCTGCATTTCCCTTTCTCAGCCTCCGTGGAACAGAACCCTGGGGCCACAGAGGGGCAGGGAAGAACAGGGACCTCTTCAGCTACCTTTGAGTCTCACTTCCTGTCCTCCTAAAGCTCCACTTCCGGGGCAGCCAAGGGAGCATCCAGGAGGGACTCTGCGGAGGGTGGGGTCAGCAGCCACCTTCTCCTCCCACACCTCACACTTTCCTACCTCTCCCTCCATTGCCTCCATTCCCTCCTCATTCTCTCCTCCTCCCTCCCTGAAGCAGAAAGGTGGGCTCTGAGGTTATGGTCCATCCTCTACCCTCTTCCTAGAGGTCTGAACCAAGAACAGATGCAACAGAGAGAGGCTTCCTGGGCCCCCTGCTCCTCACATCTTGAGTGTGCCCCGTTGGATGCTTCCCAGGGAATGGGGAGAACCAGTCACAGGGTGGCCAACCTCCTACTCTGTCCCTCAGGGGTCTGGAACAATAATCCAGAAGATGACTTCAAGATGCCCAATGGCACCACCATTCCCCAAGAGAGCAATGAAGAGATGCTTTTTCACTATGGAATGACCTGTGAGTCTGGACTTCAGAGTGCTGGGGGTAGATGGGACAGGGCTGGGATGTCTCCCTCAGGCCTGTGGGCACCAGACCTCTGTCCTTTGTGAGGGAGGGGTGGAAAATTTAGGAGAATTCTGGTGCCACCCCAGACTTGTTTCCTCCATTCCACTCCCACCCATGTCTCTCTACCTGGAAGAGAAGATGAGGGAACGAGGTGGCCCTCAGTCACTAGAGCAGGGATTTTCATACTCAGAAGCCAGAAGTCAACCTGGCCTTTTATACCCCACCTACCTCAAGCCATATAAAGTGAGAGTAAGGTGTGGACACTGCAGAAACATAGCTGGAGTCCCACCCCTGATACCACCACCATCGAACCTCTTGTGTTCTAGGGGAAATCAACGGAACAAGCCTCCTTGGCAAGAGGGATGACCATCTGCCTTCAAACTTCACCCCTGTCTTCCTTTCCCAACTGTGGAAAAACAGCTCCTTGGATAAAAATTCAACCTTCAAGTGTAATAGAGATAAACAATGCATCTATGACACCCTGGCCACAGGAAACACGAAGACTGGACTGGACACTAGGATGCTCTTTAGAAGATACCAGCAGATGAACAACACCCTCCGTAAGTGACATGAGGCCCAGGGCGGCATTTTCAGCGTTAGGGGGCAGATGATGAACCCCCTTCCATAACATCCCTTTAAGCTACACATTAAATTTACCAGGTTCTTTGACTCATGTTATTCCACTGCTGAAACCCTCCCATGATTCCCCAGACCACTCTGTTCTTATGATAATCTTCAAAGTCTTATCCAATTTGCCTCTTGAAATCTCCTAGTACTCCCACTTTGCTCCCTCCACTCCAGCCCAACTGGCTTCTTTGTGTCCTTCGAACACGCCAGGCTCACTCTCAACTCTGAGACTCCACACAGGCTGTTCTCTTTGCCTGAAGTGCCCTTCCCCTTGACAGCCATAGCTTGCCCCTCACCTCCTTCAAGTCTCTAATTAAATGCCACCTTCCTTGGCTAGCCTGTCTAACATCTCACATTCACCCACACTCCCTACTCATTTTCCCTGCTTTATTTTTGTCTCCTTAGCATTTATAACTATCAAACATATTTTCTAATTTTCATTGGTATCTTTTGTATTCTTTGTTCACTGCTGTGTCCTCACTACCTAGAATAGTGCCAGCCATATAGTAGGTGCTCAATAAATACTTCAATGACTGATTGAATGAATGAATGAATGAATGAATGAATAAAAAATGAAATGGAAATAGCAAGTCTCCAAAAAGCAGAGACCAGTGAAAAGGTTTAACTCCCTATTTCCTAAAAAATGCAATGCCCACTTAGATATTACCCTCACGGTTTTCAGTCCTCTTCCAAAGTTAAAACTCTGTGATGGTCTAAACAATCTGTTTTTGGATTCACTTCGTACCAAGCTCAGCATAGCAGGAAAGAACTTGAAATGAATCCCATTTTGGGAAAAGACAAAGAGAGAATAAATATTTGGCTAGGTGGGCAGTACAATCCCAACCTGCTCTGCATAGGTCCGAGAGCAGATACTTCCAGAGGTGGGTCACAGTCCTGTGAATGTCTCACACAAGCCAGGAGACTGGAGAGAGAGGAGGCCCACAAGGCAAGAGATTGTCCTTCCTTGGGCTCCAAATCCCCTCTTTGTGTTCCAGATCAGTACCCACCTACTATTGATGGTCCCCAAATGGTGAAAGCCTACAAGGGGGAGACCAAGCTGATTCAATACAAAGGCAGCTCTAAGGACGTCACATTCACTCTCAGAAACAGCTACACTAAGGACTTCAAGCTTTTTGGTAAGAATGTTTGGCTGGGGACATGGGGGATGAGTTCAGAGACAAGGTTTGGGTAATTTTTCATTATTATACCCTTTGCAACTTCATGTCACTTTTCTATTGGAATATCCAAGACCAACATTTCTTAGGCATAATCCCTATAATTCAAACAGGTGCTCACCCCCATGGTGAATAGTGATGGGCTTACGGAGATTTGGCCAGCTAGCTAGACTGACTTTGGGCATGTACAACTGATTCAAAGATAATTTCATCTCAATCTAATCTATACTAATAAAAGGTTGATATGCTAATTAGACTGGATGTCCTTCTGGACAAAGCCACTGTGGTAGGGGCCAAGGCAGAAGTGGTTAGGGATGATTAGGCTAGCAAGGGAGGGAAGTTAGGGGCAATTAGGCTGGCAGGGGAGGGCAGTTAGGGGCGATCAGGCTGGCAGGCAGAGGCAGTTAGGGATGATCAGGCAGGCAGGCAGGTGAGCCGTTAGGAGGCAGCAGTCCCAGATTGTGAGAGGGATATCTGACTGCCAATTGTGCAGGGTTCGGGCCTAAACTGGCAGTTGGACATCCCCCAGATTGGAGAGGGTGCAAGCCGGGCTGAAGGACCCCCCCCCCCATGCACAAATTTTGTGCACCGGGTCTCTAGCAATGTATAATCACCTTTAACCATCTTTGTGTAACCACTGAATTATTAGAATAAAGCATAACAAAGAAATGCTAATTTAAAATACTTTCATATCTACTTTTTAAAAGGACATAACGTGGAACAAGAAACACAAATACCTTTGTTTGGAATGTTTGTCACTATTTTTATGTTTGTCAACCATGTTTATCTAAGTTCGTCTCTCCTTGTCTGCTGTTCTGAGCTGGGACAAAGCAAAGCTTCATCGCTCTTTCTCAGTGATGCTGTGGAGTCCCCTAGGCCTGCAACGTGGTCTAGGTCAAAGAGCCAAAGCCTACAGGATGAGGCTTGTCTTCTGTTCCCAGCACTGATATGCTGGTGACTGCTCTTTGCCAAACCAAGGCCTCCAGGAACCTTATTCTGAGCTCTGAGCACCTCCCTGCCTAATTTTCTTTCTCTGTGCATCAGGAGGGACTGCTTTGTCTGTACCCTTTGCTCCATGTGGCATTCTGCCAGGGGCTATGGCATCAGGAGATTTCTCCTCCACTGGACTTTTCTCCTGAAGAGTGATAGCCTGGAAGTTACTCTTGTCTCTTCCTACTATCAGCTCCTCTTAACCTGCTTTTTAAAGAAGATTTTCCTATTTTCTTCAGTAACATAAGACTGGTTTGATTGGAGGAGTTCTATAATAGGTAGCACTGTTTCACTGCAGTCTGGTGTCTGAAGGGGTGGCTGGCCAAAGGTCCAGGAAGTGAGACGGTGGGCAAGAAATCAGGGCAAGGGATGGGGCTGCTGTGAAGGTAAGGCCAGTATGACCTGCAGTGTAGCGTGGGGATGCGTCGGGAGGATCTGGCCTTCACCCTCCATACCCCGTGGATGTCCTGTCCTGGTGCAGGCCTAGGCAGGCTGCTCTTTGAGGGTTTCTTCAGGATCAGCTGCCTTCCCCTCTTTGGAGTTCCACCCTACACTCAGTTAGTTGGGGTCCAGCTTGGGGCGTAACCACCCCAGAAACCAGCCTCACCTGAGGAAATGCCTGGTGGGGTTTGAGGGGTGGTCTGAGGGAGATGGAGGATTCCAGCCTTAGCTCTTAGGGTGTTAGATGCCAAGACGTGTCAGATGGCAGAGAAATCAAGGCTTCCACCTCTCAATGACCTCATCTTTCTTGGGGCAGAGAATGGGACACTGCTCTGGACACCAAACTCGCTGGAACCATTCACTCTGGAGATTCTAGCAAGAAATGTCAAGGACAACTTATCATCTCTACTCCAGCCAAAGACCGTGGTCTGTGCTTGCAAGGGAAAGGAACAGTGTTTATACAACAAGACCAGCTGGGTGGGCAATTCCTCCCTGGAGGTGAGTGCTGGGACGAGGGTGAGAAGGAGGTTTCCATTTTGGAGGGGAAAGCAAGTGGAATTTGAAAAGATATCAAAGCCCCTCTGTGGTCATGTGTGTTGGGAGGTGGGTGGAACTGAGGTAGGTGAGTAGAGCAGATACCATCTCAGGCCACAAACTTATTCGTGTGAGAAATAGAACTTTCTTTACTGCTTATAGCTCAATTGAATTTTTATCTCCTGGCTCCCATTCTGCCAGGCTGGCAGGGAACTTCCAGCTCAGGCTTTCCTAGCGTCCCCCCTGTCCCCAGCTCCATTTTTCTGAAACTAGGCACTGAGGTGTGGGGTGGGAAAGTGTGGTTCCTGAGTATGAGTCTACACTGATCCCAAGCTCCACACTCTCCCCTCTTCAGACCCAGGAGGTGCTCTGCGGCTCTGTGCCTCGCTCAGACACAGGCAGCCTTTACTAAGGTGGCTTAATGTCCCGCACAGCCATTTCCCTCTGGGGTCTCATCACCATGGTGCTGGGAAGAGAGGTGGGGAGTCCAGGGGCTGGAAAAGGGGAAAAACATAGAGAGTGGGGCTGGAAAAGGGGAAAAACAAACAGAGTCAATATATTATTCTAGAGATTCCAGAATTCCCAGTCTTAGAAGTAAAAGTGTTGGAGAGTCACATTTCAGGGAGATTTCCAGGGTCCTCTCAGAAGATGGGTCAGAAAAGAGAGACCAGGGAGCTTGATGAGGTACCCGAACCTCGACCTTCCCTGTGCCGTTGTTCTGCTTACCATGTTCTCACGGTGCTGAGCAGTGAGACGCTGTCTTCTTGCTTTGGGAGTCAACAAGGGGACGATGAGCAGGAAACTGCAGCTTTCAGGGGGTCCCATTTTCGAGGGATAGTAGAATATTTATTTAGCTCTGTCTTACTCTAAAAAGGATTTCGGGCAAAGAGACATGGTGTAAGAAGGAAGAGACAGAGCATCTGGGGTAGATGCCAGGCACACAGAGGGGTGGGGGAAAGAAGGGCCCAGGGAGACGAGTGGGCTAGAGACCATGTGCCTCTGGGCGGGACCCTGCAGGCCCAGGGCCTGGTCAAGAAAGTGCTCAGCCGAAACCGGTTTGGCTCAGTGGATAGAGCGTCGCCCTGCAGACTGAAAGGTCTCAGGTTCGATTCCGGTCAAGGGCATGTACCTGGGTTGCGGGCATATCCCCAGTAGGAGATGTGCAGGAGGCAGCTGATCGATGTTTCTCTCTCATCGATGTTTCTAACTCTCTATCTCTCTCCCTTCCTCTCTGTAAAAAATCAATAAAAAATATATTTAAAAAAAGAAAAGAAAGTGCTCAATAAATACTGGCAGAAATAAGGCAAGGTCTCAGGTCCCATGGGTTCACAGACTGGAGGAGTCAGTACTGAAACACCTAGATGCCCTTAATGGTTCAGCCTCCTGGCTGCCCAGTGATCAGCAACCCATTCCAGGTGGCCAGCTGCAAGTGTGACAACACCACCTTCGGCCAGTACTGTGAGCGTTCCAAGGACCTCTGTGATGAGCAGTGCTTCCCGAATGTGAAGTGTATTCCTGGGCAGGGCTGTGATCCTTGCCCCCCGAACCTAATTGGGGATGGGCGTCACTGTACAGGTAAGCTTGGAACAGGGCCCGGGTAGGAAAAGTTTCTGGGGACAGGTGATACCTAGGGGTTCTAGGACAGCCATGAGCAAACCATTTCTCTCCCTTTTCTAGCAAGTATTTAGAATGCTCAACATAGTGGGTGCAGTAAGGAGGTAAGGTTTGCATGGTAGGGTGTGAGGCTGAAAGAGAAGAGATTATATAGGCATGGGGGAGAGGCCAGGGAAGAACAGGCCTGAGACACTGATTGGGAAAACCCAGGGCAAAAGATTGAATGTGGCCTGGAGAAGAGAGAGGACTTCTAGCAGAGACAGGGAACCAAAGGCAAACTGGGGTTTTCAGAGATGTAAGTCTCCACATCCCACGTCAGGACATTTGGAGGGGCTGTCATGGGCATCTGGTGGCAAGTGTGCCTCATTTTCCCTTTTAGTCCTGCTGCCACTATCTGTTCCTTGACTTCTAAGTGATTGGGTCATGATGAGGGAAATAAATCACAGTGAGACCTTTATTAAGCTCAAATGAAATCCGAGCAGAGGCCAGAGTGGGTAGAACCGCAGCCTTATAAAGGCAGAAAAGGGGATAGAAGTGAGGAAAGCCTTCTGGGTCCTTTCCTGATGTGGAGAGACTGATAAACACCTCTTCCCTCAGCAGAAGTGGGTGAAGGTCTACCTGGTAGAGGAAAAGGGTTTTCCAGTAGAGAAGTGCCTGGAAAAGGGAGAAGGATAGTTTGGGGTTCAGAGTGGCCCACAAGCAGAACATAGATTGAGTGGACTTTGGGGGAAAGCAACCAGGCTGTCCTGGAAACAGCTCTCCATGGGCTGGGGGCTCCCCACTGCTGTCGGGCCTGGTGTTGCTGACCTCTGCTCTCTGCTGACCTCTGCAGGTCTGGAGGACTCTGAACACTGTCAGAACAAGTCTTGCCCTGTGAATTACTGCTACAACCAGGGCCACTGCTACATCTCCCAGACGCTGGGCTGCCAGCCCACCTGCACTTGCCCCCCAGCCTTCACAGACAATCGTTGCTTCCTGGCTGGGAACAACTTCACTCCAACTATTGACCCAGGTCTCACTAGATGCCCCCACCACCCTCACCACCATTCTTCTCTCTCTTGGGGGAAGAAGGGGACCTCTGGGGGCCAGGGAAGAGTTTCTTAAACTCACAGGACAGAACTTCATATTTCTTTTGGGTGGTGGTAAGTTGTAGGCTATGGGAGCTGGTGGGGGCAGCATGAAAAACGGGCTTGAGTGGTCTTATGATAAAAGACTAAAGGTGGCCTTATGGCTCAGTTAGAAGAGAGTCAGGGAATCCCTGATCATAGTCACATGAGCTCTAGGGTGAGGGTCAGCAGACTCAGCCACTTCTCCTGATCTATCACTAGAATCGGGCAGTCTCCCTAGACGGGCCCAATGGTCTCAGTGGGTAAATCTGGGTAAACCCAGGAAGTGAATATAAATCTGCTTCTCCCATCTCCAGAGTTCCCTTTAAGAACCATCCAGCTCATTCTCAGTGAAGAAGAAAACGCCACTGAAGCAGAGGTCAACGCTTCGGTTAGTACTGCAGGTGGCTCTGAGTGGGAAGGAGGATCCTGGCAGGTTTAGGGCAGGGTCTTAGCCATCACTTGTGCATTCTGCATCCTCATCATCCATCTAGATTCAGTTGCCAGGGAAGACGGGAGCCTTCTGCCTCAGAAAAGGCTCGGGGTGAGGAAGGCAGGAAGCCACAGGACAGAGCCTTCTGAGGGGGTTGAAATGGCCAGGTTGACATGAACAGCGTCTGGGGTGGCTGAGTCACCACTGCCTCTCCTCTGAGAGTCCTTCGAGACCTGCACTTGGGTATTATATGGAAGAAACACAAGAAGGTCTTTCATCACCAAGAAGCCTTCTCTGAATTCCCACACGGACCTGGGGGCTCCCTCTTTTTGGACCCCATCCATCCCCTTTCCATTCCTCAATCACAGGCAAAGTAACACAGTGGTTGAGTTATGGAGGCTCTAGAATCCTATATACCTGGGTTCAAATCCAGGCTCTACCACCCATTAGACCAGGTATAATAATCAGACAAATTATTTGATGTCTCGTCTATAAAAATAGAAGTGACAATCATACCTGTGTCAACAGGTTGTGTCAAGGTCTAAATAATAATGTATGTGAAGTACTTAACATGGTACCTGAAACATATATTCAAAAATTAGAATAATAATTACTATTACTACTACTATCACCACCACCATAGCACTCTACACTCTGGTAAAATCTGTGGGCATTTGTCTACTACACCAGACTACAGACCTTTGAGTATGAACAGTTCCTGAATCATGTTGACATCCCCTAGGTCTGCCTAAACATAATCCATATTCAGTATACATGTGGGGAGAGAATGAGTGGGTGCGTCAGGGATCAGAAACAAAGTGGGGGCCATTCATTTCAGGTTCTCCCCTTGTAATAGGAGGCTGGGGTTGGGGGGCGATATGTAAAGTCCTTCACTCACCAACAAACTTTTATTAAGCAGGAACTCATGCCAGTCATGGAGCTAGGCTGGGGTGTGGGGATGCAGAAATGGATGAGATGGGGTCCTGGGGCTCACATTCTAAGATGGTAACAGACAGAGAAGAATAAATGCATTAAAGTGGAAGGGTCTCCTCTCTGGACTGGGTCTCACCCCTACCCCGATTGCCCCCAACCATCTGCCCTAGGTGGCCTACAGGCTGAAGAACCTGGATGTGCGGGCCTTTCTCAGGAATAGTGAAGTGCAAAAAATGTAAGTGGGATTGTTCCTGCCTGGTCCCCAAATCCTCCCTCTTAGCCCTCACCCCTCAGCCCCTCACTCTGCTCCTCCCCCATAGCAGCCCTCCAGCAGCAAGCAGCTCCCTGCAACAGTGGGGCGTCATCTCGGAGTTCCAGTACCGCCCGCGGGGTCCTGTCATCCACTTCCTGAACACCCAGCTGCTGGACGCAGTGGTGGAGGCATTTTTACTGCAGGCCCCGCAGGGGAGATGGAAGAAAAGTGAGGAGCCCAGGAACGACGTGGTCTTCCACCCTATCTCCAGGAGAGACGTGCGCAGTTTGGAGGCTTGTGAGTCACTATCTTGGGGACAGTCCCAGGGAGAGCTGAGGGAGGAGGTAAACTGAGAAAGCCTGGTCCAGAAATTTAGCCCACACAAACCCATGGTGGAAAAAAAAGTATTTTTGTTTATAATTTCTGAGAAGGAAATTATAAACATTTTACCTACCAGCTTTCTAGATCCAAGAACAGATCCAATATGGTAAGCCCATTGTTCAGTTTCATAGAACAAGTATCCCAACTTCTGCTTCCCTAACCACCACTGCTGATAGTTTACTTTCTTTTCATAAAACTGTTAGTGATTTTGTTAAAATACCATTGTACCTGATATACATAAACACAGACATCCTTTTGCCTTTGCCCTCCAGCTGGAGGACATTACGTTAAAGGCTGAAGACCCAGCACGGGGGCAGGGATATCCTCTCCCCAAAAAGGTGTGATCCTTTGCAAAAGCCATTTCCAGCCCCGGCCTCAACACCTTCATCTAGAAAATGAGATGGGATATCTGAGGTCCCCTTCAGCTCTGACAGCCCCTGACTCTCCTGGAACAGGAATGAGATAGGTTGACGAGCCTGTCAGAGAAGGAAAGGAGTAGCCTTTTGGGGAGTGAGACAGAGAACAGGGCAGTGACCATGCCAAGCCCATTAGGAGCTGTTGTGCTACTTGGGTCCAGAACCAAGCAAGAGCTTCTTCTAGAACAGCCATGGGCAAACTACGGCCCGTTTGAAATGAATAAAACTAAAAAAAAAAAAAAAGACCGTACCCTTTTATGTAATAATGTTTACTTTGAATTTATATTAGTTCACACAAACACTCCATCCATGCTTTTGTTCTGGCCCTCCCGTCCAGTTTAAGAACCCATTGTGGCCCTCAAGTCAAAAAGTTTGCCCACCCCTGTTCTAGAATGCAGGCTAACCCTCTTCCCTCCTGGGGGGCAACCAGTGTGAAATCCTCCACCTACTATGTGTATGTGTGGTAGGCGGGTAGGGGAAGAGATAAGGGAACAAGTACCCTAGATAGACCATGCCTTCTGTTTAAAAACAAAACACAGATTTTTAAAAACCCAGAGTTTTTATTATACAAGTACAATATGTTTATTGTATAAACTTTAGGAAACAAACATTAACAAAAAGAAGAGAAAAAAATCACCTGTAATTCCAATCTCCAGAGACAAATCCATTTTGCACACATCTTCTGATTTTTCTTTTATGCATAGGTACCTTTGCACATATCGAATTTTTTTTTTACAATAAAGGGAATAAATTATACCTAATGTTTGATCACCTTATTAAACAATTGTGAACACATTACCTTATATATTGTGTGCATAGTCCCATTTTATATATTATTTTGTAATATATTTTAATATAGTGTGGTATAATATATTTTAAATAGAATGTTATACTAATAGTGACCGTTAATTTAGTGCTTACTGTGTCAGGCGCTATACTGAATACTCATATATATTATCTCATTTAAACTTCATCGCAAGGTAGGTGCTATTATCATTTTCTTTTAAAGATAAGAAAACTGAGGCTGAAAGAATTAAGAAATTTCCCCAAATCACACAACTAGTTAGTAGTAGAGTTTGAATTTCAACACAGGTCTGGCTGACTTCAAAGCACGTTCTGTTAACCAATGCATTTTCCATACCATGGTGCTTACTGGTTGCACAATATCCCTTACTTAATAAACTTCTGTTAAATGTTGTTACTATTTAAAGCATGCTGCTCTGGACTTCTATGAACATAGGTATTTGCACACTCTTCCCATTATTTCTAAGGATAAATGCCTAAAATTGAATCCTTGATCGAAAAGAAATAGGTCTGGTGTTAATCAATTGTGCTTGCTGTTCATCTGTGTCCTACCTGACAGGGAACGTGAGCATGCTGCAGACTCACTTAAAATGCCATGGCTACAAGGGCTACAAACTGGTCTACAGCCCGCAGGGCGGCTTCACTTGCGTGTCCCCTTGCAGTGAGGGCTACTGTGAGCACGGAAGCCAGTGTCAGCACCTGCCGGATGGGCCCCGCTGCAGGTGAGTGGGACAGGGGGCAGGGGCGGGAGGCAGAGAGGGCAGTGCTGGGAAATCCAAGCTGGGAAAAGACACTGCTAGGGGTCCAGAATGGATGTCTGCAAATTAGCGATGGCTCCCTGTGTAATTAAGAGAACTGGGATCAGAGAAAAAATGGATAATGGAAAATAAAACGTGTGAGTGCCCCCTCCGTGTGGAGAATAAAGGTGCCATATTACCTCAAAGGAGCTACTGGGTAGGTATTTTTTTAAAGATGAGAAAACGGCAGCTCAGAGATGATAAGGACCCTGCCCGAGGTACCCAGTACGTTAAGTAGTAGGATAGGGGTTTCAAAGTCAAACTCTTACACCTGCTTTTGCTTCTTGGGTGGACACCCTGCTGTGTCATTGTGGGGAAAAGGAACCCTTTGTCTTGAGTCTAGGCCGGGCCTTGCCCTTTCTTAAGAGTACCAGGCAGGGAGGCCCTCTCAAACTGGCACCTGTGCCCCCTTGGTTCATCAACAGTCCAAGGGGCCCCCGGGAGGGGGATGCACGAAGTCTGTATGCCTGCCAAGGAGGAGAAGGTCCGTGCCCTCCGGGCCCCATCGTCACCGCAGGACCCTCCGTCTATCAGTGGTTCTCAACCTTCTGGCCCTTTAAATACAGTTCCTCATGTTGTGACCCAACCATAAAAGTATTTTCGTGGCTACTTCATAACTGTCATGTTGCTACTGTTATGAATTGTAATGTAAATATCTGATATGCAGGATGGTCTTAGGCGACCCCTGTGAAAGGGTCGTTCGACCGCCAAAGGGGTCGGGACCCACAGGTTGAGAACCTCTGGCTCTACCCTCCTCCCCAATGCAGTTCCAGACCCGCCTAGCCCTCCCTTCCCAGGGCCAAGGAGGAGGTGGTGGAGCCGAGGGCGGGACCCAACTCCTGGCAAGGGGTTGGGCGGTGACAGCGCAGGCTCACCTGCCCCCGGCCTGCCTTTCCCACCCCCAACCCCACCCCCGCTGCTCAGGTGAAGCCGACCTGTCACACACCACGTGGTTTCGTTTGCCAGGCGTCCTCTCTCCAGCATCAGCTCAGGGCTGACTCGGCCTCTTTCCCTAAAGGGAAGCCCTACTTGTGGAAAACCTCCTCTGGCCCCGCCGCCAGAGGGGATGGAGAGGCTGAGCGCCGGCCCCCACTACCCCCACCCCCACCCCGCCTCCCCTCTATTGACGTGTCCCCTCTCTTTGTTCCCAGCTGTATGTTCTTCTCCATCTACACGTCCTGGGGCGAGCGCTGTGAGCATCTGAGCATGAAACTCGGCGCTTTCTTCGGGATTCTCTTTGGGGCCCTGGGCGCCCTCTTGCTGCTCGGGGCCATAGTATTTGTGGTCCATCGCTTCTGGTGCACCAAGACCCGATTCTCCTACCCTCTGGACTCCGAAAGCTGAAGCCTCCACCCAAGGCCTGAGCTGTGGCCTAAGATACCTCAAGACCCACCCCAGACACACCCACTTCCGTCCAGGCGCCTTGGGGGAGATTAGGAAAAGGAAGATGACTGACGGTGACTCAGGGATTCTTCCAGGAGAATGACTAACAGGAATGAATAATGATAAAGATAAGAGCACAACTTATCAGTTTACATTGAGGTGGACTGGAAGAGACCATAAAGATCTACTACATAAAGGGATGGATTCTCACACAGACACACTCACAAGGAGGACACCGGAATGTACACACACACACACCAGATTTAATAATGGGGTGATGGTTCTAACTTAAAAACCAAAATGCATTTGTATGTAAAACTCTCCAGTTTACTTCTAATTAAAGTCTATTTAGATAAAATCTCTCTGACTTTTTGTGTTTGCAGAGCCATGGGTTCCATTTGTTATTTTTCTCTGTTGGCTAACGGGCTAGGCACGGGGTGGAGGAGCAGAGGTGCGTTAGCCACAGCCCTGTTTCGGCCCTCAGTACTCCATGCTGGGAAGCTCAGTTGCTCCAGCTCAGACATGGATCCTTGCTTCTGCCTCCACATCACTTTTTTCCCCTCACCCCAACATAAGCCAAGGCCTGGCCCTCTGAGGAGAAGGGTACAGATACCTCTCACACGTTCTCTGTCCTTTCCTGGGCCCCAGGCAGTGTCTTCTGAGCCTCTCCAGCCTACCGTCCTTCAGCCCCACTCTTTCTACTTGTTTCCAGCAACCAGATCAGTTTCCACCTTATCCTTCTCTCTTAGCAGGCAGAACTTTGCACCTCTCTCCTGTAACAGCTCCTGCAACTGGTCCACAACTCCTGTGTTCTGGGCACCTCAATTCCAGCTCTATGCAGAAACTGGGTAACGGCTTCTTGGTCCTAAATGCCAAATCCCTAAAAAGATAATCTGATTGGTCCAGTTGTCCATCTCTGATTCAATCAAGTGTTGCCACAGCGTAGGAAAGGAGGTCACATGATACAAACCTGGGGCTCAGGCTCACTCTTGTAAGTGCGTGAGTCGTGGTGTTGGAGGAAGTTCCCATGGAAACATGAACTTTCATCTGAGCAGAGATTCCTAACTGTCTGCTTTACATAGAGAAACATCTCCCAGCAGGTGAAGCCCCTCTCATATGTACACTCAGATACCCCAAAATACCCCCAAATGTAATCATGTATCCATATAAAGCCATATTCATTTCATTCCAATGTTCATTTATCAAGAATTAAGCACAGCCCTAGCCAGTTTTGCTCAGTGGATAGAGCATTGGCCTGCAGACTGAAGGGTCCTGGGCTTGATTCCAGTCAAGGGCACGTGCCTTGGTTGCAGGCTCCTCCCCGGCCAAGGCCCTGGACCAGGCTCATGCAGGAGACAACCAATCAATGTGTTTCTCTCACATCAATATTTCTCTCTGTCTTTCCCTCTCTCTTCCACTCTCTAAAAATCAATGAAAAAATATCCTCGGGTGAGGATTAAAAAATTAAGCACATAGTCCAAATGGGTTCCCTGGTGAATTCTACCAAACATTTCAGGAATCAATTCTAAGAATTCTCTATAATCTCTTTCAGAAGACTGAAGCAGAGGGAATATTTCCTAACTCATTTTATAAAGCCAACTTTACCCTAATACCAAACAAGAACAAGACACCTTAAGAAAAGGAAACTATTCACCAATAGCTCTCATGAAGACAGGTGCAAAAAATCCTCAACAAAATATTGGCAATTGAATCCAACAGTGAATAGAAAGAATTATACATCACAACCAAGTAGTGTTTATCCCGGGTATGCAAGCCTGGTTCAACATGTAAAATCAGCTCATGTAATCTATCACATCAACAGTCTAAAGAAGAAAAATCATATGATCATTTCAATAGATGCAAAAAAAAAAAAAGCATTTAACAGCCCTAGCCGGTTTGGCTCAGTGGATAGAGCATCGGCCTGTAGACCAAAGGCTTCTGGGTTCAATTCTGGTCAAGGGCACATACCTTGGTTGCAGGTTCCTCCTCAGTCAAGGCCCTGGTCAGGGCTCATCCAGGAGGCAACCAATCGATGTGTTTCTCTCACATCAATGTTTCTCTCTGTCTTTTCCTCTCTCTTCCACTCTCCCTAAATATCAATGGAAAAATATCCTCAGATGAGGATTAACAAAAGAAAAAACAAACATAAAAAGAATTTAACAAAATCAAATATCCATTTATGATCAAAACTCTCAGCAAACTAGGAATCAAAAGGATCTTCCTCAGGTTGATAAAAAAAAAAATCTGTGTGGTGTTAGATGGGTACTAGACTTATGGGGTGATCACTTTGTAAGTCATATAAATGTCTAATTATTATGTTATACACCTGAAGCTAATATATTGTATGTCAAATGCAATTGAACATTTTTTAAGCGTTTTAAAAATCTACAAAAACCTACAGCTATTATCATATTGAGTGGTGAGAAACTTAAAGCTTTTCAGCTAAGATCAGGAACAAAGCAAGGATGCCCCCACTCACCACTGCTTTCCAACATCATACTGGGATTCCTAGCTAATTCAAATACAAAACAAAAAGGAAATAAAAGATACATATTGGCAGATTGGGAAGGGAGAAATAAAACTGTCATTTTTCACAGATGACATGATCACTAATTTTACTTTTTAAATAATAGCCCTGGCCAGTATTTCCAAGTGGTTAGAGCATTGGCCTGTGCATCGAAGGGGTCCTGGGTTTGATTCTGTCAAGGGCACCTAACTGGGTTGGAGGTTCAATCCCCACCCCCACACACTACGGTGTGATTCATTGTTATTAAAGGGCTTGGTCCCTGGGTGCTGGAGCCTGTGTTGAGTAAGACAACTTTGTGAGACATGAGTCCAAGTGGACTGACTTTGCAGCAGCTCTCATGCTTATGCCCTGGGCACTGCTGGGAGCAGGATGGGAGGGGAAGGTGCTTTTACCCCATTTGTCATCTACATTTACAAGGAAGAAGGAGATAGGAATGGGAAGACCAGTGCCATGTGGCAGCCACAGAACTGGGATGGCCCTAACTGATGTCCTCTGATGGCCCACTTGAGGCAAGCCAGCCCCAGAAGCTGTACGGAGCAGCTATAGGGTTAAGCCTCGGATTGGCCTGTTGGCAAAGCCACAAACAAGTTCCAGTGTCATACATACTTAAGGGGACACACTGCCATATGCATACTCTTTTTTTTTTAATATATTTTATTGATTTTTACAGAGAGGAAGGGAGAGGGATAGAGAGTTAGAAACATTGATGAGAGAGAAACATCAATCAGCTGCTTCCTGCACACTCTCCACTGGGGATGTGCCCACAACCAAGGTACATGCCCTTGACCGGAATAGAAACTGGGACCCTTGAGTCTGCAGACCGATGCTCTATCCACTGAGCCAAACTGCTTAGGGCTGTATGCATACTCTTTATCAATAATAGTGAAATCCAGGGTCCTTATGACTTTGATTAAATTCAGCTTTAAATCCTAGCTCTAGAAATCATATCTCTCACCATATATCTACACCCCAAAGACCTAGCCTTTCTCCATAAGCAGCAACCCCCAGGCAGCAGTAGCCAGTTGCCTGGAACTGACTATTGGTCACAAAGCCAGGCTACAGGTCACATCTGGCAGGCTACAGATAACATCTTGACCTAAGTTATGTTTCTGTTCCTGAGCCCTAAGAAGGAACCACCTCCTGGCTATTTTCCCATGAGACCAGACAGAGGGACACCAGAACAGACTTCAGAGCTGTCCTCAAGACTTGAAGAAATAATTTATTACCCTCACCTCTGACCAATCAGCTCACAGCATGACCTGAGGCCCCCTAACACACGGTGTCTTGAGATTTTGCCCCCTATATTCTGTAACCTACTTGACATCAGACTTTGAGCATAGCTTCCAGTTCCTCTGGAGGGCACCATCCTATATAATAAAGAGGTAATATGCAAATTGACCATCATGTCCTCGCATATGATGGCTGCTCCCATGTGGTCAAAGATGGCTGCCCCCATTTGGTCACAAGATGGCCACCACAAGTAGGCCTGCAGGGGAGGGCAGTTGGGGGCTCCCATGCACGGGGGGCAGTGAGAGGCAACCAGGCTGGCGGTGGGGGGGGGGGCAGTTATGGGTGACCAGGTCTGCACTGGGGGGCAGTTTGAAGTGACCAGCCTGTTGGGGGCAGTTGGGGGCAACCAGGCCAGCAGGGGGGGGCCATAAGAGGGGGGGCAGAATGGTGACCAGGCCACAGGGGAGGGCAGTTGGGGGTAACCACGCCAGCAGGGAGGGGAAGAAAGGTGTGACCAGGCTGGCAGAGGATGGGGAGGGAGCAGTTAGGAGTGACCAGGCCAGCAGGGAGGGGGCAGTTGGGGGTGACCTGGCCAGCAGGGGGAGCAGTTAGGGGCAATCAGGCCGGCATGCAGGGGGTGATCAGGCCAGCAGGGAGGGGCAGTTAGGGGCGACCAGGCCAGCAGGGGTGGCAGTAAGCGGTGACCAGTCCAGCAGGGTGGGGGGGCAGTTAGGGGTGACCAGGCAGGCAGGCAGGTGAGCGGTTAGGAGCCAGCGGTCCAGGATTGTGAGAGGGATGTCTGACTGCCGGTTTAGGCCCGATATTGGGGATCAGGCCTAAAGCAGCAGTCAAACATCCCCCAAGGGGTCCCAGATTGAAGAGGATGCAGGCTGGGCTGAGGGGACACACAACCCTGTGCATAAATTTTGTGCACCAGGCCTCTAGTTAATCAATATCTTTATGCACTGAGATTCTAGTGTTCGGCTTGGCTAGCACTGGGTGGACAGTCTATCCATAACAAAAGTAATACCTCACATTTAGCTTTATGGCTAATTTTAATTAGCCCAAGAGAGCTACTTTCACTCACAAAGGCTGCCGGGACAAAAACACACACCCAGAGCACTGCCAGGAGAGAAGCCCACAGGACTCTCCTGCCCTCTTACCTGCAGAGCTCCCAGGGGCCCCAGCCTCCCAGCAGCAGAAGAAAAGGGGCAGAGCCAGGGCCCAGAGAGAGCCCATCCTAGCTGGGACTCCAGCCACCGCTGCTCAGCAGATCTTCCCACTGCCTCTCACAGCCAGTGTTCCTGCTTCCTCTACCCAGAGAGGAGGGCCAGCCACCCGCCTAGGTGTGACCTGGTAGTTTCCAGACTGCGGCCAGCTGATCACCCATGCACAGACTGAGCACTGGCAGCAAGATAACCCTCTGTCCCCTTGCCCAGTGACCTCTCCTCTCTGCAGTTTCATTTGAAAACATGGAATCATTTTCACAGTGATACTCACCCTTGGGTCCTGCAGCCCAGGAGGTCATGGAAGACGGTGCTTCACACACCTTTCCCTGTCTCCTGCCCTTCACCCCTCCCCACCTCCTTATGCCTTGGAATGGGTTTTTACTTAGACAGACTTGGATCTCATTCCTAATCCTAGACTTCATTAGTAAACTAGTAATCTAGGGCAAATTAGAGAAACTTTCTGAACCTCAACTTTCTGGCTGTTAAATGGGCATATTGCTACCTCGCTGGACTGTTTATGAAAATTTCATAAGAGAGTCAACTCTTGCACTGTGCCTGCTGCCACACACTTGGTGCTCACCAACAACATGTCTCTCGGGTGCTCAATAAATGAGCGAGAGTCCTGATGTCTGCCCTGACCCTCAAGCAGTAGAGAGAAGGGACAGCCCTGAGGTCTGCAGGAGACAGCTCTCCAGTGTGGGGCAGGCAGGACTCTGATTCTAACATTCCATTGTCACATCCTGTGACTCTGCATCCCAGCCAGAGCCAGGACCATGCCCTGCTGCCAGCCTGGAGGTTCAGGGGGAGAAGGCACTAGCTGGGAGAAGGGAAAGGGTACGTGTGCTAGTCGCAGTCACAGGGTCTGGGAGGAGGGAAGTGTGAGGGTGATGACTTAGGGAAACTTAGGGGATTTGGCCACAAAGAAGGAAATAAAGCTGCTGAGTATATATCCAAGTGCCTAGAGAAGAACCCTATCCCCACATGGGGCCAATGAGCTGGTCGAACAAGGTACCTTGGGAATTTTAGGACAAGAGTTTTATGATGAAAGCAGCTGTAGAAAGGAGGAAAGATGCTGGATCAGCATCAAGAAATCACAAGCTCTCAGGACTAGAAGGAACTTTAAAGTGGAATCTAAAAGTCTGGGTTCTATTTTCTGCTTCTTCCTTAACAGTGGCCCAGCAGCCATGTGATCTTGGACAAGTCATTTGTCTTCTCTGGGCTTTGGTCAACAAGAGCTCCGCAATCCTCTTAGCCATGCAGTCTGAGGTTGTGCACTGGGTCTGTGACTGTCTTCCAGAACCTAACCCTGCCCTTGATAAAGGGCTCTGCTGCTGGAGAAAGTCATTCCAGGGTGTGTGGTGAAGGGATACTGTATGAGAATAAGCTGAGGGGCTCCATCTGGGGTACAACACTGCACTTGGAGTCAAGGATCTTAGATTCCAGGTCAAACTACACCATTAATCTGTAGACTACTTCTGACAGGCTGAGCCCTCCCATTCAACCCCAGTGCTTGGCTTTATAAAATGGGAGGGTGGATTGCCCCTTCAGGGGTTTCAGGTGAGTAGAAGGGGCCCAGGGCCAGAGCAGTGACTGAATTCTGCTGGACCCTGTCCAATAGTGTGTGATGTAGGGTGAGGCTTCCTCCTAGCAAAGACAGGAGAAATCCATCAAGAATGCAACTCCTTTCTGCCACCTCCCTTCCTTGCTGGGCTGTCTCTGTCCCACCCCAGCCAGGAAAGGGACTTCCTCATTCCAGCAGCCAGTGGCTTAATCTACAGAGGAATTCCAGGTGCCCTTTCACCACCACCACACATCCCCACTCTCCAATTCTTCTTCTTTTTTTCATCATATCAATGATCCACAGACCAGCTCAGCCATGGTAATTAAGGAGGTGAGGAATCCTCCAGGAGGGAAGCTGGCTGAATGGAGGGAAGTTTGCTGAATTTGGTCAATCTTCCTCTGTTTCTGGGGGAATTTCCAAGCCTGTGCACATGACTATTAGTTTCAGGGCAATAATAATCAGACAGTACCTGGACCCCCATTTCAGCCAAACTCAGCTCTCACCCAGAATCAACATAGGCGATTTCATTAACTTAATAAACATATTTAGAGCACTTACTGAATGCCACACATTGTTCTAGGCACTTGGAACGTTGGAGAAGACTGAAGAAACCCAAGCAATGCTTAGAGAAATGGAGTTACACAGCTTTATTATGCCGACGGTCTCAGCAGAGTCACCTCCAAAATCTGAGCAAGCCAATATGGTGGAAGCTTTCCCTTTATACCCTTTTGGTGTCTTTGTCACCCAAATATGGGTTACACTTCCAGACATTTCACGGGCTTTGCAAAAGCCCCAGATGCTGGGGGTCTTGAGACCATACCTAAGGGCCTGGCCTGGCGCCAGCACTGATAACCCCCCCTCCGGAGGCTGTGTCATGGTTTATGGCCTCTGTAAAATGTGAGCATTTAGGTAACAGGTCTTGCAAGACCTTTTTGTGGAGAAAGGGGCAATGACTTAATTACAGTTTATCATTAGATTGCTGGCACAGATTCAGATTGTTAGCCCCCCAAATATCAGGGTTACATTGGAATTAGCCTTTCAGCCTTCTCAGGAATATATCGCTTAGTAAGACAGATCCCTGCCAGGACTTTCCAAAGTGGAACTAAGTTAGTGGAACTAACTTCCTAGTGAGGAAATGGCAAATAATAAACACAATAAAGAAGGGAATTATATAGAGAAAAATACTATTTAAAAAAAGAAAAAAAAAATAGGTCCAGTGGTTGGAGACCTGCAAAGCAACTGAGAACAGATTAACAGGAACAAAGACAGTTTATTTACATGTACACCAGGAAGTTGCTCAGTAGTGAGTAACTCACTAAATAAAGGTGTATTTGCCAAATTCAACAAGGGGATGGGAGTGGGGGAGGGGCTCTGGGGCTTCCACGGGGAAGTTTGGGAGGTTCTGTGGGCTCTCTGTCTCTATGAAAGGTGGATTCGCTAGAAAACCCCTCTTAAGGGAAATAATGGCAACTGAATTTTTGGAAAGTCCTGCTTTAGTCAGATAAAGGAAGTTTAGATAACATTGCTTTCTGTATCTTCTTTATTCCACTTTAAAATAATCTTTATACCACCTCTGGGAGTCTGAGTAGGTCTCCACAGTCTCAAAACGTTGAGTGTGCATAGACTGCATAGGTGAGCTACAGGAGAAGTGGTGAGAATCATCTAAGAGTGCAAGGCCCTGAGAGTGGGTCCCCCAGCCCCTGATTCCTTGGGTAGTAGCATAGGAAACTCCAGCAAGCCCTCTGTTCATCTGTCCATTCATTTCTTTTATTCACGTCTAACCTACATACAGTAAACTATATCAACCTTAAGTGGTATATAGCCTGATGAATTTTTATTTATGTATACACCCAGGATGTATCTACCATTCAAATCACAATAATAAGACATTTTTAGTGCCTCAACAGGCTTCCCTGTGTTCTCTTCCAGTCAATATCTCCCCCCACAACCTCCAAAAAACACCATTCTTACCTATATCACCGTAGATTAGCTTACCTATTTTTGAACTTCATATAAATAGAATTATGCATTTATACTCTTTTGTGTCTGGCTTCTTTCTCTTAACAGTATGCCTGCAAAACTCACCCATGTTTTGTGTAACAGTACTTCATTCTTTTGTTGTTGTTGTGGAGGATTCCATTCAATAAATATGCCTCAATTTATTTATGCATTTTCCTTCAGATGGATATTTGGATTGTTTCCAGTTTTTCACTATTCTAAATAAAGCTGCTATGAACGTTCTTGTACACATCTTGAGCATATATATCCAGGAGTAGTATTGCTGGGCCTGTGGGTGGACACGTGTTCTCTTTAATATATAGCATCAAACAGTTTTCCAAACTGATTGTGCCCGCTTATACCACACCAGCAAAGTATGAGAGTTCCAGACGCTCCACAGTCTCAACAACTGGCATCATTGGTCCTTTTCACCGTAGACATTCTTGGGGATGTGTGTTTCTCACTGGATTTAACGTGCATTGCAGGGAGCCCTCCGTTTTCCCAGGTGGTGTGCTGCTGCCAGGGAAATGCCTTTCACAGGGGAGGTATTTGGAGGACACAGGAGGGAGAAGGAGGGGCCAGGTAGAAATGAAATTCGCATGCAGGTGTGCACACACATTCACACTCCACTACAGAGGAAGCTATGCGGGGACTGGAATATATCAGAACTGGGGGATAAACAGGGACCCAGGCTGGGGTAGACAGATGACGAAGCAGGGACAGAAGGAAGAGGAGATATAATATCTGAGCATTGGAAGGAGAATGAGCATAAAGTCAAGAGGAGAACAAGGAGCCCACAAATAAGCATCTTGAGGCTCTCTATGAGGCCCATAGGATGACGCATCCCAAGCAGAGTGGCCATGTCTCATTGAGTCTCACCTGAAAAAAACTCTTCCCAGCAAGGAAGGGAGAACTCAGGCTCTGGCAATATGAGTGGGGCTCACCCAATGAGAGCCCAGGGCTCTCTCCCCCCCAGGCTCCTCTGTCCTTGGGCAGGAGGGAAACCTGTGGATGGAAGAGTTGAAGGGAAGAAACATGTGTTCTGGAAGCCCACGGTGGGATATCTTTTGTGCCCCACCTCAAGTCCTCTCTGCCCCCCTTTCTACTCCAGCCACTGTGCATAGGCCACTTTCCCAAGCGCAACCAGGCGATGTCCTGCCATGTGCCATTTGCTCTCTGCCCCGGGGATGCTTCTGGGAGCTATCCAGAAACACTGGGCTGGAATAGTCAGTCACCTATAGAGCAACCCATAAACCGTGGGGATGGGAGCTGACCGTTCTCAGATATTTCATAAGGCTTCTCTGAAGATCCCACAGGATCAAGCCACCAGTCAGCCATAACAGGGGCCAAGTGGATAAGGCATCTTGGTATTTTGAGTCCCTTCTTCCCTGACCTACTGCCCCTTTCTCTCACCCCTGTTCATTGGACTGTGTTCCTAAATAAATTATTCAGGTTTGGCTTTCAGGGAAACTGAGCTAAAACAGATTGGCAAAGATGTAGAGAGAGGCTTGGGTGGGGGTAATGGGTCACTCCATTCAGTTGTAATATAGGAGTGGGGAAGGAACCATCAGCAGGAGATAAGGCCACAGTGTGCCTTGGGGTCATGTGGTGGAGAACATTTCCTGCCATGAGTGGGAGGTTAGCCTTTATTCTAGAGACCATAGGAAGCCAGTGATGGTTTTTGAGTAGGGAACTGGCAACACTAGAGCTATTCAGGTGTTCTGATTCTTCCTGATTCAGTTTTAGAAGACTGTATTTTTCTAGGAATTTGTCCATTTAACACAGGTTCTACAATTTTTTGGCATATAGTTGTTCATAGTGTTTTCTAACATTCCTTTATATTTCTGTGATATCAGTTCTTACTTGTTGTGTGTTTCCTTCCCACATCCCACGTGGGTCAGGGTTCAGGAACTGGAAGCAGAGCGGCACACAAATGAAAATGAAAAGACAAGAGATAATTTGGGAATATTGGGGGACCAGGCGGGAAAGTCCAACTCAAGGGGAAGGACTTCCTCCCGTGCTAAGGCCTCACCAAGCTTTTATTGCTCTGGGATGGACCCATAGCATAGCCCTTAGGCAGGTGACCCCTGGCAACAGGCAGACTAGCCCATCAGCAAGGATTTACATAATAATAAATGGGGGGAGTAGTTTCAGCTACCACTGTCTGGACAAACAGAGGTGGCGCCTAGCTGACCTCTGCTAGGGCTTCAAGGCACCCAGCCTTCGGGGGTGGGGGTGGGGTGGGGGGGGTTCTCTGTCTATGCTTATCAGATAGTGAACACAATAAACTGTTTCCCACATCTCCCCCTTATTTTTTCCTTAAAAATCTTATATCTGCAGACCAGAAATAAACATATAAGAACAAGTCCCAATTTCAATGTACAACAGTTCTGAGTCCAAGTTTCAATGTCCGACAGTTCATGTGTACATGCCAGCAATGAAATGCTGGTTCTGGATGGCGGACAAATGCAGGTCCAGTCCTCTCTGGTTTGGTCCTGGGCACCCTGCAGGGCCGCACAGCTACTGACTGCTAGCATGGCAAGGCGTCTTCACCATCTCCATCTCTGAACTGTCTCTCCTGTCTTTGTGGCTGGAGCAATCTGGTCAATTTCTCTCTGGGATCCGTTGTTGCAGGAATCCACATGGTCTTGAAATTGTTCTCTGAAAATATACAAACGTATTCTCGACCAAAGGTTAATACAGGAAATTTTACTTGGGGGATCCTTTTTATATTTGCCTAAATGATTTTCCTTTGGCTTATTTTGACACCACATATGTTTTTCATGGGTGTCTTGCTGTTAGCATTACAAAATGAAAGAAAAAAATTTTTTTCTAGATGTAATTTAGTTACAGGATATTTTTCCTTACATGGTATTCTTCCACTATGCCCCTTTTTTGATTTAATTAGGAGGCTTATGGAAATTTTTTAATGCAGTCTAGATAACTTTAAATTTTTATTTTTTCTGCACAAAAATATGACTGCTTTAGGTTCATTGCATGTTAAGAAATTTTACCATGAAATGAAAATTTTGGTTAATACTATTTGAATAATTACTTATTTCAAGTTAGCCAAATTTAATTAATTTGAAAACGTGACAACTATTTTACTGTCAAATTTAATATTCTAACAATAATCTTAATTTACACTGTAAATATTAATTGAAAGGATCACTTTCTGTCCTTGAGGAGGCTTAAGCATTCCTGTTTGTTAGGCTAGATTTAAATTTAGAGTCTGTTAGCCAAGCCTCCACTTATCTGGATTCTGATTTCAGCTGGACCAAATCTCTTTTGTTATTTGGTTCCTGATCTGGGCTGGGCATGGGAAGCACAGCAGCCATGGGGACAGGAGACCTTCCTCAGAAGGGCGAGTGTTCAAGCCCCTGCACCATTGGGGGGGGGGTGAGGATCTGTGCCACCACCTCTGTTGAACCCCAAGTTTTCTC
The DNA here is from genome assembly GCF_964212035.1 of Myotis nattereri. Taxonomy (NCBI): domain Eukaryota; kingdom Metazoa; phylum Chordata; class Mammalia; order Chiroptera; family Vespertilionidae; genus Myotis; species Myotis nattereri. The sequence continues at coordinate 54,417,268 of NC_138077.1, forward strand.
CTACTGGCCCCCGGCTGTGCCTGTCTTAGGTTGCCCCACCCTGTGGGGTCTTACCCGTCTTTGACTACCAACCATCTCTGGGCCAAGTAGGGTGATGTGAGGTTCAGTTCTGTCTCCTTGTTAACCTATGTCCCTCTGGCCTCCATGCCCAGCAACTGCCTTTGGATCCCCTCACCTGCTAGCGGGGCCCTGGCATTGATCATAGGGAACCCAGGTTTCTTCTCCAGAGAGAGCCCAGCTTACGCCACTGGGCAAGAGACAGATCCATGGTACCAGCTTTTCATGATCCCAGCTTGAACGGAGAGCTCAGATAACAGCTGTAGACAATTGGAATCCTCTTGGCAAAAAAAGTCAAGAGAGGTGAATACAGAATGTTTAAGTGCCTTCCCAGGAGGGAATAAATCCCTTTATGTCCTTAAGACATTCAAAGAATTAATTTTTAAGTTTGTTTGGGATAAATGCACAATATACTGTTGTAAAATATCAAAAATTATGAATGAAACTTGTAGAATAATACCATGTAAGAATATTCTTTGTTCTAGGTCATGACAACTTAATTTTAAACTGGCTGTCTCAAGGTTTGGAATAAAGAACCTAGTTAGCAAAAAAAAAAAAAAAGCAATTTACAGAAGCAGAGACAGCATGCTATCCAAATTACAGTTTTGGGTAAACACATTATCTAGAGTCCTTGGGTAACCTAGGTAAAACTTAGGCATGTTATCTAAATTACAGTTTTGGGTCTCCAGAACACTGAGTTGACACGCTAACTGGAGCCCCCTGACATTGGGATAGTTGTGCTGTCCATCCCAAGTAAAGGAAAAATGTGCCTTCTAAGACATGAAACTTATAGTTTTTACCTGAATTAATTGTTACCATACTTCACTTTACCGTGCCCCAGGTGGTCTCTGGGCTGTTGGTTGTCTGGTTTGTCTTCTTCCTGCTGGATTACACTTGGAGAACTTTAATTTAAAAAAAGAAAAATCTTTCTTTTTTACACCAAGTAACTTATAGGGTTACTTCCTGGATGTTGACTGATAGTGCCACAAGGCCATGTATTTCAAGTCAAAGTCATTAAACATTTATGGTGACCGTACTTATTTTCAGATTTGGTATTTTAACAGCAAATCATTAGATTATCCTGTAAATATTAGTGGAAGATATTTCAAAATATTAAAATTTCTCCTTTTTATTAAATGTAAAATAATATTTTTAAACAGCATTCCCTTTCGGCTTATTTGCACATACAGAGGGATCATGGGAAGCCTTCAGTAACTTTTTTTTTTTTTTTTTTTTTTTTTTTTTTTAATATATTTTATTGATTTTTTACAGAGAAGAAGGGAGAGAGATAGAGAGTTAGAAACATCGATGAGAGAGAAACATCGATCAGCTGCCTCCTGCACATCTCCCACTGGGGATGTGCCCGCAACCCTGGTACATGCCCCCGACCGGAATCGAACCTGGGACCTTTCAGTCCGCAGGCCGACGCTCTATCCACTGAGCCAAACCGGTTTCGGCCCTTCAGTAACTTTTTAGAAGAATTTTACTTTACTAGGATTCAATTGCTTACAAAGATTAGTAAATTTAGTAGTTTTATGTCTGATACACGAGGTGCAAACACTGCTTCGCCTCCAGCCTAATTTAAAATGCAGCGGTGAGGAGCTTTTGTTAGTTTAAATAAAGACATTGCTACTAATAAATCAATTTTTCTTTTATTTGGCAGAAATTCCTTATGCAACCAAGCATATTATATTTTAAAATATTGTACTTGGGAAAAACTTCCAAAAACATATCTAATTAAAAAAATTTTCAACACTTAAAAACAGTTCTCAACATAATAGGATCTAGTCTTGACCATGGAATCAATTACTCTTAATTTGTTTACGATATATGTATAACTGTGGTTCTACTGAGAATTTAAGATATCTTTTAAAAATGTCTCGAGTCTTGAACTTGAGAACCAAGATGGCGGCATAGGTTATCGCCGGAAATTGCTGCCTCGAACAACCAACTCAAAAATACACCTAAAAGCCAGAACGGACATCATCCAGAACCACAGGAAGGCTGGTTGAGTGGAAATTCTACAACTAGGAGGAAAGAGAATATCATACCCAGACTCAGAGGAGGCGCAGTGCTGAAGTGAACTACTCAGGTGCGGAGTGCACGCGGAGCGGGCTGGCGGCGGAGGGCACGGTTGTTGTTTTCAATCAGGAGGGAGTTTCAGACTCTGAGCTCCAGATCCGGGCGAGTCTCTAGGGACCCAGATTCAAACGGGAGAAGCGGGACTGTCTGGCTTCGGTCGGAACTCAAAGGCAGCTTTCTCTCCGAGGTTTGCAGCGGTTGCTGGGACTCTGTGAGGCAGAGCCCCTAGGGACGGAACTGAGAGCAGCCATAACTGCTCGCTCCGCCTGGCTGGGACCCGCCCCGCCCAAGCCCTGCCCAGAGCCATTTGCCAGATAGCCTCAGGCAAACGCTAGATTAGCACCGCCCTAGAGATCCAGCACAGAAGCTCTCCCACTGCAGACACAGCTGATTCTCACAGCCAGTTGGCCTGGAGGTCAAATCCCCCTAGTATTAACTACAACAATCAAGGCTTAACTACAACAAGACTGCGCACAAAGAACACTAGGGGGTGCACCAAGAAAGCATAAAAAATGCGGAGACAAAGAAACAGGACAAAACTGTCAATGGAGGGTATTGAGAGTTCAGAACCACACTTTTAAGGTCTCTCAAGAACTGTCTAGAAGCCGCTGATAAACTTAATGAGATCCTCAAAAAATCTAATGAGACCCTCAATGTTGTGATAAAGAACCAACTAGAAATTAAGCATACACCTACTGAAATAAAGAATATTATACAGACTCCCAACAGCAGACCAGAGGAGCGCAAGAATCAAGTCAAAGATTTGAAATGCGAAGAAGCAAAAAACACCCAACTGGAAAAGCAAAATGAAAAAAAAGAATCCGAAAATATGAAGATGGTGTAAGAAGCCTCTGGGACAGCTTCAAGCATACCAACATCAGAATTATAGGGGTGCCAGAAGATAAGAGAGAGCAAGATATTGAAAACCTATTTGAAGAAATAATGACAGAAAACTTCCCCTACCTGGTGAAAGAAATAGACTTACAAGTCCAGGAAGTGCAGAGAACCCCAAACAAAAGGAATCCAAAGAGGACCACACCAAGACACATCATAATTAAAATGCCAAGAGCAAAAGACAAAGAGAGAATCTTAAGAGCAGCAAGAGAAAGAAACTCAGTTACCTACAAGGGAATACCCATATGACTGTCAGCTGATTTCTCAACAGAAACTTTGCAGGCCAGAAGGGAATGGCAAGAAATATTCAAAGTGATGAACAGCAAGAACCTACAACCAAGATTACTTTATCCAGCAAAGCTATCATTCAGAACTGAAGGTCAGATAAAGAGCTTCACAGATAAGGAAAAGCTACAGGAGTTCATCACCACCAAACCAGTATTATATGAAATGCTGAAAGGTATCCTTTAAGAAGAGGAGGAAGAAGAAAAAGGTAAAGATACAAATTATGAACAACAAACATGCATCTATCAACAAGTGAATCTAAGAATCAAGTGAATAAATAATCTGGTGATCATAATAGAATCAGGGACATAGAAAGGGAATGGACTGACTATTCTTGGGGGGGGGGGAAGGGGTGTGGGAGACTCGGGAAGAGACTGGACAAAAATCGTGCACCTATGGATGAGGACAGTGGGTGGGGAGTGAGGGCGGAGGGAGGGGCGGGAACTGGGAGGAGGGGCGGGAACTGGGAGGAGGGGAGTTATGGGGGGGAAAAAAGAGGAACAAATGTAATAATCTGAACAATAAAGATTTAATTTAAAAAAAATGTCTCTATCTACAAGCCTTTTAAGAAATACGAGGTCTATTGTCGGCCCTTATAAAGCCAACTGCTTAAAACATTGATCTATCATACTACTGAAATTATATTAAGACCCTGATTGCTAATTTATTAAGCATGAAAAAATATCTTCTTAGAGCCAGGCGCCTGTGGAGCCAACAGCATGGAGGTGCGGGGACTGTCTGACCTGAGTGGCTGCTGGCAGCGAGCGGCCAGGGCAGCCTGGAGGCTTCTGTGGGGAAGATGGTGAGTGGGGGCCGCGGGGCCCTGGGGTGCAGGCTGAGGACCGCCCCGCTCAGGCCCCGGGTCCTCTGGCAGTGGACCCCCACTCTGCCCGCACCAGCGGCTCCCGAAGGGAGGCGCCTTCCTAGTCCGGGTTTGTGTCTGAGGAAGACGGCCCCTCACCGGCCAGGCCGCCTGCCTCCCTGCAGAGGGCGCTGGACCCGGTGCCGGCCCTGCCCTGTGTGGCCCCGCTCAGGGCGCCGCTCCAGGGCTTCCCGGGCCCAAGGCCTGCGGTGTCGGACCTGCATCCTCCTCAGCCACAGGGTTTGGCTCAGACAGAAAGTCCCGACGGGGAGTGAGAGCCACGGACCCTGACCTCCCGCTGCCGGTCCCCCGTCCACGGGATGCGGCCCAGGAGGTCACTGTGCACTTGGCGCTGCAGCCTTCCCCGCGGCAGGACAGACACCGGCCATGACAGACACCGGCCATGACGCGCTCAGGGATGGCCTTCAGCTCCAGGCCTGTGGCGACAGGGGCGTCCTCGTGGGGCCTAGAGTGTGTCCCAAGCCCGTGGGCCGCCCCCGAGCTGCTCTCGGCTCCTGGATCCATCAGACAGCAGGCCTGCAGAGCTGTGTGCATGTCCCGTCAGAATCACTGCAGGTGCTCGAGTAACTCCAGCCACATGAATGCTATTGCTCGTTTTAAAGGCTCTACTCAGCTCTATTTTATTTATTTTCATTTTTTATTTCTTTGGCATTTTCTTTCTCTTTTTCAAGAAAAACGATTTAAAATGTTACATGCAGTAAACAAGATTTCAAGAAAAACAATTTTACCTATAACTAGAGGCCTGGTGCCCAGATTTGTGCACCAGTGGGGTCCCTTGTCCTGGCCTGCGCCCTCTCACCATCCGGGACCCCTCAGGACATGTCCGAGCCCCACAGGCCAGAGGAGGGACCCCACGGGGGCCTCTAGTATGCATATAAGATCTTTGGTGAATCTCTTCCCGCCCTCCCCCAACCCCTTCCCTCTGAGATTCATCAGGCTGTTCCATGTTTCCATGCCTGTGCGTTGAGCCTCTGCCCCCTGGTGTTCACTGCTTATCATAGCACTGGTCCAACTTTCGCTTAGGCTTTTATATATTTACATGTTATGTGCAATAAACATTAATATTTCAAGAAAAAATTTTTAAATATAACTAGAGGCCGGGTGCACGGATTCGTGCACCAGCGGAGTCCCTCGTCCTGGCCTGGGCCCTCTCACAGTCCAGGACCCCTCAGGGCAAGTCGCACTGCCGGTTTCAACCCGATCCCTGCAGGTAGGCTGAGGGACCCAACCGGGGGCCTCTAGTGTGCATATAAGATCTTTGGTGCATCTCTTCCCGCCTTCCCCCTTCCTCCTTCCCTCTGAGATTCATCTGTCTGTTCCATGTTTCCATGCCTGAGCTTTGAGTGTCTGACCCCTGGTGGTCAGTGCACATCATAGCACTGGTCCAAGGGTAGCTTAGGACTTTATATACACTGAGTGGCTAGATTATTATTACCACCTGATGTTTGTAGGCAAATAAGCCATACACTGCATTGTTTGGGATATGGAAGCTGAAGGCCTGGTCGAATGCCTTTGCTGTCTGCAGTTACCAAGATAAAACATCTCCAATTTGCACAGGAACACAAGGATTGGATAGTTGAGCATTGGAAAAAAGTCATGTGGTCAGATGAATCATGTTTCCAGTTGCATCATGCAGATGGCAGAGTGAGGATTTGGTGGAAACAGCATGAAAGCATGCACCCCACATGCATGAGTACAGCCCTTAAGCTGGTGGGGGCAGTGTTATGGTTTGGGGCATGTTTTCCTTGGCATGATTTGGGCCCTTTAATTCATGTGGAACAACATCTAAAAAAAAAATAATCTTCTTAAAAATAGTATTAAATAAATCCGAGAGGCAAGCACACTTTCTGCCTCATCCGCATTTCCGCAGTAAAACTTTGCCTTAAAACTCCACCCCTGAAATTCCGTCCTGCCTCAGTGAGCAGACACTCCTTTTGTGATTGGCTAAGTCAGAGGGAGAGGCCTTTGCTGTTCCAAGATGGCGGCACCCAGGGGAGCGGCAGGCCATGCGGCCAACATGGTGGCTGCAAAGTCACGCAGCTCAGCATTGTGGCTCTCTACACTGTTCTCTGACAGAAAAGATGATTTCCTTATTCTCACAATAAACAAGGGAAGAGCAAACCAAAGTCCCTAAAAGATAGATGGCCAACATTATATTGCAGACAAGCAGAAATCCCATTAGCTGTTTATACCTTTTATAATTATTTTAAAGAATATCAATTAAATTTAAACTGGTTTTTGTATTAAAAAATTTTCAGTTGAGATCATAAAATCAGTCCTCTTTTTTAATATGACCAATAAGCAACATATTTTGAATTCCTAATCATTTAAGAGAAAACACATTTTATTTTTTCAAAAACAAGTTATACTTTAGATATTTAATTAATTTCTCTTGATTCAATTTGCACTTTAAACTTTCAGAGCTTTAAATTCTAGGTTGCAAATTAAATACTTAGCATTTTTCAAATCAATACTTTTACATTTAAGGATACATTTCAAATAAAATATAACGCATTTTTAATTAATAGATTAACTTCTATCTAGAATTCATACTAGGCATACTCAGATCAACATTTCAGTATTATAAATCTCTGAAAGGGCGAGACCTCAACCTAGAGGCCCTGATGCCCAGCGCTCCCCGCGGTCGGTCCCGGCGTTCCCCGCAGCGGGCTCCCGCCAGCCCGTCCCCGCCTGTCTCCCGGCACCGGCACTGGGTTGGCCGCCCCCGGTCTAGTTTCCTGCCCGGGAAGGCAGAGGGCCATGGAGAGGGGGCAGGCCAGGGGGCTCAGGGGGAGCAGGGGCGGCACCAGCCCCCTCTAGCAGGGGAACAGCGCCCCGGGCTCCTGGGTGCTGGGGAGCGGCCTGTGGGCCTTCGGGGAAGGATGCCTATCGAGGGGCGAGGACTGTGCCCTCCATCTTGCCCTGGGTCCTCCATTTTTGGGCAGAGCCATGTGCTCGGTGGGGGCTTCCTCCCAGAGGCCCAGGCCTCTGCTGGCCACGCCCAGGATTTCTCTGGACTAACCAATGATAATCAAGGGAAGTGCACGCCATCAATATGACTACATCCTGTGTAATGAGACACCGACTCACGCCTGGCCAATCGGCAGGACCCACAGTCCCCTCTCCTGCCCTTACTCCACCCTCCTATAACCCCCACCCCCCCGGCCCATCAGGCTTCACTCTCTCTGCCACCTGCTGCTGTGCCAGTAAGGGGGGCAGGGGAGCCAGACCTAGGTTTGAAATAAATGACTCTTTGCTTTTGCATCAGACTCGCTGGCTCCCTGGTGGGCCCTTGGGAATCTTGAAATCTGGGCACAACAATCTTAATACTTTTAGATGATTTGAACTTAAAAGTATTAAGTTTCCAGCCAATAAGCCTGGCATAGCTGCTAAATTTCAAAATGGTCACAATTTTCCTGCTGGGGAAGTCAAGAAGCAAACCCACAGCTATTCACATGTAAACTTGACTATCAACTTCCTGGTGGTACTTGCCTCAGGGCAGGAAATTTCAAAAGAGCTACTTTAAATCGCCTTGGGAAACCAGCCTGTATTTCTTTCTCAGGTTCATCTTCGCCATTTTTAAGGTCAAAACAGTCTCGGGTTTTTATTCTGTACACAGCAAAAGGTCAAGTTCAGCTCAAAACTACGTGCACTCGTTTTTAAACTGGCCTTTTCCCTTTACATGTGCAGAAATCCCGGATGCATTTATAAATTTGTAAAAGCTTTTCAGTTACAAGAAGGACTTTAATTTTAGAATACTTGGGGAGGGGGCATTCATATTGGATCGCCACGTGTTCCCTTATTCCCTTCCCCCACATCCTGCTTTGGGGGAAGTTTCAGCAAATGACTCAGATGGCGTATTTTTCCCAAAGTCATGCTTAATAGAAGACATTTTAAATTTTTTCCTATTTCGCTTTCTAAAGCAATGGCTAGCACCCAAGGTTATCTTAGCTAAAGTTTGGTTGTCATAAGATGTTCTCCAGTAATTTTTAAACAAAACATTAAGTAATCTCATTGTGGGAGAGCTTATAGCTCTGCCTTTTCCTGCCACCTTTGAATCTCTCCACACCAGAGGTGGATTCGGTAGCAGGATTTCATTTCTTATTACAGATTTTAGATTCCAAACACAAATTAAGATACCAATTTGAACAAGAAACCACATTAAGATGACCATGGCACTCTTTTTTCAGCCTGATTTTAAAAAGTACCTTTTAATATTCCAATTTCTTTATAATTTGGCCTTTTTGCACAGGTGATTCTATTCATGGAGAATTAAACATTTAAGGATTAGGACATGGAGGTGGAGGGAGCCATGAAGGCCATTCCTCCCATTTTTTCTTTTCTTTCTGCTCCTCTTTAGGAGCGGAGGGTGCAAGGGGAGGAGATTTATCCTCCTTGACCTCTCCAAAAGGCTCTAGCAAATGAAATACCGTTTTCCACAAGGGGAAACAATTTTTGGCAAGTTCTGATTAACTTTTTGGCAAACTTTTAAGATCTAATGTACCTTTTTCAAGAAACCAAGGATTTTGTTCTATAATAACATGCAAAAACTATAAGAGATTACCTTCTAAAATTTTAACTCCTTAAGCATGCAAATCAATAGTCTATAATAAAGTTTCTTACTTTTTTAAAAGCCGAATCTACTTTTTTATTAAAGCCAAATCTGATAGATCCTCCCTTCCCCCAACTGGTGGGCGGGGTATGATGTAACCTGCAGCCCAGAAATACCTGGGTGACTAACCAGGTACTTTATATGGACTATACATTGGACCACCAATCCACACCTGCCAAATACCCTAAGCCCTTGTCCTATATGGACAATACAGTAAACCACCAATCAGTGTGCGCCGAGTACACTAAGCCCCCCACCCCTTCCCATTCCGCCCCTCAAAAGGCGTGCCCACCCCTGCATGTGTTGCTGTCTTCCCCTTGTGAGGCAGCCCGGCAGGTGCTTCTCCTCTAATAAAGCCTGTAGTCCTGGTTTTAGGCCTCCGTCTGATCTTTCATTTTGGTGCCGAAGACCCGGGAGAGGTGAACAGGAGCGTGGACGATCCTCGAGCCTAGGCCCAAGTTTCTGATTCCTGCTCTGGCTCTGCTCGGTGGTACGGTTCTGAGTTGATTGGCCCGCTCCGGACACCTCTCGAACCCTGCCGCACCAGGACACATGGGGATCTCGTCGCTTCCCTTCTCCGGTAGGCTTCAGGGACCCCCCCCCCCCCCCGCCACTTTTTTTTGCTAGCTCCCTGTGACCTGGAGGGACATTAGGGCCTACAGAGTTTCCCGTCTACTCGGCTACACGTTTCGTGCGTTCTACGAAAGCCCAGGTACCTGGCCGGGAATTCTCTTCTACTCCACGGGAAAGGTCTCGGGGTGACGACCTTGGAACCTTTTCTCGTCTCTCTCTCTCGCTACAGGTTGGCTGAGGGAACAGGAGGATGCTCCTTGTTCCTTCCCCAACTTGCAATCGCCCTTCCCTCCGGTCATGGGGACCTCTCAGTCCAAACCCCCTCGAAACACACCCTTAGGGTGTCTCCTCGCCAATCTCTCGACCCTTGGTCTTTCTGGCTATATCAAACCAAAGAAGCTCGTTTTTTTTCTGTAACACTGCCTGGCCACGATATAAACTCGACAATGGTTCTCAGTGGCCTGAAAACGGCACTTTCGATTCCAATATCCTCCGAGATCTAGATAATGTTGCCACCGGACGGGGAAAGCTTTCGAAATCCCTACAAACAGGCTTCTTTTTCCCTCTGCTCTCGCTCCTCGCTTTACTTCTCATGTTCCATTCATCAGATCCTCCTCGCAAAGTCCTCTTTGCCCTCTCAAACTGATTCTCAGTTCCTTTCTCTGTCTTCTGACCCTTACAGCCCTGCCGTAGACCTGCATCCTCTACCTTTTGAGATCTCTAACCGCCAGCCTTCCCCTGTGCGCTCTCTGCTGAATCTACGCCCACTGACCGCCAGCAACCGAATTCAGGTGGCTGGCAAGTTCCCTTAGCTGGAAAGTCGCAGGGGGGAGGGTATTACCCAGGTAGCCATTCCCCTCTCACTCTCTGATCTTTCTCAAATAGAAAAACACCTCAGCTCTTTCTCTTCAGACCCTTTAACCAGCCGCCACCTTCTCCCCAGTCCCTGAGAGCCCAAATCCTGAGAACGTGAGCTCTAAAACGGCTTTTCCCACTAACACTCATTCTCAGGCCACCCACAGACTGCCTTCCTCAACAGCCTCTTTTATTCCTGCATCCATTCTACCCCTGAGGGAGGCAGCAGGAACTGAGGACATAGTCTGAGTCCATGCCCCACTCTCTGTATCCAGCCTCACAGATTGAGAGGCACCTCAGGTTTCTTTTTCCACTGACGTGACCACCTTTACTCCCCCCGACATGCGCAGCAAACTTCCACAAACCCCTCAAGAAGACCTCATTAATCTGATCTTTAAGGTCTTGAATAATAGAGACGAGGAAACCCATATCCAAAATCAAAGACGAGATCAGGCCAAGGCTGAGGCCCATTAGGAGCCTTCCAGCTCCTAGCCACCGCTTTCAAACCCCAAACGAAGTGCCGGTCCTCCAACTGCAGGTAAGTCAGGGGCTAAGCCGCCTCCGGGCCCATGCTTCAAATGCAGCAAGGAAAGACAGTGAGCCAAGTCCTGCTCAAACCCGAGACCCCCGCCTGGGCTCTGCCCAAGGTGAGGAAGGGAAAGGCCACTGGAAATCAGACTGTAGTCTGGCCTCCGGTCCAGGCCTCAGTCAGTCCAGCATGGCCGCCCTCTGGATCCGGTCTGGAGCTCCCAGACCTCCTGGGACTGGCCACTGAAGAAGCTGCCCAGGCCTCGACAGGGCCCCACAGACTTACATCACCAGGACAGAGCCTTGGGTAACAAATGTGGCGACAGGTAAGCCGATCTCCTTTTTAATTGACACTGGGCCACTTATTCTGCCCTCTTCGAATTCGCTGGGACCCTTGTCCACTCCTTAGTCTCTATTATGGGGGTTGATGGATTAGTCTCACAGCCATTAGACACCTCATGTCTACACTGCATCTTACTAAATTCCCCCATTCCCTCTTTTCTTATTCTACCTCGGTGCCCAGCCAAGGCTACCATGTATCCCCTCATAAAGCCCAAACCACAGTCACCTACCTCAGTTTCACTGTCTCACCCCACAAGGCTGTGCCATTCCTGGGACTGAAAATGCCTTATCTTATCTCCTCTGTGACTGTCCCCTCCTCTGAAAAAGAAATCTTCTTTCTCAGGCTCAATGGGTACTCTCGCCTCTGGGTTCACAACTGAGGTCTTCTTGCAAAGCTCCTCCATGACATGACATGGCGAAGGGACCCCCCTCACTGAGCCTTTAGATCCCAAGGCCAACATTCTCACCCCTTTAATGCTCTGAAAACTCCTCTGACCTCAGTGCCTTCTCACCCCACCCCTCTCCCCCACTCCACCCTTTCCAAAGGACTCAACAGTCCAGCTACTATCAGAAACTGAGATCGTTATCTCTAGGAAAAATGTGGCAGTTTTAAAATCCAAGCGGCTAGAGGCCTGAGAACAGATTGCAGGGCCTGCTCCCTCCTCCCCATGCATTTTCTCCAGCCTCATATACCTATACATAATTTTCCAAAGTCTTTATTAACTTAAAGACTTTGGAGCATTGCTGGGTTAAATGAATTCGCCTACTCTTAGAATGTATACTTTATTGAAAGTAATGGAAGGTCTGAGGCATGGTTATGCATTTTTGAAGGACACAGAAAGAAGGTTTGAAGGCTAATTTGAAAGTGTGAAATTTACAAAGGTTGTGTATGTGATGAGAAGGGAAAGAGAAATAAAGAAATGAAAGGAAGGAAGGAAGGAAGGAAGGAAGGAAGGAAGGAAGGAAGGAAGGAAGGAAGGAAGGGGGAGAGAGAGAGAGAGAGAGAGAGAGAGAGAGAGAGAGAGAGAGAGAAAGAAAGAAAGAAAGAAAGAAAGAAAGAAAGAAAGAAAGAAAGAAAGGAAGAAAGAAAGAAGTTCTAAATTAACTATTTACAAGAAGTATAAAAGGGCCATTTTACTCTGAGCAAGAAAGTGAGGTTTCAGTCTCCAAGCCTGGCAGGACAAGGTAGCTGGACACTTCTTAAGCTAAACCAGAATATTCAGAAAAACAGCAAGGATTAAGGTTCAGTAAAAATTAGAAGTTAAGCCAGCACAGTGTCTTACTTATTATCCAACCATCCAGGTCCCTGGCTTCCACTGCTCCTTTCCTTCCTATTTTCTTTTCCCTTGGATACAGCCCATTCTAACATTCCCTCCCACTTTCACTGCAATACCTTCCTCTCTCAGGCTCACCAAATGCCTCCCACCATCCCCGAAGAAGACTCGGTGACACCATCCAGGACCCGATGACTCCTCACTCTTCACAGGCTCTTACCTGGCAAGGGACCCTCCGACTGTTTACTCTGGAAGAAGCTCAGGTTTTTAATATTTTCAGATGAAATGAACTTGGGATGTTGAGGGAGTCATCAATTCTACTATAATTGTCTTTATTAATCCCAACCTATCCCTCCCTCACTAAAGGACATTCTCGCTCACCCTGCAAACCCTGGACCTACTCCTTTGCCCACCCTCCTCAACACAACTTTCCATCTACTCTCTAACATCAATCCCTCCTTCTCTACATCCTGCTGGATTTGTCTGTCACTGGCTCAAACCCTCATCATAGCCACTCCAATCCCAACCTATTGGACCACTAACTTAACTCTTACCTATACCAGACTTCAATGCACCCTATACAACATCTCTCTCTTTAATATGGAAAACACTACCTGTTTAACAAATACGTCTCAAACCACTACCTCAACTACTCCAGCACCTTACTACTGTACACAATCTATAAATTTACCCCCTCCTTTAGCCTGCCCTCCACCGGGTATTTTTCTCCTCTGTGGGACTACACCCTACACCTGTGTCCCCCGGGACCTGTCACACTCGCTCTGCCTTTATGTCTTCCTAACTCCCAACCTTTCTATCAGAACAGAGGGAGAACTCGAATCTTCTCTTGGTCTTCTCAGGTCTCGCCACAAAAGGGGGGCCCTTGTTCCCCTCTTAGTGGGTACGGGAGTTCTCACTGCAGTAGGGACAGGCGTAGGAGGCATTTCCTCCTCTGTTCATTTCTACCACAAATTATCTGCTGAATTTTCAGAAGATATCTCCATCACTAGCAATTCCCTTGAATCCCTTCAAAGGCAGGTAGACTCCTTAGCAGCGGTAGCCCTACAGAACCGGTGTGCTTTAGATCTCTTGACAGCTGAAAAAGGAGGTACCTGTGTCTTTCTTGGGGAAGAATGCTGCTACTTTGTAAATGAATCAGGAATTGTCAAAGATCACATTAAATCCCCCCGGGACAGGATTGACCAAAGACGACGTAACCAGCTAGAAGGGGGATATGACATCTTTGGCTCACTTACTCCATGGCTCCTCCCACTATTAGGCCCACTGGTATTTATTCTTTTAATCTTGCTCTTTGGCCCCTGTCTCATGCGCTGTTTCACTAGTTTCTTGCAGAACAGAATGCAGGCGTTCGCCAACCAGAAGGTGGGAGAAATCTATCTGGCCTTGAATTCAGAACCTAGAGACACCTATGTCACCGGAATCTTTGAGACCCCGGGCAGATGCCCCTGACGACGTCCCCTCTCAGCAGGAAGTAGCTATGGAAGACAGACCTTCGCCCCTGACCTTGCCCGGACTCTCAATTTTTTTTTTTTTTTACTATTACCAAAAGCCTGGAATGATAGATCCTCCCTTCCCCCAACTGGTGGGCGGGGTATGATGTAACCTGCAGCCCAGAAATACCTGAGTGACTAACCAGGTACCTTATATGGACTATACATTGGACCACCAATCCACACCTGCCAAATACCCTAAGCCCTTGTCCTATATGGACAATACAGTAAACCACCAATCAGTGTGCGCCGAGTACACTAAGCCCCCCACCCCTTCCCATTCCGCCCCTCAAAAGGCGTGCCCACCCCTGCATGTGTTGCTGTCTTCCCCTTGTGAGGCAGCCCGGCAGGTGCTTCTCCTCTAATAAAGCCTGTAGTCCTGGTTTTAGGCCTCCGTCTGATCTTTCAAAATCCTGCCCCGTTAGCCTGGCGAAAGAAAACGTTCCCAGCCTACTTACAGCTTGCGACTTCTGAAGTTGATCCTGGGCATGCCTGCGGTGAATTTCCCCCACTGTTTTTCGGTGAATTTTCCACACCTTTTTCGGTGAAACTTCCTTTTTTTCGCTCTAGCGAAACCTTTACTTCCAGTTTTCCTGTCGGGCGCCAGATGTTGTGTGTTTCCTTCCCACGTCCCGCGTGGGTCAGGGTTCAGGAACTGGAAGCAGAGCGGCACACAAATGAATATGAAAAGACAAGAGATAATTTTGCAATATTGGGGGGTCAGGCAGGCAAGTCCAACTCAAGGGGAAGGACCTCCTTCCGTGCTAAGGCCTCACCAAGCTTTTATTGCTCTGGGATGGACCCATAGCATAGCCCTTAGGCAGGTGACCCCTGGCAACAGGCAGACTAGCCCATCAGCAAGGATTTACATAATAATAAATGGGGGGAGTAGTTTCAGCTACCACTGTCTGGACAAACAGAGGTAGCGCCTAACTGACCTCTGCTAGGGCTTCAAAGGCACCCAGCCTTGGGGGGTGGGGGTGGGGGTTCTCTGTCTATGCTTATCAGATAGTGAACACAATAAACTGTTTCCCACACTTACTTCTCCTCTTTCATTTCTGATTTTATCTATTTGGGTCCTCTGTTTTTCTTGATGAATCTAGTTAAAGGTTCATCAATCTTGGCACATGCACAAGAAATGAAACTAGACCACAAACTTACATCATACATGTGAATACACTCAAAATGGTTAAAAGACTTATATGTAAGTCACAAAACCATAAAAATCCTAGAAGAAAACATAGGCAGTAAAATCTTAGACATCTCTGGTAGCAATATTTTTGCCAATTTATCTCCTATGGCAATGGAAACGAAGGAAAAAAATAAACAAATGAGACTACATTAAACTAAAATGTTTTTGCACAGCAAAAGAAACCATCATTAGAATGAAAAGGGAATCCATTGTATGGGATAAGATATTCGCCAATGTTGCATCTGATAAGGAGTTAATTTCCAAAGTATATAAAGAACTCATGCTACTCAACATCAGGAAGACAAACAATCCAAATAAAAAACTGACAAAGGACCTGAATAGACACTTCTCCAGAGAGGAAATACAGAGGGCTAACAGACATACAAAAAGATGCTCAACATCACTAATCATCAGAGAGATGGAAATTAAAACCACAATAAGATATCACCTCACACCTGCTAGAATGGCTATCATAAAAAAATCAACAAACAAGTGCTGGTGAGAACTGGAGAAAAGGGAACCCTTGTGTATTGTTAATAGGAATGCAAACTGGTGCAGCCACTATGGAAAACAATCATAAAGTTTCCTAAAAAATGTAAACTAGAACTGCCTTTTGACCCAGCGATCCCACTTCTGAGACTATATGCTAAGAAGCCCAAAACACCAATTCAAAAGGATATATCCACCCCTATGTTATTGCAGCATTATTTACAACTAGAGGCCAGGTGCACAAAATCTGTGCACGGGTAAGGTCCCTAGGCTCTGCAGGCAATCAGGGCTGATCTGTGGGCAACCGGCGGGGCAATCAGGAGGCCCCCCGCTCTGGCACCCGCCTTGGCTGGCCTGGGGCCTTCGGGCTGGGGGCAGCTCCTGTGTTGAGTGTCTGCCCTCTGGTGGTCAGTGCATATTGTAGCTACCGGTTGTTCCACCATTCAGTCAATTTGCATATTAAGCCTTTATTGTATAGGATAGCCAAGATCTGGAAACACCCCAAGTGCCCATCAGTAGATGAGTGGATAAAAAAGCTGTGGTTTATACAATGGAATACTATCTGAGCATAAAAAGAAAGAAATCTTACCTTTTGTGACAGTATGGATGAACCTTGATATTATTATGGTAAGTGAAATAAGCCAGCCAGAGAAAGACAAATATCGTGTGATCTCACTCATATGTGGAATCTAATCAACAAAATAAACTGATGAACAAAATAGAAACAGGGGCATGGATACATGGAACAGACCGGCAGCTATCAGAGGGGAGGGGAGAAGGGGGAACTGGATGAAAGAAGGTTAAGGGATTATCCATAAAACATAAATACATAACACCTAGACACAGACAACAGTGTGGTGATACCCAGAAAGAGGAGTGGGGGTAGGTTGTGTATATGTTCCCCCACATCCTGCGTGGTTCAGGGTTCAGAATCTGGAAGAGGGGCCGCACACAAATGAAAGATACTAGACAAGAGATAATAATTTGGAAATTGGGGGGCCAGGCGAGAGCCCATCCCAAGAGTATGGACTCCACTTGTGCTCAAGCCTCACCATCTTTTTATTCAGTTTGGGATCCACCCATAGCCCTTAGGCAGGCAAGTTCCCTAACAGGCAGACTCCCTTATCAGTAAGGATTGACATGACTATCTGGTGGGGAAGTTGCTTCAGCTACCATTGTCTCCACTAAACAGTGGGTGCATAGCCCTGACCTTTGCCAGGGCTCAAAGGTCACCAGCATTCCAGGTTCCTTGTCCACACCTCTCTGCTGGAGAAGACAATAGGCAGCTTCCCACAGTAGGTGGAGGTGGGCAAAGAGGGGGTTGGAAATGGGAATGGAAAGAGACTTTGCTTTGGGAGATAGGCACACATGCAGTGTGCAGATATTTTATTGAGTTGTACACTTGAAACCTGTATGGTTTTTCGAACAAATGTCACTCCAATAAATTCAATTAAAAAAAAAATGTGAATGGGTAAAAAAAAAAAATCTCCCCTCTGCACTTCATAAAAAGTTATTCCTGAGAGCAGGAATAAAGTGGGGACATCGTGCCCCACTTACAACTCCTTTATAGTGTATGGGACAGATGTAACGATTTAGTTACCTAACTCCTAAGTTAGTCCCCCTCTAAAATACGCAGACCGTCTGTGTCATTAAGGGTGGCCAGGGGCTGTGGTTCCTTTCTTGTCCTGTGATTCCTGCGACGCAGGAGTGGAACCCACCCGGGTGACCTCAGGGGTAGGAGTGAAGCCACCAGATGCGGCGACAGCACCCAGACTACCTGCACCGCTGATCGCTGACCGGACTACAGACCAGGTTGCACGGGGTAGCACCGCCCAGGAAACGTGACCCCACGCCGGGGCTCCCCTTCCGGTCTCAACACCACCCAGCTTCCGGCGGAGCGCCCACATCAGCTTGGACTACTGGGTCTGGCTTAGCCCGTAACAAAGCGGGACGGGGTAGCCCCGCCCACGCGGGCAGAGCGCCAGGGCGGAGCTTCCGGTTACCAGCCCGCCAGGTGGAAGAGGTGCGCGCTTCTCGCTGTGTGCGAGGCGGCCGCACACGCCTCCGCAGTTCACTGCTGGACCCGTCCCTTCCGGGCCCGGTTCGGGAGAGCCCGAGGAGCGCGGCTGCCTCTCCTTGCGGGACGCAGAGACACGCGGAGTTGAAGTTGGCGGGTGAGTCTGGCGGGGCTGAGGGAGGCGGCACCCCAGGCGGGGCACTGAGGGGCCGGGGGTCGGGCGGGAGAAAGAGATAGGGAAGGGAAGGGCCGCGGAAAAAGTGTTCTGAAGACCAAGGGAAGGAAGTCTCCGCAAGAGCGAAGTGTTCCCCTCGGTTAAATGCCATTGAGATGCCTTGAGGGATATTAAGGCCCAGATGAGGGTATTGGATTTGGCTAAGAGCAGTTTGTAGGGACATCGTGCCCCACTTACACTGAAGCCCGGAAAGTTTCAGATTTGGCAGTAGAGACATCGTTTATAGCAGTGATTCTCAACCTTCTGGCCCTTTAAATACAGTTCCTCATGTTGTGACCCAACCATAACATTATTTTCGTTGCTACTTCATAACTGTAATGTTGCTACTGTTATGAATCGTAATGTAAATATCTGATATGCAGGATGGTCTTAGGCGACCCCCGTGAAAGGGTCGTTCGACCACCAAAGGGGTCGCGACCCACAGGTTGAGAACCGCTGGTTTATAGACCTGAGACATGCTTACTGTCCTCCCGTTACCTGCTTTCAGGATAATGAATTAGTCCCTTAGAATTTCAAAAGGTAAGTAATTAACCCAAAACAAACTCTTGGGCTTTATAGGTTCATTAGTTTAGATCTACGGCAGATAGTATTCTTTTTGATGTTTAAAATGTCCCATTTTGGGGTCTGTGCCTCCAAACCTACCCCAGTCCATGCTAACTGATTACTAAGTAAAGAGTAAGGGGTGTAAGAGAACAGTCAGAAAGCTGGTGTGATCGTCCAGGTGCCAGAGATCGAAACCTAAACCATTCAGTACCTTGGAGCTTTAGGTCATTTGTGGATGAGCATAAAGTACAACCAACGTCCACATCCGAGTATGACGGAGTAGCTTATATCACACTAACCCTCCGATCGATAGTGAGTATAAAAGCTAAATAAAATACTTAAAGCAACTGAAGGTATTAGAGAAAAATCAAGTCAGACAGGACTTGAAGAAGGAAATTGCTGGAGAGAATGTGGGAGCACTTAGGCAAGCCTCGCATTTGCATGGGCGCCCCCCTGCCCCCCCCCCCCCATATTTGCTAAGTCTGAGAGGGAGACCAAGCTGAAAGAGGTGGCCAGGGCTTGTGGCATTTCACTTGAGCTGGGAAGAAGGAAGTTGGAGTTCAGAGATGCCGTGGCATCTGAGATATGATAGAGAAGTTTCAGCTCATGAAGGCCAGGGACTCTTGTCCTGTACTGTATAAAATTCCCATCACATACGCATAAGGCTGTTTCATCACCAGAAGCAGAAGGAACATGAGCCCTGGCCTCTGGTAGGAAACACAGCAGGATCGTGAAGGACTGAGACTAGTTGGTAAAGATGCCTGTTTACTTTATTTTAATTAGGAGGCAGGAGTCGGGTCTTGGACTCTGGTGCTGCGGTGGGTGGGCGGCGGGGGGGGGGTGGGGGGTGGGGGGGTGGGGGGGGTCGTCTTCGGGGATGGGGAAGACCACTCTGACCAGGAAGGGAGTGCTGGACTGGGTGGAGGGAATGCTCTACTATGACAGGTTCCATGAAGTCCTCCATTTGAGCTGCAGAGAACTATACCAGCTGATAAAGATACAATTTGCTGATTGGATTGCCATGATTGGCCTGGCACCCAGGCCTCCATCCAGAGATCCTGGCCCAGGCAAGAAGCTCTTGTTCTTCCTAGAGGGGGTTGATGAACTGAGATTACTCTGTGAGGAGCACACAGAGGATCTGTTAAGATGGGGCAGAGCCTCGGCCGATGCCCCTCCTACTGAGCAGATGGTGTGACCCCACAGCCACTGCCCAGACCACCACAACCCCCTTCATGCATTCTCTCTCATGTACTCAGCCCAGGCGTCTGGGTGGCCTGAGGATCTGAGGGGCCCATGCTGTTTAGCTGCTGAGAGAATCTGAGAACAGGAAATCCTGTGTAATAAATTTCAGACACATGAACTAGATTTACCATTTCCTGAATGTAAATATGAAGTGTTTCAGAAAGATGATGACTTTGAAAACTGTAGTTTTATCCACTTGAATATCAGGGGTTTGGGCAACTATTTTTTACTCTCAGGGAATAAACAGGAATAAAATATATTCATATCTCTTCCTTTGGAGATCTGAAAAATCTACTTGAAAACTTTGAAAGCCACAATCCAGTGTTCAACCTTAACAGTAATTTCTTCTTTGACCTCCAAAGGTGAAAAAGTTCTCTATAAGATGTCACAGAGTTATACAGTTGAAATTACTGCAGTGAGTAGAAGGACAAGGAAATCAATGTTTTCATGCAGTAAAAACACTTACCTAGTTCTCTGAGGCCCAAAATGAGGAAGTTTGTGAAACAAGCAATGGATTTGCCAGTGGGCATACCAGTGTACCAGTCCATTAATATTTTTTCCAAATTAAATGTCCAGGGTTTTGCTTTCCATATTAAGCACTGTCATTTTGTGCAGACAATAGCTCTAAATTTACAGGGAGTATTCAGGTTAATTTTTTTCTCCATGCTTCCAGCTTCCTGACTCCTGCTGTTCTTTTTCCCCATGAAGATCCATGAAACACTCCTCAGGTGAGTTTTAGTCCATAGCTCATATTTCAGTCTTAGAAATAAGGCCAGGCCTATTTAGAGGAATCAGTAACAGTGACCTCTGCTCCTGCCTACCTGTCTGATGGATGACCTCCCTCCTGAGAAAATCACATCCTGGGCATGCTGAGGCCTTGGGTTTCCCCTGCCTGAAGCTCGGTTCCCCCTAGATGGGCTCTTCTCATCATTCTCGGATTTCTAGGATGTCACCACTTAGTTTAATGGAAATCTACCCCCTGGGAGCCAGGAGAACCAAGTTCCTGCATGAATCTACTTTTTTTTTGTTTTTTCTGCAGTTTATCCAGTCACTTTCCCAGGGCCTCACTGAGCTGCTGTATAGCTCCAGTGGCAGTTGTCCAAAAATTCCCAGGACTGAGGGGTATCCCAGGAGGCAGACTGGAATGCCAGAGCAGTCCCAGGCAAAGTGGGACAAGTTGGTCCTCCTCTTTTTTTTTTTTTTTTTGGTCCTCCTCTTAACAGTGGAGTTTGTAGTCTGTGAACTAGTACATGTGTGAAGTTCTTTTCCTTTTTAGGAAATTCTGGGCTGTTAACAATAAATGTGGGAAGGTATCTGAGGAAACAACTCCTGTAATTAAGTGACAGCTTCATGTAAGCCTCTCTTCTCGGAGACGGGGAACATTAGAGCAAGAATTCTCTCAGAGCCTTATCTCCCCTAGGTATGACAGGATTTTGTGTCGTTGGATAGTAAACTGTCCTTGAAGCTAGTGTTTTTAATGCCATGGTTCCTTGTTTTTCTCTTCATTTGTTGCTGAGCCTCGAGGAAGTCTTGTTAAAGTGGGCCAGTGCAGTGACAACTGACAGATGTGGCACTAAAAGCTAGAAGAAGTGGTGACATGTGGCCCCTTAGGCCTTCCTGAGTGTAAGAGGCCGTGGGGCTACAGGAAAGGCCTGACCCCACTCCAAGTCATGTAAAGGACATGAACTTGGCTTGCACCCCAGTTCTTGTGATCTAGGCAAGCAGACATTTTGTCATAGCAACTGTTTGTCATAGCAACTGTCAAACATAGATGGAACTAGACAAAGCTTGCCCAGTCTTGCCCAGCCTGTAACGATCTGCTACTTCCCCATCAGAAGCCAAGCCCTAACAGTGATCTATGAAGCATGACCAGACACAGCTTAGCTATAAAACAGTGTGTGTAAAAAATAAAGTTGCTGGTGCCTTGTGCCAGTCCTCCTAAACCCCGGTCTCTGGTGCTTTCATCCCACGTCGCCATTACCCTACGGGACCATTTGGGAGCGGGTCTCCACACCTGAGATCTGCCAACTCTGGTCACTGTTGAACTCATAATCATCTCAGATTTTTCACTTTTAGCTAAACATGATGTGCTTAATTTTCATTTTTACTGAGATGGTTTTCCCTCATAGTTAGTGTTTTAATGTTATGGGTGTCTTTTTTAATTATTGCTTCCTTTTGTTTCATTTTTTAAAATTTTATCCAAAAAAAAATAGTTTGCTCTCAAAGTTATTTTATGTCTCTCTGTAATTACTTCTGTGAGAAGGATCATCTTCTCCAGACACCTTTTCATCTGAAATCAGTAGCTATTCTTTCTTGTATTTGGTGACCAAACACAAGAGTTTATTTCATCCAAATTACTTCAAAACCCAAGAAATAAGTGTGCTTTAGGAAATAGGTAAACTGAACTTTTTTAAGGCTACGTTTGTTCATAGAAATTCTTTGAGGTTCTTACAGAAAGCTTTGCAGTGCAGTTGTTTGCCTATTAAAGTCAACAGTTGACTTCCAGTGTTCTACTCGTGATGGATGTTTCCTCTTCTTTCAGGATCACCTAAGTGGGTCGGAGCATCCTGAGCACTAGGTCATGGTGGAGATGCCAGAATGAGAAGGCGCAAGAGTTCTGGTCCCCGTCGACCAGCCGCCCGGGCGACCTGTGCTAGGCCCAGGACAGGGACCACTGTGCCCACGGCTGCCTCCGCTTCCACCACTCCCACCCCACTTCACCCACAGAGGCCCCCAGCTAAGGTTGGTGTGACCTTTGAGGATGTCGCCGTGTGCTTCTCCAAGAAGGAATGGTTCCTCCTTGATGAGGCTCAGAGACACCTGTACCTCGAAGTGATGCTGGAGAACTATGACCTCATCTCCTCTCTAGGTTGCTGCTGTAGAACAGAGGATGTGGAGGCACCCAATGAACAGCATGTTTCTGTGAGAGTGTCACAGGCAAAGAATACCAATGTAGCTTTGTCCTCCCAGAAGAGCCACCCCTGTGAGAGTTGTGGGCCAGTCCTGAGAGATATTTTCTACTTGGTTGAGCAGCAGGAAACACAACACAGCCAGAAACTGTTGAGGTGTGGGGCATGTGCTAAGCGGTTTTATTTCAGCACAAAGTGTCCCCAGCACCAGGAGCAGCACGTGAGAGAGACGCCTTTCATAAGAGGTGTGGACAGGGCCTCACGTGCCAAGGGCTGCCATTTCAATGTGTTCCAGAAGCCTTTTACCTGTGGGGAGATTGGGCAGCACGTTCTCACCAGCTCAGGACATATCCAAGAGCAGGCTGCTCACACCACAGATCAGCCAAGTGAAATGTCAGCATCTGGGGTGAGTTTTCAAAGGAGAGAAAATGATTACACCAGGAAAGAATGTAAGAAAGCCTTTGACTGCAACCAAACACTTGTTCAGGACCATGGTGTCTGTACTGGAGTACAGTGTTTTACGTGCCGTGAATGTGAAAAATATTTTACAAAAATCTCTGATCTCCATAATCATCAGAAAGTTCACACAGGAGAAAGGCCATACGAGTGCAGTGAATGTGGAAAATGCTTTAGACAACGCTCCAACCTTATTCTACACCATCGAGTTCATTCTGCAGGAAAGTCTCATGAGTGTGGCAAATGTGGGAAATCCTTTAGCCAAAGTACAAGCCTCATTCAACACCAGAGAGTTCACACTGGAGAAAAGCCATATGAGTGTGGCGAATGTGGGAAATCCTTTAGCCAAAGTGGAAGCCTCCTTCAACACCAGAGAGTTCATACTGGAGAAAAGCCATATGAGTGTGGTGAATGTGGAAAATATTTTACCAGAATCTCTGGCCTTTATCGTCATCAGAGACTTCACACTGGAGAAAGGCCTTATGAGTGCAGTGAATGTGGGAAATCTTTTATCACGAAGTATCACTTGCGTTGTCATCAGAGATGTCACACTGGGGAAAGACCATATGAGTGCAGTGAATGTGGCAAATCTTTTATCAATAGCTCTGGCCTCCGTTGTCATCAGAGATTTCACACTGGAGAAAGGCCTTATGAGTGCAATGAATGTGGAAAGTCTTTTATCACTAGCCCTGGCCTCCGTTATCATCAGAGATTTCATACTGGAGAAAGGCCTTATGATTGTAGTGACTGTGGGAAAGCTTTTACTTGTAGCAGTGGTCTCCGTTATCATCAGAGAGTTCACACTGGAGAAAGGCCTTTTGAATGCAGCGAATGTGGGAAATCATTTACCAGGAACAGTAACTTGCGTTGTCATCAGAGAGTTCACATGAGTAAGGCCTTATGATTGCAGCGAATGTGGGAAATCTTATACCAAAAACAGTCACTTGTGTTGTCATCAGAGAGTTCACAATGAAGGAAGTTTTTAGTGTAGGAAACATACAGGGGTTTTTTTGTTCATGTTAACAACACTTGAGGAAACTGAGACTCCATTTTTCTGATTTTAATCTCATACATCAAAATGTGAACAGTAGGGAGATTTTCCTTAAAGTTTAGTTATGTGGGAAACGTGTCTGTGTTGCACTTTCTAACCTGCCCAGAGTTCATGCCAGATTTATGTCACTGCAGATTTCTGTGGCCGAAGCTAACCACTTCCTAGTAGTAGGTCTCCATAGTTTGTATCAGTCACCATCCTAATGTGTTCAGGTAAGCTAACTTTGTTCTCTGATTTGTTGGAGGAAATTAGGAGTAGCCTGAGCCTTTATGAGATCTGCATTTCCTCTATTTCCTGACCTAGTGTTGACCCCAGAGAACATCATCTGAGTTTAGCTGGCAGCTTGCAGAAGGACTACCTTTTCAGAGACATGTTTCCCTAGATATCTTTGATGAACATTTCCATTGTCAAAGTCACCAGTGCAAGAACTGCCAGGTCCATGTCTTTTTGGTTTATAAAATAATGAAGGCCCATTTGTTTAAGTCCTCTTTAATCTTGGATGTTTTATTTACTGTATGGGGTAGGTTATACGCAGGCTTGAGCTCTACAAGCATGAAGAGGTGAACAACTTTTATGGGGTCTCAAACTTTCTCTGCATCTGAGGGGACGGTGTAGTGCTGAAATTAGCTCACCAGTTTTTTCCAAATTTGCATTGCTGCCCACATCCTCCTAGGAAAGACTGCAGGGCTCTGATACTCATGTGAAGCCTGGATGCTGTGAGTTTTAGGAGACAGAGGTCAGGTTCAAGAGGAGGCAGGTGAGCCTGACCTGCGTGGCTCGTGGTTGAACATCATCTGAGCCTGACCTGCGTGGCACGGTGAGCATTGGTCAGGGTTCGATTCCCAGTCAGGGCACATGCCAGGGTTGTGGGCTCCATCCCCAGTAGGGGTTCTGCAGGAGGCGGCCAATTGGTGTTTCTCATCATCGATGTTTCTACCTCTCCCTCTCTCTGAAATCAATAAAAATATATTTAAAAAAGGGGGGGGGCGGGTGCAGGTGTGACAACCTCAAGTGTTTCTGGGAGCAGCATGATTTTTCCCTTGTTCATAGGTTATGCCAGTACTTTTGGAGGGAATCACTTTCAGAGATCTTGCAAAGGACTATGTGTCCTAATGTCTACAATTCCATACGTGATGGTCACTTGGGGTAGGACAATAAGGGTTAGGGGAAAGCATAATTGCTACAGAATCACGCCTAGTAGGGATTGTGCATAATTCTTTATATGGAGATATGTTTCTTTTACCCTTGTCAATAACTCATAATGCATTGTCTGAGTCAGAGGATAGGTGAATGTTTAACTTAAAGAAATTAGGAAGTTGTCATTTAAACCAATTGTACATTTTTGCATTCTTCCAGCAGTGTGTAAGGTATTCAGTTCCTCCACATCCTAGAGAAGATTTGGTTTGGTCATTCATTCTTTATGTAAACTTTTTTTATAACTTTGTCATGCTATCTCACTGTTGTTGGATTGCATCTTTCTAAGTAAGGGTTCACGGTGAGCATTTTTTTCAGATGTGCATTTGCTATCTATTTAGTAAAATGTCTGAGCATATGTTCTACCAAAACTATAAATTTTGGCAATTTTCTTTAACAAAAGGTCAGTGAAACAACAAAAATGAAGGTTAGAATTTCACTCATTTTGTGTCTTTTTTGCTTTATAGGATAAATATTTTTGATACTGGAAAACAAATAAAATCAACAATTGACTCAAGATAAGGGTCTTACTTCATTCCTTTGGATGTGAATATCCAGTTTGCCCAGCACCGTTTATTGAAGAGAAACACTCCTTTCCTAACTGTGTATTATTGGCTCCTTTTTCAGAGAGGAGTTGGCTGTACATGCATGGGTCTAGAGCAGTGGTCTGCAAATTGGGGCTCGCGAGCCACATGTGGCTCTTTGGCCCCTTGAGTGTGGCTCTTCCACAAAATACCACGTGTGGGAGTACACGTACAGTGCGATTGAAACTTCGTGGCCCATTCGCAGAAGTCTGTATTTTGTGGAAGAGCCACACTCAGGGGGCCCAAGAGCCACATGTGGCTCGCGAGCCACAGTTTGCCAACCATTGGTCTAGAGGACTCTTTGGAAAGAGGTCATTCTTTGGGACATCACAGGGAGCTGCAGAAGTTATCAAGATGAGGCACTAAGGAGAAAGGGAAAATGAACCAGCTTGGAACCGATCTTCACAGTCAGTTTAGAGGAAGCACTGCAATGTGGAAAGAGCCCTGAGTTGAAATTTGTGCCATCTAGATGACCTTTCAAAGAATAGGAGCTCCTTCACCATGAGATAAATACTGTTTCTAAGAAGTAAGGTTTATTGAGCCTTTAAAATTGTAAGACAGTGGCTTACACACTTCTCATTTAGTTTCCTCCACATTGCCATGATGTATTAGTTCTGTTATCCCCATTTTTTAGAACAGGAAGCTGAGGCATCGCAGGGTGAGCTAAACTTCCAAATCACAGCTAATATGTGACACAGCCATAGACTGCTGCTCGGAGCTTCTGGGTGAAAGACACTTTCTTTCTCTCAGTTCTGCTGCCTCATTGTCGGCCACCATCCTACTCTGTGTCTCTGTACCTCTCCTTCTGTCTCTATACTATGAAAACTGTGTTCTTGTCCATTTCTCGTAGGATACCTTCTCAGCCTCCTTTTGTAGTTAACAGTTTTCTGCCTCTAGAACAATATCCCATTCTTCACTGTGTATGATGAGCAAGTTCCTCTTTTCCTCTTCTCCTGCAGCCATTTTTCATTGCATTGTCCCCAAATGGCATACGCACGGGAGCTCCTCCCTCTCCCTGACCTGGGGACCTCTGTGTGAGGTATGGGGCAGCAGGAGAGGACGGCAATGGTAAGGCCCCATCTTCTCACAGGTGGGCCCCCCTGCAGCACAGAGATCATCTCTACAGAGACAGCATCCTGAGTCCAGCTGAACATACAAAAGGAAAGTTCACCTTTACCAGTAATCCCAGAATTTCTAATAAAACAGAAATGTGACACCATTTTCACTTGGCTCACCTCCTGATCCAGCAAAGATGAAAAGGCATGCTAATTTCCAGTATTGGTGTGGGTGTGAGCCAGGTGACATATGGGTTGTTCTTGGGGTCATAAACTAATAAAGCCTCACTGGCTGACAGTTCAGCTTTTTAATTTTTTTAAAACCTTAAACACACAAAAAGAAAAGAGAAAAACAAAGAAAAAACCCTTAAACGTATTTGCTTCCATTTCACCCATCAATCCAAATCCAACTATTCTCAAGAAATAACCAAATTGTAAAATGGACATTAAAAGATAATGATTATATCATTGTTCATAATATAAAAAAATTGGGAGGAGCACATAAATACAAAAATGTTTTCAAAAGTGGATAAATTAGTTTGGGTACATCCATGTAATGGACTGCTTGCTTGCATTAGCACCACAGTTGACCCTTGAGCAACTTAAGGCTTAGGACACTAACTCCCCCACTACTCCATAGCTAAAGATTTGGGTGTAACTGTTGACTCCCTAAAAGCTTAACTACAATCATACCTTAGTATCCACAGGGGATGGGTTCCAGGACCCCCCAGTGGATACCAAAATCCATGGTTGTTCAAGACCCTTATATAAAACTAGAGGCCTGGTGCATGGCTTTGTGGGGTCCCTCGGGCTGGCCTGTGCCCTCCCGCAATCCAGGACCCCTTAGGGGATGTTGGACTGCCGGTTTCAGCCTGATCCCCACAGGCCAGGCCAAGGGACCACATGCACCGGGCCTCTAGTATGCATATAAGATATTTGGTTGATCTCTTCCTGCCCTCCTCCCTCCCCACTTCCCTCTGAGATTCATCAATTTGTTCCATGTTTCCATGCCTGTGCATTGAGTATCTGGCCTCTGGTGGTCAGTGTGCATCATAGCTACCAGTCGAAGGGACGCTTAGGCTTTTATATATATAGACTAGAGGCCCGGCACATGAAATTCGTGTACGGGGAGCAGGGGGTGTCCTTCAGCCCGGCCTGCACCCTCTCCAATCTGGGACATTCCTCTCACAATCTGAGACCACTGTCTCCTAACCGCTCGCCTACCTGCCTGCCTGATTGCCCCTAACCCCTTCTGCCTGCCAGTCTGATTGCCCCCTAACTGCTACCCCACTGGCCTGATTGACACCTGACTGCTCCCCTGCCAGCCTGATCGCCCACAACTGCCTCCCCTGCCGCGACCCGCCTTCTCTGCCAGGACCCACCTCTTCTACGGGAGGCGGTAGAGCCACCAGGATGGGCCTCCGCCATGCCATGCAGATCCACAGGACCCCCAGGCCTCACCGCAGGGAGCAGCCGCCGGGCCCCACCTCCACTATGCGTGTGGCCATCTTCTGACAGCCATCTTCTGATGACCTGAGGACGTGATGCCACCTAGGCTATTATTAGTATAGATGACATAGAACAGTGCCTACAGGCAGCCCTCCACATCTGCAGATCCCCAACCTCAGATAGAAAATACTGTTTTTGATCCTCAGTTGGTTGAATCCATGAATACAAAACCTGGGGGTATAGGGCTGACTGTACTTATTGAAAAAAATCCACATATAAGTGGACCCACACAGTTCAGATTTGATTTTCTGTGAGAAGCTTAAACGTAAATTCAAGTCTGTGGTAGCATAACCTGCTTGGCAATTTATACTGTTTCTTTTCAGGTATGAACCATCCACAAACTAGGGATATCCAAAGGAGTATCTAAAAGATCCGCAAGGAGCATGGATAGTTTTATAACAGGTAAAGCAACCATGGGGTTCTCCGTTGGTAGGAAAAGGAAGGAGGGTGGCTGGGTTTAGAGTATTGCAGCAATGCAATTTATGGAGTAAATGCTTTTCATATTGGTGTGTGAGGGGAAGGCAACAGTGTGTCACAGGAGGTGACATGAAACCAAATCTCATTAGGCAGCTAGGGAAAAATGAGAATGTTCTGTCTATAAAAGTCTGTACAGCACAGGGAATTTTAGTGGAGACCTGAGAACTAAGTCCATTGAAGCTTCCTCCAGCTTTGCTGCTGCTGCTGCCATGAGCAGCGGACATGCCTTGTTACTGCTGCTAAGGATTATGGGCCTCTGGTCAGTGCCCTGCTGAGCCATATTGGAGCCTGTGCCCTTAGGTACAAGTTTTTATGTGTTTGTTAAATGGTTACTTTTTTCCAGAACATATTTAAAAAGTGGAAAAGTATTTAAAAATGGAAAAGTAGGTTATTAAAACTCACATTCTTTTAAGCTCAAATATTTTATTTATAGCAAAATGAGTTTATTATAATTTAGCGTTCCTGAGTTTAATAAAAGCAAATTCATCCAGAAGCAATAAAAGACTAATACATTTCTTTATATGAAAATAAAATTATTATAAGAAAACAGGAAAAGTCTAAAATAAATGATAAACTGAGAGAAACTGTTTTGACAATGTAACATACATAAATGTATAACATCTCTAATACACAAGCACTTTTAAAAATTGAGGGGGAAAAGTTGCAAAAACGTGATAGATAAGTCAAAGACATGAACAGATGATTCACACACACACACAAAAAAAAAGAATAAAAAATGTTCTTTGCCCTAGCCAGTTTGGCTCAGTGGATAGAGCATCGGCCTGCAGACCAAAGGGTCCCGGGTTTGCTTCCGGTCAAGGGCACATACCTTGGTTGCAGGCTCCTCCCAGGCCCCGGCCCTAGTCAGGGCTTGTACAGGTGGCAACCAATCAATGTGTTTCTCTCACGTTGTTGTTTCTGTCTGTCTTTCCCTCTCTCTTCCACTCTCCCTAAAAATCAATGAAAAAATATCCTCGAGTGAGAATTAACAACAAAGAAAAAAGGTTCCATAAGTATATGAAAAAATATTCAACTACTTAATAAGAAAAATGCACATTAAAATAACACTGAGATATTATTTCTCACCTATCAAATTAGCAAAAATTAAAAAGTACACCAACACATTCTGTTGGTAAGCCTGGGGGGAAATAGGTGCTCTTAAAGATAGATGGTCAGAATGCAAATTAGTATAATGTTAATTTGGGAGAATTGGGCAATGTCTAACAAAATGACACATGCTTTTCCACTTAACTGCAGTTTACCCTGGTCAGACATCTCCAGCTGTACAGAATATGTATGCCCAAAGGAATTCACTTTAGCATTGTGATTGCAAAATACTAGAAATAACCTAAATCATTTACATGGGAGAATGGCTGGTGTTGCTTGTCTGGTTGTGCTGCTTTCTTGGGCCTGGAGCTGAAATACAACTGAGGCCTAGAAGTTATCTTCAGGGAAGAAAGGTGGTGGTGGGGGCGGGGGGGGGCGGGCCTAAACCCCATAACTAGCAATATGAAAAGCTAGGGGGTCCACACTGCATGACCAGTATATGCTCAGGGAGGAAAGGCTACCCTGGGGACGACGAGGTTCTTGTCTTCCCAGTTTTGCCCCTTGCTAAGCATCTAGGACTTTTCACCCTGGTGACCTTCTGTACCTGGCCCCTCGCCCTTGCTCTGCTCATGTTGGTCTAACTGCCTGTAAGCATTTCAGACCATGCAAGCAGGGAGCCACAGCAGGCTCCAGACTCTCCCAAACCCTCTGATGCCTTTCCCAGAGGAAGAAGACTCAGGTCCCAATCAGCTGGCCGCACACCTGATCATCCTGAATTTTCCACTTAAATCAGCGGTTCTCAACCTGTGGGTCACGACCCCTTTGGCGGTTGAACGACCCTTTCACAGGGCTCGCCTAAGACCATCCTGCATATCATATATTTACATTATTTTTTTAATATATTTTATTGATTTTTTACAGAGAGGAAGAGTGAGAGATAGAGAGTTAGAAACATCGATGAGAGAGAAACATTGATCAGCTGCCCCCCGCACACCTCCTACTGGGGATGTGCCCGCAACCAAGGCACATGCCCTTGGCCGGAATCGAACCTGGGACCCTTCAGTCCACAGGCCAATGCTCTATCCACTGAGCCAAACCGGTTAAGGCCAGATATTTACATTATGATTCATAACAGGAGCAACATTACAGTTATGAAGTAGCAATGAAAATAATTTTATGGTTGGGTCACAACATGAGGAACTGTATTTAAAGGGCCAGAAGGTTGAGAATCACTGCCTTAAATTCTTCTGGTGTTTGCAAGATGCTTTACTGTTTGCAAAGCACTTTTGCATTTCGTCTTATCGGATGCTCAAAAGCCCCTCAAAAAGCAAGTGATACCCCTGAGACTGAGGGCCCTGGGTGAGCAGATTTCATGAATGGTTTGCTCTGCCTTTGCCTTTGTGCCCTGGGACAGGGATTGGGGGGAGGATGCATCCTCAGGGTCTAGATGGGCAGGGGCTAGATTAGCAAGAGAGGCACTTTGGAGGATCCCAGGAGAATTCTGCAAAGGGACGGTGCCACCCAGGAAGGATTCCAGGGAAGTGGGGCCAGTGCCAGCGACAGAGGCAGGACTGCCTGACAAAGACACCCCACATGCAACCTGTGGTGCCAGGCAGGGCTCACTGCCAGGAACCGGCAACAGGGAGGAGATTAGCGGTGGCAGGAAGTGGCCCAGGGAAGCAGGACTCAGCCTGCCAACACCCCCACCCCCACCCCTCGCAGAGGGTACAGGCAGAAATGGGTTCCAGCCTTTGGCAGGCACTGTCTCCCAGCAGGACTCAGCTTCCAGGAGTGCAGCAGGGCTCAGGCCAGAATGGCCAGGAGGGAGGGGGCAGAGTTTGGGCAGTACTTATGTGGTGAGCTGACAGGGTGTGGGCCAGTGGGCACCAGGTGCCCAACCCCTGATTGTGCCCACCCAGGGAGGTTGGGGACCAAGGTGATAAAGGACTGTTCAGGGGGCCTGGGGCCTTAGCCATTTCCAAACAGTATCTAGTATTTCAATATCTTAATAACTGGTACTGCCTGTCAACGTAAGAAACGTTCAAACCTGTAAAGAATTTTTGTAGGCTTATTAGGAGCAGAAATAGAATGTTGGGGACTAGCTATAATTATAAGAAATAGTAAGCATGCTCTGTTAACCGTGATTGTTCTGTTGTGATTAGAGAAAGCACATTCTAATCTGGCTGGGAGTTCTACGAGGAGGGACATGGGAGTTAACCTCCTTTTCTGAGAACCGCATATCAATATGGAAAGATTAACAACCTTGTTGCTGAAACAATAGAGTTCCGAAGGCACTCGCCCTTTGCACACACACCCGGTTGCCTGTAATCTGTAGCCATTTTACACGTTCTTTCTTATTCCTTTTGCCTACTGCTGCATGTAACTTTGTCCTTCTGTTACTGAGGAGATGAGGAGACCTTGGTTCTTGTCTTCTTGATAGAAAGATTTCAATCAAGAGAAAATATTTCAAAATGTAGAAAAGCAAGTAAGAGTTTATTGACGCAGCAAAAATAGATTTAGGAGAGTGAAACAAGGAAGGACATAGAAGCAACAGGAGAGCCCCGGCTGGGCTGCTCTGGCTCACTGGGGAGGCAGAGAAAAGGGGGCCTTGGAGACAGGTTCAGGGGTTAGCCTGGGACAAACCGCCCCTGCGCATTGCTCCCCTGGTTGCAAGTCTCCTGGGGTCCCTTAGAGGTTGGGGGAAGGAGAGAGGGAAAGGAATGGTACAGGTGAGCTCCTTTGAGTAAAGCAAGAGTAGAAGCAGTAGCCCTAGCCAGTTTGGCTCAGTGGATGGAGCATCGGCATATGGACTGAAGGGTCCCAGGTTTGATTTTCTAGTCAAGGGCACATGCCCGGGTTGTGGGCTCTATCCCAGTGGAGGGCATACAGGAGGCAGCCGATCAATGATTCTCTCTAGCCATTGATGTTTCTCTCTCTCCCTCTCCCTTCCTCTCTGAAATTAATAAAAATAAAAATGAAAGAATTAAGCACATAGCCCAAATGGGTTCACTGGTGAATTCTACCAGACATTTCAGGAAGAAATTCTGCAAATTCTCTATAATCTCTTTCAGAAGACTGAAGCAGAGAGAATACTTTCTAACTCATTTATAAGGTAAGCAGTACCCTAATACCAAAACCAGAACAAGACACCATAAAAAAAAACAAAAAACTATTCACCAATAGCTCTCATGAACAGAAGTATAAAAAATCCTCAACAAAATATTGGAAAGTCTCATCCAACAATGAATAGAAAGAATTATACATCACAATCAAATAGTGTTTATCCCAGGTATGCAAGGCTTGTTGAACATGCAAAAATCAATTAATGTAATCTATCACATGAAAAGACTAAAGAAGGAAAACCATATGATCACATCACTAGATGCAAAAAAAAACACACACAAGAAAAACATTTGACAAAATCCACACCCATTTATGATCAAAACTCTCAGCAAACTAGGAATAGAAGGCATCTTCCTCAGGTTGATAAAAAGAAATCTGTGTGGTGTTAGATGGGTACTAGGCTTATGGGGTGATCACTTCGTAAGTCATATAAATGTCTATTATGTTGTACACCTGAAATTAATATATTGTATGTCAACTGTAATTGAAAAATTTTAATCTACAGAAACCTACAGCTATCATCATACTGAATGGTGAGAAACTCAACACTTTCCAGCTAAGATCAGGAACAAAGCAAGGATATGCTTTCACCACTGCTTTCTTTTTTAAATATGTCTTTATTGATGAGAGAGAGAGAAAGGGAGAGGACTAGACTAGGGATTGAGCCTGCAACCCAGGCATGTGCCCTGACCAGGAATTGTACGGTGACCTCTTGGTTCCTAGGTGGACACTCAACCAATTAGCCACAACCGCCGGGCTCACCACTGCTTTCCAACATCATACTAGGAGTCAGTCCTAACTAATTCAAATACAGGGGGGCAGGGGGAGGAAATAAAACATATACAGATTGGGAAGGAAGAAATGAAACTGTCATTGTTCACAGATGACATGGTCATCTCATTTAATTTAAAACAATAATAATGTGATTTATGAGCTCTGAGTAGAGAAATAATTGAGTATTACAGACTTTCTGTTAAACCTGTCTGTGTCCAGAGCTTGCAATTCAAGTCAATTCAACAAACATTCTCTGTGATCCTGCTGTGGGCCAGGCGCTCTGCTAGGTTCAGGGGATGCTGCGATAAACAAATATGGTCCCTGCCCTGAAGGAGCTCACAGTTCAACAGGCTCCAGCGTCAGCCTCAGTAAGCGCTGAAATCAAAGTCCAAACCAAGAACCAGGGGAACAATAAAGGAGGGAGGTGGCAGTGAGGATGCACAAAATCCCTGTACCATAAAAATGTCAGAAACACACAGGTCACATAGATAACCTCCGGGCCACACTGAGTGTAATTTTATTGTAGGATGGAAGCCCCCCATCGATGACAGATGGTTGATCAGGTCACTCTTTACTGAAAGACAACTATGTGCCTTTTAAGTCCAAGGACATGGAACAGGGGAAGCCCCACCCACCACACAGATACACTGGGGCATATGTGAGCCAGGGCCCCGCAGCCATGTCTGGGGTAAGGGCTTAGGCGAGCTGACCTCCGTGGGAACCTTCCAGGTACATCTTGGCACAGCAATGGGCTCCAGTCTGCGGTGGATTCCAGAGAAAGGCAGCACTGCCCCCTCTTGGCACACAGCCATGCCTGGCTGCAGCTGATGCTCTCTAGTCCCTCCTGACACGCAGCAGAGAGACTTGGATGGGAAGCAGGTAGGCGTGCAGTTCATGGCGCAGCTGGAGGGCAAAAGGAGCAGGTGAGTACTTACAGCTCATATGGCCCATGCGCTCCCCACAGACCAAGGACAGGAAGGGACAGAGGCAGAGAACAAAGGAGGAGGCCACCACATTTCCTGAGCGTCCTGCGGGCTGGGCACGGCCTAGGTCAGTGGTCAGCAAACTGCAGCTCGCGAGCCACATGCGGCTCTTTGGCCCCTTGAGTGTGGCTCTTCCACAAAATACCGACTTCTGCACATGGGCCACGAAGTTTCAATCTCACTGTACGTGCGCTCCCGCACGTCGTATTTTGTGGAAGAGCCACACTCAAGGGGCCAAAGAGCCTCATGTGGCTTGCGAGCTGCAGTTTGCCGACCACTGGCCTAAGTGCTTTGTACACATAATGTCATTTAAACCTGACAGTGACCTTATAAAACAGGTAGTATCAGCCTTATTTTATAAGAGAGGAAAGTGTATGGAGTAACTTGCCCCATGTCTGGATGTGTGAAATTCACACCCAGATCTATCTGGCCCCATAATTTGTTGTTTGATCCCTGAGCCCTAAACCAATGGCCAGCCCCCAAGAACTGATGTCCAACACCCCCATGGCCTGGTCCTACACCTAGGCTCCTGACCTGCTTCTGTCTCCTTGGCTTCTTTCTGACCCCGGAAATAGTTTCCAGTTTGGGGGAGTTCAAATATGACACCCTCTGGCTTTCCTCTTCGTCTGAGATTCACACTTGCTACTTTGATTATCATGTGCAGTGGGCATTTGTCATTTATTTGGCTGTCCTGCTTCAAGACCCCATGCCATGTTCAGGGAACTACTTATGGAAATCTGAGGAGTTCACCTAAAACAGCGGTTCTCAACCTGTGGGTCACGACCCCTTTGGTGGTCGAACGACCCTTTCACAAGGGTCGCCTAAGACCATCCTGCATATCAGATATTTACACTACGATTCATAACAGTAGCAACATTACAGTTATGAAGTAGCAATGAAAATAATTTTATGGTTGGGTCACAACATGTGGAACTGTATTTAAAGGGCCAGAAGGTTGAGAACCACTGTCCTAAAAGAACTTCAAGACCCAAATGTTCCCATTCCCTGATAGCAAGATATGGCACAAAAGGTAGACTGAGCTGACCCACTCTAATTTTCCAAAGAGCCAAACATTCCTGAAAGCCCTAACCCCAGAATTTTACCACTAGAAGCATTGATCTGGGTTTTAGGAGAATTTTCCCACTTGTACAAGTAGAGCCCAGTCTTGGTTCCCTAGAGTGTACATCGATGGTATTTTTCTTCCTAGCATTCCTATTTCCTTTGGGGGCTATCCTTCGATTTCCACGTGGTTCAGGTTGGAATGTTCATCATGGTGGCCCTTGTAGGCCAATAACATCATTCCTTCCTTTGAATGATATGATTAACTTGGGAGAGGAAATGCCTTGTGATTCTAGGGCGGTCATAGCCACCTCTCCTTACAGATGGAGAGAGACTCTGAAGAATAAAGGGAGCAGAGCTAAGAGAGAGAAAAAGAGAAAACTTTGGTGAAGTTCTAGGTTTCTCAGCCAATACTTTGCCTTTTCTGTATAAGCTGTGTTGGGTTTCTGCCACTTGCAACCAAATTCCTGCCTATCTGCCCATGGATATGATTGTCCTTCTCCCAGAGGCCAGAAGGCCTGACCTTCTAAGGGCCTGAGGAAATTGAGGGTGGGAAAAATATTTTTTTTTACATAGCAAAGAGGGGAAATTCAGAACTCAAGAAAAACAGGCAGAAGCAAAGCCAGGCAGGGATCCTTAGATTTAGCTCCTAATACGCCATAAGAAACTACTAGTAGACTCCCAGGTGTAACAGTTGCTCTTCTGTACCCTGCAGATCTTCCCGGGAGTTAGTTCACAAGAATCGTTCACTCTCCTCTACTCCCCTGGCCCAGAAAGCACCCACTCACCTGGTGCATCAGTCTCTCTGCCGCTCTGGGGTCAGTGAGGTCTTCTGGGGAGGCCACGCTCAGCCTCAGGAGGAGGAAGCCTTCATCCCCACCTGCAAGTTGAGATCAGTAGGAAGATAAAAATATGGGGGAGTCAGTTCAGAAATCAAGACGTGAATGGTGTTACCCAGCCCCTGTCCCCTCCCCACAGCATATATGTGCTCATCTCATATGTAAATGTGTCTGTGTTCACATAGGAGCTTACATTTCCTCACTGCAAAGAGAAAGAGAATTCCCTCTGTAAACAACCTAAATGTCCATCCATAGAGGACTAGTTAAATAAATTATGATAAAACAAAATGGAATACTGAGCAGCCATAAAAAAAGTGTAATCTTTATCATACACTCTGCATGCATAAAAAGGAGAATGTGAGATATCTATCTATATCTTAATAGATTTATATAGATATAGCTAGATATCAATATTATATAGCTACCTTTCATCCTCCTTTTGATACTTCCCTATGCATATTTCATGTGCAGAAGAGGATGCACTGGAAAGTAACATCATCAGTTATGGGTATGAAGAAAACTGGGTAGTTGGGGTCAGCAGTGGGAGAGAGACATTTTATGGGGTACCCTTTTGGATCTGTTGAATTTCAAATCATGTGACTCTATCATCTAATAAAAAATAATAAAATAATTTTAAAATAAAAATATATTGATAAATTGTTTAGAAAATTAAAATATGAGTTTGGCATCAAACAGAGTTTCATCTGGAACCCTACTATATTTTTTCTTTAAATCTGTTTTCCTCACCTGCCATATGGGATAATAATACCCACCTCAAGTGATGGTTGCTTTTTTTTTTTTTAAGGTTGTTTATCTTTATTTCATCTTCACAGTTTACAGTATAGTTTTGCTGGATATAGACTCTTTGGTTGATAAGTTTGTTTCTCGAACTCCTGCCCCAGCACTTTGAATATGTCATTCCACTGCCTTCTGTCCTCTACTGTTTCTAATTAGAAGTCAGCTTTTAATGGTATTATTATTCTATATGTGACTGATAGTTTTTCTTTTGATATTTTCAAACATTTCTCTTTGTCTTTGTCTTTTAAAGGTTGACCATGATGTATCTAGTTTTGGATAGCTTTGTGTTTATCCTACTTCTCTGCTGGTGGGCACTTAGGCTGTTTCCAAATCCTAGCTATTGCAAAGTGCGCTACCATGAACCCAGGAGTGCACATATCCTTTCTGATTGGTGTTTTTGATTTCTTGGGATATAGTCCCAGAAGATGGTAGCTTTTAATTATCATTTTTTTATTTTATTTTTCAGCTACAGTTTACATTCAATATTACTTTATATTAGTTTCAGGTGTACAGCATAGTGGTCAGACAGTCATATGCTTTGCAAAGTGTTCCCACCCCAATATTTCAAGCACCCACTTGGCAGCATACATGGATATTACAATATTATTGACTATATTCCTTAGGCTGCACTTTACATCCCTATGACCAGAGAAAACATGCAGTGAGTGCCAATGCTTCCGGTTGAGCAGTATTTTTATGCGATTGCCTGGAATACAAAAGAAATTTGGCAAGGTGATTGTGATTAATGTTTTTTATCACCTTCCCAGAAAGGCAGGGCAAGCGGAGGATACTGTGCGGATGAGGCATGAGGAAGTGCAGGTGGGGGTGGCAGACTGGCCAGGAGCTGAGCTGACCAAGCAGCCTTGGACAAGGGATTTCTTCTCTGAGAAGGAGCTGTTGTCTCACAGGTGTAGCTTAAAATCCCACCTTTGCCCAGTTTATTTATTTTGTCACCATATATGGCACCAACCTCAGCAAGTGCATCCAGTGAGCCCTGCTTTCATGGGTCCTAGATGCTCAGAGGGCAGCAACTTGGGGCAGGTGCCCACAGGATGCTCCTTTGTGTGGCTCTGCCTGAACCAGAGGCTTCCAGAGCGTGAGAGCCATGTCCTTCAAATAAGCTTTGGGAACTCACCTGGGGCACAGTAGTTACTCAGAAGAGCAGCTGGGAAGGACTTCATTGTTCATGCCAGCTACTGATGGAGACACTGAAGCCCAGAGAGGGACAGGGACCTGTCCTAGGTCACTCAGGTTGTTAAGGGCAGAGCCAGATCGCAAACCATTTCTCCTGACTTTCAGCCCTGCACTCTTTCCATACTCTGCCCTGACTCTGCTTGTTACTGATTTAGCAAGAATCACTAGAAGATCACGAAGAGGTGACATCAGAAACAGGGCTCCGAAGAGGCTCTCGGATCATTCCTTCCTGTCTATTCCTTAAGCATGTAGACATCCGGGAGACTCTAAACCTCAAATCCCCCTACATCACACACGGGTACTCTCTTACCTGTAGTGACTCCTGTGGTCCGAGCAGTGGTGGGTGTGGCTACTGGGGACTTTCCTCCGGCCATGCTGGCTATCCTCGAGCTCTTTGGGGAGGCTGTGGTCTTGGCTAAGGTGATACCTGTTTCTTGGCTGCTGTTGGCTGCAGCCAAATGGACAGAAGGAAGAGGACTCCTGCTGATGGGAATGGGCCCACTGGTTGTGCTGTCTGTGGTAGAAGTCTCCGAGCGAGTGGATTCCTTGATGGTGGCTACATCTGAGAGGCTGTAGCCCATAGCTGAGGACTCGGCAGAGGAAGTTGCTCTGCCCACTGTTGACCCAGCCTCTGTGGAAATTGTAACTGCTCCTAAGACCTCAGCGTGGCTTGTTGTCTCAACAGAGGGGGCTGAGGTTTCTTCCAAGGGGTTCATGCTTGCTGTCACCAAAGTTCCACTGGGGACGGTGGCCTCGGCTGCTGTTGTTTCTCCTGTAAGGCTATTGGCAGTATGTGGGGTCTCAACTGATTCTGTGGTGCTGTCAGCTGACAAGGCCTCAGAAGGGGTTGTGGTCCTGGTGAGATGTGATTTTGCTTTAGTGAAGTCAGGCAAAGCTGATGTCTCAGGGATGGATGGGGTCTTTCCTCCTGTGGGGCTGTGATCTACGTCTGAGGTCCCAGTGATGATGGCAGTTTCTTCTATTTCTATTATGTTGCAATTAGTAGCCTCAATGTTGGTGATCTTGTAGGCAACCAAGGCTTTCGGTGGAACAGTGATGTCAGGTTCCTGGGCTTGTGAGGTGATATCTGGAGCTGAGTTGCTCTCCAAGGCCAGAGCCCTGGCTTCTGCAGAGGTGTGAGCCCATGTCAAGGCATCCATGGTGATCTGCTCGTCCTCTTCAGAGCTGTCATCAGTACAAAGGGTGTCAAAGACAGCTTCCAAGAGATCACTATCTGTCACCGTCTCAGCTGTGGTCATTCCAGTTCCTGAGGGGCTGTCGCTTGTGGCTGATGTCTCCACAGAAGTAGTGATCACAGACATGGACTTGGAAGGTGTTATTTTTGTGAGGGCCCTGGTCTCTGTTGCAGGAGATACGGTTTGGGTTTCCCTGATCTTTGCTTCTGAGATGGTGCTGGCTGGGAGTAAGGTCTTATCAAAGGTCTGGGTGCCCAGGGTTAGAGTTTCTAAAGGGGTGTGACTTGGCACATAGGCCTGAGCAAGGTCAGTGGTCTCGGAGGCTCCCTCTAAGCTTGTGTTGACCCCCAGAGTCACAGCAGGCACTTCTGTGTGATTCATTGTCACCAAAGGGCTTGGTCCCTGGGTGTTGGCACCTGTGTTGGGAAAGACAACTTTGTGAGCCATGAGTCCAAGTGGACTGACTTCCCAGGAGCTCTCACACTTATGCCCTGGGCACTGCTGGGAGGAGGATGGGAATGGAATGTTGCTTTTACCCCATTTGTCATCTACATTTACAAGGAAGAAGGAGATAGGAATGGGAAGACCAGTCCCATGTGGCAGCCACAAAACTGGGATGGCCCTAACTGATGTCCTCTGATGGCCCACTTGAGGCAAGCCAGCCCCAGAATCTAGTTGATTATTGGTCTGAAGACTTCAGAGGGAATATGTAGGGACAGAATCCAGCCTCAAGGAGGAGCAAGAAAGCAGAAGCCCATATGAGCCAAGAACTGCAGAGCAGGGACCACAACTCTCAGAACTTTCTAAAATAATCCTTGTCGCTTTCCCATCAATACTTTTCTCATTCAGTAAATGTTTCCCCACGGAAGTAAAAACACATCAAATATAAGAAGCATCTGTGGTTTTGTGTTTAGAGGTAGTTGGGGGATTAGGAGAGAGGAACCTCCAGAGACAATGTGGGTATTGGCTATTGCAAAGGGGAGGGGAGCAGGCAGAGTTCTTGGGGCTGTAGCAAGGTTAAAGGGGCCAGCTTCCATTCTCGCTCAAACCTCTCCTTAACATGGGCCTGAGATGATGGGGATGGAACCCCAGAACTCCAGAAATTATGTACCAGGCATTTTTTTACAGGGAACGTGGAGCCAGGGGAGGCAAAACTTCAGTTTGTAGAGAGATGCTTCCAGCGTTTCTCCACAGGGCACAATGTCTCTGTTCACTTGACCAGCCCTTTGATGTTAGTGAGTGGACGGTCAGCAGGTGCTCATTGCCCCAGGAGGGGCTACAACAGGCTCTTTCATAAGCTGACAGAGGGGCCTCTCCTGTCTGCCAAAGGGGAGGGGCTCTCTGTCGGTGGACCAAGGAGCCTCCTGGGGAGGGTTGCCAGGGTTAGCAAATAAAATTACAGGATGCTCAGTTAAATTTGAATTTAAATGTCAGATAAACAAGGAATTATTCTTTTAAAATATGCTTTTATTGATTGCAGAGAGGAAGGATGTGGGAGAGAGCTAGAAACATCAATGATGACAGAGAATCATTAATCAGTTGCCTCCTGCACGCCCCCTACAAGGGATGGAGCCTGCAACCCAGAATTGTGCCCCTGACTGGAATTGAACCTGGGACCCTTCAGCCTGCAGGCTGACGCTCTATCCACTGAGCCAAACCAACCAGGGCAAGGAATGATATCAATGACAAATAATTTTTTTAGTATGTGTATTTCTCATGCAATATTTGAGACCTCCTTATACCAAAGAAAACTTCATTACCTGAAATTCAAATTTAAGGGGACACTCTGCATTTTACTAGTAACACTACTCTTGGAAGGAAAAAGATAAAAATATAAGCCCCATTTTCAAGGTTATGATGGTCTGAGATGATCTTTTCTGAAATCTACTGCCCCAAAAGTACCCAAGGACTTGAGGGAGGTCCAGAACCATGCAGTCACTTCTACCCGGGGTGTCGCGATGAGGCCACAGGTCCTCGGCTTGTCCTCTGGTGTCTCCCACTGAATGGCCAACAAGCACTGGGCCACGAGGCAAGAGACTGGGTCCAGCCTAGGTCTGTTGCTTACTCGCTCTGGCGCTCAGTGATTTACTGATGCAGATCCTGACTCTGCCTCTCACCAGTGAGGCCAGCCACCGACCGCTTCAAGTCCCCATCTCCTCCCTGTGAAAGAGGCTCCCAATCCCTGCCTTGCCGTGGGGGGAATAGGAAGTTCTTATATTCCAAAGCCTGCAAGGGTTATTAAGCATGCCTTCCCCACCGAGTCCTTTCAAGGAGTCAGTCAAGATTGAGGGCACACAACCTATTTCAATACAGTGAGAATTTCCTGCTGTACCCACATGCCTGTCAGGCAGGTCATGACATTCAATCTCCTGACTCATTCAGTGCAGTCTAACTACATGCACAAATCATGCTTTTATGGAATATACTCTCAAAGCCTGAGATATTTCCCTCAGGCTCTCACATCAATATCTCACATAATAGAAGCAGAGACTTTCTGGGTCAGCCCACACAGCCTGAAGCCCAAACAGTGGTTTGGGTTCTTAGATTCTCACCACTGCCTCTCACACATTTTTGCCCTTTTCCAGGAGCCTTGTGATGTCATCATGCTTCCCAACCCCATAACCTCTTCATCTCCGGGCTCTCACAACCCCCTCCCCACATCTCTTACCCACCAGGGGTCTTCTCAAACAGAAGACCTCAAGAAGGGCTCTTCTCAAGGTCATCCTGGCCTCTACAGCTCTAGAGTGCTGCACTCTCCTGCTCCATTCCTCAAATGGAACTGGTGGAGAGGAAAGCCTGTGGACTCTGGACTCTGAGTCTGAGTTCTCTCTTTGCTGCTTGCCCTGCTGCTTACCAACCTGTGACCCTGGGCATGTCTCCCGGCTCCCGGGCTGCATTTTCTCCTGTGCGAGGGAGTCAGGGGTCCCTATTTCATAGGATTGTGAAGATTCAATTACATTAAAAGTAAGATGTGCAGCGCAAGCCTTGCAGATCAGAGTGCATGCAAGAGGTGTGTGGCTGCTCAGGGGTGGGCATGTGTGGCATCAGATCCTGGCTCTGCAGATGAGATACTTTAATCCCAGTAAACTTCAGTCTCCTCACCTTTCAAGGGGAATCATATCTCTCTCATAGGGTTAGTGTGAGGATTAAAAAGATAGTGCACTGTGTGCGGTACATGGGATATCGCTGTACCTTCCTTTCAATTTTTCTGTGAATCTAAAACTGCTCTTGAAAACTAAAGTCTCAAAAAAACAGGGAATGACAGCCTCATCAAGATAAGAAATGAGTCTGAGGGCCAGGAACCCCACCCCCAGAGAGGAAGTGGATCTGTTTCTGCCCTGGTGCTTGAGGAGCCAGCCAGGGGTCCAGCACCACCACCACCCCTGCCCCTCCCCCAGTACCATGTGATGGTCCCTCTGCATCTGTTCTCCCAGCCCTGCTTGGA
This sequence comes from Myotis nattereri, assembly GCF_964212035.1. Lineage (NCBI taxonomy): Eukaryota > Metazoa > Chordata > Mammalia > Chiroptera > Vespertilionidae > Myotis > Myotis nattereri. Next base: position 54,460,575 of record NC_138077.1, read on the forward strand.
TGAATGAGACTGACCCATTTTCACGGGAATGACTTTCCCTCTCACTGTGCTGGCTGGGGTTGTTGGGACACTGTCATTTCTCAGGGATTTCCCACAGTGTCGGCTCCGCCCTCCGGGTTGGGGGATAATAACCATCCCAGGAATTCTCAATAAATTTTTATTACTTAAGTTGGGGAAAAAAAGATAATGCATGAAAAGGATGTGTCAATGAAGGATTATTGATTGTAACACAGGTACCACACTGCTGCAGGATGTGGCTAGTGGCAGACACTGTGTGTGTTTGGAGATGGGGAGTGGAGGAATCTCTGTATTTTCTGCTCAGTTTTGCTGTGAATCTAAAACTGCTCTAAAAAAGTCCATTTAAAAAAAAAAGTCCATTTAAATACATATATATATATATATATATATGCATGTGACCAGCTTGGCACAGTTCCCAATACAGATCAATGTTCTCTTCTTTCATAAAAGTCCTGTCTCTCTCAGAATCCACCCCCCCAAACAGTCTGTGACAGCCAGATGTTTCACACAAAAACTGTGTTTTCTTAAGGATAAACTTGGAGGAGTTAGAATCTCGTCAAGCCACATTCTTTGGCTTTAGTCACATTTATCACCAGCCTGCACCTCCCTGCACCCCACGTGCTCACGCTCCCACAGGCAGGAAGACAAACTCCTGGGAACCTCAAATGATATCGCTCATTTGTATGCACCGCAGTGTCATACATGCTTAAGAGGACACACTGCCATCTGCATACTCTTTATCAATGATAGTGAAACCCAGGGTCCTTATGACTTTGATTAAATTCTGTTTAAATCCTAGCTCTAGAAATCATATCTCTCACCATATATCTACACCCCAAAGACCTAGCCTTTCTCCACAAGCAGTAACCCCCAGGCAGCAGAAGCCAGTTGCCTGGACCTGACTAATGATTATAAGGCCCGACCTCTGGCAGGCTACAGATAACATCTTGATCTAAGTTGTTTCCATTCCTGAGCCCTAAGGAGGAACCACCCCCTGGCTGTTTTCCCTTGAGAACAGACTTCAGAGCTGTCCTCAAGACCTGAAGAAATAATTTATTACCCTCACCACTGACCAATCAGCTCACAGCATGACCTGAATCCCCTAACCCACAGTGTCTTGAGATTTTGCCCCCTATATTCTGTAACCTACTTGACATCAGGGAGTTCAGACTTTGAGCATAGCTTCCAGTTCCCCTGGATGGCGCCATTCATCAATAAAATCCTTCTGCACTGAAATTCTAGTCTTCATAACGGCTAGCACTGGGTGGACAAGTCTTTCTATAACACAAGTAATACCTCACATTTAGCTTTATGGCTAATTTTAATTAGCCCAAGAGCACTACCCTCACCCTCTGCCAAGGCAGAAACACACACCCAGAGCACTGCCAGGAGAGAAGCCCACAGGACCCTCCTGCCCTCTTACCTGCAGAGCTCCCAGGGGCCCCAGCCCCCCAGCAGCAGAAGAAAAGGGGCAGAGCCAGGGCCCAGAGAGAGCCCATCCTAGCTGGGACTCCAGCCACCGCTGCTCAGCAGATCTTCCCACTGCCTCTCACAGCCAGTGTTCCTGCTTCCTCTACCCAGAGAGGAGGGCCAGCCACCTGCCTAGGTGTGATCTGGTAGTTTCCAGACTGCGGCCAGCTGATCACCCATGCACAGACTGAGCACTGGCAGCAAGATAACCCTCTGTCCCCTTGCCCAGTGACCTCTCCTCTCTGCAGTTTCATTTGAAAACATGGAATCATTTTCACAGTGATACTCACCCTTGGGTCCTGCAGCCCAGGAGGTCATGGAAGATGGTGCTTCACACACCTTTCCCTGTCTCCTGCCCTTCACCCCTCCCCACCTCCTTATGCCTTGGAATGGGTTTTTACTTAGACAGACTTGGATCTCATTCCTAATCCTAGACTTCATTAGTAAACTAGTAATCTAGGGAAAATTAGAGAAACTTTCTGAACCTCAACTTTCTGGCTGTTAAATGGGCATATTGCTACCTCGCTGGACTGTTTCGTGAGAATTTCATAAGAGAGTCAACTCTTGCACAGTGCCTGCTGCCACACACTTGGTGCTCACCAAAAACATGTCTCTCGGGTGCTCAGTAAATGAGCGAGAGTCCTGATGTCTGCCCTGACCCTCAAGCAGTAGAGAGAAGGGACAGCCCTGAGGTCTGCAGGAGACAGCTCTTCAGTGTGGGGCAGGCAGGACTCTGATTCTAACATTCCATTGTCACATCCTGTGACTCTGCATCCCAGCCAGAGCCAGGACCATGCCCTGCTGCCAGCCTGGAGGTTCAGTGGGGAGAAGGCACTAGCTGGGAGAAGGGAAAGGGTACGTGTGCTAGTCGCAGTCACAGGGTCTGGGAGGAGGGAAGTGTGAGGGTGATGACTTAGGGAAACTTAGGGAATTTGGCCACAAAGAAGGGAATGAAGCTGCTGAGCATAAACCCTAGTGCCTGGAGAAGAACCCTATCCCCACATGGGGCCAATGAGCTGGTCGAACAAGGTACCTTGGGAATTTCAGGACAAGAGTTTTATGATGAAGCAGCTGTAGAAAGGAGGAAAGATGCTGGATCAGCATCAAAAAATCACAAGCTCTCAGGACTAGAAGGAACTTTAAAGTGGAATCTAAAGGTCTGGGTTCTATTTTCTGCTTCTTCCTTAACAGTGGCCCAGCAGCCATGTGATCTTGGACAAGTCATTTGTCTTCTCTGGGCTTTGGTCAACAAGAGCTCCGCAATCTTCTTGGCCATGCAGTCTGAGGTTGTGCACTGGGTCTGTGACTGTCTTCCAGAACCTAACCCTGCCCTGGATAAAGGACTCTGCTGCTGGAGAGAGTCATCCAGGGCATGTGGTGAAGGGATGCTGTATGAGAAGAAGCTGAGGGTCTCCATCTGGGGTACAGCCCAGCACTTGGGGTCAAGGATCTGACTCCAGGTCCAACTACACCAATAATCTGTAGACTACTCCTGACAGGCTGAGCCCTCCCATTCAACCCCAGTGCTTGGCTTTATAAAATGGGAGGGTGGATTTTCCCTTCAGGGGTTTCATGTGGGGAGAAGGGGCCCAGGGCCACAGCAGTGACTGAATTCTGCTGGACTCTGTCCAGTAGTGTGTGATGTAGTGTGAGGCTTCCTCCTAGAGAAGACAGGAGAAATCCATCAAGAATGCAGCTCCTTTCTGCCACCTCCCTTCCCTGCTGGGCTGCCTCTGTCCCACCCCAGCCAGGAAAGGGACTTCCTCATTCCAGCAGCCAGTGGCTTAATCTACAGAGGAATTCCAGGTGCCCTTTCACCACCACCACACATCCTCACTCTCCAATTCTTCTTCTTTTTTTCATCATATCAATGATCCACAGACCAGCTCAGCCATGGTAATTAAGGAGGTGAGGAATCCTCCAGGAGGGAAGCTGGCTGAGAGCTTCCCTGGGTTTGCTGAATTTGTCTGGTCCATCTTCCTCTGTTTCTGTGGGAATTACCAAGCCTGTGCACATGACTGTTAGCTTCAGGGCCATAATAATCAGACAGTACCTGGACCCGCACCCCCCCCCCCCCTCATTTCAGCCAAACTCTGCTCTCTCCCAGAATCAACATAGGAGGCTATTTCATTAACTTAAACATTTGGAGCACCTACTGTATGCCAGACACTGTTCTAGGCACTTGGAATATATCGCCTTAGTAAGACAGATCCCTGCCACGTGGAACTAACTTCCTAGTGAGGAAATGGCAAATAGTAAACACAATAAAGAAGTGAATTATATAAGGACAAATACTATGGGGAAAAAGAAAAAAAAAAATTAGGTCCAGTGGTTGGAGACCTGCAAAGCAACTGAGAACAGATTAACAGGAACAAAGACAGTTTATTTACATGTACACCAGGAAGTTGCTCAGTAGTGAGTAACTCACTAAATAAAGGTGTATTTGACAAATTCAACAAGGGGATGGGAGTGGGGGAGGGACTCTGGGGCTTCCACGGGGAAGTTTGGGAGGTTCTGTTGGCTGGCTGTCTCCTTGAGAGGTGGATTGGCTAGAAAACCCCTCTGAAGGGAAATAATGACAGCTGCATTTTTGGAAGGTCCTGCCTTTGTCAGATAAAAGAAGTTGAGATAACATTGCTTTCTGTATCTTCTTTAATGTTTCCACTTTAAAATAATCTTTAGCCCTAGCCTGTTTGGTTCAGTGGATAGAGTGTCAGCCTGCGGTTTGAAGGGTCTCAGGTTCGATTCTGGCCAAGGACACATGCCTGGGTTGCAGACTTGATTCTTAGTAGGGGGCGGGCAGGAGTCAGCCGCTCAATGATTCTCTCTTATCACTGATGTTTCTATCTTTCTCTCCCTCTTCCTTCCTCTCTGAAATCAATAAAGAAATATATTAAATAATAATAATAATAATAATAACCTTTATACCACCTCTGAGAGTCTGAGTAGCTCTCCACAGGCTCAAAACGTTGAGTGTGCATAGACTGCGTAGGTGAGGCACAGGAGAAGTGGTGAGACTCATCTAAGAGTGCAAGGCCCTGAGAGTGGGCCCCCCAGCCCTGTTTTCTCGGGTGGTAGCACAGGAAACTCCAGCAAGCCCTCTGTTCATTTGTCCATTCATTTCTTTTATTCATGTGTAACCTACATACAGTAAACTATACCAATCTCAGGTGGTATATAGCCTGATGAATTTTTATTTATGTATACAGAATGATGGTGAACCTTTTGAGCTTGGCATGTCAGCATTTTGAAAAACCCTAACTTAACTCTGGTGCTGTGTCACATATAGAAATTTTTTGGAGAAACCAAGATGGCGGCATAGGTAAACACCGGAGTTTGCTGCAACCACTTCAAAAATACAACTAAAAGACAGAGCGGACATCATCCAGAACCACAGGAAGGCTGGCTGAGGGGAAATTCTACAACTAGAAGGAAAGAGAAAAGCATACCGAGACTCAGAGGAGGCACAGTGCGGAAGTAAAATACTAAGGTGCGGAGTGCATGCAGAGCGGGCTGGCGGCTGAGGGCGCGGTTGTGGTTTTCAATCGGGAGGGAGTCTCAGGCTCTGAGCTCCAGTTCCGGGCGAGTCTCTAGGGACCCAGACTCATACGGGAGAAGCGGGACTGTCTAGCATCGGTCAGAACCCGAGGGCAGCTTTCTCTTGGAGGGGCTTGCAGCGATTCCTAGAACACTGAGAAGCAGAGCCTCTGAGGGCAAGACTGAGAGCAGCCATAATTGCTAGCCCCACCCTGTTGATCCCGTGGGACCCGCCCAAGCCCTGCAGGGAGGCTTTTGCTGGAGAGCTGCAGGCAAAGGCTAGATTAGCACCTCCCTAGAGATCCAGGAGCCAGGAAGCCCAGAAGTCAGAGTGGGACCATCTAGTTTGCAGCTCCCTGGAAACATAAAGGACACACTCAGGGGGCAGACTCAGTGAGCACCAAAGCCCCATTGAAGCAAGTCTTGCCCCAGAGGGGTGTCTCCAGCACAGAAGTTCTCCCACTGCAGACACAGCTGATTTTCACAGCCAGTTGGGCTGGAGGTCAATTCCTCCCAGTGATAACTACAACAATCAAGGCTTACCTACAACAAGACTGTGCACAAAGACCACAAGGGAGTGCACCAAGAGTGTCCTCCTCAGGTAATTGGGGAGGCTGGACCACTGGGCCCTAGAGGACACTTAGCACAGAAAACCACTTTTTCAACACAGGGAAACATAAAAAATGCCGAGACAAAGAAACAGGACACAAACGAAAGAAATGGAGGAAAGCACACTGCTGGATATAGAATTCAAAACCACACTTTTAAGGTCTTTAAAGAACTGTCTAGAAGCCGCCGATAAATATAGTGAGATCCTCAAGAAATCTAGTGAGAACATCGATGTTGTGATAAAGAACCAACTAGAAATTAAGCATACACCTACTGAAATAAAGAATAGTATACAGACTACCAACAGCAGACCAGAGGATAGCAAGAATCAAGTCAAAGATTTGAAATACGAAGAAGCAAAAAACACCCAACCGGAAAATCAAAATGAAAAAAGAATCCGAAAATACGAAGATAGTGTAAGGAGCCTCTGGGACAGCTTCAAGCGTACCAACATCAGAATTATAGGGGTGCCAGAAGGAGAGAGAGAGCAAGATATTGAAAACCTATTTGAAGAAATAATGACAGAAAACGTCTCCTACCTGGTGAAAGAAATAGACTTACAACTCCAGGAAGCGCAGAGAACCCCAAACAAAAGGAATCCAAAGAGGACCACACCAAGACACATCATAATTAAAATGCCAAGAGCAAAAGACAAAGAGAGTATCCTAAAAGCAGAAAGAGAAAGAAAGTCAGTTACCTACAAGGGAGTACCCATATGACTGTCAGCTGATTTCTCAACAGAAACTTTGCAGGCCAGAGGGAGTGGCAAGAAATATTCAAAGTGATAAACAGCAAGAACCTATAACCAAGATTACTTTATCCAGCAAAGCTATCATTCAGAATTGAAGGTCAGATAAAGAGCTTCACAGATAAGAAAAAGCTACAGGAGTTCATCACCACCAAACCAGCATTATATGAAATGCTGAAAGGTATCCTTTAAGAAGAGGAAGAAGAAGAAAAAGGTAAAGATACAACTTATGAACAACAAATACACATCTATCAACAAGTGAATCTAAAAATCAAGTGAATAAATAATCTGATGAACAGTATGAACTGGTGATTGTAATATAATCAGGGACATAGAAAGGGAATGGACTGACTATTCTTGGGGGGGAAAGGGGTGTGGGATATACAGGAAGAGATTGGACAATAATCGTGCACCTATGAAAGAGGACAGTGGGTGGGGAGTGAGGGCGGAGGGAGGGGTGGGAACTGGGTGGAGGGGAGTTATGGTGGGAAAAAAGAGGAACCAATGTAATAATCTGAACAATAAAGATTTAATTTAAAAAAAAGAAAAGAAATTTTTTGATATTTGCAACCATAGTAAAACAAAGATTTATATTTTTGATATTTATTTTCTATATTTAAATGCCATTTAGCAAAGAAAAATCAACCAAAAAAATGAGTTTGTGTGTCACCTCTGACATGCCTGTCATAGGTTCGCCATCACTGACCTAGGATGTATCCACCACTCAAATCACAACTACCCCACCCCCACCCCCAATAAAAAAAAAAAAAAACACCATTCTTACCTATATCACCGTAGATTAGTTTATTTATTTTTGAACTCATATAAATAGAATTATGCATTTATACTCTTTTGTGTCTGGCTTCTTTCTCTTAACAGTATGTCTGCAAGACTCACCCATGTTGTTGTGTGTAACAGCACTTCATTCTTTTTTTGTTGGGTAACATTCCATTGTATAAATATGCCACTATTTATTTATGCATTTTCCTTTGGATGGACATTTGGATTGTTTCCAGTTTTTCACTATTCTAAATAAAGCTGCTATGAACATTCTTGTACACATCTTGAGCATATATATCCAGGAGTAGTATTGCTAGGCCTGTGGGTAGACACATGTTCTCCTTAATATATAGCATCAAAGAGTTTTCCAAACTGATTGTGCCCGCTTATACCACACCAGCAAAGTATGAGAGTTCCAGACGCTCCACAGTCTCAACAATTGGCATCATTGGTCCTTTTCACCGTAGACATTCTTGGGGATGTGTGTTTCTCACTGGATTTAACGTGCATTGCAGGGAGCCCTCCGTTTTCCCAGGTGGTGTGCTGCTGCCAGGGAAATGCCTTTCATGGGAGGTATTTGGAGGACACAGGAGGGAGAAGGAGGGGCCAGGTAGAAATGAAATTCGCATGCAGGTGTGCACACACATGCACACTCCACTACAGAGGAAGCTATGCGGGGACTGGAACATCTCAGAACTGGGAGATAAACAGGGACCCAGGCTGGGGTAGATGGATGACCAAGCTGGGACAGGAGGAAGAGGAGATATGATATCTGAGCATTTGGAAGGAGAAGAGTATTAAGTCAAGAGAGAATAGGGATCCCACAAATCAGCATTCTGGGGCTTTCTATGAGGCCCATAGGATGATGCATCCCAAGCAGAGAGGCCATGTCTCATTGAGTCTCACCTGAAAAAACTCTTCCCAGCAAAGAAAGGAGAACTCAGGCTCTGGCAATATGAGTGAGGCTCACCCAAGCAGAGCCCAGGGCTGTCTCTCCCCCAGGCTCCTCTGTCCCTGGGCAGGAGGAAAAACCTGTGGCTGGAAGAGTTGAAGGGAAGAAACATGTGTTCTGGAAGCCAATGGTGGGGTACCTTTTGTGCCTCAGCTCAAGTCCTCTCTGCCCCCCTTCCTACTCCAGCCACTGTGCCGAGGCCACTTTCCGAGGAGCAGCCAGGTGGTGTCCTGCCACGTGCCATTTGCTCTCTGCCCCTGGGATGCTTCTGGGAGCAGCTCAGCTCTCACGCAGCAGCAACAATGGACTGAGTCAGCCACCCTATAGAGCAACTCATAAACTGTGGGGATGGGAGCTGATGGACAGACGCTTCCCGTTTCTTTCCTGGGATAGACAGTTCTCAGACACTTCATAAGGCTTCTCAAAGGTCCCACAGGATTAAGCCACCAGTCAGCCATAATAGGGGCCAAGTGGATAAGGCATCTTGATATTTTGTCTCCTTCCCTGTTCCACTGCCCTTTCCCTCACCCCTGCTCATTGGACTGTGTTCCTAAATAAATTATTCAGGTCCTGGGTTCAGAGAAACTGAGCTAAAACAGATTCGCAAAGATGTAGAGAGAGGCTGGGGTGGGGGTAATGGGCAGCTCCATTCAGTTGGAACATAAGAGTGTGGAAGGAACCACCAGCAGGAGATAAGGCCACAGTGTGCCTTGGGGCCATGAGGTGGAGGACATTTCCTGCCATGAGTGGGAGGTTAGCCTTTATTCTAGAGACCATAGGAAGCCAGTGATGGTTTTTGAATAGGGAAGTGGCAACAGCAAAGCTTGCTTTGGGCAGTACAATGTGGGCAGAGACCAGTTAGAGGAGAGTCCAGGGCAAGAGGACCAGTGAGGAGGCTGTGGCTGGGACTTGGGCAGTGGAACTGTAAAGGGAGCTGATGTGAACCATGTTGGGAAGTACACGTGGAAAGACTTGGCAAAGGACAGACAGGGGCAGAGAGAAGTAAAGGTGGCCCTGCGGTCTGGAGTCCAGAAGGCTGGAGGGCAGGGATCTATTCACAGAATAAAAGGAAGAGCAGGTGTGAGAGGGAAGGTGATGGGCACGGCTGACCCCTGCCCCTGCTGGCATCCTCCTCCTAGAGCTTTGAAATCTTCACATGAGGAGAACCCCCCATGCCGGTTCCAGCTCACCAGAGATGTTCCTTGCTTCTCTTCTCACCCTGGGAAGAAAAGATGTGGGCATGAAGCTACAGGACTCAGACCATGCTACTGTAGGACATACAGGGAATAATATGGTACCTGAGAAGGAATATCAGAGAGAGAAGCACAAATTACTTAGCCAAAGGATGCTAGGTTCTTACTTTTGATTATAAAGAAATGTTTACTATATCAAACTATATTACAAAGCCACTGTTCTTTCCAAACTGCCTGGTACTGCCACAAGAACAGACATATAGACCAATGGAACAAAACAGAGAACCCAGAAATCGACCCAAGCCATTATGTTCAATTAATATTTGATAAAGGAGGCAAGAGCATACAATGGAGTCAAGACAGCCTCTTCCATAAATGGTGTTGGGAAAACTGGACAGATACATACCAAAAAAATGCAACTAGATCACCAACTTACAGCATACACAAAAATAAACTCAAAATAGTTAAAATACTTAAACTTAAGATAGGAAACAATAAAAATCTTAGAAGAATTCATAGGCAGCAATATATCAGACATATGTCATAGCAATATCTTTACTGATACATCTCCTAGAACAATGGAAATTAAGGAGAAAATAAACAAATGGGACTACATCAAAATAAAAAGCTTCTGCACAGCAAAGAAACCATCAACAAAATAAGAGAGCCCACTGCATGGGAGAACAGACTTGCCAATGTTACATCTGGTAAGGGTTTAATCTCCATAATGTATAGGGAACTCATACAACTTAACAAAAGGAAGGTAAATAATCCAATCAAAAAGTGGGCAAAGGATCTAAATAGATACTTTTCGAAAGAGGACATAAGGAAGGCCAAGAGACATATGAAAACATGCTCAAAGTCACTAATCATCCGAGAGATGCAAATTAAATGACAATGAGGAACCATCTCACACCTGTCAGGATGGCTATCATCAACAAATCAACAAATGACAAGTGCTAGCGGGGATGTGGAGGAAAAGGAACCCTCATGCACTGCTGGTGGGAATGCAGACTGGTGCAGCCACTGTGGAGAACAGTATGGAGTTCCCTCAAAAAAAAATTAAAAATGGAACTCCCATTTGACCCAGTAATCCCACTTCTAGGAATATATCCCAAGAAATCAGAAACACCAATTAGAAAGAATATATGCATTCCTATGTTCATAGCAGCACAATTTACAATTGCTAAAATTTGGAAACAGCCGAAGTGCCCATCAGCAAATGAATGGATTAAAAACAGTGGTACATCTACACAATGGAATACGTTACTGTAAAAAAGAAGGAACTCTTACCATTTGCAACAGCATGGATGGAACTGGAGAGCATTATGCTAAGCGAAATAAGCCAGTCAGAGAAAGAAAAATACCACATGATCTCACTCATTGTGGAATATAATGAACAACATAAACTGATGAACAAAAACAGATCCAGAGACAGAGAGGCATTGAGCAGATCGTCAAACCTCAGAGGGAAGGTAGGGGAAGTTGGGGTGGGGGTATGGGGGGGGAGTAAGAGATCAACCCAAGGACTTGTATCCATGCATAAGAGTATGACCAATGGACACAGACAATAGGGGAATGGGGGCATGCGCTTGTGGGTAGGAGCAGGTGGGGAGAAGTCAATGGGGGGAAAAGGAAACATATGCAAAACTTTCAACAATAAAGAATTAAAAAAAAAATAGTACACACCCCAAGGTGCACAGGTGAGGGAGTGTTCAGCATTACAAAGGCCGTGATGGGCCAGAAAACTGTCGTGTCTTACTGTACAGGCTCAGTTAGTATCTACTTTGGGTGAAAAATGGTGCTTCACGGTTCATTAAATTTCTTAAAAAAAAAAAAAAGTTTACTAGATTCACTGTAGCTATCACAAAACAATGAATAGCATGAGTCAAATTGATGTTTTATATTTTGTATGGCTGATTCTATGCACATTAAAGTGTGTTTACAACCATAGCAGATTTCCATTTTCCTCTGGTTGAGCCACATTGGAAGCACACGGGATGGCAGCGGGGAGGCAAGCACCACTGTGCCCAGCAGGTCCCGGTGGGCAGGGTGAGCTCTGCTCCATGGACTGGCGGGGGGGCTTCAGGAGAGGTGTCAGGCTCTCTTCCTGGTCCCCTTCACAGAGATGGAGAGGGGCATCCCTGGGAGGCTGGTTTGGAAGAACTGCTGGACCTACATGAATAGTAAGCAGTGAGCAGTAAGTAAGTGAAGGCCTGTTCCCTCTCTAGTTTCACAGGTCCCCAGTTAACAGCTACCTCTTGTTGCACATCCCCCAAGAACCAGGCCCTTCCACACAGCCCGACAAGGCAAGCTCCAGTGCACAGATGAGGAAAGGGAAGCTCAGGAAGGCTGACGGAGCTGCAGGAGGTCACCAGGTGATAAGTGGTGGAGCCAGGATTTGAACCCAGGTCTATCTGGCTCTGAGTCCCTGCTCTTTCCATTGGATTATGCTGCCTTTCTTCCCAGAGGCGTCATGTGCTAGGATGGGGGCCAAGGCCTCTCCTCCAGTGCTGGGCAGAGAGCTGAAGCCAGGACTCAGAAGAAAAGTAAAAACAGAGGATGATTTAGGGCAGAAAACAGCAAACTACGGTCTATGAGCCAAATCTGTCTTGCTGCCTGGTTTCAGGAGCAAGCATCCTGGCCCGTATCCCTAAAACCATGACTGCAACCAACTCCACCTCAGCTCAGGCCTCTCTTCCCCTTCAGTAAATTGCTCCCTGACTCTGGGGCCTGGAAGCCAGGGAGGCAGGAGCAGATTGCCCCCACCCTTTCGGGGAGAACCTCTGGGGACTCACCATGCTCTGCACTCGGTTGAGATTGCTTCTCTTAGGGCTTGGTGGGTTCTCCATCCTCAACACCATCTGCAGCACCATCTTGGTATTCTGAGGAGCTGAGAAACACAGAGAGAAAGCACCTCTCCTGTCCCTGCCTTCCACCCTCCTGCTACTGCCCAACATCCTCTGCACCTCTCTGCAGACTCCTGTCCGCCTTCAAAAGTCTACATGGCACAGTCAAGAGGCATCTACACTGCAAGAGAAGGTGGGACCGTTAGAACCCAACCACCCCACTCGCCACCCTGATCCCCCACCACCAACAGCTTAACCTCTCCCTGTGGGACCTGGAAAAGTGTCTCCGAGAGGGAGCAGCAGATGGTAAGGAGCAGCAGGGAAACAAAGCTGCGAAGAATGTGTAGGTACTTTTGACGTAACATGGACAGAATGCAAGGCTCTCAGGATTGTTAGGGACCTCAGGGGTTGACATGCTGACCTTGGCCTGAAGTAGATACGAGGGGCTTGTCTCTGTCAATCACAGCATTCAGCCCTAGGAGAGGTGGAAAAGTGCCTGCAGGTGAGTTACCAGGGCTGCAGAGGGCGTGGTGGTCTGGGCAGCAGTCTGATGCCTTATGGCAGAATGCATCACAGTAGCAGTTTCCACTCTTGCAGTGGTTATCTATTCCAAGGCAGCAGAGGGGCTGGGGCTGGGAACAGCTGCCTGCAGAAAAGGGGACATTGAAAAATAGATATATTTAGTCCTAGTCGATTTGCTCTGTGGATAGAGTTTCTACTGGCAGACTGAAGGGTCTAAGGTTTGATTCTAGTCAAGCTCACATAGCTCGGTTGCAGGCTTGATCCCTGGACAGGACACGTGCAGGAGGCAACTAATCCATGTGTCTCTTTCACATCCATGTTTCTCTCTGTGTGTCTCCCACTTCCTTCCACTCTCTCTAAAAATCAATGAGAAAAAACAACTCTTTGGATAAGAATTAACAGCAACAACAACAAAATATTTAACAAATGGTGCTGGAAAACTGTATATCCAAACGCAAAAGAATGAATTTGGAACTTTACATCACAGACTATACAAAAATTAACTCAAAAAGGATCACAGATCTAAACATAAGAGTTAAAACTATAAAAATCTTAGGCAAATGCATAGATGTAAACCATCATGGCCTTGGATTAAGCCAGAGTTTCTCAGATATGATACCAAAAGCACAAGTGAGAAAAAACAAAACAAAACAGATAAACTAGACTTGATCAAAATTTGAAAGTTTTGTGCCTCTAAGGATACTACCAAGAAAGTAAAAGGACAACCCATTGAATGGGAGAAAATATCTGCAAATCATATATGTGACAAGAGAATTTTATGTAGAATATGTAGAGAACTCCCACAACTCAACAAAAAAAGACAAATAACCCAATGTTTAAATGGACAAAGGAAATATCCAAAGAAGATATCCAAATGGCCAATAAGCTCATGAGACATCATTAGTCAACAAGAAAATGCAAGTCAAAGCCACAATGAGATTATGTAACCAGACAACCAAGGGGTCTGGGCTGCCTGTCGCCACTTGAGCCAATTAAGTGGAGACAGGGTTGAATCATATCAGCATTTACTCCAAAACGCTGGCAGTATGGGAGAGCAGCAGGTCATCCACAAAAATCTGCTCTGACCCCCCTTGTCAGTTGGCTGATTATATACACAGGAGGGAAAAGATAACTACATGCAGCTGTGAGCTACAATTGTAACATGAAAAGGGGAGGGTAGAGTCTGCAGTCCAACCTTCAGAAGCTCGAAGTCTGATAACAAGGTGGCTAATCTTCTATGATGTTACAAACAGCTCAGCCCATTCCTGGGACTGGAGCATGGTCAGCATTTCTGAGAAAAACTCCCAGAGGGGGTCAGGGTCCAGGTGCAGCAACTAAATCAAAGCGTGTCCTGTCCTTGGTCTGTTCTCAAAATGTATTTCTTTCCTGAGTAATGGACCCATCTGGGCTCCAAGGTATCTTATCTTTTACAGGCCTGTTTCATCCTCCAGTTTCCCAGGGTCTGTAAGAAAACTTCTTATCTACAGTTAGTGAGGTGAATAATTATTAGACAACTGTGGCTCTATTCTCATTACATGTCCTTCCCCACTCTCAGTACCACTTCACACCGACTAAGATCGCTAAAATAAAATAAAAAATAAGAAGTGTTGGTGAGAATATGGAGAAATTACATACATTGCTGATGGAATTGAAAAATGGCTAACACACTTTGAAAAAGATTTTGACAGCTTCTCAGAATGTTTAACATAGAATTAACCATATGGTTCAATAATCCCATTTCTGGGTATATACCTAAGAGAACTGAAAATATTTGTTTACATAAAAACTTGCACATGAATGTTCTTAGCAGCATTATTCATAACAGCCAAAACAAATTCATCAACTGATGAATGGATAAAACAAATATGGTATATCTACACAATGAAATATTATTAAGTCATAAAAGAGAATGAAGTATTGATTTTCCTGCCATCCACTATACAATGAGAGGGTTTATCTTCTTTAAGAGATCGGGGAAGCAAGGCATTGGCAGGTAGGGGGCACGGTCCAGGTGACCTAGTAATTCTGCGGCTCAGGTGGGAATCGGCCCCAGGTGTTCTCATGCCCAGGACTCTCAGTGCTCTTCTCTACTTTAACTTGACCTTCCCAGGTGCCTCCTGGTAGGTTTGCACCTGGGCTTTGTTTAGGGATAAGCTTGAGGGCTTTCCAAAGTTGACATGATCAACAGGGAGCAGGCCTCTGAGAGGACTAGGTGTGGCCAAACCAGCCTGTTATGGAAACAGGCACCATGGTGTCTGGTGAAAGGGGAGCAGTGGCCCAGAAGGTCAGACCTCTCAAGGTGATGGCGGGCTGGAATGGAGGCCTCTGAGTTTGGCCTGACTTCTGCCTCATGTTCAGTTAGGAGCCTCCTGCAAATGATTAGTTTCCTCTCTCACATCATTGCTTTTCCCAAGTGCCTGGTCCAGCATCAGGTTGTCACCAAAACAGGGACAGATCAAAGAGGATTGGAACTGGAAAAGAGCCCCAGGGACCAATCCAAACAAGGATTGTAGCCCATTTGTGAGTCAGAGATCAATTCAGTGGTCATGACCAGCATTCATTAGGATAGGATAGGATAGGATAGGATAGGATAGGATAGGAGTAAAATAGAACAGAGTAGAAAATATCCACATACATTGTTTATCTATCTATCTACATATATATATTTTATATATAACATATATATATATATATATATATATATATATATATATATATAAAAGCCCTAGCGACCGAATGACCATTCAACCAGTCACTATGACGTGCACTGACCACCAGGGGGCAGATGCTCAACACAGGAGCTGCCCTCTGGTGCTCAGTGTGCTCCCAAAGCCAACCTCCTGTGGCTGGCCAACTTCCCACAGTCCCTCCCCCCAGCCGGCTGGCCCCAATGGGCCCTGATCACTGGCTAGGCTGAGGGACCCCACCCGTAAACAAATTTGTGCACCAGGCCTCTAGTATAAGTATAAGTTGCTTAGAGTTCTTTATGAATTTTTTGCTTGTTTTTATATACATGTATGTACTTGGTCACAGTGTAAAATATATTTATTAATGTGGAATGTGGCCAGCAAAGTTTGAAAGCCATTGATCTAGAAATAGAAAAGCCATTTCTCAAGGTCATGCATGAGTGAGTGACATTAAAAGCAAACAAACAAAAAAACCCTCTGGTTGCACTTGCAACCAATCTCTGCCATTCTCTAAGCACTTTGCAGACTTCTGCTTTTGAGTCTTTGTTCAAGCTGTTTCCGCTGCTTGAAAGACACTTCCTCCCATAGGCACTAGAAGAACACATTCTTATCTTTCAAGGTTATGTTTAAATTCAACCTTCTTGGGGCTGCTAAGGAACTAGCTTATTATTCTGAAAAATGACAAATAAAGAATCAAATATTCATACAATCTTTTCATACAAACTAAAGGGAAGTGTCTTCTTTATAGAAAAACTCCAGCTAATAAATGCAGAAGGAATGATGGAATTAGAAAACCACCATTTGGCAACCACCAATGAAAAAAATTAATCTAATCAGCAATAAACAGATGCATCTGACTAATCAAATTTAACACCAATAAACGTAGGACAACTGAACATTGTGTGTTTCCTTCGAGATGTTGTGTGTCTCCTTCAGGACGCAATAGGAAGTGCACAGCCCACCTATGGAATATTCCTGCCAAAAGAAATGGACCTTAAGTACCAGGTTTCAGAAAATTCAGAGGACAGAGGGACACCCACAGTGATTCATTCAGACAAGTCCCCAGTGTAGGACATTCTGCAGGACAATTGGCCTGAGTTCTTCAACAGCATGAAAAAAAGGGGAAAGAGGGGATGGATATAGATTTAAAGAGACTTAGGAAATATACCAGTGCCTATGGGAGGAAGTGTCTTTCAAGCAGCGGAAACAGCTTGAACAAAGACTCAAAAGCAGACATCTGCAAAGTGCTTAGAGAATGGCAGAGATTGGTGGCAAGTGCAACCAGAGGTGTTTTTGTTTTGTTTTGTTTTGTTTTTAATGTGAACCTGAGCGTGGTGTGGTGGCTGGTTCTACTCCCAGCTCTGTCGCTCACTCATACTATAAATGTAATGTATAGACCTTGTTTGGATTCTGATTCAAATAAGCCAACTGCAAAAAGTCCTTTTTGACAGTTGGAAAAATATGCACACTGATAGACATTAAATGATAGTACGTAATGATTATACTTAGTTCAGCTCTGATACAGTGTTGTGATTATAGTTTTAAAATATGGTGGATAAGAACTGGGGTTGATAATTTTGAAGCTAGCCGATAGGTACATTTGGTTCATTACACTATTTTGTCTACATTTGTGTGTGTTTGGAATTTTCCATAATAGTTTTTTTTAATAAATTTGATTTATTCCGAGAGGCCCTCCTACATACTCCCAGCTGAGATTAACCTTTTCTTCTTACTGTTAAAACCTATTGATTTTACCTTCTAACATAGCATTAATCCTTGTCTCCATTTTTTTTGCCTTCATACATTTTTATATTTTTCTTTTTTTTAATTTTATTTTCTTGTTTAAAGTATTACAAATAGTAGTACATATGTCTCCTTTCCCCCCCCCCTCCGTTGACCTCCCCCCGGCCTCCCCTACCCCCCGGCACATGTCCTTCCCCCACCCCCCTAGTGTCTTGTGTCCAGTGTCCCTGTCTCCATTATTGCTACAGCCTTCTTTCTGGAGGTGTGTATCAGTCTCCCATACCAGAAACTTCAGGGCAGAAAATGCATTTTTGTATATCTAGTGCCAAATAATTTTTTTTTCTTAATTTAATTTAGAAGATCTTAATTGAGCCTAGCTTATATGGCTCAATAGTTAAGTATTGTCCCATGAATCAGGAGATCACAGTTTGATTCCCGGTCAGGTCACATGCCAGGGTTTCAGGCTTAATCCCCGATAGGAGGGGTGTATGAGGCAGCCTATCGATGTATCTCTCTCATCATTGATGTTTCTTTCTCTGTCTCCCTTTCCCTTCCTCTCTGAAATTAATAAAAACATATTTTAACAAATAAAGAAAAATAAATAAATAAAAGATCTGAGTTGAATTCTTGGGCTCACATTGAGCTCCCACTGTGTCCATGGGCCAGGAGAAAGTTAGCATTTCTAACAGTCCTAACTGGTACCACCAGAAAAATGACAGTACAGTAAGGGAAAGGAAGTCTACCTCCATAGTGACCAAGCACCCTTCACTCAATCATTCATTCATTCATTCATTCATTTTGTTCTATTGAGTGACACTCTGAACCAGGTACCATGGTGGATCATAGAGATATATTCCACTGTGCTGTGTCTCCCCACCGCCCCCCCCCCCTTCCAGGAATTCAGTCTAATGAACAGAGCATCATCATACTACAAGTAACCAGAATGTCATTGTACTGGAAGGTAAGTGTTGCGCCGCAGTTAAGAGGAGAGAGCTACAGGGTCTGGTGCAGGGGCAATGACCCCATCAGAGAAAGCTTCCTGGTCAGGAGCCACACCTTAAATGGCTCCTCTGTGACCATCCCATTGGCTTCAGATCAAGAGGCTCATAAAGGGACAAGTTGTGGAGCCAGGAACAGGCCCAAACAGGGCTGGCTGAAGAACCCAAAGCTAATAATTTGCACCTCTCCAGAGCAATACTCTTTAAACATGTTTTACAATTTTATATTGAAGAGGGTGAGCACTGCTGGGAAAGAGTGAAGAAGGAGGGCACAGGGCAGCCTCCTCCTCACCTCTATGGTTCCCAACAATCCTGCTCCAGCCCCAAACTTGCAAGCCCTACTCAGCAAAATTGAAGCCCTGTCCTTCCCCAAACGTCCTTTTTCACAAAGCAATTTAATAACATGTTTGTTATTACTTAAGCATGTCCCTTAAGGCTTCCAGCCTCATTATATTCCTACCATTGACATCTAGCTTTCTCACCAAAGAAGTTCTGGTAAATACAACTTTAAAATATATATATTACTTCAGAGAGGAAGGGAGAGGGAGAGAAACATCAATGGAGAGAGAGAATCATAGATCAGCTGCCTCCTGCATGCCCCCACTGGGGATCAAGACCACAACCCATGCATGTGCCCTAACTGGAAATTGACCCAAGACCTCCTGGTTCATAGGTCAATGCTCAACCACTGAGCAACACTGGCCAGGCTGGTGAATACAACTTTATCCATCCATTGCATTTCCAGGGATGTTTGAGAAACCTAACAGTTTGGTGCATGGCAGTTGTCTGGTTAATCTGGATCTGGGGTTGTCACACCACCTTCTCCCCTTCCCATCCTCCCTCCGCAATAGTGCACATTCTAGAGCCCCATGCTACCTCTACTCACAGGAACCTCTCCAGACACTCCTCTGGACTCCCCAACCAAAACAGATCTTCCTAGGTTAATCACCAAAGGGCATCTTATAAATATAAAGATGGATACACAGAGAAGCCACATTACACTAGCAAGTGCTTGGTAAGTGTCTGAATAAATGGATTACTTAATTACTGAGTTAGTAAGTACTAACTCCAAGGAGGTAGATCATGCCAGGAACACAAATGAATGAATGAATGAACAAATGAACAAGTAAAAGAAAGAAAGAGAGGAGAAACCAAGATGGCGGCATAGGTAAACACCGGAAATTGCTGCCTCCCACAACAACTTCAAAAATACAACAAAAAGACAAAACGGACATCATCCAGAACTACAGGAAGGCTGGCTGAGTGGAAACTCTACAACTAGAAGGAAAAAGAAAAGCACACAGACACTCAGAGGAGGTGCGGAAGTAAAGTGCAGAGGTATGGAGGCTCAAGCGCTCGCGGAAAGGGGCTGGCACCTGAGGACGCAGCTGTCTTTTTGAATCAGGAGGGAGTCACAAGCTTCCGACTGCTCTGAACTCCGGTTCCAGAAGTCTCTTGGGACCCAGGACTCATACAGAGAGAAACTGGACTGTCTGGCAGCAGGCAGAACTCGGAACTTGAGGGTGGCTTTCCCTCAGAGGTGCTTGCAGCAATTACCAGGACACTGAGATGCGGGGCCCCTTAGGGCAGGGCTGAGGATCCGCCATAGCTGCTTGCTCCGCCCTTTGATTCCCTGAGACCCCACTCCACCCAGGCTGTGGCAGAGGCTTTTGCATATGAATGCCCTGGCCCTTTGCAACCTGAAAATTGCAGCTGGGCCAGAGAGACCCAGAACTTCCAAGAAAAGGCCCAAGGCCCCACAGCAGCTTGCATTGCTTCACAGCTGGGCCTCATCTGGGCACCTCCAAACTCCAAAAAAGGAAGGGGAATCTGCAGTTCTCTTCGTAGCTCCTGCTGTGTAACCTCAGGCAGAGGCTAAATTAGCACCTCCTTAGATCCAAGAGCCAGTGTACCCAGTGGTCAGAGTGGGACCATCCAGATTACAACTCCTCAGATCCATAAGGGACACACTCAGGGGGCAGACTCAGTGAGCACCAAAGCCCCACTGAAGCAAGTCTTGCCCCAGAAGGGTGTCTCCAGCACAGAGGTTCTCCCACTGCAGACACAGCTGATTCTCACAGCCAATTGGCCTGAAGGTCAATTCCTCCCAGTGAACCTACAACAATCAAGACTTAACTACAACAAGACTGTGCACAAAAGCCCACAAAGGGGCGCACCAAGAGTGTCCACCTCAGGTAACTGGGGAGGCTGAGCCACTGGGCCCTATAGGACACCTAGCACACAAAGCCACTCTACCAACACAGGGAAGCATAAAAAATGTGGATACAAAGAAACAGGTCACAAATGACAGAAATGGAGGAAAGCAAATGACTGGATATAGAGTTCAAGACCACGTTTATAAGGTTTTTCAAGAATTTTATGGAAACCACCAATAAATTTAGTGAGACCCTGGAGGATATGAAAAAAGACCAACTAGAAATTAAGCATACACTGACTGAAATAAAGAATAGTATACAGAGATCCAACAGCAGACAAGAGGATCCCAAGAATCAAGTCAAAGATTTGAAATACGAAGAAACAAAAAATACCCAACTGAAAAAGAAAAAAGAATCCAAAAATATGAAGATAGTGTAAGGAGCCTCTGGGACAACTTCAAGCGTACCAACATCAGAATTATAGGGCTACCAGAAGAAGAGAGAGGGCAAGATATTGAAAACCTATTTGAAGAAATAATGACAGAAAACTTCCCCTACCTGGTGAAAGAAATAGACTTCCAAGTCCAGGAAACGCAGAGAACCCCAAACAAAAGGAATCCAAAGAGGACCACACCAAGACACATCATAATTAAAATGCCAAGAGCAAAAGACAAAGAGGGAATCTTAAAAGCAGCAAGAGAAAGACAGTCAGTTACCTACAAGGGAGTACCCATACGACTGTCAGCTGATTTCTCAACAGAAACCATGCAGGCCAGAAGAGAGTGGCAAGAAATATTCAAAGTGATGAACAGCAAGAACCTACAACCAAGATTACTTTATCCAGCAAAGCTATCATTCAGAAGTGAAGGTCAGATAAAGAGCTTCACAGATAAGAAAAAGCTAAAGGAGTTCATCACCACCAAACCAGCATTATATGAAATGCTGAAAGGTATTCTTTAAGAAGAGGAAGAAGAAAAAGGAACTCTTACCATTTACCACAGCATGGATGGAACTGGAGAACATTATGCTAAGTGAAATAAGCCAGTCAGAGAAAGATAAACACCACATGATCTCACTCATTTGTGGAATATAATGAACAACATAAACTGATAACAAGGACTGATCCAGAGACGGAGAGGCATTGATTGGACTGTCAGGCCTTGGAGAGAAGGTAGGGGAGGGTGGGGGTAAGGGGGAAAGATCAACCAAAGGACTTATATGCAAGCATATAGGCCTACCAATGGACACGGACAACGGGGGAGTAAGGGCATGAGCAGGGGTGGGGATAGGGGGTAACGTGGGGATAAGGACACATATGTAATATCTTAATCAATAAAAAATACATTAAAAAAATAAATAAAAGAAAGAGACTAGAAGCTTGGGTCCCATTGACCAGCTAGCCTGGCTCCTCACCTGTCTCCCAGTTTCGGGCCACAGGACTCAGCCACAGAAGGAGTAGGAGAACAAGCCACATGGCTGCAGGCATCAAGTAGAAATCAAGTGTTTCAGGGACCAAGGCTGAAGCTTTTAATACCCCATTCTACTATGCTCATTTGGCATCTGCACCCCTGGGGAGGAGCCAGCTGACACCTGGGCAGAGGGTGGGGGGTTGTGGCACTAAGACAGTAGCACAGGTGTCCCAGCTGCTTGGAATAGTTTGCCCAAGCAGAGGTAATACAAGCAAAACAAAACAAAAAAAACACACCTATTTTTCCATCTCTTGGTGTCTTCAGGCCTGTGAGAGAAGCAGAATCAGAGAAATCAGAGTGCTATTGCTGGCAAGGACTTTGGAGAGGATCTAGTCTGACCCTCCCATTTTATAGATGAGGATACTGAGGCCTAAGTAAGACAAGAGGCACCCATTTTCGCACAGCTCGAACATTGTAAAGCTGAGGTGAGAGCTCCAATCTCCTTGCTCCCACTCCAGCGTTCTTTTAACAAAATGCAGTGGAGGTGCCCAGCTGGCATGGCTCATTGGTTGAGCATCGATCTATGAACCAGGAGGTCACAAGTTAATTCTGGTCAGGACACATGCTTGGGTTGCGGGCTTGCTCCCACTGGGGAGCGTGCAGGAGGCAGTCGATCAATGATTCTCTCTCATCCTTGATATTCTCTCCCTCTCCCTTTCTCTCTGAAATCAATAAAAATATATTTTTAAAAAGGGGGGAAGGCAGAAGAGGAGAGCTTGATGGCACTGCCCCCCTTTCCTTTCTTCTTGTCTTTAATGGAATATGATGCCTGGAGCTGTGGCAGCCATTCTATAATCAAAGCCTGGGCCCCAAAGACATCATCGAATTACTAAGCCAGGGTCACCAATTGCCTACCTGGGGGCTTCTTGGTATGTGAGGGAAATAAACCTCCATTTGTTTGTCACTCTTAGTTGGAGTTTCTGTAACATGCAAAACATAACCATATAGTGATCATCTTTGGAAGCACTTAGGCCAGGCTGGAAAACTACTCTCAGAGAAGCTGTGGTGGAGACTGTACTCTGCAGGAGGCTGGATACTATGATCCACAGAAGTCCCTCCCCACTCAGAGATTCTGAGGCACTGTGAGATAGAGATAGGAAATAATCATTCTGCACCTCTGAGTGCAGAAACTCATAGCCTATGAATATTTGCTTTGGGGGACACAGGAAGATTCAGGGGTCTCAGGACTATAAATGCTTTCTATCACTTGGTCACATCTCTAAAACTCATCAATGGATTTAACAAGACTATTTAACATCCATTCTAACCCAACTCTGATGATTCAATAATGAACAAGACAGACACAGTTCTGCCTTCAAGGAGCTTCAGTCTAGTAGTAAAAGAGACATACTATAACCGGCAATTATAATACAACTAGAGGCCCGGTGCATGAAAATTCGTGAACTCAGGGGGTGGGGCGGGGCGGGGGGCGGTCTCTCAGCCGAACCTGCACCCTCTCGCAGTCCAGGACCCCTCAGGGGATGTCTGACTGAGGGCTTCGGCCTGCTCCTCAGGGGATTGGGCCTAAGCTCGCAGTCAGACATCCCTCTGGCAGCCCGGAGCTTGTAGGGAGCAAGCCTAAGCTATTAGTCAGACATCCTTAGTTTTGCCGCGGAGGTGGGAGAGGCTCCCACCACCACCGCTGTGCTGGCTAGCCATGAGCTGGCTTCTGCTGAGTGGCGCTCCTCTTGTGGAAGCGCACTGACCATCAGGGGGCAGCCCTGCATTGAGCGTCTGCCCCCTGGTGGTCAGTGTGTGTAATAGTGACCAGTCGTTCCCGATTGTTCCGCCATTAGGGTCAATTTGCATATCAACCTTTTATTATAATACAATATGACAATGACTGTGAGAGGGAGAGACAGAGGATGGGGACCTGCCAGGGGCCTGAGAGGTGGGGATGAAAGCAGGTGGACTGAAAAGATTTTTCAGAAGTATCCTGCTGAGGGCAAAACTAAGAAGATGAGTGGGATTTATCCAGGTGGAGCCCTGGGTAGGATGAGAGAATGCTCCAAGAAAAGGAACTGGCATGTTTAGAAGTTCCCATGCCATACATGTAATTCTCATCACTTATTTATTTTTATTTCTTTATAATTTTTATTGATTTCAGAGAGGAAGGGAGAGGGAGAGAGAGATAAAAACATCAATGATGAGAGAGAATCATTGATCAGCTGCCTCCTGCATGCCCCCTACTGGAGATCGAGCCCACAACCTGGCATATGCCCTTGACAGGAATAGAACCCAAGACCCTTTAGACAGCAGGCCAATGCTCTATCCACGGAGCAAAACCGACTAGGGCTCAGCATTTATTTTAACTACTGAATAATATTGCACTATGATAGGAATGTAAAATGGTGCAGTTGCTACAAAAACAATATGATGGTTCCTCAAGTAATTAAAAACAAAATTGCCATGTGACCCAGCAATTCAACATTTAGGTATATACCAAAATAATTGAAAGCAGGGAATGAACAGATATTTGTACAGCAATGTTCATAGCAGCATTATTTATAATAGCCAAAAGGTGAAAGCATCCCAAGTATCTAATGGATAACCTCAGTATGAAAAGATAAACAAAATGTGGTACATGCATACAATGAAATATTATTCAGGTATAAAAATATGGAAATGTTGGTTGTTATAAATAGGAAGGAATATCTCAGCTGTGGAGGGCCCCCTGAAGAGCAAGGGAATCCCAGCCCCATAAGAGCAAGGGAATCCCAGCCCATACCAGTTTCCCAGCCTAGATTTCCGGTACCAGGAATAGAAGTCCCATAACTTCTGGCTGTGAAAACCAGTGGGAACTGTGGCTGAATGAGATCCAGGTGTTCCTCTTAAAGGACTCACACACAGACTTACTTAGACTCACTCATTCTCAGCTCCAATGCTGGGCAGCAGCTCAAAAGGCCAGGAACATATAGGAAGAAACTGAATTGTCTAGCTTTAGGGTGAGAGCTGGAGGGGCAGCTTTCTTCCAGATGGAAGTGCTGATGGAGGCCATTGTTCCTTTACTAAGCCCTTCCCTTGTGGGTGCTGGCAGATGTGATATCTGAGTCTCCATCACCCCACCCTGATGATTACCTGAGACCCTGTCACAGCCAAGGGCACACCTGTACCTCTTGCTAAGTGGTCCCAAGTCTGGCATTAGTGGCAATCAGTGTTGGTTTGCAGCTTTATCTCTCTCAGGCACCTCTAAGTCCAGCACAAGAAGCAGCCATCTGCAGATTGTTTTTGTAGCTCATGCCAGGTAGCCCAAGCGCACACGTGGCTGTTGACCTTGGCCTGCACCTCCCAGGAGGCCCCAGAGCCAGCTGATAGAAAGCTTCAGACCACCATCCAATCACCTTCACAAACAACAAACCAGCAGACTCACCAGCAACAGAGTCCCACTGAAGTGAGTCCTGCTCCATGGGATCAGACTCTGCACAGCAGCTTCTCTACTATAGACGCAGCCAGTCCTCACAGCCCATGGACCTGGGGATAAATCCCTCCCACTGACATGCCAAGAGTAATCAAAACTCACTGCCCTACAGGATGCCTACTACATAAGGCCATTCTACCAAGACTGGAAGACATAAGTGCTCTACCTAATAGAAACAAATACAGGGAGTCAGCCAAAATGAGGAGACAAAGAAACATGTCCCAAATGAAAGAACAGAACAAAACTCCAGGAAAAGAACTAAACAGACCCTGGCTGGGTAGCTCAGTTGGTTGAAATGTTGTCCCAATGCACCAAGGTTGTGGGTTTGATCCCTAATCAGGGCACATACAGGAATCAACTGGTGAGTGCATGGGTGAGTGGAACAACAAATTGATCTCTCTCTCTCTCTCTCTCAAGTCAATCAATTAAAAAATGTATAGAAAACAAAACAAAGTAAAAAGGGACTAAATAAAATGGAGATAAGCAATCTATCAAATGCCAAGTTCAAAACACTGGTTATAAAGATACTCAATAAACTTAGGGGAGGAGTAGATAAACTTAGTGATAACTTCAACAAAGAGATACACAGGAAACATAAAAACGGAGATAGAAAACGTAAAAAATAACCAGTCAATAGTGAAAACTTTAAACTGAGGTAAAGAATACATTAGAGGGAATAAATAGTAGATTAGATGAAGCAGAGGATCAAATCAGAGATTTGGAAGATAAGGAAGCAGAAAACACCCAATCAGAAAAGCAAAAAGAAAAAAGAATTTTAAAAAAATGAGGATAGTTTAAGGGGCCACTGGGACATCAACTTATCTTGTGCAGAAGAATGTTTTGGTGGTATTTTAAAGCAATAGCTGTCTTAATTGCCTTTTAATATCTACATACTTTCCTACATTTTCTCTGCATTTCAAGAGAATTTTTTTCCTAAAACCAAACCAAACCAAAATTAACTCTTCAAATTATAATTAAAAAAATAATAATATGCCCAGCTGGTGTGGCTCAGTGATTGAGTGTAGATCTGAACCAGGAAGTCATGGTTCAATTACTGGTCAGGGCATATGCCTGGATTTCAGGCTTGATCCCCAGTAGGAGGCATGCAGGAGGTAGCCAATTGATGATTCTCTCTCATCACTGATGTTTCTATCTCCTTCTTCCTTCCTCTCTGAAGTCAATTAAAATATACTTAATAATAATAATACAACTACTTTACAGATATTTCAATCCTATATAATAAAGAGGTGATATGCAAACTGACCATCATGCCCTCACACAAGATGGCTGCCCCCATGTGGTCACAAGATGGCCGCCACAAGATGGCCAGCAGGGGAGGGCAGTTAGCCAATTTTAGATTTACTGAAAAGTTGCAAAAGTAGTTTGAAATTTTTGCATACCCTTTACCCAATTGCAGTTTTCCTTAATGTTACCGTCTTTCCTTTTTTAAAACTAAGAAACCAACATTGGCACATTATTTTGAATTAAACTCTAGACTTTATTCATATTTTACCAGTTTTTGCTTCTGGTACCTTTTTTCTGGTCCAGGATCCAACCCAGTGTAGCACATTTCATTTAGTCAGCATATGTCATAGGCTCTTCTGGTCTGTGAGAGTTACTCTGACTTTCCTTGTTTTTCATGACCTTGAGAGTTTTGAGGAGTACTGGTCAGGTATTTTGTAGAAAGTTCCTCAAATTGGGTTTTTCCTGTGTTTTGTCATGGTTAGACTGGTGTTATGGGTTTGGGGAAAGAACACCACAGAGATGATATGTCCAACTCATCATATCAGGTAAATGATATACACATGACACCCCCTAGTGATGTTAACCTTGATCACTTAGTGTTTATTGGCCAGGTTTCCCCATTGTAAAGTTGCTATTTTTCTATTCCCACACTCTTTTTTTTAAGTGAATTACTAATTCCAGCCCACCCTAAGCTCCATCTCCCAGAAGGGCAGAATTTAAATATATTGTTTGGAATTCTTCTGTGAGGAAGATTTGCCTCCTATTCCCCATTTATTTCATTATTTATATCAGTATGAACTCATGTACATTTGACATATACTTTTTCCTCTTTTTTCACAATAACATTGGGTTATAAATTTTTTCCCATGTTACTACCATGGTCTTTACAGCCATCATTTTAATGGTTGCATCTATTTTTTTATATTTTCCATTATTAAGTTTTCAGTCTTATAAATTATGCTGCAGTAAACATCTTTGGATACAACGTTCTATGATTCTTTGTATCCATCTCTGAACACAGAAACATAGGAAGCATTCAATAGATGTTATTCGGGGTGGGTTGGTGGATGGATAGATGGGTGGGTGCTAGGCTAGCAATATCAACCAGTGGTCCTTTGAACAGTCCTCTCACTCTTGGCCTATGAAGATCTCAAGTCTACGTTAAATGTGTAGAAGAGAAATGTGAGAACTTCCTGGAAATCAAGGTCTGGCTTTCTGTAAACCACACCTAGTTTGTAACAATAAACAAAGGTCCTTAGAACCAAGTAAAGATTGTGTACTGTAAGCTAGTTTCCTACCTCATTTCAGCAGTCTTTCACGTGGCTTTACTTCTCTCAGCTTATCTTGATTTTAAATACGTAGGGTGCTTTTAGGACATACAAATATCATCAGATCTCCTAGTTTAGTTCCTGGCAAGGAAAAAGCTGGCAGTTTAATAATAAAGTGAGTGAAGGACATGTGGAATGTTATCTACTCTGATAATGACTGCTGGAGAAAACAAAACAGAAATCATTGCAAAAAAAGAAGCCGAGGGATGAGAACGGTTCATCACTTCAAAATTTGGGAAAGCAACCACTGCAGAGATTTGGTGGTAAGAGATAAGACAGCTAAGAGCGGAGGTAGTCAGAGCCAAGGTTGGAACACCCTCTGTCCCTTGTCTCACTTTTGATCATTCTTTTTTCCCACTGAGAGGCTGGGAGGGAAAAGCATAATCAAGAGCAGAATAAACCCCAAATGGTTCTCCCACTCTCCAGGAAGAGTCGTGTCTATTTTATAGAAAGCTAATGAAGAGTTGAACCTACACAGACTCTGAGGAGGAGGACTCCCATCTATATTAGAGTCCCCTGTGGATCCCTGGGGAAAAATAACAGGGATACCTTAAAGACAGACCCCGCAATTAGAGACCCCCAGGGTTAGTTGGCTTCATATTCATCTCAGATTTGAGTGTGTTCTATTGAGGCTCTTTTGGTTGGAAGAAACCAGACCTGCTCATGCTGGTAGTAATAAGGTCAAGAACCAGTATTACAAAGATCCATGTGGCGAAGAGGAAAACTGACCAAATTCGCCTGACTACAGGATCCAGTGACTACAAGGGAAAGGGAGGCAGCCAGGAAGAGCATATGTGGGCTGAGCCTGTCAGGGCCTCTTTCTGCCTAAGACCCTCTGGCTTCTGGTTCTTCTGGCTTAACTTGGAAGGGCTTGTGCTGGGTCTTTGGGGCTGTCATTGAGTGTCTGCAGAGGAAGGGATGCTGAGTTTAAAGTGATTAAAGAGGACAGGTGTTTGACAGTGGTAAGTCAGGGCCACTGCTGCAGCAAAAGCATCTTTGTCAGCAAGGACCTTCAAAGGGTCCTTTCAGCTGTCCATTTCCTTCCACGTAGGACAGTTCCTTATTGAATGGCCACCTGGCAAGTCATTCATTCATTCATTCCATTCATTCACCTGTTTGTTGCTCTATTAGGGGAAAAATACTAAATAACAAGATTGTGTGAGACGTAATCTAACAGGAGGTTTAGTGAGTGTCAAGGGCACACACAGGGTGAGTACAGTAGAATGCTGTTGGGGAAGGCCAGGATGTAGCTGAGTTAGCTCTTGAATGGAGGTATTTTGGGGAAACTGCTAGTGGTTCAAGAGATCTGACTGGGAAGCTGCAGTGTGGCCATGTATTGAAGATTCTTTATGTGCCAGGGGAAGGGACCAAACTTTATCATATGGGGAGAGAATACTGGTTTTAGGCAAGGGAGTGTGACCCCACAGTAATGCTTTCTGTCCTCCCTACTGTCCAATCTCTTTATCCACACTATGGAGGGCAATAGGTTCCCAAATAGTTGATGGCTGATTCAATAGGAAAAGACTGGCATGGCTGGAGGCAGTTGAGATGTAAGAAAAGAACCTGGTTTGTGTGCTAGTGGTAGAAAAGGAACGAGATAGATTTCATTTAAAGAGTGAAATCAATTGAACTTCATGATGAGTAGTAGGAAGGAGATAAAGGAGACAATACTTTACTAGCCAAACGTGCCACCTGACTCAGAGAGGAAGGAGTCGAAGACAACTAAATTTAGAAATTGGGGTGAATAATGATTAGATTTGGGGAAACAGGATACTTATGTTTCATATTCATCTCAGATTTGAGTGTTCTATTGAGGCTCTTTTGGTTGGAGATGAATAAGGGTCATAGAAAGTTACAGGGTGGAGCTGGAGCTCCATTGGGCCACAAGGTAGAACCTCAGAGCCAGCTGTTTATAGAAGTGGGGACTAAAGCACCTAAGAGAGGGGTGGAGAAGATCTAGCCCACACAGGCTGTATAAAGCCCACAAAATCATTTGGTCTGGCCCTGCCAAGGTATTAGGGGTGAGTTAATTAAATGTTTGACCAAATATAGCAGGCTAATTTTGTATGGCCCTCAAATGATGTTATAAATATCTAAACGGCCCTTGGCAGAAAAAAAGTTCCCCACCCCTGACCTAAGACAATGCAGATGTTGTGGAGAGGAAGACATGCCTCACCTTAAGTGATAGTTACAGCAAGGGATGGACAGGGGGCACACCCGTGCACTGGAAAGGACTACGTGCCACAAAACCTTTTTTTTTTTTTTTTTTTGTGTCTACGGGTATGTTTATTCATGCCAGCAAGGGCACGGCACTTCTAGATACGGTCCTTCGTCCCCATCTAACAGCCAACGCTCCCCCGCCGTGCCCTCGGCTCGGCTGCCAGTGATGACCATGAGCAGGCGCGGGACTCGAACCTTTCAGAGCTTTAGCTCTTTTATCCGCACTGCGGATCGTATAGATAAGGAGGCTCATCAGCCCCACGCCCACCCAGATCTCCTGGTAAACCTGGGTGTAGTAGGGCTTCATGGGGACCCACACATTTCTCACAAGACTCTGAAACATTTCGCCGCAGGACCAACGGTTCGGGCAGCCCCGACCCGCACAGCCAGCTACTCGGGAACCACAAAATCTTTTACGCATGAAGAAACAGAAATCTGATGAGGTGACACGATCTTCCCAAAGTCACATAGCAAGTCGGTGATGAAGCATCTAACCCCCCTTTCCTGAACTGTAAGATCCAGTTCCCTGGCATTCTAACACAGACACCGCCTGGATTTCCAGATGTGCCTTCTTTACAGTAGACGCTCCGTACTTGGCTACCATTTCCGGATAGTCAAGGCAGGCAAATAAAAGGCAGAATTTCATTTCCTTAGTTTATTGAAGAGGACAATGAGCTGTTAGGTATGTGTGAATTACAGCAATTAGGAATCCAGTTCAGAACATGAGTTGTATACACAGAACATCTCGATTTAGACTCTTGCTCCTTTTATGTTAATTTAACAAAAAGCTCTAAACTTTAGAGTCGAAAGCCTCAGCGGAGAAAGTCAAGTACAGCTTCATTTAAGTGGAAAATATTGCCTTCCACTCTTCTGCTGTGTCCTGAATCTTGTCTCTGCCTAGTAAGCAACCGTTTTCCCTTTATTTATAGAAAAGAAGACCTCCTCCCTCCCATTTCATTCAGAAGGAACTCTCTTCAGTGCATTCAAAGCTTCTCCCCACACCAGCAAGGACTCTCAGACACTGGCTAGCTGCAAAGTGCTTTCAAAATATCCCACCCTCATTCCTCTCTCCCCCTGCTCTCCAATAAACAAGTAAACGGGTCTTTGGACAGTGGTGACAGCAGAGTGTCAGGGTCACTAAAACAGATACGCAACCTAAAGGGACGGGGTGGGGAGGTGAAGGGAAATAAGTGAGAGCCCAGCAGCAGGTGAGACTGTTGAGCTCGGCTTTGGAAACGGTGTCAGCATTTGCATCCTTTGATCCTATGCTAATATGAAACAGGCAGCTGCAGGAATGAGAGGACGTCTCTCCTCCGGTGCAGTGACTTGGAATGAGGAGCTGGATTTGTCATTTCAACCAAAACAGTGAGCCTTGAGTTTTATGGGATCATTCCCAAAACTCCTAGAAGGACAAGAGAGCTGCTGGTCAGTCCTTCAAAACAGGGCTGGTCTGGAGGCCTTGGCTTTCAGAGACTCCTCCACGAATTAAAGGGAGAACGGCCTCAGGGTCTTCCAAGTTTGAGGCAGAGGGACCAATGCCATTGGTGAATCCCTCCCTGCTCCCCTTGCCCCGGTGGTGCCTAAGATCTGACTGTTACCTTAAAGTCCCTGCTACTTCCTGTGAGACTCCTGGTTGCCTCCAGCTCAGGCACTTATCAGCTTCCACCAACCATGTGCAACTTTCTGTTCAGCTTCCTGGGGCAGCACACACGCCAAGTTTCCCCGACTAGCAAGCAGCGATGGAAAGACAGGTACACGGGAAGAAGTCAGTCCCAGAACAAAAATGCTGTGGGTTTTAGGTCACAGAGCTGCCAGCCCTTGGGGCAGCGACCCTAACCAGTGTTTCAGAAACAGGTCAGGAGCTTCAGCAACTTAAGAACAACCACAAACATACATGGTCCCGTCAGCAACTTCTCCCATCAAACACACATTAAAAAAAGGGGTGTGTGTGTTAAAGTTAGTAATATGAAAAGGATCAATAAACATATGACTATCACCAAGCTAAAGAGTTAAGTGCATAATTGACGTAAAATCTCTTATTCTCCAGGAACACTTAGACTCACAAACACAAATTGTCAGGTTCTCTAACACCACTAATCGCAGGAAGCTTTTCCTAACTTTGGAAAAAAAAAAAACTAAGGCAAGAAGAGATCAGCCACCAGGGAGGGTCCGAGCTCTGTTACAGGATGGGGAAAGAGAGAATGGAATTGGGCCATACTTTTACTCAGAATCACAATGACCACCTAACAGAGGATGCAGCAGCAAGAGACCCACCAAATAAGATGGCGGATGGGGTTTCTGTCCTCAGTTTAGGATGGCATCAGGGACTTGTCTGAGCTTGAAAAATCAGATCTGCACCAGAGGTAGGGACCTTATCACCTAAGAAGAGACCAACAGCTTCTCTGACTGAATAAATTACCCTTAATCAGCCTCATTTATGCTTGGTGTAAGGCTATAAATGGGCCTGGCTGAAGTATTAGTTCTGTTCTTTGCTTCAAGCCCATCAGGGAAGATAAAGTCAGCGAGCGGTCACATCACCTGCGCCTAAAAGACTTCAAGCTAGGAAGTCGTGGCTGCCTCTGTGAGGTCTCTGTGGATCCCAGGGGAGTAAGAATGCTGTTTCTATGGCCTCAAAACTAGCGAAGTAAGCTGGACACAGTGTCCACAGTGTCCCGTCCTCTGCTGCTTCTCCTCGGGGCATGGTCTGCCCTATTTCAGGACTGGGAGGGAGAAAGCTCCATTCTCCTGTTTCAGCAGCAAAGGAGAAGTGAGTTGGTTGAGACAGGCCTGGCTCAGAGGCTCCAGAACGAAAACAAAATGAAACCGGAAATGATACTTGAGATGCAGCTGCAACCGGATCTGGTCCAGGTGAAGGAGGCCACGGATATCGGAGAACCGGGTTTCACTGTCCATTCCCCTGGCAGAGGCACCGCAAGCTCCACTCAGGGACCCATGTGTCAGTTCTGATGGAAATACCTGGTACCTACGATTTGTCACAGCAGACTGGACCCCACCAACCCAACAAAGGTTGGCTCTATATGGACATTAGACAAGTCATTAAAAAATGAGAATAATGATAACTAAAAAAAGAAGTGGGGAAAGTCCTTAAAAGGGCGGCTCAGCTCTGCGTTGTGTGACCCTAGCCCCGAGAAAAAGGGCGTGACGTGCTTTCTTCAGGTGGTCTCCAGGATGGCAGCCTCCAAGGCCAAAGCCTCCGTGGGCTCCTCCTCGTAGTCCGACGTGTAGGACTCCAGGCTCTGCTTGGCCAGCAACTCCCGCCGGGCCTGCAGCCGCTCACACCGGGGACAGCTTCCACATTTGAAACAAGCTTTATGGTAACACGCTTTACACTCTATTGGGGACGGAAAGGTGAGAAGAGCACAGGCTGTATTCTCTCGGGCTGGAAGTGAGTTGCCGATACACCCCTTCCCACCTCGTGGCCCAGGGTGCCTGGGGTAAACACAGGGAGCTGCTGAATCGGGCCAAACGCTTACGAATCGGGGTAGCCGAAGGGAAGTACATTAGCTTTGTGTTCAGTCTTATCTGCCCACTCCACACCCGGCACCAGCCCTCACCTTCACAGGTCCGGCATTTATGGAGCTCAAAAGGGAAGATGATGTCATCCTCGTTCTGACAGAACTCGCAGATGAAGCCCTTGGCTTGGCAGAGCTGGGGAGAAAAGGGACGGGCAGCAAAATGAGGGACAGAACGCCAGGAACTGGCACAAGAAGGTGAACAAAAGTGAAGGGAGGGGCAAAATATAAATGAGACTTGAATGGGCTCTCGGGTGTTCTCCCACTTTCAGAAAAGAGACCCAGGCTGGACTCAGAAGTATGACAGGCAAACTAGGACCAGGCTGGGCAGTGTTAGACAAAACTTCAAGGTGGAGATGAGAGGCACGAGTTTCAGAAACTCCACCCATGAGTATGGCTCCCAGTGAAAGGAAGAAAAGTGCCTAAAAGGCTTCCTAAAGTCAAAATTCCAGTATGGGTAATGATTATATCTTGAAACTAGAGGCCCAGTGCACGGGTTCGTGCACTGGTGGGTCCCTTGGCCTGGCCTGTGGGGATCGGGCCAAAACCGGCCTTCTGACATCCCCCGAGGGGTTCCAGATTGCGAGAGAGACAAGAAAATTGAAGCTTACCCGAGAGAGGGTAAAGTATTTCCATTGGTCACAGTGACTGAAAATACTAAAGTCAAGACCCAGGCCCTCTCCAGATGCTAACCCAGGTTCTCCTCCCACATCATGGCAATTCTCTGGTGAAGGTCTGCCCAGTTACTCAGGGGCAATGCCAGCACCAAATCCTCTCCTGATTCTAGATTCTTTCCACCTGGATGATTTAGCTATTCATCCTAGGGACTAGCAATCCTGTCCAGCTTCTCTCTCAGTGTTGACAGGCCATTTCAACTTCCTGGAACTAAATGGCAAGAACCCTGGGTCCACCCCACAACCCATATCCCTAGGCAAGGGTCCAGTCACACACTAAAGTGAGACTTTCTTACCATGCATCGCTCCACATGGGCAGCCCCCGCCCTGGTGAGCTCAGCAAGCCGGGGCCCCAGCTCCCCCTTCCTGGTTGCAGTGAGGTCATTCAGCGAGTACAGGTGGAGATCCTCTGTCAGGTGGCCTGGAACTGTGTCAAAGGAATCCAGAAGGCTACAGGAGAGGAGGGGAGGTGCATGGGAGCAGAGAATGAACACCAGAGTAGAAGGATCTCTATCCATAAGCAGGATAAGGGAAGAGAAGGGGTCCGGGCAGGGGTAATGAAGTGGGCAACGCTCAGCCAGCCTCGGTGCTCCAGGCCACCCCCTCCCTCCCACACTACCAGGTGTCTGGATGGCAGAAGTGACTTTTATACCCTTTTGCAGAGTGATTAATGACAGCTTGCAAAAAGTGGTGGGCCCTAGAAAGAATCACCACAGATTTCCCCTTCCAGAGAGAGGAATACAGACAGCTACTGCTTCTCATTTACCTTTTCTGGAATTTTCTGCAGCATCCCCCTACTCTCCTTCTACATATAACATCTCCTTCTACATATAACAAGGGCCAACTGCTGGGACATGTTTCTGTCAGAGACATTAACTCAGCCAGAGGCCTCCATGCAAGACTTACTCTTTGGCCAATCGGCATGTCTTGAACATGTTCTTCATGTGATACAGCTGGATCCGCAGCAGCTGAGGGGACAGACGGTGTGGTGGTGGGTGGGGGTAAGAAGGGGTATGAAAAGAAGAGAAGCAACCATTAGATCAGTACCGTTAAACCCTGAGAGTCAGGCGTTCTCTATACCGGTAACTTAACAACTCACTTCAAAGTGACCTCCAGTCAGCCCCTCTGATGGGTCAGTCTCCCAAATCACATACAGTTAGGAGCCGCTAAGAAATCCAGAGTTCAAATTTCCCCCCTGAGACCCTATTCTCCATTCATATTTTCAGAGAAGGGAGAACTCCTGCTGTTGCCAGTGAGTGCTACCTATAGCTTCCAAGCTGCCTTGGCAGGTTTCAGATTCTAACTAGACAGACACCTGGGAAATGGCAACAGAAAGTACACAGAGACAGTATGGACAGTGAGAGGTGACAGCGATGACACGGTGACAAAGAGAAGCATGGTGATCGTGGGAAAGTCTGTACAAACACAGGGAGAAGATGCGAAGGGTAATCTCTGATGTGACCTTTTTCACGGGTCTTACCCCAACTTGATTGAGCAGCTTGACCTTCCTGTAGAGGGAGCTGTTGATGTCCTGCACATTGAAGAGAGGATCATTCCAGATCTTAATGAGCAGGTCCTTGGAGAAATTGCTGACATAATACTTGCTGAAGTCCCACTTGCGCAGAACCCGGCTGGGGATGACCATCTGAGCGTTCTCATGGCAGCACTGACAGAAGTACTTGCCCAAGTACTCACAGTACCGCAGCCGCTTGATATAATCTAGAAAAACCAGGAAGTCAAAAGGTCAGATGTGTCTTCCCCAAGCTGGTGAGGCAGCGCTGCTGTTCCTTTTGAAGAGCAGGAGGAATGAATGGCCAGGGGGCTCTAGCCACCTCTGTTCGAGCTCCCAAAGTTGGCAGCAACCTATGTAGTGGGGCCTGTGGCTTCTGTGTACCATCCTGGAGGCACCTCAGAAAACAAACACTGCCAGAGTTTGTATCCTCCAAGAATTTGGTCAAAAGTACCAACTTTTCCCTGGTATACACTCCTGGCAATGTGCTCCTAGAAATAATTCCCCCCTGACTGCCAGTGTTCTTGCCTAGTCTTAACCCTTCCCCTCCAGGCCCCTTCCTTCCTTTTCCCAATTCTGTCTGTCACCTCCTCTTATTACCTCTCTGACCAGATCTCCCTGCCCAAGTGAGTGGAAGAATAAAGCCCTTGGAGTCAGTATGGGGGCGAGAGAAGATACTCACCAGGGTCTGTCCGGATGCCACATCCTGCACAGCGGTAATTCTGCTTGGCCACAGCAATTTTCCTCCTGTGGAAAGGGGAAGGGAGCAGATTGGCAGATACCAGCAGCATGAGGCCTCCAAGATGTGAAGGATGAGGATACAAACACAGGGCTCTTGTTAAGGCTGGAGAAAAGCAGCATTCACCTATTTTTTAGAATTAGACAAATGGAACCTATTGGGAGAACCAATTCAAAGTAAGGATTAAAAGAATTTAGGTCTAGGCAACAATTCTCCTCAATAATGAGCCATCCTTTCTGTACAAATGTAAAAGATGAGGAAGAGTGAAAACAGAGAACGATAGAAAAGAAAAGCAGTCATCCAAGGATGAAAGACTAATTTCCGGGTTGCTCTGTGAAGGAATGGCGGGACTGAGTAAGACTTACAGACAAGATGGAAATCCTCTCCCACTGCCTCTTAGAATTGTGTGGGATGCACAGTGAGATGCAGAGACAGGAGGATGAAGAGACAGCCCTGACAATCCAAAGAGAATGTGTCTTTTTTTCAGGGGACACAGTCACTGGCTACTCACGTTGGGGCTGGATGAACATTAAAAATGATCTGAGGCCGGGGTGGGGCCCACTCCAGGTTACCACGCACACGGATACGCAGTTTGTAGATGTCAGCATGCTGCCCATCATCTGGTGAGATGGGCAGTGAGTCAGGGATGGGCAGGAGCTGCAGGAGAAAAGCACAGGGTGATCTAACAAACAGTCTGAGGGAACACAGATGCTTGAACCTTCTGGCCATGAAAGAAGCAGTCAATGAAAGACATTTCAGGAAGATCATAGGTAAGAGCTTCCGGAACCTTGTCCCTTGAAACCATGAGACACCAGGCTACTGGAAGTAAGAACCTTGGTTCCAAGAAGCAAAAGGAACAGGAGCAGCATCCCGGTGTGGTAGCACCCATTGCTGATGCTGTCCCAGACCCACCCCAGGACTCCTGGGTGCTTCATGCCTTACTCAATGGCAGAACAAAGAAGAATCTGAAAAATTCGCTTTTTCACTGTCTCACAGGTGGTCACACACAGGAGGTCTGCCTCCGGGTCTAGTGAGCAGTCATGTGGAATAAGGACAGTGGAGGAGCCATTATCTGTTTTGTTTTCGTTTTTGTTTTAAAATTTGAGTTTACATTTTTATTTTTTTTTAAATATATTTGTTTATTGATTTCAGAGAGGAAGAGGGAGAGGGAAATAGAAACATCAATGATGAGAGAAAATCACTGATTGGCTGCCTCCAGAACGCCCCCTCCTGGGGATCAAGCCTGCAACCCGGGCATATGCCCTTGGCCACAATCGAACCTGGAACCCTTCAGTCTGCAAGCCAATGCTCTATCCACTGAGCCAAACTGGCTAGGGCGGCATTATCTGTTTTGACAATTGCTAGGGAAAACCTAGGTAGGCATTCATTCATTCTTTCATTCATTCAACAAATTTGTAAGAATGGCTTCTGTGAGTAAGGAAGGAAACACATAGGCTCATTCTAGATTGGGGACATGTGACAAAAGAGAACAATATCAGAAAGGCTCAAAGCTCATTCTAGATTGGGGACATGTGACAAAAGAGAACAATATCAGAAAGGCTCACAACCTTCTGGGGCTGGACAGAGGGTGGAGAAAAAGAGCTGAAGAATCTACCTTCTGAGGGGCATCATGCTCTGGAACTAGCCACTCTAGCTCTGAGGCGGCTGGGAGCTGCATCCCCTCAAACTGCTTCAGGAGCCCCATGGCTACTGCCTCAGCGGACGTGGAGTGGAGGAAGCAGTGGGAGCTGGAAAGAAGAGATTCAAGGAAGGCTGAACATAGAGAAAAGGCAGGAAGACGGAGCCTTCCTTTCGGGACTTGCTACCTCACGCAGTGACTTCTGGGCTGAGAGAACACCCACAGTCAACCCAGTCTGCTAAGCTTCTTTTCCTATCATCTTTAGACACATGTGTATAGTGGAAAATATACTGGTCTTATAGTCCTGAGACCTAGGCTCATATCCCACTTATCTGCAACGCATGGCACTGCTAGTTAAGAATTCTGTATCACTTCAGTTTCTCTATACTTCAGTTTCTTTAGCGCAAAATGGGGATCATAATGCCTGTTTACAAAATAAAGTGAGTAAACTGCTTTGTGGTCTATAAAGAGCTATTGTTACTCACAAATGAGCTACTACAATGTGGAACCTGTCCAATTTGATTTCATAGTCAGAAATCATGATCACTCTTTTCAATTTCGAGGCCTAATCTTCTGGGGGCCTCCGGTATAATCTGTGAGGAAAGAAGGAGCAGTCCATACAGTGAGCTTTGCCTCCACCAGAGCCCATCCTTTTTGAACCACTGATCTTCTGCTCTCTTGCCCTGGGCTTCCCACCATCGTTCAGGCAGGCCCATCACTGAACCTTGCCTCTTTGTGAACTTGGATGGCTTCATCCATGGTCTTTCCCATCCTATGCCAAGAACCGGGTTTGTTTCTCCATATATCTTAAGGTTTATTTTTTTTTTCAATTACAGTTTACAGTCAAAATTATTTTGTAATAGTTTCAGATATTCAGCATGGTGGTTAGATAATCTTATACATTCTAAAGTGATCCCATGATATTTCAATTACCCACCTAGCACCATACAGAGTTACTACAATATTACTGACTACACTCCTTGTGCTGTATTTTATAACCCCTATTTTGTAACTACCAATTTGTACTTCTTAGACCTAACATATTCACTTCTGAGTATGTATCTGAAGAAACCTAAAACACTAATTCGAAAGGATTTATGCACCCTTATGTTCACTGTTGCGTTACTTACAAGAGCCAAGATATAGAAGCAATCCAAGTGCCCATCAATAGATGAGTGGATAAAAAAGTTGTGGTACATATATATATATACAATGGAATATTACTCAGCCATAAAAAAGAATGAAATCTAACCATCTGCAACAGCGTGGACATCCTACAGGGTATTTTGCTAAATAAAATAAGTCAGACATAGAAAGGCAAATAGCATATGATTCCACTTATAAGTGAAATCTAAAAAACAAAATAAATGAACAATGATTTTACTTATTTTTTAAAAAGTACTTACAAGGTCTGGGAGGAGGAAATCAAGGGTTTGTTGTTTGAGGCTGTGCTCCTTCTGATGTCAGCATCTAAACAGAAATCAGAGATGAGGGGAGTAAGGGATAATAATGGAAACCTTTCCGAGCTATTGCAGCTAAGCACTCAGGGTGGCATCTAGGTGCTACATTCTATGCAGGATAAGCAGCAAAGTCCAGGTGAAGCTCTGCACATAATTTATAGTTTGGCTCTGTTCAAGTCACAACCAGGCTGATTAGTGAAAGTAAGCATAGCACGCAGAAGGTCAAAGTGGACACAAATCCAGTTGAAATAACAAACTCAGACTTGGTGCAAGACAGTGAACAAGAAAAGGAGGCATCCTAAGGCACACAGGACACACCCTATTCCAAGCAGAAACCCAAAATAAACGACTCCACTCTCTCCCTCCTTCTCTAAATCTCAAGCCCTCTTAAATAATAAACTCTCAGAGGCAAGAGCTTTTTCTAGCTCTTTTTCATAACAGAATCAATACCTAACATAGAACATGGATCACAGAAGTTACTCATTAAGTGTGTATGGAATTGGAACTTTTCTCCTAACATCTGATCACTATTGATATTGCTCCTGAACGTGAGAAGTCTTTCCATATCCTTAAAAAAAAGCTTCATGGAAAGACTGCCTTCCTGGCTGGTAGTAAAGAATTTGTCAGGAAAGAAAGAATTTCCCTGTGGTTTGGCAACTCCCTGGAGACGCCTGATAAGCAACAAATTTGCACAGAGCTATTATTCAACATGATCTTTAGGCATAATTGCAGAAAACTATGGCAGACTTTTCAACACATATTTCTGATAAAGGATTTTGAAGAGGATTTCTAATGATATGCCTGAACCTACAGAGACCTCATCTACCCAAATACTTCAATGGGAGGAATGTGAAATATAGCAGTCATGTCCAAGAAAGGCAAATAGAATCTATTCAGTCATGAAAACAAGACTGTTCAGATAAATCTAATCCTTCATTTCCTTTGATGCCCAATGAAAAGAGCTTCTTTTCCTAATTAAACCTACACAATGATCAATCTCCTGCATTCAAGCCTCTCAATAGAGCTCACATGACATCACTCTGCACTTGGCTATGAGTAGCTCAATTGTTCTCCACATTTCCTCTCTATATATATTTTTTGTATGTACCATGTGAGAAAATGAGATCGTGTCTAATTCTTCTGTTTGGCCCTAAAATACTTAACACAGGCTCTGTATACAAGTATATATTCAAATAATATTCCTAACAAACCAATGTCTTCAAAGCTATATACACAAGAGAACAAAATTAAAACCTGTCAATTTTCATATGCTTTCTAAGCATAGCAAAACTCAAGACAGAAACAGCATTTTTTTACTATTAAATAACAAGTTTTATTTTATTTTAACAAATAAGTTCATATATATCATAATTATCTGCCTGAATTTGAACCATCAAAATCCAGATCCCAAAATGTTGCTAGTTGTCTATTCCATTCCAAATAGTGCTAATGGAGGAGAAAAAAAATTCAGGGAATAGTAGACCTTCATGGACCATTGGGTTTGTACCATTTATGTGATTAACACTTACACTGTCTTGGATTGTGCTTAAGTCTTGCCTTATCCTTATAACCCTCAGAGTGTTTTGTACATAATGGGTTTTCAGAAACCATTTCCCAAATAAATGATTAATTGGCTAAAAGCAAAAAGCAAACTTTAGCTTGTTTGGCAGTGATAAAAAAGGAAAAATGAGAGAAGATCTTAGACAGATATCCATGAATAAAGAGTTAACTAATGCTGTTACTTTAGGGCCAGGCTATTAAAGAAAAGAGCAGAGAGGAGAGGTGACTGATATTTCATGATTTCTATGGAAACCATCATCTTCATAAAAACTATTCAGCAATTCTCCATACTCAAAGAGAGAAAGCCTTATTTTCTTTGAGAGAAAATTAAACTTTCCTCTTTGAAAAATATAGTCAAGTCATACTTTATC
This sequence comes from Myotis nattereri, assembly GCF_964212035.1. Lineage (NCBI taxonomy): Eukaryota > Metazoa > Chordata > Mammalia > Chiroptera > Vespertilionidae > Myotis > Myotis nattereri. Next base: position 54,502,003 of record NC_138077.1, read on the forward strand.
ACATTTCTTCTTCTTCTTCTTCTTCTTTTTTTTTTTTTTTTATCACAGGTGCAATGATTTCCTAGCTCATCATGAATCCTTCCAAGAGTGTGGAAGACCATAGAGATCTGGATGTCAAGATCATACCCCAGTAGAGGAGGGGACAGGCAGCACCTGATATCATAAGGGACATGAATCCTGACACTGGTCAAGTATCATGAAGGCCTGTAGGTACTGGGCTTCTGCTGCATCCTGTTGACTCTCTCTAGTCAGTCCAAGAAGATGAATAAGTAATGTCATTGGAACACTAGTCTAGTATTTGGGTAAAAGTAGACAAGGGTCTAAGATAATTAGGGGGTAAAGAGAGAGGAGGAAGCTATTCATCTGGATGGATTACATGTACCCCAAATGAAAACACTTTAGAAAGAACTCTGAGAAGCTTTCTTTCTAAGTGGAAGTTAATATAATTATGAAACTTTTTATCAATTCAGTTTTTTATACAAAAACGCATTTCAAATGTTTCCAATGCTTTAATAGGACAAGGCTATTACAACTGACTGAAAAAGTTAAAAAATATATGTAAACAAACAACAATTTATTGCCTTTCAGCTGCAAACTTGTCCTTTTGTCTGTTCTATGATAGTGGAGCTGGACTTATAAAAAGCAATCTCTTGCTAGCTGGTGCGATGTTAACTTTTGTCAGTAGAGGGCACTGGAGGGACACTGGAGGAGGAAGGGTTTCTCCTGCTGGTTCTTGTGTGCTCCTCTAGGCAGATGCCTGTGCTGCATGTGCCTCTCCCCAGAGTAAGCATGCCTTCCCATCGCCTTGCAGCCGAGTCCTACTAGTGATACATCTTCTCATAAATGGCTTCCCTTGGCACCGCCTGGAAAAGCTTCACAGCAAGAACCACCTCCCATGAACCACCTCCCCCAGCTCCCCTTGAGTTCTGAGGCATGGCACCTCCCTGGGGGACGCCTCCTCTAGCACCCCAGACAATGATTTCCTGGTGAGGGCCGTTGGCATGGCATCTTATGTGGACAGCATCCCCTGGCACACTCTCAGGGCTGCTCTGCGGCTTCAGAGAACTTCTCTACCATCCCGTGAGCCTGGAGGTCTGAATCTCAACCTTAGAGATGTGGCCTCTTCTACATTTGTTCCTACCCGGGTGCTCTAGCTCAGTCGGAGGGATAGTGACTGCTGCCTCTATCTGCTATTCCTGAATGTTCTACTGTTCTCTTTGCTCCTTATGAGCCAGTTTCCCATTACTCTGATCCTGCATTATTGTTAATAATTCTTTATATTAAACGTTCCCTATTCAAATTACTGTGTGGTTTCTGTCTCTTGATTGGACCTGACTAGATACATATGTGCAGAAGATGGAAATTGTAGGAGAATCTAAAAAGGGAGATAATGAAGAATTGATGCAGCTGTAACTGACAAGGATAAAGGAGGGCTGGGGATAAAAAGAATAATAAAACACTAAAACTAAAAAAGTTGAAAAGACTATCTGGAATTGGGAGCTTACGAATGATATCATACCATTTTGGTAGACACCATCAGAAACAGGTAAGGTGACAGAAGCCAGAAACAAAAGACCATATATTGTATGATTATATTAATATGAAATGTCCAGAAAAAGGCAAATCTACAAGAGACAGAAGGTAGATTAGCAGTGGACTGGGTCTTGAGGTGGGGAAGAGAATAACTGTAAATGGGTACTTACTGGGATGGTGAAAATGTTCTAAGACTAGATTGTGCTGATGGTTGCCCAACTTGGTAAATTTACTAAAAATTATTATACACTTAATTAAAGTGGTTAAATTTTGGTATGTAATTATGTGTCAGTAAAATTGTTTTTAAAAAAGAAATAGATGTTAATTAATACAAAGCTTTCTATGATTACAAGGTTTATATCCATCCACTTTATTGCTAGGAGGAAGTAACTTTCAAATCTACTTCCTCCATAAACACTTCTGTTCCATACGGTTTATTTGATGAATCAGGATCTAAGAAAAGTGATTACATTAAGCAAAGTATTACATGTGCAGAGTATTTATCATAGACGTTGTCCATAACATGATTCTTAATTTTTTCAAGGATGTTATAGATTCTGATGACCTTCCTAGGATAGTATTACAAGAGACTCTTCGATAGCATAAATCATTTACAGTGATCAAAAAGAAACCTCTAGCCCTAGCTGGGTTGGCTCAGTGGATAGAGCGTCAGCCTGCAGACTGAAGGGTCCCGGGTTCAATTCCGGTCAAGGGCACAAGTCCAGGTTGCGGCTTCCCCCCGGCACCCAGGGGAAGGACGGCCTACTCTTGCACGAATTTTGTGCATTGGGCCTCTAGTAATCAATAAACACACAATCAAAGGACTGTGATTGTAAACATTAAAAACCAGTTAAGAAGTGACAGAATAATATACGTCAAGCAAGGAAAGACTATGTTAGAATAAATTATAACAATTCAGGAGTAGAGAAAAAGGTATCTAATTATTTTTATTTCTCTAAATCTTGATCTAATTTTAAACAATTATTTCAGTTTCTAGTTGCTGACAATATTAAGTTAAAATTAACTTTAATAAAAGTCCCAAGTTTTGTGTTTGTGAGCTGTAAAGCCATTTTAAGTAGAAAACTGCTACTGTCTTTGTTATCCCACCTACAGAAAGGCTATCTGTTTAGATCACAAAGCAATTACTAAAGCCAAACATGTGCAGCATTAAATCCTAACTGTAGGCAGAGTACCGAGGAGAGAGATTTTGGCTCTGTAAATTCAAAACTCTAAAGAGGCACTAAGCTTCATGCCATTCTCTCTGACTTTTGCTATCTGGATATGTGGCAGTAACTTAGCTATAGTTTTAAACTAAAATTTCTTTACCTGACCATTCCTTTCTACATTACTACCGCCACCAGCCATAACAACTATTTAATCTGTATCACTGTAGGGAAAGACAAACAAGGACCATCTCAGTGAGGAGGATTGTTGGGGTCATATAAGGAAGAAGAAAATGAATATTTAAAGTGTCCCTTGCCCTAGCCAGTTTTGCTCAGTGGATAGAGCGTCGGCCTGCAGACTGAAAGGTCCCGGTCAAGGATTCCGGTCAAGGGCACATTCCCAGGTTGCAGGCTCGATTCTCACCAGGGAGCTTGCAGGAGGCAGCTGATCAATGATTCTTTCTCATCACTGATGTTTCTCTCTCTCTCTCTCTCCCTCTCCCTTCCTCTCTGAAATCAATAAAAATTATAAATAAATAAATAAATAAATAAATAAATAAATAATAAAATAAAGTGCCCCTAGCTGGCTTAAGCCCAATTTTTCAAAGCTATTTCTCCAGACCCTTTAGTCTTCATAACCTTGACAGGTGTCACATGACCTATGTATAAAGGCTAGTGCAAACATTCACACACATGCATGTATGAGCACATCCACGCTGGCAACAAAGGCTACCTGAAAACATCGAGGCCATTGACACTGAGAGTCCATTCTTTGACATGTGAGTCAGGTTAGATCCTTCGCTACCATCTGTGTAATAATGATTATAAAAAGGGGCCCTTTAGTATTTAGACATGAAGGAAATCAATGAAAATGACAGTTTTCTGTACCAAATATTCCTGGAATCAGGACTTGACTTTTGCTCTAAAAGATGAAACTGATTTTAGGAACTTAAATTTATAGGTATACTCTACAGGTATACTTTTCACTACAGCTTTGGTTCTCAACCAGGGAAAGATTTTGCCAGATTTTATCATTGGTAATGTCTGGAGACATTTTTTATTGTCATGGTTGTGCTATGAGCATCTTGTGGGTAGAGGCCAGGATGATGCTAAACATCCCATAATGCATAGGACAGTCTATCACAACAAAGAATTATGGGTTTAGAGTTAGAGAAACCCTGCCTTAGGCCTTTTCTTTTAAGGATTTCTGTTTGGAACTGACTAGAGACTTAGTTGATTAAACGTCTTCTCTGGGACCACTGGTGTACTTCATGCCACCTCCAGGCAAGCTATTTCAAATTTGGCTCCTCCCAGCTTATGCAGCTTCCCTGCCTCTTTGCTTTGCTACAAGGGGCAGACTTATCCACACCCAGTGAAGCAGCATGTTTTAAAATTATCTTAATATCACCCTCATGAAATTCTGTTGATTCCAAGAGAGAAGCAGAACGTTTTTATTTTTATTTTTAATTTGGAGATCAAGTCAATCACAGACTGTGGTAAAATAAAAAAATACATATTTGGTTTCTGGACCAGTTCCTAGCACAGAGCTCCTAAAATTCATTATTTCCTAAGTGACAGGAATGTCTTTTGTTATCCATAATGAGCCCCTTTCTATGAGCTTATACTATTTAATAGGGGGACTCTTGGGGACATCCAGATAGCTTGGGTAGGTCTGGTTACCAGAAGAAATTTTAGCCACAACCCCAATTTCGCAGGAGGAGAGAGGGCCTAGAGGTTAAGTTTAATCATTAATGGCCAAAGATTTAATCACTCATGCCTGCACAATGAAAGCTTGATAAAAACTTATAGTGATGAGGACTGGGGGAGCCTGCTCGTTGGTGAACATATGGATAGGACAGTGGCACACACTGACTCCACAGGACAGAGGTTCCTATGGACACTTTGGGGCCTTGCCCTATACACCTCTCCATGTAGCTGTTCATTTTTACCCTTTATGATAAACTATAATTGTAAGTATAGTGCTTTCCTGAGTTCTGAGTCATTCTAGCGAATTACTGAACCTGAGTAGGGAGTCGTGGGAACCCCTGAATTTGTAGTTGGCTAGGGAGACATGTGGTGATCCTGGTGACCCATCTACGGCTGGTATTTAAGCAGGGATAGTCTCATGGGATTATGATCTTAAGCTGTGAGGTTAGGTCTGTGCTCCAGAAGTTAGTGTTAGAACTGAATTGTAGGACACTCAGAGTTGGTGTCAGAGAACTGGAGAATCACTGTTGGAAAACCACATACAAACAAAAAAAATGAGTTTTAAGTGACTACTACTGTCATGAATAGAAATCAGATATATTAAGGCGAATACAGAAGAAAAATTTCCCTGAAACCTGGAAAAGTATGAGTAAAAATTCTATTTCTGAATGGGGAAGAAACCCAGCTACCACACCAAGAGGTCTGTGCAGGTGAATGGTTCTCTGGATTAGTGTAAACAGGAAATCAAAGCCTCATTCGATAAAAGATCTATCTATTCATCATTATGTTACAATGGAGAATTACAGGTACAATTCACCCTCTATAAGAAAATTACTTGGTTTCAGCCATGGGGGGAAAGCTATGTCCCTGAACTGCTGTTTTTTGTTTGTTTGTTGCACTGATAGAAACTCAAAGAAATTTATGATTTGCAGAAATGAATGAACCCATTAATCATAGGTTAACCTAATTTAACAACTGCCTTCCCAGATTATGACCCTCCCCTTCTCTATGCAGATATCTGTTATCCTTGGGTGAGGATTAACAAAACAAACAAATAAAAGTTTGTGATTTTGCTAAGCAATTTGTCACTGGGAGGACAAGAAATAAAGCTCTACTTTATAAACGTAATTTTTTTTCCTTTTCTGCTTCCCCTCCCCACTCAGTGACTCTGTTCTTTTCTCTTAGGATAATAAAGCTCCTTTTAAACACTTTGAAACAATTTCAGTTGTGTTATCGAATACAAGAGAATAGGATGCTAATTTCATATAGGTATGGGCCAGTCCGAGGCTCTTAGCAGGAGGAATCCAAGGGAGAATCCAAAAGAAAGGTGCAGCCCTAGCCGGCTTGGCTCAGTGGATAAAGCGTCAGCCTGCGGACCGGAAGGGTCCCGGGTTCGATTCCGGCCAGGGGCACGTGCCTGGGTTGCCCAGTACGGGGCAAGCAGGAGGCAGCCAATCAATGATTCTCTCTCATCATTGATGTTTCTATATCTCTCTCCTCCCTTTCTCTCTGAAATCAATAAAGAAATATATTTAAAAAAAGAAGAAAAAAAAAAGAAAGGTGCAATGGAGGAAGAAGCACCAGGTGACTTCAACGACCGGTCCACTCCACCCGCAACACTTCCTTTCGGTGTTCTTTTCTGCTTAAATTTTAAAGGGGTTTTTTTTTTTTAGCAAGAGAGGTTGTCCCTTACAATAACCCACAACATTCCACCATGGACCATGCTGAAGATCACTACTTAGGGAAAACTTCTCAGCCTATAATTCAAAATTAAAAGAAACCGGTAATGAAAGCGCCCTTGAAACAAAGTGCCACTTCTTACCTTGGATTTCAAGTTCATCAACCTCATCAGCGGAGCCAGAGTCAGAGAACTGTGTGGAATCACGGGAGCTGAACTGGGAGCTGCTGGAAGTGACCCGAAAGCCTGTTAACATCAAAACAAGGGGAGGAGGGAATAAACAGGACAGAAAAACGTCTCCTACTTCTTTGGGGGTCACAACAAAAGGGACCTGGTATGACGTCAGTGGAGAAGTAAACACAGCCCTGGGACAGATGCTGGGGAGGTGGAAACTGGTTCTGTTTGCTGGCCGATCTTTCACTCATGAAGTTTATAAAGTTTCATGTAAATAGTAGGTACTATTATCTGGGAAGGGAATCTGGGGCCAACGGTCTTAGCTCTCCTCCTATCAGAAACCTATTTTTTGGAAGATATTTTTGAGGTAGGAAATGAAGTCTCGGACTCTGGTCTGGTAGAAAAAAATAAAACCTAGAAAATCTTTTCTGACAGAAGAGGAACCCTTGGCTTGGTGATAACCTCTCAAGTTAAGACAGAAAAGAAAACCCAGGAGGCACCAAGTTCTCCTGAGGCAGGAAGAAGCAAGAAGAGAGGTATTCCAGGCCTCACTCACTTCCATGCTCGGTCTCCTGGTACCCAGGGAGCAGGTTCTTGGTGCGGATCTGCTGGCGGCGAAGGCGGATCTTCTGCTTCAGTTCCTGGATCTCTCTATCGCTGTCTTCCCCCTCCTCTTCCTCCTCTTCCAGACACTGGCTCATCATGTTGCACTTCATTAATTCAATGGCAGCAATCAAGGACTCTGAGATACTGAAGTGGGCATTCTCCTGGGGGAAGGAGAGCACCAAAGAAGTTGTTCAGCAAGGGGTTAGAAGTATTAAACTCCCCGCTGATTACATGGTTGGAAGGAAAGCTTCCAAGGCACACGCTACTGTTCTTCCAAACAGCCAGGGGAAATGTGCGATTCTACTATAAGGACAGCTGATGACCAGAAAACCTGTTCTACATTCCCTTTGCTCTCATACCTGTTCATGTCTGGCCTTCCGGTCCTATTTTCCACATAAAAATATGACAGAGCAGAGTCCTACATTTCCTATCAGGGTCTTTCCTAAAGCCATACAGTGGTATACAGAGTATTAAGTTAAATGTGATGTCTCAACATAAAGTGCTATAATTTGTAAGCTTTAAAATTCTACAGGAACATTATTTATTACACTAGAGGCCCAAGGCACGAAATTCGTGCAAGGGGCTCAGCCCTCGCAGCCCCAGCTGCCTCGAGGCCCCGTGGCCCCACCCACTGGTTGGTCCGGAAGGTCGTTCCACCTTTAGGTCTAATTAGCATATTAACTCTTTATTATATAGGCTAGCTGAGCTTTAGAACAAAATATAGAAGTTGGCTCTGGAAAGAGTTTTTCCCTCAGGTTCCAGGTCAAGGAAACAACAAGCAGGCGGCTCAAATTCAATCCTTCTCTGTCCATGGCAGCTTCTAAGACAAAATCAATAATATTTCTGGACTTGATGAGGAGCACAACTCCCTGAAGAGTTCTCCAGAGATAGAATTTGCTGAGCTTATCTTTACTGTGAACTTACCTTTTCTATAGTCTATACTCATGTTACTGCAGTGTGCCCCAGGACCCCTTTCAAACAAATGGTGGCCTAGCCAGTTTGGCTCAGTGGATAGGGCATTGGCCCTCAGACTGAAGGGTCCCCGGTTCAATTCCAGTCAAGGGCACGTACCTGGGTTTCAGGCTCGATCCCCCACCCTAGTCGGGTGCCTGTGGGAGGCAACTAATCAATATGTCTCTCTCACATCGATGCTTCTCTCTCTCTGTCTCTCCCCCTTCTCTAAAAATCAATGGAAAAATATCCCCAGATGAGGATTAACATAAAAAAAAAAAATAGAACAAACGGCACCGCCGCCCCTCAGATCTCCTGACTCAAGAGCTCTTAGATTCTTTAGATTCCTCACCTTTTCCAGGTCTGCACAGCTGCCAAAGTCTTGCTCGGACAGGTAGCTGATAAGGGACTGTCCTTCTGATGGCCTTCGGAACATGCCTTCACCTGAGCATAGGTACTGTCCACCCTCTGTGGGCAAATGGAATGTGAATATGAAAAGCTCTGCTTTGAAAAGCAAATCTGTTTGACAGTCACGCTTCTTCAAGAAGTCTGATGTTTTTACCATTAATGATAATCTTGAGTTTTCCCGCGTAACAGGTTGGAAAAAAAGATATCTACCTTCTAAAGGAATTCCTCTGAATTTCAAATCCCACAGCACAAAGCCTCCTGGTTAAAGAATGATGGAATGGAAAGTGCCTGGAGAAAATTCTTTTACCACCTAAATTTAAGATGACATACTCGCTCTCCTACCCCACACAAAAAAGGAAAACAAGAACCTGTGCTGACAATCAGACAAGGAAACAACTGGCTTCTTCTTACGGCTGATTTCCATGTGGAGCTCATCTTCTGGTAATTAAGCCCAGACACTCAAAGGCCTCTTTTCAAGGGCCCTCTCAGCCACTCAGAGAGCCATTCCATCTGGCTGGACAGACATGCCTAGTGATGACCCCCGGAGCATAAGAGGGGGTGGGACCGCTAGGTCAGAGAGAAGCCGAGAAACGGGGGGCAGTGTGATTTCTGGCACAGGGGTTGAACTGATGGAAGGGAGAGAGACACTGTCTGTGAGTACCCTCCACAGAGCTGAGACGAGCCACACAGCTCAGACTGTAGCAGGCACAAGGGGAGAGCAAAGACACAATTGCAGCCCTGCCTTCCTAGTACTCACCATACTCCATGTACAGAGAGCTGGGTGTGCTGACTTCACTGCTTTGGCCAGAGTAGGACAAGGGGCCTCTCAACTTCGACTTATCATTGCAGGATTCTAGTGTCAGTGGCCACCAGGAGTAAAAACACACACACATGAGCAACAGTTACATTTCCAACTCTGGCTTTTCAACATTTAACTGCTCCCATTCCCGATGCCCTCCCAAACAGGAGAGAGGTGGCACACCAACAGGGAACAGTCCAAGAATGCAGGGACACATGGGAAATCGGTATATTCCAAGGGGGAAAGAGAAAAAACGGGACCCAGAATGAAACACAAAGGGGAAAAATAAATCAAATGAAAGTGGATTTATGAATTCAGTCCTCTGTTCTTCCATCTTCTTACCAAATGTTCCCTAAGTATCTATCCTCTTGACAAACCAATTTATAAAACTGTCTTCAATTCGTAAAACAAAGTATAAGCACATTGAAACTTTACTAATACCATGACACGAGGTTTTAAATAATATCAGAAGGGTTAAATTCACTAAGGAAATACGAGACTATGGCTTCCCTTCAACCTGAAATGTAAATGTGTCCTATTTACAAATTTAACCCATTTCTGAATGGGCAGAACAGCAAAACGAAATCCAGCAATGTCCTTAACACAAGCACCAAGACAATGCTAGAGAAAGCAAGGAGGATGCCTGGAACCAAAGGGCTGGAGGCCCAGCCTTACTGGAGAAGGAAGAGGGGGGTTTTAAGAGAAAGCTGGCAAAGTATGAAGTGCATGGATAGAAGTTTTCAAGGGACAGTGAGAGTTGGGAGTGGAGAAACAGCAGCAGGCAGGGCTCGCAGGAAATGAGAAAACTGATATTCTCCGAAGGGAAACAAAATTCCAGTGTCACAGAAGGAAGAGCAGGCGGGAAAGCAGGTGGGTGCCTGAGAAACGAGCTGTATGCTCAGGGAGGATGAATGACTGAGCTGCATCCAACCCATTTCCCTGACAGACGGTGCCAACTGGTCAGCTGCTCCCCTCACAAAATATGCTACTCCGTGGTGAGAGATGACGTGTGTTCTCCTGGGCCTCTAAGATTTCCAGGGGTCCTGGCAGTGGGCTCTGCTCCTCACTACTGAACTGAAGCAAAAACCAGCAGTTCCCACGATGCCTTGTTAACAAACCAGGACTTGGGAAGGGCCTCTGAGGTCCCCAGTCAAACTCAGTGAACAACAGAAACTCCAACACCAGCACCCTATTTCCTTACAATACGTAAAGGCCATCCGGCTGGCTTACTGAGCTTTCTACATACATCCTGATGCTAGCCTGTTCAACGGAAATGAAATCTGTCACTTGAAATGCCCTCTTACACTTTCTCATCTCCTTGGGAACAATGCTCCTTTAAACAATGGTCTCACAGACTTACTCCTCTTTAACCTGATCTTTTCCACGCTAACATACCCAGGGGCTTTACCCATTACCAGGAGAACATGGTTTCCAGTCCTCCCTCACCACTCTGTTCTGCTGACACATTCCAGTTTAATATCGCCATGCATTACGGTACAATATTCAGTTTGAACATCCTGTGACAACCAAAGAAACAGACCAAGTCACTAGAAAAATCCTCTGCAATGGCTGGAATGAGGGGTGGGGAGAACCCGATAAAGGAAGGAAGACAGGTGACAGAAAAGGGAAACAGGAGCGGCCAAACGCATGCACCCACATCCAAGACCACAGAAAGGGAAGAAGACCCATTCTGGTGTTAATTCAAGGAAATTAAAGAAAGCTGTTCTAAGTACTCAGTTATAAGAAAAATTCTGCCAGTTTCATCAAGATGCCTTAGACAATAGAGCAGCTTCAGTTTCGTCTTTGGACAAACAGGACTGACAAGTCTTGACTCTGCCTCCCAGAGCAGCTGGGAGACTGAATGAAGTATTTGGAAGTCGTGGGCCGAAAACACATTATGCAAAACATTGGTGTAGTTTTACACACAGGTCCAAGCATCACAGCAGGACCAGACTAGCCAGACTTGACTTGACACCAGAATGGAAAAGGAGGTTCTGAACCAAGCACACTGGTGACAGAGGAGCAGCAGGAGGAGGTGGTACACAGAAAGGAGGAGGACTGGCTCCCAAACCTGCAATGGGATCTTCAACTATAATGGTGATATTCCTGGGGCCTCCTGTACGTAGACAGACAGGTGCAGAGAGTCCAGGTCGAGGAAATGAGAATAGAGAAAGTGAGAAAAAGAGTGTCCTTCTATCGAGCCAGGTGGGGATTTTTCTCCCAAGAGGGAACCCATATGCTGAAGGAGGGATGACTTGTACAAGAAGCTGCACATGACCCACACTCCCTCGACCCCTCTGCCTGGGTTTTCTCGCTCCCTTTCCAGTGCAGGTTACCGTGATTTCTGGAATCCAAGTGGATTCAAGAATGAGGAAAGGGAAGTATTACATGCTCAAAGACCAGTTGCCTGGCATGCAGTGGACACCAGGCCCACCACAGGAGATGTGAATGGAGACTCTAACCCAAGCGCTCTTCACATCTAAAACAGCTTGTGCGAAGACAGGCTTTGACTTGGAGTTTATTTTCTAAAGAGTTCCAATAAGCCAAACCATGTTTTTGACAGGAAAATAGGGACAAAAGTTTGCTATTGAGAAGTTTCAGATGAGGGCCTTAGCTCTCACCTTCCTAGAAATTACAAAGAGAAATCAATGGCAGCTCTAGTTGCTAAAGGAAATCCTTTTTTTTGTCTTTGATTTTTTTTTATATTTTATTTCTGGGGTTTTCACTCAGAACTGGCTTTAAGCACAATGGAAATCCTCTTACAAATGAAACCCAACCAAAGCCTGCCAGACACCAACAACCCCGGAGAGATGGTGGCAGGAAGATGGCAAAAGCAATGAGACCCACCTTCCCTGTGCCTACAGCCCTCTCTGCTGGTGTTTGTGTGAGGGAGGTCTCAGTGGCCAGGCCTCCTTACCTGATGGCCTTTCAACTGGAATCAGTGATGCACAGTCTGCCCCGCCTACTTGTTTACTAGGTCACATCACCCCAAACCCACTTCATCCCTAGTTTCAATAAGGAAACCCTAGTATCACTTGGCCTCTCTCATGTTGATAATACATGCTGACCAAACTACTCAGGAATCACAGGAAGGGGAGGAATTTAATGGGATTATTTTTAAAACTTATTAGTACTTCCCCTCTGTCTGAAAGATACATTTAAAACTCAAACTGTGATGAGTCACACTGTGTATGCTCTGATGCTAAAGAACTAGTGAAAGAATCCAGGAAAGCATTTCCTATTTAGCAATGTATAAAGGAACAAACATAAATATTCTGAGAGAGATGCTTTGGGTAACCCTATTAGATTACAAACTTCTCTCTTTTGTTAGAAGCATAACTTCTCTTTCTGCCATTTGAAGATCCTTCCGCCCTAAGAAAAATTCAGGAAACCACCTTCCTAACTAGGGGCTGGTGATGAGCATTACCTGGGGCTCCTCTGGAGACAATGTTGGTATCCGAGTGGGAGCGAGTATGGCTCTTCTTTGTTCCGCTGGTGACAGTGAGTGCCTGTCCCTCTGAGAAGCTGGACCTGCGAGGGACACTGGACAGCTGGCTCTGCCCACCTCCCTCTTGGTCCACTAGGGAAGCAGCAGCAGAAGCTGGCTTCTGGGAACTGCTGGAGGAGACCAAATTGGAGCTGCTGCTCTCAGCATTGCTGCTGTGACTCTGACAACTGGCGGTCCGGCCTCGGGAGTCCAAGTTGCCGATGGCCAAGTACTCGGGCCCCTCACTGGCATCACTTGGGGAATCATTCTGGCTGCTGACCCAGGATGACTCCAAGGGGCTGGTCAGAGTGCTGGAGCTCATCTCATTTGGAGTTGAAGGGGAAACCCTGGCTAATGCAGAGACTGGAAGAAGAGGGGCTTGGATGGTTTCATCCTTTGCTGGGGAAATGTGTCCTCTGCTTTCTTGAGGTTTCCGGGGAGGGCCGGAGAGAGAAAAGGAAGTAGATCTTCTTTCTAGGATATAAAAAGAAAGGGAAAGGAAAGGTGACCTGGAAGCCTTTGGTATATGTGAAGGGCTTCTCCACAACGAAGGTTCAAACTCCCTATCATTAATAGTGCTCAGAACACATGGCGTCACCTTAGAAAAGGTAAGTCATTTAAGGTGAGTAAAAAATTACTTAGAAGCAGCTAAGTCAAGAGAATGAGCTCTTGAGACAGTGACTCCATAGCTTATTAAGATGCATTCCTCATCTGAAATGAGCAGTAACAACATTTACCTCATAGGACTATTTTGAGGATCAAATGAGATAATACATATAAACTGATTATAACAGAGCCCTGCACGTGGTAGGCATTCAATACACGTTGGCTATTATTATTGAAATGCATTCTTGGCAATGAAGATTAGAAACACAGGGGACTCTAAAACCACCTCTCTTTCCTCGTTACTTTAACGATTGTACTGAATTACCTTAGGCTAGTTGCTATACACCTTTTTAAGATCTCCACTATTAAGACATGAAGTTTGACAAACTACACCAACTCAAGGCTCTATCTAGACCAGCTGTGGGCAAACTACGGCCCGCGGGCCGGATCCGGCCCGTTTGAAATGAATAAAACTAAAAAAAAAAAAAGACCGTACCCTTTTATGTAATGATGTTTACTTTGAATTTATATTAGTTCACACAAACACTCCATCCATGCTTTTTTTCCGGCCCTCCGGTCCAGTTTAAGAACCCATTGTGGCCCTCGAGTCAAAAAGTTTGCCCACCCCTGATCTAGACCCAGCTTGTGAGCACCCACAAAGTCTTCTTCTTTCCAGTCTAGGAATACATGTCATAGCTACCCTGTCCTGCTCCCATACCTGGGCCGTGGTTGGGTACGGATTGGTGGAGGCTAGAGAAGGACCCAAAATAGGAATGCTGAGCGGAGCTGGTTGGAGGAGTACATGTGGAACCAGGCAGAGCTGTCAGGCTCTGGCTCTTTGTCACCAGCAGTGGGCTCTCATGCTTTCTGGCAAACTAAAAAAAAAAAAAAAAAAGTGTCAGAGTCAAGAGTCAAGGATAGAGGTTCTCAGAGAGGCACTAAGCACTACGGAAACCCTGGTAGAAGCTGGCCATTGGTAGCAGGCTTGTACTGCTATGCACATGGAGTCAGAAGTCAGACCAGGGTTCAAATCCAGGTCCTATCACTTATAAGCTATTTGCTCCAAACTCCGGGCAAATGATTTATTTACTCTACCCTCAGTGGCCTCCTTTATAAAGTGAGATTAATGGCAACCTTAGAGAGTTGTGATGATTAAGTGAGATGATGTATGAACTGTGCATAGCACCAGGCCTGGCACATACATAGTATGGTAACTATGTATAATAATAAACATTTTAAAACCAGGAAAGGTAGGGGATACCTCCTTAAAAGAAGTAGGGACTGTGATTCCATTCTAGCCGAGGCACTGATATTAGTGTTGGGGTAAGTGCACTAGAGAGTTAATAATAAGCAACATCAAGCAACAAAATTTTCTTTATGCTTCAAAGACAAAAATGATCCAGTATAATACTAGACCATATTAGGTCTGATGCTATAAATCCTCCTCCTGATTCAAAATCATCCCTCTTCTCCCAGTGCTTTAACAAGCCTGCCTTTAAGGAGGTGCTTACTCAAACTAAGGATTTTTAAAACAGTTTAAAAAAATAGACACCTCCCTTCTCAGACAGACCTAAACTTAGACTTTTACTTCGATAGGTGCTTAACAGTACCTCTCCTTCTTTTCCAAGTGTTTTTTTGTTTTTTGGTGTTTTTTTTAATGAAAGCCTTTAAGTTTACAACTAAGTGAAGAAACATCTGGCTACAGAGGGTTGCATCCTGGGGAGGCCTAGGAGGCCAGCATAAACATAGATAACCCCTTTCCCCCTTTACCATGGACGCATCAATCTGGGCGAGCAGGCGGGGGTTGTTCTGTTCCACTGCTTCTAGGCACTGCAGCATGGCTGTGACATGGGCATCGCTTAGCAGGAAAGCAGTATCTGGGGAGAGAGAAGCAACTAGTGAGGGAGCCAATAGGGAGTCCTTCAGCTTCCCTGTATGGCCCCGGGAGAAGCTCAGGAAAGGAGCGAGGGAAAAGGCAAACATGACTTGAGCAGAATCAGGCCACTGTGGAGAGAAGCGGGGCCAGAAACAAATAAAGTACAGGAGAGGCTAAGTCAGTGATGGCGAACCTATGACACGTGTGTCAGAGGTGACACGCGAACTCATTTTTTTGGTTGATTTTTCTTTGTTAAATGGCATTTAAATATATAAAATAAATATCAAAAATATAAGTCTTTGTTTTACTATGGTTGCAAATATCAAAAAATTTCTATATGTGACACGGCACCAAAGTTAAGTTAGGGTTTTTCAAAATGCTGACACGCCGAGCTCAAAAGGTTCGCCATCACTGGGCTAAGTAATGTCTAGTATAGGAGAGGGGCCAGGACAAGAGGCTTCAAACTCAGAATGACCCAGATTCTAATCCTGGCTCTGGGTGGCTCTGGCCACGTTACCTAACCTTCTTGAACTCTACTTCCCTGATTGGAAAACAGGGATATTAATACCCAACTTTCAGGGCTGTTGTTAAAAAGTAATGTATAAAAAGTACGTAACAGTGACTGGAACATAGAAACTCTCAGTCAGTAGTAGTTGTTCTTATTGGTTTGTGTGTACGGGAGTAGGGGAATACGTTTGTGTATTACATAGGAAGTGAGAGAGAAGACTGGCTACATGTTTCTTATTAGAATCTCTATGGCATCAAGTAAAATATGAGACCTTGGGTAAGAGTCTTTTAAGGAAGGGTAAAGTGGAAAACAATGAGGGAATCTATGCCACAGTCCTGGCCACGTGACCTCTGCCTACCTGTGTAGAACTTCCTGATATACTGTCTATCCCCAAGCAGAGGTCGGAGCTGAGCGGAGAGGCAGTGGCACTGCAGGCTGTGCTGCAGCCACAGCTCTGCAATGACACGCTCATTCACGCCGTCAGTGCTGCTCTGGCCATTCTCGTGCAAGTTGATGAACTAGGAGGCAAAAAAGGCATGAGTCAAACCATGTATACAGGTGAAAACACAGCAAGACTGAGGCCTGAAGACCTGAGAACTAAATTGAGACAGGTTAAAAGGAGGCAATCACAGGCATTTTTCCTCCAGCTAGCATCTACAGGTTACTGAGGAAGGAGAGGGAAGGAAGGGATTAATGGCTCCATGGCTGGATTGGGCCACTGGAGCGGGGCTAAGCAGTTAAAACCTAATAGGCAGTTCCTAGAGAAAAGAAAGCTCCGACATCTGTCTCTATGTGCTAACTCCAAAGAAGCATCTTTTCTGGGGTGCTCAGAGGAAGGGTAAACTTGACCTTTTCCTTCTCGCACAGAGTCCTCTATTTCAGACGGCCTTCAGAAAAGGACGCAACAAAGACCTGGGGGAAAGAATCTAGAAAAATGCCACCAAAGAGAAACCTCTTTTGGCCTCTAGCCACAGCATTCTCTATTTGGAACCTCCTTCTGCTTGGCTGTTTCTGAAAGCAAGGTCTCAGGCCAGGATCAGTGCAAAAACAGGATGGATGGTCATTTCAAGCAGCTTCTAAGAGTAAAGGACTATAGCAATATATTTTATAAAGAAAATTAGAGGGGGGTTTGGTGGGGAAAGTGAAGACAAAAAAATCTCCATAAAAAAATCATTGGGCTCTGGGCTCTTCTTCATAAAAAAGGATAGTGTAAGACCTATCCTTGTTATTTGATTCCCTTTCCATTTAAAAACAAGTTACTAACCCTAACCGGTTTGGCTTGGTGGATAGAGTGTCGGCCTGCAGACTGAAGGGTCCCAGGTTCGATTCTGGCCAAGGGCATGTACCTTGGTTGCAGGCATGTCCCCACTGGGGAGTGTGCAGGAGGCAGCTGATCGATGTTGCTCTCTCATCAATGTTTCTCTCTCATCGATGTTTCTAACTCTCTATCCCTCTCCCTTCCTCTCTGTAAAAAAATCAATAAAATATATATATTTTTTTAAAAAACACAAAAAGCAAGTTACTGCCCAGCCAGTGTGGCTCGGTGGTTGAGTGTTGACCTATGAACCAGGAGGTCACAGTTCAATTCCCGGTCAGGGCACATGCCGGGGTTGCAGAATCGGTCCCCAGTGGGGGTGGTGTGGGAGACAGCCAATCAATGATTCTCTCTCTTTGATGTTTCTCTCTCTCTCTCCCTCTCTAAAATCAATAAAAACACATTTAAAAAAAATAAATTAGCCCTGACTAGTTTGGCTCAGTGGATAGAGCATCAGCCTGCAGACTGCAGGGTCCCAGGTTCAATTCCAGTCAAGGGCATGTACCTTGGTTGCGGGCACATCCCCAGTAGGGGGTGTGCAGGAGGCAGCTGATCGATGTTTCTCTCTCATTGATGTTTCTAACTCTCTATCCCTCTCCCTTCCTCTCTGTAAAAAATCAATAAAATATATTTAAAAAAATAAAAAATAAAAATAAATAAATTAAAACAAGTTACTTTTCCCAACATCATCTCAACAATGAATCTGGCAGTGGGTGGGATATACATGAAATAAGACTGGCCATGAATCACTAAGTATTGAAGATGGGTGGTGGATATTTTGGAGTTCATTACACTATTCTCTTTAATTTTGTATATATTAAAACTTTTCCATAAGAAAGAGTTAAATCAATAGATACATAAATTTGGCAGAGACTGATCTGGAACTAGCTGTGTAACTCTGGCAAAGTCATCTCACCTCCTCCGGCTTTGTTCCCCTAACTAGAAATCGGGGTTACAATGATGAGCTGAGAGGATAGAAGAGTAGAATGCTATGATGGTAGCCAAAGCTGAAAGGAACATGTTTTTTTGTTTGTTTGTTTTTAAATATATTTTATTGATTTTTTACAGAGAGGAAGGGAGAGGGATAGAGAGTTAGAAACATCGATCAGCTGCCTCCTGCACACCCCCTACTGGGGATGTGCTCGCAACCAAGGTACATGCCCTTGACCAGAATCGAACCTGGGACCCTTCAGTCTGCAGGCTGACGCTCTATCAACTGAGCCAAACCGGTTAGAGCTGAAAGGAACATGTTTGACTCCATTTGACACCAGCCTTCAGAAACCTCACATTTCTTTCTAATTGTTGTATCCTCATCTTCTTAAACAGTTATTAAAATTTCAGTCCCTAGTCAGGAGATTTTTGAGTTAAGGTGAAAAAGGTAGTTGAAGAAAATTATTACATAATATCTCAGTGAATCAAGTTGTAGTTCTCATATTAAATAGGCAAGTTTACATGCTGGTGTATGGAAAATGGCTAAAATACTAAAAATCATGTTGGATTAATCTGTTTTAAGTCATACCATTTTCAGAGTTCTATGTAAGGTGGGGTTTTGTTTTTTTAGGGATAGTTTGTAGCAGCATTAACTGTCCCTTATGTTAGTGAATGACTTGTATAAATTGAAACTGTAAATTGTGAACACTGGAAAGCACCATTGTGACATACAGTAAACATCTTAGTAATATATTAAAATGAATGTAAATGGAGGTTAAAATTACATTACTGTGAAAACTCATCTTCCAACTCTAAGTTAAGCTGTGGAGATTTGTATTGGTAGGTAACTGTTCAGAGCTTTGAAAACACTGCACATTTCTGTACAAGCCAGAGTTGTAACTTATTCAGCTTGGCAACTGCTTTTGATTTGGTTGGTTGATAGCATGATATAATACATTTAACTAAGAAGAATCATTTCTACACACTATTTTTTAAAATCATCTAGAACTGAAATCTACAGTTAAACTACCTGTGCTGAAATTTGGGGAAGTTTAGGTTCTTTTTTAAAAAAGTATTAATAATCATTGATAAAGTGCTTATTTTGGTTTACTAAGGTAATGCTGCAGTTGGTGAAAATGATAAACATTTAAAGTGTTAACACTCTGTGAATGCATTGGATTTAAGAGAATAAACATTTTATAAAAATCAAAAAAAAAAAACTTCAGTCCCACTTTCCCCAACCACTTCAGGGACCTCTTAACATATACCATATACCCTGGATTTTGAAAAGCTTCACTCTGGTCCCATATATGCAGATCTTTAGAAAACAACAAAACTTTTACACCCCTTCCCCAAATAAGAGAAAGTGGCCAGAACAATGGGTTTGCAAAGTTTATTTTTTAAAGCAAATAATCCTCCCCTTCAAATCAGTCCTGAAGGGATAATTTCCTCTCCTCGGTTATAAGAAACTCGACACACACCATCCTTCTATTCTAGGAGACTCCTCAAGCAGAACATCAAACAATGAAGCCTTGGGGTTACCTTCATCTCTTACCTTCTCCACATGAAGGGCTGAGTGGGGACTCAGCCAGCGGATATCTTTCACAAATTGCCAGTAATCAGTTTGGCGGCAGCACACCTGCTGTGGGAACACACATGGTAAACAAATCACTACCATTTTGGACCAAATCTAGTTCTAGTGTTGACATTCAAAGAGAGATAAAAGCACAACTTTCCTGCCCTAACCGGTTTTGCTCAGTGGATAAAGCGTCGGCTTGCGGACTGAAAGGTCCCAGGTTCGATTCCGGTCAAGGGCATGTACCTTGGTTGCAGGCACATCCCCAGTAGCGGGTGTGCAGGAGGCAGCTGATAGATGTTTCTCTCTCATCGATGTTTCTAACTCTCTGTCCCTCTCTCTTCCTCTCTGTAAAAAATCAATAAAATATATTTTTTTAAAAAGCACAACCTCCCTTTGTCTCAACAGAAGTTCTCAGCAGCAATAAAAGGAATACATATACATGTTCACCTTTTTAAAGGATAGCTGTTTAAAATTATTGTCATTGTTCTTTTGAACAATTTGTACATATGACATCGAAGGTTATATAATGAAAATAATCTGTTTTCTACCGTTATCTCTCCATCATTCAACAATAAGAAAACAAATCATTTGATTTTAAAAATGGGCCAAAAACTTTAACAGACACCTCACCAAAGAAAATATGCACATAGTAAATAAACACATGAAAAAATATACTACATCACATGTCACCAGGGAAATCAAATTAAAACAATACAATACTACAATATACCTATTAGAATGGTCAAAACCCAGGTCAATGCCAACATCACATGCTGGCAAGGATTTAAAGCTAAAGGAACCCTTATTCACAGCTGGTAGCAATGCAAAATGTTAAAGCCCCTCTGGAACACAGTTTGGTAGTTTCTTGCAAAACTAAACGTACTCTTACCATATGGTCCAGTGATCACACTCCTTGTTATTTACCCAAAGGAGCTGAAAACTTGTGTCCACATACAAACCTACTCACAGATGTTTATAGCAGATGTATTCATAATTATTATAACCTGAAGGCAATAGAAATGTCCCTCAGTAAGCAATGGATGAATAAACGGTGGTGCTCTTGCATCTCAGCCACCGACATGCCATCCAGACTGAGGAAGACCCGAAAACTTCAGGGTCACATGAGCCACGGCCACACCAGCATCGGCAAGCACAGGAAGCATGGGGGCCTGAAGCCGCATTAATGCTGGTGGCTTGCATCATCACAGGATCAACTTGGACAAATATCACCCAGGTGACTTTGGGAAAATTGGTATGAGGCATTAGCACTTAAAGAGGAACCGGAGCTTCTGCCCAACTGTCAACCTTGATAAACTGTGGACCCTGGTTAGTGAGCAGACCCGGGTAAATGCTACCAAAAGCAAGACTGGAACTGCTCCTATCATTGATGTGGTGGAATCAGGCTACTACAAAGTTCTGGGGAAGGGAAAGCTCCCAAAGCAGCCTGTCAGTGTGAAAGCCAAGTTCTTCAGCAGAAGAGCTGAGGAGAAGACGAAGGGTGTTGGTGGGGCTTGTGTCCTGGTAGCTTGAAGCTACAGGGAGGGAAGTTCATTAAAATGTCCACAAGTACTTTTGTCTTCTGGACTGAGTGTAGGTCCTTTGGCATCTCTACTTCCCTACCTTTACTTCAAAAACCTCCCTAACAGGTCCTAGGAGTTAGGGTATCAAGGTCTGGGGAAGAAAGCATGCAAGAGATAGCACCAACACTTAGAGGCCTTTGGGCCATTACCTGACTTGAACTTTTCATTTATAAAGTGAGAATGATACCTGTTGGTAAAGTGTCTGTGTGTGTAATAAGTATTAAATAGTTGAAAGGCAAATAAATAGATAAATAGTGGTACAGTCAGACAATGAAATGTTATTCAGCACTAAAAAGAAATGAGCTATCATGCCACAAAAAGACGTGGAGGAAATTTAAATGCATGTTACTAAATGAAAGAATTCAATCTGAAAAGGCTACATACCTTATAATTTCAACTATATGACATTCTAGAAAAGGCAAAACACTATGGAAACAGTAAAAAGACAGTGGCTACCAGGTTTTGGAGTGGGGTAGGATGGAGAGGATGAATAGGTGAGACGCAGAGGACTTTTAGGGCAGTGAAACTACTCCATATGCCACTAAAAGGGTAGTGACATGTCATTAAAATTTGTCCAAACCATAGACTGTTTAAGAGTGAACCCTAATGTAAACTGTGCACTTTGGATAATAATGATGTATCAATGCAGGTTCATCCGTTGTAACAAATGTGCCACTCTGGTGGGGAATGCTGAGAATGGCAGAGGCTATACACCAGAGAAGGCAGGGAGTTTATGGGAAATCTCTGTACCTTCTGCTCAATTTGGCTAAGAACTTAAAACTGCTCTAAAAAATAAAGTCTATTAAAAAAATGTTAGGTTCATTTAATAAACAACTTTTGGGGGGAAATCAGTAGAAAAGAAAAATTGGCTAGTAAAAAGTAGATAAATTTAGGCATTCTCCACAAACTATAGGCCAAAATAAATTCCAGCTGAATTAAAGAGCTAAATAAAAAGGAGGAAGAGGAAAAGGAGGAGGAGGAAGAGGAGGAGGAGGAGGAGGAGGACTTGAAGAAAAGGAAGAGGAGGAGGAGGAAGAGGAGAAGAAGAAGGAAGAGGAGGGGGGAAAAAAACCCCATACATCCCACAAGAGAAAAAAAGAAGTAAGAATATTGGATTTTTTAATTAAAAATGTCTTCAATGTATAAAAGCACAAGTATACATATCAAAAAGGAAGAGATAGAGGCATAAATTTTAAATTTCTGTAAATAAAATTTTAAATGAATGTTCAGTATTTTTATAATAGCAAAAAATATGAAATGTAAACAACTTGAACATTTATCAGTATGGTACTGATTAAAAAATTAGGGTAGTACATTCACGCATGTAATATTATATACACATTAAAAATTATGCTGCCTGGCCAGCATGGCTCAGTGGTTGAGCATCGACCTATGAATCAGGAGGTCACTGTTTGATTCCTGGTCAGAGCACATGCCTGGGTTGTGGGCTCAATCCCCAGTAGGGGGCATGCAGGAGGCAGGTGATCAATGATTCTTTCTCATCATTGATGTTTCCATCTCTCTCTCCCTCTCCCTTCCTCTCTGAAATCAATAAAATATATTGATTTGGTTTTTGCCCTATAGCCAAAGACTATTGAATAAATGCAATTTTAGATGTTTTGAATTAAAACAAAATGTTTGAGTGATATATCTTACCACCGTTTAATAAATCAATCAGCTAATGATTCAGATCATGAAGTATAAGAAGGCTTTTCCTGTTATAAAAAAATGATACAGGCCTGGCTGGGTGGTTAGAGGTCTCGCATAAATTATTTTTCTTTCTCTCTCCCCCTTCCTCCCTCCCCTTCACTCTCTCTCTAAAAAAAAAAAAAAAAGAAGAAAAAAAAAAAAAAGAAAAAAAATCAATAGAGAAAATATCCTTAGGGGCAGATTTAAAAAGAGTGTCAAAAGACAAACTAGGAAAAAAGTATTTATAACTCACATTACAGACAAAGGACTAATTTTCTTTTTTATTAAATTAAATGTATTGGGGTGACATTGGTTGAAACAGTATATAAGTTTCAAGTGTATAATTCTATCATATATCATCTGTATTTTTCACAGTATGCTCACCACTAATTTTCTTAATAAACTAAAAATCTAAGGAAAATGGGGGGAAATAGAAAAAATTCACAGAAAAAAAAATTGAAGGGCTCTTATAAACATCTTTCACAGTAAGAGAAACGTAACTTTTCACCAATTACATTGGCAATAGTTAGTTTAGTAACACCCTGTATTGGCAACAGTATAAAGAATTACTGGTAGATGCTCATGCATTGGTGAGGGTATAAACAGACATAACTTGCTAGAAGGTAATTTAGCAACAACTATCAAAACTGAAATGCACATAGCCTTGTGAAAACTCGGGTGAACCTAAGAACAGTGGACACGGGTTTGGTGGCTGGAGAGGCTGCACTGCTGTATTTTGACCAAGGCTATGAGGTGCCTGGTGTGCGGGAAGGACTGCGGGGCTGGTGGAGAAACAAACTCACAGACATCAACCTACAAAGAACTACCTGACAGACCCGTGTTATTCTGCTTTTGAAACCAACAGAAAGAGAAATAAATTTGAAAGACTGGCTGTTCGTCAACCAACTGCATTGCTCAGTATGAAACTACATGAACTTCCAGCCCCTTCCTCGGGTCAGAAAAATGTCGTTGCTTCATGGAAAGAATGTGTAAACAATTCTGTAGCCCAGTTAGAGCATCAAGTGGTTCTAATTGAGAATCCAGAACTAATGTCACAGCATGGATGCAATGCCTGGGAAATATATAATGAAAATCTAGTTCACATGATTGAACATGCACAGAAAGAGCTCCAGAAGTTAAGGAAACATATTCAAGATTTAAACTGGCAGCAAAGGAACATGCAACTCACAGCTGGATCTAAATTAAGAGAAATGTAGTCAAATTGGGTATCCCTGGTCAGTAAGAATTATGAGATTGAAAGGACTATTGTACACTTAGAAAATGAAGTCTTTCAAATAAAGCAGCAACATGGAGAGGCCAACAAAGAAAACATCCGACAAGACTTCTGGAAAGACAAATTAATTTGGTGGGTAGAAAGGAAAGCAAGTTGGGCTTTCACAGAAGGTCATGCACCTGAACTATGAAGGATAACAGCATCTTATGGAAATCACCAGTGGTTAAGTATTTAGAAACCATAGAATATTGACTATTATATTCTACTAGAGGCCCAGTGCATAAAATTCGTGCATGGGGTGGGGGGGGGGGGAAATCCCCTCAGCCCAGCCTGCACCCTCTCCAATCTGGGACCCCTCAGGAGATGTCCGACTGCTGAGTTAGGCCCTATCCCTGGACCTAACTCAGCAGTCGGACATCCCTCTCACAATCCAGGACCGCTGGCTCCTAACTGCTCACCTGTCTGCCAGCCTGATCACCCCTAACCGCCTCTGCCTGCTGGCCTCATTGCCCCCAACTGCCTCCCCTGCAGGCCTGGTTACCCCCAACTGCCCCACCCCGCTGGCCTGGTCGCCCCTTACTGCCCACTCCTGCCGGCCTGGCTGCCCCCAACTGCCCCCCTCTGCCGGCCTGGTCGCCCCACATAGCCTGCTGCTCAGTCGTTTGGTCGTCTCCCACTAACCCCCCTGCTGACCTTGTTGCTCCATGCAGCCTGCTGTTCAGTCGTCCGTCTGGTTGTTTCGGTCGTGACAGCCCCTGGCTTTTTATATATTAGGATTTGTATATGAACAAAACCACAAATTTCAACTTGGTGGTAAAAACAAGAAAAGAAAAGCACATGCCCTTTAGCCTAACAATTCTATGTCTAGGAATATAGTAAAGGACCAACTGACCTAGATACAAGGTTCTTCACTGTAGCATTATTATTAATAGCAAATGACTGAAAGCAATTTGAATGTCCACTACCAGGAGACCGGTTAAATAAATTATGGTATACATATACAGTGAAACATTACAAAGTGACAGCTGTCAGAAAGAATGAAGCTCTTCAACAATTTTATTTTTAATATATTGTTACTGATTTCAGAGAGGAAAGGAG
Organism: Myotis nattereri; assembly: GCF_964212035.1. Classification (NCBI taxonomy): domain Eukaryota; kingdom Metazoa; phylum Chordata; class Mammalia; order Chiroptera; family Vespertilionidae; genus Myotis; species Myotis nattereri. The sequence goes on from NC_138077.1 coordinate 54,526,924, forward strand.
AGGGAGAGAAAGATAGAAGCATCAATGATGAGAGAGAATCATTGATCGGCTGCCTCCTGCACACCCGCACTGGGGATTGAGCCTGCAACCTGGGCATGTGCCCTGACCAGGAATCGAACCATAATCTCCTGGTTCATAGGTCTATGCTCAACCGCTGAACCATGCCAGTCGGATTAACTTTTTTAAATAAATTATAAGATATATCACATGAGAAAAGCAAGGTACAGAATAGTGGTTATAGTGTCCTTTTATTTATGTGAAAAGTCAGGTGTAGCAAAGAAAATTATGTATTCATATTTACTTTTATAAGCATAAAAATTCTCTGGAAGGAAATTGGTAAATAGTAGTTACCTATGGGATCAGAAGGAAACGAAGCATTTTACTGGATATGGTTTTATACTTTTTGTTTTTTTAACCATATAAATGTGTTGTCCATTTAAAGAATTAAATATTGCCTGGCTGGTGCGGCTCTGTGGTTGAGTGTCAGTCGACCCATGAACCAGAAAATCGCGGTTCAATTCCTGGTCAGGGCACATGCCTGGGTTTTTAGGCTCGATTCCTAGTGTGGGGTGTGCAGGAGGCAGTCAATCAATGATTCCCTCTCATCACTGATGTTTCTATCTCTCTCTCCCTTTCCCTTCCTCTCTCTAAAATCAATAAAAATATACTTTAAAAAAAAATAAAGAATAATTAAATATTTTAGAACAAGTTATGGAGTGATATATACAGTACAATCTTAATATTTTAAAAAGCACAGAAATATCGAGTGATATATACAGTACAATCTTAATATTTTAAAAAGCATATAAATGCACAGAAAAGAATAATAAAATCTACCAAAATATTAAAGAGTGATTGTTATTGCTATGGGAGGACTAAAAGATAGCCTAGATGAAGGCTGTCAAAAAAAATGAGATTTTTCTAAGAAAATGGTCATTTACAGCTTTCCTAAGGCGCTGATTAAAAAAATATGTAATACACATTCCATAACACATCCTTATGAAAGCACAAAAGAAATGACCCACATTAATCATTATACCCCTCCCCCTCTCCAAGGGCAAATAGCTTCTTGATGACACAGCAGCCAAACCTTTGAAAGCCTTAGTCTTTAGGGAGGAAATGAAAGGGAAAAACAAGTCCTTGATACAGACTTCAATGTTTAGGTCTTTACAAGGCAGAACAGAGCAGTGGTGAAATGAAAATGAACCTCTGGTTTTTATTCTTCCCACAAGGGCCTATAGTGAGTGAGAGCGAGTGAGTGAGTGAGTGAGTGAGTGTATGGTTTATTTGAGAATTTCTTTGACTTCCCTATTTCATCATGGCACATTTTCTCTTCCTGGCACTGATGGTAAAATTGTCCTGTAATATGGTTAACTGATTACTCTAGATGACATTGTAAAATTAGTAATAGAATCCTTTTGCTACCAAGACACAGGTACTTTAGCTACTAGAAGGCAGGGCCACTAATCTGGCAGCCATTCTGGTCATCAGTCTGGGACACTTGTACTGAGTTTTGTAAAAGATACTGGCGTGATTCCCAAGTTTCTAACTGGGAATACCGAGTAGCTGGCAATGCCACAAATTAGTATTAAAAATGCCAGGAGGAAGGGCAAACTCACGGGAGAATGTAAGTTTGTTTTGGGTCATACTGTGTTTAGCCGGTAGGCCAGCCAGCCAGGTAATACATAGCCGACAGCTAGTCTTGTAGACCTGGAGTTCAGCAGAGATGTGTGAGCCTAAACAATGCAAGTAGATAAGACTGCTTCAGGAAAATGAACAAAATAAGAGATAAGGACATAAGACAGAACCCCATTAAAAGCTAAAATCCAGGAGGAAGAGATTCCAGGGAAAAAAACTAAGAAGGAGTGGTCACAGAAGTCAGAGGTCTCCATGACATAATAAAATAATAATGCCTGATGGTGGTCAATAGTGAAGAACATAAGACAGCGCTCAAAGGAGAAATATGTTAATTGGATTTGATAACATGGATGTCATTTTTACTTAAATTTTAGTACCAAGATCATCAGTGGTAAGGGAAGAAGGCAGATTGCAGTGGGTTAACTTATTTGTTTTGTAAATTCCAATGTTCATAATTATTTTTGCCATAGGACTACAAGACAGTTAACTTGAAAGTTAAAAAAAAAAAAAAAAAAGGAACACTTATTAACTACCTCCTATGTGCCGTGAACTTCAGTAGGCAAATTTGTATGCTTTTACATTTAATCTTTCCATCAAATGTTATGATATAAATAACATTATCTTAATGTTTACAGATGACAAAAGCAATTACCTAATAGTTAAGACTAATAATTTCTCATGTTTTTCTAAAGCTTTTCACGTATTATCTCATTTAATGCTCACAACAATCCTATGAGGTGGGTACCAGTGTTATCTCATCATTTTACAAATGAGGAAACAGAGGCACAGAGAGTTATATAACTTACCACATAGTGGTAAAGCTAAGATTAAAATATGAGAAGTCTGACTCAAAAGTCTATAATTATAACTATGATGTCATTTTTTTCCCCCAAGGACCTGAGCAATGAGTCTGGATGTAAAATCCAGGTTCTGACTAATTCTAAAGACTTTTGTCAGATTGCTATACAATGTTGCCTCCAGATTCCTAAAATGGTGTTTTAATAATGAAGATCATTAAGAACAATTCTTTTTTTTTTTATTTTTTTTAAAATATATTTTATTGATTTTTTACAGAGAGGAAGGGAGAGAGATAGAGAGTTAGAAACATCGATGAGAGAGAAGCATCGATCAGCTGCCTCCTGCACATCTCCTACTGGGGATGTGCCCGCAACCCAGGGACATGCCCTTGACCAGAATCGAACCTGGGACCCTTCAGTCCTCAGGCCGACGCTCTATCCACTGAGCCAAACCGGTTTTGGCAATTCTTTAAAGGATAAAAAAAATTCCCATCTTTAAAACTAATTAAAACAGAAAGCCTCATTTTCAGAACTTACTCTGAATAAAGAAAATCTAACCTAAGCCAACTTTCCCACTAAATTATAAAAATCCAACAGGGCCCTAGCTGGTTTGGCTCAGTGGATAGAGCATCGGCCTGCAGACTTGAAGGGTCCCAGGTTCGATTCCAGTCAAGGGCACATGTCTGGGATGTGGGCTTGATCCCCAGTATGGGGCATGCAGGAGGCAGCCGATCAATAATTCCCTCTCATCATTGATGTTTCTATCTCTCTCTCCCCTCTTCCTTCCTCTCTGAAATCAATAAAAATATTTTTTAAAATAAAAATCAGCAGAAACCAGTTTGGCTCAGTGGAGAGAGCGTCGGCCTGCGGACTGAGAGGTCCCAGGTTCGATTCCGGTCAAGGGCATGTACCTGGGTTGCGGGCACATCCCCAGTAGATGTGCAGGAGGCAGCTGATCGATGTTTCTCTCTCATCGATGTTTCTGACTCTCTATCTCTCTCCCTTCCTCTCTGTAAAAAATCAATAAAATATATTAAAAAAAAAAAAAGAAAAAAATCTAATAGGAACATTGGTTTAAAGAGGTAATATACACAGACTTTTAGTAAATCCTATCAACTATAAATACCTTAATAGCAATTCACTGATTAGATCTTTTCCAATGTGACTGCTAGTTGAGAATAAATTCTGATTAAAAAAAAAAACGGTAACCTTGGCTCAGGGGAAAGAGCTCCAGGGGAAAATACTGGGCTCTGATAGGAAAGAGCATGAGTATTTGGGAATACACAATTATGCACATAGTTGTGAGGTTTGGTTTTTATTTTCTTATTTTTATAAAGACTTTTTTATTGGGCCTTGGCTGGGTAGCTCAGTTGGTTAGAGTGTTGTCCTGATACGTCAAGGTTGCAGGTTCGATCCCCAGTCAGGGTACATACAAGAGACAACCAATGAATGCATAAATAAGTGGAATAACACATCAATGTTTCTCTCTCCCTCAAGTCAATAAATTAAAAAAATGTTTTTTAAATAAATAAATTTTTTTTTATTTGATTTACAGAGAGAAAGGAAGGGGGAGAGAGAGAGAGAAACATCCACGTGAAAGCAAAACATCGCTCGGCTGCCTTCTGCATGCCCCCTATTAGGGGTAGAGCCTGCAACACAGGCATGTGCCCTGACCAGGAATCAAACAGGCAACTTTTCAGTGCATGGGAGGACACCCAACCAACTGAGCCACACTGGCCAGGACAAGGTTTGATACTTAAAAAGTAGAAGGATACCAGACCAATGAATCACTTGACAAATTTATCCAGACCAAACCTTACTTAAAACACTGCAAATGAAGTAACTGCCAAAGATAAGCAAAAACCATTAAATATTAGCTTCCACTCATTTTCAATACTCACAGTTTATTAGAATGTTTGCGGATATTAAGGAAAATAAACTCAACATCAAAAAGTTTATATTTTTAAAAGTAAGCTATAATTACAACTACTACTCATAAGTATCAACCAGTTGTCCTCAAAATGATATTCATAGGACATTCTAAAAATGACAATAGTCCATAAATATTTCTCAGATGTGTCCTAGGATAATCCTAAGAGGAAAGTCCCAATGACTGTCCTGACCCTAATCCTCGTCATCATATTGTACAGTCCTTCCCTCAAGGGCTCACCGACTAGAGACCATCATCTTCTCCCTGCTAACAACTTAATGCAACTGTTTCTTTCCAACAACTAATTCACCCAATTGGACAAAAAAGAGGGTCTCCATACCTTGTCATGGATGAGCCCATGATAAAGGATGCTCTGCATGTCCCTGCAAAGCCGTTCCAGGCCACCATACTTGGACCAGACGTTGGGGCTGTTGGCTGACACCAAACCCTCCACAGTAGTCTTCAAATTACCCAGCAACTGCCAGTGCTCCCTCCTGCAAGAGCATCACCGACACCAATGGTTAGTTAACTTGCTGTACCTAATGCCGATCACGTCAAAGAAGGTCTAAGGCAAGAAACCTTCTGCCCACATCCTATCATTCTCTCCCCTATTCATTTTTTACTTCGTCATAAGATCCAATTCTGAGAGGATTGAAGATGTAAAGAACACTAAGATTTAAAAAAAGGAACAACTCACATTTACATGGCATATTATGCTTTGCAAGGTGACCTTCACCCACTATCATTCAATCCTCACAGAAGTAGCCGATAACCTATGATTCTGGGAGTATGACCCATCAAGATCCTCTTCTGGACCATGGACAATATATAAAGAGATGTGGACATTTGCGCAACACCAGAAATCTTGTGCCAAACAAAAAAGCAGGAAAAAATATTTCCAGCACTAAATACACATACCTAGATACAAATATTATGGGTAAGCACATAAATTGCCCGTGATTTTTAAAAAATATGTTTTCATTAATTTCAGAGATAGGATGGGTTAGAGAAAGGAAGAGAGAGAGAGAGAAACATCAGTGATGATAGAGAATCACTGATCAGCTGCCTCCTGCACACCCACTACTGGGGATTGAGCCTGCAACCTGGGCATGTGCCCTGACCAGTAATGGAACCCTGACCTCCTGGTTCATGGGTGGATACTCAATTACTAAGCCACATGGGCCGGCTGCCCATGATTTTTCCCCTGTATTTTTTAAAGCTAAAATTGAGATAAAAATATTTTAAGTTTGCACTGAGCCATTTTGGGACATGCCCCCAAATCAGTCAACTATTCTCACATGCCAGGGCTGTGGGCTCGATCCCCTGTAGGGGGTGTGCAGGAGGCAGCTGATCAATGATTCTCTCTCATCATTGATGTTTCTCTCCCTCTCCTTTCCCTCTCCCTCCCCATTTCTCTCTGAAATCAATAAAAATATATATTTTTTAAAAAAATAAATAAAGCACTTTAGTGGAAAAGTTTAAAAATTGATGCCAGATGATCTTCAAGGTTCCTCTTAAATCCCCAACATTTTCTCAACAGAGTTTCCAACCCATAAAAACTCAAAATCAACTGCAATTGAATGAAAAAAGTTGGATGTACAGAAACAAACTGGATAAGAAAATCATAAGGAGATGAGGCGTCAAATTCCTTCTTTTGGGTTCCCAATTGTTATGCTGGGCACTTTACCTTTCCCCTTAATTTCTTTTTAGCATATGACTCTTTCCTCTTTTTAAGAAGAGTACTGAGAATGGTAATAATTTCTTTAAGGAATTTTTTACCATAACTATTTACATTATTTAAATATCTACAGGTATGCGAGGATTCTGAATTGGAATTCTTTCTATCAGTACTCAAAATGAACCTCTCTTACACATTTTTGTAAATTTTCTGAGCATCTTTAAAAAGTAGATGGGTACAGTAAAGGCAGACATATAAAATAAAATGAGTGAAGTTCGATATGGTATATGAGTATCATCTAGAGAGAAAAACGCAGATGGATCTTGCTCTGGTCTTCTGATCTGAAAGCCTTGAGATGAAGAATTTATTCAAACTGAGAGACACCGGGCTTTCTTAATCTTATACCATTAAACATCTGAGTCACCAGACTCCCATGTTCTATTTCTTTCTCCACCCCTATTTTTATTGAGATATAATTGATGTATAAATTTATATTAGTTTCAGCACAAAATAATGATTTGACATATGTAAATATTGCAAACTGATTACTACAATAAGTTTAGTAAATGTTCATCACCTCACATAGTTGTAATTTTTTTATGAGAATTTTAAGACAATCTGTTAGCAACTTTCAAATAAAAATACAGTAGTGTTAACTATAGTCACCATGCTGTATATTACATCCTCAGAACTTATTTATTATTTTTTCTTTTTTTCCCCCTCTCCTCAGAACTCATTTATCCTATGACTGTATCTGTGGACCACCTTTACCCATTTTCCCCATCCCTCCACCCCCACCTCTGGCAACGAACAATCTGTTCTCTGCTGCTATGAGTTTGGGATTTTCAGATTCACATATAAGTGAGATCACACAGTATTTGTCTTTTACTGTCTGACTTATTTCACTTAGCATAATGCCCTCAAGGTCCATCCATGCTATTGCAAACGGCAAGATTTTCTTCTTTATGGCTTAATAATATTCCATGGTATGTATGTATCAATATCACTTTTACTTTTGTTGTTGTTGTTAATCCTCACCCAAGGATCTTTTTCTAATGACTTTTAGAGAGAGTGGAAGGGAGGAGGGGACACACAGAGAGAGAAACATCAATGTGAGAGACACACATCAATTGGATGACTCCCGCACAGGCCTCAACAGGGGCTGGGGATCGAATCCGCAACCGAGGTATATGCCCTTGACCAAAATTAAACCTGGGGCCCTTCAGTTCAAGGGTGGACACTCTACCCACTGAGCCAATCTAGCTAGGGCTATCACATTTACTTTATCCATTAATCTGTCAGTGGGCACATAGGTTGCTTGCACATCTTGGCTACTGTAAATAATGCTTCAATTGCCCTCACCTGTTTGGCTCAGTGGATAGAGCGTCAGCCTGAAGACTCAAGGGTCCCAGGTTCGATTCCAGTCAAGGGCATGTACCTTGGTTGCAGACACATCCCCAGTAGGGGGTGTGCAGGAGGCAGCTGATTGATGTTTCTCTCTCATTGATGTTTCTAACTCTCTATCCCTCTCCCTTCCTCTCTGTAAGAAATCAATAAAATATATTTTAAAATAAATAAATAAATAAACACAGGGGTGCAGATATCTTTTTTTAAATCAATGAATATCTTGAGATAGTGATTTGTTACCTTTAGCTGTATACCCAGAAGGAGAATTGCTGGATCATATAGTTATATTTTAAATATTTTGGGGAACCTCCATACTTTTTCCATTGTGGCTGCACCAATTTATAACCCCACCAGTGGTGCACAAGAATCCCCTTTTCTCCACATCCTCACCAACACTTGTTATCTCTTGTCTTTTTGATGCTAGCCCTTCTAACAGGTGTGAGGTGACATCTCATTGTGTGTGTTTTTTAAAGTATGTTTTTATTGGTTTGAAAGAGAGAGAGAGAGAGACATCGATTGGCTACCTTCCATAAGCCCCCTACTGGGGATCAAGCCTGCAACCCAGCCAAGTACCCTGACTGGGTATCAAACTGGTGTCCTCTCGGTGCATGGTATGACACTCATCCAACTGAGCCACCCCAGCCAGGGCTCATTGTGGTTTTGATATGCATTTCCCTGGTGATCGGTGATAAGGAAAACTTTTCATGCACCTATTTGCAATTTCCCTGTTCTATTTCTATACCAACTCTGAGAGATACCTCAAGATCACTAAGATGTACACAGGACTGAGGTGGTCATAAAAATGTCACTTATTATTGTACTGTGGGAAACTGCCATTACAGAGGCCAGCTGACTGCCAGCTGTGAGTCACTTAGGTAACTCTCCATCGCCTGTGCTTCCTCAGAGCTACCTGACCAGTTCCGACTGATACGGTTTTTACATTCCGACAAGTTACAATCAAGTCTTGCAGGCCTGGCAGCCAGTCTGGTTCCTCAAGTTACTATACATATCGGTGTTCTGATTCATTCTATATTGATCTTACAAGCTTAACTGTCAAAGAACATCATGATAAATCCTGAAAGCAGACACCAAGTACCTTATCATCCTAGGACTTAGATTCCAAAATGATGCAAAGAGCACTGAAACCCTAGAAACCTTGAGCATTCAGATCTACTGACAACTTCTCTGGACAAAACTAAAGAATGTTTTTTTCCCCCACAATTAAGTGTCCCTAAGACACCAAAGCTACAAAAGAATGTGTCTCTTGCTCTAAGATACACCAAAACATTTATATTTGGTGCACGCTCACGTAGAAGAAAAGTAAACCTAAAAAATTTTTTTATTTATATAGCTAGTCTGTTTAGTGTTTTTTTACCTTTTTAGGGTCTTTTAATCTAATTATATAGTTATCATTTTCAGAGTTGAAATACTAAATTCAACTGAAGCCCATACACAGTGGTTAGATTAATCCATTTATACCTGAATCTAACGTGCAAATAAGCAGATCACCAAGATAAATCAAATACCCCTCCCCATTTATTAACCACAGTATTTCCTAGGTTAAACCCATTTGATAGTAATTCTTTGGATGGTATCACCCTGTATTCACATGTAACCTTTATCTGGGCACAGGTCAGGGCTTTGAAGTTATTAGGTTCAAAGCACCCGTTGCAGAGACACTTCTGCAAATAAACAGAGTGTTCTCCTTTATTCATTATAAATTAAAAGCAGTCTTTCTAAGCTGCTCACCCTGTGCCAAGGAAGAACCAGGCCTAAATGACAAGGGCCAGCATAATCCATCTCTACCTAAATCATTTTCATTAACAAACAGTAAAGCCAATCTCAGAATAAAGTCCTACCTGTTTTCTTTTGGGAGGATTTTGACTACATTCTTCCTTTAAAGAGGAACAGGATTTGCTTAAGCAACTCAAAAAGGATATTCAAGGAAAAACAGTTTTCCTAAATGCCAACTCAGTCTTAAGGGTGCCAAATCACAATCAGCAGTGACACTCAAGAAACAAAGAAGTTATAAGCAAATATTATTTTTTAAAGTGTTACACTAAATAAGTAAAATAAATAGTAAATAAGTAATTATGATGCAATTTTATTTTATTTTTAAATACATTTTATTGGTTTTTTATAGAGAGGAAGGGACAGGGATAGAGAGTTTGAAACATCAATGAGAGAGAAACATCGGTCAGCTGCCTCCTGCACACCGCCCTCCCGGGGATGTGCCCGCAACCAAGGTACATGCCCTTGACCAGAATCGAACCTGGGACCCTTCAGTCCGCAGGCCAACGCTCTATCCACTGAGCCAAACCGGTTAGGGCAGTATGATGCAATTTTAAAGTGAGCCTCAATCCAAGAAATATATATTGGCTTATCTTCAATCCCCAATGCTCTTTTTCATGGTAAAAGGAAATAGCTTCAACTTATTGGCATAGTCCCTCTACAGTGTGTCATTTATGTGAAATGAATAGTGGTATCTACCTGAGATCAGAGTTGAAAATCAGGTTGACTCAAATCAGGTAATGATTTGATCCCTGGAATGTGAGGACAGCTATGTGACATCATCTGATGGAATATCACGAAACCATTAAAATTTGTGGTTAGGAAGTTTCCAAGCTAATAACAGTAGGCTAAAGTATAAAAAGCAGACTATAAAATTATTATGCTATTTGTGATCTCAGCATAAAAATAAGAAATAATATGTTAATAGTGGTTACTTTTGATTATATGAGGGAAAATAGAGAAAAGTTGTTTAGGCCTTCCTTGAGGCTATCAATTAATGAAAGATTAGTAATCTGAACAAAATTATTAAACAAGAAGCTGAAAAGTATCATGAGAATTTTTTTAAATAATCAAGGTCATCTTGTGCTGAAAGATTGTGGTGAGGCAAGCACCTGGGACTTTTAATGCCAGAAAGTACTTCCTGGAAAGAAGTAATGGGTCCCTTCTTAAAGTACAGAAAAACATAATTAAGTAAAATAATTATTGGTAACACTGAGGTGGCAATTTTCTTCTTGTCTGGCTCCATATTTTCTGTTTTTAATTATATAGTATTAACCTTGTAGAATATGTAGTTAAGTATTTATGATGTTTTAAAAACAAACAATATGCTTATAGAAAAAAACACACTTGACTCTATTATAAGTCTCCACTCTGGTGCACCGTCCTAGACAGTGATGGCGAACCTATGACACGCGTGTCAGAGGTGACACACTAAGTCATTTTTTTGGTTGATTTTTTCTTTGTTAAATGGCATTTAAATATATAAAATACATATCAAAAATATAAATCTTTGTTTTACTATGGTTGCAAATATCAAAAAATTTCTATATGTGACACGGCACCAGAGTTAAGTTAGGGTTTTTCAAAATGCTGGCAGGCCGAGCTCAAAAGGTTCGCCATCACTGACCTAGGAGAACCTGATCGCTGGCCAGTCCCATCCCTTTATGGCTGGCAGCAGAATCTCAATGTCCAGGAGAGAATAGCAGTACTTGGAGGCATGCTTTGTAACCTCCTACCTATTCAAAAAATGTCTCACCAATCACACTAAATTTGAATGATGTCAAATTTATTGAATTTCAACAACGAGCAGGTTTAGCAAAAGTAAAATCCCTTACGTTAGAAACCTAACCACCAATGGTGTACCAACTCCTTACCTGTGTCCCCAATCTAAGTACCAACTTTCCTGCTAAGTAAGCATGCTGTAGTTGTTTCCTGAAAAATTCAGATTTACACCTATAGCAGCATTGTTCAATTAGATTTTCTGTGATGCTGGAAATGTTCTATATCGGTGTTGTCCAATATGGCAGCCACTAGCCACTGTGACCATTAAGCACTTGAAATCTGAGTAGTGTGACTAAAGAACTGAAATTTTCAATTGTATTTAATTTTAATTAATCTAAACTTAAGTAACTATGTGGCTAGTGGCTATCACATTGGACAGAGCTGTTCTATGGCCACCCAGATAGGTTGGTGAAACTTAACGAAGATTACAAAACAAAACAAAATCCATTTAGTGGAAGAAGTAATAAAGCAGCTATAAAAAGCAGAAACAGCTGTGGGGAGGGTAGATACTGAAAAGCTTCAGCTCTGGGTCCCTGCTGTCAGCTGATACACCTCCTCTTCCTGGGTTCTGACAATAGCATTTGTCTCCCCCCACCCAAAAAAAAAAAAAACTTCAGGAGAATGTTTCTGTGGGTTCTTTTCGTATTAATAATTGGACTAGCAGTATGGATTGCTCAAAAGTCATGTAATCATCCTACTTTGCTGCCAGTGCTGTATAAACTGTCGACTCCTAGCTAGCATGGTCAATGAATAGGGACAAAGGAGGCCCTTTCCTTCAATGGCAACAGTACAGGGGCACCTGTCCAACTATGAGACATGACCAAATCATTACCATTTTCATTCCTTGAACAAATATTACTGAACACCAATTATATGTCAGGCAGTATGCTAGGCTTATTATGGTGGTGAAAGAGGAGTCTCCATCTCTCACAGAATTCAGAATGCAATGGGGGAAATGGGTACTTACATAAAATGCTATGAAGTGAGAAATGCTACAATAAGAGAGATGAAAAAGGACAGGTAGGGGATGCCTTCCAAAGGAACATTATTTAAAGGATGACTAAGAGATCTCCAGGCGAAGAAGGAGGTATTACAGGGAATGTAGGGGAGCAACATTGAGAATGGTGAGGAAGGAGATGTGACAGCAAGTAAATGCATAGCTTTACAATTGGGAACTTCATAGGGACTAAAGTCCAGACTGAATACGAGGGAAGGAGTTTTGACTATTTTATATTTTTAATGAGAAACCACTGAACATTTCTGAGCAAATTACTTTTGTAACTTTGCTTCTGAAAAATTAAGCTGGTAGCAGTGTGGAGGCTGTCTGGACTTGGGGGACTGAGTTCAGATTGGGAGATTAGTTAAGAGGCTGCTGAGATAATCCACAATGACAGATAATAGGGGCCTTCAGTGAATATTTTATTTACATCTGTCCAGAATTCATGTCCCTTTCTTTTAGTAACAGGTCCCTAATTTTCCAAAGGGAAATCACACCTCTGCCACTTAGTCCGGTCCATGAAGTTCTAAGGAAGTATCACACTTCCCTGGACCCAGGGTTGGGCACATTGTTTAGTTCTGACTCAGCTGCATATCCCATACCCTGAAACAGGAACGTAAGTCATGTCCATCCAAAAAGAGTCAGTCCAGAATTTTTGCTTTTGCTATACGTATTGAGACCGCATTCTTTATTTATTTATTTTAGTTGGGATTGCTAAAGTTCAATTTGCTAAGGGTTGCCCTGTAGAAAAGTCTGCCTGAGAATGAAGCCAACATACCAGAATAAAGGGCACACAGATAGGGACAAATTTTTGTTTAAGCACACACCTACATTTGGCCATTCTGGAAACATTACCACTCTCTCTTTTGTTTTGTTTTCATTAATAGAAGCCAATATATTTGGAAACAGAGAAAAAAAATAAAGCTTCAAGATAAAAATCGGGAACAGAATTCAGAGGACTTGGTGACTGCTTGGATATGGAAAATGAAGAGGGAAGAATCAAATTTCACTCTGAGGCTTCTGGCTTGGTTGATTGAGTGGAAAATTCTATTAACTAAGATAGAGAACTGAAGAGGAAAAGGTTTTGGTCAATGGAATGAGTTCAGTTTGGAGACACTATCTAGATCACTGCACCAGGAAAACTGCACATGTAGCTGGGTTTGAAACTCAGAAATAGGCTGTATAGGCCAAGGCAGTCTAGGGCAACAGAGCAATGCTAGAAGAACCATTCCTTTACCTGTTTAGTACTTTCACCGGAAAATCTCCAAAAAACAAAACATCCAAAAACTGGCATTTAGGAAACCCTAGGGAAAAAGAAATATCATCCCTAAGCACTACAGCATTCTGCTGGAGTGATAACCAGCTAAGTGGAAAACAACAGGGGACAGAACTACACTCCAGGGATGAAGTTAAAAGCTAGGCCAACAAGTGTCCTCAGGGTGCCCAACTGAGATAGAGGAGCCATGGAAGGAGGAAGAGCAGGCTATATATACCACTGCAAACAGCACCAAAAGAACGCGCACACACATACACCTTGCTTCAAGAAAACTGGGGAGGGGACAGAAGTAGTCATTTTTTTGCACTTAATATATACCAGCACTCTGTGAGGAACCTTATGCGCATTATCTTATAGAATCTTCACAACTTACCAGTCAGGAAGGCATCATTCTTCCTACTCAGACAGGATGAACCAAATTAAGCAGTAGAACAAGGATTCAAATGCAGGCTATAAAAACGATTCTATCTGTCTATAAAGCTTATGCACATTTCACTACAACAACTGCTTTCAGAAAATACATTGAAAAGTTGTATTTTTAAAAAATTATGCCATCTCATCAAGATTTTTTGTGAATCGGGTGTTTTACTGGCCATAGATAGGTTTGGTTTGCACTAAACCAGCCACAATGCCTCAATTCTCAGGCACAAGGCATGCATTTATCAGTTGTCTCTCTAGAGCAGCGGTTCTCAACCTGTGGGTCGCGACCCATTTGGGGGTTGAACAACCTTTTCACAGGGGTCGCCTAAGACCATCAGAAAACACATATATCATTACATATTGTTTTTGTGATTAATCACTATGCTTTAATTATGGTCAATTTGTAACAATGATATTGGGGGTCACCACAACATCAGGAACTGTATTAAAGAGTCGCAGAAAAAAATAAAAAGGGTCGCAGCATTAGGAAGGTTGAGAACCACTGCTCTAGAGCTAAGGAGGCCATCGATGCCATGAAGCCTCACTAAACAACACATTCTGAGTTAACAACCACCAACAGGGAACAGGCTATAGCCACAATATAAGTGGCTTCATGGGGATAATCCCACTGCTGAAATGAAGTCTTGACCAGAGTTCCCTGGTTGAGAGTCAAGCATGGATGAACAAACAAAACAGAAAAAAACTCACAGACATAGAGAACAAACTGAGGGCTGCCCGACAGGAGGGGTTTGGGGAGACTGGGTGAAAAAGGTGACGGGATTAAGAAATGCAAATTGGTAGTTACAGAATGTCATGGGGATTTAAGCATAGGGAACATAGTCAATAACATTGTAATAACTATGTATGATGTCGGGTGGGTATTAGACGAGGGATCACCTCGTCTGACCACTATGCTGTACACCTGAAACTAATATAAAATAATATTGTTTGTCACATGTAATTGAAAGATAAATAGTCAAGCATGTAAAGAGTAACAGGAAAACATACCTGCAAAAGGAGCTATCCTACCGGACTGAATGTCAGGCAAAGAATGCTATGAAGTTCACTATCTTATACATTTCTTTCTCCCTATACATTAGCATAGTGAGAGGCAGCAAAGCACAGGCATCAAAAGTGCAGAATCTGGAGCCCGATGGCCTGGGTTGGAATTCCAGTTCCATCAGGGACTCACTGTATGACCTTGGCCAGTTATTTAGCCTATGTCTCAGTTTTCTTATCTGATAAATAGTGATAATAGAGTATCTTATCCACTTGCTATGAGGATTAAATAAGTTTACCTGTAAGACTCCTATGCAGTCCTGGCATGTGGTAAATAAGTGTTTGTTAAATATATTAAGTAAATAACTAACCCAGCTATGGGGAGAAAATTTGAACTTGAGTTTTTATTTTCTTCTAGCACATAAACTGGCAGAAGAAAATAAACAATAACCTTAAGACTTGTTTAGAATTTATATGGGGTCTCTTACATGAAGCATTTCACAGACATCTGGAGGAAGACTAGATAGCCAAATATATACATGCAGAAACTGAAACATGGAAAAGGGAAGTACGATGTTCGGTTTCACTAACACATCATTCATAGATCTCAGGCAAGAACCCCAGTGTCCTGCGGGTACAGCAGGCGACAGGCTAACTGTGCACTTAAACAGCCAGGTCTTCACCCAGACATACCTCACTAATTTTCCCTTACTAACATTTTCTCAAAGACAAATATTCTACCTCCAGTCTTTGCACCCCAGCTGCCCCTGACACCATAACTGTTTTTAAAAGTCAAACAAGACTCCCTTAAGCCACAGTCTTGCTCTATCCTACCACCATTGCTGATTGTTAAAAGGTTAAGATCAGAGTTATTAATGAAGCAAACCCTAAATATGGGATGCACCTCTATATAAGTCACCATTTGAATCCGTTTTTGCCCTGGCCAGTGTGGCACAGTTGGTTGGAGCATTGTCATGCACTGAAAGGTTGAGGGTTTGATTCCCTGGTCAGGCACATACCCAAGTTGCAGGTTTGGTCTCTGCTTGGGACGCACAGGAGAGGCAACCAATCTATGTTTCTCTCTCACATTGATGTGTGTGTGTGTTTCTCTCTCTCCCTTTCTCTCTCTCTAAAATCAATAAACATGTTGTCGGGTGAGGATTAAAAATAATCATACATAAAATCGTTTAAAAAAATCTTAAACCCTTTAATTTCTAGAAACTATGAACTTGATGACAATAGTTCCATATAGATAAATGTGAGGTTGCTTAGTTGCAGCTGTGAGGAAGAAGCGAAGGATTGGAAAATGAGAAGGAAATGACAGAGGTCCTGCCACTCTCTGACAGGGATCCAGCACTGACAAAGGGCAGACACACAATTTCCAGTCTCATTAGCAAGCCCCCACCCGACACGACTGCGGTTACAATGGCCGGCTTTCATCCACAGGCCAGCCTTCCTCCTCACACTCATCGCTGCCTAAGCTCCTTTCTAGGACACTTATAATGCCTAACCTTTGCTCCCAGAAATGTTCACAACGTCAACCTTGGCAATATTGGCCCGACTTGCTTGCTGTCACCGCAAGTTTCGGTCAGAGCACCAACCTCGTGTCCTCTTCCCATCTATAGACTCTGGAGTGGACTATCACATCTTGCTGCGGCGCCCCTCAATATTCACCTTTTCTGCAGCAACCCCTCTCACCCTGGCCTCAATATAGCCTAGCCACCCTCCCTCGCCCTCCGTAAGCCGGTTCCCTCCTCCGTCCTACCCACGCCCTGCCCGACTCTGCTCTCAGAATGTCTTCCCAAACAAGTCGCCCACAGCAGTCACTCTCATGTCTATTGCACCTGGCACGTCTTCCCACGCTCTCGGAACCCTCCCAAGCCTCCCGGTGGTTCAGCTCATTTATTCGTCCCCCGACGCCCCGGCCCTTTCCCAGCCACCTGCTCTCCTCCGGCCGGCGCTCCTCGCAGTCGCCAAGCTCCACTCCCGCACGCTGCGGCCCCATCCCGGGCTGCGACATCGCCTCCTCTCTGAAGCGAGGCGTCCCTGCCGCTTCGCCCCTCTGGGCTCCCGGAGCGCCCCCAGGAACTGAGAAGGGACCCAGGGCGGAGAGGCTCACAGCGATGCACTACACCCGGATGACCGCAGCAGCAGTGAATGCTGCCTCAGCTGTGGTTTCTACCCTGCCACCCCCACTTCCTGCTCCAAAAACTACAACTCCCGAAAGCACTGCGAAGGCCCGGCCGCTCCCGGCATGCACCGTTCTATCCAATCCGAAGCCGCGCTGGACTGCGGACCCTGACGGCGTGCTTGTGGGCGTGCACCAGGCTGAAACGCCCACCAACGCTGGTCTCAGGAGTCCCTAAGGACGCGGACGCTTACACGCTGCTGTCACTTTTCATCCTTGGGAACCGGATTCAGAGGAAATAACGCTAGTCTGAAACCGATTATGGCTGACCCCACTTCAGCCTACACTGGTTTAACACTTGTTAGTGGTTTGGGGGGACTTAAGTCATTTTAATGAAGAGCTCACAAGCTCAGAAGAGCACAGGTTACTTTGGGATCACAAAGAAAGAGCTGGAGGGAAAGGCTTTAGGGCAGCGGTTCTCAACCTGTGGGTCGCGACCCCTTTGGGGGTCGAACGACTCTTTCACAGGGGTCGCCTAAGACTATCAAAAAACACATACATAATTACATATTGTTTTTGTGATTAATCACTATGCTTTAATTATGTTCAATTTGTAACAATGACATTGGGGGTCACCAAACATGAGGAACTGTATTAAAGGGTCGCGGCATCAGGAAGGTTGAGAACCGCTGCTTTAGGGGAAGGGTTCCCGGAGCAATGATGTCAGAGCAGTTTTTCTGGACGCATATGAGTCAGCCAGAAGAAGAGAAAGTGGAGAGAGCAACATAGCACTGCTCTGTAGGGAGAGATTTAGATTAACATGAAAAAGTAGCTACTCTATTAGAAATAATGTTTGACTTTTAGGAATTTTCAAACCTGAGGTCATATTTTGTGTGTTAAAAGTGAAATGAAAGAGCCTTTTAATGCAAATTATTATTTCCAACTTCCATTTATATAAAAAAAATACTCTTTGTTCAAACTTTCTCATATTTTCCTAGTAAAAGTTATACTTTTAAAGAAAAGGATCATTTTGGTCATCGGGATTTCACTTCTTTGTGTTTCTATAAATGTATGAACTTCGTTTTTTGCCATACAGTATAATCCCAAATGATCTTAACATGTTTACATGAAAGTTAGTCAGCTTCATCTGGAAATTCCAGAACTAAAATTGTAGTAAAAGTTCTGGAAAACCGGATTTTCCTCACATGTCCACATCTGGGTTTACACGTATTTTCTTTAAAGCACTCAGTTAAAAAAACATGACAATAACTTACACTAGCCATGTGTCTAATGCCCCCCCAAAACACATCCCTGTTTTCCCTCACCCCAGAGAGCCATATTCTGAATCCCTTGTTTATAATTCCACTGTTTCCCTTTTTATATAGTTTCTTTGCATCTATCTATATTCCTAAAAATTATTGCTTTTAAAATTTGTGTGTTTTAACTTTATACAAAGGGTATTAAGCTGTATTTATTTTGGGTGGCCTGCTTTTTTTCCTTAATACATTGATCAGATTTATTCACGTTGTTATAAAATCACTATAGTTCATTGATTTTGACTGCTGTTTAATAGTCCATTGTGTGAGTACACCTGTTTATTTATCCTGTCTTTCACTGATAGGCATTTGGGTTGTTTCCAGGTTTTTGCTACTGTAAACAATGCTGCTATGAATATCTTTTTACATGTCTCCACTTGTATATAAACAAGGGTTTCTCTTGAGTACATACCTATATGTGGAATTGTGAGGTAATAGGGTTATTGTCTGTTCTTGCTTTTGTTTTGAATGGTGGATTAGGTGCACTGTTTTTTTAAATAACTAATTAGTGCTCTGCCCCATGTGGCTCAGTTAGTTGGACCATCGTTCTGTACACCAAAAGGTGGTATGCCGGAAGCCAGTCCATCCTTACTCCTTGACACAGCCGCTACAGGGAAGAAACATCTGCATAGCATATGTTTCAAGGGACCTGGAGTATATGGCATACTGTTCTTAATATGTTTGCTCACCTTGGCGCTATGTGTTTTAACCAAGGTCACCTCTCTGAGAAAGGTTGTTTCCCCAGGTAGGGATTTTCCCCTGAAGTTAGGGAGGGAATAAAACCCCTTAACTAAGTGCCAAGTGGGTAGTTAATCACTTTAACTATGAACAATCACCCTTAAGCTACATAATCTTTACTCCTTTGGAATAGAAATTGATAGGATTAAAATCAACTGGTATAAATACAGATGTAACAAGACAATAAAACACAGAACCTGGCTGGAGATCCTGGCTAGAACCTGGCAAGAGGAACCTGGCTATGATGATCACCTGAACACTGCCTCCGTGTCATTCCTTCTTCGCCGACTCTGTCCACACCTTTGGGAACCCCTGGACCTGCTGGGGCTGGACCCCAACAGTGGTGGGTTCAATTTCCAGTTAGGACATATGCCCAGGTTTCAGTTTCCATCCCGGGTCAGAGCACATAAGGGAAGCAACCAATGATATTTCTCTCATTGATGTTTCTCTGTCTATCTCTTCCTTCCTCTCTCTAAAATCAGTAAGAAAAGAACTAATTAGTTATTAAGTCATAACTAATTATAATGTAATTTAAAATAACTAACTAACCATGTGAAAATTGGCCATGCATGGAAAATGATGGGTATGTCAGGAACCCAGGATTATGATTAACCCAATTTTGTGCATCTGGGGTCCAAATGAAAAAAAACTGTCAAATATGCAAAAATATCTAGCATCAGGATTCAATAAATGAAATGGCCTTACTTAGCAATGTTTTATGGATTGATATTTTAAAAGTCAAAAGCCTGAAGTTTATTTGATCTTGATCAACTTTGTTGTCATGATCCCCAGGATGCTATTTTTATGTAAACAGTAGTAGGTCCTAAAGAACCACTGGCCAATGTGGCTCAGCAGTTGAGAGTCGACCCAGGAATTGACACAGGTTCAATTATTGGTCTGGGTACATGCTCGGGTTGCAGGTTCCATCCCCAATAGGGGCAGTGCAGGAGGCAGCCGGCCAATGATGTTCCTCTCTTATCATTGATGTTTCTATCTCTCTATCCCTCTCCCTTCCTTTCTCTAAAAATCAAGTTAAAGAAGCCTTTTTTTTTTTTTTTTAGGCCAAAAAGAGAAAGAAAAGAAAGAAAGAAAAAAGACCAGGGGCAGAAAGCCAATTTCACTAGAGAATCAGTTATTTAAATAACAAATTTTTTTAAAATATATTTTATTGATTTTTTTACAGAGAGGAAAGGAGAGGGATAGAGAGTTAGAAACATCGATCAGCTGCCTCCTGCACACCCTCCGCTGGGGATGTGCCCGCAACCAAGGTACATGCCCTTGACTGGAATCGAACCTGGGACCCCTCAGTCCGCAGGCCGACGCTCTATCCACTGAGCCAAACCGGTCAGGGCTTAAATAACAAATTTTAAAGGCTCATTACATTTACCTATTTGACATAAACTTGGTTTGAAGAAGTAGTCTTCATGCCCTAGCTGGCTTTGCTCAGTAGATAGTCAGCCTGCGAACTGAAGGATCCTGGGTTCGATTCTGGTCAAGGGCACATGCCGGGATCAAGGGCTCGGTCCCCAGTGGGGAGTGTGCAGGAGGCAGCCAGTCAGTGGTTCTCTCTCTCATCACTGATGTTTCTGTCTCTCTCCCTCTTCCTTCCTCTCTGAAATCAATAAAAATATATTTTTTTAAAAAAGAAATAATCTTCTTGAATATATCAACAAATATCAATTATAGTCCTGAATACTTTTTTATTATATTCACTAAAATTATTCTTAGCAGCATTTTGGAAAATATTCTTCTAGCACATAAACTGGTACATGCCCCTGACAGGAATCAAATTTTAAAAGCTAAGGGATGTCTCTCACTGGTCAAGTAAAAGACAATTAGAGCATCAAAATGAGTTCATTCATGATACATACATAAAGCTACATTTTTCTCAAGCACATGTACAACCCTTACACTCTTCACCCCTTTGCTTTTCAGAAGATAATTTTTTTTTAAAATATATTTTATTGATTTTTCACAGAGAGGAAGGGAGAGAGATAGAAAGTTAGAAACATCGATGAGAGAGAAACATCAATCAGCTGCCTCCTGCACATCTCCCACTGGGGATGTGCCCGCAACCCAGGTACATGCCCTTGACCGGAATCGAACCTGGGACCTTTCAGTCCTCAGGCCGACGCTCTATCCACTGAGCCAAACCGGTTTTGGCAGAAGATAATTTTTGAATGCAAAATGAGTATGAATTATGCTGCTAAGAATAATTTTAGTGAATATAATAAAAAAAATATTCAGGACTATAATTGATATTTGTTGATATAGTCAAGAAGACTATTTCTTTTTAAAAAAATATATTGATTTCAGAGAGGAAAGGAGAGGAAGAGAGACAGAAACATCAATGATAAGAGAGAACCATTACGGAAACTTAGATGTATATATAAATAAGTGTGCAAATAAAATAAATACATAGAAAAAAGAAATGGGGGAAGGGAAATCTTTTTTTTTTGTTGTTTGGAAATCTTTTTTTTTTTATTTTTTTATACAGTTGAATGTCAGGTATGAAAGTAGAGGAATGATCGAGTTAGACAAGCATTATTTTATAGCCACGATAGTAATAATTGATTCAGGCGAGAATTATCAATAGTTGCTAAAGCCATTAGTGAAATCTGCTATTTACACAGTCTCAAACTATATTTCTACAGATTACTTATAAATGGGAAAAAGGGGTACCTTTACAATGGAGAAATCTGGTGAACATCACCTTAACCAAGTGATTAAAGTTAGGACCACCAAGAAGACAAAAAGATACCATGTGCCTCCTGATGTTAAATACTGACAAGGACACCCCATTACTTATCCTTGACAAATCTAATCACAGGGTGGCAATAAGACAAAACCAAATTGAGGGACAATCTATGCAACAACTGCCTCCAATGTTCAAAAATGTAAATTCCATAAAAGAAAGGCAGACAAACTTTTCCAGATTAAATGAGACAAAAGAGGCTGGACAAAGAAATGCAACATGTGAACCTGGATTGGATCCTATATTGGAAAAAAAATATTGCTATTGCTATAAAAGATAATAATTTATTTATTAGGGTAATTGGCAAAATTTTGATATGAATTATATACATTAGAAAATAGAATTGCATCAATGTTAAATTTCCTAAATTTCATCATTTTAGCATGGTTATGTAAACGAATATCCTTAGAGATATATTCTATAGAGTCATGATGTCTACAACTTACTCTCAGATTATCCAACAACAAATAGTATTAATTATAGCTAGCTATCTATATGTAGATAAAGCAAATGTGGCAAAACTAATAATTGGTGAATCTTAGTGAAGGATATATGAGCATTGCACTATTGTTACCACTTCTCTTTAGACTTGAAAAGGCTTTTTAAAAATAGGCACGTATCTGCTCTGGCCAGGTGGCTCAGTTGGCTGTAGTGTCATCCCGTACACCAAATGGTTTTGGGTTTGATTCCCAGTCAGAGCATGTATCTAGGTTGTGGGTTTGAACCCCAGTCAGAGCATGTATGGGAGGCAACCGATCTCTCTCTCTCTCTCTCTCTCTCTCTCTCTCTCTCTCTCTCTCCATCTCACTCTCTCTTTCAAATCAATAAACATATCCTCAGGTAAAGAATAAAACAAATAGAGCACTCAACTCTTTAAAAAAAAAAGAAATCTTCAGTCAATTTTGCCAAATGATCAATTCACTGACTTTACCAAATTTACTGATTTACTGAAATTCCTTTTTTTCTTTGTTTTAACAAAGCTTATAGCAATTCATATTGGATGAATTGGTTTTAAAAAGCTTTTAAAGGCCCTGGTCAGGTAGCTCAGTTGATTGGCAAGTCATCCGATATACCAAGGTTGGGTTGTGAGTTTGATCCCAGGTCAGGACACATATAATAATTGACCAATAAATGCATAAATAAGTGGAACAGCAAATCTATGTCTCTCTCTCTCTCTCTCTCTCTCTCTCTCTCTCTCTCCCCCCCCTTCCCTCACTCCTTCCCCCCTCCCTCCCTCTTTCCCTTCCTCCCTCCCTCCCTCTCTCTAAAATCAATTTCAAAAATTTTTTAAAAAGACTTTTGAAGAATTTTGCCAAGTTTTAATTGACTGGTTTCTATTTTATCTTTACAGCAACTTCTCTACCCCCTTGATGCAGTTAGTACTGGGTTCATTTATTCAATTACATAGTAAAGTTCCTTGCCAGCCATAGGCAATACATATTAACTCCAGAATTCAGAAAGTCAATGTGGAATTTTTAAAATCTTATTTCTGGACTGATCAAATCCTTAACACACTTGAAGAATGTTCGATGTGTCTCTGTCCCAGTCCCTACAACTCTATCTGGATAAAAATGGGCCAGGAGAAGGGATCCTTTACTGCGGGAAAGGGAGAGATGAGAGTTAGTCCAACCTGGGCTCTTCATACCAGAGCAGGGAGGTCAAGGGGCAAAGAGAGAAGGATAAATGCCTAATGGCCCCATGACCCTGGCTCTCCAGACCTTCCTAGATACCAACCTACTTAGCACAAATTGAGAATATATTTTTAAAAGGAACAGATTTAGGTATATAGGCAGAAATTGTGATTTATGTAATTTGTGTAGCTTCAGAAAATTCCACAATTGGTCCTTCAGTGAATTGCCCTACAACCCTTGGTAGACAGAACTCCTGCCCTGCCCAGAGAAGATAAAGCCTAATAAGGAGTGAACTAGAGGTCCAACCCCTGGGTCCAGGAAGAATTCCCCTTCGAGTTCCCCTGTCTACCCAGAGCAGTTCCCCTAGTCAGAGAAAAGCTGACGATAGTCATGGACGTGGAGACCAGCAATGCCTGCACCCTGCCTGTCACGTTCTCTGCTGTATCACAGTATTGTAGCACAGTGTCTTACTCGCACTAGGAAATCAAACTCTGTTTGAATAAATGAATGAAAGAATCCTTAGATTAAAAGGAAGAGTAGAACAACTAGAAAAACTTAGAACAAAGAAAGGGCAACACAAATGAGGAACAGAAAGTTCTAGCAGTCCTAACCGGTTTGGCTCAGTGGATAGAGCACCGGCCTATGTACGCAAGGGTCCCGGGTTCGATTCCGGTCAAGGTCATGTACCTTGGTTGCAGGCACATCCCCCGTGGGGAGTGTGCAGGAGGCAGCTGATCAATGTTTCTCTCTCATCGATGTTTCTAACTATCCCTCTCCCTTCCTCTCTGTAAAAAATCAGTAAAGTATATTAAAAAAAAAAGAAAGTCCTAGCAAACTGGCAAAAAAAAAACTACTGCATCTGAAAACAATGATAAAAGGGGTAGAATCAGAAAAGTTGAGCAGAAAAGAAAAACTGTAATGTACATACAAGTAGCTTAAGGGAGT
The DNA here is from genome assembly GCF_964212035.1 of Myotis nattereri. NCBI lineage: Eukaryota > Metazoa > Chordata > Mammalia > Chiroptera > Vespertilionidae > Myotis > Myotis nattereri. Next base: position 54,551,152 of record NC_138077.1, read on the forward strand.
TAAGTATAACAATAATAGTTAGCCCTGACCGGTTTGGCTCAGTGGATAGAGCGTCGGCCTGCGGACTCAAGGGTCCCAGGTTCGATTCTGGTCAGGGGCATGTACCTTGGTTGCAGGCACGTCCCTGGTGGGGATTGTGCAGGAGGCAGCTGATTGATGTTTCTCTCTCATCGATGTTTCTCTCTCATCGATGTTTTTAACTCTCTATCCCTTTCCCTTCCTCTATGTAAAAAATCAATAAAATATATATATATTTTTTTTAATATATTTTATTGATTTTTTTTTTTTTTTACAGAGAGGAAGGGAGAGAGATAGAGAGTTAGAAACATCGATCAGCTGCCTCCTGCACACCCCCTACTGGGGATGTGCCCGCAACCCAGGTACATGCCCTTGACCGGAATAGAACCCGGGACCCTTCAGTCCGCAGGCCGATGCTCTATCCACTGAGCCAAACCGGTTTTGGCAATAAAATATATTTTAAAAAAAAATAATAATAATAGTTATACCTAACTATAATACATATTATACCTACATATAATGCAATTATACTCACCTCCCTTATATCAATATAATAGAAATTATAACAACATATGAATTATAAAAATCCTCTTTATTATTATTATTATTATTATTATTATTATTTTAATCTTCACCCAAGGATATTTTTCCTTTTTTTTTTTTTTTTTTTGAGAGAAACCCAGGGCCCTGGCCGGGGAGGAGCCTGCAACTGAGGTACATGCCCCTGACAGGAATCAAACCCGGACCCTTAGGTCTTCAGGCCAATGCTCTATCCACTCAGCCAAACTGGCTAGGACTAAAAATCCTCTTCTGAAATACAAAGAAGTTGATACAAAAATCAGACAAAGACACTACAAGAAGAAGAAATTACACACCAAGATCACTCATAAAAAAGAAACAATATCCTTGACCAAATACTACCAAATCAAATCCAACAATATATAAAAAGGATAACATACCATGACTAAGTAGTTTTATCATAGAAATGCAAAGTGATTCAACAGTTAAAAAATCAGTCAATGTAATTCACCATATTTATAAATTTAAAAAGAAAACCCATTTGGTCATCTCAATAGATGCAGAAAGAGCATTAGATAAAATTCAACGTTCACTCATGATTACAATTGTCAGCACACCAGGAGTAGAAAAGAAACCTCTTGAACCTATTAAAGGGCATCTACAAAAAATCTAACATCATACATATTGGCGAAAGACTGAATGCTTTCCCTCTGGGATTGGGAATGAGACAAATAAAAATTTAGCTAATAAAAATTTAAGACTCCCAGTTAAATAATGTCCACTTTCATCATTCCTGTTAAACATGGTACTAGAATCCCCAGTCAGTGCAATAAGGCAAGAAAAAGAATACAAGGCATACAGATTGAAACAATTATGCTGAGTGAAATAATCCAGATAAAAAAGAGTATAGGCCCTGGCCAGGTGACTCATTTGGTTAGAGCAGTGGTTGGCAAACCTCGGCTCATGAGCCACATGCGGCTCTTTGGCCCCTTGAGTGTGGCTCTTCCACAAAATACCACGTGCAGGCACGCACGTGCACGGAACGTTGTGGAGTGAAAGAAGATGTAGAGTTGAGGATTGAGAAAGGAGATAAGCGAAGCAAGTATACAAGACGAGTGTGGATGGGAGAGTTGGAAGGGGTCGACCTCAGTGAACTGTACCTCAATCAGATTGAGGACGTTTTAAACAAAGGCCAGCTTAGGAGTACCCTAATTAAGTTAATAACAATGTACCTACCTATATAGTTTAAATTTAAAAATATTTGGCTCTCAAAAGAAATTTCAATCGTTGTACTGTTGATATTTGGCTCTGTTGACTAATCAGTTTGCCGACCACTGGGTTAGAGTGTCATTCTGATATGCCAAGGTTGCAGGTTCAATCTCCAGTCAGGGCACATACAAGAAGCAAACAATGACTGCATAAATGAGTGGAACAACAAATCTCTATCTATCTATCTATCTATCTATCTATCTATCTATCTATCTATCTATCAAGATGCCCTGGCCCTGGCTGGTTTGGCTCAGTGGATGGAGCATCAGCCTGCGGACTGGAGGGTCTTGGGTTTGATTCTGGTCAAGGGCATATTGCCTGGGTTTCTGGCTCGATCCCCAGTAGGGGGCATGATCAGTGATCCTCTCTCATCGTTGATGTTTCTATCACCCCCCTCCTCTCTGAAATTAATAAAAATATATTAAAAAAAAAAAAGAGGCCCTGGCCTGTTTTGCTTGGTTAAAGTGTCGGCCCTCGGACAGAAGGGTTGTGGGATTAATTCTCTGTCAAGGACACATACCTTAGTTGCAGGTTCCCCTGGCCTTGCTGGGGAGGTGTGCGGGACACAACCAATTGATGTGTCTCTCTCATGTCCATGTTTCTGTCTCTCTCTCCCCCTCCTAACTCTTTTCCACTTTCTCTAGAAATCAATGGGAAAAACAAACAAACAAAGAGAAAATTCTAGAAAATTCAAATTAATCTATAGTGACAGAAAATATATCAGTGGTTGCTTAGGTAGTGATTGGGGCTAAGGATTACAAAGAAGCACTAGAAAACTTTTGGGGATGATGGATTTATATATTATGCTGATTATGGTAGTATTTTCACAAGTATGTACACTGTACATCTGTATAAACTGCACACTTTAAAAATGTATTTTATTGTCCATTAATTATAACAACAAAGCTGAAAAAAGGGGAGTTTAAAAGACATATCAAACTAATAAAAATAGTTAAGGGTTCTATAATAAGACTTGTGCTTACCTTTGAAGATAATGTAGATTTCTTGTGAAAAGAAATCCAGAACATATTAATCAAAAAGTATAACGTTAAGGTTCCCAGATTTAGCAAATAAAAATATACCACTCCCAGTCAAATTTGAATTTCAGATAAACAATGAATAATCATTTAGTATAAATTATCCTAAATATTGCATGCAACATAGTAAAAAAAAAAAAAAGATGTTTATTTATCTGAAATCTGGAACAAACTTATATTACTAAATAATGGTTCATTGTTTATCTGAAATTTAAATTTAACTGGTCTTGAATTTTATCTGGCAATCCTAGTATTGTCTTATGTGCAGTGGACAAACTCAAACCTCTGAGGAGGGCAGCTGCTTGACTTCTGTTTATTTTCACTTGCGCGAAGCTGCCAAACTGCTGCACTCTACACAAAGGACGCATGTTTAGTGTCCAGCACAATGCCTCATTCACAGTAGGTGCTCAGAGATTATTTTTGCTCTGCAAGCTGTGTGGAGATAGGGTCTGCATCCACCTTGCTCACCATTTTATCCCCAGGGCCTATTACAATGCCTGGTGCTCAATGAATAGATCATTAAATGAATAGTTGCCTCTCATACTCCAGAAAATGGCAGAGTTGACCTTGTACTTCAACCCTTGAAGCTGGCTGATGAACTTCTTGGACTAGCACCAGTCCTGATTTCTTGGCTTGACTCCCTCTTTACTATTGCTGTATGTGTCTCAGGTTGCTATTTTGTGACTGACCTTGAATGTCTCTCTTTTTTTTCTTGTTTTTCCCTAGGGAATCTGGGTGATTACTCTAAGACTCTGAAACCCTTGGCCCTTGGAAAAATCTGAAAGTCTGAAACACAATAGCTAGGTTTGTTCATGAAATATTGGGGCGTGTTCTTTTCAGAGATAAGGAGATTTGGGATGGAGCTCAGTTTGGGGGAGAAGACCAGAATAAAAGGAAACTTTTATATACTGGTGGTGGGAAGGATTTATATATACTTTGGGAGTTTTATTATCTATTTTATAAATATATGAAGTAGAAAAATTCATCCAAACTCTAAATGCATTAATTTTCTTCCATAAAATTAAGAACTTAATCTAAGATTCCTCCCTGTAAACACAAATAAGCAGAGACTGTATCAGTTATTTCTAGTGAGAGAAGGATAGTGTGGATAAAAATGTCTTGTGCTTAGATTTTACAATTGTAAGGAATCTTACTAATAATTAAGTATAACATATGCAGGGTGTCCCAAAAAATGTATACATACTTTAACAGCTGATAGTTCAATTTTGAAAATGAAGTCTATTTTAATAAACACTGCCTTCATCATTATTCAGTGTGTGTATACATTTTTGGGGACACCCTATATTTAGTACAACTACTTCCTTGTTTTGAAGGTGAGTGTGAGGCCCAAACACTCTTACAAGTTCACACAGTGATTACATGACTAAAGTGAGTGAAAAAAAATACAACTCAATAAAACCTAGGTCTCCCTCCTACTTTTAGCTCTATAACTCAGTTTTCTGGTTCTTAGCTGTTGGAAAAGAAATAAAATCAAGCACATTGTGCTAAGAGCATATCTATTATTCTCCTTGACATTCAGAATGTTGTTCTTAGGTCCTTTCGAGTCTAAACCTTCCTCTACCTTTAAAGTTTCTTATACTACTTCATTGGTGTGTCCTCACTTGATACACTCTTTTTCTATGGTTATATTTTTAGAGGGGGGGCAAATTAACTACTGTGGTTTAGGTCACTGGTTCTTTTCTATGCAAAAAGAAATTTCAGGAAGTGAAAAGGAGGAAGGTGGCAGAGATTTCTACAGGGACAGCATACCTGCCCCCGGTTTTTTCCTTAGATGCAAATGCTTTCGGTAGTTTTGAGCTGTTATGAGGATGATATAACCTAAATGCTTCCACACAAGTGCAGTTAATTTGAAGGAGGAGGAAGAGGTAAGAAGAGAGGGAATATCACGTTTTGTAAATAGAAAAAAAATATATTATGCAAACATTCAACAAATAATATTTTCCTGTAGGGATAATTAGAAAGGAAACAAATCCTCCTATTAATTCCCAACGCAAATGAATTAGAGAAAAATGCAGCCAAATAAGCAGAGGTACTTACCCCTCTCCCAAGGGAAGATGAAGTCTTTATATTAAGTCGCGAGTACCGTGCTCAATGTTTTCAGAGTACCGTTTGAGAAACGGTACAGTACTGATAGGGGAGACGTTAGCATTTACTTCTATCGCTACTGCCGCGAAATTTGTCAATGCAGCCTTCGCTTTGCGTCCGGACGTGGCGGCGACTCCTGTTGCAGGTGGTGGAGCTGGCCGGGGGCGGGGAAGGGGAGCTGGGACGGAATTCTGCAATCTGGGTTCACAGGGGTCTGCCCTGCCTCCGAGGCTGCATTGCAGTGGGGTGTGAAAGGTTCACGTGTGCCAAAGCTTTGGGGCCTTTCTGTCGCAGGAGGGACTCAAAGGACACCGAGGAATATGATCTCACTTAAGGCACGTGATTCTGAGGTGCTCAGGGTCCAGCATTCCCCAATTTGGGCGGAAAGGCAAACTGCTGAGACGACGGCCCTTGCCAGCGCCCAGAGCAGCGGGTGCAATGTTTTCTCCTGTCCGGCAGGGGCCGCTGGCAGCGAGGACCAGCTTGGGGCGGCACTCTTGGCGGCCGCCGGTCTCTGTAGCCCCGCCCCCTGCGCGCAGCCGCGGGTGAAAGGCGAGGACGGCGCTAGCACGCGTGCGCGCTCACTCGGTGCAGCTGGTCTGTGAGCGTAAGTGGGAGGTGGCAGGCCTCGGTCTCTGGCCTTGTCGACTGACTGAATCCGCGCGACGCCTCCAGCCATGAACCGGTTTGGTACCCGGCTAGTGGGAGCCACGGCGATCCCGTCGCTGCCGCCGCCGAAACCCCGCAGTAATGAAAACCTCGACAAAATTGATATGTCTCTGGGTGAGGAGCCGAGTTGGACCGAGTTGGAGTGGGGGGAGGGTGTGGGTGGGACCAAGCACCGCGGTTTGTGGGGGGAAGGGGCGGTTGGCCACAGTTGCCGATCGAGTTTTTTTGTGGGTGGGCGGAACCAAGGGAGGGCCCCTGTGGGCCGGGGAGCGCCGCGGGGCCGAGGGCTGGGGTTGAACCTGCGGGGCCCGGCCGCCCCCTCGGCGGGGCTGTCTGAGGGGCGGCGGTGGGGGGGCGGGGGGCGCTGCGGGCCCGGCGGTGTGGAGGGCAGAGGGGCGTGGGGCCTGTTCGCCCTGCCGGGGGCTGCCCCTCGCTGGGGACCCCGGCTCTTTGTGAGGACCGGACCGCCCCGCTCCGCGGGTTTTCGCTCCGGCGTGCTCGCGGTGGGCGTTCTCCCGGGCGCGGAGGGGAAGGTCCGGCTCGGCCGACCCGGTTTCTGAGGAAGGCTTGGCGAGCCCGGCCCGGCCCGGCCCGCGTTCGGGTCACGTCAGTGCTTCCCAGACACGGGCTCGCTCGCTGGACCTTTCCCGGGCCCGGGCCGCGCCGGCGCCGCACGAGAAGGTGTGGAGCGGCCCCGAGAGGTGGCGGCTCTGACGGGCACCGACCCCGGAGCGGTGGTCAGAGAGAATTTCGTTCGGCTGGACTTCATCCGCGGGCGCTTTATTAGGCAGTGCCTACGGAAAAGCACAGCCTCCTTACCCAGGCCTGGCTAAATAGGAAAAAATAAAAAATAAAGGAAGCAAAAACCAAGGGAGAGTGCTGGGTGGATGCGAAGCCGGGGAGAGCGTGGGATCTAGCGCGTCGAAGTGGGTGGCGCGGGTTGGTGACGGACGTGCAAAAAGCGGCAGGGTCGGTGATTTAATTAAAAAGTCAGGCCTAGCACCGCCGAGGAGCGAGTCTCCGTGTTTGCCTCGGCCAGTTTAAATGGAAGTCCTTTTTTTTTTTTTTTTGTGGGGATTCCAGTTACGGGATTAGGTGAAGCTCACTCTCCGCCAGCTCTTTCTGGGGACTGCCGTTTGGGGCGTCTTTGAAAAGCGCCTGACAGTGGATGTAGAGGTGTCACTTTCCCCGGGACAGGATTTTTTTTTCCCTTTCTTTTGTTGTGGTTTACCTGCAGAGCTTGTTGTAGTAAAAAAACAACCAAACTCTTGGTTTCAATGATTGCCACAAGTCAGAACCCAGGATAGTATGAATGAAGTAACATCAGAAACGATCGTCCTCAAGTCTTGTCTCAGTAAACCCTAAAGAAATGGGAAATCTTTCTAGCTAAGGCCAAGCAAAAAAAATATGATAACGACTGTTTATGGCGTCCTTACTACCTTCCTGACACTGGACCAACCATTTAATGTGTGTAAACTCGGTTTATCCTCACGATCACCCTGTGAGATATGTTTTTAATGACAGAGAGCACGGAATCCAGAACCACACTCAGTTGAAATCCTGCTTTTTACCACTTAATAGCCATGTGATTGTGGGCAAATGACTTCTTGGCGCCTCATCTGTAAAAAGGTGATGATAATAGGCTTATCTGCCTTAGAGGGTTGATGTAAATATTAAATGAGTCAAGAGGCGTATATAAACTGCTTAGGACAGTACCTGGTACACAGATAGCTCTATATTTACTCTCTCTACATACATATACATATATATTATATGTAGTTATTCCCATTTTACGAAACCTGGGGTGTAGAGAAATTAAATAACTTGTCCAAATTCCTAGAAGTAAGTGTTGGAGCAAGGATTTTGTTCTTGCTCTAGAGACATAAGCTATAGATAGTTATAGGAAGTGTTAAACAGATATTTTCATAACCAGTACATTATTTTAAGTTTCTAGAGGTTTTGTATGTGTTTTGTTTGGTGATTACCATGGTCAAGTGAAGAAAACAGGGATAACGATGTTTTGAAGGTAGAAATGAAGTGCTGTGTAGATAGTTAAAACAACTTGATCTCTTTTTTTTCTCCTCCAAGAACACACTGTTAGGTCTACTCCAAGAGCATTGTGTCAGGTGCCTTTTTTTTGTTTTAGTGAGAATTTTAGTGAGAGAGAGAGAGATCTATTTTAAACAATGGTTATGCTTCATGAGTATTTAATTTTATCTTAGATTCAAATTTTTGTTTTTTGTGTTTTTTTTTTAAATATGGAACGCTTCACGAATTTGCGTGTCATCCTTGCGCAGGGCCATGCTAATCTTCTCTGTATCGTTTCAATTTTAGTATATGTGCTGCCGAATCGAGCTCTCTAATTTTTGTTTTGTTTTAATTTGTGGTTCTACCTTGATTATATAAATATTCATATCGAATATTTACCAAGGTTACCAATAGCTGGCCTCATCGTGGCTCAGTTTCTTTAATTTGAAAATGAGTATTATAATACTTATTTCATAGAAATGTGAAAATTAAATGAATATATGTCAAAACAATGCCTATTAATACTCAGTTCATACTATTACTGTTATTAGTACCATATATATGGTACTAGTGTTACGGAAGAAATTTTTTTATAAAAGTAGTTCATCATAATGTATTTTTTTCTTCTTATACCTATCCTATCTGCTCCTTGAGTTGGAGAAAGCCATTCTCTTCTTTTATATTGGAATAATCCTCTTTGTCATAGTAGCTCATTTAACTTGAGGATTTAGGTCAAATTTTTAAACATAATTTTATAGTTGATATGTTTTACTACTTTTAATTCTTAGTTCTGTTTATACTCTATACTGTTTTATTTTAAAAATAGAGGCCTGATGCATGAAATTCATGCAAGAGTAGGTCTTCCTTCTCCCAGCTGCTGGCACTGGCTTCCCTCTGGCACCTGGGAACCAGGCTTACCTCCAGCTGCTGGCAGGCACCCAGGACTCATGCTTCCCTTCGGCTGCCGGCAGGAAGGACGTCCAGTCTAATTAGCATATTATGCTTTTATCATTATAGATTAATTGGGTTAATCAAAATTATACCCTGCCTCTCCCCCCCCCCCCTTTATTTTTTAATGGTCCTCAGACCAAATTCATTTTTTTGTGTGTACTCTCAAGACTGAGATTTTAGATTTCTGGTGAAAAATCGTACCTTGTTGAAGTGTTTCAAAAGAAGTGTCTATTTCTTTCTGCTCACTGAGAATTTAGCATGCTCATTTAACATGTACCTGATGTTCATTAAATCTTTTCATTTTTTGAGTGTCTAACTTTGATGAACTCTTTTGTAGTTGAAGGATTAATCTCCAGAAGATAACAAAGTAATTTGGGCGAATATGAATTATTTTATATGAATATTTATTTGAATGTGATTAAGAGTCTTAAAGATTGCTGATGGATGAGGTAAACTATCATCTGTACTAATAAAAGGGGAATATGCTAATTAGACTGGACGTCTTCTGGATGACATTCTGGATGTTCTTCCTGACAAAGCCAGGCTCAGGCAAAGCTGCCCGGGGTCCTGGGCGCCCATGGCTGGCCCGGGTCCCAGGTACCTGTGGTCCGCCAGAGGAGGGAAATCTGGATAGTGAGTGCTGGGGCCAAAGCAGAGGCAGTTAGGGGCAACCAGGCCAGCAGGGAGCATTTAGGGGCGATCAGGTCACCAGGGGAGCAGTTAGGGGCGATCAGGCAGGCAGGGGAGCAGTTAAGGACGATCATGCAGGCAGGCAGGCAGAGGGATTATGGGCGATCAGGCTGGCAGGCAGGTGAGTGGTTATGAGCCAGCGGTCCCGGATTGCAAAAGGGATGTGCGACTGCCGGTTTAGGACTATTCCCTGTGGCAGTCGGACATCCCTCGAAGGGTCCCGGATTGGAGAGGGTGCAGGCCATGCTGAGGGACGACCCCTCCTTCCCCCACACATGAATTGCGTGCATTGGGCCTCTAGTAATATCTAAGAAAGGACCCCTATTAAGTGTCCTTTTTTTTCTTCAGATAGGCTGTTTAGAGCAGTATTTTGGGGGAAAATTCCTGAGGTTAATTAATTTTGTGAAATATTTTTAAGTTGTTGACCATGTTCAATTTCTTTGGTTTATTTGCTCTATTTTCAGTCATCAGAATTAATATTGGAAGTTGGGACTGTGGAGAAATTGTTTGGATATTTCTTTAATGAATATTTTTGGCTTCTAGTCACCTTTTAAAAAATAATTGAAGTATAATTGGCATACAATATTGTATTAGTTTTAGGTGTTCAACATAGTGATTCAACATTTATATACCTTTTGTTGTGATCACCACCATAAGTGTATTAACCATCTACACTGTGAATAGTTTTAAAGATATTGACTCTATTCCCAGTTCTAGTAACATATCTAGTAACGTATCAACTATAAAATTATGTTTAAAAATTTGATCTAAATATATATATATATTTTTTTCATTTATTTCAGAGAGGAAGGGAGAGGGAGAGAGAGATAGAAATGTCAGTGATGAGATAGAATCATTGATCGGCTGCCTCCTACATGCCCCACACTAGGGATCAAGCACGCAACCTGGGCATGTGCCCTGACCGGGAATCTAACCTGTACCTCCTGGTTTGTAGGTTGTCGCTCAACCACTGAGCTGCACCAGTCACACCAGCTGGGCAGTAACTTCCTTTTAACAGAGGTAAATGGGAATCTGGAGAAAATATTGTTTCCTGATCTTCACATTGTTCTGTTGTGGTGTTACAGCCATGTGAGGCTTGTGGAATTACCTTGGGGCACTTTGAAAGTGTTTTGGAAAATAAGAGCAGTGTTGAAAGGAAAATAAGGTAACTTTGCTAGAGGAACAGAAACCAATATTTAATTTTGTATTTGCTGTTTACATCTCTGTTTCCATCAATAATTTTAAACTTATTGAGAACAGGAGTCATGTATTACTTTTGTTTATTTCTGTTAAGGCATAGTCTGCCACCTATATTTATTGAACATAGTATATGCTTAATAAATATTTGATGAATTGAGATGAACTTATACATTTAGTCTTTTAATGGAATGATTTATTTTTTGACTGCCTGTGGTTTTATTGAAAGTTGGTCATCCTTAAAAACTGGAGATTTCTGTGATTATGAAAAGAAGTATTAGTAATTTTTATACTAGTAAACAGGCTTCCACTTATTTACCTTTATCAGGGAAAGAAATAGTATGGATAACAGAAATCTTCGTTAATTGGTAGGTCTGCTTCGGGCTATTTTTTTTTTATTATAAAACTTTTTTTAATGTTGACATTATTGCAGGAGTCCCCTCCCCCCACCCCCTTCCTTGGCCTTTACCAAATTATTGTCTTTTGGAGTGTCCATGGAGTATGCATATATGTTTTTTAGCTATTTCCTTCACCTTCTTTATTCAGTCACTCCCATCCCCCTCTCCTTGGGCACCAGCCATATGTTTCATGTATTCTTGCTTCTGGTTCCATTTTGTTCATCAGTTTATTTTGTTCATTAGATTACACATATTAGTGAGATAATATGGTTTTTGTCTTTCTCTGACTGGCTTATTTCACTTAGCATAATGCTCTCCGGGTCCATCCATACTGTCACAAAGGGTAAGACTTCTTTTTTTTTACAGACTTACAGTATTCCATTATGTAAATATACCACAGCTTTTTTTATTCACTCATCTCCTGCTGGGCACTTGGACTGTTTCCAGATCTTGGCTATTGAAAATAGCCAAGTTCATATGCTATGAACATAGGAGTGCATCTATTCTTTCTGATTGTTTTTTGGGGGTATTTTTAGGATATATTCTCAAAAGTGGGATTGGTGGGTCAAAAGGCAGTTCCATTTTTAATTTTTTGAGGAAACTCCATACTGTTTTCCACAATGGCTATACCAGTCTGCATTCCAGACAGCAGGGCAGAAGGTTTTCCTTTTCACCACATCCTCACCAGCACTTATTGTTTGTTGGTTTATTGATAGTAGCCATTCTGGCAGGTGTGAATTGATTTCTCATTGTATATTTGATTTGCATCTCTCTGATAATTAGTGACCGTGAGCATTTTTTCATATGTCTCTTGGCATCTGTATGTCCTGTTAGAAGAAGTGTCTAATCAGGTTCTTTGTCCATTTTAAAAATATATGTATTTTTATTAGAGGCCCAGTGCACAGATTTGTGCACCAGTGGGGTCTCATGGCCTAGCCTGCACCCTCTTGCAATCCGGGACCCCTCAGGGGATGTCAAAGAACCGGTTTCAGTCTGATCCCCGCAGGCCAGGCTGAGGGACCCCACCAGTGCACGAATCTGTGCACTGGGCCTCTAGTATGCATATAAGATCTTTGGTTAATCTCTTCCTGCCCTTTTCCCTCTCCCTTCCCTCTGAGATTCATCAGTATGTTCCATGTTTCCATGCCTGTGTGTTGAGCATCTGCCCCCTAGTGGTCAGTGTGCACCATAGCTACCGGTTAAACAGTCAACTGGTCACTTAGGCTTTTATATATATAGATTGATTTCAGAGAGGAAGGGAGAGGGAGAGAGAGATGGAACGTCAATGATAAGAGAGAATCATGGATTGGCTGCCTCCTGCACGCCCCATACTGGGGATCGAGCCCACAACCTGGGCATGTGCCCTTGACCGGAATTGAACCCGGGACCCTTCAGTCCGCAGGCCGACACTCTCTCCACTGAGCCAAACCAGCTAGGGCCTTTGTCCATTTTTAAATTGGATTGTTTGGCTTCCTAATGTTGAGTTGTATAAGTTTCCAACAAAATCTTTTTTCAGTGGTCCAAGTGCATTGGCTGATTTGAGGTTGTTTTTTTTTCTTTTTCTTTTTTTTAATATATTTTATTGATTTTTTACAGAGAGGATAGGAGAGAGATAGAGAGTTAGAAACATCGATGAGAGAGAAACATTGATCAGCTGCCTCCTGCACACCCCCCACTGGGGATGTGCCCGCAACCAAGGTACATGCCCTTGACCAGAATCGATCCTGGGACCCTTCAGTCCTCAGGCCGACGCTCTATCCACTGAGCCAGACTGGTCTCGGCTGATTTGAGTTTTTATCTTCTTGTCATTATTACCCTCTTATGGAAGTGCTTTCAAAGTAGACAAGAAGTTAGGGATATGGAAATCTATAGGGGTTCTCAACCTGTGGGTTGCGACCATTGGAAAACATATAGCATATCAGATATTTACATTATGATTCATAGCAGTAGCAAAATTACACTTATGAAGTAGCAATGAAAATAATTTTATGGTTGGGGGTCACCACAACATGAGGAACTGTATTAAGGGGTCAAGGCATTAGGAAGGTTGAGAACCACTGAATTAGAAAATGAGACTGAGTAATTGAGTCAGTAAGTTAAAATGAAAGTAAATAATCATTGCATTTCCTCTATCACAGACGATATCATCAAATTGAATCGAAAGGAAGGAAAGAAGCAGAATTTTCCACGACTAAATAGAAGACTCCAGCAAAGTGGTGCCCGACAATTCAGGATGAGAGTACGATGGGGAATCCAACAGAATTCTGGTAGGTTTTACAAGTTAGAATATAGAGCTCTTATTTATGGGTTCATAGTATACTATTTTTGGTACATACTTAAAACATGGAGGAAATAGATCAGTACCCTTTGAGGTTTGTACTTACTCTCAAGTTTTTGTTTCATTTTAAAATCTGGTAAAAAATTTGTTACCTTAAATTTTTTCTAAACCTCAATATACAAATAGTCTAAAGTATATTTAAATTATAAATTATCACCATGATATGTAAAGGACCTTACATATCATGAGGTCTTCATCTTAGATGTTCCTTTAACAGTCTATCATGCCGAAACCGGTCTGGCTCAGTGGATAGAGCGTCGGCCTGCGGACTGAAAGGTCCTGGGTTCGATTCCAGTCAAGGGCATGTACCTGGGTTGCGGTCACATCCCCAGTAGGAGATGTGCAGGAGGCAGCTGATCGATGTTTCTCTCTCATCGATGTTTCTAACTCTCTAGCTCTCTCCCTTCCTCTCTGTAAAAAATCAATAAAATATATTTAAAAAAAAAAAAAAACAGTCTATCTTATGGATTACTATATAACTCTAACTTAAATATATTCAGTGAAAGAGCATACCACCTCATAAGACAACTTCTTTTGTTATTGGAGATAGCTGTTTACTAGAAAATTCTCTTGACTTGATTTAAATCATGCCCTACCTGTTAACACGTTGTATGTGGGAAACGTATTTATACGTTTTACGTTGACTGGTAGCGTTGACTGGTAGTAGGGCGCAAGACACGTATTAATACGTTTTTTATAGACTAGCGGTAGAATGCGGGTAACGTATAAATACGTAAACTAAAGTTATTGTAATTTTACTGAACGTTGCCATTTGCGCAAAAAATTAGCAAAAATGGCCCGCGCCACCTGTTAGGGCACAATGAAAACTACCCACAAACAATGTGTTAATTTTACAGAGGAATAAGGGAAGCGTACTTCCTTTTCTATATGAAAACCTTTTAAATATATGGAGACTACTATTCTGCATAGAAAATGACTTCTTGACTCTTTATTATCTGGGACCTTTAAGATTTGTTAAATTCTCCAAAGGTGACACCCAGAATTGATTGCTTTAGATGTGATCTAAGTGATCTTGGAACTCTACATATATAGTTATTTTTGGTAATCGGGAAGCTTATTTTTGTATAACCATCTTTTTCCAAAATGGATTTAAGGTAGTAACTGAACACTTAATTATATATGACTAGTTAACATTTTTAGCTGTTATATCAGCGTTTTAGAATGAACCTTTATTCAGAATTTTATAACTCTAGATCTTTTTTATACATATGAAAAAATGTTTGGTAAACTAGCTTCTAAATAAATTTTTTATCCTATTTGTTGAAAAACATAAGAAATAATATCCAGTAGGTCAAACATAATTAGTTCTATGATTAACAGTTAACATGCCAACATGTCCTCAAAATATATATATTTTAAATAAGGTCTGTAGCTAAGATTAGACCCTGCAAAGAAATGTATTCTTTAATAATTTCTTGAACAGCTGAACCCAAGTGAGTACATTTCATGACAGATATTTAGGTATAACAAATGAATATTTAATTCCAGTGATTTATATTTAAAGATTTTAAAAATAAATATTACGTAGTATACCATGTTTTATATATAATTTGTTTTATAATTTTAGAGTTCATAGAAGCCAGAAATATATTCATTGTGCTAACTATATGTTAAAGACCTGATAAACACTTTGAATTGCCCAGGTTCTCAGGATATATAAAGGTGCAGTCTTTTACTTAAGGAATTTCTGGCACCAGAGATTGAATAGAAAATACAGCATTGAGAAATGTTATAAGAAAAAATTTTTTATATAGGACTTAGATAGGGAGGTTGGTCTAAGAAGATCAGTGGTGATTTAATAGATGAGGTGAAATAGGATCTGGTCCATAAAGGATCAGAAAAGGTTTTATTTTTGTTGTTCTTGTTGTTGTTAATCTTCATCAGAGGATATTTTCCCACTTATTTTTAGAGAGAGTGGAAGGGACGGGAGAGACAGAGAGAGACACACATCAATTGGTTGCCTCCAGCATGCACCCCAACCAGGGCTGAGGATCAAGGTACGTACCCTTGACCGAAATTGAACCCGGGACAGTCTACGGGCTGAGTGCTCTATCTACTGAGCCAAACCATCTAGGGCAAGAAAAGGTTCTACTTTTAACTGGAGGTTATGATCTGAGCCTAGAGATAAATGATATATAGGGGCAGCTTAGAATCTTACAAGATTGAATTTGTGCTTGTATGTTCTCCACTTACATGTGACAGGGCCTAAAATAGAACAGCTGCTGCTGTCACTGAATGTGCAGAGAAATATGGGATTGTCTTAAGCTCTCGTTAGCAAAAGTTCAGATTTCCACATTGTAATGTCAGTGAGGTAAGAGCACAAGTAGGACAGAGAGCTCGTGGCATATACTTAATAAATTATTTTTGATGGATGAATAAATGAATGAGTAAAGTCTCTTTAATTGTGCCCAAAATATAATTTAGTCACTCAATAAATATTGGTACCAACAATCTAAATATAAATAATCAATATAAATATAATTTAGTCACTCAATAAATATTGGTACCAACAATCTAAATATAAACCATCTAAATCTAAATAATCTGGGTTATAGGTAGCAACAGTTCTCAAAGTATTATTATGGACCCTGCGGAATTCCAAGACTTGAGGGGTCCTCAGGTCAAAACTAGTTTTGTAATAATACTAAGACATTACTGTAACTACTTTTACTCTCATAAATGTACAGTAGACTTTTCTAGGATCTACATGACGTGATAATTTTTTTTTAAAAAATAAGTTATTCTACATGTAATGGGCTTATTGTTTTAATGAAATAATAGTTTTTAAATATCTTAGTTTTCATTTCTAGTATAATAAGTATCAGTAAACATAAACCACAGAACAAAAACTCTTTAGAGTCTTCAGTAGTTTTTAAGACCATAAAGAGGTCCTGAGACCAAAAGTTTGAGAAAGCTATTTCTTTTAGAGGTACAAGAGATGGGGATATTTGTATGTTGCTTCAGAAAGGAGTCAGTAATATGATTGCATACACTGTGCTGTGATATGATATTTCCCAGAAAACCCCTCATATCTTCATGTAAGTGATCAGACTCCAGAAATTATTGAGGCACATAGATATGTGTGAAAGAAATTCACGAAGGGATTAAGCTCAGAATTCAAAGGAAAGATGAAAAATTCTGCCTGTAGTTATAATTATTTTCAACCTTATTTGAACCTGTGGAGCTTTATAAAATAGACCAATGTTCTGGCTACACTCCATTTCTACTGAACCAGAATCTGCAGAAGTAGGGCCTAGGGATTTTTTAAAGTTCCGTGTGTGGTTCTGATGCATAGCTAGTCTTAAACTGTTACTGTAGTATAACTGGAAATGTGAAAGGATCTTCCTAGAGGTACTAATTGAAGTATTGAGAATGAAGGTGCTCTGGAAAGACAGAAGAGAACGTTCTAGAGCAGTGGTTCTCAACCTTCTGGCCCTTTAAATACAGTTCCTCATGTTGTGACCCAACCATAAAATTATTTTCGTTGCTACTTCATAACTGTAATGTTGCTACTGTTATGAATTGTAATGTAAATATCTGATATGCAGGATGGTCTTAGGCGACCCCTGTGAAAGGGTCGTTCGACCGCCAAAGGGGTTGCGACCCACAGGTTGAGAAATGCTGTTCTAGAGGGACTAATAGATAAAAACTTAGAAAAGACTATTGCATTAGATCAGCGGTTCTCAACCTGTGGGTTGCAACCCCTTTGGGGGTTGAACTACCCTTTCACAGGGGTCGCCTAAGACCATTGGAAAACACATATATAATTACATATTGTTCTTGTGATTAATCACCGTGCTTTAATTATGTTCAATTTGTAACAATGAAAATACATTCTGCATATCAGATATTTACATTACAATTCATAACAGTAGTAAAATTACAGTTATGAAGTAGCAACGAAAATAATTTTATGGTTGGGGGTCACCACAACATGAGGAACTGTATTAAAGGGTCATGGCATTAGGAAGGTTTAGAACCACTGCATTAAATGATGTCTTTAGTACTTCATTGTGCTTTTCAGAATATAAGGCAGTTACAGAGAGTAAGAAGGGAGAGAATTAGGGCAGTATGTATAGGTCTTTATGAAAAACTAGTGGCCCAGTGCATGGATTCATGCATACTGAAAGGAAATTAATTAGAAGAAAGATTTGTGCGGTAATAAATTACGTCAAAGTAGTATATATAGTATCTACAGTAATAAAAGACAAAGATGCTAATTGACCGTACCTTCACTACACTCCAAGCCATGCCCACCAGCCAATCAGAGCGACTGTATGCAAATTAACCCAACCAAGATGGCGGCCGGCAGCCACGGAGCTGGAGCAAGCAGGAGACTTGGTTGCCCGGGCGATGGAGGAAGCCAAGCTTCCCCCCTGCTCTGAGCCAGCTGTGGCCTCTGCTCATGGCAACAAAGTTTCAATTATAGAAGACAAATAAATCCCAGATACCTGCTTCTAGGCAGCCTCCACTGGGAGCTTGGGTGGCTGGGGACCGTGGCCAGCCTGAAAACAGCCATCGGCCCCTCACCCAGGATGGCCACACCCTTATGGGGTGAGGTTCCCCGCTGGGGGGCTTAGCCAGCCTGAAAACGGCCATCAGCCCCTCACCCAAACTGGCCACACCCTCATGGGGTGAGGGTCCCCGCTGGGGGGCTTAGCTAGCCTGAAAACGGCCCTCAGCCCCTCACCCAGACTGGCCAGGAACCCCAGTGGGAACCCCCACACTGAAGGGGCTATGGCCAGCCTGCAAAAAGCCATCAGCCCTCTCCCAGGCTGGCCAGGCACCCCGGGGGGGCCCCCACCCTGAAGTGGCTGTGGCCAGCCTACAAACAGCTATCAGCCCCGCACCCTCATGGGGTGAGGGTCCCTGCTGGGGGGCTTGGCCAGCCTGAAAACAGCCATCAGCCCCTCACCCAGGCTGGCCAGGCACCCCAGGGGGGACCCCCACCATGAAGGGGCTGTGCCAGCCTGCAAACAGCCATAAGCCCCTCACCCAGGCTGGCCAAGCACTCCTATATAATAAAAGGGAAATATGCAAATTGACCCTAACAGTAGAATGACTGGTCACTATACACACACTGACCACTAGAGGGCAGATTCTCAATGCAGGAGCTGCCCCCTGGTGATCAGTGCACTCCCACAGGGGGAGCTCGGCTCAGCTACAAGCCAGGCTGTCGGCTGCCAGTACAGCAGTGGTGGTGGGAGCCTCTCCTGCCTCCTCAGCAGCACTAAGGATGTCCAACTGCAGCTTAGGTCTGCTCCCCGCTGGCAAGTGGCCATCCCCCGAGGGCTCCTGGGCTGCCAGAGGGATGTCTGATTGCCATCGTAGGCCCAGTCCTCCAGGGAGTGGGCCTAAGCCAGCAGGTGGTCATCCCCTGAGGGGTCCAAGACTGCGAGAGGGCACAGGCCGGGCTGAGGGACCCCTCAGAGTGCACAAATTTTTGTGCACCGGGCCTCTAGTAGTATTATAAAATTAAAACATGCGTGCGGTTGGCGCCAGCAAGAGCTTTGTATGTATCATGCATGCGCTAGTCAACATATATTTTTAAATTGCCAGTGGGCATCATATGTACCGGTAGGTCGGTCAGATGGTCAGTCGGACGTATGTGCGGTCGGTCACTTAGCCTTTTTTTTTATTACTCTTTAAAGTATTTTTTTTTAATTTCTTTATTGGTTAAGGCATTACAAATGTGTCCTCATCCCCCCATTAACCCCCAATCTCCCCCCACACACACACTCATGCTCTCATCCCCCTGTTGTCTCTGTCCATTGGTTTGGCTTATATGTATGCATACAAGTCCTTTGGTTGATCTCTTCCCCTTACCCCCACCCTCTCCTACTTTCCCTCTGGGGATTGACAGTCTGATCGCTGTTTCTCTGTCTCTGGATCTGTTTCTGTTCATCAGTCTATGTTCTCTATATTCCACAAATGAGTGAGATCATGTGGTATTTATCTTTCTCTGACTGGCTTATTTCACTTAGTGTAATGCTTTCCAGTTCCATCCATGCTGTTGCAAATGGCAAGAATTCCTTCTTTTTTACTGCAGCGTAGTATTCCATTGTGTAGATGTACCACAGTTTTCTAATCCACTCATCTACTGATGGGCACTTAGGCTGTTTCCTAATCATAGCTATGGTGAATTGTGCTGCTATGAACATAGGAGTGCATATATCCTTTCTGATTGGTGTTTCTAGCTTCTTGGGATATATTCCTAGAAGTGGGATCACTGGGTCAGATGGGAGTTCCATTTTTAGTTTTTTGAGGAAACTCCATACTGTTCTTTACAGTGGGTTCACCAGTCTGCATTCCCACCAGCAGTGCAGAAGGGTTCCTTTTTCTCCACATCCTCTCCAACACTTGTTGTTTGTTGATTTGTTGATGATAGCCATTCTGACAGGTGTGAGATAATACCACATTGTTGTTTTGATATGCATCTCTCGTATAATTAGTGACTTTGAGCATGTTTTCATATGTCTTTCAGCTTTCTGTATGTCCTCTTTCGAAAAGTGTCTATCTAGGTCCGTTGCCCATTTTTTGATTGTATTGTTTATCTTCCTTTTCTTAAGTTGTATGAGTTCCCAGTAAATTTTGGAGATTAAATCCTTATCTGAAATAACATTAGCAAATATGTTCTCCCATGCAGTGGGGTTTCTTCTTGTTTTGTTGATGGTTTCTTTTGCTGTGCAGAAGCTTTTTATTTTAATGTAGTCCCATTTGTTTATTTTCTCCTTAGTTTTCATTGCACTAGGAGCTGTATCGGTAAAGATATTGCTACGATATATGTCTGATATTTTGCTGCCTATGGATTCTTCTAAGATTTTTATGGTTTCCCATCCTTTAACCATTTTGAGTTTGTTTTTGTGTATGGTGTAAGTTGGTGATCTAGTTTCATTTCTTTTGCATGTATCTGACCCAATTTCCCAGCACCGTTTATTGAAGAGACTGTCTTGACTTCATTGTATATGCTCTTGCTTCCTTTGTCAAATATTAATTGAGCATAATGGCTTGGGTCGATTTCTGGGTTCTCTGTTCCATTAGTCTATATGTCTGGTCTTGTGCCAGTACCAGGCAGTTTTGAGAACAGTGGCTTTGTAATATAGCTTGATATCTGGTATTGTGGTCCCTCCAACTTTGTTCTTCTTTCTCAGGATTGCTGTGGCTATTCGAGCTCTTTTTTTATTCCAGATGAATTTTTGGAGAGTTTGTTCTAGGTCTGTGAAATAGGCCATTGGTATTTTAATGGGGATTGCATTGAATCTATAAATTGCTTTGGGTACTATGGACATTTTAATGATGTTGATTCTGCTGGGGTCCAACCCCAGCAGGTCCAGGGGTTCCCAGAGGCGTAGACGGAGTCGGCGAAGAAGGAATGATATGGAGACAGCGTTCAGTTGATCAGCAGCCTAGCCAGGAGCTCTAGCCAGGATCTCCAGCCAAGTTCTGGTCTGGATCTCCAGCGAAGTTCTGGTTCGGTTCTCCAGCCAGGTTCTGTGTCCATGTTCTCTTGCTAGGTTCTCCAGCCAGGTTCTGTGGCCATGTTCCCTCGCTAGGTTCTCCAGCCAGGTTCTGTCCGGGTTCTCCAGACTGGTTCAGTCACCAAGTTCTAGTCAGGTTCTCTTGCCAATTTCTGTAGTCAGGTTCAGTCCAGGATCTTTTGCCATGTTCTCTCGCTAGGTTCTGTCTCTAGGTTCTGAGGCCAGTTTCTGTCCAGGATCTTTTGCCATGTTCTCTCCAGCGAAGTTCTTCTGTCTCTAGAGAATGTTCTGTGTAGGTTCTGTGCCAATTTCTGTCTCTCTCTCTGTCTCCTAAGTTCTGTGTCTTGCTGTCTTATTACATCTGTATTTATACCAGTTGATTCAATCCTATCAATCTCTATTACAAAGGTTAGGGCGTTTCTTATCTCCATTCCAGGGAGTAAGGATTATGTAGCTTAAGCATGATTGTTCGTAGTTAAAGTGATTAATTACCCACCTGGCACTTAGTTAAGAGGTTTTATTCCCTCCCTAACTTCAGGGGAAAATCCCTACCTGGGGAAACAACCTTTCTCAGAGACCTTGGTTAAAACACATAGTGCCTAGAAGGTGAGCAAACATATTAAGAACAGTATGCCATATATGCCAGGTCCCTTGAAACAGCAAGCATGGACCGGCTCCCGGCAGATTCTACCAGTTCATGAACACAGTTATGTTCTTCCATTTGTTTATATCTTCCTCTATCTCTTTTTTCAATGTCCTATAGTTTCCTTAGTTAAGTTTATTCCTAGGTATCTTAATTTTGTTTTTGGTGCAATGGTAAATGGGATTGTTTTTTTAGTTTCACTTTCTGTGAGTTCATTATTGGTGTATAAAAAAGCCATAGGTTTCTGGGTGTTAATTTTGTATCCTGCTACATTGCCAAATTCATTTATTTAGTCTAGTAGCTTTTTGATGGACTCTTTGGGGTTTTTTTATTTTTTATTTTTATCTATAGTATCATGTCATCTGCGAATAAGTACAGTTTTACTTCTTTTCCAATTTGGATACCTTTCATTTCTTCTTGTCTGATTGCTATGGCTAGCACTTCCAGTACTGTATTGAATAGGAGTGGTGAAAGTAGGCATCCCTGTCTTGTTCCTGTTCTTAGGGAAAATGGATTTAGTTTTTGCTCATTGAGTATGATGTTGGCTGTAGTTTTGTCATCTAAGGCTTTTATTGTGTTGAGGTATGATCCCTCTATTTCCACTTTGCTGAGAGTTTTTATCAAGAAAGAGTGTTGGATTTTGTCAAATGCTTTTTCTGCATCAATTCATATGATTATGTGATTTTTATCTCAGTTTGTTTATGTGATGTATCACATTTATTGATTTGTGGATATTGAAATATCCTTGCATCCCTGGATTAAATCCCGCCCGGTCATGGTGTATGATCTTTCTTTTTTTTTCTTTTTTTTTTAATATATTTTATTGATTTTTTTACAGAGAGGAAGGGAGAGAGATAGAGAGTTAGACACATCGACGAGAGAGAAACATCGATCAGCTGCCTCCTGCACATCTCCCACTGGGGATGTGCCCGCAACCCAGGTACATGCCTTTGACCGGAATCGAACCTGGGACCTTTCAGTCCACAGGCCGACGCTCTATCCACTGAGCCAAACCGGTTTCGGCGATCTTTCTAATGTAATGCTGGATTCGATTTGCTAGAATTTTGTTGAGGATTTTAGCATCTATGTTCATCAAGGATCTTGGCCTGTAGTTCTTTTTTTGTGGTGTCTTTATCTAGTTTTGGAATTAGGGTAATGCTGGTTTCATAGAAAGAGCTTGGAAGTGTGCCTTCCTCTTGAATTTTTTGGAATAGTCTGAGGAGGATAGGTTTTAGTTCTTCTTTGAGTGCTTGGTAGAACTCTCCTATAAAGCCATCTGGACCAGGGCTTTTGTTTGCTGGAAGATTTTTATTATTGCTTCAATTTCTTCCATAGTTATCAGCCTATTCAGCTTTTTGATTCTGCCTGATTGAGTTTTGGAAGCTTGTATTTTTCTAAGAATATGTCCATTTCGTCTAGATTGTCCAATTTGTTGGAATAGAGTTGTTCGTAGTATTTTTCAAAATCCTGCCGAAACCGGTTTGGCTCAGTGGATAGAGCGTCGGCCTGCGGACTGAAAGGTCCCCGGTTCGATTCCGGTCAAGGGCATGTGCCTGGGTTGCGGGTATATCCCCAGTGGGAGATGTGCAGGAGGCAGCTGATCGATGTTTCTCTCTCATCAATGTTTCTAGCTCTCTATCTCTCTCCCTTCCTCTCTGTAAAAAATCAATAAAATATATTAAAAAAAAATCCTTTGTATTTCTGTGGGGTCAGTTGTTACTTCAGTTCTTTCATTTTTGATTTTGTTTATTTGGGTCCTCTCTCTTTGCTTCTTGGTGAGCCTGGCTAGAGGTTCATCAATCTTGTTTATCCTTTCAAAGAGCCAGTTCTTGGTTTAATTGATCTTTTGTATTGTTTTCTTGGTCTCTATGTCATTTATTTCTGCTCTGATCTTTATTATTTCCTTCCTTCTGCTTATGCTGGGCTTTTCTTGTTGCTCTCTTTCTAATTCTTAGAGTTGTAGGGAATTTATTACCATTTTTTTCTTGTTTTTTGAGGTAGGCCTGTAGAGCTATGAACTTCCCTCTCAAGACTGCTTTCACTGTGTCCCATAGATTTTAGATTGGTGTGTTTTCTTTGTTGTTTGTTACCAGGATGCTTTTTATTTCTTCTTTGATCTCTTGGTAACCCGATCATTGTGTAATATTATGCTAGTTAGCATCTAACTGAATTTTTTTCATTGTTTTTATTGTAGTTGATTTTTAATTTTATGCCATTGTAATCTGAGAAGATGCTTGATATGATTTCTATCTTCTTGAATTTGAAGAGACTTTGCCTGTGTCCCAATGTGTGGTCTATCTTTGAAAATGTCCTGTGTGCACTTGAGAAAAATGTATATTCTGTAGCTTTGTGAAATGTTCTGAAGATGTCAATTCATTCCATCTGATCTAGTGAGTCATTTAGGACTGATGTTTCTTTCCTGATTTTTTTGTTTAGAGGATTTGTCCAGTGGTGTCAGTGGGGTATTAAAGTCCCCTACTATGACTATATTGCTGTCGATCTCTCTCTTGATATCTTCCAGGAATTTTTTTTATGTATTTGGGTGCTCCTATATTGGGTGCATAAATGTTTACCAGAGTTATATCCTCTTGTTGAATTGCTCCCTTTAGTATTATGAAGTGACCTTTCTTATCTCTTAGGGGCTTCACTTTGAGGTCCAGTTTTTCAGATATAAGTATTGCTAACCTAGTTTTCTTTTCATTTCCATTCACCTGAAATTATTTTTCCCATCCCCTCACTATCAGTCTGTGTGAGGCCTTTATTCTGAGATGGGTCTCTTGTAGACAGCAGATATATGGGTCATGATTTCTTATCCATTCAGCTACCCTATGTTTTTGATTGGAACATTTAATCCACTTACATTTAAGGTTATTATTGATTAGATGCCCAGTGCACAAATTCGTGCAGCTTAAAAGAAACTGGGCCACGAGGTTGCTGTGGGCATGGGAGCAGGTCTCCTCCCATCCTTCGTGCCCTTGCCCAACCCTTCCTGCTGTGGCCCCCGGTCCCCTGTTTGCCAGCAGCTCCGCTCCCGCCACTGCGACTCCCACATGGTGATGGCACCTGCCCCACTCGCACACACTGACAGCATGGAGTGATTGGGGCCGGCGCCAGCAGCAGTTGTGAGCGGGGCCGGCGCTGTCAGCAGGTACAAGCAGCAGCTGCTGCCCCGATCACCCCTCAGGAGAAGGGGGAGGTGGAGAAGACCTCAGGGCGATCAGGGCTGGCAGCTGCCACTCGCACCCGCTGATGGCGCTGAGTGATCGGGATTGGTGCCGGGCATCAGCAGCAGGTGTGAGCGGCGTCTCCAGCACCGGCAGCGGGTACAAGAGGCAGCTTCTGGCCCCAATCACCTCTCAGGAGCAGGGGGAGGTGGAGAAGCCCTGAGGGGAGATTGGGGCCAGCAGCAGGTGTGAGCGGGTCTGGTGCCAGCAGCAGGTACAAGCGCCAGGCAGGACCGTGGTGCGCGGGAGCAAAGAATTTTCAGTAACCACCAGAGGCTCACCCTGATGACAATGACTGGCGCCCTGCCTTGGTCTGGCACCCCCGCTCACCTGCTCCACCATCCTGCCACGGCCAATGCCCGCCATGTTCCCCGCTCTGCTGCCGATGCCTGCTATGTTCTGAAGTGTGCCCCTGGTGGTCAGCGCATGTCATAGTGACCGGTTGTTCCGCCGTTTGGTCTATTTGCATATTAGGGTTTTCTATATATAGATGGGTAGGTATTTGTTTGTTGCCATTTTTATTCTTTGTGCCTGTGTTCCTACTTCCCTTCCTCTTCCTTCTTTTCACAGCAATCCCTTTAGCATTTCTTGCATTGCTGGTTTAGTGGTAATAAACTCCCTTAGCCCTTTTTTGTCTGTGAAGCTGCTCATTTCACCTTCAATTTTGAATGATAGCCTTGCTGCATATAGTATTCTTGGATTCAGTACCTTGCTTTGCATCACTTTGTATATTTCATTCCATTCCCTTCTGGCCTGATGTGTTTCTATTGAGAAATCAGTTGATAGTCTAATGAGAGATCCCTTATAGGCAACTTTCTGTCTCTCTCTGTCAGCTTTTAAGATTCTTACTTTGTCAGTGGTGTTTGCCAATTTAATTATGATGTATCTTATTGTCGGTCTTTTGGGGTTCATCTTGTTTGGGATCCTGTTAGCTTCTTGGACTTGTATGAGTTATTTCTTCCCAGTATCAGGGAAGTTTTCTGTCATTATTTCTTCAAACATGTTTTCTATTCCTTTCTCAGTTTCCTTTCTTTATGGCATTCCTATTACGCGGATATTGTTTTATTTTGTGTTGTCCCAAAGTTCCCTTAGGCGCTCTCCTCCTGTTTTTTACAGTTTTTTTCCAGTTGCTGCTCTGCTTGGGTGTTTTTTCCTACATTGCCTTCTAGCTCACTGATACAGTCCTCAGCTTCTTCTAGTCTACTGTTGATGCTTTCTGTTGTGTTCTTTATTGCAGCTATGTCATTCTTCATTTCTTCTTGGTTCTTCTTCATTTTCTCTTGGTTCTTACACATGTTGTTGAATTTGTCTTCCATCCTTTTCAGCGTTCTTCTGACCACTGCTCTGAATTCTTTCTCTGACAAATTGCTTGCCTCCATTTCATTTACTTCCCCTTCCGGTGATTCCTCCTTTTCTTTTGTGTATGGCCTGTTCCTTTATCTCCGCATTTTCGCTCCTCTCAGGGTGTCTGCTTACTCTCTACAGCGTTGACCGAAAGGCACAAAATACAGATTGACAAGACACAACACAGAGGGGGAAAAACTAAATTCACGAATTATGATGACATATCAAAACACATGCGTGCAATTGGCATCGAGAGCTTTATATGTATTGCGCATGCACAAGTCAACGTTTATTTTTAAGTTGCCAGTGAGCATCATATATATATACCAGCAGGTTGGTTGGATGTACAGATGTGTGGTTGGTCACTTAGCCTTTTATATATATAGACTAGTGCTGGGGTCCATCCCCAGCAGGTCCAGGGGTCCCCAAAGGTGTGGACGGAGTCGGCGAAGAAGGAGTGACACGGAGACAGCGTTCAGTTGATCAGCAGCCTAGCCAGGATCTCCAGCCAAGTTCTGGTCTGGATCTCCAGCCAAGTTCTGTTTAGGATCTCCAGCCAGGTTCTGTGTCCATGGTCTCTTGCTAGGTTCTCCAGCCAGGTTCTCCAGGTTCTCCAGCCAGGTTCTGTAGCCATGTTCCCTCCCTAGGTTCTCCAGCCAGGTTCTGTCCAGGTTCTCCAGCCAGGTTCAGTCACCAGGTTCTAGTCAGGTTCTCTTGCCAATTTCTGTAGTCAGGTTCAGTCCAGGATCTTTTGCTATGTTCTGTCTCTAGGTTCTGTCTCTAGGTTCTGAGGCCAGTTTCTGTCCAGGATCTTTTGCCATGTTCTCTCCAGCGAAGTTCTTCTGTCTCTAGAGAACGTTCTGTGTAGGTTCTGTGCCTAGGTTCTGTCTTCTCCTGTTCTGTCTTCTTACATCTGTATTTATACCAGTTGATTCCAATCCTATCAATCTCTATTTCAAAGGTTAGGGCGTTTCTTATCTCCATTCTAGGGAGTAAAGATTATGTAGCTTAAGCATGATTGTTTGTAGTTAAAGTGATTAATTACCCACCTGGCACTTAGTTAAGAGGTTTTATTCCCTCCCTAACTTCAGGGGAAAATCCCTACGTGGGCGAACAACCTTTCTCAGAGACCTTGGTTAAAACACATAGTGCCAAGAAGGTGAGCAAACATATTAAGAACAGTATGCCATATATGCCAGGTCCCTTGAAACAGCAAGCATGGACCAGCTCCCGGCAGACTAGAGGCCTGGCGCATGAAATTCGTGCACGAATATGGTCCCTAGGCCTAGCCTGCGATCCGGGCTAGGCCAGTCTTGCCCCCCGCCGCCACCCACCCAGGTTTGCAGTGTGCCATGGGGCAGGTGATCGGAGCCTGACGGCCAGGGGGGAGGGACTGAGAGGTCGGCTATCCTGCCCGCTCGTGGCCCTGCCCCTGCCATGGGTCACCCTCTGTGTGTGGGGCGACCAGCAGGGCAGGGGCCTTGGCCTGGTTCCGCCTGCATCCCCTGCCACCCACACCTGGGTCCCTGTTTGCCATCGGACAATCAGAGCCTGCCGGCCAGGGGGAGGGACCAAGAGGATAGCCATTCTGCCCACTCACCTGCCCCGCTGCCACCCACTCTGGTTCCCTGTTCGCCACCGGGCAGTGGGAGCCTGCCGGCTGTGGGGAGAAACCAAGAGGTGGTCAGTGCACCTCATAGTGACTGGTTCAGTGGTCTTTCTAGTTGTTCTGCCATTGTAGTTGCTGGACTTTTATTATATAGGATAGGATGGCAGATAAAAAAGTGAAAAGTAGTATGATTGCTAAAACTCAGATGCAGCTAATGAAGGTTATTCAAAGGTAGAAAGGGGATGGAAGGGCAATGGATGATCTAGGCCAGGGGTGGGCAAACTTTTTGACTCGAGGGCCACAATGAGTTCTTAAACTGGACCGGAGGGCCAGAACAAAAGCATGATGGAGTGTTCATGTGAACTGATATAAATTCAAAGTAAACATCATTACATAAAAGGGTACGGTCTTTTTTTTCAATAGTTTTATTCATTTCAAACAGGCCGGATCCGGCCCGCGGGCCGTAGTTTGCCCACGGCTGATCTAGGCTCACTAGAAGGTAGAGGAGAAGAAGCCATCAATGAGAAAGAAATGGTAGTGAAAAGGTTAACAAGTATGGGAACAATAACTCTAATAGTCAGAAATAGGAGGTACCTAGAAAAAGAATTTTATCCCATATTTTTCTCCTTTTAATCAATTTAATTCTTATTAATGAGACTTGCTCATTAATCTTTCTCATCTGATCTTAAAACTTTGGTATAATAATGGATTCCTCATCTCTTTAATCTTTGTCCTTTTTTTTAATGCAATACTTTCACATTTCTTTTTCCTCACCCAGTCTTTTATCATGTCATGTTTGAATATTGCAGTAGCATCTGAAATGGTCTCATTGCCTTCTCCCTTTTCTTTTCAGTCTAAGGTATTGCTTCTAGACTGATATAATTTGATCATGAATTCTGTGACCCCCTCATTCCTAGTCAGGTGTAAGCTTTATCACCACCTAAAGACCTCTGATTTGAACCCACTGCATTCATTTCTTCTTATCCTTTTCCCTAGACTCTCTCTTCTCTCTGTGCTGTAGTTGCCCGTGTCTTTGTATTTGTCACTTCATGTCATATCCCTATTCAAATCTTGGCCTATTTTGTAATATCTAGCTTAGAATCCACTTTTTCTGTAATATTTTTTTCTCTTTGGAATACACCATAGATTATATTCTAGCTTTTATTCTTTAGTTTTTATATAATAGTTTGGGAAAGTGTTAAGTTTTTGGAGCCACACAAACTTGAATTCTGTTCTCCATTTTCTAACTAGAACTTCTGGGTAGTTACAGTTCTTTGCCTCACTTTGCTCACCTGCAAAATTCAGATGTTAGCATTAATCTCATAAGTTCTCATTAAGGTTAAAGTATTCAGCACAAAGCCTAGCACAGTTAATGGTAGCTGTTTCGTGTAATACAAATAAAAATAACAAATTTAATTGGAATATACATGTTTCCCCAACATGCTTAATCTTCGCTTGGTTGCAATTTCAGAAGAAAAACACACATTGAGCAGCAATAATTTGATTTTTAAATTTGTAACTTTATTGTCTTTTTCTTTGATTATAAAAATACTAATAAATTTAGTACCTTTAGTACTAAGGCAGAGCATCCAAGAAAGGAACAAATCTGGAAAATCTCCACATTGACTGAGTTGCCATGGTGGTGGAACTTACTGGCAAGCCATATGTGGGGGTGATATGACTTAAATTCACTGGGGTGATTAGGGCCAGACTATAGTGATGCCTGGGATTAAATCTAAACAGATGCCCCAAATTTAAGGTATCACTCACAGTCAAATTTTATGCCCTAAGCATCTCTCTTGCCTCACCATAGTCTCAGTTTGTGGGGAAAGGATATTGGGTCCTGTATGCTGCAAGAATAAGCCTTGAGTTACACACTGGAACTTGAAAGAAAAACTCCGTCTTCCTCTAAAGTACCTCCAGTGTCCTCTACTGACAAAGCTTAAGCTTGGACAGCCAGTAAGAGAAATGTTCTAGTGACTAAAGCAGGGCAGTATAAAGTGAATTGGACCCTAACCAGTTTGGCTCAGTGGATAGAGCGTCAGCCTGTGGACTGAAGGGTCACAGGTTCGATTCTGGTCAAGGGCATGTAGCTTGGTGCAGGCACGTCCCCAGTAGAAGGTGTGCAGGAGGCAGCTCATTGATGTTTCTCTCTCATCGATGTTTCTAACTCTCTATCCCTCTCCCTTCTTCTCTGTAAAAAAATCAATAAAAATATATATTAAAAAATAAAAAAAATAAAGTGAATTGGGAGCTGAAAGGCAATACATTGATAACTAATTCATCTATCATAACAAGTTTTCCTGTCTTATTGAAGTCTGGTCTCAAAGTAGGTATATATATATATATAACCCTAAAATGCAAATAGACTGAATGGTGGAACAACCAAACAACCAATTGCTATGAAGTGCTCGGATCACCAGGGGGTGTGTATGGAACATGGTGGGCTTCAGCCGCGGTGGGATGGTGGAGCAGGTGAGTGGGGGCGCCAGACCAAAATAGGGGACTGGTCGCTGTCATCAGGGCGAGCCTCTGGTGGTTAGTGAAAAATCTTTTTTTAATATATTTTATTGATTTTTTACAGAGAGGAAGATAGAGGGATAGAGAGTTAGAAACTGGAACACTTGTTCCAGATGAATACAATCAGCTGCCTCCTGCACACCTCCCACTGGGGATGTGCCTGCAACCTTGACCAGAATCGAACCTGGGACCTTTCAGTCCGCAGGCCAGCACTCTATCCACTGAGCCAAACCGGTTAAGGCAGTTTAGTGAAAATTTTTTGTTCCCATGCACCACAGTCCTGCCCGGCGCTCGCACCTGCTGCCAGCCCTGCTCGCAGCTGCTGCCGGCACCCAGCGCTGGCCCTGATCACTCAGTGCCATCCCTGATCATTTGGCGCCGTCAGCAGGTGCAAGCTGCAGCTACCAGCCCCAATTGCCCCTCAGGACTTCTCCACCTCCCCCTGCTCCTGAGGGGTGATCAGGGCTGGCAGCCACCTCTGGCACCTGCTGCCGGCGATGGCCCTGCTCACACCCACTGCCAGCACCGGCCCCACTTTCACCTGCAGCTAGTGCTGGAGCCAATGCTTGTACCCACTGCCGGCGCCTGGCGCTAGTCCCAATCACTCCGCACTGACAGCGGGTGCAAGTGACAGCTGCCGGCCCCGATTGCCCGTGAGGGCTTCTCCACCTCCCCCTGCTCCTGAAGGGCAATTGGGGCAGTAGCTGCCGCTCACACTCGCTGTAGGCACCAGCCTCTATTGCTCGTTCCCATCCATGGGTGTGAGCAGGGCCAGCGCTATCAGCGTGTGGGAGTGGCAGCGGGAGCGGAGTTGCCAGCAGACAGGACCAGGGGCCATGGTGGGAGGGGCTGGGCAGGGGAGCGGAGGATGGGCCGAGACCCGTTCCTGTGCCCACCGCAGCCTCACGGCCCACAGTTCCTTTCAAGGTGCACAAATTCATGCACTGGGTCCCTAGTACCACATAAAAGCATTCTGTAATTAGACAAGTTTGGGAATGATATATACTATTATCCCTGTATGAGAGATTCTTCATACACATTAGTGTTGAAAAATCCTACAGTAAAGAAAACTTTTGGCTTTATTTAGTTTGATCACGAAACTCTTCTGTTGGAGGACCTATTATTATGTTGCATGTGGGTGGTATTATACAGGATACCATTCCAAAGACATTTTCCCAAAAGGTAGAATTAAGATTAAGAATGCCCAGTATCACAGTTGTTACTTAGTATGGCTCTCTGGAATTCCTGGCTGTTGCATTAAGAAATCAAAGAGTTTTAGGTATAATTATTAGAAGGAAGAAGACAATTATTTGTGGGTAATATGATTGTCACTTAGAAATTCCAAGAATATAATTTGAAAGACTATTAAAACTAATAATTGAGTTCAGTGGTATGACTGGCAATAATTAAAACCTCAATAGTTTTCTGTAATCCCAGGCATGACAATATGAAAATTATTATTAGAAGAGGGATTTTTTGTGATTGACAACAAAATCTATAAACTACCTAGCAGTAAGCTTAACAAGAAGTGTGCAGACTTATGGGAGGGAAAGCTTATAACTTTACTGAACCAATTTAGTGACAAAAGAAGACTTGAAAAAGGGGAGAAATAAACTATGTTCCTGGATATTGTACTAGTAAATAAATCAATTCTTTAAAAATTAATTGTAAATTTAATGTAATTCTATCAAAGCATTGAAGGAAATTAGAACTTGACTCTAGAAAACTGATTTGTGAACATGACAGTTCGTGAATGGAAGAATACAGATAGCCAAAAAACCACATGGAAAATGTTCAGTCTCATTAGTAAACTACCAAGTAAGACAATTATTTTATTTACTTGCTGGACTTCAGAATACTCATATTGAGCTTTACTTCATCAATAAGATTTTTTAAAATACTAAATGATAAAGATTAAAAAAAAACACTCAGAGTAGTCAATGTTATGAAAAAAGTGGCACCCCTATGTTTCTGGAATATAAGTAAATATAGTCATTCTAGAGGGGTTTTTTATAATATAAATGAAAAGCCTGAAGAACTCGCTTTATCTTTGATATACTATTTCAACCTCTGGAAATTTATATTTTGAGGTAATAATCATGAATGTCTGTAAAAATGTTATCTATAGTATTATTCCAATGTTATTTATAACTAGTGGCCCAGTGCATGAAATTCATGCACAGGCGGGGGGCAGGGGGCGGGGGTGGTTCCCTCAGCTCAGCCTGCACCCTCTCCAATCGGGGACCCCTGTAGGATCGGGCCTAAACCGGCAGTCAGACATACCTCTCGCAGTCAGGGTCCACTGGCTCCTAACCGCTCGCCTGCCTGCCTGATCACCCCTAACCTCTCTGTCTGCCTGCCTGATCGCCCCTAACTGCCTTCCCCTGCTGGCCTGATCTTGCCCCTATCTGCTCTCCCCTGCCGGCCTGACCACCCCTAACTGCCTGTCTGCCTGATCGCCCCCAACTGCCTTCCCCTGCCAGCCTGATCTTGCCCCCAACTACCCTTCCCTGCAGGCCTGATCTCACCCCCAACTACCCTCCCCTGCTGGTCTGGTCACCCCTAACTGCCCTCCCCTGCCGGCCTGATCTTGCCCCTAACTGCCTTCCCCTGCCGGCCTGATCTCACCCCCAACTTTCCTCCCCTGCCGTCATGATCACCCCTAACTGCCTCTGCTTCGGCCTCCACTACCATGGCTCTGTCCGGAAGATGGCCTGTTGATCCGGTCTAATTAGCGTATTACCCTTTTATTAGTATAGATAGATTATATAGGACAGGATTGCTTAAATTGGGTGGGGGGAGCCTTTTTCAGCAGGAGGAGATGCTCTTGGCAGACAAAAATACATAATCCCTATATCTGGACTGATAGCCAGCCATATGCACTATACTGCCAAACTGGTCATTAAAAAATTGAACCGCTTTCTTACACCTTATACCAAACAGCTGTTGCCCTTAAAACCCCTCCTCAGCCCCCACCTTAGGTTCACAGTTCACCCAGATTAAGTTCTGATTGGTCGGTTTCTATGCCAGTCAGTGTCAAAAGCTCCACCTCTTGGCAGCCAGCTTGTGAGGGCATGAGGGTTAATTTGCATATTACCTCTTTATTATGTAGGATAGTGTAACATTAGAAGTAACTGAAATGAATAGTATGAAATTGGTTGGATTAAGTATATGGCACATTAAAAAATAATGTAGTAAAAGAATTAAATATCTGGGATGATACAATATAGTGTGAATATAGACTACAGAATAGTACATAGAATATGAAGTGTGGTTTGCTAGAAGACTCAATCCACCTTGTAAGCACTTGGTACTACAAAATTATGATTTACTTCATGTGATAGTCTTTGGAATTGCTTAAAAATAGTTGAAACTAAGGATGTTAACTTTTTAAATGTACATATACAAATAAAGAAAAGACTAGGAAGACATAGAATGTTAGTAGTGGTTATCTCTAGGTGGTGGAATAATGGGTAACTTACTTTCTTATTTGTACTTCATATGTTTCTAAGTTTTCTGCAGTGTGCATGTTTATTTTTTCATAATTAGAAAAAAATAAGTAAGATACATAATGGAAAAGCAAAGTCAGTACTGTCACAAGTCACAGAGATTAAAGTATGTCCATTGGAACTCACTGGGGACTTTAGCAAAAACAGTTTGAATACAGTAGGACTGAAAATGAAGAAGCCAGATTGCAAGGTAGTAAGTAAATGGGAGGTAAAGATAGTGATTCCACTTTAGGTTAGTGCTGTCAACAGAAATAAAATGTGAGCCACATAAAAATTACTAATGAATCACTGTACATTCTTTTGTTGCATCTCATTTTAGACTAGTCATTTTTCAAATCTTCAATACCCACATGTAGTTAGTGGCTAAAATATTATACAGGGAAAGTTGAGGCTATCTTGTTAAGAAAGCAAAGCCAGAGAGAAAAAGAGAGATAGAAAGGAATAGTCTATTTCTGCAACAGAACCCTTTCCAGTGCAACTTATTGCCTCTTTAAAAATGAGATATTTTATGTAATTCAAAAGAAATATATATAAATAATAATACTGTAGAATATCTTGTGACCTTTGTGCCCCTCAGTTGCATTCTTTGGTATTTTTTCTTTTTTCCCCTCCCCACAGGTTTTGGTAAGAATAATCTGAACCGTAGAGGAAGAATGATGCCTGGGAAGAGACGTCCTTATGGAGTTATCACTGGCCTTGCAGCTAGGAAAACAACTGGAATTCGAAAAGGAATTAGTCCTATGAATCGACCGCCTCTAAGTGACAAGGTAGGAAGATGATGGCTTAATGCTGAATCTGATACCCTTTTTCTTTATTTGTACTAATATTTTGTGAATGACCTTGAGAGAGTATTTTTGATTTTTAGATAGTACTTTAGGGCTTATATAAATAATGAAATGAGATAAAAATCATTATTACGAACAATACCTAAATTCCACCTTCTCAAATAAGATAAAAATTTTTTTACAGGTTCCTGACTTTCCATGTGTGTGTGTGATTTTTAACAGGTTATTGAGGTATAATTTTATACTGTAAAATTAATTTGTTTTAAGGATACAAGTCAATGAATTTTCAGTAATTTATACTTATAAAATCATCACAACAGTTTAATTTTAGAACATTTCTATCAATCTAAAAAGAAGTCTCATGTCCATTCACAGTCATATCTCATTATCTGCCAGAGGCAACCACTAATCTACTTTCTGTGTGATTATCTATAAATTTGTCTTTTCTACACAGTTTATGTAAATACAATAATATGTAGTCTGGCATTTAGCCATGATGTTTTGAGGTTCATCATGTTGTAGCATGTATCAGTACTTCATTCCTTTTTATCTGTAAAAGAAAAGCCCAGCGACCAGAACTACTGGTCAGCCAGTCACTATAATACGCACTGACCACCAGGAGGAGGGGTTGGGAGGTGCAGTGAGTCCTGGAGGTGCATGCTATGGCCCAGGGAGCTTGCTTTCCAATAAAAAATATAAACTGGAAAAAAAAGCAGTCTGATGCCGCCACCCTAGGAAGAATGGCTCCAGGAGGGAAAGGCCTTCCCTGACCCCGCCCGGCCCAGCTGGCAAGCCGCGGGCTCACGGGGACTCACTGGTGACGTGCAAGAAGCGCAGCCCCTCTGACTCCAAAGCCTGTTGCACTGACAGCTGCTCCCTGTCCAGTTCCCATGGCGGACACAGTGCTACTGGGCTGCCTTAGCTCTGACTTCTAGCTTCTGGCTTCTTGCCCGCCCCTTCATATACTAGTGCGCTTGGGGATGTGGCTTCGGCCTCCCCAGCCAGTAGTGCCGCAGCACAGCCAGAGAGTGGCAGGACACAGCCACCAGGGCTGGCTGGGCATTGATTTGGCCACTGACTGATATCCATGTACAGTTACACTGTGTGTTTACATTTGTAGGGAAGCAGGGCAACCCACTCCTGCCAACCGCCTCACCTTCTAGGCTAAGAAAGGCCTGCTTAATCTCCGTGTTTCTCCTCCCGTCAGTAATCAAAACCTCTTGGGGATGAATGATCCGAGCGATGGCCCCAACACACACTCGGTGTCACTGTCAGAGACATTTCCTGTCATTACAGCCCATTCCTCAGCCCAAAGTGCCCTGTTCCACCCACTGCCACTCCTTACCTGTCACCCCCTGAGAAGCACCTTATGTTATCCTGTTTGAAATGAGAGCAAGATCTCAAATGCCCCCCTGTCAATAGCTCCCTTTCCCTACCTTTGTTCCTCTAAAACCCTTGCATTTTAAAAATATACATTTGATTGATTTCAGAGAAGGAAATAGAGATAGAAACATCAATGATGATACAGAATCATTGATTGGCTGCCTCCTGCACGTTCCAAACTGGGGACCAAAACCTCCCCAGACCCCCTCCCCCTGCCCCTCCCCTAGCCAGCAGGCCCCTGGTGGCAGCATGGCACTGAGGGAAGGAGGAGGGGGGGAAGGTAGGGAACCATGGGGTGGTGGGGCGCCGAGGGCAGCATTGGCATCTGGCATCTGTTTCTTCCCTGCCCAGCCTGGTGACAGTCACCTCCTCTCCCGGCCCCACCAGGGCCTTTGGGCCTTGATCAGCCTGGCCCTGATCAGCCCTGATCTCCCACCAGACCTAGGGACCCCACCAGTGCATGAATTTTGTTCCTTTTTATCTATAAACTAGAGGCCCAGTACACGAAAATTCATACTTTGGGGGGGGGGGTCCCTCAGCCTGGCCTGCCCCCTCTCACAGTCCAGGAACCCTCAGGGGATGTCTTACTGACAGCTTAGGCCCGCTCCACAGTCTGGCCTCCCTCTGCAGGAGGTGACCGGGCCGATCAGGGGAAGGCGCCGCCCCCATCACCCTGCTGCTGCTGCTGCTGTTGCCGCCACTGCTGGCTGCCACAGCTGCCAGCCCTCCTTGGCCTTCACAGACACTGCGGCTTTGTCCAGAAGGACGTCTGGAGATGCCCGGCCTATCTGGTCTAATTAGCATATTACCCTTTTATTAATATAGATTGTTAATATAGATTTTAAAAGCCTAAGCGACTGGCCAGTAGCTATGACACACACTGACCACCAGAGGGCAGGCATTCAACGCAGGAGCTGCCAAGCTATGGTCACTTGGCAGCAGTGGTTCTTGGGTGATGCACCTGGAACCAGAGAATAGGGAGCCCAATTCCAGGGTGCATCACCTAGGAACCGCCCTCTCGCAATCTGGGACCCCTTGGGGGATGTCGGAGAGCTGGTTTCAGCCTGATCCCTGCAGACCAGGCCGAGGGACCCCATCAGTGCACGAATCCATGCACCAGGCCTCTAATTATTGAATAATAGTTTGTTATATGGGTATACTATATTTTGTTTATCCATTCACCGGTTGGACATTTTGGTTGTTTTCACTTTTTTTTTTTTTGGTTATTTTCACTTTTTTGGTTTTGTAAATAACAGAGCTGAGAACATTCACCTGTAAGTTCATATGGACATAGGTTTTCATTTCTCTTGGGGTAGATAACTGTCCCCTTGTTGATATTTTTAATTAGAGTTACAATGATTTACCTACTTTCTAAATTAACTACTTTCTAAAAACTTAGTAATAAATTACTCGATGAGTAATTTATTTTGAATTGGCTAAAGCATTTCTTAAAATAGTTTCACAAATGGTTTTTCTCCTATTATATTTCATAGATCTAAGCCACTAAGGAATTTAATGTTCTGTGCCTCTATTTTTTATCTTTTTGGTTTCTGATTATGAAAATAATACATACATGTAAGAAAATTCAGAACATTTGCTCTAGCTGGCTTACTCAGTGGTTAGAGGGTTCCGGGTTTGATTCCTGGCCAAGGGCATGTGTACCTCAGGTTTGATTGGAGGCAACCAACCTATGTGTCTCTCTCACAACGATGTTTTTATCTCTACCTATCCTCTCCCATCCTCCCTCTCTTCCACTCTCTCTAAAAAATCAATGGAAAAAAAT
Organism: Myotis nattereri; assembly: GCF_964212035.1. Taxonomy (NCBI): domain Eukaryota; kingdom Metazoa; phylum Chordata; class Mammalia; order Chiroptera; family Vespertilionidae; genus Myotis; species Myotis nattereri. The sequence goes on from NC_138077.1 coordinate 54,588,671, forward strand.
ATCCTCAGGTGAGGATTTAAAGAAAAAAAAGAATAAGAAAGAAAATTCACAACATTTATTTCTTAAACTGTCTTAGATCTCTTATTTAACTTTTCAATTCTGTCGCCACCAACAGATGTTTTCTTCCCTAAACCTTTATCAAAGATCTTACTGTTTCTTAGAAATTAGAAAACGTTAGTGAGATATGGATACTAGGAGAAAGTTTGCGTTAACTGCTAATTAATTACGTCTTCTAATAAAATTTTAAATTCCAACATGTAGTCTTTTGAGTTGTTTGAAAATAGTGAAAATTGTGTTATAGAATGCTAGAAATGTACTGCATAATAATAAGATACCTTTATTAAAATTTTTAAAAAATTTTTAATTGATTTTAAAGAGAGAGGTAGGGAGAAGGATAGAGAGAAACATCAATGAGAAACACATCTATCAGCTGCCTCCTGCATGCCCCCCACTGAGGATTGAGCATGCAGTTGGGGCATGTGCCTTGAGGGGGAATCAGCTGGCGACCTCTTGGTTCATGGGTTGATGCTCAACCACTGAGCCACACCAGCTGGGCCATTTATTCAAAGTTTGAATGATTTGGGCAAAGATTTGGTTTGAAATTTTGCTGTTTTTTTTAAAAACCCTATCCTCAGCCTGAATAAGATTACTAGTCTGATTAGGATATAGTATAGTAATTGTGAAGCAAATTATTTTTCAGCAATTTAGAAAATATCTATTTACATGTAAATAACTCATGCCATCCTTTTCTGTTCATTAAATAAGGCACTTAAATAACTTAATTGGCCTAGAATTGCTATATTTTCAAAATCAAAATTTTATACTTCAATAAAAATTTCTGGTCACAATTAGACTTAATTTTATCTCTTCCTTATCATAGTTTAAAAATTAATGTTTTATTTCAATAAAAATGTACTTTCTTCTTACCTATGAATTGAATAACTAAGTGGGAAAGATAACAAACTCATTTACAGTGCTACTAAATATTACTACTAAATAGTAGTAGTGTAAATAGAGCAAATGGCTGTGCTGAGAGGGGAAGGATTGTGTCTAAGAATGAATTTCCTTTTTGGTTTGGAAATCAACTTAAAATATCTATCAAGAAGTAAAAATTGGCCCAGTCTGGATTCTTCTGTTGGGATATAGAACTTGGTCAGTATCAATTCTATAATTTTTTTCTTTAGATTCAGAACTTCATAAAGCTGGAAGTATGTTGTTTTGTAGAACTTTTAACTTGACTCATAATACTAAATCATTTAGTACTTCATGAACTTAAAAAAAAATTGTTGCACATTGTATGTGCTTGTTTTCTGTGACATTGAATATTCTTGATTTTTTTTTTTCTCTGTAGCCATTTCTACTTAGGCTTCTTTGCTATTACAGCCTCCTTTTTTTTTTTTCTTTTTCGCACGTTTGTTTTGGAACTTGCCCCTTTCATCCCTTTACTTGATATCCAAAACCATGTTTATATAAATGATTCCCTAATTTACATCTCTGGCTCTCATTCTTCTCTTTTTTTTTTTTTTTTTTTTTAATAAAATCTTTATTGTTCAGATTACATTTGTTCCTCTTTTTTCCCCCCATAACTCCCCTCCTCCCAGTTCCCGCCCCACCCTCCGCCCTCACTCCCCACCCACTGTCCTCATCCATAGGTGCACGATTTTTGTCCAGTCTCTTCCCGCATCTCCGACACCCCTTTCCCCCCCAAGAATAGTCAGTCCATTCCCTTTCTATGTCCCTCATTCTATTATAATCACCAGTTCATTCTGTTCATCGGATTATTTATTCACTTGATTCTTAGATTCACTTGTTGATAGATGCATATTTGTTGTTCATAATTTGTATCTTTACCTTTTTCTTCCTCTTCCTCTTCTTAAAGGATACCTTTCAGCATTTCATATAATCCTGATTTGGTGGTGATGAACTCCTTTAGCTTTTCCTTATCTGTGAAGCTCTTTATCTGACCTTCAATTCTGAATGATAGCTTTGCTGGATAAAGTAATCTTGGTTGTAGGTTCTTGGTATTCATCACTTTGAATATTTCTTGCCACTCCCTTCTGGCCTGCAAAGTTTCTGTTGAGAAATCAGCTGACAGTCGTATGGGTATTCCCTTGTAGGTAACTGAGTTTCTTTCTCTTGCTGTTTTTAAGATTCTCTCTTTATCTTTTGCTCTTGGCATTTTAATTATGATGTGTCTTGGTGTGGTCCTCTTTGGATTCCTTTTGTTTGGGGTTCTCCGCGCTTCTTGGACCTGTAAGTCCATTTCTTTCACCAGGTGAGGGAAGTTTTCTGTCATTATTTCTTCAAATAGGTTTTTAATATCTTGCTCTCTCTCATCTTCTGGCACCCCTATAATTCTGATGTTGGTACGCCTGAAGCTGTCCCAGAGGCTCCTTACACTATCCTCGCATTTTTGGATTCTTTTTTCATTTTGCTTTTCCGGTTGGGTGTTTTTTGCTTCCTCGCATTTCAAATCATTGACTTGATTCTTGCGCTCCTCTGTTCTGCTGTCGGGAGTCTGTATAATATTCTTTATTTCAGTCAGTGTATGCTTAATTTCTAGTTGATTCCCCAATATAACATCGAGGGTCTCATTAGTTTTCTTGTAGATCTCATTAAGTTTATCGGCGGCTTCTAAACAGTTCTTGAGAGACCTTAAAAGTGTGGTTCTGAACTCTAGATCTTCCATTGACAATTTTGTCCTGTTTCTTTGTCTCCGCATTTTGTTATGCTTCCTTGGTGCACCCCCTAGTGGTCTTTGTGCGCAGTCTTATAGTTAAATCTTGTAGCTAATTCCAGGGAGGGTTTGACCTCCAGGCCAAGTGGCTATGAGAATCAGCTGTGTCAGCAGTGAGAGAACTTCTGTCCTCTAGGGAGGTGCTAATCTAGCCTTTGCCTGAGGCTATCGGGCAAATGCCTTTGTGCAGGGCTTGGGCGGAGCGGGTCGCACAGTATCAATAGGGTGGGCCGGAGAGAGCAGTGATGGCGGCTCTCAGTCCTGTCCCCAGGGGCTCTGCCTCTCTGAGTCCCAGCACCCGCTGCAAAGCTCGGAGAGAAAGCTGCACTCGCTCTGACCGAAGCCAGGCTGTCCCTCTTCTCCCGTTTGAGTCTGGGTCCCTAAAGACTCGCCCGGATCTGGAGCTCAGAGTCTGCGACTCCCTCCCGATTGAAAACGCCAACCGCGCCCTCCGCCGCCAGCCCGCTCCGCGCGCGCACTCCGCACCTCAGAATTTGACTTCAGCACTGCGCCTCCTCTGAGTGTCCGTATGCGTTTCTCTTTCCTCCTAGTTGTAGGACTTCCATTCAGCCAGCGTTCCAGTGGTTTTGGGTGATGTCCGTTCTGTCTTTTAGTTTCACTTTTGAAGTAGTTGTTCAAAGCAGCAAACTCCGGCGTTAACCTATGCCGCCATCTTGGTTCTCTCCTCATTCTTCTCTTGATCTCCAGATCCATGTTTCCCCATCACCTGTACATCTCCCAGCACTTCAAACTGAACAGATCCAAAATAGATAAAAGTTATTTTTCTGTCCAAATTCTTTTTGTTGCAAGTATTTTGAGTATAATGTAGTTGTCTTTTTAGTCACTTAGACTGGAAATATTCAAGTTGTTGCATCTTCTCTGTTTCTGTAACCTGCACATCAAAGCAGTGGTCAGTCCTTGTCCATTCTGCCTCAGAAATGTTTATTGTAATAGGGTATAGAGCAGAGGTGGGCAGACTTTTTGACTCGAGGGCCACAATGGGTTCTTAAACTGGACCGGAGGGCCGGAACAAAAGCATGGATGGAGTGTTTGTGTGAACTAATATAAAATCAAAGTAAACATCATTACATAAAAGGGTACGGTCTATTTTTTTTTAGTTTTATTCATTTCAAACGGGCCGGATCCGGCCCGCGGGCCGTAGTTTGCCCACGGCTGGTATAGAGTAAATAGCAATCTGACTAACATAGTTTCTTGCCTTCTGAAAGAATATAGAGAGATATTTTCCAGCATTAAAAAGGAAGGCAAATCTTCTGAGACAAAATGAAGTGCAGAGAAAACCAGTTGCAGTTCTTAAGAGACCTAACCAGCTAAATAGAAAGTAAGTACTCAAATATAAGATAATAATGTTATCCTGCATAAATAAAGATATACTTCTTGCCTAAGTGTTCGAAGGAATGAATTTTCAGTGGTTCTTACAGTTATCTGGTCATTTTCAAGACAGCAATTTGGAGTGTTTATCTGATCATCCAACATGGAAGCAAATAACTTTTCTTATTTCTTAGACGCAGTTATTGATGAACTTAACTAATTGTAAACTTTTTTAAAAAACAGCATTCTGCTTCTCTACTGTTTTTAACATATAAAATAATATTGCAAAAGGTGAATTGTTTTGGTAAACAATTATTCAAAATTGGGAATTCTAAAAGCTGAATATGTTGTTCAGTCTCAAAGGCTCTTAAAAGAATAGTCTATGTTATTTATGGGAAAAGTAAACTAGAAAAAATTCTGTATGGATGCTTCTTAAGGTGAAATTATTTTTATATGAAATTGAAAGACATAAGAACTTAAAAATGATGACCTATTGTTATGGCATTCTGGTCTCTGTAATGATAAAGTGTACACAAAGGAAGTTGACAAGCTGTGATGTTTCCTTATTTCAGTTTCAAATACTATTTATTCATCTTTTATAGAAGATAATTCAAAATAAAAGAACCCTGAAATGAAGTCTTTGTATAAATGGAATGGCTGGAATTGCATTTTTACTTAAATATTGTTTTCTTTTGAGAATCATTTGGTAGTACCTATTGGAAAAGGGGAACTTATCAGATAATAATTTATCAATTACATGAGTCATTAATGAGCCCATATTAATTGGGCTAGATAGGCAAATTTGCATTTGAGCCTCTATAAAATTGGAGGTAAGATTAGGCAACATTTCAGCATTTATTTGTAAAAATAAATAAGTAGAGCTCTGGCCAGTGTGGCACAGTTGAGTGGTGATCATCCTGTGCACCAAAAGGTTTGATTTCTGGTCAGTGCACATGCCTGGGTGGTAGGCTTGATCCCCAGTAGAGGGTGTACAAGAGGCAGCCGATCAATGTTTCTCTATCCTTTTGCCTTCTTCTCTTTAAAAATCATTTTTTTAAAACATTTTTATTGATTTCAGAGAGGAAGGGAGAGGGAGAGAAAGATAGAAACAACAATGATGAGAGAGATCACTGATTGGCTGCCTCCTGCACACCCCCCACTGGGATCGAGCCCACAACCCAGGCATGTGTCCTTGACTGGAATTGAACCCGGGACCCTTCAGTTTGCAGGTCAACGCTGTATCCACTGAACCACACCAACTAAGGCTAAAAATCAATTTTTAACAATCTTTTCAAAAAGATAAATATAACAATTTGTTTTCTCATATTTTAACAACTTTCTATAGAAACTACAAAGAGAGTACATTGTTCTGTGTGGGAAAGAACAAGCAGTGAAAGATAGAAGTTTCTCTGTGATTTATGTTAATACTAGGGGCCCAGTGCACAAAGATTCGTGCACGGGATGTGGGTCCCTCAGACCGACCTGCACCCTCTCCAATCTGGGAGCCCTCAGGGGACCCCTCTCCAATCCGGAAGTTTCTGTCTGTCTTTGCAGTCATTTGAGCAAATTGTCTGAGACCCCCCCAACCCAGTTTGGTTTGTTGCTCACAGAATAATAGAGGCATTTTTTTTCTTTGCTTCATTGGTGGAGATTTCCTGGAAGTTTTAGGATATCTTCCCTTTAATTTTTCCTAGACATTTCTGATTTTACTTAGGTCTCTCACCTTTGCTGTCCCTCCATCCCCCACCGCAACAGTAACTTGCTCCAAGCTCACTTTGCTCTAGTGTCTAGGACAGTGGTCGGCAAACTGTGGCTTGCGAGCCACATGCGGCTCTTTGGCTCTTCCACAAAATACCAACTTCTGCGCATGGGCCACGAAGTTTAAATTGCACTGTACATGTGCACCCACACATGGTATTTTGTGAAAGAGCCGCATGTGGCTCGCGAGCTGCAGTTTGCCGACCACTGGTTTAGGAGATCCGTCTGCCACCAGAACTGTGATTCCCAGCATTCCTGGTGCTCCCCGCGCTCTGGGCTTCTGCTTCAGGTCCTGGGGCTGCCACCAGAACTACTATTCCCAGAATTCCTGGTGCTCCCCATGCTCTTGGTTTTCCCTTCCTGCTCTGTCTCTGTCCCACGGCCTTCCATTCTGCCAAGTCCTCCAAGCCGCCAGGTCTCTCTCTCTGCTCTCCGTCTGGTGGCTTGGGGAGCCAAGTTCCCCAAGCCACTTCACTCTCTGCCGGCTCTCTCTCTCTGCTCTCCGCCCGGCGCCTGTGTAGGCAAATTAACCCATCATCTTTTTTGGGTTAATTTGCATACTCGCTCCTGATTGGCCGGTGAGCACAGCAGAGGGATGGTCAATTTACATGTTTCTCTTTTATTATGTTAATATGAAAAGGTTTTTAAGTGAGAAAGGAAAACTGAAAAAGATGCCGTTTTTCAAGATTTTCTTTTCAGCTCTAGCCAGTTTGGCTCAGTGGAAAGAACGTGAGCCTGTGAACTGAAGGGTTCCAGGTTCAATTCTGGTCAAGGGCACATACCCAGGTTACGAGCTCAATCCCCAGTACGGGGCATGCAAGAAGCAGCCGATCAATATTCTCTCTCATCATTGATGTTTCTATCTCTCCCTTTCCCTTCCTTTCTGAAATCAATAAAAAAAAAAAATGTATTGAGAAAAAAATATTTTATTTTCAGTCAGTTTGACTATGATATATTTAGGTGTGATTTTCTTTGTATTAACCCTGTAAATAAATCTTTCACCAAACTTTTTAATACATATTTTTATTGATTTCAGAGAGGAAGGGAGAGAGAGATAGAAACATCAATGATGAGAGAGAATCATTGATAGGCTGCCTCCTGTACACCCCCTACTGGGGATCAAGCCCACAACCAGGACATGTTCCCTAACCTGGAATTGAACCTGTGACCTCCTGGTTCATAGGTCAATGCTCAACCAGTGAGCCATGCCAGCCGGGCCAGAGGGAGATATTTGTAAATCAAATCTCAATAGTTTCTGATAAATTCAGAGTCTTTATATTTAGTGTATTCTCACATTTTTAGCCAATGAATTAAACTGTTTTTGCTTATTGTTTTTTCAAGATATTTGAAAGTTGTTAAATGGCTGAGACTATTCATGCATATGTGTTTTCATTGCAGAAATAACATCCCAACCAATTATACCAGGAGTGGAAATAAATTAAGTCATCAGAAAGACACTCGTCAGGCAACTTTTCTTTTCAGAAGAGGCCTGAAGGTATAAAAACCCTTGGTTGTGTTTTCTTTTTACCCAAAGGATTCTGAACATCTATCTTTAGTAATCCTTAATCATAGGGATGGCCCATGGTTGAAGTAGGGGTTGGGTTTGGATATAGAGAACATGACATTAAGTTAGTTCCTCCCTGCCCCCAATTCTCTCTTGTTGTCCTCAGTAGCACCATCTATCTGTAATAATAAAAGCGTAATATGCAAATCGCCCAAACAGCAGAATGACCATCCAGACGTTTACGTTATGACATGCACTGGTGCCAAGCCAGCCAAGGCGGGTACGATGCAATTGGTCAGGGAGGCTCTGCCACTGTGCCATGATCACCCCGCAGAGGGAGGCCCAGGCTACCGACCAGCGGGCTGCAGCAGGTGGGCGGGGCCTCCCTCTGCAGGGCAATGGGTCACGGGGCTCCCGGACTGCGAGAGGGCGCAGGCCGGGCTGAGGGACACCCCCCCTCCCCCCTAGTACACGAATTTCGTGCACCGGGCCTCTAGTGTTATAAGAATTTAACATGTTATTTAGGAATAAACCTGTTTTTATTACTTGTTCTAATGCAGAACCCTAACAAAGAGGTGTTGCCAGAATAGTCATATGCCCCTCCTACATTCATACATATATCTTAATGGGTTATAAAGTTTGGAGGATAGCTCTTTGCGTTCAGATACTCTGCTTTCTGTGGGATCTACTGCTTTTTTTCCCCCTTCAGGTTCAGGCCCAGTTGAACACAGAACAACTGCTAGATGATGTAGTAGCAAAGAGAACTCGTCAGTAAGTTTCAATTTGTTTTTCAAGGTGTCATTTCAGAACTCCCAGAATACTAACTACCCAAATTACTTTGTGCCCTAGTTCAAAAGAAATTAAATGAGACCTAAAGTAAATTAACCATTGAGCCCGAAATAAACTATTTTTTGCTCTTTTTCCTCCCAAAATCTTTTGTATTTTCACGTCAGTGTATAAAAGTTTTAGCATCAATTACATTCCTCTATTTTTAATTTTTATTAAGTTCCATTTTAATGAAACATTATTTTCTATAACTTCTTTTATACAAATGAATCTATTCAAGGAATAAATAGAAGAAAATACAGTAGAGCTTTAAAATTTGTAAACTCTCAAGAACAATAGAATATTTTTTTTTCACATACTCTTTTTTCCCCCCATAACCCCTATTAAGGTTTAAAAAAAAATTTTTTTTTGGTCAGAATTGCACTTCTCAAGTATGACTTATAACATTCTAGTTCTATCAATATCAAGTTTTGAGATTAAACTATTTAAACTTATAGCTACTTTTTAGAAAACAAAACATGGTCATGGTATGATGCCAACCAATATGGGGTATGATTTTGAATATAGGAAAGGAAACTATTTCAACTTGATGCTTGCAGTATTCTTTTGTACAGGAGTCACGACATTTGGTAACCATAAGGAAGAAAATTATAGTCATAGCTTATTTGCTTCTACATGAATAATATTTACATAATTATAATATAAATACTGTTCATTTGTTTTGAACTTTGAGAATCAACCTATGGGACAAAGCACAAAATTCTTTTTTTTTTTTTTAAATATATTTCATTGATTTTTTACACAGAGGAAGGAAGAGGGATAGAGAGCTAGAAACATCGATGAGAGATAAACATTGATCAGCTGCCTCCTGCACACCCCCTACTGGGGATGTGCCCACAACCAAGGTACATGCCCTTGGCCGGAATCGAACCTGGGACACTTCAGTCCGCAGGCCGACACTCTCTATCCACTGAGCCAAACCGGTTAGGGCACAAAATTCTTAAATTAGGTATCAAAATATAATGCAAATGTCAGATTCTGATTAACATAAATATAGAAGTAGAGCTGACATAAAGTGGGAGGTACAAAGTGAGAGAAGAGGTGGAAGGAAGGAATAGAGGTACCACACTATTCTTTTATACTAAGTGGGGAGGGGAGGTTATCAAGCGATACTACTGAAAGAAAGATGTTTACCTATATTTAAAGTTATGATGGAAGTAAAGTAGTGATATCTCCATCAAAATATTTAGAGTTAGGTAGGGAAACTAAAGAATAATGATGAGGGAACATATATAATACTTCAACAATAAAGATTTTAAAAAAATAAATAAAATGTGCTTATGCTAACTTTATTGATTAAAAAAATATATATTACACAAGCATCTTGTTTAGTGAACTGGAGGGAACCAGCAAGCAATAAAAACAGGAAAGGTTAAAAGTACTGCCTCTAGAGAACAAGAAGGGGGAAAATAGTGGGGTGAAAGGCGGTTACTTTTCATTAAAAACCTTTTTGTAGTTGATTTTTTTAAAAAAAAAATATTTTATTGATTTTTTACACAGAGGAAGGAAGAGAGATATAGAGTTAGAAACATCGATGAGAGAGAAACATCGATCAGCTGCCTCCTGCACACTCCCTACTGGGTATGTGCCCGACACCAAGGTACATGCCCTTGACCGGAATTGAACCTGGGACCTTTGAGTCCACAGGCCGATGCTCTATCCACTGAGCCAAACCGGTTAGGCTGTAGGTGATTTTTTAATGTGCATATATTTGTTACACTGAAAAATATTTAATAGGGCATCCAGTTCCTACACCCAAGATGCTGTATTTTTAAAAAGCTAAGAAAAAGTAATGGCTATATTCTAATGAAGTGTTTGGTATTTTGAAACCAGATGGCGGACTTCCACCACAAATGGAGGAATTTTAACTGTATCCATTGATAACCCGGGAGCAGTGCAGTGCCCAGTGTAAGTCTTTTCTTTATTTTGCAGAAATTATAATCTCTCAGTATCTACACTAATAAAAGAGAAAAATGGTAATTGGCGTACGGCGATACTGTTTTCATTGGCTAATCAGGGCTATATGCAAATTAACTGCCAACTAAGATTGGCAGTTAACTGCCAACAAGATGGCGGCTAATTTGCATATGTAGGCACAATGCAGGGAGGCGAAAGGGAAAGCAGGAAGAAGCCCCCTGCCACTGACAGTGATCGGAAACCCAGGGGGGAGGTAAGAGCTGGGGGGCAGGGCAAAGGCGGCCCTGGGGCCGCCTTTGCCCTGCCCCCCAGCCATGATCGGAGAATCAGGCACCTTTGCTGCCCTGGCCAGTGATAGCAGGAAGTAGGGGTGGAGCCAGCGATGGGAGCTGGGCACGGTCGAAGCTGGCAGTCCCAGGAGCTAGGGGTCCCTTGCCTGGGCCTAAAGCGAAGCCCACGATCGTGGCGCCCCCCGCTGCCACTGCAGGTCCCCGCTGCCTGGGCCGGACGCCTAGGCCAGAGGCGTTAGACCTGGGCAGGGGCGGAGCCTGCAACCGCGGGGAGCTGGGGGTCCCCTGCCCAGGCCTGACACCTCTGCCGGAGGCCTCAGGCCTGGTCAAGGGGCCGATCCGGTGATTGGTGATCGGAGGGTGATGAGGGTCAACTCCTCTGGCCGAGGCATCAGGCCTGGGTGGGGGGCGGAGCCAGGGATTGGGGGGATATGATGGTACCCTTGCCCAGGCCTGAAGCCTGGGTCAGAGGCGTCAGGCTTGGGCGGGGGGTGGAGCAAGCGATCAGAGGGAGATGGGGGTCCCCTGCCCAGGCATGATTCCTGGGCCAGAGGCCTCAGGCCTGGGCGGGGGCCAGAGCCAGTGATCGGGGGGAGATGGGGGTCCCCTGTCCAAGCCTGACACCTCTGGCGGTGGCGTCAGGCCTGGGCAAGGGGCCGATCAGGTGATCGGAGGGTGATGGGGGTCAACGCCTGAGGGCTCCCAGTATGTGAGAGGGGGCAGGCTGGGCTGAGGGACACTCTCCCCCCCCCCCCCCCCACACCCAGTGCACGAATTTCGTGCACCGGGCCCCTAGTATAAAATAATAGAAAAGTATTGGATTCCTGCTCGGAGTGTGATGTCCAAGTTAGTATAAACTGAGACGAGGATAAAAGTAATACTTGATAAACAAAATAAAAATAACATAGTATAAAGTTAAAAGTAAAAGCGCCTTTGATTCCTGGTTCTACAGCCCCAAGGTAACAACTCTTAACAATATTTTTATTTTAAAAGTTCAGTGCATGGTCCTGACTGGTGTGGCTCAGTTGATTGAGCGAGTTGTGCTATGCATCAAGAGGTCGCTGGTTAGATTCCCAGTCAGGGCACATGCCCAGGTTTTGTGCTCAATTCCCCAGTAAGGGGGGTTGTGTAGGAGGCAGCCCATTGATGTTTCTCTCTCTCTCTCTCTTTCTCTGTTTCCTTCTCTCTAAAGTCAATAAAAACATTTTAATAAATAAAAGTTTATAAAAAATGTTAGGTACATCTATTTTAATGTATAATAGTAAATGAGATAATAATATACCTACTTTCTCCCTTCTCCCCCTTCATCCCAGTATATTTTAAAGTACCTTTTTTTAAAAAGTACTTTCTTTTTAAAAGTCATAGTGTGTTCTTTTATCTAGTTAACTTTAATTTAGTTAACCATTCCATTATGTATTGCATTATAAACTTTCTAAGTTTATGGAGTTTTTGCTCTATGTAGCCATTTTAATGACTGAAATGGAAGAAAGAATGTAAGATAGGTCTTTAATAAGACTCTAGAGGTTGTTTTATTTTAGTCGAAGATCAAGACTTGGAAATCACCAATCATTCCAAATTGTTGAAAAGTTTATAGTTCCACTTAAAGAGGTAGTCTATGAGTAACTATATATATTTTATTCTCTAGATTAGGCAGTCAAAAACCATACACCTTTTTTTGTAAACAAATAAAATAGTTGCTCTAATACATCTGAACATGTGTATAAGTCAGGATGTCTTTATGTACTAAATGATTTTATTTTTCTTCTTTTGATTGTTAAGCTGACCTAATTTCATTTTAATCTTTTTCTAATAGAACTCAGAAACCACGATTAACTCGTACTGCTGTACCTTCATTCTTGGCAAAACGGGAGCAATCTGATGTAAAGAAAGTCCCTAAAGGTGTTCCCCTGCAATTTGATATAAATAGTGTGGGAAAACAGGTAAATTTTTCCCCCTGTTATTTCTTTGGGCCATTCATTGATAATATTTTAGTTAACAAAACAAATGTTGTATAATGAGTTATATAGAGGGTCCTAAGTCTCCTCAACCTTAGGAATCCACTGATTTATCTACTTCTGTGTCTATAGGCTTGCCTATTTTAGACATTTCATATGAATGAGATCATATAATACATGCTGTTTTGTGACCGGCTTATTTTACCTAGCATAGTATTTTCAAGGTTCACTCATAGTGTATCAATATTACATTTCTTTAATCTATAATAATAAAAGCGTAATATGCTAATTAGACCGGACAGCCGAACGACCTTCCAGACATCCTTCTGGATGAGCCAGGGCTGCGAGGGGAGCCTCTTGCACGAATTTCATGCATTTGGCTCCTAGTTGCTGAATAATGTTCCATCTTATGGCTATGGCATACTTTATTTATTCATTTATCAGTTAATGGACATTTGTGTTGTTTCCATATGTTCGCTGTTGTGAATAATGCTTCTTTGAACATTTACAAGTTTTGGTATGAGTTTACGTTTTCATTTCTCCTTGGTTAATACCTAAGAATGGAATTGCTAGGTTACCTTATAACTCAGTGTTTAGCTGAAACCGGTTTGGCTCAGTGGATAGAGCGTCAGCCTGCGGACTGAGAGGTCCCGGGTTCGATTCCGGTCAAGGGCATGTACCTGGGTTGCGGGCATATCCCCAGTGGGAGATGTGCAGGAGGCAGCTGATCGATGATTCTCTCTCGTCAATGTTTCTAACTCTCTATCTCTCTCCCTTCCTCTCTGTAAAAAATCAATAAAATATATATTAAAAAAAAAACAAAAAAAACTCAATGTTTAATTTTTTGAGTAACTTGCCCGACTATTTTCCAGGAGTGGCTACACTATTTTACATTGCTACCATCATGTATGAGGGTTCTAAATTTCTCCACATCCTCACCAACACTTATTATCTTCATTTGCACATATACATATGTAGCCATCCAAGTGCAATATATATTGTGGTATATCTCACTGTGGTTTTGATAATTTTTGTAGTAACCTAGAATCTTGTGATCTTGCTTAAAATTTGCTTATTACTTTTTGTAATTTTGTAGATTCCTTAGGATTTTCTATGTAAAAAATTATGTCGTTCTCCAAATTCCTTTCCAGTCCTTAAACCTTTTCTTTTTCTTGTTTGTTATAATGGCTAGCCTTCAGTACAATGCTGAATAGAAGTGGTGAGAGCATGTATGCCTGCCTTGTCCCCAGGCTTGAGGAGAAAGCAAATGTTTCATCATTGAGTATGATGTTAGCAGTAGGTTTTTAGTTGATTCTGTGTACCAGATTTAGGGAATTCTTTTCTATTCGTAATTTGCTGAGTGGGTGTTGGATTTTGTCAAATGCTTTTTTGTATCCATTGACATAAAAAATCTGTGGAATTGAAGGTATGAAGTATAGACAGAAATTTGACCAAATTTATTATGCTTATTTTTACTTTATTTTTTCATAGTTGTTACTTTCCTTTCAGAAGTGGTGAATATAATTTGGGTTTGCTGTTTGTTGTTAATCAAAAACCAGATTTTAATTTGATTTGAGTTTATTTCAACAATTCAAGAACTCAAATTCAAGAAAATTTATTTCAAAATATCCACAAGACTAAACTACTTTTATCAGAGGCATGACTAGAATTGATGGCAATGTTTGCAGAGCCTAAACGTAATTCAGATAGAGAAAACTTTGGGTTTTGATTTGAGTTTATTTCAAAAATTCAAGAACTCAAATTCAAGAAAATTTATTTCAAAATATTCACAAGACTAAACTACTTTTATCAGAGGCATCACTAGAATTGATGGCAATGTTTGCAAAGCCTAAACATAATTCAGATAGAGAAATCTTTGGCTGTACGACTTGTAGGCATTCTAGTATAGGTGTCCTATATATAATGTAGGCATTACATTGGTTAGGATATAGAGATTCTGAGTTAAACTTTCCGGTTTGAATTCTGGAACGTCCAAGTAGGCAAATTAACTTCTCTAACATCACTAAATTCACCTGTTTTGAATGGTTTTTGTTAGAATTAGAGTTCATACGCACAAACATTCAGGAAATGCTAGCCATTGTTACTATGAATTACCATGATGATCACATTATTCCAAAGTAAATATGGCTTACAGTCAAGTTATTAATTTTTGTTTTGTTTTTTCTAGACAGGGATGACTTTGAATGAGCGATTTGGAATCCTGAAGGAACAAAGAGCCACTCTCACATTCAACAAAGGAGGAAGCCGCTTTGTAACCGTGGGATAGAACCCATGTTAAAGGGACTTTTGAGTGATGACTCTGTTAAAAAAGTTGAATTGCTTGAAGAGTTCATCACAGAAATTCAAGAAACTTTATTTCAAAATATTCACAAGGCTAAATACTTTTTTTATTTTTGAAGTTTTTTTTTTTTTTAACATGTATAAATAATGCCCTGAAAGAATAACAGGGAATATGCCTACCTGTTGTTACAGATTTCTTGTTTGAGCCAGATGGAACAATTCTCTAGTTGACTTTTTGGTTCCTCATACAGCAGAAAGACAAAAATTATTTTTATGATAGTGGTATTTAGGATCTCATCTCCTTTGTCCACTTTTTGTACTTTGCCATGGTAAATCTTGGTCTTCAGAAATATGAGTAGGTCCTTTTGTTGCTGTCCCTTATCCTTTAATAGTGTTGATGTAATAAGTGCAGTTGACTTCCTTCATTAGAGATATTTAAAAACTTAGAATTCTACTTTTGGGTTTTAAGATTTATGGGAAGATCTGGAACTTGGTTCATTTTTCAGATAGTGTTAGGCTAATGCTCCAGAGTTATAAATCTTTAAAGTTGAAATTTTAACAAGAAAGGTGACTCTAGCATAAGTCTCAGTTTAAAATGTTGCTCTTTGAAGGCAATAAATGCATGTTTACAAATATGCCTAATAGAGCCTTGGAGGAGAAAGTCCAATGTAAAAATCTGACAATTTTTGTAAGTAAATGAAGAAAGCATGAGAGGAAGTAGCAGGTTGAAGGCAGGTTACTGAGGTGAAAAACTTTAAAACCCAGGTCATAGGTATACTGTTTGGATTTAGTGTAGTCTTGAGTCTAGTGTTCACAAAGAATTTTTCAAGTGATATTTAGAAAAATTATAATTATTAAAGTGGATTGAGTCCCTTAGATATTTTGATGATTAAATTAAAAGCTATAAAGTCCTATACTCTTCTTATTCGAAAAGTTAAATTTTATAGGCTTTAAACTTGCTAAATTAAACAGTATACAGCCCCCAAAACAAAAATATACTTGTATTTGTCACAAAGAAAAAACTGCAAAATGATAATATAGTTATGTTGTAACCTTGTTTTTATACCTTTCACTCTGACTTGTAAAAAATTGATGCATTTATGGTGAGAAGAATATTATTTCCCCCCACACTCTGGAGGGAGGGATAGGAGGAGTTAGTCAGTTGTGCCAAGCTAGTGCTAAGAGTCCTCAGATGGCTGTATACTACAAGTTACAGTATAAAGCCAAAATGCAACAAAATATCCAGTTATAAATTTAGTCATTTTAAAGCTTAATCTTTTGGTTTGATATAATATTAAAGCTTCTAAGTAGGTTTTAGATTCCTTCCCTAGAGTGTATTGTCAGTGTTGATTTTCCCTGTTTAAAAACAAAACATTAAGTTATGGCTCCTGCCTGACTTGCATTGTATACTAGACTTCAGTATTGTCTCCCATGCTCCTTGGGTTACTTGGTTTATGCTAGCCATGAAAAGCTCTCAGAAACAGTTTCATGCTTCTACCAAAGAATTAAATCTGATCCTTAATATCTGGTATTTTGCCAGTAAGTCTACTGATAAGGGATTATTGGAAGCCAGTTACACAATTTGAAAATAAATTTTAGTCTCTCCTTAGGCCAATGCTTCACTCATTGCAAAACATTTTTGCAAGTATAAATGCTTAGGTTTTATTCATTAACAATACATTTTAGACTGGTTTAGAATTACCAGTATATTTTAAAGCCAAGGATAAACAACTGAGCAGTTTGCTGTCTTTAGAACAGTTTGTGAAAATATGGAATAAAGATGTTTTCGTTTTCTTGTTATTTTAAATATTGTACAGAGCTATTATTATTAATGCATTTTTTGGGAAAACCTTAAAAATTGCCCCAAGTATTGACATAGTACATCAAACCACAACACAGTATTGTTGGTATATTATACTTTTGTTCTTCGTGCATCTGTAATTTCATTTTCTTTTTAAATATAAAATTTTGCTTTTGTTATAACTAAATTAAAATTCTTCAGTCCTAATGTGTTATATATAAACAAAAGACTATGCTTTGTTGGAGGAAATTTTTCTTTCTTAGATTGTGGTTGTTGTCATCCTTTTTCAGTTCTTAAAGTTTATTTTTTAAATAAGATGCAACTTAAAATTTCCTTTGCATCAAGGTGTATGCAAAACATTGATGCAGTGCATCACAAAATGAAAGTTTATATTTAATGAGGAGATGCTTTACACTGTACTTTTTAGTGTTTTTTGGAAAAGTTACATTTAGATCTATTCTGAAGCTGTTCATTTTTAACAAATAAAATGTTACAGGTCTCACATGGTTTATTCTTAGCTGTAAAGATTGAGTTGTGGTTTTTAGATTGTTCTATGTAACAAAAAACTTGGTAATAATTATATTTATAATTTTTAGGATTTAAAAAGCTACATGCCAAACTAAATTGGTAGATCAATCTAGACTCAATGCATTTCTGTAACTGCCTTTTTAACCATTTTATTCATAGGTCCAACAGGAAGTAGCCAGGAGTTGAAATAGAAAATCAAATTTACTTAGAATGCAGACTATTAGGCTGAATGAGCCTATAGAGAGCATCTAGTTCAACCCCTCTATTTACATCTTAGTTAAATGAGACACAGCTTTTCAAGACTTGTGCATGGCAATCACTTTTTGAGCTTAGATCTTTTGATTCTCAGTTCCTAATAAACTGCTCCTGTGAATTGAATACCCATAGAAAATAGTGGAATGGTGTGAGATTGTCCAACATCTAAAAAGTGGTAATATTTTAGCATTATAAGTAAATCTACTAGTGATGATTTTGAGACTTTTATTTTGGTATTCAAGTTATGTAGACGGACCTATTAGAAAAAGTCAATGTTTCTAATCTGTTTTTTTAATATGCATAAAATTGACCACAATTTTAATTATAAGCAAATCATGAGGTACTTTGGAATATGAAGAAATTAGGCTTCATTGCCCAGTGGTTATTTTTGTTAGAATATATATATATAACTAGAGGCCCGGTGCACAAAAATTTGTGCACCGGGGGGGGGGGGCAGTCCCTCAGCCTGGCCTGTGCCCTCTCACAGTCTGGGGCCCCTTGGGGGATGACCACCTGCTGGCCTGGGCCCACTCCCTGCGGGGGGGGGGCGGGTTGGGCCTAAGCTGGTAGTCAGACACCCCTCTGGCAGCCCGGGAGCTCTCGGGGGATGTCCACTTGCCAGTGGGGAGCAGACCTAAGCTGCAGTTGGACATCCTTAGCGCTGCTGAGGAGGCGGGAGAGGCTCACACCACCACCGCTGTGCTGGCAGCCGTCAGCCTGGCTTGCGACTGTGGGAATGCACTGACCACCAGGAGGCAGCTCCTGCATTGAGCATCTGCCCCCTGGTGGTCAGTGTGTGTCATAGTGACCAGTCATTCCCAGTCGTTCTGCTGTTAGGGTCAATTTGCATATTACCCTTTTATTATATAGGATAAGGCCTGGTGCATGGGTGGGGGCCGGCTGGTTTGCCCTGAAGGGTGTCCCGGATCAGGGTGGGGGTCCCGCTGGCATGCCTGGCCAGCCTGGGTGTGGGGCTGATGGGTGTTTGCAGGCTGGTCACACCCCCTTCAGGGTGGGGGTCCCACTGGGGTGCCTGGCCAGCCTGGGTGAGGGGCTGATGGCTGTTTGCAGTTGGTCACACCCCCTTTAGGGTGGGAGTCCCCACTGGGATGCCTAGCCAGCCTGGGTAAGGAGCTGATGGCTCTTTGCAGGCTGGTCAAGCCCCACCCCCCCAGTGGGGACTCTCACCCCTTTAGGGTGGGGGGTCCCCACTGGAGTTCCTGGCCAGTCTGGGTGAGGGGTTGAGGGCCGTTTTCAGGCTGGCCAAGTCCCCTGGTGATGGAAGCTACCAACCTCTCCTTTTTTTCTTTTTTTTATTCTGGGATTTATATACCTTCTATAATTGAAACACTGTAACCTTGAGAGGAGCTGAGAGCCAGCCAGGGCAAGCAGGAGGGAAGCTTGGCTTCCTCCATCGCCAGGGGCAATGCAAGCCTCCTGCTCACTCCAGCTTCGTGGCCAAGGCGGGCTAAAAGCAGGTATCTGGGGTGTATTTACCTTCTGTAATTGAAACTTTGTTGCTTTGAGTGGAGCTCAGAGCCAGCCGCTGCAGCAGGCAGGAAGCTTGGCTTCCTCCGTCATTGGGGCAACCAAGCCTCCTGCTTCCTCCAGCTCCATGGCTGCCATCTTGGTTGGGTTAATTTGCATATAGTTGCTCTGGTTGGTGGGTGTGGCTTAAGGTGTAGCAAAGGTGTGGTCAATTTGCATGTTTGTCTTTTATTAGTGTAGATTGTATATATTATATATATTATATAATATACATGTAACATGTATATTATATAATATATATTATATATATTCATATTATCCTATCTAATAAAAGAGAAACATGGTAATTAGCCATACGACCGCTACCCTTCCCATTGGCTAATCAGGGCGATATGCAAATTAACTGCCAGCCAAGATGGCGGCTGGCAGCCAGGCTACTGACACGAACAGGAGGTTTGCTTGCTTCAGTGACGGAGGACTCCAACGTTCCCCGCCTGCCGTTGCTGGGCTCTGAGCTGCTAAGAAACATTGTTACAAATATAGAAGCTAAACAAAACCCCAGATACCTGTTTTCAGCCAGCTGGGATCTCAGAGCTGGAGTCGCAATAAAGTTTCAAATACAGAAAGTAAACAAAGCCAGAAACCTGCTTTCAGCAACGAGGTCTCACAGCTAAAGCCGGCTCTCAGCTCCAGTGACAACCATAAATCCAAGAATAAAAAAGAAAAAAAGGAGCAGTTGGGAGCTTCAGTCACCCACCAGCCTGAAAATGGGCCTCAGCCGCTCACCCAGACTGGCCAGGCACCCCAGTGGGGACCCCCACCCTGAAGGGGGTGTAACCAGCTGCAAACAGCCATTATCGCCTCATCCAGGCTGGCTAGGCACCCAAGCGGGACCCCCCCACCCTGATCCAGGACACCCTCAGGGCAAACCAGCCGGCCCCAACCCGTGCACCAGGCCTCTATCCTATATAGTAAAAGGGTAATATGCCTCCCGGCACTGGGATCAGTGTGACAGGGCAGGGCCCAAACCCCCTGATCGCCCTGTGGCTCTGTGTGTGACGGGGTGGGGCCACAACCTCCCTATCTGCCCTGCTCTGTTCGTGACAGGGGAAGGCGCCCCAACCCCCTGATCGTCCCTGCTCTGTGCCTTATAGGGGGGAGCTCCCCAACCCCCTAATCAGCCCTGCTCTGTGTGTGACAGGGTGCGGTCCCCCAAACCCCCCATGGGTCCTGCTCTGTGTGTGACAGGTGCAGCCTCCCCATCGGCCCTACCCTGAGTGTGATGGGGGTAGTTCCCCAACCCCCTGATCAGCCCTGCTCTGTGGGTGACGGAGCAGCTCCCCAACCTCCCCATCGACCATGCCTTGAGTGTGACAGGGGGCGGTGCCCCAACCCCCTAATTGGCCCTACCCTGAGTGTGACTGAGGGTGGCATCACAACCTCCTGATCGGCCCTGCTCTGTGCATGATGGGGGAGCTCCCCAACCCCTTGATCGGCCCTGCTCTGTGCGTGACGGGGAGCTCCCCAAACCCCTGATCGGCCCTGCTCTGTGTGTGACAGGGTATGAAGCCCCAACCCCCTGATGGGCCCTGCTCTGTGTGTGATGGTGCGGAGCCCCAACCCCCCTGATGGCCCCTGCTCTGTGCATGACAGGGGGCAGCGCCCCAACCCCCTGATCAGCCGACTCTGTATGTGACAGGGGTGGCACCACAACCCCCTGATCCGCCCTGCTCTGTGCATGACAGGGGCGGCGCCCCAACTCTCCAGTCGGCCCTGCTCTGAGCCTGACCAGGGGCTGTGGGGCAGGCACCTAGGGATTGGGCTTGCCCTCTGCCACCCGGGAGCAGGCCTAAGCCAGCAGGTTGTTATCTCCTGAGGGGTCCCAGACTGTGAGAGGGCACAAGTGGGGCTGAGGGACATCCCACCCCCCACCAGTGCACAAATTTTTGTGCACCGGGCCTCTAGTATATATATAATTATATAATTTTGCTGTTAATAGCTTTATAATTCACACAACATACACAGTGTAGGGTAATTTCTGTTCTTATTTCTATTTAAGGAGAGAAGAGTGAGAAAAAATAGCTGACTGCACTAAAGAGAATACTATATATTCTAAATGCAGGCAGTATTAGGGCAGAAAATTATTTCATTTCTGATCAGTATACCTTTGAACTTTAATCAGAATTATATTGTTTTTTGCCACTGTAAAAAAAAAAAAGTCATGTGATTTAACCTTCCCTTTAAGGAGGCCTCTTTTTGTTTGCATAAATCAGTTTTGAATTCGAGCCTTTTTTTAAAAATGACACCAGTAAGCCAAACCATTTACAACAAGTTTGGACTATTAATAGGGATTTGGAAATTTGCTTATAAATTGTTGACTTTTAATGTCTCTTTTTATTCCCTGCTATTACAGTTTACTATCCGAAATCTTTAAAACAAAAAGTTTGATCAAGTAATTCCTTGTTCTTAATGTATTCAGGTGAGGTTTATGGTTGTTTAAAGATGAATAGGAAACTATTTCCTTAGTGTGTATGTGTTTAATTTATATATCCATTTGCTTCTAGGGCGAAGGAAAATCATATTGTCTAAATTTTCTTGTATGAAGTTTTAAAAAGTCAATTATTACTGCTTCTTATTAAAGGGGTCAGAAAGGGAAGGACCAAACATTGAATATATTCGACAAGCCAGTTTCTGTGCTTCACATTTGAAGAGAGTGGGATTGGCCAAGATTTTAACCCTACTGCTTTGAGTTTATAAAAGTGGAGCCTTACAGGAGTGACCATAAAATATTTCTAATGAGTAGGAAGGGGGAAAGGACTTTATTTGTGCATGGTGTAGTCAGATACAGAGCAGGAAAGAGCTGTTGAGATCTGAGTGAATCCTTTGCTCCTAACTTTCAGCCTGTAAAACAGGAAGAAGCAGAGAAGTTCTCTATATTCCCAATGTTCAATAACTCCCGCTGCCTATTTTTTCAACTGCTTCCAGACCACAGATCAGAAGTGGAATAAGTTACAGATCCCTGTAGCTCTTTTGCTCACAGCCTTTTGCAACCGTTTCTCAGCACTTTTATTCATCACTAAACTGGTGAACTTCACACAATGACTCCCTTTCCTGTATCTCATTCTTGCAAGATGATCTCACTTGCTTTATGGAGAAGATTGAAAGAGTAGGATGAGAATTCCCTCATATTCTACCTTTGTAAATGAAACCCCAAATCCTTCATAGACTCAAAAGTAATTCCTTGATCTATCTACCATCTTTACCTAGGACTTGTTCTCATATAGTGGCATATATAGCATCTTCAGATTCCTCTTATCTACAAGCCTTTTTTTGGGCCTTCAAATATTTACATACTTATGTATTCTGTTCTCAAAAATTGTCATTCTTTTTTCTTCCCTCCTAACCTTTTCTCCTGTACTTGTACATAACTTCTATTTTGTTAGTACACAACCCATGTCTATCTCTGCTTCTTCCTATTTTTAACTTAACACATTGTGGATGGATCACGAGAATTCTTGCTTCATATTACACTGTTTTACAAAGTATACTTTAAAAAGATATTAGCTTGTAAGAACATGTAAAAAATAACTTCAAAATGCAATGGATATTTAATTTTAAAGTGTGCCTTTAACATTTATGTAAAATGTTTTTTGTACTCGTTCAGTAGAAACTTACCTGGCCACTGGATAAAACTAGCAATAAAACTACTGGTCCTCAGGGCTCCTTATACTCATAACTGGGTTATGGAAGATAATGATAGATTTTTTTCTAATTGAATGGACAAGTAACATGAAATATAAATTTGGCCAGAAATTCAGAGACCACGATAAGCATGGAATGTTGCAATTATAAAGAAACTAGAGGCCCAGTGCATGAAATTCCTGCACCGGATGGGGGGAGTCCCCTCAGCCCAGCCTGCACCTTCTCCAATCTGGGACCCCTCGGGGGATGTCCGACTGCCAGTTTAGGCCCGATCCCCAGGATCCCCATGGGTTACTGCAATGTAGGCCCGGGATCTGGCCTAAACTGGCACTCAGACATCCCTCTTACAATCCTGTACCGCTAGCTCCTAATTGCTCACCTGCGATTAGTCACCCCTGACCCCCCCCCCCCCCCCGGCTTGATCACCCCTCACTGCCTCTGCGTGCCAGCCTGATCGCCCTTAACTGCCCCTGCTGCTGGCCTGGTTGCCCCTAACTGCTCCCTGCTGCCGGCCAGGTCGCCCCCAGCTGCACCCTCCCTGCTGGCCTGGTTGTTCCTAACTGCCTCCCCCCCTTGCTGGCCTGCTCACCCCCAACTACCCCCCCACCAGCCTAGTCACCCCCAACTACCCCCCTACCAGCCTAGTCACCCCCAACTGCATCCCCTCTGCCAGCCTGGTCACCCCATGCAGCCTATTGGTCAGTCATTTGGTCATCCCTCACCAACCCCCCTGCCGGCCTGGTCATAGGCAGCCATCTTGTGAGGGTGTGAGGGTTAATTTGCATATTACCTCTTTATTATATAGGATGTGCAGTTAGATTGGAATGAATTATAGAGAACTTGTCAGAAGACTTTAGTGTAAATGTGGAAGGTAATAAGTAATCAAATATAGATGACATAATGGTGCATTTTAGAAAGATCTGGCAAGTACATTTATAGTGTAGCATTAGCATGGAATATATGATTATGCTTTTAGTCATTTTAGTTGGAATACTGTATCTCTAAGGAAAAAAAACAAACACCAAAATGAGATTAAACTCTAAGAGCAACAAAATTTTAGGAATACTAGAATAATAGGAACCATGCATTGGATAAATGTTATTTGCCAGGAATAACAAATATATCACTTACCATTGCAGTAACCCATGCTCATAAATGGCATTGATAATTGAACATGAAGCTTGTTGCTGAAGAACCTAACATGTAGTCTTGAGTTCATAGAACAACTCTGAGCAGCCGATACTAATTATCTTTGGTACTGTGTCTAAACATTCTTACAATCTCTTCTGATTATTAGGTTTAGGAGTCAGGGGAAGTGCTAATCAAGATTTCATTCAAGCCCTAACGAGTTTGGCTGAATGGATAGAGCGTCAGCTTGCAGACTCAAGGGTCCCAGGTTCAATTCCAGTCAAGGGCATGTACCTTGGTTGTTGGCATATCCCCAGTAGGGGATGTGCAGGAGGCAGCTGATCGATGTTTCTCTCTCATTGATGTTTCTAACTATCTCCCTTCCTCTCTGTAAAAAGTCAATAAAATATATATTAAAAAAAGAAAAGATTTCATTCAAGAGTTGGGCCTTGAATGATGAGTAGGCTCTCTCCAACCTTATTTTCTTTTGCTCTCTGACATGAACTTTGGCCTCTGGCCTTAATGTTCTCCACAAGTATCCATTATAAGTTATATCTGGGTTTGTCCATGCTGATCCTCCCAATCTGGAATATTGCTCTCACCTTCCAGCCTACCTCACTAATTCCGGATTTGATTCAAAACCTCACTAATTTATGATATAGATTCCTTTTCTCTGAATTCTTTTTTTTTTTAATATATTTTATTGATTTTTTACAGAGAGGAAGGGAGAGAGATAGAGAGTTAGAAACATCGATGAGAGAGAAACATCGATCAGCTGCCTCCTGCACATCTCCTACTGGGGATATGCCTGCAACCCAGGTACATGCCCTTGACCGGAATCGAACCTGGGACCTTTCAGTCCGCAGGCCGATGCTTTATCCACTGAGCCAAAGCGGTTTTGGCTTCTCTGAATTCTGATAGGTTATCCACACCACCCCTCTTCAGATCCTTTTTCTTGTTCTCTAAATGGCCTACTTCAAGTCTATAATTAGGTTATAATTTAGTAAAATGGCTATCTGACAGCCTCTTCTATTTCCAAAAGTAATTACTTGATTGATTGTTGGGGAAATTTACATCATGTATCAGGAATGACTTAAATGTATCAATAAACCCCACAAAAAACCTTAAACCCCCAAACCCAAATAATATGCTGAAGACTGCACTATAAGTGAAATCTAGCTGATTTAAAATGTATTTTCCATTTTTTCAAAACTAAATTGTGTTTTGTGTGTGTGTGTGTGTGTGTGTGTGTGTGTGTGTGTTTACCACTTTCTTTAGTTCTACTTTAATTTCCTCATTTAGATTATGGTCAGATCATTTTCTCCTCAATTTTGGTTCCAGACTAAAATTTTAGACTTTAGAGAGAAACCAAGATGGTGGCATAGGTAAACACCTGAAATTGCTGCCTCACACAACCACTTCAAAAATACAACTAAAAGACAAAACGGACATCATCCAGAACCACAGGAAGGTTGGCTGAGTGGGAATTCTACAACTAGAAGGGGGAAAAAAGCATGCTGAGACTCAGAGGAGCTGCGGAAGTGCAGAGGTACGGAAGCATGTGCAGAAAGGGCTGGCAACTGAGGATGTGGTTGTCTTTTTCAATCAGGAGGGAGCCACAAGCTCCCGACGGCCCAAACTCCAGTTCCAGGTGAGTCTCTGGGGACCCAGACTCATACAGGGAGAAACTGGACTGTCTGGCAGCAGGCAGAACTCGAGGGCAGCTTTTTCTCAGAGGTGCTTGCAGGGATTACCTCAGGACACTGAGACCTGGGACCTCTTAGGGCAGGACTGAGGATCAGCCATAGCTGTTTACTCCGCCCTGTTGATTCCCTGAGTCCCCGCCCCACCCAAGCAGTGCCCAGAGGCTTTTGCATATGAATGACCTGGCCCTTTGCAATCTAAAATTAACAAACTGCAGCTGGCTCAGAGAGACCCAGAACATCCAAAAGAAGCCCCAAGGCCCCACAGCAGGTTGCATTGCTTCACAGCTGGGCCTCATCTGGTCACCTCCAAATCCCAAACAAGGAAGAGGAACCTGCAGATCTCTCTGTAGCTCCTGCTGGGTAGCCTCAGGCAGAGGCTAAATTAGCACCTCCTTAGAGATCCAAGAGCCAGTGTACCCAGTGGTCAGAGTGGGACCATCCGATTACAACTCCTCAGATCCATAAGAGACACACTCAGGGGGCAGACTCAGTGAGCACCAAAGCCCCACTGAAGCAAGTCTTGCCCCATAAGGGTGTCTCCAGCACAGAAGTTCTCCCACAGTAGACACAGCTGATTCTCACAGCCAATTGGCCTGAAGGTTAATTCCTCCCAGTGATACCAACTACAATCATGGCTTAACTACAACAAGACTGTGCACAAAGCCCACAAAGGGGTGCACCAAGAGTGTCCACCTCAGGTCATTGGGGAGACTGAGCCACTGGGCCCTATAGGACACCTAGCACACAAAGCCACTCTACCAACACAGGGAAGCATAAAAAATGCGGAGACAAAGAAACAGGACAGAAATGACAGAAATGGAGGAAAGCAAACTACTGGATATAGAGTTCAAAACCACGGTTTTAAGGTTTTTCAAGAATTTTCTAGAAACCGCTGATAAATTTAGTAAGACCTTCAATAAGTCTAGTGAGACCCTCAAGGATATGAAAAAGGGCCAACTAGAAATTAAGCATACACTGAGTGAAATAAAGAATATTATACAGAGATCCAACAGCAGACTAGAGGATCCCAACAATCAAGTCAAAGATTTGAAGTACGAAGAGTAAAAAACACCCAACCGGAAAAGCAAAAAGAAAAAAGAATCCCAAAATATGAAGATAGTGTAAGGAGCCTCTGGGACAACTTCAAGCATGCCAACATCTGAATTATGGGGGTGCCAGAAGAAGAGAGAGAGCAAGATATTGAAAACCTATTTGAAGAAATCATGACAGAAAACTTCCCCTACCTGGTGAAAGAAATAGACTTACAAGTCCAGGAAGCGCAGAGAACTCCAATCAAAAGGAATCCAAAGAGGACCACACCAAGACACATCATAATTAAAATGCCAAGAGCAAAAGACAAAGAGAGAATCTTAAAAGCAGCAAGAGAAAAACAGTTAGTTACCTACAAGGGAGTACCCATATGATTGTCAGCTGATTTCTCAACAGAAACTATGCAGGCCAGAAGGGAGTGGCAAGAAATATTCAAAGTGATGAATAATGAGGACCTACACCCAAGATTACTCTATCCAGCAAAGCTATCATTCAGAATTGAAGGTCAGGAGCTCCAGTGGCGCAATCGGTTAGCGCGCGGTACTTATACAGAATTGAAGGTCAGATAAAGAGCTTCACAGATAAGAAAAAGCTAAAGGAGTTCATCACCACCAAACCAGTATTATATGAAATGCTGAAAGGTATCCTTTAAGAAGAGGAAGAAGAAAAAGGTAAAGATAAAAATTATGAACAACAAATACATATCTATCAACAAGTGAATCTAAAAATCAAGTGAATAAATCTGATGAACAGAATGAACTGGTGATTATAATAGAATTGGGCATAGAAAGGGAGTGGACTGACAATTCTTGGAGGGGGAAACGGGTGTGGGGGGTGCTGGAAGAGACTGGACAAAAATCGTACACCTATGGATGAGAACAGTGGGGGGCGAGGGGTGACGGCAGAGGGAGGGGTGGGAACTGGGGGGAGGAGAGCTATGGTGGGGAAAAAGAAACAACTGTAATCTGAACAATAAAGATTTAATTAAAAAATTTTAGACTTTAATGCCTAAAGGTCTTCTTGCCTAAAAGATGAGTACTATTTAAGATGCTTGTTATTTTATAAAAGCGAGGGAGGGCCTAAAATACCTATGTAACCCTTTCAATGAGACCTATGGAGTTTTTGGAACCAGTTTAGCCCTTTTTATTCCTCACGCAATAATAGTTAATAAATCCACAAGTTTCCATTTGTATCATCTGGTTTACAGAATGACAAGTTGGGAAATTTTTTAAATCGCAACGTTTTCGGGGGCGGGCATGAGGAAAGTGGGGGCATGAGTAATGGCAGTCTTGAGTGCCCCTACTTTCCTCATTCCAGTCCCCTTCTCTCACTGCCCAAGTTTCTGGCAGCAACAGTGTTAAGCCTTAATTTAATGCTTAATTCAATCCTCCAGTACTGAGAAAAGAAGGAAGAGAGAAGTTTTTGTGAAGAGCGTTGTCCTAGAGATATTTTTGTAGAGGCATTTTAAAAATGCTTCTGGCGGCTGTTGCAGATTTG
Source organism: Myotis nattereri (assembly GCF_964212035.1). Lineage (NCBI taxonomy): Eukaryota > Metazoa > Chordata > Mammalia > Chiroptera > Vespertilionidae > Myotis > Myotis nattereri. Next base: position 54,616,463 of record NC_138077.1, read on the forward strand.
TGTTTTCTTTTCCCTTTAAAACCTCGGGGGCGGAGGCAAGCGCCTGATTGCGTGGAGGGCTCCGCAGCCCTGTCCGTCAAGAGAAAGGTCCGGGGTCTGGAAGTCCCTTTCCCCGCCCACCCACCAGCCTAGCCGCGCATGCGCGGAGCCGGCGGGTTGGGTAGTTGTCGGCCGGGAAATGGCGGCCGCGGGCTTGGTCGCTGTGTCCACAGCTGCAGAACATTCTGGCCCCGTAGCGTCGGGAGGCAACCTCTCTGGTATTAACTGCGGCCCAAGCGCCGGGACAGGTCCCGGTCCTGGCCCGGGCTCGTGGAGCCGTTCCCTCGATCGAGCGCTGGAGGAGGCGGCAATAACCGGGGTGCTGATCCTGAGCGGCCGGAAACTGAGGGAGTTTCCCCGGGGAGCGGCCAACCACGACCTGACGGACACCACCCGGGCGGGTGAGCGGGGCGGGAGGCATTCCTGCCGACGGGAGGCCCTGGGCGCGGCGGGAGCCGCCCCGGCCGGTGGGAGGACTGGAGGGTAGTCACAGCCTCGGGACTCGGGACCCGGGTAACGGGGGGAAGGCGCCTGCCCCAGCCCACCCGGTTCCCGTCTGCGGGCCAGCCCCGAGCTCGGGGCGAGGCGGACAGCGGCATCCCCGGGGAAGACCGCAGGGGACTGGCGGGCGGTGGTCTCCTCTCCTAGAACGTTACCGTCGGCCGCTGCCGAGATAGCCGCTCGCCCCGCCCGGTCTCTGCAGGCCGAGCGGACCCGGGAGTCCACTAGGAAGCCGACTTGCCAGATTGGGCTGTAGCGCGCTTACTCAGACCACAGTCGGTGCGTTATCCGAAGCTCCCATCTCGGCGCTGGCGTTTCTTGGAGTTGTTTTTCGTGTGAACCCGGACGCTGTAACTGTGCTTTATCTCGTTGAGTGACCAGATGTACTTGTAAGAATAACTCGAGCCCACTTCACACTCCCACTACCTCTGCCCCACTGTCCTCATGCCCGCCCCCGGACACGCTGAAAGAAGAAAACTACTTCGAAAAGATACATAGGTTGCCTACCATGTCTGTATTTAATGCGTTTAAAAAACAAGCATTATTTTGCTTTATACATACTTTTGAACACAGGAAAGATAATAAGGAATTAGGTTTTCATAGTTGGAGAGAACAGTGTCTGGAGACTGAGGTGTTCACCACATTATTCTTCTCTTGTGTTTAAAGTATAACTTCCTCAGGGGGTAGATTAAAAACAGTCTATTCATGTTTTGCACAAATACAAAGGAGAAAAAAAATCACCCAGTTTGTATAGAATGGTGTAGTTAAATATTTTATTTTCATATAGTGTTTTGCGACCGAAGAATGTGTCACGTTTATTCCATTTTATTTACCTAATTTTATTTATCTTTATTTTAAAATCTCCAGTTTAACACCTTCCTATGTCTGTACACTCATTAAAGACTGATAAGTATTGCATATGATTCACTCATGTTAGAAAAATAAACAGAATGTTAAACTACTTCAGGAAACTTCTTTCCAAAGAAACTTTTGCTCTAGTGTAAAATAGAAGAAATTAAATGTCTACCTATCTAATCTCTTTCTGGAAATAGTTCTACTGAATATAGTTTGTATTTTTTAGTGAATGACATTAAACTATTGCTAAGGTTAATATGAACAGCCACTTGCCTTTTGCATGTGTTCTGATTGATAACATCTGAAATTATCATGTGTATCCCATATCTGATTCTGTTCAGGAGATGGTTAGCATAGTGATTTCATATTGGTGTGAGTCATTTCATATTACTACATTAAGCCTGAAGCCAAAGAACAAGTTGATTACAGGAGTTTATCTAGTTCATTACCTTACTTGCTTTTAAATAATTGTAAGACCAAAGTGTTTTTGCCTTTAGAAAATATTTTAACTAACAAAGAAAACCCAAGAGTATTTATGAAGACCAATAAATAATCCCAGTGAATTTTTCTTTGTGCCCTGAATTTTTAATTTATCATTATCCATATTTATTTTATTATTTTAATAGTTTATATATAAACCACAATTTTTGATGGTTGACATTTATCTGGTCAAAAAGTCTAAAAAAGGGAAAAAAGATAAAAAGTGGGGAAAAAAGACTGCTGGGTATTTTCTAACCTGTTAGGCTAAATTCATTTTAATAAGGTAGAAATACCACTTATTAAGTATAAGAAAGCTTTGGTAGACCTTGTACAAAAACACTGAATTATTCTTTTCAATCAGATAGTTTGATGTGGATAAACATTTATTGTGTTTTCAGTGCTATTCCGTGTGTTAGGTGTTTTAAAATACATTGCCTTGTTAAATGCTTAACAACCAGTGGATTAAATATCATTGCATACGAGCGATTACTCAGCATTTACAGATGAGGAATCAATCAGAGAAAGTCATATAACTAGTGTTAGTGGTAGAATTTCAGCCTAGGTCCATCTAATTCTTTCCTCTTTATTACATAGCCTCCTTATGTACAGACAGGTATTACCATTCCAGTTTTTACAGGTAATGAAACCAAGATTTGGAGAGAGAAGATAATTTGCCCAAAGATCTGTAGCTAAAGGCCAGGAGAGGTGATATTAGCCAGGATTTGAGCCTAGTTTGAGATAACTCCAAAACCATAGTCTGTTAAAACAGCTACTTAGATGAAGTCAGACCCAACCTATTAGCTAAAGTGTTTTGTTTAGATCAGGGGTCCTCAAACTACGGCCCGCGGGCCACATGCAAATATAAATATTGTATTTGTTCCCGGTTTGTTTTTTTACTTCAAAATAAGATATGTGCAGTGTGCATAGGAATTTGTTCATAGTTGTTTTTTAAACTATAGTCTGGCCCTCCAACAGTCTGAGGGACAGTGAACTGGCCCCCTGCTTAAAAAGTTTGAGGACCCCTGGTTTAGATCCTATAGGAAATTTAAAGCCAAGAAAATTATTTTAATACTGCCACACAGTTCTTTGATAATATAGGGTGTCCGAAAATTCACGTAAGAAGTAATTTTGATAGAAAACACAGGTTTATAATTAAAAATTGTAAATTTTTTATTGAATTGTATAGTATATAGTATAAGGTTATGTATGGAATAGCACGGTAATATGGGGTAAATGGCCTCCATGGCTTTGCTGGCACATACGCAAAGCCGTGGTCTTCATTGATCTTCATTGTCCCTGCTCCTGGGCCATAATTGGTACTTGGTAATGCTTATCAAATTGAAGGGATTGAAATCAAAGGGCAACAGATATTAGAATCTAATTCAATAAACCAAGTAAAATTAGGCTTTTATTTTATTTTTGTTGTTGTTGTTAATGCTCACGCAAAATTCAAATCTTGCATGAATTTTGGGACACCCAATATATAGAATGTATCTGGTAGAGCTGCTGTCCTTCAAGAGTTTTTTTTTGTTTTTTAAATATATTTTATTGATTTTTTACAGAGAGGAAGGGAGAGAGATAGAGAGTTAGAAACATCGATGAGAGAGAAACATCGATCAGCTGCCTCCTGCACATCTCCCACTGGGGATGTGCCCGCAACCCAGGTACATGCCCTTGACCGGAATCGAACCTGGGACCTTTCAGTCCGCAGGCCGACGCTCTATCCACTGAGCCAAACCGGTTTTGGCCTTCAAGAGTTTTTATCCTAAGAAACAGCACATATTACCCATACCATTTATAATTAGACATGATTAGAATTCATCATGGGACCTTTTCTGGAGGTTTACCCCTCCTGTTTATTTAAAAAGGAAGAGCTTTAGAAAAAGGGAGATCTTTACTTGGAATGAGTGACTTGATTCAGTAAACGAGGAAAATCACAGAAGACTTTTGGGGGCAGAAATGACGTAGCTTAGATTTGGGTAGACAGAAATGAGAAAGATAGCCTTTCCAGGCCCTGGTGGACATGCAAAAAATCTTAGAGTATAGGGCACATCAGTTAATTTTGCCAGGCTGTCATGCATTCCCCTTTCCTCTGATAATAATACTGTACTCCAATTTTCCTAGGGAACCACCCCTCTCAGTTACATAGATCCCACCCTGACACAAGGGTGTGCACTTGGCTCAGGCCTAGCCAATCAGTGTTGTCCATTCCTCTGTTCACAGTGATTATTCAAAGAAGGGCATCTTTTCCAGTCAGTGTGAGTGTTAATTCAGAATTTTTTATTCAAACTGTTGAGAAAGAGCCATGCTTTAAAGCCTGTGGATGCTGCGAGAATAGAATGTGATCCTGGAACTTGCCAATAAGTGGAAAGCAGAGCCAAAAGATGGTTCTGATGATAGTGTTTGTATCTTTGGATCTGTATGAATCTTTGGATCAGAGAATATAAGACCTATCTTTCGCGCATGCAGTAGCTAGGTTGATGATAGGTTTGGAGTGAGGCTAGTCAATATTCATTTATTCAGCAAACATAGACTAAGGGATTTTGTCAGGTGTAGATGTGCAGAGAAGGATCAAGACATTTCCTGTGCTCAAAGATTTAAGGGATCAGTGGAGGAATAAATAAATAGATATAAAGATTACATGAGTTATCGAATAATAGTGAAACTTTTATGTATTAGGCATTATGGTAGGTAATATAGGGGAAATAAAAATAAGAAGAGGTTCTACCCTTTAAACATAAAATCTAGGAATCTGATTAGATGTCTGTGATGATAATCCTAATCTATGTGAGAATGAAAACCAGACCATGTCAGAAAATAGGCCCGGCCAGCGTGGCTCAGTGGCTGAGCATGGACCTATGGGCCAGGAGGTCTTGGTTCGATTCCTGGTTAGGCCATATACCTGGGTTGTGGGCTCAGCCCCCAGTGTGGGGCATGCAGGAAGCAGCTGATCAGTGATTCTCTCTCAGCATTGATGTTTCTCTCTCTCTCCCTTTCCCTTCCTCTCTGAAACCAATAAAAAAAATTTTTTTAAAAAGGAAAGAAAAATATACAAATGCTGATTAAATTGATTTTTAAAAAAAAAAAAAAGACAGAATCTGTCAAAGATTACTGAGCTATTTAGAATCTGGAGGACTAGGAAACATGGTAATGCTACTGATAATAACAGTAGCTAACATTTATTGAGCTATTAGCATGTTCCAGGTATTATACTAAGCTGTATATGTAAAACATGCACATATAACAACCATATGAATTATAAGTACTGTTTTAACCCTATTTTACACATAAAACATGGAGACAAGATTAATCTGATCAAGGTTATTATTCTCAGCTAATAAATGGCAGAGCTGGGATTCAAATTCAGGTACATCTGATCCTAAAACTTGTTTTTTATCACAAGCCATACTGACAAAGAAGTTTGGTACACATACACATAATTTATTTGTTTTGCATGATACCTTTAAAGGGCTAGTGGTAGTACATCTAGTTAATCATGTACAACAAATAAAAATTTAAATGTGGAGTTTTAAAGTTAGGGCTCCAGCATAAATTTGAGAAAGTCGTAATAGTTTATGAGATACTTGGAGAAAGAATGTAGAGTGGAAAAGCTGGTCACTGACAACCATGGAATATTCATTTATTTAAAAAGGCAAAAAGAGGAATTAGCCTGTTTCATAACTAGGCCTGTACTAGAATTCTGAGAATCCTAAAAACCAAAGGAATCATAGTAATCTAAATTATTTTATACATGAGAAGTAGCAGTCTCAAAGAGGTTAAATATCTTTAAGATTATATAGTGATCCTTACAACAAATGGAATGTTCCCATTATTGTCAACAATAACTGAAGTTATTGTAACTAATGTGCGGAGATGGGAATGGAGTGAATTTCTTTAAGGTCTTGCTGAACTCAGTCAAACTTTATAAATATTTGGTCTCATCAGAATGATTTAAAAGTTTGTAAAGCATTAGCACACACAAGAAACAAGAAGCAGTAAAAAAAAGATATAGTAAGGTGGTGCTGTTTCACAGAAGGCAGGCAAGTGTCAGGGTCTTAATTGAAGCTGTAAGAAATCCCTTTGAATGGAAGACAGAAAACAAGAAAACAAGGACTTAGCTTTGGGGGAAAGCCTAGAGTTGAAAGCAGAAGGGGAAGGAAGACTAAGGTTGCACACAAAGAAAGAAAAATTGAAATATAGTGGTGAGACAAGGTAATGCAGTCCTGTTGAAGTCATGAGAATTGAGACTTTCAACAAATGGATACTTACTTCCTAGGTAAAAAAAAAATGACGATTGCTAAAAGGCCATTTAATTTTTTAAGGAAGCAATTCATAACCCACAAAATTATGGGTTCGTTAGTCTTGGAAATATGTACTGACTGGAGTGTCAAGTCTTAAGAGGAAATCATATTTTTCTTGGAATCCTATTTATGTATATTTTGTAACAAATACAGTAGATATACTGACTTTTTGTAGAACAGTACTGTCCAGTACGGTAGCTACTAGCAATAGGTGGTTATTAAAATAAAATTCAACAATTTGGTTCTTCAGTAGCACTAGCCACATTTCAAGTGCTTAATAGCTACGTGTGTCATATTGAACAGCACAGACAATAGAACTCTTGTATCATCGCAGAAAGTTATGTTGGACAGTGATGTTGGGGCATACTATCTTGAATAGAATTGAAATTTTCTTCTGTATTACTACTTTATAAAATCATACTCCTTTTGGAATTGTTTTTTCAGTATTCATGAATACAGTGAGCCACCATGATGACAGTAGCTAAAAATATTGTTAAATAATGGTTGAGAAGGGAGAGGCAAAGGGAGGAGGTGGCAACAAATGGGGCTCAATCATAATTACTAGATCCTTGCTAGCATCTTAGGGTCAGGGGTGATATATAATATTTTCTTTTAGAAATAAAATCTAATTAGCAGTGACTGCCATTTAAGCATGTCATCTTTGTTAATAGAAGCATTAAGTGTATATTTGACACATTTACCATCCCCTGAGTGTTATGTATTCAAATCAGGAAGAGTCTTTTAAGAGCCCTAGAAATGAGGAAAGAGTAGAAAACAACAAAACTAATTTTATCAATCAGACTGGTTCGATTTAGTAGACTTTAAAAGACATCTCTTCTGATATTAAGAGTTGTACATGCTCGGTATAGTTTAGAAAGTTATGAAGAAGACACTAAAGATCATTCATAATTCCAGATACCAGAGATAACTAGTAGTAAACACTGGTTTGAAATCTTCCAAAAATTTTCATTAATATACACATACTCACTTTTTTAAATTATAAAATGAGATCATACAGAGGCTTTTGTCATCTAATCTTTTTATTACATGAAAGACAATATCAGAAAATAGAGATCAGCATAATTTTCAGTAGTAGTTCACTGAATAACTGTCATTTAATTTACCGTGTTGATGCACATTGGGGTTTTTAACTTAGACTATTACAAATGATATTGCTCAGAATAGCCTAGTATGTATGTCTTTGCAGACTTGTCTAATTATTTCCTTAGGATAAATTTCTAAAAGTGTAAAAGATATTTATTTTAAAGGTATGCACAGCCCTGGCCAGCTTGGCTCAGTGGATAGAGTGTTGGCCTGCGGACTGATGGGTCCCAGGTTCGATTCTGGCCAAGGGCACATGCCTGGGTTGCGAGCTCGATCCCCATTGCGGGGTGTGCAGGAGGCAGCCGAGCAATGATTCTCTCTCATCATTGATGTTTCTATCTCTCTCTCCTTCTCCCTTCCTCTCTGAAATCAATAAAGAAATATATATTTAAAAAATAATAATAATAATAATAATAAAAGGTATGCACACTTTTAGTGTTTTTATATAGATTGTGAAATTGTCCTTCCAGAATGGTTATTCAGCTTAGATTTATACCAACAGTACCTGAGTTGTCTTCACTTTGCACCCACTGGTCTTGTCATTCTTTTTGATTTCCCACATATCTCTCTCTAAACAGTGTGTATGTATTAATCACAAATTTTTTAATGAAGTACCTCTGACCTCAGAGGAGGTCTGGGGTGCAGAGTTTTAAGTTGCCTCAGTAGGAAACTTGAAATTTGAAGGCTTGAAATTTTCTTAGAAACTCCACCCTATACAGGGGAGGGCAAAAGTAGGTTTACGGTTGTAAATAAATACAAATAAATAATACAGTAATAAATAAATAATAATACAAAAAAATAACCTCTGTGTTTCACATACTCACAACTGTATACTTTGGCCCACCCCTGTATTTTCATGCTTGTTTTAATACAGATCTATGGTTTCAAATGACCAACTATTAGGGAAGATCAACCAAATAAGTTTCTATAAGGTTTATACTGTTGTTTTTCTGTAACCTATCCCCCTCCCCCGCCACCGTGCCTATATCAGTGTCAAAACCAGCCGTGGGCAAACTACGGCCCGCGGACCGGATCCGGCCCATTTGAAATGAATAAAACTAAAAAAAAAAAAGACCGTACCCTTTTATGTAATGATGTTTACTTTGAATTTATATTAGTTCACACAAACACTCCATCCATGCTTCTGTTCCGGCCCTCCGGTCCAGTTTAAGAACCCATTGTGGCCCTCGAGTCAAAAAGTTTGCCCACCCCTGGTCAAAACTATGGATATATTGTATATACTACTACTTTTTGTAGCACAGTTTCTATGGCTATATGCATATTGAATTGAAATGTGGGATGCTAGCCCTGACCAGTTTGGCTCAGTGGATAGAGCGTCGGCCTGTGGACTGAAAGGTCCCAGGTTCGATTCTGGTCAAGGGCATGTGCCTTGGCTGCGGGCACATCCCAGTGGCGGGTGTGCAGGAAGCAGCTGATCGATGTTTCTCTCTCATCGATGTTTTTAACTCTCTATCCCTCTTCCTTCCTCTCTGTAAAAAATCAATAAAATATATTTTTTAAAAAAAGAAATGTGGGATGCTAAGAACACATCTCAGGAAACAACATTTATAACTTCCTTTCTTATCATTTTACCTCTCATTTGAAATAAGAAATCCTTTGACTTGTTACTTAATGTCCTTTCCCCCCCACCCCTTCTGCAGCACACATGTATACATACACATACACACACTTAATATAGAGAGGCAGGGATCATGGGGAAGATCATGGCTATTGGGTATAAAAGCATCCAAAATAAGATTTAAATTTATGTTTCAGGAGGAAAATCTAAACTCAACTGTAGTGACATTGTTTTTTAAATAAGAAGAGTAAATAGTAGGATGGTGCCTTTAGGAGGGGTATGAAGATGAGTCAAATCACCACAAGCTCAGTGTTGAGATTAGAAGAATGGTAACAGTGTTGGGCCCAAGGATTTTCTAGGGTTCATTTCCTTATACAGTGGCTGTTTTGGGGGAGCTGGGTAGTTAATATCTCATATTACATGAAATACTACTTTTTTAAAAATACTGCATTTAAGTAGTAACATAAATGTTCATTTTCCTCCTGTTCGTTTATAAAACAGTTATTCATCCAAGCATGGGGGAAAAAATATAGTAAGTATGTCATTTCATACAACATTATTTTGAGTTCTTGAAGTAACCAGCAATATCAAATGCAGTGCTACTAATCTATGCTAATAATAGAGGAATATGCAAGTTGTCTGGGATGCTGTCACAGTAACAGTAATGACCAAACAACAGGCTGCCTGGGGCGACCGGGCCGGCAGGGGGGGTTAGTGAGGGACGACCAAACAACGAACAGCAGACTGTGTTGGGCGACGAGGCCGGCAGGTTGGGCAGTTGGGGGTGATCAGGCCAACATGGGGAGCAGTTAGGGGCAACCAGGCCAGCAGGGGGGGCGGGGGCCAGACCAGCAGGGGGGCAGTTAGGGGTGATCAGGCCAGCAGGCAGAGGCAGTTAGGAGCCATCAGGCAGGCAGGCAGGTGAGCAGTTAGGAGTCAGCACTCCCGGATTGTGAGAGGGATGTCCCGGATTGAAGAGGGTGCAGGCCTCTCTCCTGTGCACAAATTTTGTGCATTGGGCCTCTAGTTTTAAAATAATAAACTAGTCTTAAATATTTCAGATATTTCCTTACTTTTGTAATTGTTGTTGTTAATCCTCACTTGAGGCTATTTTTCCATTGATTTTTAGAGAGAGTGGAATTGAGGAGGAATGGGGGGGGGGGGAGAGAGAGAGAGAGAGAGAGAGAGAGAGAGAGACCTCAGTGTGAGAGAGACACATTAATTGGTTGCTTCCAGCACGCCCCCTACTGGGGATGGAGCCCACAACCCAGGCGTGTGCCCTGACTGAGAATCTAGTGACCTTTTGGTGCATGGGATAACACTCAACCAACTGAGCCACATGGGCCAGGACAGATTAGTACTCTTAATTATATCTGCAAAATCTCTTCTGCCTCATAAAGAACATAATCCAAATATATTTCATATTCACAGTCCCAGGGATTAGGGTAGAAAATATTGGGAGGTCATTTTTGGATTCTTCCTGCTAAAGAGGGTTCTCTCTTGCTCTCTTTTTATTGTACAACAGCTAGTACAATGCCCTCTGAGTATTTATTGAATGTATGTTATGTACATTGGATAGATGGTTGAATGAGAAGGGGAAAACAGAAAATGATGAAGTGCCCATTCACTTTCTTAGCTTTGGAAATAGTGACAACTGACTTTTGTGTGACTGGGTTTAATGGGGACCCTGAGGGCTTCAATCATGGTAGAATTCAGTCAGAACATACTCAAGGATAATTCCAGTGAACAGGCTTCCTTTTGATGTCAAAAAGTCAGGCTTTTAGACCCTCTAATTGGTGTTTTAGAGGATGAGAGGATTTACATGTACTAAGAGTCAGTCCCCCAAAATGTAACCAGTGGCAATGAGAATTTTTAGGTCTTTGAAATTTTTCAAAATAAGACCTTGATTTGTTAATAAAAAAAAAATAAATTTTAAGCTCACAGTGACGTTGGCTTTCCATGTATATTGAATATTTATAATGGATAATTATGCAAGTCTCCGTTGTCTGAAGAACATCTTAGCCTGATAACTATATGATGCTTTTTCTAATTTAATAACTTTGTGATTTCTGGTCATCTGTTATCAAGTGACAAATGAAGCTTAATTTTTAAATTTTAGTATGCATAAAATCACCTGTGGCACTTTTTAAGAAAAATGTATATTCCTGGTTCCAGACCCTAGAGAGTCTAATTGGGGCGATCTGGGGCCAGGTGCATAAACTTCCTTTTTTAACAAGAAGTCTGGTGGTTCTAGGGCAGATGGTCTACGAACCTCCAGTGGAGAAATTCTTTCTTAGATTTTTGCTACTTTACTCTAAAATTCATTTAGGAAGACAATAATTTTTCACATCCTAAAGTTCTTGATTAGGCAAGCCAAAGATTTTATTTCAATTTAAAATGTAAAACACATACTTTATTTTGCAAAATTGTACACTTTGGTATAGAATTAACACTTGAAAGATAGGTTTGTTTGTTTTAAAAATAGTGTCACTAAAGACTCTTTTCTAGGATTATCTCAGGATTTTTTTCTTTCTTTTAATTCTGAGAGTACCCTTAGTTTCTTTTTAATATCTGCAATCTGCATTAATTTGGAGAAAAGAAAGATGAACAGAGTTGCCTACCTCCTGTTCCTTCAAGTGTCTGCAGTATCCCAAATCCCAGTTCCAGGGATTCTATTATCATTTTAGCCAATGATTCCTATAGTAAAAAATGTTGACAACAAATGTATGTTTATTTACATTATATGCATGTACTAATATACTAAAATTATATGTATTTTAAATTATACATAAATATAAAATTGGAGAAATTAAACATAAGTAGAAATAAAAATTTTGATGTTTTTCTTCCATGCTCCAGTGGATCATTTTGTGTATCCCCTGGATAACAGGTTCACACTCCTCCTTTGAGACAATTGATTCAGACAGTGGTTAGCCTCTTAGTGATCTTCAAGTAGGAGAAAGGGAATTCAATATTAAGTATTTGAAAGCATTACTTTGAGGCAATATGGGAAATGGGAGACAGTCTGAGATGTGGAGTTCAAGGATAGAGAGCCTATAACTTTTTCAGTAGGAAAGGGTATTGGAAGACAAAGACTGAAGACATTTCTTGAAGCAGTGCTGTAAATAAGGGATTCCTTGTATAGCATGTATAAAACAAACCAGTGTGTATGTGAAGTGGAGGTTAGAATAGTTTGTAAAGGCTGAGCTGCTTCCATGGATTTGATGTGATTGCTTGGGGTAGGAACCATGTTACTTTAGGAGTAAGAAGATTTGGATGTTTTAGCCTTGATTCTTTAATATTTAGTTGTTTGACCTAAATCAGTCTTATCTTTCCTCATTGAGATCTTAAAATTTAGAAGGCTTAGAGATTTGGAGGAATCTCAGAGGTTGTGCTTTGGCATGGGTATGAGTTAAATTGTGCCCCTCCCCCAAAATGGCTTCAACTAGAATCAACTTTGATTTTGTGGTGTATTCATTTAACAAACAATTTTAGTCATGACCTTGTTCCTGAGGTCCAGACGTATATTTTAGTTGTCTACTTGATATTTTCACTAGATGTATAAATAGACATCTTAAATGTACCTTGAGCAGAAAGAATTCTTTTTAAAAATATATAGATTTTCATTGATTTCAGAGAGAAAGGGAGAGGGAGAGATAGAAACAGCAATGATGAGAGAGAATCATTGATCTGCTGCCTCTTGCACGCCCCCCACTGGGTATCAAGCCCGAAATCTGGGCATGTGCCCTGACCAGGAATCGAATCGTGACCTCCTGGTTCATAGATCGACACTCAACCACTGAGCCATGCCTGCTGGACAAGCAGAAAAGATTCTTGATTTGTTTCCCCTACTCCCTTCCCCATAAAAAGAGGTAGAAAGAAGAAACTTACATCAAAAACCTGTTCTTGTAGTAAATGACACTATCATTTATTTATTGAGGTGGAATGCATCTCAATTAGTGTTGAGTAGTTAATGCCATTATTCCACTATCCGTGTATCCAAGGCAAGTAGCTCAGGCCTCAAATGTGGGAGTCATCTTTTATTCTCTCTATTTCTCCCATCCTCTTGAGTCTATTAGCAAATCATCTGCTTCAACATATCTTAAATCTGTTCATTTCTCTCTGCCTCTCCTGCTGAACTCTAGCCTAAGCCCCATGATCTGTTGCCATGACTGCAGAAGCCTCATAACTAATTTTATTTCTACTCTTACCATTTGAAAGCATTCATACAGCAGCCAAAAATGGTAGTATTTTTAAAATGTCAGTTGGATCATGTCACTTCCCTTTAAAATCAAACTAACAATTTCATGGCACTATCAACTGGCCTTTTTAAAAAATACATATTTTTATTTACTTCAGAGAGAATGGAAGAGAGGGGGTGGGGAGGGAGAAACATCAGTGATGACAGAGAATCATTTATCACCTGCCTCCTACACACCCCACACTGGGGATCGAGCCTGCAAACCAGGCATGTGCCCTGATAGGGAATCAAACCATGACCTTCTGGTTCACAGGTCGATGCTCAACCACTTAGCCACACTGGCCAGGCTATCGACTGCCTTTTGTATAAAATTCAAATGCCTTACCAGGGTCAAAAAAGTCTGTGTCTCTTCAATAAATGGTGTTGGGAAAATTAGACAGGTACATGCAAAAAAAATGAAACTAGACCACCAACTAACACCATACACAAAAATAAACTTAAAATGGATAAAAGACTTAAACGTACAGTGGAAACCATAAAAATCTTAGAAGACTCGATAGGCAGCAAAATAACAGACATATGTCATAGCAATATCTTTACTGATATAGCTCTTAGGACAATGGAAACTAAGGGGAAAATAAACGAATGGGACTACATTAAAATAAAAAGCTAATGCACAGCAAAAGAAACCATCAACAAAACAACAAGAAAGCCCACTGCGTGAGAGAACATATTACCAGTGTTATCTCCGATAAGGGTTTAATCTCCAAAATTTACAGGGAACTCCTACAACTTAACAAAAGGAAGATAAACCATCCCATCAAAAAATGGGCAAAGGACCTAAGTAGACACTTTTCAAAAGAGGATGTACAGAAGGCCAAGAGACATATGAAAAATGCTCAAAGTCACTAATCATCCGAGAGATGCAAATCAAAATGACAATGAAGTACCATCTCACACCTGTCAGAATGGCTATCATAAACAAATCAACAACAACAAAAAAACACACACAAAAAAAAACAAATCAACAAATGACAAGTGCTGGCAAGGATGTGGAGGAAAACGAACCCTCACGTATTGGTGGGAATGCAGACTGGTGCAGCCAGTGTGGAAAACTGTATGGAATTTCCTCAGAAAATTAAAAAATAAAACTTCCATTTGACCCAGTAATCCCACTTCTAGGAATATATCCCAAGAAATCAGAAAGGATATATATGCACCCCTATGTTCATAGCAGCATAATTTACAATAGCTAAAATTTGGAAATAGCCTAAGTGCCCATCAGCAGATGAGTGGATTAAAAAACTGATACATCTACACAATGGAATACTGCACTGCTATAAAAAAAAAAGGAACTCGTACCATTTGCAACAGCATGGATGGACCTAGAGAGCATTATGCTAAGCCAGTGGTCGGCAAACTCATTAGTCAACAGAGCCAAATATCAACAGTACGATTGAAATTCCTTTTGAGAGCCAAATTTTTAAACTTAAACTATATAGGTAGGTATATTGTTATTAACTTAATTAGGGTACTCCTAAGCTGGCCTTTGCTAAAAACATCCTCAATCTGATTGAGGTATGTTCACTGAAGTCGACCCCTTCCAACTCTCCCGTCCACACTCGTCTTGTATACTTGTTTCGTCTATCTCCTTTCGTTCATCCTCTCTATGTCCAAACCATCTCAACATGCCTTTCTCAATCCTCGACACTACATCTTTCACTCCACAACGTTCCCTAAAATTAACTTAATAAACTTTACTTAAAGTTTTAAGTCTTAGTTAAACTATAGGTATGTTGAATAAAACTTGATATCATACTTAATAATGATATTATTTATTGATAAAATTAAATTCCTTACAATTTAACTCCCCCGCACTGCGTATCCTGCGGCCCGCCTGCGCCACATCTCCCGCCGACTGACTGACGGACACCCCCCACTTCCGAACCACTTCTTCAAAATAGACTCGCCCAGGCCGAAAACTGACTTCTGCACATGAGCCAAGAAGTTTCAATCGCACTGTACGTGTGCGCCCGCCACGTGGTATTTTGTGGAAGAGACACACTCAAGGGGCCAAAGAGCCGCATGTGGCTCACGAGCCACGGTTTGCCGACCACTGTGCTAAGCGAATAAGCCAGTTGGAAAAAGATACATATCACATGATCTCATTCATTTGTGGAATATAATGAACAATATAAACTGATGACCAAAAATAGAGCCAGAGGGAAAATATATTTTAGAATATAATAGAAGTAAT
The DNA here is from genome assembly GCF_964212035.1 of Myotis nattereri. NCBI lineage: Eukaryota > Metazoa > Chordata > Mammalia > Chiroptera > Vespertilionidae > Myotis > Myotis nattereri. The sequence continues at coordinate 54,631,780 of NC_138077.1, forward strand.
CCTGTTATTTGCAGATTTTTAATATTTCCTGCAACTTTTGTGATATTATGCTATGTTAGTACAGTTTTGGTAATATTATATTTAAACTCTTTTTTCTTGAAATATTAATGTTTATTGCGTATAAATGGCTAATTATTTTGTATCTACAATTTGGTAATAGATTTATTTTGTATATTGTAAAAAAAAAAAAAAGCCTATGTGTAACCTCTGCCTACTTCTTAAGCCTTCGCTGGATTCATTCTTGGACCTAGCTCATTAAATCTTACTACACTTAACACTTTTCTTCTTTCTCTTCATTAAACACATCAAACTTGAAAATAGACCTTGTCCTATCAATTATCTCTTTTATATTTCTATTCTATTCATAGAATGCCCTTTCTCCAAGTCTTTGTGTGATTGTATGTCTCTCATTCTTTAGATTTTTAGCTCAAATATGAGTTATTACATATAAAGCACTTAGGAATAATTAGTTATTTTTAGTGATCAATAAATGTTAACCCCTCCCCCTCAAAACTCACCTCTTTGGAGAGGTTCATGATAAATTCTCTCTAGGTACCTTGAACCACTTTTCTTCAATATTCTTTATTTCCTTCATAGCATGTCCCTATTTATTGATTGTTCACTCCTTTATAATATAAGCTTCAGTAGAGTAACAACCTTTTCTAGCTGTATCTCCAGCATTTACAATAGTGTGTCATATAGTATACCCTCGGTAGTCCTTTATTTTATTTTTAAAAAATATATTTTATTGACTTCAGAGAGAGAGAGAGGTTTCTGAATACCCCATGTCACATAAGCTGACCAAATTGAGCACTCTCAACATTAGTCTATTAAAAAAGAGAAAGGAACCTTTTGGGAGTGTGGTAAGCAAAGAAGTAAGCTATAACACCAGTTACTTCGTTCCTAGGATATAGTAGGCTTATGATCTGGGCATATCGTGTATATGTATATGGCTAGAAGTTAAATACGATATTAGCAAGCCTTTTAGCCTGTGCCTTGGTTTAGCTGGGCCCCTGCCAAAGTTATGCTAATAAGGTAAAAAAAATAAAATAGCCTTAGTATGTCATCCTAATAGGTATAGTAGGGATCCCAGCCTATGCAGAAATCCTAGCCTGTGTCCAGAACTCAACCTTGTATTATTATCCCCCCCACCCCACTTCTATAATGAAGATAGGGTCTTTCTACACAAAATTGTTATACTGTAAGCAGGCCCTTACTTCTCATTGGTATATTTGTTTCTAATACTTGGTTTTGGAAGCCTTATTATTACTGCTTTAATTGCTTGTTTTGCTTTTGGAGACATTGTTTAGTAACAATAGGAACTAATCATTCTTGAGGTCAGATCAACAAGACCAGCATAGGTTTATTAATTTTAGTAGTAAGACTTCATCAAATTTAGAACATCAATTAATTTTGATAATTGACAAACTAAGGAATTTACCTAAATTTTAAAGGTCTAATTTTGAAGGGTGAATATTTTAAAATATTCATGGTCACAACTTTGCATTTGGATGTCCTAGTAATGTTATTTGCTGCTGTATAGAAATTTTATGTCATTCTCCCCACCATACTTTGTTTTAAACCAGTGATGGCGAACCTATGACACGCGTGTCAGAGGTGACACGCAAACTCATTTGTTTTGGTTGATTTTTCTTTGTTAAATGGCATTTAAATATATAAAATAAATATCAAAAATATAAATCTTTGTTTTACTATGGTTGCAAATATCAAAAAATTTCTATATGTGACACGGCACCAGAGTTAAGTTAGGGTTTTTCAAAATGCTGACACCCCGAGCTCAAAAGGTTTGCCATCACTGTTTTAAACTGAAAAGCTGCCTTTTACTTTTTAGGAACCATTGCATGGGTGTGGGGTGGAGAGAAGTAAAGCTTTGATCACAATATGAAAATGTTATTAAAAGTTTTATTAAATGCTTCTGTTCTTCAAAATGTGCTAGAAAAAATTGTTCATGAGTACTATTTCAGCCAGGAGAAAAAAGGAACAACTGTACCATAGTTTAAATGAAATGAAAATACCCAGTGTGAGAAATGAGGTGAGCCCCCCCGCCCCCAAGTCAGGGGTCCTGGTAGAATACAAAGCATACTCGGGAGCCAGGCAGCAAGGCAAACATCTTTAATTCTATGTAGAAGGGTGTGCACACATGGTCTGGAAGCCTGCGCACACCGAGCAGGTGGTCTGCTCAGAATTTATAACCCCTGACACACGTGACCTGTCTTTTGCTCTTGATTGGAGCTCAGGTACATAGTCTTTCGCGATTGGCTAATTCAAAGGGAGGGGTTGGCCTTTGCTGTTTCAAGATGGCACCCCCCATGTGGCCAACATGGCGGCTGTCTAAACTGTTCTTTGACAGAAAAGATGATTTGTTTATTCTCACACCCAGTATTTCAGTGAAAAATGAAAATCCATTTACCCAGATCTAGTTGTGATGAAAATAGATGACATTGTTTACATTTTAGGACTTTGTCAGTAAATAGTCACAAAGTTAAATACTAATTTGTGGTCAGGCAGAGCTTCTTGAGATAAAAAACAAACAAAGCACCTTAGATGAGATCGGGCGCGTTCAGGGTGTTATGGCCGTAGACAACAAAGCACCTGAGAAAGTAGCTAGAAACATCTTGTTTTAAGATATGGAGAAATCAACAAAAGCATTTACATAAAATCAGTGTTTAGAAATTTTACACAACTGCAAAATAGAAGTTTGGGTTTTGAAGTCAAATTTGAACATTTAAATATGAACAATAAGACCAAATCATTATCCAGTAAGAGCTTGGGAAACTTTGGGTATCATTAGTGAGCTAGAATATACAAAATTACCAATGTGATATAGTTCAAACTACATTAAGACTCCTGGATTCATTGGTTTTATAGAATGACTTAATTGCAGAAAAAAGGTTGTTTGGGTATCACTTTGTCTTAATCCTTTTGTTGAATAAAATAACTTTTCTTTTTTATCAGTAAGATTCTTAATTTGATTTCACAGTTACATTTTGAAGAAATAATTTCTGGAAAACTGAGTAAAGTTATAAATTGGGTAATGGTAATACATTTGACTATGATTTAAATTCTGCATACATTGGAGAGAGAGAGAGAGAGAGAGAGAGAGAGAGATTTACAAGAATGTTAAGTTTTAAAACAAATGCTTATTTCATGCAGTTACAACAAATTTAGGCCAACTGCTTTTTTAAAAAGTAAATATATGTTCAAATTACATAATAAATCAGAAAAAAAGATTTCATTAGGAAAGATTCCATTTATGTCAAGAACTGACACAAATGAAACTCATGACAGTACAGTGGGGCCTTGACTTCCGAGTGTCCCGACTAATGAGTTTTTCGAGATACGAGCCGTCTCTTGACCGATTTTTTGCTTTGAGTTGCGAGCTAAAATTCGGGTTACGAGCCAGCTTCAGATACCCCACCGCTAGTTGGTGCAGCGAACATAACAGTGAACATCAGCCCAGCATCACGTGTCTCACTCGTTCACTTTAAGATTTGACATACGAGTAATTTGAGTTACGACCTCCGTCACAGAACGAATTAAGTCAAGGCCCCACTGTAAATTATAAATTCACATTATAAATTATTTTATTACATTGAAATTCTTTTTTAAGTTGCATAAAATAATCTGAACTGAGATTTAAATGTTTTTATTTTATGGTATTTCTTTTTTCATAGTTACTATATTTTTTTTCATACTGTTGAGCATTTTTACCATCATTACTCTGAACTCTGTTTCAGATAAATTTCTTGTCTCTGCTTCATTTATCTCTTCTTCTGGAGAATTCTCTAGTTCTTTCAGGGTTTCTTTGTCTCCTCATTTTGGTTATCTGTTTGGTTTTGTGACTATTTTTTAGGTAGATCCTCTACACCTCTCAATCTCTAGTGCAGGACAGTGTTAAAGGCTATTTCTGATTAATTGAATCAGGCAAAGACTCAAAGCCTCTAGAGTCTGCCTCTGTCTACAGACTAATAGGATTCTGACTTGAATAGCCCCAGGCAATCATCTTCAGGAGTGGTGAGAACTGTGTTTTGTTTTGTTTTCAACAGGGTGGGGCAGTTTCTTCTGCCTGCAGACTAATTGTTATTTTTAATCTCTTAAGTGGCCTCAGGGCAAGGTGTTTTCCAATAGGGTGTGTTGACTTGCTTCCTCCCAGGCAAGTAAAATGTGGGAAAGATGTCCTCCATTGCTTGAGGGAATGACTCAGCCCAGGAAACTTGGTGTGCCTGCCTTCTGAGCTCTATTCCCTAGTCCAGTGGTCGGCAAACTGCAGCTCTCGAGCCACATGCGGCTCTTTGGCCCCTTGAGTGTGGCCACAAAGTTTCAATCGTACTGTACGTGCGTGCCCGCACATGGTATTTTGTGGAAGAGCCACACTCAAGGGGCCGCAGTTTGCCGACCACTGCCCTAGTCCAGTGGTCGGCAAACTGCGGCTCTTTGGCCCCTTGAGTGTGGCTCTTCCTAAGCCTTAGGAGTACCTTAATTAAGTTAATAACAGTGTACCTACCTATATAGTTTAAGTTTAAAAAATTTGGCTCTCAAAAGAAATTTCAATCGTTGTACTGTTGATATTTGGCTCTGTTGACTAATGAGTTTGCCGACCATTGCCCTAGTCCCTGGTCCTGGGTTCTGCTCTCACAGCTCCAGTTCACTTCACCCTCCTTCTGCCAGAGCATAAGGTAGGGGGGCTCCACAGGGAATTTTTGTGCGTTGGGCCTTCAAGATGGTGCCCGAATGTTCAGCTGCCACTCCCTGGTAGTCAGCACCCTGATGCTTTTTACAGCTAGATGTTATGTGGGTACCCGCCTCAGATTTGGTGCTCTTTGCTGGGGAGCCCAGCTTGGGGATTAGATCCCAGAGTTCTCAGTGGCACCTCCCCTTCCCCGCAACAGCTAAATATCTCTCCAAGACAGGACTTCAGTTCCTGTCTGTGGGCACCTGGTCAGCCTTTCACGCCTCTGCCCTCCTACCAGTTTCTGTGCTGTCTCCACCTTCGGTCCTTGGGTATCAGGATTCTCTCCTGTGAGTTTTCTGTTGATTATTCAGGAAGCCTTTCCATATTTCAGTTGTAATTCTAGCTTGTTCCTGGGAACATGTCCGTGCAGCATCCACCTACTCTCACACACATTATCTGTTTTATGGTATTTCTTGACACTATAACATACTCAATAAGAAATTTCTGTGAAATTAAGTGTAAATTTGAGGCTGAAGGTGGGTTTAAACATTTTATTAGAAATAAACCCAAGCACCTAAAAATATTAGCAATTTATTAGGAATTTTTCCCTTTATTTAGTACAGGAATTCAAACCTGTGCTAATTACAAGTTACTGGTATCAGTATTTCAAATGAAAGTGTACTATAAACAGAGCAAAGGACATAGACTGTGTAGGTTGGAAATAGTCTGGCTTATGCTAAGAAAAAAATAACAGCAACAACAAAAAGCCTTTTCTTAAAGCAGACATACAGCTACAAACAAATTTCTTAGTGTCTAGAAGAGTCTACTCTAGACACTTGGTCATTCTTTATAGACAAAATATATGCATTAGTTTTTTAATGCAAAGGGAATGTATAGAAACCTTTAGGTTTCTATATTTTACTTTTCAGAGTTACATAAAAATCATATTAATATTCACAGGTATTTTAAAATGGGAAAACAAGTTGCTTCTAACAATTTATTTTTCCAATAGCATGTTATTACTATGTTAAGATTTTACAGTGCATTCATATAATCTGGTGATCTTAATTTTAACCTATTAACAAATTAAACTTCATTGCAAAGAAATTCTTTTTTTTTTTTTTAATCCTCACTCGAGGATGTTTTTCTATTGATTTTTAGAGAAAGGGAAAGACAGAGGGAAAGGCAGAGAGAAATATCGATGCGAGAGAGAAACATCAATTGGTTGACTCCTGCAGGAGCCCTCACCAGGGCCTGGGCCAGGGAAGAGCCCACAACCGAGGTATGTGCCCTTGACCGAAATTGAACCCTGGACCTTAGATCCACAGACCGATGCTCCATCCAGTGAGCCAGACCAGGGGCAAGAAATTCTTTACAGTATCGTAACCAAATTTTCTAATCCTAGCAAAGGCCACAGTGAAGTAGCCTAGATATGCTGCCATTAAAGTTGTGATGAGATTGTAATAAATTTGCTCAAAATGTTCTTTTTTTTAAATTAAATCTTTATTGTTCAGATTATTACATTAGTTACTCTTTTTCCCACCATAACTCACCTCCACCCAGTTCCCACCCCACCTTCCACCCTCATTCCCCACCCACTGTCCTCATCCATAGGTGCACGATTATTGTCCAATCTCTTCCCTCACCCCCACACCCTTTTCCCCCCCAAGAATAGTCAGTCCATTCCCTTTCTATGTCCCTGATTCTATTACAATCACCAGTTCATACTATTCATCAGATTATTTATTCACTTGATTTTTAGATTCACTTGTTGATAGATGTGTATTTGTTGTTCATAATTTGTATCTTTACCTTTTTCTTCTTCTTCCTCTTCTTAAAGGATACCTATCAGCATTTCATATAATACTGGTTTGGTGGCGATGAACTCCTTTAGCTTTTTCTTATCTGTGAAGCTCTTTATCTGGCCTTCACTTCTGAATGATAGCTTTCCTGGATAAAGTAGTCTTGGTTGTAGGTTCTTGGTATTCATCACTTTGAATATTTCTTGCCACTCCCTTCTGGCTTGCAAAGTTTCTGTTGAGAAATCAGCTGACATTCGTATTGGTACTCCCTTGTAGGTAACTGATCTTCTTTCTCTTGCTGCTTTTAAGATTCTCTCTTGGTCTTTTGCTCTTGGCATTTTAATTATGATGTGTCTTGGTGTGGTCCTCTTTGGATTCCTTTTGTTTGGGGTTCTCTGTGCTTCCTGGACTTGTAAGTCTATTTCTTTTACCAGGTAGGGGAAGTTTTCTGTCATTATTTCTTCAAATAGGTTTTCAGTATCTTGCTCTCTCTCATCTTCTGGCACCCCTATAACTTGGATGTTGGTACGCTTGAAGCTGTCCCAGAGGCTCCTTACACTATCTTTGTATTTTTGGATTCTTTTTTCCTTTAGCTTTTCCGGTTAGGTGTTTTTTGCTTCTTCGTATTTCAAATCTTTGACTTGATTCTTGCGATCCTCTGGTCTGCTGTTGGGAGTCTGTATAATATTCTTTATTTCAGTCAGTGTATGCTTAATTTCTAGTTGGTTCTTTATCACAACATCGATGGTTTCACCTGTCTTCTTGATGATCTCACTACATTTATCGGCGGTCTCACCAGTCTTTTCGAGGGCCTTATTAAATTTATCAGCGGCTTCTAGACAGTTCTTTAAAGACCTTAAAAGTCTGGCTTTGAACTCAATATCCAGCAGTTTGCTTTCCTCCAATTCTGTCGTTTGTGTCCTGTTTCTTTGTCTCGGCATTTTTTATGCTTCGCTGTGTCGATACAGTGCCTTTCTGTGCTAAGTTACCCAATTACCTGAGGTAGACACTCTTGGTGCACCCCCTTGTGGGCTTTGTGCACAGTCTTGTTTTAATTAAGCCTTGATTGTTGTAGTTATCACTGGGAGGAATTGACCTCCAGGCCAATTGGCTGTGAGAATCAGTTGTGTCTGCAGTGGGAGAACTTCTGTGCTGGAGACACCCCTCTGGGGCTAGACTTGCTTCGATGGGGCTTTGGTGCTCACTGAGTCTGCCCCCTGAGTGTGTCTTTTATGGTTCCACGGAGCTGCAAACTGGATGGTCCCACTCTGACCTCTGTGTTTCCTGGCTCCTGGATCTCTAGGGAGGTGCTAATCTAGCCTTTACCTGAGGCTCTCCAGCAGAAGTCTCACTGCAGGGCTTGGGCGGGGCGGGTCCCACAGGATCAACAGGGCGGGGTTAGCAATTATGGCTGCTCTCAGTCTTGCCCTCAGAGGCTCTGCTTCTCAGTGTCCCAGTAATCGCTGCAAGCCCCTCGGAGAGAAAGCTGCCCTATGGTTCTGAGTGATGCCAGACAGTCCCGCTACTCCGGCATGAGTCTGGGTCCCTAGAGACTCGCCCGGAACTGGAGCTCAGAGCCTGAGAATCCCTCCCGATTGAAAACGACAAGCACGCCCTCAGCCGCCAGCCCGCTCTGCATGCACTCCGCACCTTAGTATTTTACTTCAGCATTGCGCCTCCTCTGAGTCTCGGTATGCTTTTCTCTTTCCTCCTAGTTGTAGAACTTCCACTCAGCCAGCCTTCCTGTGGTTCTGGATGATGTCCATTCCGTCTTTTCGTTGTATTTTTGAAGTGGTTTTTCCAGGCAGCAAACTCTGGTGTTTACCTATGCCGCCATCTTGGTTTCTTCTCTCTCAAAATGTTCTTAAAGTTCTAACTTTCAAGGTGCTATAGAAAAACATAAGAGGATATCATTAAATCATGTAAAAATATGACTTTTAAGCATAATCTGTGCTTTTTATTTTCTAACTGATTAAAACTAAGACTTGCCTCATGATGAGGCATATTTGGCATATCTGTAAATGCTGCTACATGTAAGTGAAAATAAGGAAAAGAGGTATTGATACATTCATAGCTTACAGAGAAAAAATGTATTTTCCAAGATATCAAGTGGCCATTATTCAGTACGAATTCTAATATTATAAACAAAATAAGACATTAATGGATATTTCTCTAATTCCCTATTTCCAACACTGCTTCAGAACTCATTTATCAACATCCCCATCATTGAATCCCTGGGTCTTTCTAGTTTACATTGTTTATGACTTTAGCGGTTGTGAACTATAGAGACTAGAATCTTGTTAAAGTATTTGCTTTACTCAGTAGTAAAAAAGGCTCAATGGCACATACTCTTGAAATGTACCTATTTTTTTTTTTTGTATTTCAGTAATGACACTGTATTTATGGTAGTCTGAATTCTCATGCTCTAATGCAGAACACTTAAAATTAACATGAGGTTATATTTTTGAATTTTTTTTCAGTCTATGAAGTATTTGCTATAAACCCTTATACCCATTTATCTTCTTCTAAGGCAGCGGTTCTCAACCTGTGGGTTGCTACCCCTTTGGCAGTCGAACGACCCTTTCACAGGAGTCGCCTAAGACCATCCTGAATATCAGATATTTACATTACAATTCATAACAGTAGCAACATTACAGTTATGAAATAGCAACGAAAATAATTTTATGGTTGGGTCACAACATGAGGAACTGTATTTAAAGGGCCAGAAGGTTGAGAACCACTGTCTAAGGCATCTAGAGATTTCTTGAAAGGCCCTTGCTTTCTGAAAAGGAATAGTAATCTTATGACAGGCCATTTTTCTTTTCTTTCTGGCTCTCCAAACGACTGGGGAGTGGTCAAAGTCCTAACCATACTAGTCCTCCTAGCAGGAAGGTGGAGGACACCTCTCCACCTGGTGGTGAGGGAGCCCCGTTACCTTCTGGCAGACATGAAAGTCCTGGTTCCCTACTTGGCCTTTTTTGATACCATACCAGTGGAGACTGAGGAGGAGCCACCAAAATGCCAAGTGACAGCCTTACAAAGTTGGAAGTTTGGCTCCCCACTCAGCCTTTGCTGGCAAAGGTGGGGGGGGTGAGGTGTTGGACTAAAGTAGAGCAGTTATTGTCTATAAGTTTTCTATCTTAAGTTGCCCCTTTCCTGGTATCAGTATTTCTTTGGCGTTTCTGGGTTGCTAACTTGGAGACATCAACTCCAAGTCTAGCATGAGTGAGGCAGATAGAGCCCAGAGAACTGGTCACTATCCTAAAGTCCTTAGTCATCTTTTTAACCCTTTAGAGTCTAATTATGTTTTTCAACTTATTTTGGCCATGGTTTTTAGTTGTACTTAGCAGGAGGAATAGGAAAAAGTACATCTGCTCCATCTTCCCAGAAGCAGAAGGCACTGATTGGGATTTAAAATTATATAAATTCACTCAGCTGGTGTGGCTCAGATGGTGGTTGAGTGTCAACCTATGAACTAGGAGTTCAGGTTTCTATTCCTGGTCAGGGCACATGCCAGGGTTGTGGGCTCAAGCTCTAGTAAGGAGTGTGTAGGAGGCAGCTGAGTTCATCATTGGTGTTTCTCTCTCTCTCCTTTCCTCTCTGAAATTAATAAAAATATATTTTAAAAAGTAAAATACTTGTAAAATTATATACATTTGCTAACTTTGATAAAAAAACTAAAATTTAAAAAATTTTAAAGAAAACCTACAATTTATATTACAAATTATATGACTACAGAATGGAAAGCATTATAAAACATTCTCATTTTTTACCTCCTTGGGTTACATAATTTGGTTAATAGCTAAAAAATGATTTTTATTGCATGCTCTTTCAATAAAATTTTCATTTTAGTGATGTAGTGGTTGCAACATAAAGGAAATACCTTAAAGTATAGAGTGTGTTTTTAAATGTGGCAAATTTAAAGAAAGTTTCAAAAGTATAATAAACTCCTGTCAGTCATCAGAGTATCTTCATTTAATGGGCAATTGTTTATGTTCTTTCTCTCATTTGTTAGCTTGTGTCCTTACCATTTCTTTATTTGTTGAAGGATATTTATTCCTATAATACTCTTTTAAAGTTTACACTGCTCAGTGTAAAAATCTCTTGCAGCCCATTTGTCATAATCTCAGGCCCTTTTAACATTCATAGCAGTAACTGTTCTCATAGAAAGTGATAGTACTGTATCTGTGACTATTGCATAATGGGCTTTATTTGGTCAGGATGATGTCATTGCGTGGGATAGCCTGAAGGAGTTATTAGAAGAACATAAGACTTTTGACTGCTAGCATTTCTTAATAAATGCCATACCGTTGAAAACATTAATTGTGTTCGCACTGAAGTGAACCTAGGTTTTCCTGGCTTAGGGCTAGAGATTTGAAATAAATTCTGTCATAATTACATAATTGAATAGAATGAAATATTAAACATTTTTCTCTCTGGGAAAGAGAAATGGAATTAGGAAGAAGTTAATAAATAACTGACATTCTTTGTTACACAGTTTGAGATTAACTTTTGAGAATTGACTTTCAAGAATACTTTGAATTTTTATTTCTGTAATTTCTGTATTTAATTTATTGCTGAGGTGTAAGATATGTTTATTTTAAAAAGTCCATCATTTAGAGAGATGTTTAAGGTGCATATCAATAAAAAGAGACAGGTTACATTATTTTTTACTTTGAGTACTACACATTTGATTTTTTAAAATTGTAGTAAAATATACATAACAGCTTACTGTTTTAACCATTTTTAAGCATAAGTTCAGTGGCATTAAGTACACTCATATTTTTATCCATCTCCCAAACTTATTATCCAATTAGCTCCTCCAACCACCCCCTGGTAACTATTTTACTTTCTGACTCCTTGAATTGGACTATTCTAGATACCTCATACAATATTTGTCCTTTTGTGTCTGGCCTGTTTCATTTAGCACAATGTTTTCAAGGTTCATCCAGATTGCAGCATGTATCAGAATTCCATTCCTTTTTTTATTTTCTTCTTCACTTTTTTCAATTTTTTATTGAAAAACCAAGGAACTATGCTGGAATCCCTTTTCAGAAAAGCCGCTTCTCATATGAATGGAGGCTGTGGACGCCACCTTCCTCCATTCCTTTTTTAAGGCTGAATATTATTTTGTTGTACGCATATAACACATTTTGTTTATTCATCTGTTTATGACTATTGGGTTGTTTCCACCTTTTGTCTGTTGTGAATAATGCTGCTATATGTATTAGAACAAATAACTGTTCCAGTACTGCTTTCAGTTCTTTTGGGTATATATTAAGAAATGTAGGGGAGTGGGGGAGGCCAGGGGATTGTCAAGGGCGGGGGAAAAAAAAGGACACATATGTAATACCCTTTGTAATACTTTAAGCAATAAAAAAAAAAAGAAATGTAATTGCTGGATTATAAACATAAATTTATGTTTAACTTTTAAAAAAACAAAACTGCTGTATTCTTTTTTACAGCAGCTATACCGTTTACATTCTCACCAGCAGTGCACAAGGATTCCAGTTAATCCATATCCTCACCATTATTTTTTATTTTCTGGTTTTAAAAAAATAGTAGCCATCTTAATTGATATGAAGTGGTATCCCATTATGGTTTTGATTTGCATTTCCTTAATGATTAGTTATGTTGAGTGTCTTTTCATGTGCTTATTGGTGATTTGTATATCTTCTTTGGGAAAATGTTCATTCAAGTCCTTTGCCCATTTTTTAATTGTGCTTGGTTTTTGTTGTTTTGGAATTTTTAAAAATGCTTATTTATCCTGGATATTAATCCATTATTAGATTACCCATTTTATTTTTAATTTGTTGTAGAGGGTTGTTAGTGTCGTGGGTATAATTTGACCTATACTGTACTTATGTTTCCTACATTTCCTCTTTAAGATCTTTTCTTATTCCCTTCATGGAGCTCACATTTTAAAAATTACCTCCCAAATAAAGTTCATTTATTTAGAAATAATTAATTTTCCAATTTTTAATAAAAAACATAAAGTAGCTAATTAAAGATTTGACTAGTATGAAATATCCAATGTTAGCTTACTGAGTTAATTTTAGCAAATAAGCTTGACCTTTAATAAGTCAGGTATTAGATGTTAAAGATAAAAGCTCTTGGATTCAAGGAACTTAAAATCTAATGAAGAATTACAGTACTGTGTGATAATTACTGTAGTAGAGTAATAGAAACACAGAGAATCCTTTGCGTGCCTAGACAAGTCAAGGGGAGTATAATGAGATTATGCTTGAGATGGCTCTTGAATGATGGGCAAGAGTTTACCAGGATATTAAGAATGAGAGGGTCACTAAGGTTAAGTAAGAATCACTGGTATATATGATGCTGAAAAACTAGGAGGGAGAGAGAGCCAGCCCCTGTGAATGAGTAGTAAGCTGAGCAGATGTCCTAAAAAATGTCTTTCTATATATCTATACTAATAAAAGGGTAATATGCTAATTAGATCGGGAGACATTCCAGGAGACCTTTCAGACATCCTTCCGGACAAAGCCATGGTGGCAGGGCCGAAGCAGAGGCGGTTAGGGGTGATCAGGCCAGGAGAGGAGGGCAGTGGGGGTGAGCAGGCTGGGGGGGGGGGGCAGTTGGGGGAAAACAGGCCAGCAGGCAGAGTAGTTGTAGGCAGTCATGCAGGCAGGCAGGTAAGCGGTTAGGAGCCATTGGTCCTGGATTGAGAGAGGGATGTCCAACTGCCGGTTTAGGCCCAATCCCCCAAGGGGTCCCAGATTGGAGAGGGTGTAGGCCGGGCTGAGGGACACCCCCTCCCTTCCCTGTGCACGAATTTCATGCACCGGGCCACTAGTGTGTGTGTGTGTGTGTGTGTGTATGTGTGTATATATGTATATATATGTATACATACATATATATATACACATACACATACACATACATATACATATACATATACATTTATGATAATAAGCAATACACAATGGCCAAAACACCCATTTTTTTAAATAAGAGATTTCGGAAAGATATCCTTTGGTCCCCTTTCCCCATGTGCTTTAGGTAACTTGCATATACATAAAAGCTGGAAACACTTGGAAGAACTCCACATAGAACTAATTTCAAGATGACCTATTGTGGTGTGGAAAACTTACATTTAAATTCAAAATATTTGTATTAATTGGTTCAGCTGAACTTAACTTATTTGGTTGTTAATCAGATAGGTGGTTCCTTTTAACAGAAATGTCACCACATTATTTCTTCTGATAGCTTACATGAAAATAGGGAGAAGAACAGAGGGACAGGAGAGTGTGAATTAGATACGGTGGGTCAAAGAAAGTGATCTCAGGCATCTTAGTGTAAAAGTCAGAGAGAAAGAAGGCTGCCTTTTGGCTGTTAGGAAGACTTGAGAATGGTGATTATAACAGTTTAACTACATCTGAAATAAGGAGCAAAATTGAACAGATTTCTAAGAGTAAAGAATTTGTTTAAGCATTGAAACACTATTTAGATATTGATAATTATTTTATTTTAAGAGATTTACGTTAATGAATTAAAGTCCCCTCCCCCCCCCCTTTTTTGCCACCTAATGGGAAGTGAGCAGTATCATGCTAGTAAAATAATTATATTCTTTTACTGGACCTCGTGACTTTCAGTCTCAAACAGAAATAGAAAGTTAGTAAAATTAGCTGGGAGGAAAATGCCATGTCAGTTAAACAAATGTTTCCCAAAAGCTTTTTTCAGGTTTAAAAAGCCACATTACTGTTACATCCTTGGGTTTCATGTTTGTCTCTCAAGAGTAGGACCTAACTACTCCTAATTCATCCTATATAATAAAACCCTAATATGCAAATTGAACAGCGGAATAATCGATCATCATGGTGTGCACTGACCAGCAGGGGGCAGACACTCAACGCAGGAGCTGCCCCCAGAGGTGAGGGGCGGCGGCAGTGGCGATTGGGGCCGGGGCCGGCCAGCAGGTGTCACCAGGCCACCAGCCAAGGCAGGTGCCAGCAGGGGAGGGGGCCCCCAATTGCCCTGCCCGCCGTTTGCCCTGCAGATGACCCTGATCACTGGCCAGGCCTAGGGACCCTACCCTATATATTGGGAACAGACTCTTAGATTAAAAAATTAAAACCTGGCAAGGCTATTCTAACTGAAAAAACAGGATGATGCAGCAATGACATGCATGGACTCTGGCTTGCACATTTTGTGATCAGCCCTGATTCTGACACTTATAACTGTGTGACAAAGCCAATTACTTAACTTCTCTCTGCATCAGTTTTTCCACCCATAAGATGGGGAAAATGGTGCTACTGCCTCAGAAGGATCATGTTATGTACTACTTTTTATAATCAGGGTAAAAAAATGTAGCTGCCCATACAACAACAAGATGCCTTTCACCTGTATGAAAAGCAGTGTCCCAGATTGCGAGAGGGATGTCCAACTGATGGTTTAGGTGCGACATCCCCGTAGGGGTCCTGGATTGTGAGAGAACTCAGGCCAGTCTGAGGGGACTCTGCCCCTGTGCACAAATTTCGTGCACTGAGCCTCTAGTATAATCCAAGTTATTGAACAGGTAATGGGACAGATAAACTTAGGGAAAAAAAGTACTTCTTACCTGCAAAAAGAAGCAAAGTAATTGAAAGCATCTCACCAAAAGTCCTAGAGGAGATTCTCAAATGTTCTCGAGATTAAGACAGTATAAATGGTAGAGGTAGCACTAAAAGCTATATCATATGTCCCATTTAAGATAAAAAAAGTTTGCTCTAAATTGTATTGTTTCAGGGTATGGTTTTGCAAACTTTATTGTCAGAGTGTGAGATGAGCAGTGTTTCAAGATGAAAGAAAATATTATAAGGATTGGATCACAGTTTAGGATGGTATTTATAGACTGTAAATTGAGTTTGTTTTCCAATATTATGTGAAATCAGAATCCATTTTAGGTAGAAATTCATGTTCTTTCTTGTGTGAGCAAAGAGGGTCTTTTAATTTGGTTGGCATCATTTCCTTTCTCTGCATTATTTGAAAAGGAAAAATATGTAATGTATTTGAATGATATCTAAAAATAAGTGAGGGGGAATTAAATTAAATGGAATATTGCTGGAATGTGTATATGCATACCCTTTTTCATCATTAAGATCTAAGATTAATATTAATATTTGTCATATATATCTTAACTTCAACTAACATATTTCACTACAGATAATCACATATATTTATGGTGATTTAAATCCTTTAGGTACCCTTTCATTTTACTGTAGGCTATAGTTCCTTTAATTGATCTGCCAAAACAGAAATAGGGTGCCCTTTTCTCCAGCCTTTAATAGCAATTTTTTCACTGCCCTCCAGCCTCCACTAACAGGTCTGGGAGGTCCGTTTAAGGCCATTGTCTACTGCCTCATTTTAAAAATAGCAGATGTTTTAGGTTTTTGTTAAAGCAGCACTCCACTTCCAGGTAACAGTTTCTGTTTTGCTTTTCTATTGCTGTGTAACGGACCACTACAAAGCTTAGTGGTTTACAAAAAAGCAACAGTCATTTATTCTGAGTCTTCCATCAGGATTGGTGGCTTTCCCTTTTGCTCCTAACCACCATTCATCAAGTCTGACTTGCCACAGAAGTTTATGTTATATGAGGGTGAGAAATAGCTGATTCCAAAATGGGGGCACGGAAGTTGCAAGATAAGACTGGAACATCTTGTTGTGCCAGAATATAAGGAAATGCTAAAAAAGAAAATGAAGATACTATATCAAAAAGATACAGGAGCTAACCTAAAATTGATAGGGGAATATCATTTATTAAAAACATTTTAGAGGAGAGAACCAAGATGGCGGCATAAGGTATAGACCTGTGCGTGCTGCCTCCCACAACAACGTTGAAACCACAACTATAAGACAAACAGCTATCATTTAGAACCATGGGAAGGCTGACCCAGTGGAAGTTCTACAACTGGAAGGAAAGAAAGAAGAGCATTGAGACTGAGTAGGATGTACAGAGGTGCCAAGAACAGAGGTACGGAGTCGCATGCCAGACGGGCTGCAACTGGATCCGTGGTTTTTTTCGATCGGAAGGGGTTACAAACTCTCGAATCCACTGAGCTTGTTTGGGGCGGGATTCTGAGGTCCCAGACCCCTATGGGGAGAGGCGGGGCGGCCTTGCAACGGGTCGGAGAGCAAGGGTGGCTTTCTCGCAGAGCTGCTCACCAGCACTCGGGGATGCGGAGACGTGGAGTCGTGGAGAGGCAAGGAGTCGCGGAGACGCCATTGCTGTTTGATCTGCCCTGGTGATTCCTGGAGACCCCGCCCTACTCAGTTTACATCCCTGCCCAAGCTGTGCCAGTGGCTCAAAAGGAACCACCTGCGCTTTTGCAGCCTAACCCAACAAATTGCAAATTTCAACTCCTCGCATCCATAAGGGTCACACTCAAGAAGCAGAATCAGGTTCGGAGGAAGCCGGAGCTGGACCTGGCTGGGCTGGCGACATGAAACCGCTGTACCAGTAAACGCACAAGCAGATCCACCAGATCCAGTCTCACATGGGACGCCGGGAGACGGCAGACAAGCAGTCTGTGCACTTAGTAGAAAATGAAATCCAAGCAAGCATACCAGATATTCAACCAGCAAGAACGCCTGGAGATTTTGTCCAGCAAGGAGCCGCCCAACAAAAGACAGAATGCCAAACTTCATGTTGACCAGTTAAAGTATGATGTCCAGCACCTTTAGACTGCTCTCAGAAACTTCCAGCATTGGTGATACACAAGGGAGCAGCAGGAGAGACAGCGAGAGGAGCTTCTGACTCGCACCTTCGCCCCCAACATGGGATGCGGTGCCCCCTGCGAGACTGCGACAGCCCCTGTGAGGCTGCGACGGCCCCTGGGAAGCCCGCGGAACTGCACGAGCCACCCAGACGGCTTCGTCAACTGCCTGCGAACCAGAGCGCAGCCCCAAGCACAACTATCACCCAAAGGGCGAGAGGGGCAAGAAGGGCGAGAGCAGCTGTAGTGTTGCTTTCTCCTCACTTTTGGTAGCGAAATCCTTTTAAACATAAGAGGACACATTATTTTAAAAAGCCGTTATGTGTCTCCGTACCCTTTCTGAGTAGAGCGTGAACAAGTCGCGAGAGACCTTTCCAAACACAGGGACACGTCGTGGATGGAAATAGCTACATTTTCCATGTGTATGACCTTTGACCCAGTGACAAAAAGCGTACACCTGTGGATGAGGACAGTGGGGGGTAAGGGCAGAGGGTGGGGTGGGAACTGGATGGATGGGAGCTATGGGGGGAAAAAAGGGGAACTACTGTAATAATCTGAACAATAAAGATATTTTAAAAAAAAACATTTTATACTTTTGAATGGAAAACAAGTTCAATGTCATTGTTTTATATGCCTAACGTAGTTTCCCAACTACGTTTAGTAACTATCACTTCAGAGTAAAGCCAGCTCTGGGGCTCACAGGCTAGTGGGACCTGTTAGAGGGTATGTGAGTCTGGGATCCAGATGAAAACAGGAGGTAAAACTAATGGGGCAGTAATCAAAACTTGAGTCCTTAGAAAGAGTTGTATCTGGGGAAATGGTGGTGGTGGTGGTGGAGCGGGGGAGGGATTGTTCCAGACCTTGTAGAAGTTGCTTCTATTGTTTTGGTGTTAATTCTAGCAGCTTGAGCTTCAAGTATGAGGCAAGGTATGAATTGGCAACATAAAATAATTCACTTAAAGGAACTCCAGCAGCCAGAGAGAGGATTAACAATTATATCTAGAACAAGTGACTTCAGTGAAATAGAACTATTAGAAGAGATAGATGACAACTTTAACAAGCAAAACAAATTATCCTGAGATTCTCAAGAGAGACAAAGCTATGTTTCTTTTTTTTTTTTTTTTTTTTTTTTTTTTTATTATTTTTATTTTTTTTATTTTTTATTGCTTAAAGTATTACAAAGGGTATTACATATGTGTCCATTTTATCACCCCGCCCTAGACAGTCCCCTAGCCTCCCCTATCCCCCAGTGTCTTATGTCCATTGGTTATGCTTATATGCATGCATACAAGTCCTTTAGTTGATCTCTTACCCCCCTACCTCCTGCCCCCCAACCCTCCCCGGCCTTCCCGCTGCAGTTTGACAATCTGTTTGAGGCAGCTCTGCCTCTGTATCTATTATTGTTCAAAAGTTTATAATGGTCTCTATTATCCATGAATGAGTGAGATCATGTGGTATTTTTCCTTCATTGACTGGCTTATTTCACTTAGCATAATGCTAAGAGAGACAAAGCTATGTTTCTAATCATAGCATAAAAGAATTAAAAAGTGAGGGGAAAACTCTTCTATATATTAATTTGTGGGGAGGATGATTATTGTTGATATTCAAATTCATGGTCTGGGACACTAATTAGAGTATATCAAAACAGAAAAAAAATATAACGGAGAAAGAGCACATTGGGGAGATGCAATAACTAAAGGTATAATTGAGGAGAATTTCCCTGGTTTAAAGAAGGATTGAAAGAACCTACTGAGTTCCAGACTAGAAGGTTGGGGGTGGTTCAGAGACAAAAAACACACACAAAACAAGCCGCTTACACAGGCAAAATGATCAGATAGATATGTGCTGGACTACTCAGTGTGACACTGGAGACTAGAAGGTAGTAAAATAACATCTACAGATTCTAAGAATACCTATTCCTAGACAAAATATAATTCACTTGTTATGGTGAACGCAAGATATTTGCAGATATGTAGGAATTCAGTCCTCTGTTAGATAGAGGAAAGTTCTCAGTAAAGAGTTCTTACCAAATAATTCTAACAGAGACTTTAAGATGGTGCAGGAGAAGAAAAAACAGTGGTGAGCAAATTAATCTCAAATAAATCTAAAATTTAGATTTAATTTTATTAAATCTAAATGGGTAGTGGTAGAGAGACTGTATTTCCGCACATTCCTTTGTCCTCTGCATTTCCTGAAAATTTGCAGCTGATCCAGAAGCTTGATTAGATTTGGTTCTTGTCTCTGTGTCAAGACTAAAAGTGATATTCTGTTCTTTTAGTGGGAGGCATATAATTTCTGATTATCTATAAAGAATTTATTGAGCGTTGGGAAATTGGTGATATTCTATCATTTTTCATTTATAACTAAAACACGTTATAAATGAAACATTTGGTTACTCAGTTCATACAGAAAAGGCAAGATAAATGTTTAATTTTCCTCTTTGTCAGTATGCAGGATAATGAATTGGTTCTCTATTACCTTTTGGAGGTGGAGGAGAATATCTCATTATCAGCTTGTATAATTCAATATGTAGGCTAGCTTTCAATCTGTTACAATTATTATCTTTATTGAAGCTCAAATTGTTTGGCAAGTGGGAGCAAAGATGGTCCCTGAGTGCTTTGACATGACCCTGTATATCTTTGACTGGTAAAGAAAGAAACAGTATTTTTTTGCTTGGTTTTGTTTTGCTTTGCTTTGCTAATAAACCTCAGAATGTTGTCTGTTCTTTTGCAAAGGTGGATTTTAGGGATCCATTCGTTTCCTTGGATATTGGGTAGTTAGTATGATCTTTTATGTAATTTGTTGGCAGATATGCCTTAGACTTTGTGTTACTTGCAAAGAATACTGGTTTTATTTTTTAGTATATGTGGAGTCTCAAGAAGAATCAGCATTTCCCAGCAACAGGTGTAGAAACATAAATTAAAATGGTTTATTCAATTAATAAAAATTTGAATGTTTATTTTGGATCAATCTCCACAGTAGGAACTCTTTGTAATCCAAACATTCACAAAAATGCCTATTTAACATTTCAGTAAATGAGTTCCAAGGATTGATTTTTAAACTTGATTTTTTTCTTTCAGATCTGTCACGAAATCGCCTCTCAGAAATTCCCATAGAAACATGTCATTTTGTTTCTCTTGAAAATCTCAACTTATACCAAAATTGTATTCGGTATATACCAGAGGCAATTCTAAACCTACAAGCTCTAACATTCTTAAATATTAGGTAAGATGTTTCTTTTTTAAATATTTGATTTTATGTGACATTTTCAATTTTCTGCTCCTTTTTACTAAAGTTTACATTATCTTTTTATATCAGCAGTTTCTATACATGTTCTTAGGCTAAATTAACAGTATTTCCTATGTCCCTCTAGTTTCTCCCTCTGTCTTTGCAATAATTGACAAACTAATGACTATTAGGCTTGCAGTGGTTCTCCAAATACTTCGTTTGGTTCTTGTGATTATGTATTTTTATGTATTCGGTTCTGAATGTATAATTGCATTTCAACTCATGTACTCCATTTTTTTCACATCTGATAGAATTCTTTTGTTATTTTATTATTATAAGTTTTATTGGAGAAAATGAGCAAATGAAATATCCTTTGGAAATATTTTTATATGTAATCATTTTATTATACAGTTTACATGTTTCTAAAACTCATTTTGCCTCTTTGTTTATAATGGAATGATTATGAGGGAAATATACCCTATTTTTCAGTCATTTTTTTTTCTTAATATAAATTAACTTCAAGAAAATAATATATTGTACTATATAGCACTTTATTATTTACAAAGGTGTTTTATGGTACAAGGTAGAGAAGTTAAGATTCTCAATTTACAAATGAATCTATATAAGATGCAGATAGGTTAAATGCTATGCCTAAAAATTACAAAGCTCACAAGTGAGGAAATGTAGGCTAGGACTCAAATCTTAAATTCTATTTGTTCCTTGCAAGACTTACATTTGTTATTTTACTATGTATAGAGTGGGAAAGATGGAAATTTTTTTCTTGAGTAATTGGCTCTGAATCTTCTTTTTTTCTACTTACCCATTTTAGTCGGAACCAACTGTCAACACTGCCAGTACATTTGTGTAATTTGCCATTGAAAGTCTTAATTGCTAGTAATAACAAATTGGTCTCACTTCCAGAAGAAATTGGACATCTCAGACATTTAACAGAACTTGTAAGTTAATATTTTATTTTTTTATTGTTCCATATATATACATACACACACACACATACACATACATATATATATATCCCCATAGTTATACCCTATTCTTTCATATGGTAAAGATCCATTATTGCGGTTTATTTTTTAGTTATTTTCAAGTATTGATAATGAAGTCTCACTGATTGATCAGTACTCAAGGGCTTCAGTACAGAATTAAGAAGGAACTGAAAGTACAAGTCTGACAGGCTCACATGGAATGGGGAAAGGTCATTAAGTTAGGTTCTAATCAATATTAAGTGATTTCTGTTATTAAACTTTTGAGGTATAAGTTAATTCATTTGAACTTTTGAAATTAAATCTTGTTAATATCAATATTCCGATTTTTGGTTAACTCCCATAGGGCAGTGGTCAGCAAACCGCGGCTCGCGAGCCACATGTGGCTCTTTGGCCCCTTGAGTGTGGCTCTTCCACAAAATACCATGTGCGGGCGTGCACATATAGTGCGATTGAAACTTTGTGGCCCATGCACAGAAGTCGGTTTCAGAAAGGAGATAGACGAAACAAGTATACAAGACGAGTGTGGATGGGAGAGTTGGAAGGGGTCGACCTCAGCGAACGTACCTCAGTCAGATTGAGGATGTTTTTAGCAAAGGCCAGCTTAGGAGTACCCTAATTAAGTTAATAACAATGTACCTACCTATATAGTTTAAGTTTAAAAATGTGGCTCTCAAAAGAAATTTTAATTGTTGTACTGTTGATATTTGGCTCTGTTGACTAATGAGTTTGCCGACCACTGGGTTAGCATAATGGACACCACAGAGGTCAGACTTATCTCTTTTTCCTTATATGCTATCTTTAAAACCTATCTCCCACTCTAAAGTAAGCTATTCTTTTCTTTTTTTTAAAAAATATATCTCTATTGATTTCAAAGAAGAAGGGAGAGGGAGAGAGAGAAACATCAATGATGAGAGAGCATCATTGATTAGCTGCCTTCTGCATGCTCCACACTAGGGATCGAGCCCACAACATGGGCATATGCCCTGACCAGGAATCGAACTGTGACCTCCTGGTTCATAGGTCAATGCTCGAGCCACACTGGCTAGGCAAGCTATTCTTTACTGCCTTCTATTTCTAAGATGTTTAACCCTCACCTACCACTCCTTGTTACTCTTGAGTACTTTTGTTACGGGCATGGCAATAAGACTTTTTGAATCTCCACAGTAACATTATTAATTGAATACTATAATTATCATATTACAGTTGAGGAAACTAGCACTCAGATAGGTTAAGGCCCAAGGTTCCATAACTGAAGTAGAATTTAAAACCACTGTACCTTAACTCCTAAGCCATGTTTCATATTTCTGAAATGGTCAGATGCAGTTATGCCCATTGAGATTTGGGAGTATAGTTCCATGTACGTTTATTAATAACTAGAGGCCCGGTGCATGAAATTCGTGCACGGGGGCGAGCAGGGGTGTGTGTCCCTCAGCCAAGCCTGCACCCTCTCCAATCTGGGACATCCCTCTCACAATCCAGGACTGCTGGCTCCCAACCACTCGCGTGCCAGCCTGCCTGCCCCTAACCGCTTCTGCCTGCCAGCCTGATCACCCCCTAACCACTCCCCTGCCAGCCTGATTGCTGCCTAACTGCTCCCCTGCTGGCCCGATTGCCCCTAACTGCCCTCTCCTGCAGGCCTGGTTGCCCCTGTCCTCCCCTGCAGGCCTGCTCTCCCCCAACTGCCCTCCCCTGCTGGTCCGGTCACCCCTAACTTCCCTCCCTTGCCAGCCTGGTCACCCTAACTGCCCTCCCCTGCCGGCCCAGTTGCCCCTAACTGCCCTCCCCTGCAGGCCTGCCCTCCCCCCCCAGATGCCCTCCCCTGCAGGCCTGGTCCCCCCCAACTGCCCTCCCCTGCAGGCCTGGTCCCCCCCAACTGCCCTCTCCTGCAGGCCTGCCCCCCCCCCCAAATGCCCTCCCCTGCAGGCCTGGTCCCCCCCAACTGCCCTCCCCTGTCAGTCTAGTCGCCCCTAACTGCCCTCCCCTGCTGGCCTGGTTGCCCCTAACTGTTCTCTCCTGCAGGCCTGGTCGCCTCCAACTGCCCTCCCCTGCTGGCCTGGTTGCCCCTAACTGCCCTCCCTTTCAGGCCTGGTCGCCCCCAACTGCCCTCCCCTGTCGGTCTGGTCACCCCTAACTGCTCTCCCCTGCCGGCCTGGTCCCCCCCCCCCCAACTGCCCTCCTCTGCAGGCCTGGTCCCTCCTAACTGCCCTCCCCTGCTGGCCTGATCGCCCACAGCTGCCCTCCTCTGCTGGCCATCTTTGACCACATGGGGGCGGCCATCTTGTGTGTTGGAGTGATGGTCAATTTTGCATATTACCTCTTTATTATATAGGATAAAGATGAACTTCACAAAAAACAAACACTGTACACATATACTCTAATTGGACCACATATTAGCTGACTTTTTCAGGTAGATTATGAATAGAAAGGTCACGTAAAAATTCACAAATACATTAAAGCTAGAATCTAGATCAGCCGTGGGCAAACTACGGCCCGCGGGCTGGATCCGGCCCGTTTGAAATGAATAAAACTAAAAAAAAAAAAGACTGTACCCTTTTATGTAATGATGTTTACTTTGAATTTATATTAGTTCACACAAACACTCCATCCATGCTTCTGTTCCGGCCCTCCGGTCCAGTTTAAGAACCCATTGTGGCCCTCGAGTCAAAAAGTTTGCCCACCCCTGGTCTAGATACTAGACCACTATTTATTTTGAGCCAATTAGATCTAGGAAATAGTCCAAAAATGTATGTTTGTTTGCATTTCTTCAGAGCTTGGGTTAATAACATGAACTAATAGTAAGTTATACTCATGATTGAAATTCTGATTTTCAAATCTTTTAAACTTTCTTTTTCTACTTATTGAATCCTCAATACTTAAAATATAGATATGTCTTGCAAAAGGTACTTTAGATTTCTACCAGAGAGGTGAGTTGATATGCTATTACACAAATAGCTTGTGGCAGAGTAACAATTAGTAATCTTAAACTTACTAATTCATATTTGATGGTCTTTCTGCACCATTCTTACTCATTTCTGAGTGAAAGTAAACTATCTTTCAACATATACTTTTTCTGAGAGAAATTTTATAGATTGCTATTACCTCTGGCTCAGGCTCAGTTTTCCAACCCTTTCAATTTCTTTTAGAACTCTTTTAACTTTTATGCCTAGAGTATTAGACTAAGAAGTCTAGCTTCTGATTCTACTTCTGTCACTAATTGATAGAAAAATAAAAGTAAAATTTTTTTTCTAAAAACGTTTGGGAAAATTTAAAAATAATATTTGAAGCTTGTTGAATTTTTTGATAAGTGGTCTTTTCTAATAGTAAATCTGTTAATATATTTTTTACTCCTATATTAGAGGAATTTTAAGTGTTAATGTGGCATCTTGATACTTACTAACCTAGGCAGCTACACATGGGTATATAAATTATTCTGGCTGGCCTCAGAATTATGGAATCCTGGATATGTCAGGATTGGAACCTAAAGTCATCTCTTTTTAGAACCAGTGGAATCAGAATCAAGCTATTACCAAGAAGGCCTACCTAATACATATATTGGAACCTGGTTGATCAGATGCTAATAAAGCAGTATCTATTTTTCCATATCCTTTTGAGTTACGTGTACTTTGTCATTTCTCCTCACTTTGAGTTTGATAGGAATGATATGAGTCATCTTCAATGTATTTTTATTTTATACTAGAGGCCCGGTGCACGAAATTCGCGCACTGGTTGGAGGGGGTGTCCCTCAGCCTGGCCTGCGCCCTCTTGCAGTCTGGGAGCCCTTGGAGGCAGGAAAGGCTCCAGCCACCGCTGCTGCGTTCACCAGCTGTAAACCCAGCTTCTGGATGAGCGACGCTCCCCCTGTGAGAGTGCACTGACCACCAGGGTGCAGCTCCTGTGTTGAGCGCCTGCCCCCTGGTGGTCAGTGCACATCATAGCAATTGGTCGGTCTGCTGTTTGGTCAATTTACATATTAGCCTTCTATTATATAGGATTTTTGAACAGTTGAACTGGTATTTTAAAAATATGATTTTTAAAAGTGTATGTGGAATTTTTATTTTTAAAATTGATTTAAGAGAGAGAGAGAGAGAGAGAGAGAGAGAGAGAGAGAGAGATCGCTTTGTTGTTCCACTTAAACTTTCTGTATGTGCCCTGACTAGGGATCGATCCTGCAACCTTGGCATATCAGGATGATGCTCTAACCAACTGAGCTAGCTTTCCAGGGCTTGAAAATAGGGGGACCCTTTCCCCCTCCCCACATGGGAGTCCGTTCTGTGGGACTCCTTTCCCCTCCCCACGTGGGAGTCTGTACTTGTTCTTCAATAAATCTCCACCTTTGCTATACCATCTTCTGTTGTGGATTCATTCTTCAACTCTGGTGGACAAAGAATCTCCAGTTAAAAAATTCTGTATCTGAAAGAACACAGGCCAGTAAGCCAGGACAAGTGGAATAGGGAAACTGTGATGGTTAAGTAGCAGTTTGGAGCCATCTAGTAAATCCTATCTCCCCTAAACCAAGGACTCTTACAAGTAAATGATTTGCCCTAACCGGTTTGGCTCAGTGGAAAGAGCGTCGGCTTGTGGACTGAAGGGTCCCAGGTTCGATTTCAGTCAAGGCCAACAACCAGGGTTGTGGGCTCAATCCCCAGTGTGGAGCGTGCAGGAGGCAAAGGCAACCAATCAGTGATTCTCTTTTAGCATTGATGTTTCTAACTCTCTCTTCCCCTTCCTTTCCTCTCTGAAATCAATAAAAATATATTTATAAAAAAAAAGAAAATAGGATATTCTTTTAAATAATTTTGTCATAACTTTTATCATTTTTTCTCCTAGCTTTATTAGAACAATATAAAGTAAAATATTGCCCTACATAGATGCATTTATACTTTTTCCTTTTTTACCTTTTCACCTGCATTTTTATTGATCTGATATTCTAGGCTTTCCTGCTTCTTAAATCATTTAATTTTAATTCTCATAAAATTAATGTAGATATATGTAAAATGTATAGAATCAGTCAGAAGACTACATTTTTATAATTAAATGCCATTACAAACTATGGGATTATTCTTGGACACAGAATCATAATTTTTTTATAACCAGGAGGGACTGCAAGTATCTTGTCCAACCTCATTTTACAGATAGTTTAAAGCAGGCAAGTTTGGAATTTTAAAATAATTATTTTGTATCTTTTTGAAATAGGACGTGAGCTGCAATGAAATTCAAACAATACCTTCTCAAATTGGTAATTTGGAGGCCTTGAGAGACCTCAACCTCAGAAGAAATCACTTAGTGCGTTTGCCAGAAGGTAAGAAACTGTGAAAAATTGTTTTATTATTATTTATCTTTTTACTTTAAAGATCGCTGAGATTGATGGGCATAACAAAAATGTATGGAGTTACATCCAATGTTTGAGAAGTAATGGTTTACTTAATATGTTATCTCTTCCATTGTGAATTTTAAAAAGTAGACTCTTCAGTGATAAGTTCCAATAACTGTTCGCCAGTGATTGTATTTTTAAATCCTGTCAACTGATGTAATTGATGACTCAGGGTTGGGTCACTGGAAGTTTCAGTAAGCATAACTACTTGGGAGCACATATAACATTTTTGATAGGGGATAGTTTAGTAAAACGAAAAACATTCCTGTAATTAGCTCTGACTTAAAAATGGACTTTACTTGAACTTAATAACTTTATTCTTCATTGGAAATGTTCAAATAGAGGCTAATTAACCACTTGGAGATGATGTATAGAAGAGTGAATAATGAATAGAGTGGGAGACTGCAGTAGGAGACTGACTATAAGCTCTGGTGTATGTATATATTTTTTTAATATATTTTATTGATTTTTTACTGAGAGGAAGGGAGAGGGATAGAGAGTTAGAAACATCGATGAGAAAGAAACATCGATCAGCCGCCTCCTGCACACTCCCCACCGGGGATGTGCCCGCAACCAAGGTACATGCCCTTGACCGGAATCAAACCCGGGACCCTTGAGTCCGCAGGCTGATGCTCTATCCACTGAGCCAAACCAGTCAGGGCTCTGGTGTATGTATTTGAATGATAAAAATGATTAAATTAGTGTAATTAGCATTCTTTTTTTAAAATATACCTTATTGATTTTTTACAGAGAGGAAAGGAGAGGGATAGAGTCAGAAACATCGATGAGAGAGAAACATCGATCAGCTGCCTCCTGCACGCCCCCTACTGGGGATGTGCCCGCAACCAAGGTACATGCCCTTGACCAGAATCGAACCTGGGACCCTTCAGTCCACAGGCCGACGCTCTGTCCACTGAGCCAAACTGGTCAGGGCAGCAATCTTAAAAATACAAATTCATGAAATAAGAAGCTATAAAAGAAAGTGAAAATAAGAAGAATCATTAATTTATTAGATCAGATATTTCTTTAATTTTATTATGGAAAATTTCCCATATATAAGTGAGAGAGCACAATGAATCACCCAGCTACAGTAGTCATCAGCTCATCTGTATGCCCACCCACTTTCCCTTACTTTAACCTCTAGATTAATTTGAAACGACTTACAGAAATTCATCTGTAAAATTTCAGAATGCTTATCAAAAAGATAAGGAATATTCAGAAGGTATTTGTATGACAATTATTCTCTAGATTCTTTGACAAAAATGACTTCTAATGTATAGTAAGTATTGAATTAACTAATGATGCTTTTGCTTTACTGTGTAGTCCAAATGTTTACACCATTTGATCCAGTATATTTACTGGATATTAAATTTTATACAGCAGTATGAAATTTAGTTCTAACTTACTAGTGTGGCTTTGTCATTTTGGATCCCAAGTAAGCATCTCCAAAAGTGACTTGCCAGTCCAATTTAATACACTTACTGCAACCACACTACCCCAAAATCCTGCTTATCTTTCCTCTCACTAGACTTGTATCTTCAGGGCCTTCATTTTTTTCTAGTTCTGCTTTCTATCACCTCTGGAATGTGAATGAAGGCCTCAGCAGAACTGACCAAAGTCATGACCCGGGGTCTTGTAACCCCAAATTTTTATTTAGGATTACCCCTCAACTCAGGACCCATCTACTATGGTTGATCTTTAAAGGCTTACTAAATAAGTCTGTAATAATACTGCCTTAATGTGAAATCAATTAATGGAAACAGTGGGTTTTAGTGAAAATGAAAATTTGAGGTTTCAGATGACAACTACAGTTTAATAGTTTTATCATCTAATATGTTCCTAAGTCATATTTTGAATGCATATTACCAAGAAAATTGTGAATTTAACAAATAGTTTCAAAAAAATTTTTTTAAATCAGTTTATATTGTAACCTCACCATATTCAGTTAAACTGAGATAGCCAGAAAACTTGATTTCAAGTTAGTGTGGAAGTTCATGTTAATTAGGTGGTCTCTAACATAATTCAGTAGATAAAATATTGTATCCTTTGTTATATTGCTATTTTGATTTTAACTAATTATAATTTTTAGCAAATAATATCCAAGAAGTCATCTACACTAATAAAAGAGAATGATGCAAATTGACTGTACCTTTGTGATGACCACCAGCCAATCAGGAGTGACTATGCAAATTAACCCAACAAAGATGGCGGGTTAATTTGCATACACAGGCGCCAAGTGGCCGGGGGCAAGGTGGCTGCTTGCGCGCACGCTGGCACCAAGCAGCCTGGGTCCTGGGGACAGACGTCCTTGGGACTCAGGCTGCTCTGAGCCTGTAGGCCCATGTGTAGGCCCAGAACAGCCGCAGTCCTGGAAGGACCCCTGGCCACACCAGGCCTACGCATACAGGCACGAAGCAGCCGGGGGCGGGGCAGGAATGCCCTCCGCATCGCCATGGCAGGCATGTGGGCAGAGCGCACATGCTGAGCGAGCGGCCAAGGGGCAGGGCGGGACACCCACTGTGCGACACGGAGGGCGTTCCCACCCGCCAGCCACTCCGGGCCTATGCATGCAGGCGCCAAGTGGCTGTGAGGGTTCCCACCCCCCTGGCTGCTCCAAGCCTACCCACGCAGGCGCTGAGCAGCCTGGGTCCCGGGGATGCCACTGGAGTGTCCGGTCCTGTCAGCCCGGCCAGGGGGTGGCTGAAGTTCCCAGTCCTTTGTGTTTCTGCAGCCCCAGGACTGGAAATGAAAACCAAGAGTGTGGGGAGCACCAGGAATTCTGGGAATCATAGTTGTGGTGGCAGCCCCTGGCCGGTGGTGGCAGCCCAGAGCACGGGAAGCACCAGGAATGCTGGGAATCATAGTTCTGGTGGCAGACGCATTGTGGGATTTCCTAGACACTCGCAGTGGTTCTCAACCTTCCTAATGCTGTGACCCTTTAATACAGTTCCTCATGTTGGGGTGACCCCCAACCATAAAATTATTTTCGTTGCTACTTCATAACTGTACTTTTGCTACTGTTATGAATCGTAAAGTAAATATCTGATACTAGAGGACTGGTGCACAAAAATTTGTGCACTCGGCGGGGGGTTATCCCTCAGCCCAGCCTGCACCCATTTGTAGTCCAGGACCCCTTGGGGGCTGTCCACCTGTTGACTTAGGCCCACTCCCCAGGGGATCAGGCCTAAGCTTGCAGTCAGACATCCTTCTGGCAGCCAGGGAGCCCTCGGGGGATTTTGGACTAAAGGCTTAGGCCCCCAAGGGATCGGGCCTAAACTTAAGTTAGTTGGACGTTCTTAGTGCTGCCACAGAGGTGGGAGAGGCTCCTGCCACCACCTCTGTGCTGGCCAGCCATGAGCCAGCTTTTGGCTGAGTGGCACTCCCTATGTGGAAATGCACTGACCACCAGGGGGCAGCTCCTACATTGAGCGTCTGCCCCCTGGTGGCCAGTCGCATCATAGCAACTGGCCATTCTGCTTTTCAGTCAATTTGCATATTAGCCTTTCATTATTATTATATAGGATGTCTCTATTTCCCCCCTTTTGCCCCCCCTACCCAGCTCTTGCCCCCCACTTCTCTCTGGCCATCACCATACTGTTGTCTGTGTCCATGGGTTGTGCATATATTTTCTTTGGCTAATCCCTTCTTTAAATACACTTTAAATTTTTATTTTCAGATAAGTGCTTATAACTGCACTATTATGTATTTTCTATTATATCATTTAGAATTAAGGTATTTTTTAATTGTACCCTTGTAAATTTTAGCACAATTTTTTTAAAATATATTTTATTGATTTTTTACAGAGAGGAAGGGAGAGAGATAGAGAGTTAGAAACATCGATGAGCGAGAAACATCGATCAGCTGCCTCCTGCACATATCCCACTGGGGATATGCCCGCAACCCAGGTACATGCCCTTGACCGGAATCGAACCTGGGACCTTTCAGTCCGCAGGCCGACGTTCTATCCACTGACCCAAACCGGTTTCGGCAATTTTAGCACAATTTAATAAGTTATGCTAGAAGCAATTAGATTTTTCATGTAATGCAGATACATTTCAATTAATATTTCATTAATTTTTAATTTTTTAAATATTTTAATTTGTAATAGTCTCATACATGTAAAAAAAAACTATAAAATACTACAGCATATTGTATGTACCCTTCACCCAGTTTCTTAGGTGTTAATAATTTAAACATAACCATTATACAACTAACAAAATTTGGAATATATTTTTCTTATAATCTCTTTACTGTTACTTAATCCATTTACTTCGTTTTTGTTAATCTTCACCCAAGGATATTTTTCCATTGAATTTTAGATAGAGTGAAGGGAAAGGGAGAGACACATTGATTGGTTGCCTCCTGGACATGCTCTGATAGGGACTGGGGATCAAGCCAGCAACTGAGGTACATTCCCTTGACTGGAATCTAACCTGGGACCCTTCAGTCCAAGGGCTAATGCTCTACCCACTGAGCAAAACAGGCTGCAGCTTAATTCATTTACTTTTAATCTATATGTGTCTTTATATTTATTTATTTATTATTTTTTAAAATATATTTTATTGATTTTTTTACAGAGAGGAAGGGATAGAGATAGAGAGTTAGAAACATCGATGAGAGAGAAACATCGATCAGCTGCCTCCTGCACACCCGCTACTGGGGATGTGCCGGCAACCAAGGTACATGTCCTTGACCGGAATCGAACTTGGGACCTTTCAGTCCGTGCTGGGGTCCAACCCCAGCAGGTCCAGGGGTCCCCAACGGTGTGGACGGAGTCAGCGAAGAAGGAAGGACACGGAGACACCGTTCAGTTGATCAGCAGCCTAGCCAGGATCTCTAGCCAAGTTCTGGTCTATATGTGTCTTTATATTTAAAGTGGGTCTTGTTTTTGATTCACCCCCATAATCTGTCTTTTAATTGATGCATTTATGCCACTGACTTTCAGAGTGCTTACTGATAGAGTTACTGCCATATCTGGCGGCTTCTGGAGCTTCCTAGGGCCTGCAGGGCCGGCGTGCCTGTGGCCCGGGACCGGATTGGGTCCCGGGCAGCAGGCAAGCAGCTTCTGGCATCGCCCATGGGGGCCTGGATGGCGGCTGGTGCTGGCGGCTCGCGCTGTCGCACCCTGCCTGCAGTATGCAAATTAGCCGCCATCTTTGTTGGCAGTTAATTTGCATATCTCGCTGATTAGCCAATGGGAGGCATAGCAAAGGTAAGGTCAATTACCAAGTTTGGCTGTTATTAGATAGGATGCTATATGTGTTTTCCGATGGTCACGACCCACAGGTGAGAACCGCTGCGAGCAAAGTGAGCCTGGAGCAAGTTATTGTTGTGGGTGGGGGATGGAGGGAAAGCAAAGGTGAGAAACATAAGTCAGAGTGTTGAGGAAAAATTAAAAGGAAGATATCCTGCAACTTCTAGGAAATCTCCACCAATGGAGCAAAGAAAAAAAAGACCTCTATTACTCTGTGAGCACCAAACCAAACTGGGTTGGGGTCTCAGACAATTCGCTCATATGATTGCAAAGACAGACAGAAACTCCCAGATTGGAGAGGGCTCCCCTGAGGGCTCCCAGATTGGAGAGGGTGCAGGTCGGGCTGAGGGACCCACCCCCTGTGCACAAATCTTCGTGCCCTGGGACCCTAGTATACAAATAATATCGAAAAGCTTAAAATAAATAATAGCATTTACCCTGCCTCAACTATCCCCTTCCCCAATTTAAAGGGCCAGAAGTACCTACCTTCAATTCCTTTGACACTTTTTACTGGTATTTGTTGACATATTTCTAATTATGTGCTTTTACAGTTATTGCTGGATTTATCAACTTTGACACATTAGTTTTCTGTAATGGTAGATGAGGATTTAACTTTCTTACATTATTACCATTATATCTTTACTTCCCTCTTTGTATTTTCACAGTGTGATTTTTATCATAACTTTCGATTAAATTGTTATTCATTGTGTACATTATTATAATGATACAAATATTGTTCCCTGCCAGTTAAAACAATGTACTCTGATTTCATTTTCTTCCTTGTATATCTTATTTTTATTGTGTTTTTTTTTTCTAGAGTTAGTAATTTCTCTGTTTTGTTTCATTTGTTTGCTTATTTAGGTAACTGGTTAATTCCTCCCTCTTTTTCCAGCATCCTTATTAGTCAAACCAATGAGATTACCTATCATATTTTTATTCCCTGCTTATCTCCCTATTGAGCCTTTACTCCTTCTCTTCCAGTGTGGACTGGTTGTTCTGTTATTGCTGCCCAGCTTTCTTGGTTCTGTATTGAATACTCTTATTCCTGAATTCCATGTCTTTCTCTTTATTACTTTTTTAAAAATTTCAGCTTTATTAAGGTATGATTGACAAATAATTCCTCTTTCTTACCTTACTCCCTCATTTTGCTGGAGGGCATCTTCTAGTAGTTTCATGAGAATGTGTTATAGGAAAACTTATTTTTTTTCTTTAATCCTCATTGAGGAATGAGACTATTTTTTTCCATTGATTTTAGAGAAAGTGCAAGGCAGGGAGGAGGGGCAGAGAGAGAGAGAAAGAGAAACATCAATGTGAGAGAGATACATTGACTGGTTGCCTTCCACGTGCCCAGGGATTGAACCTGCAATTAGGTGCACAGGCCAACACTCTAGTCATTAAGCAGCGCTGGCCAGGGCAGGAAAACATTTTTTAAATTGATTTCTTATTTATTTTATTTTTATATTTATTTATTTATTTTAGGAAAACATTTTTTGATACTTCACTTGGAAAAATACATCTTTATCCTATACTTACCTTTCATTAATAATTTGGTTATAGATTCTAGATTGAAAATTATTTCCTCTCAGGATTTTCAGGTCTTTTTCACTTTTAGCTTTCAGTATTAAAAATTAATGGTTGAAAATTTGATGCTATTCCTAATTCCAGTCCATTATTTGTGACACATTGTTTTTCTCTCGGGGAGATTTTAAGATCTTCCCTTTTTTCATATGCTCTGAAAGTTATATGATGATGTGCCATAGTATGAGTTTTTTTACTTTGTGGGCCTCTTTCCAAACCAGAGATTCACATCTTTAGTTCTGGAAAATTGTTTTACACCTCTTTTTAAAATACTTTTTTTTTATTATTATCATATAGTAAAATTGACTTCTTAGGGGGGTATAGTACAGTTGCATGAATTTTAACTTATCTTTTATGCAACCACCACCATAGTCAAGATACCTAAATATCCCATCACTTCAAAAAAAGCTCCTTTTTTTAATTACACTCACCCCTCACCTCCTATTTTGTTCTCCATAGTTTGTCTTTTCTAAAATGTCAGATAAATGGAATCATATATGCATTTTCATGTTGATTTCTTTCACCCAATTTGAAACCTTCCCATGTTTGTTTTTTCACTTTTCAGAAAAGTTCCTTTGTCCTATATACCTTAATTGAACAGTAATATCTTTTAGATGATTATATAGTCACAATAAGCTTCCTAGTTTTAAGGAAGTTAATAAAGTATCTTGAAGCGTTTTTACCAGGAGTGAAAAGTGAGATACCTTGTAGCTCCTGGTAGTCAGGTCACGGGCTTTTTTTAATGGATCTTGGTTCTGTTCCTACAGTATGGAAACCTGTGCATCTCTAACTTGTTCTTTATACAGACTATCATCTGATCCCTTTGTTATCCCCATCTTTCTCTGGTATCAGGCCTTCAACTTTCTGTAGTTCTGTGAGGAGTCAAACAGCTTGCTTTCATTAGTATTCCTGTCTGTAGCATCTAGATTTCATTTTATACCACTTTGCTATATCACTTAATCACTAAGAAAGAATGGAAGTAAATACTTATATTAAATCCACTATATTTCACTAGAAGCTCCTGTCAAAATTGTCTTGTTTTGAAATATCATTAATTGTTCGTTTCCATTTTATCTCTTTGCAGAGCTGGCAGAATTGCCTTTGATACGGTTAGACTTCTCCTGCAATAAAATTACAACAATCCCTGTTTGTTATCGGAACCTCAAGCACCTACAGATGATTGCCCTAGATAACAATCCATTACAGTCTCCTCCTGCACAGGTAAATCATCGTTTATTTGAAGTATGTTATGAACTTTTTCGACAAAGAATGAAACTTTATGCATTTGTCTTTCTGTTGGAAATTAAGTTCTTTTAAAATAAATGCACACACTTATGTATTCGTTAGAAGCCTTGACTAAATAGTGTGGAAGATAGGTACAGTGTCCAGAAGTGTTTTTTCCTTTCATTAAATTGACTTTTTAAAAAACTTGTGGGATTCTTCTGTAAAGTTTTTTCTAATGAAATTTGAGTTAATTTTTTTCTGGTAAAATTTGAATCTAGAGACAAATAAAAATGCTTAGCTTTCAGAACTAATGACTATCAGCACATCTCTTCTTACCAGTGTTTTTGTACCTTCCTATTTTCTAAAATCTGAAGTTCCTTTATTTATTTAGTTTGGTCATTTGCTTAGCAATGACTGAAATGAAATTATTTTATAGAAAGTAATTATGGGTAGTGTTACATATACTAAACATTGTACAATCTAAAAAATATTTACCAACCTGTAGCTTTTTTACTCTTCAGTCAACTAATGGTACAAGCCTCTGTATAGCAGCTATAAAACTTCCCTATGAGTAAACATCGTAACCATAGAAGGGTCTCATAATCCTAAAGAATTTGTGTTTTGACTTCTGGGACAGAAGCCAACAGGTAGCAACAGACATATATATAGCTTTAATATTTAAAC
This sequence comes from Myotis nattereri, assembly GCF_964212035.1. Classification (NCBI taxonomy): domain Eukaryota; kingdom Metazoa; phylum Chordata; class Mammalia; order Chiroptera; family Vespertilionidae; genus Myotis; species Myotis nattereri. Next base: position 54,667,330 of record NC_138077.1, read on the forward strand.
ATTTCCTGCTTTTCTTTCTGACAGAATGTACAATGGAGAACATAATAGTACATGATTGTTGGATTCCTAAAAGCAAAAGTTGCTAATATAATTCATGTGGGAGCAATGCTTTAAATTCCTGACTATGCCTAACTAATAATAAATTTACTTGATATTCTGTTTTTAATCATAAATTATTTTATATGTTACTGAGACTTATTAGTATCTAGAAAATAGAACCTATATTTATATCATTTAAATACCTAAAATAACAAATAATATAATTTGTTAAAATTAGTGTTAGATTTTTAGTATTTGTACTTAATAGAAATGCCTCCTGTTTCCAATATACATTGAGTAAAAAGCTGATTGTGATTAAAAAAGGGACACATTTCAGATGAGTAACAATTTGATTCCATGTATGTGTTACTTTATTTAGATATGCATAAAAGGCAAAATTCACATATTTAAGTACCTGAACATACAAGCTTGTAAGATTGCTCCAGATCTGCCAGATTATGATAGGAGACCCTTGGGTTTTGGCTCCTGGTGAGTATGTCCTTTTTTTTTTTCTTTTTTTTAAATTATCATATTCTATCTCACAAGAAATAAAATATACTAGACCCTTAAATCTGCCTGAATGTTTGACTATAAGGAAATGACCTATTTTGACACTGTTTTTCTCAGAATACTTAATATTAAGTAAAATGTTGATTAGTTAGATAATGGCAAAGCGTAGCTCTAATCAGGGTTTCTCAACCTCAACATTGTTATTTTTGGACCAGTTAATTCTTTGTTGTGAGGAGCTGTCCTATACATTGGAAGATATTTAGCAGCATCCCTGGCTTCTATTGTACTCTCCCAGTATGACAAACAAAAATATCTCCAGACATTTCCAAATATCCCCTCAGGGGGGTGGGGAGGGGTCTGTAATTGAAAACCACTGGTCCAAGTGATTTGAATATTAACCTAGCTCTTCTCTTCACTAGCTCTGTGATTTAGGCAAATCTCTCAAACTTTCTGTGCTTCATTTTTCCTATAGGGAGTGAAGAGATTGGATTTGATAACTATTGATGTCACTTTGGGATCTAAAAAATCAATTAAAGAAAAGATGTTCAAAAAATAAAAGTAGCTTTTATTTTATATATACCAATTGATTTTTCTCCCCTGGAGTTAGTAATTCTTGCTAAGTGAAAGTTTTTCCCCCTGTGAAATAACAGAATAGGAACATTAAACTGCTACTCTACCTTTGAGATTTGAGTGTAAGACAATTAATAGTGCGTCCTGGTAGCTACATGTGAGGGTAGCCTAAAGACACTACGGAGGAAATATAGTCACCTATATGAATAATGAGCTTTAGCTAGGGGCTGCAGTGCTAATTGTAGACCCTGTGATTCTGTCCTTTGTCTTAGCCCAATTTTTTTTTACTATAGCAATCATCATCAGATTACTTTAAAACATACATAAAAAACAATAATAAACTAACAAGAGACTTGTGTGTTTCCAAGAGATAAAAGAAAGCTTAGATAAATGGAGAAACCTTTCCTAAATGCAAAGTCTAAATAGCAAAAATATGCCATGTCTCTCCAAAGGAGTTATGATACTTTATTTGTAATGGTTTCACAATGTGCTAGAAATTTTAAAATATACATATATGTATATTGGGGCCCAGTGCACAAAATTTGTGCACCAGTGGGGTCTCTAGGCCTGGCCAGCGATTAGGGCTGATCAGGGCCAGGCTGATTGGGGCTTGCCAGCCATGGGGAGGGACAGGGTGTGGAAGGTTGGCCACCAGCTCAAGAAAGGAGCTGGCCCTTGGCCCCCGTGGGAAAGGGGCTGCATCCTCCGCCACCCACCCCCGGTTCCCCATCCCAGTCTAGGGCCCGGAGAGGAGGCTATGGTCGCCAGACCAGGCGCTGACGCCGGAACCCCGCTACCACGTGGTTCCCCGCCTCCCCACCTCCTCCTTCCTTTGACGCCTTGCCGCCACCATGGGGGAGGGACAAGACATGGGACGTTGGCTGCCGGCCCCCCTGGGAAAGGGGCGGTGACCACTGCCACCCACCCCCAGTTCCCTGTCCAGCCCCGGGGCCTGGCCCCAATTGGGTGATCAGGGCCTACTGGCTTGGGGGAGGAACCATGGGAGGTTGGCCACCTGGGAGGGAAGGACTGCAGGAGGTTGGCTGACCAGGGGAAGTTGGCTGTGGGGGTGCACTGACCACCAGGGGGCAGCTCCTGCATTGAGCGTCTGCCCCCTGGTGGTCAGTGTGCGTCATAGCTACCAGTCGTTCCTGTCGTTCTGGTTGTTCCGTTGCTTAGGCTTTTGTATATATAGATAGATAATTTATATATTTACATACACATAAAATATTTCCTTGAACTCCTCATGCACCAGTGAATTAGATACTATACCTTCATATCTTTCCCACTGGGGTACAGATTAGTGAAATTGCATTGTAATTTATTCAAAATGCCGTCATAGAGTCAGAATGTTTTTGTTCTAGCTGTGAATCCCTGTACTGTTGGGCAGTTCACTTAACCCCTTTGAACCCCCGTTTCTTTAATATGATCTTTACCCTCTTTATACTCTAACAGTAGTCCTGAGGATCAAATGACCTGTGTGTGAAAGTGTTATACTGACCATAAAGCCTTATACAAATATTAGGCATTGTAGTTACTAGCTATCTACTGTGATCTAGAAAGAGTTTAGTTCTAAAAGAATCCTGTCTTGCTAAAGAGAATTGTTATTAATCCTGTAGCTCTTCAGGTATTTGATACAAATTAGATGCTGTGATACTATTAGTCCTTAGATGCAACTTTCTAACTACTTTTATGTAACATAAAAGCAACAGACAATTTTCTTTAAATCATTTTATGAAGGCCACAAATGTTTTACTCATTTCCAGAGGGAAGTGCTTCCAACTCCTTTAGCAATGGCACTATTGTGAAAACGCTTTCATTTTATACAGTGGCACACATACTTTTCAGTAGTGACCTAAAGTGACCTATGCTTTTTTGCTGAGGTGATTTTAAGCTGACATATTTCTTTATGATGATGGCAGTGAAACAAACCTAAAGATTAAGCGGCTGGTAAGAAAAGCCCTGCATCGATAACCCCAGCAGTGGAATTCTCTACAACAAGCCTGAGCTTGTGAAAGCAATGACCATCATATTTGTATTCTTAGCACTTAGAACATTGCCTAGCATTCAGTAAATATGTGATGAACTAAACTCAGATGAAGCAGATTTAGTGACTTGTTATAACAGGAAATGTTCTTTCCTAAGGGTGCATTCCTCACAGATTGGTAACTTTTATTGAATGCTTTGTGGCAGCCAGGCTTTGTGTAAGGCTCTAACTTATATTGGCTTAGTCTTTATAGCAGCTCTCTGAGGTAGATGTTGTTGTTAACCTTTTTCTGTTTGAAACTTATGAGAAAACAGAAGTTGAGAAAAGTTAAAGTCATACAGCTGGTAAATTATGGTGCCAAGCTGTTGGGCCGGATCTGTTAAACTATGTTTGAAACTCTTCACTGAATTATACTGATTTCATAGTTCATCTTCCTGCTACAGAGGTCACTTATGCGTTTGAATCTAGGTAGTTTATTAGGGAGACTGGACTTTGTGACAGGGCATAGCTGGAGCCTGGCAGAACTCTGTCTGGTCCCCTGAAGGCCAAAATTAAGTATAGGATAACTATCTGTCCTGCTTTGTGTGTGACTAAGGGGATTTCTGGGATATAAAACTTTTAGGGCTAAAACCAGGAAAATACTGACCAAGCCTGGAAAACTGATAAACTGGTATGTCTCACTTTAATTTTATCAGTTTAATCTCTGAGCCAGAGCGAACATGTATAGAAGCTAGGGGTAACTGAATAAAATAATAAAATAACTGAATGCAAATATTAATTTTCTTTTTGGTTTTTTAATATTTTTGTATTGATTTCAGAGAGGAAGAGAGAGGGAGAAAGAGCTAGAAACATCAATGATGAGAGAGAATCACTGATCAGCTGCCTCCTGCACGCCCTCCACTGGGGATGGAGCCTGCGACCCAAGCATGTGCCCTGATCGGGAATCGAACCGTGACCTCCTGGTCCATGGGTGGATATTCAGCCATGAGCCACACCAGCTGGACTTCTTTTTGTTTTTTAAATCATCACCAGAGGATATGGTTATTAATTTGAGAGAGAGAGAGAGAGAGAGAGAGAGAGAGAGAGAGAGAGAGAAACATCAATGTGAGAGGGAAACATAGATCAGTTGCCTCCATTACATACCTTGACCGGGTACTGAACCTGCAACCTTTTGGTGTATGGGATGAGCCACCTGGCCAGGACTCTATTAATTTTATATTGACCACTGAAAAATGTCACAGTAAAATTAGGCTTATTTTGATTGGCCACTTGATAAAAAATACATTACAGTATATAAACGGTATCCTCTAGAGCTCTGAATATCATTAGTTGAAAAACTTACATAATATTAAAAAGTATTTTTCAGTAAATCTTCAAATATACATATTTCTTTTGGCAGCTGCAGAAGAGAATATTTTAAATGTATATATATCACTAGAGGCCTGGTGCACAAATTCGTGCACAGGTAGGGCCTGGCCAGGGGTAGGACTGTGGGCCGTTGGCTGGCCGGTCCTGCCCACTGGTCAAACTCCAGGTTGAACTTCCGGTCCAACTCCTGGTCAAGGGGACAATTTGCATATTATCCTTTTATTATATAGCATTAGAAAGCTTTTTAAATTAGGCACCTTGCCTTGACTTTGCTGTGATAAAACACACATAGCACCTGTTTTTAAGATCTGGACTCTAAAACAAGCGTAAGAAAAAAGGGGGGGAAAGCACAAGAACAGATGTGTCATGTAGATGATATACATAACACATTCTACTTAAATAGTTGGGATAGCTAGATGAAGGACAAATGATGTTCATTGTATTATCTTCCCAACTCAGATAATTATGAGTTTTTTCAAAATAAAAATTTAGGAGAAATTAGCTGCTTTTCTTGTAGAAAAGTAATTTTAGAATTATACTGAAAGAATTTTTGGCTAAAGGAGCTTTGTGGAAGAAGGTAGAAAAATGAGGAAGGTACCTGTATTTTTTGGATCTTTATTTTATTTTATTTTTAAAATATATTTTATTGATTTTTTACAGAGAGGGAAGGGAGAGGAATAGAGAGTCAGAAACATCGATGAGCCCTATCTGGTTTGGCTCAATGGATGGAGCGTCGGCCTGGAGACTCAAGGGTCCCAGGTTCGATTCCGGTCAAGGGCATGTACCTTGGTTGCAGGCACATACCCAATAGGGAGTGTGCAGGAGGCAGCTGATCGATGTTTCTCTCATCGATGTTTTTAACTCTCTATCCCTCTCCCTTCCTCTCTATAAGAAATCAATAAAAAAAAAATACATTAAGGAAAAAAAAAAAAGAAACATCGATGAGAGAGAAACTTCGATTAGCTGCCTCCTGCACACCTCCTACTGGGGATGTGCCCGCAACCAAGGTACATGCCCCTGACTGGAATCGAACCTGGGACCCTTCAGTCTGAAGGCCAATGCTCTATCCACTGAGCCAAACTGGTCAGGGCTATTTTTTGGATCTTTAGAATCAGTGTATTTAGTACATTGGACAGATAGGGCTATATGTTACCACATGCCCTATCTTATAAAGATCTTATAAAGTAAGATCTTTATCAATAAAATAATTTGACAAGTTATAAAAACTTTTACGTTCACTAATGGCTGATGGCAACTAGGGGCTTTGCTGCTTTTGTTTTTACTTGACAGAAAGATTTCATTTTACTATATGAAAGTCATATGATTAAATTTGGTAACTTTATTGTACAAATATTAAGTGACTTCTTTGAGCTGACAGTTGGTAAGTAGTAAACTTGGTACCTTATCTGTGAAATCAAAGTTCATTGCTCTTTCCCTGTACCTGGAATTCTAATGTGTTGTGACAACATGATATAACTTTTTAAAAGTTATATACATGAACAATGTAAGAGTACATGGAATAGAAAATTCAATACCAGAACACAATTTTAAATTTGTACCATTGAAAGTTATTTTACAACCTAGTTAGGGTTATTAAATAAAATTCTAATAGACGATTAAAAAGTAGACTATTGCACCTGGTAGGTGTGACTCAGTAGCTGAGCGTCGACCTATGAACCAGGAGGTCACAGTTTGATTCCCGGTCAGGGCACATGCCCGGGTTGCAGGCTCGATCCCATTGTGGGGTGTGCAGGAGGCAGCCAATCAGTGATTCTGTCTTATTGATGTTTCTGTCTCTCTCTCTCTCTCTCCCTCTCCCTTCCTCTGTGAAATCAATAAAAATATACATATTTTTAAATAGGCTGTTATGTTTTAGGTTTTAATTCAGCTAACTTTTAAAAGTATGTTTAAAAACAAGTATAAACTAAACTTATAAGACTTTTAGAAGAAAATAGAGGATACGTATCTTTGTGACTTGGAACAGGCAATGATTTCTGAGGACACAGAAAGCAATAACCATAAATAAATGAAATTAGAAGCATTTATTGTGAAAAGAAAATATTAAGAAAATTAACAAGTAGCCCTAGCTGGTTTGGCTCAGTGGATAGAGCATCAACCTGTGGACTTAAAAGTCCCAGGTTTGATTCCAGTCAAGGGCACATGCCCAGTTGCTGTCTTGATCCCCAGTAGGGGCCGTGCAGGAGGCAAGCTAATCAATGATTCTCATCATTGATGTTTCTATCTCTCCTCTCCCTTCCCCTCTGAAATCAATAAATATATATATTAAAAAATCAATGAGTGCATTGGAACAATAAATAAATGTCTCTTTCTCCCTCTGTCTCTCTAAATACAATAAATAAAAAATGTAAAAAGAAAATTAACAGGTAAAGCACAGATTGGGAGAAAATATCTGCAAAATATAAATATGACAAAGACTTGTATCCAGTCTACCTAAAGAATGCCTGCAACTTAATGTTAAAAAGACAACCCAATTAAATAATGGACAAAAGACTTGAATAGACACGTCACTAAGAAAGATATATAAATGACCAATAAGCACACACACAAAAAATATTCAACATCATTAATCATCATGGGAATGCAAATTAAGTCACAATGATATTCCACTGCCCACCCACTAGAATGTCTCAAATTGAGACTGACAACATAAAATGTTAGTGCACATGTGGAACAACCAATCCTGGTTTGGCAGATTTTTAAAAGCAGCTCTACTGAGGTACAATTTTTAAATATCCATGTTAAATGTGTAGTTCAGTGAGCTTTAGTAAATGGATACAATCATGAAACTACCAACACAATCAAGAAATATAATATCTCCATCACTGTCATGCCCATTCATATAGTCAGTCCTTGTCCCCTACTCTCAGCCCTAGGCAACCAATAAAATTTCTGTCAGTATAGTTTGGCCTTTTCTAGAATTTCATATAAATGAACTAAAAACATTATGTAACATTTTATGTCTGGCTTCTTTTTCTTAGCAAAATATTTTTAAGATCATTGATAATAGTTTTACAATAGAGAATTAAAGAAGAAAGCACAGTGAGACTGGTAGGAAGGGAAGAGGCACAGAACGGGCCGGTCTAACATCCACATGTGGTGTTTCTTTAATCAGAAGGGATATCTAGCCTGCAGAGGTCTACGTGATGAGCAAGGGGTCCCAGCTCCAAACCAGATCCCTCAGCCCAGGGTTCCAGTGCTGGGAAGAGAAGCCCCCATAACTTTGGGCTATAAAAATCAGCAGGGATGGTGGCTGAGTGACATGGAGGCTGCTGGAGTCCCAGGCAATTCCCCTTAAAGAGCTGGTGCACAGACTTACTCAGACTCATTCCCTTTGAGCTCCAGTGCTGGGGCAGTGGCTTGGGGGATACAGGGACATATGGGGAGGAATGGATTGTATGGCATTGGGGCAAGAACTCATGGGTGGCTTTCTCCCAGATGGGTGCTTGCAGGGGTCATTGTTCCTATACTGAGACTTCTCCCATAACAGAGCTGATTGGCAGGGGCTATATCTGAATTTCCATCAACCTGGCCCACACTGTTTGCCCCACCCTGGTGATTCCCTGAGACCCCATCTCACCCAATTTGCAGCCCCAACCAAGCTGTTTGCAGTAACTTTTCTATTTGAATGGCCTATTCTGGCTCAGACGAGACCATACCAAAATCTGTCAAACAAGGAGCTTCTGGTATCAGCATGCCCCATGCCTCTCTGTAAGAGGGCCCAGGCCTGGCACTAGCAGCAGCTTGTCTTGCTTCACAGCTGGGCTTCACCTGGGCACTTTCAAGCCCAAAACAAGTAGCAGCCATCTGCAGATAGCTCTGTAGCTCCTGCCAGGTGGCGCCAGGCAGGACACAGGCAGTGGCTGACTTTGCACCTCCCAGGAGGCTGCAGAGCCAGTGCACCCTGTGGATAGCTTCAGACTGTGCCATATTACAACTCTACACATCCACGAACGACACACTCAATTGGCAGACTCAGTGAGCACCCACTGAAGCAAGTCCTGCTCCATAGGGGTGTCTCTTGCACAGCAGCTCTTTGCAGCTAGTCCTTACAGCCTGTTGGTGTGGGGGTTAATTCCTCTGAGCGATGCCAATAGCAATCAAGGCTCAACTACAATAGGACAGTGCACACAGCCCACATACAGGCACACCCAGAGTACCCAACTCAGGTACCTGGGGAAGCTGAGCCCCTGGGCCCTACAAAACATCTACTATACAAGGCCACTCTACCAATTCCAGGAGACGTAGCAGCTCTACCTAAAACATAGAAACAAACACGGGGAAGCAGCCAAAATGTGAAGACAAACATGTCACAAGTGAAAGAACAGAAGAAATCGCCAGAAAAAGAACTAAATGAAATGGAAACAAGCAAATTACTAGATACAGACTTCAAAACAATGGTTATAAGGATGCCTAAGGATCTTAATGAGAGCTTCAAGGGATTTAGTGAGACTTTTCTTAGTGAGAACATCAAAGACATAGAAAAGGACCAGTCAGAAATTAAGCGTACACTAACTGAAATAAAGGATAACTTACAGGGAATCAACAGTAGAGTACAGGATGCCAGGAATCCAGTCAGTGATTTAGAATATGAGGAAGCAAAAAGCACCCAGTCAGAAGAGCAAAAAGAAAAAAGAATCTTGCCCTAACCAGTTTGGCTCAGTGGATAGAGCGTTGGCCTACGGACTGAAGGGTCTCGGGTTCGATTCCGGTCAAGGGCATGTACCTTGGTTGCGGGCACATTCCCGGTGGGGAGTGTGCAGGAGGCAGCTGATCGATGTTTCTCTCTCATCGATGTTTCTAACTCTCTATTCCTCTCCCTTCCTCTCTGTAAAAAATCAATAAAATATATTTTTTAAAAAAAGAAAAAAGAATCTTAAAAATATGAAGATAGTTAAGGAGCCCCTGGGACAACCTCAAGCATACCAACATTCACATCATAGGGGTGCCAGAAGGAGCAGAGAGAGCAAGAAACCATAGGCAGCAAAGTCTCAGACATCTCTCATAGCAAAATGTTTACAGATACATCTAGGCCAACAAAAGAGAATATAAACAAATGGGACTACATCAAAATAAAAAATTTCTGTACAGCAAAAGAAACCAACAAAATGAAAAGAACCCACTGAATGGGAGAACGTATTTGCCAGTGATATATCCAATACGGGATTAATTTCCAAAATATATAAGGAACTCATACAACTTAACAAAAGGAAGACAAACAATCCAATTAAAAATGGGTGAAGGACCTAAGCAGACACTTCTCCAAAGTAGACATACAGAAAGAAGGCCAAGCGACATAGGAAAAAATGCTCAAAGTCACTAATCATTGGAGAGAGGCAAATTAAAATGACAATGAAGTATCACCTCACATTGTCAGAATGGCTATCATCAACAAATGACAAATGTTGGCAAGGATGTGGAGAAAAGGGAACCCTAGTATACTGCTGGTGGGAATGAAGACTGGTGCAGCCACTGTGGAAAACAGTATGGAGTATCCTCAAAAAATTAAAAATGGAACTACTGTTTGACCAAGTGATCCCACTTCTAGGAATACCAGTATATCCTAAGAAACCTGAAACACCAGTCAGAATATATGCACCCCTATGTTCATAGCAGCACAGTTTACAATAACTAAGATCTGGGAACTGTCCAAATGCCCATCAGCAGATGAGTGGGTAAAAAAAGCTGTGGTACATTTACACAATGTAATACTACATGGTGGTAAAAAAAAAAAAAAAAAAAAGGAAATCTTATTTGCAACAGCATGGATGGACCTGGAGAGTATTATGCCTAGTGAAATAAGCCAGTCAGAGAATGATAAGTATCACATGATCTCACTCATGTGGAATCTAATGAACAAAATAAACTGAGGAGCAAATTAGATGCAGAGATATAGAAGCATGGAACAAACTGACAAATTTCAGAGGGGAGACGGGTAAGGAAGGGAGAGAGATTTACTGGGAAACTTACAGGTATATGCATATGTGCATAGCCCATGGACACAGCCAATAGTGTGGTGAAAGCCTGGGAGGGGAGGGTATGGGGAGGAAGGGGTCAGTGGGACAAAAAAATCCACAAAGGGGACATTTGTAATATTTTCAACAGTAAAAATAAAAATTAAAAAAGTACACATTTCCCATTCAAAAAAATAGAAGAGCTTCACAGACAAGAACAAGCTAAAGGAGTTCATCAAGACCAAACCAGCATTACATGAAATGTTGAAGGGTTGTCTTCTTTTTTTTTTTTAATCTTTGTTGAAAGTATTACATATATCCTCTCTTTTCCCCAGTTGACCCCTTCCAGCCTGCCCCACCCACCCATCCCAGGCCTTCACCACCTTGAAGGGTATTCTTTAAGAAGAAGGAGGAGGAGGAAAAAGATCAAAATATGAACAATAAAATGGCAATAAATACATATCTATCAACAATTGAATCTAAAAATCAAAATAAACAAGGAATCTAATGAACAAAATAAACTGATGACTAAAATAGAACCAGCGGCATGGAACCATGGTACAGATTGATGAATCTCAGAGGGAAGGGGGTTGGTGGAGGGGTGGCAGGAAGAGATTAACCAAAGAATTTATATACATACTAGAGTCCCGGTGCACGGATTTGCGCACCAGGGGGGGGTCCCTCAGTGTGGCCTGCGGGGATCAGGCTAAAACTGGCAGTCCAGTACCACCTGCCTTTTCTGCCTGCTGCTCCCACTCATCCCGGCCCCACTGCACCTGTTGTAGGCTTGCACCCAGTTAGTTCTTTTTTTTTTTTTATATATATATATTTTATTGATTTTTTACAGAGAGGAAGGGAGAGAGATAGAGAGTTAGAAACATCGATGAGAGAGAAACATCGATCAGCTGCCTCCTGCACATCTCCTACTGGGGATATGCCTGCAATCCAGGTACATGCCCTTGACCGGAATCGAACCTGGGACCTTTCAGTCCGCAGGCCGATGCTCTATCCACTGAGCCAAACCGGTTTCGGCGCACCCAGTTAGTTCTGATCGGGAGAGGCTCACACTGCCACAGTGGTGCTCGCCAGCCATGAACCCTGCCCCTGGTACCCGTTGGTCAGCTGAACAGCACTCCCTCTGTGGGAGCGCACTGACCACCAGGGGGAAGCTCCTGTGATGAGTGTCTGCCCCCTAGTGGTCAGCGTGTGTCATAGCAACCAGTCAACCGATTCTTCGGCCACTTAGGCTTTTATATATATAGACTAGTAGCCCGGTGCACGAAATTCATGCACATTAAAAGGGAATTAATCGCCCTAACCGGTTTGGCTCAGTGGATAGAGCATCGGCCTGCGGACTCAAGGGTCCCAGGTTCGATTCCGGTTAAGGGCATGTACCTTGGTTGCGGGCACATCCCCAGTGGGGAGTGTGCAGGAGGCAGCTGATCGATGTTTCTCTCTCATTAATGTTTCTAACTCTATCCCTCTCCCTTCCTCTCTGTAAAAAATCAATAAAATGTTTTTTTTAAAAAGGGAATTAATTAGCAGAGATGTTTCAATAATGCTATTTGCCCTTTATATTAGAAATGTGAGAGATGAAAGGAAATTAGTAAAATGTATGTGAAAATAATATATAAATTTATTAATAAATAAACAGTAACAAAAGGATACAACAACAACAGAGGCATGATATATAAATGACAAAAATATGATATGAAAACAACAAAAATCGCCCTGACCTGTTTGGCTCAGTGGATAGAGCGTCAGTCTGCAGACTGAAGGGTCCTGGGTTCGATTCTGGTCAAGGGCATGTACCTTGGTTGTGGGCACATCCCCGGTGGGGGGTGTGCAGGAGGCGGCTGATGGATGTTCCTCTCTCATCGATGTTTCTAACTCTATTCTTCTCCCTTCCTCTCCATAAAAAATCAATAAAATATGTTTTAAAAAGAGAAAAACAACAAAAACATGATATAAAAACAACAGTGATGCAAACAATGACTGATAAAATGATTAAACTTATTCTAATATCTCCCTGTACACCACATTAAGAGTGAAAACACTTTCAGAGTGCTTGACTAATTTCCCTTGTGATGAAGTACTTAGAACTTTAACTGTAACATCACATGCTCTTCAAACAGGCAAGAAAGCAACATACAACTGACCATGTGCAAAAACAGGTTCAGGTAGGAATATGCCTACTTTGTCTAGGGTTTGTCCTTGTGATTTATTAATAGTCATCACAAATGCTGGCATCACGGGAAACCGTCGTCGAATCAATTTAAATGGGAGGCCAGTGTCAGATGGGGACAAATTAATTCTTGAAATCAGAACAGCCTCTCTCTCTGCAGATCCCGTTAATACTTCAGCTTCGATAATGTTAGGTCGTAATCTTTTGATAATAAATCTGGTACCATTACAAAGACTCCATTTACTATTGAGATTTTTCAATAGCATGATGATTGCACCCACTTTCAATTTTAATTTATGACATGGCATTCCCAAAGGAGTAATACTATTAAGAAATTCGATGGGAAAATTTTCCTTTTCAGCATCATCTGTGGAATCAATGGAATCATCACTCAAATATGTTTGAAAATCTCCATCGAGTATATCCAAATTTTCTTCATTTAATTTTTTAACATGCTCATTTTTTGGACAAAGAATTGCACGTTTAGATATATTTTTAATATCTATAGCAGTGGTTCTCAACCTTGGCTGCACATTAGAATCACCTGGGAATCTTTTTAAAATCCTGATTCCTGGGCCTCACCCTCTGGAAATTGTTTCTTTGTTATTGGGTGGGGCCACAACATTAGTAACAAAGAAAAGAATTAAAACTTTATTGTGGGGAGCTGCTGCAGTGTTTTGGACAGGTTCAGGCCTTGGACTGATGAGAGGGTACAGTTCTCTCATTGCCACATGCAAGTCCCAGCTTTGAGGGCAGGGTCCTCCCAGCACAGTTATAGCCAACAGCTGTAGTTGTAAGCTTGAACCTATGGTCCGAACACGTGGCCCCATGTGTCTGAGTGATGTAGGCTTTATAGAGTTCAGGTGCATGTAGTTGAGTAGGATCGAAACCCAGAAGAATGTTGTAAACATCTTGGTCATGCCCTTACTTTGCCTCATAGCATCTACTATAAAATAAAGGCATGGCTGTGGGCGTGGTCCCTGTCTCTCAGAGAAGCAGCGTCCCACCGAGACCCGGCTTTCGTTTTCTTGTCTGTCTTTTCTAAGCCTTTCAGCCGCCCACACTCAGATTCACCCTTGGGTGTGCTGGCAGGGTACACTTTATAAAGATACTAGAGGCCCAGTGCACAAAAATTTGTGCGACCTGCTGGCTTAGGCCTGCTCCCAGGTGGCAGAAGGCAGGCCTAATCCCTAGGTGCAGCCCCTGGTCGGGCTCAGGGTAGGGCCGATTGGGGGGTTGGGGCACCGCCCCCTGTCACACTCAAGGCAGGGTCGATGGCGAGGTTGCGGCACCACCCCCTATCATGCACAGAGCAGGGCCAATCAGGGGGTTGGGAGCTCCCCCCTGTCATGCACAGAGCAGGGTCGATCAGGGGGTTGGGGAGCTCCCCCCTGTCACTCAGAGTAGGGCTGATAGGGGAGTTGGGGCACCACCCCCTGTCACACACGGAGCAGGGCCGATCAGGGGGTTGGGGCGCCGCCACTGTCACACTCAGGGCAGGGCCGATGGGGCGGTTATGGCTCTACCCTGTCACACACAGAGCAGGGCCCGTGGGGGTGGGGGGGTTGGGGCGCCGCACCCCATCACACACAGAGCAGGGCCCGTGGGGTGGGGGGGGTTGGGGTGCCGCACCCTGTCACACACAGAGCCACAGGGCGATCAGGGGTTTGGGGAGCTCCCCCCTATCAGGCACAGAGCAGGGCCAATCAGGGGGTTGGGGCGCTGCCACTCTCACACTCAGGGCAGGGCCGATGGGGAGGTTATGACTCCACCCCGTCACACACAGAGCAGGGCCCGTGGGGTGGGGGGGTTGCGGCGCCTCACCCTCTCACACACAGAGCCGCAGGGTGATCAGGGGGTTTGGGCGCTGCCCCCTGTCACGCTGATCCCGGTGCCGGGAGGCCTCGCGGCTCCGCTGATCCCGGTGCTGGGAGGCATGTTATCCTTTTACTGTATAGAATAGAGGCCTGGTGCATGGATGGGGGCTGTCTGGTTTGCCCTGAAGGGTGTCCTGGATCAGGGTGGGTGTCCCCACTGGGGTGCCTGGCCAGTCTGGGTGAGGGGATGAGGGCTCTTTTCAGGCTGATGGGTGATTGAAGCTCCCAACTACTCCTTTTTTTCTTATTTTTTTTTTTTTATTCTGGGCCGGCTTTAGCTCTGGCTCCAGCTCTGAGGCCTCTGCTGCTGAAAGAAGGTATCTGGTTTGTTTAGGTTCTATAATCGAAACAATGTGTAACTCCAGCTCTGAGATCCCTGCTTGCTGAAAGCAGGTTTCTGGGGTTTTGTTTAGCTTCTATATTTGTTACAATGTTTCAGTCTGCAGGCTCAGAGGCCAGCAAGGCAGGCGGGGAACGTTGGTTTCCTCTGTCACTGAAGCAAGCAAGCCTCATGTTAGTTTCAAGCTGCCTGGCTGCCGGCTGCCATCTTGGCTGGCAGTTAATTTGCATATCTCGCTGATTAGCCAATGGGAAGGATAGCGGTCGTACGCCAATTACCATGTTTCTCTTTTATTAGATAGGATGCCTCCACGGTTCCAGGGCGGGTTCCTGCCTCAAACCCCGCCCTTATAGGAAACAGCTCCAGCTCGGGGGAGGGTGCAGCCGTTGCCAAGACAACCCCTGCAGGACTGACTTCCTTCTGCTTGGTTGCAGTTCTGGTGGTCGTGATGAACACCACCCAGGGTTTTTATATAAGTAGATATGAATTACCTGTGGACACAGACAATAGGGTAGTGAAGGCCTGGGGCGAGGCCGGAACCAGGTGGAGGGGGGGCAATGGATGGAAAAGAGGACATCTATAATACTCTCAACAGTAAAGATTTTTTAAAAAGATCATTGATGTTACATTTTAAAATGGGCAGAAGAGCCCAGCTGGTGTTGCTCTGTGGTTGAGCATGGACCCATGAACCAAGAGGTCCCTGGTTCAGTTCCCAGTCAGGGCCACATGCTTGGGTGGCAGGCTCGATCCCCAGTGTGGGGTGTGCAGGAGGCAGCTGATGGATATGTCTCTCTCGTTGATGTCCCTCTCTATATATCCCTCTCCCTCTCTAAAATCAGTAAAAATGCGTTTAAAAATAATAATAAAATGGGCAAAAGATTTAAACATTTCACAAAAGAAGATAAATAATGACCAATAACCACACAAGAAGATATTCAGTATCACTAGTCATGAGAAAAATACAAATTAAAACCACAATGAGATAATACTTTACCTCCAACAGAACACCTGAAATTAAAGACTGACAAATACAAATATTTGCAACTTGAACTCAAATAAGTTGTTGGTGAGACTGCAAAATGATAGTTCCTTTTGAAAACAGATTGGCAGGGTGTTGTTGTTTTTTTAAATTAAACCTACACTTATATTATTCATTCATTCACTCCAGGATATTAAAAACATCAAGATGTTCACTGTCATGATGCTGAATTTTTTTTTAATTTTTAAAAAGTACATATAATTTCATTTTTATGAGTTCTACAATAAGATAAACTAATTGTATTATTTTTCTACTGCTGCCATAAAAACAACCAAAATTTCAGAGGCTTCAACAAGACAAATTTATTATCATACAGTTCTGTAGGTCAGAAGTCTAAATACTGTTCTCCTCGTGATACCAGCAGAGCTGCATTTTCTTCTGTAGGCTCTCAGTAGGATGCATGTCCTTGCCTTTTTGTATGTTTAGACGCTGTCTGCATTCCTGGCTCTTGGTCTCCTTTCTCCATCTTCAAGCCAGTTTTACACCACAATGACCTCCTCTTCTGCCTCCCTCTTCAACTTTTAAGGACTCTTGTGATTCCAGTGAAAACCCATTCAGATAATTCAAGATAATCTTCTTATTTTAAGGTCAACCGATTAGCAACCATATTTCTATCTGTAACTGTCAATTCCCTTTGCTATGTAAAGTACAGGTTCTAAGGATAAAGTTTAGGGCATCTTTGCAGACCATTAATGTAAGGTGAAAAAAATCAAAATGGTGATTGCAGACAGTGGTGGGGTGAGAAAAATTGACTGGCAAGGGATGGATGTGTGGCAATTTTCTGACAAAATAGAAATATCCTATATTATGATAGAAGTATATGTTATAAAGATGTATTTATTTGTCAAAAGTGCACAGCAAAGGTGAGTGTATTTCAATGTAGATAAGAGGAGTATTAAAAGTAAAAACAGATGACGGGGGCATTGGGAATGGATGGAGGAATAGATGAAACAAGGATGGCAGGATATTATTTTCGAAGCTGGTAACAAGTACCTGGGAGCTCATTATTCTGTTTACTCTGTTTTAATTTGGAATTTTTCATATTCAAAAATTAAAAGAATGCTCATTTAGTTCTAAATAGTTAAGTCCTTAAAAGCCATGAAGATGTGTATTTATAAAATTGAATCCGAGTTATTTCAAATGTTTTAAAATACCAAACTTTGCAGTAATAACTAACTGCTCTTTTTGGCAGCCACGAAGAACTATACTCAGGTCGCCCTTATGGAGCCCTTGATTCAGGTTTCAATAGTGTTGACAGTGGTGATAAGAGATGGTCGGGGAATGAAGTAAGTGTTTATTCTGTTCTGCATGTTATAATTCCTGATTAAGGAAAAATCAAATGATGAAAATGAAAAGTTTCTTAGTAGGGTTCAATTTCTCATTACATAAAATATACAGAAAAACCAAAGGAAGGGTATAAATTCCACATAGTCATACCATCCAAAACTTGTTTCTTCAATATCTTTTTACCATGTGTGTTTTACATGTTTGTTACCTCAATGTCTTGTATAAATAATTTTATATCCTAGAAACCTAAGCAAGAACTGAGCCAATTACAACTGATGGGTAAAGAAATGGGAACCTTAGTAAAGAATATCCACATGCTCAAGATAAACAACTTAGCCAATTATATCAGATTTCGCTTTTGTTTAGTTATTAGTACTATATTTTCTCTTTTCATAAATTACTAAAGTATAATATTTTAGCTGCAGCTTGGGTTAAGTGATTAAGTACCGTTTATAACATCATTTGTGAGTCAAAAGCAAATTAATTTTAGGTGTGCACCTATTTGTAAAATTACTTCTTGAGTGGGTATGTACATAATTTTGGTTCTACCTGTATCCTATATAATAAAAGCCTAATATGCTAAGTGTCCAGTTGTCCGTTCAACCAATCAAAGCATAATATACTAATGATATGCCAAGGCCGCTCAACTGCTTGCTATGATGTGCACTGACCACCAGGGGACAGACGCTCCAACTGGTAGGTTAGCTTGCTGCTGGGGTCCGGATGATCGGGACTGAGTGAAACGAGCCGGAAACGCTCTGGAGCCCTCCCACAGCCCGTCCCCAGCTGGCCAACCTCCTGCATATCTCCCCGGCCCCAATCATGCACTGGAGGGGTCCCTCGGCCTGGCCTGTGCCCTCTCACAATCCGCACCCTTCAGGGGATGTCGGAGAGCCGGTTTCGGCCCTTTCCCGCTCAACACAGGAGCTTCCCCCTAGTGGTCAGTGCGCTCCCACACAGGGAGTGCTGCTCAGCCAGAAGCCGGGCTCACAGCTGGCGAGTGCAGTGGCAGGGACCTCTCCCACCTCGGCGGCAGTCGGACATCCTCCAAGGGCTCCCAGACTGTGAGAGGGCACAGGCCGGGCTCAGGGACACCCCCACACACACACTCCTCCCGAATGTGTGAATTTCATGTACCGGGCCTCTACTAGATACATATATGTAAATACTTTAAGTTCATGTACATATTTATACAGGGTGGGGCAAAAGTAGGTTTACAGTTGTGAGTATACCAAATACAGAGTATATACTTCTACTAGAGGCCCGGTGCATGGATTTGTGTACCAGTGGGGTCCCTTGGCCTGGCCTGTGCCCTCTCGCAATCCGGGACCCCCTGGGGGATAGCAGACTGTCAATTTTGGCCCAATCCCCGCAGGCCAGGCCAAGGGGCCCCACCGGTGCACGAACCTATGCACCGGGCCTCTAATATGCATATAAGATCTTTGGTTAATCTCTCCATCCCCCCTTCCCTCTGAGATTCATCAGTCTGTTCCACGTTTCCATGCCTATGCGTTGAGCATCTGCCCCCTGGTTGTCAGTGTGCGTCATAGCTACCAGTCAAACAGTTGAACAGTCGCTTAGGCTTTTATTATTTATTAATTATTATGTTATTTTCCATATGATCAACTGTAAACCTACTTTTGCCCCACCCTATATTTATAGTCATACATACCCTTCTATATCACCCGAGGATATGTTTTTTATAGATCTGAGAGACAGATCTATAAAAAGATCTGAGAGAGGACCCAGGGATGGGACCCTCAACCTTAGTATATGCCCTGACCAGGAATCTAACCCGCAACATTTTGGTATATGGGATGATGCTCCAATCAGCTGAGCCACCCAGCCAGGGGCATTTTAATCATTCCTAAGTATACATTTTAGTGGCATCAAGTACATTCACATTGTTGAGAAATTTTCACCACTATGCATATCCAGAACTTTTTGGTTATTTTTTCCTTAAATATACATTTTAATGAGTTTATATTATATCCATGCTTTTAAATACTTAGTAATCTAAAATGTAGAATGATGTTTTTTAATGTTTCTGCTATTTTTTTTAAGCCTACAGATGAATTTTCAGATCTGCCTCTTCGAGTAGCAGAAATTACTAAAGAACAAAGACTACGAAGAGAAAACCAGTACCAAGAGAATCGCAGCAGTGTAGTAGTAGCAAATGGAGGTAAATATAATTCCTGATGACATTTGAAGTTTTTATAATTACTCTAAAAAATGGTCTTTTTCACACCTATTCCTTTGGTTTGTGTATTTGTAGCTTCTTCAACTCTTCTTTTAAAGTCTTTCTCTTATATAATTGGGAAAAAATTGTTTTCTGTTGAGATTAAATTTCAATTTCTCTATATTTTCAGGCTTTCAGTTAAAATACAGTGCTTCTCTCTTACCTTTATTTTGGGAGGAAACTTTATTAACGACAATTTATCTGGATTAGATTTTTGTTAATTTAACCAGAATCTTCTTTTGAAGTACTAGTCTTCTTTCAAAGATTCTTTTTGTGGTCATTACTTTACCTCTTTTAGGAATTCAGTGCTATTCTTCATTACCTTTTCCTTCATCTGGAATTGTGCTCTTCAAGGGTATCTGAATCTGAGTCATCCATATTCTGATATTTTAATATTTGTGATTTAAAATTGTTTTTATAGCTCATTAACAGACAGAACTCTTTGTTTGTACTTCTGCAGCAGACTTGATTTTCGTATTCTACTCAATATTGCTTTAATTTGAATTTTTAAATTTTGAGGATTAGCCATAAGGGAGAAATGACTTTGATTTTCCAGAAATCTATTGTATTAGCTGAGAAGATGCTTAATCTCTGACTCATTATTTCAATTGAGTGGTTTGCTATCTTTTTTCCCTACCATCTTATATTCTTTTTTTTCTCCTGTTATTTAGCATTTCTTCATTATTTTAGTGGTTTTCTTTTTAATCTTGCTTGTATATGTAATAATCTTTCTCATTGATTCATTTCAGCCTTAAAATAATGTCTATATCTGTGCTGTCCAGTATAGTAGGCACTAGCCACATGTGGTTATTGAGCATTTGAAATGTGGCTTTTCTGAATGGAGATGTACTATAAGTGTAAACAGATTTTTGAAGACTTTGCATGAAAAAAGGAATGTAAAATAATAATATTTTATATTAATTACATGTGGTAATGATAATATTTTAGATCTATTGGACAAAATAAAATATATTTTTAAAATTAGTCAACTTTTCTTTTGACGTTTAGAAATGTGGCTACTAGTTAATTTAAAATTACATATGTGGTTTACTTTTGTGGCTTACGTTCTATTTCTCTTGGACAGTGTTGGTCAAAATAGTATGAAAAATGATAGTGCATTCTTGGGAAGTAGTCATAAAATGAATTATTTATTTAGTCACACAAGTTGTAGCACATTGGGAAAAAATGCATTTATGTACTTGGTTTCTAATGTGGGTGTAGACCTTTTCATCCTTTTACCTATTAATATAACTAGTAACTCAAAATTTATTTTTGTATTAACTTCAGTTATGGAAATATTTAGAAATAATTGAATTAGAAAACTAAATTGAAAAGTAGACTTCTTCAAATTCACTTTTCCCAGAAACTGCAACTTTTAGCCAGCCTACAGAATATCATACAGTAATAGCTGGGGTTTAATACATCTCTAGAGAAACCATCTTCGTAGCAAGTATTTTTTTTTTCTAGTGTGCCATTTTAACTGGATTTTTAAATGGCTAGTTTCTAAGCTTAACAATAATGGGATACTCCGAAACTTATTAGAAGAAATAATGATGTGATTTTAAACTTTATTTACATACTTCTCCTCACCACAAAACATTTTGAGAATAAAAAATTCCCCAAATGATTTTCTTCTATCCACAAACTGCTATAAAATATCTACAATGCTGACCTCTAGAAAATAATTTTTAAATAGAAAATCTTTGTTCTGGTTATGGACAACAGTTATAGGAAGGGAAACAGTAGTCGGTATCTATTTCTTTAACTCCAAGTTCACTTTCCTCCAATCCTTTCTCTTTTTTTTTTTTTTTGAGTTGATTGTGGTAGGTTTTCTGCCTCCCACCTCTTCAAAGAGAGGTATGATTACACCCAAAATCTAAAACTTGGGGGAAGAACCTAAAAGAAGACGTACCTTCCGATGTTTAAAAATTATTCTTTCTTTCTTTGTATCAAAAACTCAGACTGTCTTATTTAAAACAGTAAAGAGCTGTCCATAGAAAAAATAAATATTAGAGGTCTGTATTCTAATACTTATCATCAATTACTGTATGCTTTAGTGAATTAGGACTAATGTTTTTCTGGAGCCTATTTTTGTGAGTAGCCATGGACTAATAATAAAGGCTTACATAATTTAAACTTCTCATTTCTTCCACTTTCAGAATAGAACATGTTAGGGAAAAGGAAAAAATGCAATGTAATGTCATTCATTAGCTACCTAATTTGAATGTTTTTTTCCTGATGTGTGTGTGATGTGGACAGTGGAACACGATCTGGATCAAATTGACTACATTGACAGCTGTACTGCAGAGGAAGAAGAGGATGAGGTGAGGCAACCCAAGGGCCTGGACTCAGACAGCCTCAGTTCACAGTTTATGGCATATATTGAACAACGGCGAATCTCTCATGAGGTAGTACACATATTTAAGCCTAACTATGTTGCTACCCCCTAGTAAAATAATTTATGGTAGTATAAATTTCTGTCCTATCAGTGATTTGTTGGTTTAGGCCTTATTATTTGTTTTATTATGCTCAGTTCCAGTTTCATTACTGAATTTTTCAGATTCATTTTTAAAGATCAGACAATAGTCTCAAATAGGGCTTAGGTTTATTTTTCAAATAAAAGGACAGATTTCAGAATTTTTATAAAAGAATTTAAAAAGTCCTAAGAGTATTCTACGCCTTTGAAGAAAATGCAAAGGAATGCGATGCTTTTAATTGTTGTTCTTACTGCTTTTTTATTGTTACATATTGATAATCATAGTTTGATCTGTAACTAAGAATTGAACCAAACCGATGACTTTCAGAGCAACATAGAAACTTAACCATAGAATTTGTATAATGAGCTTAATGATATTGGAGCTTCTATTCTCAGTCTCACAGAATATAAATGGTTTGCCAATAAAATTCTTGGGTGTCTCTTATAGAGGAGCATTGAGTTGCTGTATAAAACAAACAAGCATTCAGTCGACTGCAAGAACTTTGCCAATTCCCCAAAGGTCTCAGGTAGAAATAGCGTTCTTCAATAAATCTTGTCAGCGTAATAAAATGGCTCCGCTTTAGTTTGTGCATTGTTAATGTCTGGTGTTGGTCCCAGGTTCTGAGCTGGGGTTATTGAGAAACACTTGGGCCTTTTTGAAGAATGATGAAATAGAGAATAATCATTTCAAGTGGGACATGTTAGGAAGTGATATTATCATTCTTTTAAAAAACCCTTTGGTTTTCCTATCTGAAGGCTTTTGAACACAGTATTTTTGTTGGCATTCAGAAGGCACTCTTGTATTTAAAGTTGAATGAAGTTATATAAATCCGAGTCCTGCAGCCCAGAGATATCAGTGTGTTCCAGGTGATGAATGAGAAACTACTTGTGGTTCAGGCTATAAACATCCCTGCTAGAGCAAATACTTTGTAATAAAGTTAAAATCAACAGTGTACACTATAATCTTTTTTTAAAATATGTTTTTATTAATTTTAGAATGAGAGGAAGGGAGAGGGAGAGAGGTAGAAACATTGATTAGAGAGAAACATTGATTGGCTGCCTTCTGCACTCCCCCATCTGGGGATATACCCTGACTGGGAATCAAACCAGCGACCTCCCAGTGCATGGTTCAATACTCAGCCACTGCGTCACACCAGCTGGGCAACAATGCACACTGTAATATTAAAGGGAATCCTTTTTATTTTCTTAAGGTCTCTTTGATTATTTTATGGTTAATTAAACTGTATAAATGAGATATCTCTACTAAAAGTGATAATGCCTATTACTTTACTGGTGAAAAATTGTAGTACCATTTCTTCAATCCATTATATTGGCTAGTTTGTAATAATATGTTCTTAATTCTTGCTACCTGTTATGTATGGTAGTCTTTATGTCTGTCATAAGGCTCTTTATGACTTCTGTTTCATAAAGCTTTCTAAAATTTGGCATCTATAAAAATATGATGAAGCAACCCTGGCTGGTGTGGCTCCGTTGATTGAGCGTTGTCCCATACACCAAAACATTACAGGTTCGGGATCGGGGCACATGCCCAGGTTTTAGGTTTGATCCATGGTCGGGGTGCAACCTATTGATGTTTCTCTCTCTCTCTCTCTCTCTTCCCCCCCCTTCTCTCTCTTTTTCTTTCAAAGCAATTTAAAAGAAAAAAAAATATTTTTAATGTGATGAAGCAGTATTATTTTAGATCAGTGGTTCTCAACCTGTGGGTCGCAACCCCTTTGGGGATCAAACGACCATTTCACAGGGGCCACCTAAGACCATCAGAAAACACATATATATTACATATTGTTTACAGTAGCAAAATTACAGTTATGAAGTAGCAATGAAAATAATTTTATGGTTGGGGGTCACCACAACATAAGGCACTGTATTAAAGGGTTGTGTCATTAGAGTACCACTGTTTTAGATGGTTTAATAACCAGTGAAGCCCTATCTGTGGTCGGCAAACTGCGGCTCGCGAGCCACATGCGGCTCTTTGGCCCCTTGAGTGTGGCTCTTCTTAGGCCTTAGGAGTACCCTAATTAAGTTAATAACAGTGTACCTACCTATATAGTTTAAGTTTAAAAAACTTGGCTCTCAAAAGAAATTTCAATTGTTGTACTGTTGATATTTGGCTCTGTTGACTAATGAGTTTGCTGACCACTGCTAGCTGATTTGGCTCAGTGGATAGAGTGTCAGCCTGTGGACTGAAGGGTCCTGGGTTCAATTCTGGTCAAGAGCACATGCCTGGGTTGCGGGCTTGATCCCCAATAGGGGTGTGCAGAAGGCAGCGAATCAATGATTCTCTCTCATCATTGATGCTTCTATCTCTCTCCCTCTCCCTTCTTCTCTGAAATCAATAAAAATGTTTTTAAAAAAAAGTGAAGTTTTTTTACGTTCTTGAATACTATCTGAAAATGGGTTGATACTAATCTGTTTGCGATTTTAAACACTCTGCTATTATTTGATTTTATTATAAATCTCTCACATATCTAGAAGTATGATAAAATAGGGTATGACTTACAGAATATCACTTTTTTTAATTAAACCAATGTCATATACATTTGTTGTGAAAATTTCATCTGCCTCTTGCAATAAATTTAGATAATTGTAATGTAAAATAGAGTGATAAGTCATTGATGTTAACATACTGGGAGAGATTTTTGTTTGTTTTTTAAACACCCATATTCACTGAAATTAGAATAATGATTCTCTTGTCAGGATTCTAAATTTATATTTCATATGATTGTCATGCCCAGACTTTAAGGGAGCCAGCTTTAGTTAGCCCTTTGGAATAACTCACCTATTTCTTAGGGCTAGATTATAACTAGTTTTACATTTGACTTTTAGATATACTTTTCAGATAAGTTTTTTTCCCTTCAACAATATGCATTTTGATGATTATTTTTGGTGTTGAAATAAGGTTGTATTGTTTCTATAGATTTTCATTTGACAAAATACGTTGCTGTGATAACCTCCAAGTTTCTACCTTTGTAAATTTTTTTTCATATCACTTAAGTCAGTTTAATTTTCCTCAGTAATGTTTTTTCCACTGAGTTTTTAAAATATATTTTATTGATTTTTCACAGAGAGGAAGGGAGAGAGATAGAGAGAGTTAGAAACATCGATGAGAGAGAAATATCGATCAGCTGCCTCTTGCACATCCCCCACCGGGGATGTGCCCACAACCCAGGTACATGCCCTTGACCGGAATCGAACCCGGGACCTCTCAGTCCGCAGGCTGACGCTCTTTCCACTGAGCCAAACCGGTTTTGGCCTCAGTAATGTTTTTTGAAATGATCTTTACCCTTTAGTTTATAAATAAATCAAATTGCCAGTATTTCTCTTTTAATTAATATTTTGCCAAAAAAGACATTACTTTTTTCTTTATCTTAATATCCCACCAACATCCCCAGAACTATATAGATGACAAACATGAGTAACAATTTGTGATGATGAAGAATTAAAGAAATGTGATCTGCCAAATAAATTCTTCATTGCTAGAAATATTCAAAAGAAGCTGAGTAAAAGTTAGGGCTGGTTAAGTAGGAATTTCTGTGGATGGAAATTTGTACTGGATGACCTCTAAGATCCTTTGCAACGCTAACATCTTATTCATTTATACTCTATGTCCACTATCATTTATATAATACAGTGAGAAGGAAATCTACTTTTTTGAAAATAAAATAAACATTTTTGGATTATGAGTAGTTTTGTGTTTACCAACGCAGTAAGATAGTCTATAATCCTTTAAACATAAAAATTCACATTTGAAAATTTTGTGATAATATTATATTTTTTAGTGTAATATATATATATATTCCTAAATGTCAAGTTGAATGTGAACTGTGTAATCACAGTGTTCTGGATATATATTTAAATTGATTTATTTCTGCTCTTTTGGTGTAGAGTTCACCAATAAAACCAGTACCCACGAGGGAGTTTCAAAAAACAGAAGACATAAAAAGATATTCACATCAAAACAGGTTTGAAAAACCAATTCTATTCATTTTTTTCTGTCTTAACACTCAATAAAAAGCATGAAATGATTTTAGTTGTATATAGATCTATGTATAATGAAGACATTTAGATACTGTGTGTTTTAGACACTCTGTATTTAGAACTGGGTGATAATGTGCCTTTTGTGCTCATATAATAGCAAAACAAGTAAAATTGATTTATTGTTTCTAAATTCAGATCACCTAAAGCATTACCTAAACAATTATTTGATTTGAAGATACTTAATAACAATGAGATTTTTATGGTGATAATCTGGATTTATCCATAAAGAAAGCTAAATGAAATTCTCAGCCTTTGTTTTTTTGCTTCCTCTTTGTTTTTATGAACTCCTAAAGAAGTAGACTTGGCATGCCTATTCTTAAAACAATAGTATATTTGCTATGTAGACGTGTCATACATAGTTCTTTACTTACGCTTGGCAGGATATTATAGTTTAGGGGACTGAGATATAGATGGATAAAAAAAATGGGGAGAGTAAAGAAATTTATAACTTGGCCTTTTATAGTCTCATCAGTCAGTTCATAGTGATTTAGTTAAATTTTGTATCTTTGACATTTATCTCAAAATGACTTTTTAGTTGCCATGTCTATTTCTACTGAGGGTGTAGTGTTCTGATTTTCCAATTCAGGGATTTCCTATTACATTTTCCCACTTTGAATGGACATAGACTCTATCTCCTGGCCCTGTTAGTTGCTATATTCATCACAAATAAAGCTCAAGATCTCTAGGATTTAGTATAAACCCTCAAAGTGAAAGCCAGCTTTTTAGCCCAGTTGCCTTATGTATTGGTTTCTAATGCTTATGTAACAAATTATCACAAATTTAGCAGCTTAAAACATGCCCATTTATTATATCACAATTCTGCTGGATAGAAATCTGGACAGGATTTCCTTGGTTCTTTGCTTTGAATCTCACAAGGCTGAATCAAGGTATTGCCTGGCCTGGATTCTTATCTGGAGACCCTGGGGGAGAATTCCCTTCTGGGATTATACAGGTTGTTGGCAGAATTCATTTCTGTGCAATTGCATACTAAGGTCCCATTGCCTGGTTGTCTATCTGCTGGGAGTCATTTTCAGCTTCTAGAGCTCACCCACATTTCTTAGTTCATGGCTTTTTCTATATCAAGCCAGCAGTGGTGGACCAAATCCTTCTCACGTTTTGAATCTCTCTGATTTCCCTTTCTGCTGTATTGCCTTCCTCTTCTTTTAAGGGTCCATATGATTTTATTAGGCCCACATGGGTAATCTCCCCATTTTAGGTCAGCTGATAAGTAACTTTAATTTCATCTGCAAAGTCCTTTCGATATGTAATGTGTTCACTGTAGTAACATCAGATGTGGGGATCATAGGGGCCAAAAATCTGTCTATTAAACTTTAATACAGAGTTTCTATTTTTACTTATTTTTATAATCTGTGAATTCTTTATTTTCATGGCACTTCAGCAGTGTATTCTAAAATACTATTTTATTCAACATTTTAGTTGTTTCCGTTGGAAGAATCATTCAGAGTATGTAATCTGCCACAGTGCTAGAAACTGAAGCCATGATTATATTCATCCACAGGGGATTGGTCCCAGGACCACTTCGGATTCCAAAATGTGCAAGTCTGAGTTTGCTCTCCATATCCCCGGGTTCCACATTGGGAGATTCAACCAATCATGGATTTAAAATGTTGGTTGAGCCTGGCCAGTGTGGCTCAGTGGTTGAACGTCGACCCATGAACCAAGAGGTCACCAGTTCGATTCCTGGTCAGGACACATGCCTGGGTTGCAGGCTTGATCCCCGGTAGGGGATGTGCAGGAGGCAGCCAATTAATGATTCTCTCTCATCATTAATGTTTCTATCTCTCCCTCTCCCCTCCTCTCTGAAATAAATAAAAATATACATATTTTTTAAAAGTTACTTGCAGATTTTTAACTGTGCAAGGGGCTGAGGGTTGATGTTCTAACTGCCACATTGTTCTAGTGTCAACTGTACTTCATTTTTTCAATTAGATATTTTCTCAGTATCTTCATGCTACGTCTGTGTGCCAAGTACTTTTCTAGGTATTTGGGAAAAGCTGTAAACTTTAGTCAAAGTTCCCATACTCATCGCGCTTATCTGCAAATAGACTTGATAGTTAGAACCTACAAAACAATATCACCTCTAACTACTGTCAACTTCAGGCTACCAAGACCTGTCTTAACCAAAATATCAGTCCTCCAGTTACACTCAAAGGAATTAAGTCAGTTTAACAAACTACTACTTGCCCATTAGTCATTGCTGAAAAGAAAGTTGCTTACTTTCTCCTCCCAATTACCCTTCCCACCCCTTACCCTCCAGGTACATTGCTCCCACCTCCCCCTTCCACACACACATAGCACGTACCCACCTGAAGAATAATAAAGGTAGGGGGATAGATTATGATAAATTGTTATGTATTTTATAGTTATTTGCCAAGATGGATTAAATAAGTGTAAAGTTAAAACTAACAAAAATTATCATTTTTGAAAGTGTTTTACTTATTATCTAAATGTCATTTTAGTTCAGGAGAGGTGATAGTATCATGTTTAGTCTTGTAAAGTTTATTAATTTCTATTGGAAGCAATATAGAATTAAAAAACATTTGGCTAATAATCATAGTGTAAAATTTCAGGTCCTAAATGTCAAAAAGTCACTGTTGCAACATTGTTAATTTTAAAGACACAGATGAGTAACAGACTTGAAACACCAAGTCCAGTTCAGGAAAAAGATAAATACCAAACTGTAAGAATTAACACTGATAAAACTGAGAGGCAAGTTTTACTATTTTTTAAGCATTAAATCAGGTTTCATCATTTTCTTGAAAATAAAAACCAAGAGTGTCTTTACTTTTGCTCTTAAAATTGCTTCATCAATTGAAAATGGGAGTCGGAGTTCTTTGCAAGTACAGTTACCAGGTTCTGTAGTATTCCAGATTTCTGTTGATAAATGACTTTGTATATAAAACGATCTCCATTTATATGTATCTTGTTTCAATCAAGGTAGTAAAGAAGATAACATTTATGCTGTAAAAAAATGATACTGTTTGAAAGTGATCTCAAATAATTGTATTATCAGCATTGGCTGATCACAGACAGTTGTTAACTGTCTATAACTTGATCAGTGATATCATCACGTGAAACATGAGTTGGAGACATCAGGTACTCCTGTAGCTTAATTTAATGACTTGGGCTCAAGTTTACAAAATTTATTTAGCCTTTAAGTGCTCACTATACAGTTTGCCTGTTGATTGATAGAAAGCTACATTAACAATGAAGTTTCGCTTGTCTTTTATATATCTGTCTCTCTTATCAAAGAGGGTTTTTTCTTTCTCTTTTTTCTTTTATGGATCAGGGTTCCAGTTGGGCCATCTTCTTCACTGTCACCAAGTCACAATCAGGTAAAAAAATGTTCTGTTTTACTTTTTATTGTTTTTAAACTAAGATGGTTTTTTTTTTTTAATACTTAAGTTACTATTAATTGTCAGATATCTGTGAACCTCACTACCTGTCTCCTCAGTCATACAGTTAATATAATATGTACACCTGATACTTGCTTACAGTGTTTTTAGATATCAGACAGAAAATAAAAATCTTTATCCACATGATGGCTTTATCCTATATAATAAAAGGCTAATATGCAAATAGACCAAACAGTGGAATGACCAGTCACTATGATGTGCACTGACCACCAGGGGGCAGACATTCAACGCAGGAGCTCCCCCCTGGTTGGTCAGTGCACTCCCACAGGGGGAGCACAGCTCAACCAGAAGCCGGGCTCATGGCTGGGGAGCGCAGCAGTGGTGGCTGGAGCTTCTCCCTCCTCCACTGCAGCACTAAAGACTCCTCGGCGGATGCCTGCCTACCAGTGTGGGGAGTAGGCCTGAACCGGCAGCTGGACATCCCCTGAGGGGTCCTGGACTGCGAGAGGGTACAAGTGGGCTGAGGGGGACCCCCCCACCCCCAGTGCACGAATGTCGTGCATCAGGCCTCTAGCAGTACATATAAGAACTGCAAAATGAGAAAAAAAAATAGCAATAAACACATTTAAAGAAATGCTAGGTGACTGCAAAGTAAAAGTTGGTTCAGTAGTAGTTCCCTAAATGGATAAGTTGGTCTTTATCCCCACTTGCATATGCAAACTGATTTTTGTTTCAGCTATCACATACAGACTTAGAACTTCCTCAGAGAAGAGAACAGTTAGTAGAGCGCACTAGGAGAGAGGCACAGCTTGCTGCCCTACAGTATGAGGAGGAGAAAATAAGGACCAAGCAGATTCAGAGAGATGCTGTCCTGGACTTTGTCAAAGTGAGTCCTTTGAATTCATTTAATGATATTCCTAAAGTTTCTTAGAAGTGTTTATTTGTTTTGCTGAGGCTATCAGTTTTTGTTGTCTTAATTAAAAGGTTGACTTTTTTTTCCTCATATAAGGAATCTTGAGTAAATAGTGTAATTGTCTCCTTTTGGTGATTAGATTAATTGTCCTCATGTAGATAGGCCCGAGGACAATTAGAAGTTATGATCTTGCCCTAACCAGTTTGGCTCAGTGGATAGAGCATCGGCCTGCGGACTGAAAGGTCCCAAGTTCAGTTCTGGTCAAGGGCATGTACCTTGGTTGCGGACACATCCCCAGTAGGAGGTGTGCAGGAGGCAGCTGATCAATGTTTCTCTCTCTTCGATGTTTCTAACTCTCTATCCCTCTCCCTTCCTCTCTGTAAAAAATCAAGAAAATATATTTTTTTAAAAAGTTATGATCTTGCTCTTCTTGCTCTTAGGACAGCAGTCTCTTCCTCTTAATTAGCAATGACTTTATTATCCAGCTGCCAGTCTCTCAATCTCTACTGCATTAATTATGAAAATGAAAGTGCCATGCAAATATAAACTGTTGTTATCTAACCTATCTCTAACTTCCTCACTCTACTGAATACCAAAAATTTGTGAGATTCACAGGTCCGTTTAGAGTGATCTTTGATTCCTCCCTTTCTGTTCTCTCCATACCTACTCAATTAACAACTCCTGTTAATACTTCTTCTTCTTCCCCCCCCCCCCCTAACATTTTATAGCCTCTGTAGTTGCTTCTAAACCTGGTTCATTTTTTGCCTGTATTGCTTAAGTCTTCCTGTTCTGAAATCACCTTGGATTTTTTTTCATAATTAATTGTGTATTTTCGTTCGTTTAATATATGTCTCTCCCATTTTCTATAAATTTCATGAAGACAGGGACTATGTCTGTCCTGTTTATTCACTGCTATATCCCTAGATCTGAGCAAGTCTAAGCCTGTAGTAAAGCTCAATAAATATTTGTTAAATGAATGATTGAATGAATGAATCACTTGTGTCCTCCTAAAGTTTTCTCTCCTGTTTCTTAACTCTAGCCAAAGACCATCTTCTTTAAGTATCATCTCAGCAGTTCTCAACCTGTGGGTCGCGACCCCTTTGGCGATCGAATGACCCTTTCACAGGGGTCGCCTAAGACCATCCTGCATATCAGATATTTACATTACGATTCATAACAGTAGCAACATTACAGTTATGAAGTAGCAACGAAAATAATGTTATGGTTGGGTCACAACATGAGGAACTGTATTTAAAAGGCCAGAAGGTTGAGAACCACTGATCTACATGATAAATTTTTTTTTATTGATTTCAGAGAGGAAGGGAGAGGGAGAGAGAGATAGAAACATCAGTGATGAGAGAGAATCATTGATTGGCTGCCTTCTGCATGCCCCCTACTGGGGATCGAGCCTGCAACCCAGGCATGTGCCCTGACTGGACTTGAACCCAGGACTCTTTAGTCTGCAGGCCGACACTCTATCCACAGAGCCAAACCGGCTAGGGCTTTCTTTTTTCTTTTTTTTCTTTTTTCAAATGTATCAGCCTATGGTGATAATTAATCTCTCATGCTCGAGAGGATGATAATTTGCCTAAGGTTAAATGCTCAGCTAGTATGTGGCAGAGGAAGGATTCTAATCAAGACAGGCTGAAGAGAAAATGGGAATAAGGTTGAAAAAGAAACAGTTTCTTTAAAAAGGAGATAAGCTGGCTCCACACCCTACTCTATGACCAAAATAATAATGGCTAACTCAATACTATGTCCTGAGTGCTGTTCTGTGCATTATTTTTGATATTTTTTTGTTAATTTTGAGAGAGAGAGAAACATCACTGTGAGAGCAAAACATCCATGGGCAGCCTTCTGCATGCTCCCTATTGGGGATCAAGCCTGCAACCCGGGCATGTGCCCTGACTGGGAATCGAACCTGTGACCTCTTGGTGCATGGGACAACACCAACCAACCGAGCCACACTGGCCAGGCTATGCTTGACTCTTGGAAAGTTACTCAACCATTTTGTGCCTTTAGTTTCTTCATACTGTCAGGGCCAGCCTGACAGGTTGAGCCGGGCTGAGGTAAGGAAGTGGGAATTGATAAAAGAGAAAGACAGGAGAGCGGGATCGGGAGGACTGCAGCTCAGTCAAGGAACTGCAGCAAGTTTATTAACCACACAATGTTTTTTATACACAAGACACTGAATAGGAGGTCTGTCAAGAGGAATGTATTCTTTGTTCCTCTTAATCTCTAAGGGAGGGACAGAGCAGAAGGACAAGTTCTCGGTACAGCACATCTCAGTAAATAGTTACAGACTTCTTGGTAAGCCATGAAAGGCTGTTCTCAGTCTACAAAGGTTGCTCTCATTCTACTGATAACCGCCATCCAAACAAGTCTGGGAAAACTGTGTGGGTAAGGGTCCCAGCCTTGCTAGCCCCTTCGGGTGCAAGGACCATGTCAGCTTACACCTGGTCTCCAACATCATACATGTAACATTTAACTGTTAAATATTAATTATTTCAGAATTACAGATAGATCTAATACTTTTACTACTATGGTGAGCGCTACACACCCTACCATCACAGTGGATTTTAAAAATTATAAGAGAGATTTCAAGAGAAGCATCATTACGCTTGTACATAAATGTGTAGTGAATGTTGACTAAATCATTGAAGATGAGTGGGGGAGGGAGATTTTGAGGCTAAAAATGATGGTTTTAATAGGAGTCTAGCATTATGAAAAGAATGTAGGATTTGGAGTCAGAAGACATAAATGCAAATCTCACTTAGGCTACTTAAAACTTTGTAGCCTTGCATATGTCACATAACCTCTCTTATCTTCAATTTTCTCATCTCTAAATGATTATGATGTTTGTTTATCTCACAGAATAAAAAGAAGAATCACTTGAGAGATACTGTACATAAGAACACATTGTAAAGCACTGGCTATACAGATGTTATAATATTTTTATTTGACATAATAACAGAAATTAGCAAATTGGGGAAAAGAGTCAGTTGGTTTGGAAAATTGTGAGTTTGTTTTTGGATGTATTGAACATGAGGTGAGAGTGGGGTTTCCAAATAGAGTTGTGTCCTCAGGCAGTTGAAATGCAAATATGAAATTTGCTGATGGTTGAGAGCTCAAGCTGTTAGCATTAGAGTGATTTCTAAGCCATGAGAGAAAAAGAATGATTTCAGTAGGAGAACATAGTGAGCGATCACTATTTTGTGAATGTTTGTATGCATGTGTGTATTAAAAACATAGTTTTAAAATTTTCTATGTATAGATGTTTATAGACATGAAAATACTGTTTGTCATTTTATTGCCTTTCCTCATTTCAGTTGTAAGCTATTTCAGGGAAAGAGCAATATCTTCTAACCAGTAAATCTAGAAAAATGTTATACATAAGAAATACCGAATATGATTATTTTAGTAAATATAATTTATAATTTCTAGTGTTCCAGCTTCTAACCAGTTTCCCTTTTTTGGGGGGTTTGGGGGTTCGTAGCAGAAAACATCACACAGTCCACAAAAACAGCAACACCCCTTAGATGGTGAGGTAAGTCTTTATAATCACCTTTATTTTTGAATTTTTTATTGCAATGGAAATGAAATGTTTGGCATGTGCTTTCAGTGATCAAAATATTGCTATTTTCTCTCTTTCCCTCACAAAATTCTTTTTATTGGATAGAAGAAAACACAAGCCAGGGAGTTTATCAGAATCTGTAGATCAGAAGGTTTTAAAACTATACCCATCCATCTGGAGATTATTTATTTCCTTCCGTATCCCCACCCGAAGTATCATCTTCCTCATCCACTTTTTTTTTTTAAATATATTTTATTGATTTATTAGAGAGAGGAAGGGAGAGGGATAGAGTTAGAAACATCGATGAGAGAGAAACATCGATCAGCCGCCTCCTGCACACCCCCCACTGGGGATGTGCCCGCAACCAAGGCACATGTCCTTTACTGGAATTGAACCTGGGACCCTTCAGTCCGCAGGCTGACGCTCTATCCACTGAGCCAAACCGGTTAGGGCCTCATCCACTTTCGAAGCATATCACGTAGTGAGAGTTCCAGAGGGGGATCCGGCATGGCTGAATGGTGTCAGTATTAAAAAAAAGACTCCACATAGTATTTTCAACTTCATTGCTCATTTCCTAAGCATGTATTTATTGATTATACTTGTACACTTGTACACATTAGTTAACACACTCTTCCTTTTTCCCCTACATTTTCTTCTTTGATGGTCATTCTGGAGAATTCATTATCTAAAAATTAAAGTTTTTCAGGAATATAACAGTGCTAAAATTCTCAATTATTGTTTTATCTGAGAAAGGTAATAAAGAGATATCTAAACTAGATATCATGACTCTTGAGTTGATTGTTTTTATTTGTCACTGGCTCACTCACTGACAAATTCTTCATGTTACTGCTCCATCTATACTTCAGCTTTCTCTTCTGTGAACAAAGAATAATCCCTGTTCCCTCTTTGCTTTAGAAAGTTTATAGGCAAGTAAGATCATATTTGAAGTTGTTTAACCTCTTTGGAAGAAAATCATTACTCAAAATCAACTTACTAGCTCTTATGGTATGTGAATCAAAATGATATTGAATGCGGTCCTATATGTTAGCATCTTCACAGTTATGTCTTAATATGGCTCTTTGCTTGTGTATTTGTGAAATATGTCACGTGTTTGCAGTTTGTTTTGACATTGCTTCATTTTTTCCACCTCTCCAGTGTCCCTTCCCATCCAGAAGGTCTCAACATACTGATGATAGTGCCTTGTTAGTGGTAAGAGCCTTGCACAAAATGGAGTTTTAAATTGCTGTGTCTAGAGATTGGACAATAGCGATTGTATTTTTCATTCAGAAATAATCTCAATATCATAAAACATGATGGGCATCATTATTCAATGCTTTACAAAATAGCTTGAACTGTTTGCCTACATTACTATTCATGATTTATCCAGTGGTTGGTGTTCTGCAGCTATGATTAAAATATCTTTGTTAATGTTGCAAATGTAAACCATTTGCATTGAGAACCATATTGCCTTTGTATGTGTGTTGGGAGTTTATTAAATATCATTTCTAATTCCAGGTGCACTTATTTTATTAATAATTAATTTAACTCATGAGTCACCTGTATGTTAAATGGGTTTCTTTACTCCATGATGCTAATTATACAGCTGTGTATTTGCATCCTATTTTATCATTTCTCTTAAGCTACTGAAAATCCCAAACTTGAAAAAATTACATCTCCATGCCCATTTTTACATTCAAGGGAAGCATTAACTTGGAATGCTATCTACTGATCTTTTTTTAACACTGGTTTACTTTTATTGCCTGTTTCATCAGCCAAAAAGCAATATATTATGAGAACTTCATTGAAAGTTTAACTTTTATCAGCCTTGAAAGATAATTCTAACCATTTACATATTGCTTTTCCCATCATGTTTTATGTTATTTTTTCACAGTATTATTGAAAGCTAGCAGTTCAAAAATCTGCTGTCTATATCAACTCCTGTCTTATGTGTTAGTAACTGCTGCCATTGTGCATACTACTGCATGAACTGCATACTTCAGCATGAGAGTCCTACTATGTTAACTTCCATTGTCTGTTCAAATTTCTGTGTGTTCTGCAATCATCATTTCCTTTGATAGAGATAAAGCACATTTTATCTGGGCAGTTTTATAGATAAATATAACCACCAACTTCTGAGTTTTAGTGGAAATTAATTGGCATGAAAAGCAACTAATAATTTAAATTAATGCAGAGATATTGAGAGCCTTTGATAATTCAGACAGCTTACCAGAATTATCTCATTCTCTGCTCACAGCAACCTTAAGGTTAATTTATCACCATTTTACAAATGATCCCTGAGGCACAGAATGTGTCTTGTCCAGAATGTAACTTGTCCAAGATCACATAGCTAGTAAGTGCCAGACTGGGTTTAAGTCTAGAATTGGCTGACTTGAGAACCTGCATTAAACACCATGCCTCCCATACTATAATTGAAAACAATTTTGGAAACCAAAGATGAGATTTAAGGACACATATAGTAATATAAGTCTGAGTGTCCAGACTTTTTACCAAGAAAAAAGTGGAATTTGAAACAATACAATCCCCTTAGCATGAAATTTGAAATGGCCTTCAGCCATTTCAATATACTTGTATTTTAGTTATCAATATTCATGTCTCCCCTAAATGAGATGGCCTTTACTCTTTCTCCCATCTTGGAGCCTAAGAAGGCCTGCTTGGAACAGGGCTTCTACAGCGACAAAAGTGACTGGAGGCTGTGATCCAAGGCCATTTTCGCTGGCCATGAGTGGGTTCTCCGGAACCAGAGGGCCTGTACTGCTCTTCTTAAAATTTAAGGTGTTTATGCCTGAGGTGAAACTGAATGCTGTCTAGGCAAGAGATGTACTTACGTGTATAAACTAAGAACAACACAGTGACTCCTGGTGGCAAACCGAACAAAACCAAAGTAATCTGGGGAAAGGTAACTCATGCTCATGGAAGCAGTGGCATGGTTGGATCTAAATTCCAAAGCAACCTCCTTGCTAAAGCCATTGGGCACAGAATCTGTGTAATGCTGTACCCCTCAAGGATTTAAACTTATTGAAGAGCAAATAAATAAATGTATTTGTTCTCTTGTTAAAAAGGGGGGTGGGGGTGGCGCCAAGGGCCATGTCTCACGTATTTTTGTGTGCCAGATAGTGTCCAACACTGCAAAAAAAGTCACATTTTATTTTTTTATTATTATTATTTTTTATTTTATTATTTTTAAAATATATTTTTTATTGATTTCATAGAGGAAGGAAGGAGA
Organism: Myotis nattereri; assembly: GCF_964212035.1. NCBI lineage: Eukaryota > Metazoa > Chordata > Mammalia > Chiroptera > Vespertilionidae > Myotis > Myotis nattereri. The sequence goes on from NC_138077.1 coordinate 54,704,386, forward strand.
GAGAGAGAGAGAAACATCAGTGATGAAAGAGAATCATTGATCTGCTGCCTCCTGCATGCCCCCCACTGGGGATAAGTATTAGTAATATTTAATGTCAGTTGTACTAACATTCTCTTGGGGCTGCTCTTCAGGTTTCTGTTGCTTTCATCTGTGTCTCATCTGCATCTATATCCCATCTCTAGATACTTTCTCTTCCCTCCACTCCTTTTTTCCTTCTTTGCCAAAATAATGGCTTTTAGCCCTTTTACATTTGAAATTGATAGTAATTCCAGTACATTTGTGGTAGTGTCACCAACAGAGGTATGCATGACGCCAAAAGTGGTAAAAAATTATAAATTTATTAGGTTATCTGGAAACCAGATGGACTAAGCCCCAAAATGGCACCAGAACCCAGGGACCGGGAGTCAGAGGTTTTAAAAAATTCTAGGCGGGCTTTTTTGGCTGGGAATTCTCTGGGCAGGTCCAGATCCTAGGCAAGTCAGAGGGTAAAGTTACTGGTCTTAGCAGATGGAATGTGGTCTAAACGAAAGGGAATATCGGTTGGGAAATGATCTAAAGGTCAGTTTTCTAGGGGAGGGGATATCGACTCAATTATTTGATCAGACCTAACAGTTTGATTATAAGGAGGCCCAGGAAATCTCAACAGGTAAAGTATACACATTGTATTACTGTTGTTCTGTGGTACATTTCTTCACTTTTTTCTGCCTTAAGATAAATTATGTTGTACTGTATGCTACATGCTTTGGGGTGGGGTGGGGTGAGGGAAGACATTGCTATCAACTCTCATTAAAAATAGTTGTATTTATTTTATTGACCACCTACACACCTTTTTTCTAAACACCCACATGTGTTCTTGTTCATCTGTCCCCTGGTTCAGATATTTGTGTTCCTAATTTAAATTTCTTAAAATTATTCAACTAATAAAGTCTTTAATATCATTCAGCCTTTGGCATTTTGTTGTTTTAATAGGTACAGTCTTATCCAACCCCCTTTGTGAAAGTCCTGTCTTCTCTGATTTCCATCCACGACCAAATGAAAAAATTGTCATGTTTTGAGCAGCTTTTATCTGTAATCAAAATTATGTACAACAAATACTAACACTTACTATCTCTAATTAGTTACATGTAGGGTGGTGAATGGAAAAAGGATTTAAAGAAAAGAACTTGTTCAGAGGTAGAAATGAAATGCTGGTTCATCCTTAAGGTGTGGTGCAGAATTCTCATGTTCTGTCTTCTCACATCAGAACTATTAAATATAATACATCTAATTTGGATTAATTTTGAAAAAATGTTCTTCCATGCTGGTTCTGCTCAATTATTTATTTATTTTTTTATATTTTATTGATTTTTCACAGAGAGGAAGGGAGAGGGATAGAGAGTTGGAAACATCGATGAGAGAGAAACATCGATCAGCTGCCTCCTGCACACCCCCTACTGGGGATGTGCCCACAACCAAGGTACATGCCCTTAGCCAGAATTGAACCTGGGACCTTTCAGTCTGCAGGCCGATGCTCCATCTACTGAGCCAAACCGGTTAGGGCTGGTTCTGCTCAATTAAAATGAGCTCTTTGACTGGACTTTTTTTCTTCTGTCATAGGAACACACAGGACTCATTAGTTTTAAGGCTATTTTGCTAAAATAACCACACACGATGCTCTCTTTTATTTCTAAACTAGAGGCCCAGCGCATGGATTCATGCACCAATAGGATCCCTGGGCCTGGCCTGCAGGGATCGGGCCAAAACCAGCTCTCTGATATTCCCCAAGGGGTCCTGGATTGTGAGAGGGCACAGGCCAGGCCGAGGGACCCCACCAGTGCACAAATCTGCATACCAGGCCTCTAGTGTGCATATAAGATCTTTGGTTAATCTCTTCCTACCCTCCCCCCTTCCCTCTGAGATTCATCAGTCTGTCCCATGTTTTCATGCCTGTGCTTTCTGCTCCTGCGTTGAGTGTGCCCTAGTGGTTAGTGTGTGTCATAGCTACTGGTCAAACGGTTCGCTGGTCGCTTAGGCTTTTATATATATAAATAGGGTTACCCCACCCCCAATATTCTTTCTGTGCTAGTAATATCTTAGTAAACCATTTGAAAGTTTGTAAATGACCTTTCCTTTTCTAATTTTACTGACCAGATCTGCTTGCCTATCTTTTTTTTTTTTTTTTTTTTTTAAGATTTTTTAAAATTGATTTTTAGAGGGAAGGGAAGGAAGAGAGAGAAACATCAATGTGAGAGTAAGACATGGATGGATTGGCTGCCTCCTGCACGACCCCCCCCTACCCCCACGGGAGATCTAGCCTGCAACTGGGGCATGTGCCCTGACAGGATTCAGACCAGCAACCTTTGGTTCATCAGATGATGCCTAACCAAATGAGCCACACTGGCCAGGGCCTGCCTGACATTTTGCTAACATAAATCCTGCCTTCTGTTTCTTCTCTTTCTCTTTTGAAATTTAGTTGCTGTCAGGGTTGAAGCAAGTGGGCTGTGCTGGTACCCTGCCTCACTCTTCTGCCTTCACACCTCTTAAGGTATCTTTTGTTACTGTAATTTACCAGGAACTTTGGGGTGGTGGTATGTAGTGGAGGTCTTAACTTTTCCAGTGGATTGGTCTAACGGCAAGCAGTCGAGCGTCTAGGATTACATGAAATGTACTTAAGTTACAAAACTATTTGAGTTTAACATTAATTTCACTTAAAGTTTTGTGAAAGTTTCATCATACCAGAAACAGTCATAAAGCCTGTGTTAATTCTTTATAAATGTCATTCTAATTTTCTTATCAGTGGTTTTTCTTTTGTCATGAGTTATTTTATTTGGACTAATATCAAATTTACTCTGATACTAATGTACATGCAAAGTAATTTGAGTTCCAGACCTCAAACTGTTACTGCCAAAACCCTCTACAGTGGCCCTAGGAGATCTATTTTGGTAAATAGTTTCGTTGCTACACAGCCATTTGTTTATGTATTATCTGTGGCTGCTTTTGTGCTCAGCAGCATATATGGAATAGTTGTGATGGACATCATCTAACCTGGAAACCTAAATAAAGAACCTGTAGTATATTATTTTTTAAAGGCCCATAGGGATGGTAATTCCATCTTTGTTATCATATGATACATAAGATACGATTAATAATTCTTACTGTCTGTCCTCCTGTGGTTTACGCTTATTTCTTTCCAGAGTGGAGATTTTTCTAGTAAATAACAGTCTTCAAATATTCTTTTTTTATTTTTATTTTTTTATTGATTTTTTACAGAGAGGAAAGGAGAGAGATAGAGAGTTAGAAACATCAATGAGAGAGAAACATCGATCAACTGCCTCCCTACTGGAGATGTGCCCACAACCAAGGTACATGCCCTTGACCAGAATCGAACCTGGGACCTTTCAGTCTGCAGGCCGACGCTCTATCCACTGAGCCAAACTGGTTACAGCTTCAAATATTCTTTATATTTGAAAATTATTATTATGTCACCCTTGTCTTATCCTTCAATAAATTCTGATGTTTTTACATGCCTTTCCCAGCCTTACGAACTTTCACAAGTTCTCTTCCTTCCATTTTGGTTCCACTGTCTCCAACTACAAATATATCTCTCATTCGAGCTCGCCTGGGGCTGAGCATGAAACACATCTTACAGAGCATTAGGCCGCCTTTTCCATTTCAATATTCATTTGCTCAGTATCTACTATAATTCTCAAATGTTTTAGTTAAATGACAATTTAACTAAATGATAATTTCTACATCTTATATCTTTTGTTTTCCAAAAGACTTAATTTTGCTTTTTTGAACATTTTTACTTCTCTAATTGACCATAGTAGTTTCAAATTCTTACATCATGTCCTTCTAAATGCTGACCCCAGTTTTATAACATCTGTAACCTGATACACCCCTCTGATGCTACATGTACCTGAATGATTAGTGAAAAAAGTTTACAGTAGGTCCTCGGGTTACCTCAGAGATCCGTTCCTACGGCGCAACATAATGCGATTTTCGCCGTAAGTCGGAACCCACCTGCATAAGCACCTACGTCACTCACATGGAGCACATACACAGCAGTAATGAAGTGAAACAGTAAAACAAAAATTTAAAAGAGAGATAACAATTCCTGACCTTTACTTGTGGTAAATAAATAATAAAAAACATAAAGCACATATATACATATGTCGAAATGATAGCACTTCTTTTTTGTAAATAAACTAGGGGCCTGGTGCACGAAATTCATGCACAGCAGGGGGTGAGGGGTGTTCCTAAGCCCGGCCTGCTCCCTGTGGTTCTCTGCTCTCTGCGGACCCTGCCTGGTTGATGCCACCGCAGGCCCTGGTGTCTGCTCTGTGTGGGGGCCTGCTTGCCCTTCGCCGCCAGGGCCAGGGGCAAGCAGGGCCCTGCTGTCTGCTCACTCGGTGCAGGAGACATTGCCACCCCGCCCTGGCCACTTGCGCACGCGCTGGCTCAGAGTGCCTGGGTCCTGGGGATGTTCCCACCCCACCCCCAGCCACTTGGTGCCTCCGCGCATAGTCTGGAGTGGCCAGGACTTTCTGGAACCCCAGCCACTCTGGGCCTATGCATGGGCCTACAGGCTCAGAGCAGCCTGGCTCCTGAGGACGCCTGTCCTCGGGACGCAGGCCACTTGGTGCCAGCGCTCGCGCAAGAGGCCGCCTCGCCCCTGGCCACTCAGTGCCTGTGTATGCAAATTAACCCGCCATCTTCATTGGGTTAATTTGCATACTCCCGATTGGCTGATGGGCGTCATGGAATGATGATCAATTTGCATCTTTTATTAGTGTAGATGGGAGATGGCAATGTAACCATGAAACAACGTAAAGTCCATGTATGTCGATTCTAGTCCAACGTAACCCAAGGACTGCCTGTATATTCTCTTCTGTGTTAACCCTTTGCTAGCCTTTCTCAGCTATGCTCCTTATTTGACGAGCAATACAGAAAATTATTTGAGGAACTGTTTTCAAAATTCTCTCAAGTAAGCTATATAATTAGTACCATTCTAGTTGTAGAGGAGAAAACTTAATTCATTACACTTAATGGACAGTTTAGGGCATTGGGGCTTATTCTAAATCAGAGTTGAAAGACCAGATGGAAATTTGCCAGAAATTGTGTGTAAGTCTAACTTTTTACCAGACATGCTACACAGTCAAAGGATTAATTTTTAAAGATTTAGTCTTTATTTTTTGATATCCAGTTACTTTACAGAAGGTATACACTATAGTTAGTATGCTTTTATTTCTGTTGTTGCTTAACCAGGATAAAAGTTGAGTTTATGTCAGTTTGCTTTTTTTGCTCTTTAGTTCTCTAAGAGTTCTCAAATATAGTCAGTGGCTTGTGAGTGATTTGAACTAATTGTTTTAATATCCTTGAATGCAAGTCACTTAGATTTATCCTATATAATAATAACCTAATATGCAAATTGCCCCCTCAACCCAGAGTTAGGGAATTCGACCAGGGGGTAGGGCCAGCCGGCCAACCGCCAGGCGAAGGGAGGCCCTGGCCTGCGGGGTGGCAGCAGGGAGCCGGGGGAAGGGAGGCCCCGGCCAGCAGCCGGCAGCCACTAGGTACCCTACCCACGCTTGAATTCCGTGCACTGGGCTTCTGGTAGTTTTAATAAAATTACATTTTTTAAAATCATCATTTTACAAGTTTCCTCTATTCTAGCTTCATTTTTCATTACACCTAACTGTGTATTGTCTTTTAGTGTTTTGGGAGGTAGAGAACATTTCCTGCCATTCGGTGGAATTTTTTTCAACTCTTCCTTCTCTCATCTAATAAAGTTACTGTAACTTTATCATTTTTTTCCCTTAGCCTAACTCCTACTAAAAAACTAATAAGTTTTTTTAAATTCCTAAAGAATATTTTTCCTTAAAAAAAAAAATATATATATATGTGTGTGTGTATATATATATATATATATATATATATATATTATTATATGGAATAATCTCTACCTTTTTCATTTTTCTGTTTGTGCCATTGGTCCTTGAACAAGTCTTTATTTAGCTAACTAGCTTTCTCCTTTCTAGCTCATTTTTTTAAATATATTTTATTGATTTTTTACAGAGAGGAAGGGAGAGGGATAGAGAGAAACATCGATGAGAGAGAAACATCGATCAGCTGCCTTCTGCACATCTCCTACTGGGGATGTGCCTGCAATCAAGGTACATGCCCTTGACCGGAATCGAACCTGGGACCTTCCAGTCCGCAGGCCGACGCTCTATCCACTGAGCCAAACCGGTTTCGGCATCTAGCTCATATTTTTTAAAAATAAGGATAGTCTTTTGTTTCTTTATAAAGATATCCAGCTTTTGCCTCATTTGCCTGTAAATTTCTTTTAGTAGTTCTTCTTGTTATTTTAAGTTAAATTTATTTATTTAAATTCCATTTCTTCTCAACATTCTAAATTTAGTTTATTGCCATCTGTAAACTTGTTGAACATGTTCTCTTTTTCACTAATGAGAATGTAGTCCATTACCTTACTCAAGAATGCAGCTTGCTTTTTAAATCTTAGTTCTCAGACTAAGAGTGTCAGATCAGGAATAGTTACCACAAAATTGTCTTCCAGATCAGTCTAAGAATCATGGCTCCTATTTATGTATTTATTTATTGTAGCAGTTAAAATTCCATTTCATCTGACCCAACTCCAATTAGAAATAAGAGATTTCTGGAAATGCCCTAGCCAGCTTGGCTCAGTGGATAGAGTGTTGGCCTGTGGACTCAAGGGTCCCGGGTTTGATTCCCGTCAAGGACACATGCCCTGGTTGCGGGCTTGATCCCCAGCAGGGGGCATGTAGGAGGCAGCCAATCAATGATTCTCTCTCATCATTGATGTTTCTATCTCTCCCCCTCTCCCTTCCTGTCTGAAATCAATAAAAATCTATTAAAAAAAAGATTTCTGGAAATACTGAAACCAAAAAGGAGGGGAAAATGGGAGCAGATATGATTGTGTGTTTTAAAGTCATTCTGTTCAAAATGTGTCAGTTATTGTAAAGTTGTATTTAAATTTTTGAGTATAATTACATATCAAGGCCTAAAAAATTATTATTCTAGTACCCTGTTATTCTTCAACAACTTTAATCCAACCAGCCAACACTTCTTTTTTTAAATTTTTATGTTTTTATTGATTTCAGAGAGAGGAAGGCAGGAGGGAGAGAGAGAAATATCAATCATAAGAGAGAATCATTAATTGGCTGCCTTCTGCATGCCCCCTACTAGGGATTTAGCTCGCAACCCCAGGCATGTGTGCTGATCAGGAATCGAACCATGACCTGGTTCATGGGTTGAAGCTCAACCACTGTGCCATACTGTCTGGGCCCAACACTTCTTTTTTTTTTTTTCCTTCTTTTTTTATGTTTTATTGATTTGAGAGAGAGTGGAAGGGAGAGGGGGAGAGAGAGAGCGAAACATCCATGACAGAGTAATATCAGTCGGCTGCCACCTGCACCTGCCCCCCCCCCCCCCAATTGGGGAGGAAACCCACAACCTGAGTATATGCCCTGACCAGGAATTGAACCAGTGATCTCTTGGTTCATGGGTTGACACTCAACCACTGAGCTACACTATCCAGGCCCAACACTTCTTTTTAAATTAGTTAACTACATTTTCCTTTATTTAGGTAAACTTTATACCAGTTGACCTACCTCTTCTTCCTTTTTACAGTTCCTCTGTTCAATGAATTAAAAACATCTTGGATTCAAATTCTAGTCTAGAAATACAGCTATGTATAGTATTTAAACACCTTGTTTCCTAACTGAAATAAAAAACCTTTATCACTCCTTCTTAACACATGAAATTTTATTCTGCAGAGGAGAGGGGAGAATACTTTAGAAACTATACCAGAAAAATACTATTATAAAATAAAATTTTATTCTCTCCTGTACATTTCCCAATAAATGATCTTTTTTCAGTCATAAGAAAGGCTTATTATATAATAGGACTGTCTTTAGAGAATGCAAACCTTGTATTCTATAGAAATAAAAAATTTGGCCTTAAAAAAATATATAATCACTTCTTAGCCTTTTGGCTAAGATCTTGTGTAGTACCTGTTCTTATAAGTGTAAAAAACATATAAAATAAAATCAGTAGTCCAAATTTTCATTTCTAGACTTAATTTTGAAGGAAAGTTGCATGGGTTTTTTTCTCTTTTATAATCCTAATGTTCCCATAAATGTGGAGAGTACCTCTTGAATAATAAGTATTTATATATCTCTTTTTCTCCACAGAACGATGACAGACCTAATGCTGTATCAAGTTCACCTACAACAGAAACAGGTAATAGACACAAAGGTGCAGTTCACCACATCAAGATTATAATTCTTTACCAGGATTTTCCTCATAAAGTTTTTTTTTTTCCAATTACAGTTTACATTCAATATTATTTTTTATTAGTTTCAGGGGTACAGCATAGTGGTTAGACAATCATGTACTTTACAAGGTGCCCCCCCCCCCAATATTTAAAGTACCCACCTGGCTGATAAATTACCTCTTAGAGATGACAAATCAGACACAATTTTGGGAACTTTCTGCACATTTTAAATTTTTTAATTCAACTGGTTGTTCAACTATTCAGCCATTTGGTATGAACAAATGAGTATGAGCTAGCAGTGCTATAGGTTTGCAGGAGACTATATTCAATATATTAACGTTCATTCTACCTTTATTGATACACCAAAATAACATGACAATCAAAAATACACACAGGGTTACTTTTCTGTACCAGATTTTGTATTAACAAAATTATTATCCTTTTATATCATTGCCATAATTAATTTGATTTTTTTCATTTATTGAACTTTTGTGACATATGTCTGTTACATATTTAATGATTTTCCATCTCTTTTTATCTAATTTACTCTCTGGGCCGATTTAGTTCATCATTCTCCTGCATATTCTTTTCCTGCTGCTACCCAGAGAAACCAGCCCCAGCGCCCTGAAAGCTTCCTTTTCCGAGCAGGTGTCAGGGCAGAAACAAATAAAGGTAGGAGGTAGTGACTAAAGGGGAAGGAGGGAATGCTTTATACAGTGACATTTACTGTTACATGCTTTTATTTATTTATTTTTAATAAATTTTTATTTATTTCAGAGAGAAAGGGAGGGGAATAGAGATAGGAACATCAATGATGAGAATCATTGATTGGCTGCCTCCTGCACGCCCCCTGCTGGGGACCGAGCCGCAACCCAAGCATGTACCCTTGACCAGAATCGAACCCAGGACCCTTCAGTCCGCAGGCCGACGCTCTATCCACTGAGCCAAACTAGCCAGGGCGCTGTTACATGCTTTTAAACTTCTACCCTAAGATGTCACCTTGGCAAGAGCTTCAGACTCTGCATTTATCTGTGATCTCGCTGACATTAAAGCAGGAGAATCTTGTTTGAACTTGTTGTTTTTAATTTTTTTAAATTGATTTTCAAGAGAAGAAGGGAGAGACAGACAGAGAGAAATGTCGATGTGGGAGATAACCATCAATTGGTTGCCTCCTGCACTTGTATCAACTGGTGATTGAATGTGCAACCTGGGCATATGCCACGACCAGGAATTGAACCCTCCACCTTTTTAGGTGTACAGGTTGACACTCCAAACAACTGAACCACACTGGCCAGGGCCTGAATTTGTTTTAATTAGAAAGTTTCTTGGCCCTGGCCATGTAACTCAGTTGGTTAGAGCATCATCCCAAAACACCAAGATTGCAGATTCATTCCCCAGTCAGAATACATCCAAGAAACAACCAATGAATGCATAAATAAGTGGAACAACAAATTGATGTTTCTCTCCCCCTCCCTCTCCCATCCCAACCCTTTCCCTCTCTCCTTTTCTCTCTCTAATGTAAACAGTTGTTGTTTTTTAAAGAGTTTCTTTATACCACCTAAAAGCAGGTTATAGTGTTTGAACAAATAAAATACTTTTTTTAACGCTTTAGAGAATGTTTCTCTTCCCTATATGAGCTCTCTTTCCGATTTTTTCTTTCTGTGTTCTTAAATGAATCTGTAAATTTTTTTTAATCTAGTCTCTTTTTTTGTGTGTGTTTTTTGTTTTTAGTTAATATGAAAAATTTCTGCCTGGTCCTAACAGAAGTTACTACCTGGAATTAAAAACAAACATTTCAAGTCCAAAACTACCTTTAATATAACTGATAGTTGCACTTGCAGTGAGATTTAAAATCAAACCAGAGACATACTGCTGATGAGATTGTAAATTAGTATGGAAAATTGTTTACATTATCTATTAATATTGAACATTTGTATAGCCTATAACTAGCAATTTTACCTTCTGAAATATGTATACATGTATACCAAAAGATATGTACAAAAAGATTCATATCAACATTTTTCATAATAGCTCCAAACTTAATGTCTATCAGTGATAGAATGGATTAAAAATTGTGGTATATTTATACAGTGGGATACCTTATAAGCAAGGAAGATGATCAGGTTAACATACACAACATGGATAAATCTTATAGTGTTTATTATAAGAAGACACAAAAGCATGCACACATAAATATAGTTTCATTCATAAAAAGTTCAAATATGGACAAAACTATTCTGGTGTTAGAGGAGTCAGGAAGTACATGGTTGGAACCTGTGGTGGTAGAAATAATCTTTGGGTACAGATGATAGCTTAGAGGAGCTACTGGGTGTTGGTAATGTTGCATTTATTTACCTGGTTGTGTCCACTTTGTGAAGATAATTCATTGCGGTGTTCGCTTATGATTTATGTATAATTTTCTGTATGTGTGTTGTTTTTCAATAAAAACATTATGAAGTGGACGTGATTAAGCAAAAGTAGTTTAGCCAAATGGGTAATGGACATTTGTTGGTTTTTTATACTATTCTCACTTTGATTTTGTATATTTAAAAATTAGTATAATGAATTTATTTTTAAGAGTTAATCCAGAAGTAGAAAGTGCTATACTTGAAAGAAAACTGTGATCAGGTGGATCAGAGTATTTTTCCAACACTGGCAAATCACCTTTCTGTCTTATATATTAATATTTTTTTAGGTCATGGTTCAACCCTTCTTTCATCTTCTGAACCTACCACTGATTCTACAGATCCCATAACAAGACAGAATACAAGGCAGAGAGAAGAAGAACTGGAATCAATAGATCAGCTACGGAAAGTGTGTACATTACCTTGAAATTACACTTTTTCATTATAATCCTGTAATCAATTATTTGTGACTTACAATTTCTAACAGAGTAAAGAAGTACCCATTGTATGATGAATGTAAAAGTAATTTTGCTATTAAAATTTCTTTCAACTGTTTACTTGGAAAATGAGATGGGTTTTTCTATAAAGCTTAGCTCTATAAAGCTGGCCCTACTCATTTAAAAATGTTTTCTGCTTCATGTAAGATTTCTTATAGGAGTAATAATAATTTATATGTATATACTCATATACATATCACACATCATTTATAGTATTTATTTTTTTATTTTGGAGTTAAAAGAGAATCTAGTTTTTTTGTTTATTTTTTTTAATCCTCACCTGAGGATATTTTTCCATTGATTTTTAGAGAGAGTGGAAGAGAGGGAAAGAAATATCGATGTGAGAGAAACACATCGAGTGGTTGCCTCCTGCACAAACCCCGTCCAGGGCCCAGGCCGGGAGGAGCCTGCAACTGAGGTACGTGTCCTTGATTGGAATAAAACCCAGGACCCTTTGGAATGCAGGCTGACACCCTATCCACTGAGCCAACCTGCTAGGGCTAGTTGTTTTTTTAATCAGAAACTTATGAATGATTTTCTCTTGTTTTATTTTGCACCACTATGTCCTGACTGCCATATATATGTAATTGATATCCTTAACCTATTGACTTAGATAGAAGGATAAAATAGGGATTATAAAGTTATTTGTGTTTAGTGATTTCTAAATAATTATATTCATTGTAATTCCATTATGTCCTGTGTGTCAGCCACTCTTCAGTTAATATATTACGTGTTTTCCTGTTCTTTTAGCATATTGAGTACCGTTTGAAAGTATCTCTGCCTTGTGATCTTGGAGCAGCTCTAACCGATGGTGTTGTTCTTTGCCATTTGGCCAATCATGTGTGGCCTCGATCTGTCCCAAGTATTCACGTTCCCTCACCAGCTGTAGTAAGTTTATTATGTTAAAAAATGTTGGTTATTCATCAGACATTTATTAAGTACAATGGCAGGCATTGTGCAGAATGCTAGAGATGCAAATATGAATAGTGCAGTCCCTGCCCCCCTACCCTTCTACTAGAGAAGAAAATGGGACACATAGACAATGACTTACAGCAGTGTGCTAAATGTTAGAAGAGAGGTCTGTAAGAGGTGTGCAATAGGAGTACAAAAAATGAATCTCTTATTTCTGCATAAAGAATTCAGGAAGGCCCTCCCAGAAGAGGTAAAATTGTAGGAATTCTGACATAGTATTTCTAGATTTGAAAGATAAGGAAGATCATGGCACATTCAAGGAATTTTAACTTGTTCAGATTGATCCTGCACAAGGTGTGGTTGCAAATGGCAGGAGATGTAGCTAGAGAGTTAAGGCAAAGGCCAGCACCTGTTTTTGTAATAAAATTTTATTGGAACACAGTCCCGCTTACTTGTTTATATATGTTACTTTTAGGCTATTAACAGAATTGAGTAATTGCAACAGATCATATGGCCCTCAAGACTAACATTTATTTGATCCTTTAAGGAAAAGTTTGCTGACTCTGATCTAGAGCATTGAGTTTATAAAGCAACTGGCAAGAATATTTTTAACATTAGCAAAATTTTTAAAACTTTGCTAGTAACATCATATTTTTCTTCCTTTACAGCCTAAATTGTCAATAGCAAAATGCAGGCGAAATGTGGAGAATTTCCTAGAAGCTTGCAGAAAAATTGGTGTGCCTCAGGTAATAAATTCATCATTTTTATACTGCTTAAATAGATGGCTATTATTTTCCTAAAATCTTTCAGAAATGCAAGTATCTATAACCTTAGAGGGCTAGCTTTGAACTAAACTGATCATTACTAACATGATTTTGTGTTCCTGGAGGCAATCAGTATACTTTGAGCAGTTTTCCTTAATAATTTCCAAGGACCAAGCAAAAAAATCGTACACATATAAATTTATTTATTTATTTTAAATCTTTATTATTGAAAGTATTACATATGTCCCCTTTTCCCCCCATTAACTCTCTCCAGCTCACCCCCACATATAATTTTAAATGTATTGTAATAACTAATGCTAAGTAATCAAAAACAGTTATTCTGACATTTTCCTAAACATACCCATTTGCTCTTTGACTTGTAATACATCTTCATGCATAATAGAGTCTGTGTTTCAAATAAGTGCTTCTTCGATTGAGAATGCTTGAGTGGGTTTCAAGTATTTTCACACTTGTAATACTTTTCTTACTTGTTTATTTTGAAATAATTTTAGACTTAGAGAAATGTTGCAAAAATATCTCAGAGAGTTATTGTGTACACTTCACCCAGGTTCCTCTACTGGTCACATCTATATAAACATAGTACGCATCCAGACTAACACACACTGGGACAGTGCTATTAACTGAATTACAGATTTTGTTCAGATTTCCCTTTTTCCCACCAAGCTCTAAAACTTTGGAATTTAGCATTTAGCACCCAAGAGGCCGTTTCTAGGCTCTTGTACTACTATTGAGATTTATTGCCTCTGACTTCCTCAGTCACAGCTTTATTGCCTTTAATAGTACAAAAAATTAAACTTTATAGATGTGATTAAGGGATATGAACTTGATACACATTTTATTCATTTTATCCTTTTAAAAACAATTATGTACCACCAACTAAGCATGATACTCTTAAGAAATATAATATTTAGGGAGAGATCAACCAAAGGACTTATATGCAAGCATATAGGCCTAACCAATAGACGCAGACAACAGGGGGGTGGGGGCATGAGCGGGGGATAGGGGGTAACATGGGGATAAGGACACATATGTAATATCTTAAACAATAAAAAATATATATTTATTAAAAAAGAAATTAATATTTAATGAAATTAAATTTATAGAAATAAACACCTTGGTAACATTTTATACGTTTTTTTCATTAACCACAGTCATTACAGTTCCTGTCATCATTTTCTCCTTCAAGGAGAAAAACATGATTCTTCTATCTCCTTAATCAGAAATCCAGTATTGGCCCCAGACTCAACGATTCCACTCTTTTTCTTGAAGTTAAGCCCTTGTCCTAATAGCTTTCACAACAGTGACTCTTTTTTTACCCAGTTCACCATTCCTGTCTCTTCACTAGCCATGACTCGCGAAGGGTTCAGCATCACTTGTCCAACGAGCAGTTTTCTCTTTCAGCTCCATAGAGCGTCTGCAGAAGTCAGTGTGTTTTTTCCTCCTTTTATTAAGTAGATCGTGATTCTACTATGTATTTTTCACTTTTATCTTTTGTGGGTTTTTTTAAGAATTATAAAATGAAAGAATTGAAATATGTTTGGTGGTAGTTAGCAAGGACCTTTAATTGCTATATGAACAAATTCAAATTTTTTTTCCATTTTCATAGTTTCCTAAAGGCTCATCATCTCATAGAACAAACCTTTTTTTAATGTATTAATAAGTTTTCTAAACGAATAGCATGCATTTTCTCCATATTAACAAGCAGGTTCTAATACTCAGATGTTCACATTAACATTCAGTGCTTCCCTTTTGTCTACTAAATATGTTCCTGCCTGGTCATCACATTACACAAGCATGTCCAGTACCTGCCTGCTTACATGCCATCATGTCCTGAACAAAAGAATGTCATGGGTTGGCACAGGGAATGGCAACCAGAGAAAAGATATGAGTGATTAAAGAGAGCATACATAGAAGAATGCAGAAAATAGCCCTAAACAGCAAGACATGTTAGTAGAATTAACCTATGTCAAGCCTTTTGAAAATACTGTGTTTACCAGTGTTTATAGTCATGGGACCTGTATTCTGGGCTTTATGGAACCATCATCTACCTCAGATTTAAAGTGCACACACTGAAATTCTTCAGAATGTACCTGCAATCAGTGAAATACAGAGTGCCTTAAAGCATGCATTTAATTCAGCATTTGCCAAGCAGTGGTGAATAGTATTTATTGTGGGCCAGGTTGTCCCTATTCCTACCAGAACTGTGCTATTTGAAGTCAGGAGGTAGAAAGCAATATAATTTTAAAATACTGGATGGTTAGAAAGGGTTTCTTATCCTTCCTCTCCCTCTCTTCCTCACCAGAAGGGGGAAATGGACATTCCACATAGGCCACCTCTTCCTCTTCTCTGCCTCTACTCTCTACCACCACCGCCACCACCCCCACCACTTTTAGATGGGTTCCTGTTATGCTGCAACTTCTGCTAAAAAAAAAAAAATGAGTCATTTGCTTAGAACAAAGTGAAGGAAAATGAATGAATATACAAACTCATAGGTTCAAATAGCATTCTCAGGCCCTTCTGCTAAGAAGGAAAGAGAAAGCCTTTGCCTCCTCCTCTTCCTCGGTTTCCCCACTTCTGGATGCTCTGAATTACTGCACATCCCCATTTATCTGTTTGACTTGTAAAGAAAATCAGGGATGTAAAAATGATCACCTTTGTATAATGTAAAATTTAATATTATAAATATTATCAGATTCTATGTATAAAAGGCAATTTCCCTTCTCAATATAATTTCAAGTGTTTACAAGGTAAGTTATGAATAAAATATTAAAGAATAAGGTGACTATGCCCTAACCGGTTTGGCTCAGTGGTTAGAGCGTTGGCCTGTGGACTGAAAGGTCCCAGGTTCAATTCTGGTCAAGGGCATGTACCTTGGTAGCGGGCACATCCCCAGTAGGGGGTGTGCAGGAGGCAGCTGTTCGATGTTTCTCTCTCATCGATGTTTCTAACTCTCTATCCCTCTCCCTTCCTCTCTGTAAAAAATGATTAAAATATATATTTTTTAAAAAGAATAAGGTGACTATTAAAAACTTCTGATAAGATTGGGCATGTGGGTATTTTTTTATTACTTTGCTTTTATTAGATATGTTACATTTGAAAAATTATAGTGGGTGATAAAAATTTCTATGTGAGTTCAATATCTTGTGTACTAAAATTATTATATGTTACATGTTGAGTATTTTCTTACTATCATGTCCAGTGATATGTTTACTTATTTAATTGCTTCATCTATGAACTGGAGGGTTTGGGTAATCTCTGAGACCTTTGTGGTGTAGCTTCATTTTGCACATATTAGTGAAGACTTGATTAAGATGGGCTCGCCTTGGTTTTAGAGGAACACCAAATCATCCAGTATACCTGACCAGCTAGTGAATTTCTCTGATTATTAGGCTTTCCTCCTTTTTTGAACCTTCTCAATTTACCTGGCTTTCTCTGAAAACTTCTCTCTCCTCAGCCTGCTCCCAGGTTTTGTTCATGTTTTCTGAGAAACCTATTTTTTTTTGTTATTGAGGAAGAATGATCTGAGAAAGAGGTTCCCTCATGAAGCCCTCACTGCTCTCAGACCTCCCTCAGCCAGCAGCCAGTGCTGTTCATGTATCCTGAATGTTCACACCAGTCACCATTCCAGCCAATTTTATTCTGCTATTTTGTAGTAAAATCAAACTCAGCACACAGAAGGTGTCTTTGTAGCTTTGTTTTTCAGCATTTTTTTTTCATTCGTCATAGTAAAAAATGTTAGATGTGTTTCAGTGAGAATGATTGTGAGATGATCATATTGAATTCTATACTCAAATCTGTATTTCCGATCCACTGACTTTGTTTTTCTGTTTCCTTTCCTGCTCACACTTTGGACAGGACAATCTTTGTTCCCCTTCTGACATCCTTCAGCTAAACCTCAGCGTTAAAAGAACGGTTGAAACACTACTTTCTCTTGGGGCTCATTCAGAAGAATCCAGTTTTGTCTGTCTGTCTATCCAGCTTTTGGGTTTTGTGGCATTTTATTGTATTTTAATGTTAACTCTCTGTATGCTTTATTACTGGACCTTCCCCCTCTAGCTGAAAGATTGCATTCCAGTGGTTTTTCACCTCATTCCTGGGCTTGGTAAAGGAGGTTTGTTTCTCACTCAGAAATATTTACATATGTGCTTTTATTTTCCTGGCCATCGAAGAATTAACCCCTAAAGTAGATAAATCCTTTCCTCATATGTCCAGATGAGCAGCCCATCACTTTAGTCAGTAAGCATTTATGGAGACTAACGAAGAGTAAAAGACCAGCATTTTTTCTCCTGATTATTCATCCATTCTCCTGGCCTGTGGCCTTGTTTCTGTTAAGTGCTGAAGTGTTTCTACTAATACAGTCTTGAGCCTGTCTTAGAATATGACTAAGAACTTTAGTTCCAAAGGACATAATAAAATTCCCATCGGGCTGTTTTCCGTGCCTGACACAGCTTTAAATGTTGAAATTGTGAGTTGCCGAACCTCTTCAGCAGATGCTCATACGGAAAGTAGCTGTACCCTTTCTGGTTTGTAGGGCCTGTGCTCACTTAAATCTCTGCACTGAACTGTGCCCTGAAGTCTCCCTTTTGGTTGTCTGGGCATCTGGAAGGCACTAGCTATTTAACCTTAATAATTTTAATTTGATCAGCATGGTCAGTCCAAAATCATGTAGCTTCTCTAGATTGCTATTCTGAGCCTAGTGTATACATTTTAAACAGTACACAACAACCAAATGATCTAGAGCTGACTGCAGGGGTAGGCAGCTGTCCAGATTTACTATGTGTTTATCTTTAGTTGAGCTTCATTTCTAGAATCCTATTGAGAATTTAAAGTCAGAATTTATGTAATTCCCAATACCATTTGAACCATCTTACTAGGTGAACTTGTATTTATAGGCTGTAGAGGAGATTGTATCTGAACAGTAGGTAAAGTATTAGGCAGCAGTCTCTGTTCTGTACCCAAGGCAATGAATAGAGTCGTTTTAGAACATCCTGTAGAAGTCAGCCTGGAGGTTTGATTGCTTTCAGTTTCTTCTATATTAAATGAGACAGTTACTTACAACTGTTTACTGTTGGTGCTGAAACATTGAACACTGTGTTGGAAACTTTAGTTTAAATAGTAGTAGTGCCTTCCAGAGTTTGGGGGAGGGGAAGTGTCAGATGTTTCTGAGTCAGAGATCATTCAGTTCTGTGGAATTTTGTCCTTCTGAAAAAATACCTGATAAAAAACACATTGTCTCATGTGTGGTTTGAAGGGCGTAATTGTGCATTCTTTTCAGAACACATGGGTTCTCTGGGCCAGCTGGAAGGTAACTAACTGCATCTGGAAAGCACAGCCTCTGAGGACATGTCTCAGTCACATGGTGCACAGGCCGCAGGGCATTCAGAGAAGAGGACAAGGAACTGGCCTCAAAGAGACTAGGTCTCTGCCAAGAGCAAAACCCTGAAAGTTCATTTTAAGCATAGATAGCCTATGCCTGCAGTTGTACTCAAAGTATTTATACAAAGTTGATCATTTAAAAGAGCAAAAGATTGCAGTTACCTTTTTCTTTTTTATCTGGTAAGTATTTTTTTAAAAGAAAGAAGCATATAAGGACCAATAATTGCTCAAAATAAATACTTGCTATATTTTTTATTGCAACTGACTTTGTAAAACTTCCTAATATAGTGCTAATGAAAAGCTGATAAAAGTTCAGTTATCTTTTTTAATAAGTATGTATAATTTCTTTTTAATGAAACCAGAATTCCACTTCCTGTCCAGTTTCTTCCCATAATCCCTGCCTGGTATAAAAGCCCTGGTTTTCACAATCAGGACTATAATGCAGAGAGTAGGCATCCCTCTAGCGCAGCCTGAGTGATGGCATCAATAATCTCGCATTCCTAGTGTGTGTGATGGCCAAAGTGCTTTCTCCTACAGGCTGAGCCAGCCGTGGGCAAACTACGGCCCGCGGGCCAGATCCGGCCCGTTTGAAATGAATAAAACTAAAAAAAAAAAAAGACCGTACCCTTTTATGTAATGATGTTTACTTTGAATTTATATTAGTTCACACAAACACTCCATCCATGCTTTTGTTCCTGCCCTCCAGTCCAGTTTAAGAACCCATTGTGGCCCTCGAGTCAAAAAGTTTGCCCACCCCTGGGCTAAGCCATCTGGTATAACTTGTAATCTTTTCTCTTTCACCTGCCTGGTTTGACTAATTTGCATTGCTCTTTTATTTATTAGAGATAAAGATGTTGCTTTCACTCCATAGTATTCTGCTTATCCTGTTGTTTGTGTAAGTGTATGTAACATGTCCATTTTCTATTTTGCAAAACAATCTTATGTACTGTTAGTTGTGTTAATAAAGTGATAGTGTCAGCCGAACCGGTTTGGCTCAGTGGATAGAGCGTTGGCCTGCGGACTCAAGGGTCCCAGGTTCAATTCCGGTCAAGGGCATGTACCTTGGTTGCGGGCACATCCCCAGTGGGGGGCATGCAGGAGGCAGCTAATTGATCTCTCTCATCGATGTTTCTAACTTTCTGTCCCTCTCCCTTCTTCTCTGTAAAAAATCAATAAAATATAAAAAAATAAAATAAAGTGATAGTGTCAGATATCATCTCTGTGTACCTCATATTAACAGAGGTCATTTTCCCAGGTACTGACTTTTCACATTTCAGTTGATTATTATTATAAGAGAAGAGATGCTTTTTTTTTCTTTTCAGTTCTGTGATGTTCATCCTACTTTCTTTTGTGTTTGTTTTTATGTCACGTTTTCCCATTTCAGGAGCAATTATGTTTGCCTCTCCACATTTTAGAAGAGAAAGGTTTGAGCCAGGTTGCAGTGACGGTCCAGGCTCTCCTGGCACTGGCCCCACCCAAGCAGCCGCAGCACCAGTTATCTGCTGTTTAAGGACTCCCAGCACTCCGGGTATTGCCTGGCCAAAACGGAACAGGACAACACCATCACGCTGCCAGCCGTCTGCTTAAACAGAGCTCTAGCATGTTCTTAAAAGGGACTGTTTCCATGATTCCTAACAGGAATATTTTGCTTCATTTCTCCATTTTAGGGGAGGTTATATCCATTTCCATTGAATTGTTTTTGAAGACCCGGTTGGTTTTCACAAATGAAACGTAATCCTGTCATTGCTGAGAACCAACACTGACGCCTAACTTGGCTGTGCTTTCCTGGAGTGAAGGGTTTCCCCGCACACCAGAGAGCTTCTCAGAGGATAGTTCGCTCTCCTGAAGGCACAGACAGGCTGTTACCTTACCTGTTCCCAAGACGTCTAGCGCACTGGTTTCTAAACTTGGTTGTTCAGTAGAGTCTCCTGGAGCATTTGTTAACATTCAGGTCCTATTCAGTAGCAGGGGTCCTGAAACTGCGGCCCGCGGGCCACATGCGGCCCGCCAAAAACATTTATCCGGCCCGCCGGGTGTTTTTGCCGCCGCTGCCTGTTGCTTAGCAGCCGACTAGTTTTTTTTTTAAACTATAGTCCGGCCCTCCAACGGTCTGAGGGACAGTGAACTGGCCCCCTGTTTAAAAAGTTTGAGGACCCCTGCTAGAGTCTAGTACGGCCTGGGTATTTGCATTTTCAACAAACATTCCAGGTATTTCATGTAGTAGAGACAACCGTTCCAAGCTAGATATTTGTATGATTGGGGGAAGTAATGACTCCACTGTTTTTCAGCCACATTTAAAATCAAAAGCTATATGATGACTACTTGGACTTTTTGTCCAAGGCAAAACAAAAATATGTAGAAGGCCTAGATTTTGTATAGTAAAACAATGGAACAAAGTTGTATTTAAGGCCAGTGTCCTAGGCCCTGGACTGTTGCAAATCCTCAGGCCAGTAACCTGCGCTACTCAGCATTTGCTCTGACTTCCTTGAGCCCCCCTCCCTCTTCAGCCCCCATGCTGCCCCCAGAATTCCTGGGCCTGCCAACACCTTCCAGTCACAGCAGTACTTCCAGCTCCCTGACTAATGGAAGACCATGAAAACAAAGCAGAAGGAATAAGGGAACAGCCAAGAGTCTTCTCTTTCTTCTAGGTAACTGTCAGTTCCAGTGGCTGAACTAAAGCGCTTGCGGCATCTTAAAAACAGCTGGCTGCCTCTTCATGCGGCTCCACCACTAGTGCCTGTTCCCCAATTGTGTGGATAGAAGGGCCCGAGGTCTCTGCAGCACAAAGCCAGGGGCCTCTATGTAAGCCTCTGGGGGGAGTTTAACCCTCGTGAGTCTTTCTTCCTCTATATTTTGAACCCTTTTTAGTTGTCGGTGGTATGTTTTGGTCACTGTCTTTATAAACCAAGTAAATAGCGTAAGTGAAAATACTAATTATCTAGGTGTTTTTTTTCTGTTGTTGACTGTTCTGGGTTTTCTTTACCAATGCATGCATTTGAGCATAATGTTCTCATTCTTTTTATGTAAACGCAGCATATAAAAGTAACTTTGGATAAAATAATGTTTAGTATCTGATAAATCAGTGTTTTCTACTGTTCTCATAAGGAAACAAGTTCATCAGAACATTATCACTTGTCCTAGTTTAAAATTATATAACACAGAACATCTGCACTCAAAGCCCAATGCTTAGGGTCCTCACAGAACAAAAGTAAAATGCCTCTTAAGTGCTTAGAGCCAGACCCATTAACAGTTTCAAACACACCCACCAATCATGTGACTTGTTTAGAATTTAGTTACATGTATTTTTAAACTATAGGTATTTTTCCTTCTAGTCAACGTTAAACCTCAGTACTACTTCCAAATTATAGCGAGCCATTTGAATGAAACTCAGCAAAGGACAGGACTCTCGTCACATATTATGCAAGGAATAATCCCAGAAGACATACCTAATGCAACATTCGGAACATTTGCAACTAATTTTCCCAGAGGAGTAAATGGAAATTTTAATTTATTTCAAATTTTACACATAGCATGAAACCTATTAATGTATTTTTTATCAAATCTTACATTTGAATTGCTAGAAAAAAATTGTACAGTTTTGGTTGATAATGAAAGGAAAATATCAAGTGTGTTGAATTTCTTTTCTGTGTCAAGATGAGAAAACAAATCATGATTTTTTTTGTTGAAAATTATTTGTATTCAGTATTTTATTTGTACCTTTGGGTTTTTGCTTTTTATTTTAAGCCTTATTGAGGTAAAATTTATATGTCACAAAATTCTGTTGCTTTATAGTAATGTGCAATTTTTTAAGTTGTACCTTTGTTTTTTTTTTAACTGAAAAATACGGTTTAACATTTAGCCTTGCCAGATACTAATGAAGATGACTTTGTAACAGTCCCACCTAACCGTTTATTTATGAACTTCCTATTGAAGCAGCAACCTTCCCAATGCTGAAGTGTGAAGGAAGAGAAGGCTGTGCCCACCCACCTGGGCCCTGCCAACTACAGAGATTTGTAAGTCAGCGGGTTTCTGGACTTTCAAACTCATAAATGCTCGGCACTCAAAACCATTTTTCTCTGGAAACAACTCGGAGGAGGAGGAGGCTTACTAGCAGGTCACGTTTCTTATAAAAATACAGTCTTACAGCCAATCAAGGAATCTGATTTCTCTTACTTGCTATAGCTCAGCAGTGACGAATGATGTGCCTATGCTGATGAGTATGATGAATTTTTAAAACTAAGCACTTAAATGGTTATAGAAATGAAGGAAAACATGGATATTTTGAAGGTTTTTTATATACATATTGCAGTGAGATGGTTTACAGCAGATTTTATTTCTGAAAATGTTGTAAACATGTAATTAGTAAAAGAATTTGTGAAATGTTCTATATTTGTATGTCTGTAAATATGATGTGTAAGTTCTAACTATAAATATGTCAATATCATGTATGTTATTTTAAATTGCCTGTATGCCACCTTACACTTCCACATTAAAATAAAAACCAACACTTCAATAGCATGAGATAAAGGCTGATAGAAAATGTTCTTATCTAAAGCATGGTTTCCTTGGCAAAAATGAAAGCGTATCTAATTTCCCGAAGGAATGTCAGGTCAGGAGAAGCTGGGTTCTCATAACAGGCCCTGGAGATCAGAATGTGCTGTTTAGAGGAAGTATGGAAATCAGCAGTGTCCTGTATTTGGACTTAGATATAAGGTTTATTTATTAACACATGAAATATATGTGACTCTTTGAGACAATTTTTTCTCTCAGAAACTACCGGTTGTGCCATTGGAAAAGCTTTAGCATCCCAAGACATTCTATTTTGATTAAGCAAAACATGAATGACCCAGCGGGCTCATTCTTTTTTAGGGAAGAGGGAGGATGACCAACAATCAGCTTAATGTTGCAGACACAGGTTAGGTATTTTAACATGCTTTGTCTCTTAGTCTTAATACCCCTTAAGGGGAGAATTGTTGAGTAAGCAAAATAGGTATAGACCCTAGTGTCTCACTTATCAAAAATATCTCCAAACTAGTCTTTCAGGGAACCTGTGTCCCCCATCTTTACCTGGTTGGGTTATGCTATCTCATTTCTATCATTTCTGGGAAATGTAAATTATCCTTACTATTTCCCAGAAAAGGAGCTGAAGCTAAACCACCATCAGCCCCTAATAAAAACACTAAAGTGATGATAAATCTAAAAGGCAGGAAGGAACCAACCTTTAATAAAACTTCACTACATATGTATATTATGCTGGACACTTTATAAACATCATCTTGTAATTCCTACTGAACACTTCACTTTTGCTCATAGAGCATTTTCACTATCGACCAATTGAATAAAATCACAATCAGAGACGTATTACAGGAATTACTGAAGTTTTAATGCATTACTCCTAACAGCCTGAGTTTTTTCCTGGTAAGAGAGAGCAAGAGGAATCTTCACAAGGCTTCTACAAAGACTTTCAGCAAAAAATTTTCAAGATATGAACAAGCCCTGAATCAATGCTATAATCTTAATTTCATGGTTTAAAACTAATATAATAGGCAAAGTGAAATAACCAGGCCGCACCTGGGAATGTCCAAATCAGAAACTACCTGTAGATGAGTTACCTGATGATAATGTTTCTTATTCCCTTCAAGTCCTTCCCATCTTCAGAATGCCAGAGGAAAAGACAGAAGATACTTGGTCACTATCTCTTGCTTCTCTGTCTGTCTTTGCCTCTACCTTTACCTTTTGAACTCTTGCCATCATCTTTATCCTTCCT
This sequence comes from Myotis nattereri, assembly GCF_964212035.1. Lineage (NCBI taxonomy): Eukaryota > Metazoa > Chordata > Mammalia > Chiroptera > Vespertilionidae > Myotis > Myotis nattereri. The sequence continues at coordinate 54,728,427 of NC_138077.1, forward strand.
CGGCATTCTGAAACCGCCAATTTCATTCCGTACTATAATGCCTCGCCACCAGGCCTGGAGCTGGAAGAGAAAGAGGAGTGGGAACAATTTATCGTGCCTGACAAGCTGCATTCTTCCTACATAAGAGATTGGGTTTTAGTAAAGTAACTTGTATCTGAAGAATTGACTGAGAAATGGGTGTGCCAAGCATGCCCTCCCTACAGCAATGCTCCCCAGTTGTGCAGGACCCGGAGCTTAAGCCATGGACTCTGAAGTTCTCAAGGAGTAAAAATAAAAGGAACCTTTTCCTTACACTTAGAAACCTGACTCCACTGTACTTCTCTTTACAAACATACTTTCCCATCTTACAACCATTTGATCCAAGTTTAAAATGTGCAGATAGCCCTAGCCGGTTTGTCTCAGTGGATAGAGCGTGGCCTGCAGACTGAAGGTCCCGGGTTCTATTCCGGTCAAGGGCACATGCCTGGGTTGCAGGCTCAATCCCCAGTGTGGGGCGTGCAGGAGGCAGTCGATCAATTCTCAAATCATTGATGTTTCTGTATATCTCTCCCTCTCCCTTCCTCTCTAAAATCAATAAAAATATTTTTTTAAATAAAATGTGCAAATAATCTAGATGATTTCAATAGACTTCTGGTGCACTTCATATCTTTAATGATTGATTAAAAGATCAATACTCATTTTCAAAAAGTAAGCCTTGCATATCTTAGTCATTAGAGACAACTGTTCTGGGCTACTTTAAAATCACACTCAGGCCCTGGCCGGTTTGGTTCAGTGGATACAGCTTCGGCCTGAGGACTCAAGGGTCCCGGGTTCGATTCCGGTCAATGGCATATACCTAGGTTGCAGGCACATACCCAGTAGGGAGTGTGCAGGAGGCAGCTGAATTGATGTTTCTCTCTCATCGATGTTTCTGACTATCCCTCTCCCTTCCTCTCTAAAAAATCAATAAAAAATATATGTTAAAAAAAAAAATCACACTCAGCCCTAAAGACTGAAAACAAATCCACCAGCAAAAAAAAAAAAAAGAAAAAAAGGTGGACTTCCGCTATTCTTAGGTTTTTGCTCTCAGTCAAGGAATCCTGACAAATAGAAAACACCATAGGAGCTCAATAAATACTAACTGTACATATGACTCTCCTAATGGAAAGCTCAAGTTTGGATTTGGTTACCTGGTCCTGAATGCACTTTAAAGCTTTTTTAAAAAAATATATTTTTATTGATTTCAGAGAGGAAGGGAGAGATAGAAACATCAATGATGAGAGAGAATCACTGATTGTCTGCCTCCTGCACAACCCTTACTGGGGATCGAGCCCACAACCTGGGTATGTGCCCTTGACTGGAATCAAACCTGGGACCCTTCACTCTGCAGGCCGATACTCTGTCCACTCAGCCAAACCAGCTAGGGCTAAAGCTTACTTTTTTAATCCACCCCTAATACATATCCCAAACTACAGCCTGCATATTATTCTATCTTTACAGGTACTCCTCTTTCAGAGACAAGATGATCCTCAAAACAAGTTTCAGTTCAGTTGATGTTATTTTTGCTTGATATTTCCTAGAATCTGACCTGCCAGTTAAAGCATCACGAATATATAGACGTTCATATAAAACCAAAACTTTTTTTTGTCTAAACTTACCCCCTCTACCTTTTTTGAAAATGGCTCTCATCAGAATCTGGCAGATAGCCTGGGCTAACTTATAAATAGGACTTTGAGAAGCAGTATGATATTAGAACTCTGTCAAGAGCTATTTTGGTTAGCCCGGCTTGTATGGCTCAGCTGAGCTTCATCCCATGCACCAGTTCAATTCGTGGTCTGGGTTTTGGGCTTGATTCCCAGTAGGGAGGGTACAGGAGGCAGCCGATGGATGTTTCTCTCTCTCCCTCTCCCTTTCTCTAAAAATCAATAAAAACATTTTTAAAAATATTTTTTGGTTAGAAATAGTATCCTTAAATTTGACCTCTGGGCACAAATTCTAGATTTTGCTTCCCCTGCTAAGCCACTCCTTTTCCCTGGATTAAAGTTGGAAGAATGCCGAAACCGGTTTGGCTCAGTGGATAGAGCATCAGCCTGCGGACTGAAAGGTCCCAGGTTCGATTCCGGTCAAGGGCATGTACCTTGGTTGTGGGCACATCCCCAGTGGGGAGTGTGCAGGAGGCAGCTGGTCAATGTTTCTCTCTCATCAATGTTTCTAACTCTCTATCTCTCTCCTTTCCTCTCTGTAAAAACTCAATAAAATATATTTAAAAAAAAAAAAAAAGTTGGAAGAATGGCTTTTTCTGTTCGCTGTCTCCCTACACCACCGACTGTAGGCCATGTTTCCTCACAGATCGCCTGTTCTGAGTTTGATAATAAATGAGAGGTATTTTGCATTCCTCAACGGTAAGCCAGATGTAGAATTGAAGGGACCCCACAAAGACAATTACGACTTTCTACCTTTATGATGCTCTTTAATTCCAAGAGAGACTGCTCTATTTGCTTCTTGTTCTTCTCCTTTTCTATACGATCTTCAATGATGACGTGTTCATACTCCCTTATCTGCAAAAGTAAACATTCATTATGGTACAGGACTCTTGGCTAAGCTGTGGCCCAGCCAGCCCTGCAGTTTTAATAAAATTTAAACTAAAGCATGCCAAATCTAAAGATAAGCCAAAGGAAAAAATACTGGATTCCTATATTATAAATATGCACATATTAACTTCATAATTGTTCCCACTTGTTTTTCAGTTTGAATAACTCAAATTTACCTGAAAATATTTCATAAAAATGAAATACTAACATGGGATTAATGACCTCAAATTAATGTAGTGTTTTAAGAGCTGTGATAGAATGTACACATGAAGCCATAATTAGAAGCATTTTGGAAATTATAATTCACTTTATGGTCTTCAGAGACCGTAAAGTGGAAATCTCAAGAGGTGGTTGTGAGGGTCCAATTAACTTCTACCAGTGTATGTGCAATACTAGTAAAGCACCTGGGACAGAGTAAGCAGAGTGTTAGCACTGCTCTTGTTGCCCCCACCATCAATGCTGTTGCATTGTCATCGCTATCCTCATGATCATTGAAAGAGAATCCCATGGCCCAGCCAGTGTGGCTCAGTGGTTGAGTCTCAACCTATGAACCAGGAGATCATGGCTCGATTTCCAGTCAGGACACATGCCCAGGTTGCGGGCTTGATCCCCAGGGGGAGGCAGGCAGGAAGCAGCCAATCAGTGACTCGCTCTCATCATTGATGTTTCTATCTCTCCCTCTCCATTCCTCTCTGAAATCAATAAAAATATATTTAAGAAAAAGATGGTTTACATCTTCACTTTGTGACCAAAATAGCATTACCCCAGCTACTGTAACTTAGCTCCACCCACTCCTCAGTGCTCAGCCTTAACTCTTGAAACTCTGCTTCCTTACCAGCCTTGCAAGGTCTTGAAGGCGTGTTAAGTCACTGGCTTTGGCAGATTTGAGAGCATTCAGTTCATTCTGTTTCATTTCTGTGTCCTTATCATATTTCTCCATCCAGAACTCTAGCTTCTCCTCAAGTTTCTATTTGGAAAGAATATTAAATCATGGCTTCTACCAGACACAAAACAAATCACTTATATAAAGTTCAAGAACAAGCAAAACTTTTCCATAGTGATAGAAGTCAGAATTTTGGCTATTTCTGGAGGAGGGTTGGTTTATTGATGCAATGGGACATGAGGAAGACTTCTGGTATGCTGTAAATGTTTTCTTTTTGATTGTTGTTGTTAATCCTCACCCAAGGATATTTTCTATTGATTTTTTAGAGAGAGTGGAAGGGAGGGGGAGAGACAGAGAGAAACATTGATGTGAGAGACACCTTGATTGGTTGCCTCCCACATGCACCTGGACCAACTGGGGCCGGGGGTCGAGCCTGCAACTGAGGGATGTGCCCTTGACTAGAATTGAACCTGGGACCCTTCAGTCTGCAAGCCAATCCTCTATCCACTGAGCCAAACTGGCCAGGGCTGTAAATATTTTCTGTTTCTCTATCTGAGTGCTGGTTATAGGAGCATATACATGTACATATTCATCAAACTACTTAATATTTATGTTATTCATATATTAGTGTTATTTATGTTATTGATATTTATGTTATTACTGAATTTAAAAATGAGGAAGAGGGCCTTTTCAGTGTCTGGATAAGAGAAGTTGCAATGAAAAGGAAAGGAATAAAAGGTCGGTAGAAAATTCTGAAGGGTAAGGAATGTAATCAGACATTTCTTTGATTGAGAACACTAAATATTAGTTGAAAAGGGTGCAATGTCTTCAAAACTCTAAAACATAATAATGTGAATCTAATATTCTATACCTAGCCAACCAAACATTTGAATATAGGGAAAGAATATATCTAGTCTTTCTGAAAGAGTTACTCAAGAATGTACTTTAGCAAAATAAAATGAAAGAGAGATGTACCAGAAATGGGAGAGAAACCAGTACAATATATATTTTAAAGCCATTTAATGTACTTTTTAATAATAAATGAGAATATGGAATTGAAATCTTCAATTGGGCACAAACAGGCTCTGAAGCCACGTTGCCTAGGTTCAACTTGCAATTGTGGCACTCACATGAGTCTACTTAAATTCCCTAGACCTCAGTTCCCCATCTATAAAATGGAAGTATATAATGAATGGTTTCAATATGGGGTGTAGGAGAGGAAGAGAAGAAGAGAAAGCTTTGCCCTAATAAAAGCAAGAAATAGGTTGGCTGTTGTGGTTCAATGGTTGAGCATGAACCTATGAACCAGGAGGTCATGGCTCGATTTCCAGTCAGGGCACATGCCCAGGTTGTGGACTCGATCCCCAGTAGGGGGTGTGCAGTAAGCAGCCAGCCAATCATTCTCTCTCATCATTGATGTTTCTATCCCTCTCTCCCTCTCCCTTCTTCTCTCTGAAATCAGTTTTTTTAAATAGCAAGAAATATACTGATTAACTCTAGCCTTAGAAAAAGAATCAAGTACACACATGTATGTTAAAAATATAAGGGTTACCACTGCAAGAACAGAATGTATGTATAACTTCCAAACTTCTACAGTGTGTACCTCAAGAATGAGACATCAAGCCGTAACCAGTTTGGCTCAGTGGATAGAGCGTTGGCCTGTGGACTGAAAGGTCCCAGGTTCGATTCCGGTCAAGGGCATGTACCTTGGTTGCGGGCACATCTCCAGTAGGGAGTGTGCAGGAGGCAGCTGATCGATGTTTCTAACTCTCTATCCCTCTCCCTTCCTCTCTGTAAAAAAAAAATCAATAAAATATATTTTTTAAAAAAAAAGAATGAGACATCAAGTGGAACATAGATATGGAATTTTTTAGAAAACATGACTCACATCAATCATTCTAAGTTAGAGAGAAATGTCAGTTTGGCTAAAGCTAGCTAAAATGTATTAACATTATTTGGTATTTATCATACTTCTGTTTACATTAATTTGTATAGCAAATTATATTGGTTTTCCTCTTACATGATTATATTAAAATCTTAATTGAAAATAAAATTTTTTAAAATCCAGCTATGCTCGGTCAGCATAGCTCAGTGGTTGAGCGTTGACCTAAGACCTGGGAGGTCCCAGTTCAATTTCCAGTCGGGGCACATGCCCAGTGGCGGGCTCGATCCCCAGTGTGGGGTGTGCAAGAGGCAGCCTGTCAATGATTCTCTCTCATCATTGATATTTCTCTCTCTCCCTCTCCCTTCCTCTCTGAAATCAATAAAAATATATTTTATAAAATAAAATAAAAATCCAGCTATGTGCTGTTATAAAAACCACAGCTAAAACAATATAATCAAAGCAAAAGTAAAGCAGGTTTAGCCCTTGCCAAGGTGGCTTGGTTGTGCAGCAAAAGGTTGTGGGTTCGATCCCCAGTCGGGCACATATAAGAATCAACCAATGAATGCATAAATAAGTGGAACAGTAAATTGATGTTTCTGTCTCTCCCTTCCTCCATCCCTCCCTGTCTCATTAATAAATAAAAAAAAAAATTAAAAAGCCCTAACCGGTTTGGCTTAGTGGATAGAGCGTCGGCCTGTGGACTCAAGGGTCCCAGGTTTGATTCCGGTCAGGGGCATGTGCCTTGGTTGCGGGCACATATCCAGTGGGGGGTGTGCAGGAGGCAGCTGATCGATGTTTCTCTTTCGTTGATGTTTCTGACTCTCTATCCCTCTCCCTTCCTCTCTGTAAAAAATCAATAAAATATATTTTAAAAAAAATTTAAAAACACTGACAGGAAAATAACAGAATTGCTCAATAAAACCAAAAGATGTTCTTTTGTGAAGACCAATAAAATGGTCAAACCTTTGACTCTCAGCAAAAAAAAAAAGGGGGGGCAGGGAAGAAGACACATTTTTTTAAAAAAGGATAAAAAAGATAACTACAGAAATAAAGGAACATTTTAAGTTTGATTTTTTGTTTTGTTTTTAATCCTTACCTGAGAGTATTTTTCCATTGATTTTTAGAGAGAGTGGAAGAGAGAGAGAAAGACAAAGAGAAATATTAGTGTGAGAGAAACACATAGATTAGTTGCCTCCTGCACACGCCCTGACCAGGGCCCAGGCTGGGGAGGCACCTGCAGCCGAGGTACATACCCTTGACCGGAATCAAACCTGGGACCCTTCAGTCCACAGGCTGACGCTCTATCCACTGAGCCAAACTGGTTAGGGCTAAAGTAACATTTTAAATTGTAAGAGACTATAGTGCACGGCTTTATACTAATAAATTTGAAATGAATGTTTAGATAAAATGGATTATTTTCTAGGAAGATAGTTACTAAAAATGACTCAGAAAGAGACTTTTTAAAGGGAAGGCACCAATAATCATTAACTGATTGTAATGGTAGCCAAATATCTCCCCTATAGAATGACATCCAGTGCTCGTTTCAGCAGCACATATACTAAAATTGGAACGCTACAGAGAAGATTAACATGACCCCTGCTCAAGAATGACAAGCAAATTCGTGAAGCGATTCTATTTTTTTAAATAAATAAAATGATATCCAGGCAAGATTGTTTATGAATGAATTTGACTAAAGTTTCAAAGAACAAATAATATATTTTGTTCTATTTATATTTTTAGATTCCAGAGTATAAGAAGATAGAAAGCTCCCAACTCAAGCTGCCAAGCTAGCATAACTGAGAGCAATACAACAAAGAAACACCAAAAACCAAATCATCTATAGGTTAATTTTGTTTGTGGAATATATAAATACAAAATAAAAATCTACACATAAATTATAAGGTTTAGCCCAAGAATATAAAGATGATTCAACTCAACAAATCTATTAGTATATTTTAATTTATCAACATATTGAAAGAGAAAAAATAATATCTTAGTGGATAAAAAATCCATCTCATAAAGTTGAATACTGTACTCATCCTGGAAATCTGTTCCCTTCTGAGGTACACTTATCTGAGTTATCTGTTCTCCCCAGAACTTGCTGAGAGTGGACCCTAGTTGTGGATCCACGGGCTATAGAGGTGATTATGCTAGGTCTTGAGAGTAAGCATCCTTTTTCAAGGCATCTGCCTCAGATAAAGTTATTATCACAGGATTTTCAGGGAAGAGACAACTGGTCTCAGACACAGGGGTGTGCAGTCTAATTCCACTGGCAAGGCAGTGACTTAGGGGCTCAAAATTGTCAGTATATCGGAATCCAACCAGATATTCCCATTCCAAGTTTCTGGGTCCCATTCTCTTCAATGAATGCCCTTAGTTGCGCATGAGAAACATGACATGACTATCTACTCATGTGACTGAAATTCCGTTAAAACCATTAATAGAAAAATGGTGGCCCTGTATCACTACTATTAGTCAACATTACACTTGACATTCTATCTATAAAAGAAACCACAAAATGGAGATAGACATAAATAATGAAAAGGAAAATATAAAATTGTTATTATTTGCAGTCAATAACATCTACCTAGAAAACAAATCAACTGAAACCATTAAAATGAATATGAGAGGACATAAGGAATCTAAAAGCAATATACCAAAATAGTCTTCCCATACACCATGCACTTAGAGACATGTCCAAGAATGTTCAGCATTGTTTTAACAGAAAAAGTCAGAAACTGACAGAAGAACGGTTAATTAAATGTTGGTATAGCTTGTGTATGGGATATTATACAGCAGTTGTACTGACAAGGAAAACATTAAAGACAAGGTAAGTAAATAAATAAATAGGGTCTACAACAATATACCTAGTATGATCCCATTTACTTTAAAAACATAAATACTAAAAACATGTAAATAGAAACACATAAAAGTATGTCTATTAAAAGAAAAAGATGTGGAAGAAATGTTTTTTAAGAAGGGGGGTGATTAAGAGAGCTTTCACCTTTAAAACTATATATTTCTGTCTTAATTGGTTTTATTCAGTGGTTAGAGTATTGGCCTGTGGACTGACGGGTCACAGGTTTTATTCCAGTCAAGGGTACCTACCTCAGTTGCAGCCTTGACCCTCAGCCCTGTTCAGGGCCATTCCTGCAGGAGGCAACCAATAGATGTGTTTCTCTCACCTCTCTCTCTCTCTCTCTCTCTCTCTCTCTCTCTCTCTCTCTCTCTCCTCCCTGCACCCCACCCCCATCCTCCCTTCCACTCTCTCTAAAAATCAATGGAAAAAAGATCCTCGGATGAGGATTAACAGCGAATATATATATACACACACACATATATATATATATATATATATATATATATATATATATATATATAATTTCTGTACTGTTTCAAATGTTTCATTAACAAGTATTTATATACTGCTTGTGTTATTGGGCTGAAGATCTGGGAAACACTGACTTCATCCACCCATCGTTCACTTAATCTACTAGCTCATCTGATTGTTATGCCTGCTGTGTCTAACATTTGAAACAGGTAAAATGATACCTAATTCTCTCTTTTTTTAAAATATATTTTACTGACTTTTTACAGAGAGGAAGGGAGAGAGATAGAGAGTTAGAAACATTCATCAGCTGCCTCCTGCACACCTCCCACTGGGGATGTGCCCGCAACCAAAGTGCATGCCCTTGACTGGAATCGAACCTGGGACCCTTCAGTCTACAGGTCAACGCTCTATCCACTGAGCCAAAGTGGTCAGGGCAATACATAATTCTTAAATTGCAGGTTACAGGACCCTGATTCTAATAACCTACCAGATATTTTTTCAGTAAAGGTTTGTGATATAGCATCTAGTAATTCTTTAACTACAAATTTGGAATTCTTTACTGAAAATTCATTAGCTTTCTCAAAATCAGGCTGTAACATGGAAATTTTTTCCATATTGATCCAACAGATATTCAGCTTGGTTTGTTGTTACAATTAGAAATACTAATTAAAACCCTATGATTCACACAAGAAGAAATAAAAAGAGTAAATAAATACATGGAAAAATGGTCAAGTCTATCAATAAGAAAAAAATGCAAAATAAAACAGCTCGTTAAGTTAACAGACTTTCAATAATATCTAAAATGGTTAGTGCTGTGGAGGATACTTGATATTAGTGCCTGGATATACTACTGATGGCAGTGTAAATTACAAAGTATTAGCAATATTATCAAGTCACAAAATACCAGTCTCTCTGACATCATAATCTCATGCTTGAGATTTATTTTGGGTAAATAATTGTAATGAAGAAAAACAGTCATTTGGACAAAGCTTTCATTACTGCATTATTTATAATAACAAAACTTTAGAAATAACCTAAATATCTAAAATAAAGGGTAACAAGTAAACTATGGCATAACCATTCAATGAAAAATTATAAAACTATTTTTAATTATTTTATGAAGAGACTGGTAACATGAAAAAATGGGTTAAACAACTGGCAATTTAAAAAAATCTTCCCTCAACCACGAATGTTATTTTTATAATTTTAAAAAGTCATACTTTAAAATTATGACAATGAAACAATATAGGAATGAGAAAAGTTTCTCAGGTATTCAAATTACAGCTTTATAAAATATTTATTCAGATGAGTAAATTTATTTTGTTTTGATGTATGGGAAATACATGTTTTTTAAACAAATTTTAATATATTTTTATTGATTTCAGAGAGGAAGGGAGAGGGGGAGAGAGAGATAGAAACATCAATGATGAGAGAGAATCATTGGTCAGCTGCCTCTTGCACATTTCCTACTGGGGATCCAGCCCGCAACCTGGGCATGTGTCCTGACCAGGAATCAAACCATGACCTCCTGGTTCATAGGTCAATGCTCAACCACTGAGCCACACCAGCCGGGCTCAGATGAATAACTTTAAAAGATAACATGGGCTATAGCTCATTCATTAAGCTGGTAGAATTAAGGTTGATTTTTTTCCCTTCAAAAAATGTTTGGCTGTCCTTGGTATTTTGTAAGTGAAACACAAACATGTCAGAGGATAAAATAGTTTTGGTGACTCACCTGCTGCTCCCTTCGAAGGAATATTTCAATCTCCATATGAATCTGGTTTTCTTCTTCAGTTCTCAGCCTTAGTTTCTGTGAGAACAATAAATCGCATCAGGAGTTCTTCCCAGCAGGGCTGCTGGGTTGGAAATGAGAACTTCTCAAAATTAGAGGTGTAGCTGAGGCAGAAGCTCAGGACCCTGTGCTATCGCTCCGGAGCCACAATTCTGCTCCTTTCAACTTGCTCAGTGTTTGTTCACCAACCACTGAGCTGTGTGTCAGGCACCGTGCTGGATGTGTGAGTAACCAGAACAAAAGGCCCATAATCCTGTTGTCTGGAAAGTGATGTCAATATAAGGAGAGAAACGATGCTTCGAGGGCACAGGTTCTTAGGCCTAGAAAAGGGAAGTCCAGGGTGCAAGAAAAAGTTTTCTATCACAGACGTAAGCCACGGGGTAGTGAGCTCCAAATAAGCAGGGAGCTCAGGAGAAAGGAGCCCTGACACACTCTGCCGCTTGCTCCTGGTCGCCTCCCTGCTGTTCTTTCAGCCACTCAGCATTCCTTTTTAAGTTTTATGAACTTCAGATCTCTAGATTGTGTATTTCTTAATGGAGGGATAAAAGGTACTGGTTGAGCTGGCCGGTGTGGCTCAGTGGTTGAGTGTCAACCCAGGAACCAAGGGATCGTGGTTTGATCCCAGTCAGGGCACATGCCTGGGTTGCGGCTCAGTCCCTAGAAGGGAGTGTGCAGGAGGCAGCCGATCAATGATGTTTCTATCTCTTTCCCTTTCTCTCTCTAAAAATCAATAAAAACATTTATTTTTAAATACTTAAAGAAAAAAAGGTACTGGTTGAGTGAGGAAAGCAGCAGCAAAATCCTGCAGTTACTGCGTACCTTGTTTTATTCTCTTCCGAGAACTGCCAGGAGAGATGGCAAGTGGTTTTATAAAAGAAAGTGACCAAGGGAAGAAAGTACGACCAGTTTTCAGTCATTGCAAAACAACAGGAGATACAGGCTCTCCAGCCCATCAGAATCTCTCCCGGCAAATATGCAGGTCCTCCTCCCGTTCTCATTTTTAACCTCAAACGTTACGGCTACAGAAGAGAGAAAACCAATCATGAGGGTCTCCCTCTGGCTCCTGCGTCAGCCGAGGCCAGTGAGGAGGGACGGCAGTGCCATCTGCCTGGCTCCTGCCTGTGAGCAGCGATTACCTCAATCTCTTCCAGCAGGAGCTCCTCCGTCCTGTTACATTTTTTCTGCGTCTGAGAAATCTGCAGCTCAGTGTTTCTCTTCATAAAGCGGTTCTCCATGTTAGTTTTTGCCTTCAGCTCTTGCAACTGGTCCTTGAGGTGGGCAATATATTCATTCCGATTCTGTAGAGATAAGACCAGGTTTGTGAATTAAAATACATTCTACCTCCATTCAGTTCAGCCAGTGGTTTTAAGCTTACCTTTTGTGTGTATATAACAACAAGGAACTGAATTTATTTTTCTGCTATCACGCTATGGGAAGTTTAGCCAGTAATCGTGGATAGTATGAGTGAAAAGGAAAGATAGGTACTTCTAAACATCAGGACTGTGAGATTCTTTCTGAGACACACTATTTGGGTACTCTATATCCACAAGAATTTCCTATTGCTCTCTCTCTCTCTCTCTCTCTCTCTCTCTCTGTCTATCTTTCTCGATAGATAGATAGATAGATAGATAGATATAAATATAAATATATATCCTCCTTCTGTGCGCGCATATATATATATATATGTATATATATATATATTCTTACTAAAATGAAAAAGGTTTTATTGATTTATTTTTGAGAGAGAGAGGAAGGGAGAGGGAGAGAGAGACATGAATCAAGCCCACAACCTAGGCATGTGCCCTGATCGGGTATCAAACTGGTGACCTCTCGGTGCACAGGATGATGCTCAACAAACTGAGCCACACCAACCAAGGCTCCATTGCTATGTCTTTTTGGTAGAAAGAGCACTAGTCTAATGGTCAAAAGACCTGCCACTCTTCCCCCTAAGCCCTCAACTGTGTGAACTTGGCCAATGAGTTGAGCTCTCCAAGACTTACCTTCTGTAAAATAGAAAAGTAACATCTACCCTGCCTGAAATATCACATGAAGTGACTATAAGGACTGAGAATATGTTTGAAAACTGTTTGCAGGTTACAAAGCAGTTGGCAATTTTAAGGTCTCAATATTTATTTTAAAATATTTATTCAATACCACACTAAGTAAATAGTAGAGATCTTACTAGACATAGTCCTTGACATCATAAAGCTTACAATCTTTTGGTAGACAAGTGGTTAAAGGAAACAAACAAATATGTGTAAACTATTTTAAAGGTGCAAAATGCTACGAAAGAATAGGGCAACTGGCCGGAGAAACTAAGAAGGGAGACCTACACTAGAATGGATTGTCTAAAAAGGATTCTCTGAGAAAGGAATGTTAAATCTGACACCTGATGGATAAGTATGTCTGTCACATGAAAAGTGGTGTCAAGGAGAAGTCTAAGGAAAAGGAAATAAGCATGCCAAGACCTGAGGCAGAAAACACCCAGATATATTCCAGGGACTGAAAGAACATTCTGGAGGCTCTAGTCCAGTGAGTTGACAGTGAGACAAGATGAGGTTGGAGAGGCAAGTAAGAATAAGACCTGCAGGACCTCAGAGGCATATTACAAAGTCTGAATTCTATTCCAGGTGCCATTGGAAGCCTTGAAAGAGTTTCAGTCAGGGTGGTAACATCTGATTGAAAAAAAATCAGACGAAGTGTGAGTAATTTCACAGAGAGATAATCAGAGTTAGCCGACAGCACAACAAGCAAGCATACAACTAATAACAAAAATGCATGGCTTTAATCATTGATCTATGCTTCCCCAATTATCAACCAACTTTAATCTTACCATGTAAACTGGGCAGAATTAGTTCTAAGTAAGTATTAGAAGAAGAAACAAAGCAGAAATTGGTCAAGACAATCCATAATGAAAAGCAAATCCAGTTTAAAGAACCATAAAATTAGGAAGGAATTCTTCAAGTTGTTTTGCCTAACTTCTTGATATAACTCTGTGGGAGTGTTCCAATTGTATAGCAATTATTCCAACTGTATCAGAGCATCCCAGAGTATCTCTGGCAGAGAATATGCTACAAGCCCAGTTGATAATACTTAGTACTTTATAAGCTTTTACGAATTATAGGACTGTGGGCAAAGTACTTAACCTCTCTAAGACTATTTCTCATCTGTAAAATCCTGCCAGTTCCTGGCACAACTTAGGTGCACAATAAATGCTTATTAAATAAATTTTAATATATGACTTTTTGGGCTCAATTTTTCCTTCCCTTCTCTACACTCTCCTCACTTTTCTCCATTCTTCTCCATTTTTCTTCTTTCTTCTCTTCTAGTTCCAACTTGTATGGCAGTCAGTGATAAAGTTTGAATCTGTAGGAAGTCTTGAGTTAAAGTAAAATGTGACGTGTTCACTTCTTCATCAACTGGGATCCTTTAACCTTAATTGCTTAGACTTTCTTCAAGGCCCAGCTTATATATCACTTAAATCCAGAAAACCTTTTCCAAAAACTTCAGTCCACATAAATAATTGTAGTCTTGTTTTTCACAGAATCTAATAGTGTTAAATAGGTAGGTATTCTTTAACCAGTCAACTGCCACGATTTTTTGAATTTAATTAAAAAAGGTCCGCCACTTGCATCTACAGACACTTACGGAGTACAAATGTTAAATAATGTCCATACAAAAATATGCTTTCAAAAACTCAAGAGAATGTTCTGGTCAGGTTTCTTTATCAAATTGAACATTAAGTCTTCCAGAGCAACAATATGAGGATCAGAAATGCAGAGTGAAAACTCTAGGAGTTCCTGTCAATGGCAAACAGAAGGCATTACATTATGTAACTGTGAATAGGGTCATACGACGTTGGCCTGCAGTTACACTGTGCCAAGTCAAAGGCATCTGGTTTTCTTGTTATTACCATGGGCCTCTGATAACCCTGAGTTCCTCTCTATATTTCTGTTCTATACAAATGTATGGCCTTCCATGGCAACAGTGTGGAAACAGAAGAGGAATACCGAATGTATAATATTGACAGGCCAGTGATGGTAAAAATCATGACCAAGGCATACATACTAATAATGAACTGAAGCATCATTCTACTTCTTCATCTTCCTAGTGTGCAAAACAGAGAAGCAGTGGATTACAGGCCAAATGCCTTGAATTGTATGATTTCCGTTTGAGATTCTCACTAAGAAAGGATCTGCCTTCATCACCACTCACCATCATAACCCTTGTTGTCCACAGTGTTTGGAGCTCTCCCTGCAATCAGGGTCTGTGGACTGGACAGCGTCTTGGTGGGGTTTTGTAGCAGACCAAATTTCACTTCCAAAGCTGCCTTCAGATCTGGACTTTTGGAATTGTTACTTGAATTCAAAGCAGCATGATTTAGTAGTGGAAAGAAGGAGTCGACCAATGAAAGTTAATAAGGCTCTGGTGGCTGCACATTATTGTGAGCCAAAGAATTTTAATGGTAGTGTCTGTTTTCATAATTGAACATAGAGTGGGGACAAGAGTACTGGTTCCTGGAATTTTTGGAAGCTACTGTCTGGAGAAGTTGGAATTTGTCTTACAACTCAGGCTGTCCTCTGTGGTTGGATGGAAAAAGGAAAATGGGAATGTGGCCTATTAAAGTGATAACAGCCACAGAAACAAATACAGTTCTGTGTTAAATTAACATTTGTATTTGTCTGTCTATCACTAAAAATGCTGGCTGATTCTCTAAGAGTCTATGAATGAAGTCTGAGCTAAACGGAGTCTACCGTTACAAGATATAGATGAAACCCAATCAAGACCAAATTCTGAAGTTTCAGACTCCAGTTCCACCCACTTTCACTGGAACTATTTTCTTTCCAAGAGTACCAATTTCCTTTTTTCTTTCCTTTTGTAATAAAGTTTCCACACACCTCACTGTCTTGGCTAATCTCTTCTAAGTAAACTCCTCCTTAAATGTGATGCCTAAATCTGTACACATTCTAGATGTCTAACCACAATAGAACACAGGGGAATGGTTTTTCCCTGTTGGATCAAAACCCACAGTGCCACATTTCAGTAACCAAAACAAAGAGAAAGCACTCCAAATGCTTTCAGAATGTATGGTAATATATTGTCATATTGTGAAGACTCTGGTGACAAGAAGGAAGACGAAAGAAGGGAGAAGGAAGCACTATGAAAGGAAGACTGGAAGTTTAAAGAGACGGGGTAGGCAGGCAAGGTTGTTGCTACAACTAGTGGTGGAGCTGGGCCTAAATTCAGATTCTCATGTTACAACCTGGCTAAACCTCTAATGATACTGCTGAACACAAGTTAGGTCTTCACAATGCTCAACTTAGAAGATTCTTCTAGGGACCTTAGTTTCACATTTGCTTCTTTTTGGAATCAGTTCAGAATTCTAATAATCAACAGGGTCTTTAATTCTAATGTCTATTATTTCTCACATACCAGCTTTGAGTTGCTTGCAAATTTAGTAAGCATGCTTTCTATATCTTCATTTAATTCCTGAATCCATTTTGGACCACAGAGATCATTAGAGTATCTCAACGTATTCTCTTTGGTACTCTCTCAACCTGGCCCCCCAAAAAGAAATTAGCCATCAAAGTGTGCAAAAAGCTGGGGAGCCTGCCCTGGCCAAGGGATTTAGTTGGAGCGTCGTCCTGTCCACCAAAAAGGTTGCGGGATTGGTTCCCAGTCAAGGCACATGCCTAGGTTGTGGTTTAGTCCCCGGTCAGGGTGAGCAGCCAATCAATGTTTCTCTCTCACATTAATTTTTTTGTTTGTTTTTTTCCCTCTCTCTCTTTTCCTCTCTTTCTAGAATCAGGAAAAACAAAACATATCCTCGGGTGAGGATATTTTTTTTAAAAAGGTGAGGGGCTTGAGTGAAGAAAGAGCCAGGTAACATGGGACGTAGTAATAGGGTGGCTAGAGAAAAAACAAGTATGGCTTGAAGGGTGGAGTCCCTCAGGCCTGTTTTAGGATATCAGGCAAAGTTTCCAGGATAGCACTGAGCGTCCCAAAGTACAGTGACCATGGATGAAAATGGGGTTGCTGAATGGAGAACAAATGGGTGAGGGATTCTTAGTGCTGCAGTTGACTTAGCAGTGGTCGGCAAACTGCGGCTCGCGATCCACATGTGGCTCTTTGGCTCCTTGAGTGTGGCTCTTCCACAAAATACCAAGTGCGGGCACGCACGTATAGTGCAATTGAAACTTCATGGCCCTGATGAGAAACCAAGATGGCGGCATAGGTAAACACCGGAGTTTGCCGCCTCGAACAACCACTTCAAAAATACAACTAAAAGACAGAACGGACATCATCCAGAACCACAGGAAGGCTGGCTGAGTGGAATTTCTACAACTAGGAGGAAAGAGTAAAACATACCGGGACTCAGAGGAGGCGCAGTGCTGAAGCAAAATACTAAGGTGCGGAGTGCATGCAGAGCGGGCTGGCGGCTGAGGGCGTGGTTGTTGTTTTCAATCGGGAGGGAGTCTCAGACTCTGAGCTCCAGCTCTGGGCAAGTCTCTAGGGACCCAGACTCATACGGGAGAAGTGGGACTGTCTGGCATCGCTCAGAACCCTAGGGCAGCTTTCTCTCCATGGGGCTTGCAGCAATTACTGGGACACTGAGAAGCAGAGCCTCTGAGGGCAAGACTGAGAGCAGCCATAATTGCTAACCCCGCCCTGTTGATCCCGTGGGACCCGCCCCACCCAAGCCCTGCAGGGAGACTTTTGCTGGATAGCCTCAGGCAAAGGCTAGATTAGCACCTCCCTAGAGATCCAGGAGCCAGGAAGCCCAGAGGTCAGAGTGGGACCATCCAGTTTGCAGCTCTGTGGAACCGTAAAAGACACACTCAGGGGGAACACTCAGTGAGCACCAAAGCCCCATTGAAGCAAGTCTTGCCGCAGAGGGGTGTCTCCAGCACAGAAGTTCTCCCACTGCAGACACAGCTGATCTCACAGCCAATTGGCCTGGAGGTCAATTCCTCCCAGTGATAACTACAACAATCAAGGCTTAATTACAACAAGACTGTGCACAAAGCCCACAAGGGGGTGCACCAAGAGTGTCTACCTCAGGTAATTGGGTAACTTAGCACAGAAAGCCACTCTATCGACACAGCAAAGCATAAAAAAATGCTGAGACAAAGAAACAGGACACAAACGACAGAATTGGAGGAAAGCAAACTGCTGGATATAGAGTTCAAAACCACACTTTTAAGGTCTTTAAAGAACTGTCTAGAAGCCGCTGATAAACTTAATAAGGCCCTCGAAAAGACTGGTGAGACTGCCGATAAATGTAGTGAGATCTTCAAGAAGACTAGTGAGACCGCTGATAAATGTAGTGAGATCCTCAAGAAATCTAATGAGACCCTCGATGTTGTGATAAAGAACCAACTAGAAATTAAGCATACACTGACTGAAATAAAGAACATTATACAGACTCCCAACAACAGACCAGAGGATCGAAAGAATCAAGTCAAAGATTTGAAATATGAAGAAACAAAAAACACCCAACCAGAAATGCAAAATGAAAAAAGAATCCAAAAATACGAAGATAGTGTAAGGAGCCTCTGGGACAGCTTCAAGCGTACCAACATCAGAATTATAGGGGTGCCAGAAGAAGAGAGAGAGCAAGATATTGAAAACCTATTTGAAGAAATAATGACAGAAAACTTCCCCTACCTGGTCAAAGAAATAGACTTACAAGTCCAGGAAGCGCAGAGAACCCCAAACAAAAGGAATCCAAAGAGGACCACACCAAGACACATCATCATTAAAATGCCAAGAGCAAAAGACAAAGAGAGAATCCTAAAAGCAGCAAGAGAAAGAAAATCAGTTACCTACAAGGGAGTACCCATACGACTGTCAGCTGATTTCTCAACAGAAACTTTGCAGGCCAGAAGGGAGTGGCAAGAAATATTCAAAGTGATGAATACCAAGAACCTACAACCAAGACTACTTTACCCAGCAAAACTATCATTCAGAAGTGAAGGTCAGATAAAGAGCTTCACAGATAAGAAAAAGCTAAAGGAGTTCATCACCACCAAACCAGGATTATATGAAATGCTGAAAGGTATCCTTTAAGAAGAGGAAGAAGAAGAAAAAGATAAAGATACAAATTATGAACAACAAATACACATCTATTAACAAGTGAATCTAAAAGTCAAGGGAATAAATAATCTGATGAACAGTATGAACTGGCGACTGTAATAGAATCAGGGACATAGAAAGGGAATGGACTATTCTTGGGGGCAGGGGGAAAGGGGTGTGGGGTGAGGGAAGAGATTGGGCAATAATCGTGCACCTATGGATGAGGACAGTGGGTGGGGAGTGAGGGCGGAGGGTGGGGTGGGAACTGGGTGGAGGGGAGTTATGGTGGGAAAAAAAAGTAACTAATGTAATAATCTGAACAATAAAGATTTAATTAAAAAAAAAAGAAAAAAAGAAACTTCATGGCCCATGAGCAGAAATCGGTATTTTGTAGAAGAGCCACACTCAAGGGGCCAAAGAGCCGTATGTGGCTCGCAAGCTGTAGTTTGCCGACCACTGGTAGGGTTACCCACAGTCTAGACCCGTGATGGCGAACCTATGACATGTGTGTCAGAGGTGACACGCGAACTCATTTTTTTGGTTGATTTTTCTTTGTTAAATTGCATTTAAATATATAAAATAAATATCAAAAATATAAATCTTTTTTTTTACTATGGTTGCAAATATCAAAAAATTTCTATATGTGACACGGCACCAGAGTTAAGTTAGGGTTTTCCAAAATGCTGACACGCCGAGCTCAAAAGTCTCGCCATCACTGGTCTAGACCAGGGGTGGGCAAACTTTTTGACTCGAGGGCCACAATGGGTTCTTAAACTGGACCGGAGGGCCGGAACAAAAGCATGGGTGGAGTGTTTGTGTGAACTAACACATGTTAACACTGCTGCTGGTGAAGGAGCAGAGGGGAGAGCAAGAGAACCCTCCGCTCTTTCGGCTCCACGGGCCGGATAGAACAGTTTAACGGGCCAGATCCGGCCCGTGGGCTGTAGTTTGCCCACGGCTGGTCTAGACATTCACATGAACCCAATTCTAAGGGGAAAATGTCATGATTAGCCCCTGCTAAGGAGGAGGTACAGAATGCCTTCCATCCAGCATTAGATTACATGTAAGGCACTAGCAGAGTCAAAAGGCAAGAGTTTGTACTCAAAATCACTGAGCACCACTGGGAAGGCCCTCTTACCATTGCAATAAGGTTCCAGGGTTCCAGGACATCCAGCTTCATGCCCTTTGACTCTTTGGGAAGCAATTTGTTCAGAAGACCTAAAGATATTATGTACGTTGGAAGAAAGCAGCCCTGGGCAAACTACGGGCCGCGGGCCGGATCCGGGCCGTTTGAAATGAATAAAACTAAAAAAAAAAAAAAAAAAAAAAGACCGTACCCTTTTATGTAATGATGTTTACTTTGAATTTATATTAGTTCACACAAACACTCCATCCATGCTTTTGTTCCGGCCCTCCGGTCCAGTTTAAGAACCCATATTGGCCCTCAAGTCAAAAAGTTTGCCCACCCCTGGAATAAAGTCTAGTGGCCTTTTTTAGACAATTCTTCCTAATATATTTTTAAATATTCTTCTAACTTTCATGCAGAGAATAGTGACAATTCCCTGATATGAAGCATAAACTTGCCCAAATAGCTAGGTAATGATAAGCTGAAATGAGGCCATCCTTTTAAACTCCCTAAACTGCTAATAGTGTTTGTCACTCTAGTAGAACTAATTTCTTAATTGCCTAAGTGGTAGCCCAAACATTACTTTGTAAGTCAATTGCTTAAAACTTGGATGCATTTTCTTATAGAGGTAAATTAGATATAAGGTTAGGTCCTAATAACCATAAAAACTCAGTAAATCCACTCTGTATCTATCCTATCTAATAAAAGAGAAACATGGTAATTGGTGTACGACCGCTACCCTTCCCATTGGCTAATCAAGGCGATATGCAAATTAACTGCCAGCCAAGATGTCGGCCGGCAGCCAGGCAGCTTAAACTGAACATGAGGCTTGCTTGCTTTAGTGACAGAGGACTCCAACTTTCCCCGCCTGCCTTGCCGGCCTCTGAGCTTGCTGTTTAAGAAACATTGTAACAAATATAGAAGCTAAACAAAACCCCAGAAACCAGCTTTCAGCTAGCCGGGATCTCAGAGCTGGAGTTGATACAGAGTTTCGATTATAGAACCTAAACAAACCAGATACCTGCTTTCAGCAGCTGAGGCCTCAGAGCTGGAGCCAAGCCTCAGAGCTAAAGCTGGCCCAGAATAAAAAAGAAAAAAAAGAAAAAAAGGAGCAGTTGGGAGCTTCAGTCCCAACCTGAAAACAGCTCTCAGCCCCTCACCCAGACTGGCCAGGCACCTCAGTGGGGACCCCCACCCTGAAGGGTATGTGACCAGCTGCAAACAGCCATCATCCCCTCATCCAGGCTGGCCAGGCACCCCAGTGGGGACCCCCACCCTGATCCAGGACACCCTTCAGGGCAAACCAGCCCAGCCCCCACCCATGCACCAGGCCTCTATTCTATATAGTAAAAGGATAATATGCCTCCCAGCACCGGGATCAGCGGAGCTGAGAGGCCTCCCGGCACCAGGATCAGCATGACAGGGGGCAGCGCCCAAACCCCCTGATCACCCTGTGGCTCTGTGTGTGACAGGGGGCGGGGCCACAACCTCCCTATCGGCCCTGCTCTGTTCGTGACAGGGGAAGGCGCCCCAACCCCCTGATCGGCCCTGCTCTGTGCCTGATAGGGGGGAGCTCCCCAACCCCCTGATCACCCTGCGGCTCTGTGTATGACAGGGTGCGGTGCCCCAACCCCCCGACCCCACGGGCCCTGCTCTGTGTGACGGGGTACAGCCATAACCTCCCCATTGGCCCTGCCCTGAGTGTGACAGTGGCAGCGCCCCAACCCCTGATCGGCCCTGCTCTGTGTGTGACAGGGGGCGGTGCACCAACTCCCCTATCGGCCCTACTCTGTGAGTGACAGGGGGGAGCTCCCCAACCCCCTGATGGGCCCTGCTCTTGCGTGACAGGGGGGAGCTCCCCAACCCCCTGATCGGCCCTGCTCTGTGCATGACAGAGGGGAGCTCCCCAACCCCTTGATTGACCCTGCTCTGTGCGTGACAGGGTACGGAGCCCTAATCCCCCTGATGGGCCCTGCTCTGTGCGTGACAGGGGGCAGCGCCCCAGCCCCGATGGGCCCTGCTCTGTGCATGACAGGGGGTGGCGCCGCAACCTCCCCATCGACCCTGCCTTGAGTGTGACGGGGCGGTGCCCCAACCCCCCAATCGGCCCTACTCTGAGTGTGACTGAGGGTGGCATCGCAACCTCCCAATCTGCCCTGCTCTGTGCATGACAGGGGAAGGCGCCCCAACCCCCCAATCGCCCCTGCTCTGAGCCCGACCAGGTGCTGCACCTAGGGATTGGGCCTGCCCTCTGCCACCCGGGAGCAGCCCTAAGCCAGCAGGTCGTTATCTCCCGAGGGGTCCCAGACTGCGAGAGGGCACAGGCCGGGCTGAGGGACCCCCCCCCCCCCACGAGTGAACAAATTTTTGTGCACCAGGCCTCTAGTCTATATATAAAAGCCTACGCGACCTTTATGACTGAATGACCAGAATGACCAGAATGACCGGTTGGCCAGTCTCTATGGCGTGCACTGACCACCAGGGGGCAGACGCTCAATGCAGGAGCTGCCCCCTGGTAGTCAGTGTGCTCCCACAGCCAACCTCCCACGGCTGGCCAACCTCCTGGGGCCCTTCCCCCCTGGTCAGCTGGCCAACCTCCCACAGCCCCTCCCCACAGCCGGCCAGCCCCAATCAGCCCCAATCAGGACTGGGCGAGATGCCCCGATTGGCCCAATCGCCAGCCAGGCCGAGGGACCCCACCCATACATGAATTCATGCACTGGGCCTCTAGTTTAAAATATAATATAAATGGCCCTCCCTGGCCCAATAGCTTAGTTGGTTGGAGTGTCATCCTGCTATGCCAAGGTTATGAGTTCAGTCTCTGGTCAGGAAACATAAGAATCAGCCAATGAATGCATGAATAAGTGGGACAACTAATTGATGTTTCTCTCTCTCTCTAAATTCAACGAATAAATAAATTTTTAAAAATACACTACATATGTCATTATAAACCCTAACCATCATGTATAAGAAGGTTTGTAATGTGCTTGATGTCCTACCAAGGATTCTAGTCTCCCATCTGGTATGCGGGAATGAGACTGCATGAGATAAGGTCTCGTATAGGGAAGGCGTAGGTGGGATGGTTGGGTGGAATGGGAGGGTAAGGCTGACTGAGACCTCCAAAGGGTTGGGGTCTCCCAGAGTCCTATTCTGGACACACTTGTACATCTCAGACCAACTCTCTAGTTACTCTCTTCAGGAGAAACAGCAACTTTTCATACAAAACTTGGCTTAAGAAAAATGGCTTCTATACTGCAGTTTTAGCTCAGTAACTTTTGGTGTTCCCCAGGAAATTCTTACCTGTACTTCAACTTGCCGTTCTCTTTTGACATTATGAAGCTCTTTTTGAAGAGATTTTATTCTTTTTCTTCCTTTTTCCTCCCTAGAAGAAGTAAGAATGATTTGTGTTTAGAGCAGTATTTCTCAAACTTCAATGTGCACAAGGATCACCTGGATGTTAAAAAACAGATTCCTGGGCTCTCCCCGAGATTTTGATTTCAATAGGTCTGGCACAAGGCCCTGGAATCTGCATTTCTAACAAGTTCCCAGCTGATGTTCATTATGCTGGTCCATGGAGACACTTTCAGTGACACGTTTTTTTAAAAAACATTTTTAAAAATGTTATTGATTTTAGAGACAGAGAGGAAGGAAGGAAGGAAGGAAGGGAGGGCAGGAGGGAGGAGGAGAGGGGGGTGAGAAACATCAATTTCACCCACCTGTGCTTTCATTGGTTGACCCTTGTATGTGCCCTGGCTGGAGATCAAACCCCCCAACTGTGGCGTATCAGGACACTGCTCTAATGAACTGAGCTACCCAGTCAGGGCTCAGTGATACCTTTTAAAAGACTGATTTATTTTACTAATTTGAAGGAGGATTTTTTTTGGCTTATCAGTGTTGTATCTAAAATTGCTGGTGCTGAATTACTTATTCTAAGTTCAAGCTCTTAGTTAAGGTGATAACCACCACATCTCTATCATACAGGCACATTCTCACCATGCAAATATCTTGTTCCCCAAGCACCTTTTACCTAATGTTTTCAGTACCACTGCTAACATTTTACTGAATCATTATTCAGTATAAAAAGTTGCAAAAGTGGTGAATTTGTAATTTTATCATTCCTTCTCCATTTATGAACTGGCATTCTTCTGTTTAAAAATAAAAGCTTCCCTTTTTCTTCCCACCCACCCCCCAAAAATAAAATAAAATAGCTACTGCTGAGAAAACTAAGAGGAGAAGGTACAGGAAGAGGATAAAAAGAATCTTTTCTACTCTGAGCACTTCACATATTCTTACCTAGAAATAACCTTATGAGTAGTCTCTATCATTATCCCTATTTGACAAATGAGGGTAATAGAGAGCTGAGGTAACGCTGTGGTGGACATGAGGATGTGCCTCGCAGACCTCCGACTACAGGGAGTGTAAGCAAACATAGCTCAAGGCTCTGAAATCCTTCATTCTGTGTGTTCTGAGGCCTCACATCCCACCGACTGCTCCCAGCCAATTTTTGAATGTGGCGGGGATAAAGGGCAGGCCCTTCCTGAGAGACCAGGGCTTTTCTGATGGCTGACTTTGGCTCAAGGGCTCCCTGATGACCTTGCCCAACATTCTTCCACTGCAGGCGGTCTCTTCCAGCCAACCTCCCCTCTCCTTCACTTGGCATCAGTCCAGCATTGGGTCTGAAGGCTCCCTTCCATTTTCTTTAACTCAAGTGACTAATCTCATCTTGGCATCCATCTCTCAGAAGACACAGACCTAACACTCTTACGAACAGTAAATGGCACAGCAGGATTCAAACTCAGTACTTAAGTTTAAAACAAGCAAACAAAATAATAAAACAACATAAAGATAAACAAAACTAAACAACTGTCTTAGCTTGCTCGGGCTGCTATAACAAAAATATCAGAGGAGCCTGGTTAGTTCAAGGAAAGAGTCTTTGTTAATACCATACAATTCATCCTTTTAAACAGTACAATTTAGTGGTTTTGGGTTTATTCACAGTTGTGTAACC
This sequence comes from Myotis nattereri, assembly GCF_964212035.1. Lineage (NCBI taxonomy): Eukaryota > Metazoa > Chordata > Mammalia > Chiroptera > Vespertilionidae > Myotis > Myotis nattereri. Next base: position 54,753,098 of record NC_138077.1, read on the forward strand.
ATCACCACTATCTAATTCCAGAACATTTTCATCATCCACCAAAAGAAACCCTGCACTCATTTGCACTCACTCTCTATCCCTCACCCCTCAGTCCTCTATTTATGAAACTTCTTTTGGGGGAGTGAGGGGTGGAGGTGGGGGTGGGGAAGATCAAGGCCTAATAGAGAAGGAGGCTCTGAGGAGCCTTCTGTGTATAAGGATGCCATCCCACCCCCTCTCATCCTTGCTGGACCTGCATAACCCAGTTTTAGCAAGAATCCTGCAAAGTCAGTTTAGATCAGCAGTTCTCAACCTGTGGGTCGAAACCCCTTTGGGGGTCAAAGGACCCTTTCACAGGGGTCGCCTAAGACCATCAGAAAACACATATATAATTACATATTGTTTTTGTGATTAATCACTATGCTTTAATTATGTTCAATTTGTAACAATGAAATTGGGGGTCACCACAACATGAGGAACTGTATTAAAGGGTCCCGGCATTAGGAAGGTTGAGAACCCCTGGTTTAGATAGAATCCCCCACCCTTGTTGACATCTGATCACCCTGGATATTCGCTCAAATTCTTCATTCCCCACCCTTGAGTCTAAGCCCTTGGTCTATCTTCAGCAACAATCCTGTTAAGTTAATTTAGCAAGAATCCCCTACCCTGTATACCTCCTTTTAGGAATTTTCCATCTCACTGTTCTCACTGGTTATACATCCCCAGATGCCTTTGCTGCATTCGGAGTTGAGCCCAATCTCTCTTCCCTATTGCTATAGTTTTGACACCTATTGCAATAGTCTTGGATAAAGTCTTCCTTACCATTTTAACAAGTGTCAGAGTAACTTTTTAACAGTATATAAACTTCTCAATAAAGCTCTTTTTAAAAAACTAAATAGAAAATTGTCTAACTCATACCCATCATTAAATTGGATGTGGCTTTAAAAGTACCAATCACACAATATTTAAAGTACTAAACACCATTTGTCATTGATTTGCCCAAATCTAAATATGATTTTCCAATTTAAAGTAATCTAAATTGATGCCTATCTAACTAGAAGAAAAATGAAAAGAAATCATTATAATTAATCATATGTAAAATCAATCACTGGCAAACTGTCTACATTGAGTTTTAGACTATTTTCTCCCTCCTATTCAATGATACATATATTTATTATTTTTCTTACTTGATTAGCTTTTTCAAAATTACATTTTCATTATCCACCAAAAGTAACCCTGTACTCATTTGCACTCACTCTCCATCCCTCTCCCCTTAGCCCTCTATTTATGAAACTTCTTTTGGGAGAGTGAGATGTAGGGGTGGTTGAGGGGAAGGAAGGTCATATACAATTAGTGCACACTGTAATATTTCAAAACAGAATAGAAATATATGAGGAAAAATAGACAATCTGCCATCTCCCTTCTCCCCTCCAATTCTACTCCTATGAGGTAACCAATATCAAACTTTTTGATGTATATATACTTCCACATCTTTCTCTGTGCTCTCAAATATGTGAATGAGCAGGTATTCTTTATAGAATGATGCTCTATACATAATACTGTAACTTTTTGGCACTTATATATGTATAAGAAACATTCCTTCAATCAATCATAACTCTAATTCATTCTTTTTAATAGCTGTATGTTTTTATTTTATAAAATTAACAATCATTCAAGCACTCCCCTATTGAAGAACATTTATGCTATGTCTAGGTATTTGCACTGTGCTGCAATAAATGTTTTGCATATATATATCTAATTTTTTTTCCCTATAGGGTAGATTTCCAAAAGTAGGAATGCTGGGTCAAAGGGCATATGTATTTTGTTTAGCTTTTCTGTTAACACATTTATTTTCTCCCTTAATAAAGGTTTTTGGGCCCTGGTTGGGTAGCTCAGTTGGTTAGAGTGTCATCCTGATATGCTAAAGTTGTGGCTCCCATTCCTGGTCAGGGCACATAAAAGAGTCAACCAGTGAACACATTAGTAAATGGAACAATGAATCAATCTTTCTATCTCTCTTTCTCTCTCCCCTTCCTCTCTCTCTCTAAAAAAATCAATAAAAATAAATATTTTGGGGAAAAAAAGATGCTTTGTAAAAACACCCCAGTGTTAACACATTGGCCTATATTTCCTTCCAGTTCTCATTTTCTATACATGTTTTTGTTAATTTTATTATACAGATGTGATAATACTAAATTATGTCTAGCCTTTCTTTTTCTACTTAAAACTGTAACAAATATTTTCTCCATGTTATTATGACTTTGTAAGCAATATTTTTAACAGCTTCATAATATCATCCATCAAAATATAGACTCTCTCTTTGATTCTGTAATTCCACATATACTGAGTCAACCAAATGGAAAAATAAAAGATTCAGACATTTGATGATGCATATTTACGTACAAAAATGTACATGACACATTATTTGCTATAGCAAACATTTGGAAACAAGCTCAATGTTCAAACTCAAGAAATGGTTAAATAAGTTATGGACCAGTACATATGTAATAGTGAATAGTATGAAATTAAAATCAGGTGTGTATCTTTTCATTTTCATAAATAACTTTTTAAGTTTTACCAATTTATTCTCCCACCAGCAATGTATACAACTGCTCATTTTCATGCTTCCTTGCCAACTACAACTGTTAAAATAGTAGCTATTATAATAGTAGCTATTATAAACTTATAGTGGGCATTTATTGACTATGTGCCTGGAACTATCCAAAGTGTTGTATATGTATAAATTAATCTAATCTTCATAATAACGCCAGTACTGAATTTATCACCAATACTAAGGCACAAAGGAAGAGTAACAAATTCAAGGAAAAACAATTCCACCTATGCAGAGAAGATCAACACTTTCTCATTCTGAGTACTCAGGGTTCATATAAAGAGACTTTTATCTTGGTCCCAAAACATTTCGGTTGTGTTGAATGTCTTAAAGCAATGAAAATCTGTGGAATTAGTTGAAAGGCGCTGGAAAAGTAAACTTCCCTCAACATGCTTTTTATTGTCACTTGTTACTGTTCAGGAATTTTCAGTGAACTCATTCTTAAGAAAGACTACTATAGCCCTGGCTGGTTTGGCTCAGTGGATAGAGCATCAGCCTGTGGACTGAAAGGTCCCAGGTTCGATTCCAGTCAAGGGTACGTGCCTGGGCTGTGGCTTGATCCCCGGTTGGGGGCATGCAGGAGGCAGCCAATCAATGATTTTCCCTCATCATTGATGTCTCTATCTCTCTCTCCTTCTCCCTGCCTCTCTTAAATCAATAAATACATGTTTTTAAAAAAAGAACACCTTTTCACATGCAACTTCTTTCCAATTTGCTGTGCGTGAGTCACTAAGATGAATAAAAATGTATTTTTTTTAAAAAAAAGACTACTATATGTTAGGAAAAATATTCTTGGTATATTGTACATACAGATAACAGGAGCCCAGAAACTTGAATTATTGTCAGAGCAGAATTAAGAATAAAACCCAAATTTCTGACTTATAGCTATCCTCCCTGAGAAGCACAAATTTTACTTGTTTTAGAAATCAAGGACTTGTGGTAAGCTTTACAGCACTTTAAAATGCAACAAAGAAAACAAAATTAGTTTTACTCTGACCTGTCAATGATATCATAGAAATGCGTTTTGTTTTCCCTCTCTTCATTCAAACATGTCAGGAGATTGTTGAAAGTGCCTGAATTTTGCAACTCCTGCATGGTATCTGCAATCACATCACTGAGAAATTGCCTGTAAGGAGAAAAAAATATAAGTTAATAAGATTCATATTTCAATACATTCACAAATGGCTACAGAAGTCACACAAGTTAAGACCCAGAAGGAGATCTCATCTCCTCCCCCTATCCTCCCCATCTCCTCCCCCTCTCCTCCCAGTGGGGGTGGGGGGTGGGGTGGGGGGAAAGACCCAGAAGGAACATCATATCTAAGTTGGAATTATTTCTGAAATGCCAATGTAATTTAGTATTAGAAAATCTACTAAAGAATTCATCACATTAATAAAGGCAAAAGGAGGAAAAACCATATAATCAATTGCAATAAGTGCAGAAAAGGCATTTGGCAAAATTCAACATACACTTATTTATAAACAAACAACAAAAACTCTTAGAATACTAGAAATAAAACAGAACTTTTTTAACCTGAAAAAGTTTACATACCAAGGACTGAGAAACATTGAATGTACAGTATGATAATATATGTACATTTAAAAACATGTAAAAGTATACATATTATTTTTTTGTTTTTTATTGATTGATTTGAAAAAGAAACATCCATAATTTCAGAAAAAATAAATAAATAAAGAACCCACATTCTAGGAGTGATGGGTTGGAAATGTGGGAAATAAAAAAGAAAAGAAACATCCATCTGCTGCCCCACTCATCCATGCATTCATTGGTTGCCTCTTTTATTTTTTTTAATATATATTTTTATTGATTTCAGAGAGGAAGGGGGAGAGAGAGAGAGAGAGATAGAAACATTAATAATGAGAGAGAATCATTGATCGGATGCTTCCTGCACACCCCACACTGGGGATTGAGCCCGCAACCTGGATATGTGCCCTGACTGGGAATCGAATCATGATCTCCTGGTTCATAGGTTGATGCTCAACTACTGAGCCATGCTGGCTCTGCCTCTGGTTGCCTCTTGCATGTGCCTGGCCAACCAGGATTGAACCCACATATTGGGATGACACTCTAACCAACTGAGCTACCCAGCCAGGGCTATATGTATTGCTTAATAATACACTTACATACCTAACAAAAGAGTCACACCCAGCCAGCGTGGCTCAGTGGCTGAGCATCAACCTATGAACCAGGAGGTCACGGTTCAATTCCCGGTCAGGGCACATGCCCGGGTTGCGGACTCAATCCCCAGTTGAAGGTGTGCAGGAGGCAGCCAATCAATGATTCTCTCAACATTGATGTTTCTATCACTCTCTCCCTCTCCCTTCCTCTCCGAAATTAATAAAAATATTTTTTAAAGTGTTATAATTTGCAAAAGAATAATTCAGAAGACAGTTTATCTGTGGAGGAAGCATGACAGTGCTGCAATCAAAGGCTTCAATTATATCTGAAATTATCTTATTAAAAATAGAAAACCCAGGAGAACCAAGATGGCGGTGTAAGGTACAGACCTGTGCGTGCTGCCTCCCACAACAACATTGAAACCACCAACTATAAGACAAACAGCTATCATTTAGAACCATGGGAAAGCTGGCCCAGTGGAAGCTCTACAACTGGAAGGAAAGACAGAAGAGCATTGAGACTGAGTAGGATGTACAGAGGCGCCAAGAACAGAGGTACGGAGTTGCGTGCCAGGAGGGCTGCAACTGGATGCAGTTTTCTTCAGTCGGAAGGGGTTACAAACTCTCGAATCCACTGAGCTTGTTTGGGGTGGGATTCTGAGGCCCCAGACCCCTAGGGGGAGAGGCGGGACAGCCTTGCAGTGGGTTGGAGAGTGAGGGTGGCTTTCTCACGGAGCTGCTCTCCAGCACTCAGGGACATGGAGACGCGGAGTTGCAGAGCGGCGAGGAGTTCCGGAGACGCCATTGCTCTTTGCTCCGCCCTGGTGATTCCCGGAGACCCCACCCTACTCATTTTACATCCCTGCCCAAGCTGTGCCAGTGGCACAAAAGGAACCACCTGCACTTTTGCAGCCTAACCCAACAAACTGTAGATTTCAACTCCTTGCATACATAAGGGACACACTCAAGAAGCAGAATCAGGTTCGGAGGAACCTGACACCCAACAGCAGACCAGAGGAGCGCAAGAATCAAGCCAAAGATTTGAAAAGCGAAGAAGCAAAAAGCACCCAACCGGAAAAGCAAAAAGAAAAGACAATCCGAAAATACGAAGATAGTGTAAGGAGCCTCTGGGACAGCTTCAAGTGTACCAACATCAGAATTATAGGGGTGCCAGAAGATGAGAGAGAGCAAGATATTGAAAACCTATTTGAAGAAATAATGACAGAAAACTTCCCCTACCTGGTGAAAGAAATAGACTTACAGGTCCAGGAAGAGCAGAGAACCCCCAACAAAAGGAATCCAAAGAGGACCACAACAAGACACATCATAATTAAAATGCCAAGAGCAAAAGACCAAGAGAGAATCTTAAAAGCAGCAAGAGAAAGAAACTCAGTTACCTACAAGGGAATACCCATATGACTGTCAGCAGATTTCTCAATAGAAACTTTGCAGGCCAGAAGGGAGTGGCAAGAAATATTCAAAGTGATGAATACCAAGAACCTACAACCAAGATTACTTTATCCAGCAAAGCTATCATTCAGAATTGAAGGTCAGATAAAGAGCTTCACAGATAAGGAAAAGCTAAAGGAGTTCATCACCACCAAACCAGGATTATATGAAATGCTGACAGGTATCCTTTAAGAAGAGGAAGAAGAAGAAAAAGGTAAAGATATAAATTATGAACAACAAATATGCATCTATCAACAAGTGAATCTAAGAATCAAGTGAATAAATAATCTGATGTACAGAATGAACTGGTGATTATAATAGAATCAGGGACATAGAAAGGGAATGGACTGACTATTCTTGGGGGGGAAAGGGGTGTGGGAGATGCGGGAAGAGACTGGACAAAAATCGTGCACCTATGGATGAGAATAGTGGGTGGGGAGTGAGGGCGGAGGGAGGGGTGGGAACTGGGAGGAGGGGAGTTATGGGGGGAAAAAAGAGGAACAAATGTAATCATCTGAACAATAAAGATTTAATTAAAAAAAAATAGATACAGAGGCAGAGCAGCATTGAACAGACTGTCAAACTACAGTGGGAAACCTGGGGAGAGTGGGGGTTGGGGGGAGTAAGAGATCAACCGAAGGACTTGTATGCATGCATATAAGAATAACCTATGGAGCCCTAACTGGTTTGGCTCAATGGATACAGCGACGGCCTGTGGACTCAAGGGTCCCAGGTTCGATTCCGGTCAAGGGCATGTACCTTGGTTGCGGGCACATCCCCACTAGGGGGTGTGCAGGAGTTAGCTGATTGATGTTTCTCTCTCATTGATGTTTCTAACTCTCTATCCCTCTCTCTGTAAAAAATCAATAAAATATATTAAAATAATAATAATAATAAATAAATAAAACAGGGTATAACATTAAAAAAAAAAGAGAGGGATAACATTATGGTAAGGATTTTTGGTAAGTGGGAGCTTGTAGTAATTGCCTCGGGCCACTAGCCAAATCCAGCCTGTAGTCTGTTTTTGAAAATAAATTTTATTGGAGTACAGCATTGCTCATTTGTTGACATATTGTCTATGGCTACTTTCACGCTACAACAGTGGAGCTGAGTAGTTGTAATAGAAAATTTATGGCCTGCAAAGCCAGAAATATTTACTGTTTGTCTCTTTACTGAAAATGTTTGCAGACCCCTGCATTACGCCCTCACCAGTAGAGTAATGTCTCTTGTTAAAATCAGTCTGGCTCAGATTTGCAGACATGACAGAAAGGTGTTTACTATTAATACCCTTTTCATTCTCAGGATGAGGCACATGGCTTTTCAGATTCTTGACTTCAATATACTTAATTATTATGAAAAAAAGTTATTGAATCTTTTTATGTGAATTATTATTAATACATTACTATGTAAGTGTAATTCTTGCTGACTCTATATCAGAACACTAAATAGCAGTTTAAAATTTTTCTCCTTAAGAAAATATAAAGAGCATGGACTAGGAGTCAGGAACCTGGATTATATGGTTGTAGCTTTATCTCAAATTAGCTATGTTTAACCTTTCTGAGCCTAGGTTTACTCATCTCTAAAATGTGAGGGTTTTATTAGGGCCTTTCTTTTTTGTAAATTTAAAATGATTTAGCTTTTTCAAACTTATAAACTATTTCAAAAGTGAAGAAAAATGCAAAGAATAAAATAATGAACTTATCTATATAAACATCAAATTAGCATTTTACCATGATTGCTTTATTTTTTTAAATATTAAGTATTTAAATTGCTTTAACATCTGAATACATAAGTGATCATTTCATTTTTTTAATGTTTTTTTATTAATTTCAGAGAGAAAGGGAGAGGGAGAGAGCGATAGAAACATCAATGATGAAAGAGAATCATTGATTGGCTGCCTCCTGCATGCCCCCCACTAGGGATCAAGCCCGCAATCCGGGCATGTGACCTTGACTGGAATCGAACCCGGGACCCTTGAGTCTGCAGGTCAACGCTCTATCCACTGAGCAAAACCAGCTAGGGCCATGATTGCTTTAGAGCTTTCTATTTTTTTAAATTTAATTTTGTTTTATTTCTTAAAGTATTACAAAGAGTATTACATATGTCTCCTTTTTCCCCCCCTTGACATTCCCCCGGTCTCCCCTACCCCCCAGTGTCTTGTGTCCATTGGTTATTCTTTTTTTTTAAAAATATATTTTATTGATTTCTTACAGAGAGAAAGGGAGAGGGATAGAGAGTTAGAAACATCGATGAGAGAGAAACATGGATCAGCTGCCTCCTGCACACCCCCTAGTGGGTATGTGCCCACAACCAAGGTACATGCCCTTGACCGGAATCGAACCTGGGACCCTTCAGTCTGCAGGCTGGCACTCTGTCTACTTAGCCAACCCAGTTAAGGCTGTTATACCCTCTTTTAAACATAACAGGCTTTTTTGTCAGCAAGTCGGTTGACAACAAAAACTGAAAAATGAGACAATGGAAATTGAGACTGTCTTTAAGAAACCATCAGGATTAAAACATTAGCTTGAAATTTGGCTACTTTGATGATGTCTGTCTCTTATTAATGGATAAAGCATCCCAATAGCTATCAATTTATGCTGGGCCCTTGACTGAAGCCTCATTTCTAATCCTCACATTAATGTTGCAAAGTTATTCTCATTTTTAAAAATTGCAAACAAAGACTCAATACTATTATCAGCACTCACTTTGGATACAAGAACCATCCAGAAGGGAAGAGGGGAGTCAGCCACCCTAGCACTCATTCTTTTTTTTTTATATATATATATTTTATTGATTATTTACAGAGAGGAAGGGAGAGAGACAGAGAGTTAGAAACATCGATGAGAGAGAAACATCGATCAGTCGCCTCCCGCACATCCCCCACTGGGGAAGTGCCCACAACCCAGGTACATGCCCTTGACCGGAATCGAACCCGGGACCCTTCAGTCCGCAGGCCGACGCTCCATCCACTGAGCCAAACCGGCCTCGGCCCTAGCACTCATTCTTTATCCACCCAGAAATACACTTTCACTTCCAAATATGCTCTCCTTCCTTACCTATCATTCTGAATTTTTTTCAGTGTTTCTGTAGAAATCACGGACTGCCTTGCAGGTGTTTGGAGGACAAGATCTTGCACTTTGTTATATTCGTTGGCCAATAGTCCTCCTTGTCTGATTTCTGGCAACTTAGGTTCTTCTTTCAACATTTTTGGGACCGCTGGAGGGTTTTCTGGGCTTTTTTCTTCTAAATTCATTTCAGCATTTTTCTTCTAAAAACAATGAATGATGTTTTATGTAACACAGATTTTCAAAGAGTGAAGAAACAAAGCTATACGAGGGCCTCCGCCTACAGTTTTAAGCTCATTTTTGTCTAGGAGAGAAAGGGGAAATGTAAGGCCTAGGAAGCCGTTTTTCTGATAGCCCTAGTTTGCCTCTTCCTTTATGTGTAGGCATCTGGAAAAGGAAGCAATTTTGTCAAACTGATTTACTGGTTAATAGAAATAGGAATTTTTAGAAGAGAACTTTAAGGAACTAGCTAGGTATTCTATCTAGTCCAGTCAATAATATTTTTACATAGCATACATTATGTACAAGATAGGGCATTAGACTATAAGGAAAAGGAGAAACAGTATTTCCTGCAAGAGATCTCTTTCCAACCTTAGGTCCATTACTTCGCTTCTGAGAGAGCCCAGTATGTTAGTATAGTTTCATCATTCCATTCCATGTTTCAAATAAATGAAAAAAATCTACTTGGAGATGTCGTTATCTATAAAAATGACTTTAAAAATGGGATAATGCTAACTAACCTTTCAACTCCTGATTGTTATAAGGCTAAACAATGTGAAGTCTTTGAAGGAAAATAATCCACATATATACTAAGATTAAGATTGTATATTCCATGCCATATAGGGTAATGGCATAGTAACATTTATGAAATTGAACAACTATAGTACTATGAAGTAAAAACAAAACATTATTTTAGGAGACTCATCATTTTAAAAAAAATATATTTTTATTGATTTCAGAGAGGTAGGGAGAGGGAGAGAGAGAAACATCAATGATGATAGAGAATCATTGATAAGCTGCCCCTGCATGCCCCACAGTGGGGACTGAGCCCACAACCCAGGCATGTGCCCTGACCAGGAATCAAACCGTGACCTCTTGGTTCATAGGTCAATGCTCAATCACTGAGGCACACCAGCCGAGCAAACCTTTATTATTTATACTTCTATAAAATCATAAGCAGAGCCCTAGCTGGTTTGGCTCACTGGATAGAGCATTGGCCTGGGAACTGAAGGGTCCCAGGTTCGATTCCAGTCAAGGGCATGTACCTTGGTTGTAGGCACATCCTCAGTAGGGAGTGTGCAGGAGGCAGCTGATCGATGCTTCTCTCTCATCGATGTTTCTAACTCTCTATCCCTCTCCCTTCCTCTCTGTAAAAAAAAATCACTAAAATATATATTTTTTTTAAAAATCATAAGCAGAACCTCTGTTAAGTTAGAAAGTTTTGTAAGTGAAGATCATTAGCCAGAATAAAACAGCTCAAAAGTTGTGTTCTTTTATTTACTGAAGTGGTGACTGCTGCTGAAGGCTATTTATAAATTTGGGTTTTTCATTCTTTCTTGAATTTCTATGATGGCAAATTACCTTTTTTTTTATGCCTGACAGTATCATTGTTACGAATAAGATTTCATCTTGTCAACTGAATGTCTTTTTTACTCACCTGAGGATATTTTTTTCCATTTATTTTTTTTAAAATATATTTTATTGATTTTTCTACAGAGAGGAAGGGAGAGGGATAGAGAGTTAGAAACGTCAATGAGAGAGAAACATCAATCAGCTGCCTCCTGCACACCCACCACTGGGGATGTGCCCACAACCAAGGCACATGCCCTTGACCGGAATCGAACCTGGGACCCTTCAGTCCGCAAGCCGATGCTCTATCCACTGAGCCAAGCCGGTCAGGGCTCCATTTATTTTTTAAGAGTGGAAAGAAGGGAGGGGTTAGGGAAGAAAAGGAGAGAGAGAGAGAGAGAGATACATCCATTGGTTCTCTCCCAAATTCACCCTGACCAGGGCTGGAAATTGAACCTGCAACCCAGGTATGTGCCCTTGATGGGGAATTGAACTCAAGACCCTTAGGTGCATGGGCTCTAACCACTGAGAACACTGGCCAGGGCTATTTCTTACTGAAGGAGACAGTAAGTAGGAAGGAAACACTACTCTCCTCTGTACTATTTTTAACTATCTTAATTCATGAACCAGAACATGCATTGAAAGGCTTAGTTCTTGGGTTTCTAATCTCTTTGCCATTCATAAATTGATAAGGAAATTAATTTGTTATATCTATTAATATCTGTTAAGGTCATTTTTTAAAAAAATGTATTTTATTGATTTTTTTTACAGAGAGGAAGGGAGAGGGATAGAGAGTTAGAAACATCGATGAGAGAGAAACATTGATCAGCTGCCTCCTGCACACCCCACACTGGGTATGTGCCCGCAACCAAGGTGCATGCCCCTGACCGGAATTGAACCTGGGACCCTTGAGTCCGCAGGCCTACACTCTATCCATTGAGCCAAGCCAGTTAGGGCTCTATTAAGGTCATTTTAAAATTACCCCAAAACTCACAGAATTGTCGCATCGGAAAGGACCATATAGATCACTTACAACTTGCAGGTGAGAACACTAAGGCCAAGAAAGTGAAGCGAATTGCTCACAGCGCACAGCTGGACTGCCGGGGTCTCCTGACGCCAAACTCAGTGTCCTATTAACATCTTGTGCCGAAACCGGTTTGGCTCAGTGGATGGAGCGTTGGCCTGCGGACTGAAAGGTCCCAGGTTCGATTCCGGTCAAGGGCATGTACCTGGGTTGCGGGCACATCCCCAGTGGGAGATGTGCAGGAGGCAGCTGATCGATGTTTCTCTCTCATTGATGTTTCTAACTCTCTTTCTCCCTTCCTCTCTCTGTAAAAAATCAATAAAATATATTTAAAAAAAAAATTTTGTGTAAACTTTTTTAAAAAATATTTTTTTATTAACTTCAGAGAGGAAGGGAGAGACAAACATCAATGATGAGAATCATTGGTTGGCTGCCTCCTGCACGTCCCCTACTGAGGATGGATGGAGCCCGTAACCCAGGCATGTGCCCTTGACCTGAATCGAACCCGGGACCCTTCAGTCCACAGGCCAACGCTCTATCCACTGAGCCAAACCAGGTTGAACTAAACTTTTAAACTTTATTTAATTTTATCTTTTAAGTCTTTATTGTTGAGACTATTACATATGTCCCCCTTCTCCCCACCACTGACCCTATCTAGCCGCCCTCCCCACCCCACCCCAGGGCTTCACCACTCTATTGTCTGTGTCCATGGATTATGTTTATATGAAAAGTTTTAAACTTTAAAAAAGCTTTACAAACCCAGCTTATACATATAATAATTTTTAAATTATAAGGAGCAATTAAAGGGAATTTTATCTAGTCACAATAAATATGGACTTCTTGTTCAGTTAGACATAGAAAGCAATTTACCTTCTCATTTATGTAGCAATTTTCTTCTTTTTGTACTTATTAATTTGAGAGAAAGAAAGAGAGAAACATTGATTTGTTGTTCCACTTATTGATGCATTCATTGGTTGCTCTTTGTATGTGCCCTGACCCAGGTTGAAACTCACAACCTTGGTGTGTTGGGATGTGCTAACCAACTGAGCTACCTGGCAAGGGCTTAAAGCAATTTTCATTTGTCAGAAATAAGAATGTATTGTGTACCAAAAAAATTACAAAGAATATATTCTATACAGATTATATAATGTTAATTTTGCTAAACTTAATAAAGATGTATGTGGGTTATTTTTTGTTTGGAATCATTATCTTTGTCGCTATTTGTAGACATTGGTCCACTTCCACATGGAAAGTAAGAAGCATCTATTTACACTTAATATTCTATAATGATATAAACCATAGTTACTGAAAAAAATTTTTTTAACGTTTTTTCAATACTCAACCGAGGATATGCTTTCTTATTGATTTTGAAGAGAGAGGGAGAGGGAGATAGAGAGGAACATCAATTCAAGAAAGAAACATTGACTGGTTGCCTCTTGCACACACCCCAACAGGGATTTGAACCTGCAACCTGGGTATGTGCCCTGACCAGAAATCGAATCTGTAAACAACGGAGCCACACTGGCCAGCAAACTAAAAGATTTTTATATTCATGGCCCAAAATGTTCCCTCAATATGTTTTTGTGTGTATAATTACAAGCATTTATAACTCCACAAAGCTAGTTTCTTCTTAAATCACTGTAGTATTTTTATTTATTTTAAATTCTTTATTAGTTAAGGTATTACAAATGTGTCCTCCACTGTAGTATTTTTAATATCCACATTAGACCAAATGTGGATCATCAAACTTTCAGAATAAGTTAAAAAACAGCTATCCTCGCCAAAACCGGTTTGGCTCAGTGGAGAGGGTGTTGGCCTGCGGACTGAAGGGTCCCGGGTTCAATTCCGGTCAGGGGCATGTACCTTGGTTGTGGGCACATCCCCAGTGGGAGATGTGCAGGAGGCAGCTGATCGATATTTCTCTTTCATCGATGTTTCTAACTCTCTGTCTCTCTCCCTTCCTCTCTGTGGAAAATCAATAAAATATATTTAAAAAAACAAACAACAAAAAAAACAGCTATCCTCTGTCAATCAGATGCAGTTCCAAATCTAAGTGACTGCACATGCACTTTCATAGTTTAGGGCTGCTCTAAAGTTTAAAATCTTTTCTCTTGCTTCAGAGATATTAATATCAAAATAAGCCACTGCTCATAGTATATAACAACCCAAATATAATTTTCACCTATCCTGTGTAAGGAAGTTGAGCATTTAAAAGTTTCTCTAATAAGCCCTAGCCGGTTTTGCTCAGTGGACAGAGCGTCGGCCTGTGGACTGAAGGGCCCCAAGGTTCGATTCTGGCCAAAGGCACATGCCGGGTTGCAGACTCGATCCCCAGTAGGGGGCATGCAGGAGGCAGCCAATCAATGATTCTCTCTTATCATTGATGTTTCTCTCTCTCTCCCTCTCCCTTCCTCTCTGAAATCAATAAAGAAATATATTGGGGGGAAAAAAGTTTCTCTAATAAACTCAAGTGCTTTTTCTCAACATAAATTACACAAACTATTCTAAATGTTTTACATTTATTTCAGTGCATTATATTCAAGCACTAAATGGAATGCAATTATAATTAATAATATTTGAGCATATTATGAAATCTATCACACAAATCAATTCATGTCAATATACTTTACTATAAAACAACTTCACAGGCACACACAAAATAGAGAACAAAATTTGCTTTTTAAAACAAATTTAAAGTATACTATCTACTTTAAATTACACTATTTTCACAAAACAGCCAATTTCCAAACCACTTTTGTATCTTTGGCATAACGGAAGTTCAATCCACTCGAATCTTCTGGTTTGTCATCCTATAAATGATGCTATCATATCCAGGATCCATGTTCCAAATATTGTAAGAGGTGATAATCACAGCCAAGGCCAAGGAGATCATTACCCAAAGTACCATGTTGAAAACCACCGCATACTCAAAATTATATTTGTATGCAAGGTTATAGGGACTTGATGGGTTCTTCTCTTGTTTTGTCTCAAGGATAGTCCTTGTCTTCCTCACAAGTGATGTGTCGTATGATCTGACAGTCACTAGCTCTACCACTGCATTCCCATCATAAAGACTATACATGCCATCTGCAAACTTTTGCAAAGCATCAACAAGGACCTTAGAAGCATCTCTGAATTGCTCAGAATCTTCTCCATAATGTTTCCCAATTTCATCCAAACCTGCCAGCTCCAGTGAATATAAATCAGGAGAATGATCCTTGGCTAAATGCTTATGTCGAGACAGCAAACTTGAAATATCACACAGAACTTGCAGTTCAGAAAGAAAGAGCAGGTCAACTTCACTGTTACTACTCAGAGAATTGAGGGGAAGTGAATTAAGAACAGAGTTTTCTTGAAACAGGCGATTGCGGAGCTGTCCTAACGTTACTGAAAGATCTTCAAAAATTGAGTTGGCCTTCCCCACCATATACACTCTTTCCTCACTGGGAGCCAACTGCAAAACTACAGGACTTTCTTGAGAAAATAAGGAATGAATGGAATTTGCAACACTGTCAAGACTAAAAGGAACTGCATTCTCCAAAGGGTAGGAAATGACACTGCCTGGGGGTAGAGTGAGTTTGTCCACTCCCTTCACTATCACCATAACAGTAGCCTGAGGACGATGGAATAGGTTACCCACAGCAAGTCCAGGCCAAGAAAGTTCTTCTTCCACAGAAAAGCCCATGGCTAATGCAACCACGTCTGGGATTCGCTCTCCTGGTATAGACCAATTTCCATTGCGGAAAACAACATACTCTGGTGATCTTAATACACTAAACTCGTTCCCCAAAACACCCGCCACCAAGGACAGAAGCATGACGAGCACGGCCATGGTTCCCCGCTGGCCACAGGAGTGCAGGGCAACACGCAGGGAAGGTGAGTGGTCACCGCAGCGCCAGGGGGTGACACGTTCCAGCTGGTCCCGACTGCCGGGGACCGCCCCATCGTTGCCTCCACTGGGACAGCTGCCGCTTTCTCCACCAATCGCCAGCTACCAATAAATATGTATTTGTATTTAAAATTTTTATTGTATATGTACAACCTAAGTTATTAAAATTAACAAGAGTTTAATAACTTATCTTTTGTACACTACCACGTTGAATTTTTTGGTAACTAAATACGTGCTTTGAGTAGTCCACAGCATCACTGAAAATGCAATGACTGACACAGTAATGTGGCGGATATTCAGAAGGGCAGATTACAATATATTCTGAAATGACAACAGTCATTTTAAAAGATTAAAGCAATGTTTAGAGGGTCCAGCAGTTGAATTTCCTCCACCTAGTGTTCAGTTAGCTTTTAGCAGCTGAGAAATATAAATGGGACAACTCAGTAATTTGTCTGATCTCAGTGCACATACTGTACTTATACCTATTTAACTACAGGCCTTTTGAATAATGCCAGCATACTGGAGAAAAGGATATTTTGGCTGGTAATGTACCTTGAGATATGGCTATTTCACTCCAACTGAGAGTCCATATTTCAGGTAATTATTATAGCCCTTATCTGAGATAAAGATGCTATTTCCCATGTTAAATTTCATGACATAGATACTGTAAATGGAGAAATAAAAAGAAAAAATAGATTCAATGAAATATACCATGCTGCTACTTTGTCTCCTTTCATACTGAACTGGCATGATATAGTTCAGAATAGAGAGCTGGTCTGTGGTATCTTCCAGAACAGCAGAGATCCTCAGTACATCTAGAATGGAGAGTGCCTCTATGATTTCTGGGATGACTTCTTTGTCTGCTTCTTGAGCTGTTTCTTCTACTACAACACTAGGTGGTTCGCCTGTCACTGACACCATCTCCTCAGGTTGCCAAGGTTTTGAAGAAAGATCTGAGGCTTCCAGTTGGTTTCTACAGAAAAAAAAAAGTCAGCCACCAAAGGTTTTAAAGTTAAACTCAAAAGCACAGGTAGCATGTAGACTGGCTCCTATGAGGTCTATATTGTCATATAATATAACCAAGATGAACAAAAGTAGGAGTTTTGCATGTGATTCTGCTAAATACCTCAGTGACATTTTAACCAACCATAAGCAAGCAACTTACTGTTTAACGAAGTATGTGATCCATGCAATTTGGCTATGCTTAACCAATTTGAATTAACTTTTTTTCTAGCAACATCTTTAGATGCTACTAACCAAAAGTGCCTCATGATGAGTGAAGAACAGAATGTGATAGACAATTTCCAAGTTGGCCCATATGATTCTCACCTTCATGCCCTTTGGTAATCGCCCCCACACTGAATAGGACTAACTAACCTATGTAACTAAGAGAATATTGTGGAGTCCAAGGCTAGGGTATAAAGGGCTAGGTGCAGGCCCTGGCCCGGTAGCTCAGTGGGTTAGAGCATCCTCCCGATACATCAAGCTTGGAGGTTTGATCCCAGGTAGGGCACATACAAAAATCAACCAATGAATGCATAAATAAGTGAAAAAACAAATCAATGTTTTTCTCTCCCTAAAATCAATAAAGTAAAAGACATTGCAGCTTCTCCCATATGCTGTTGTATCTCTCACACTGTGGGAAACCAGCTGCCTTGTCATGGAGACTCTTAAGCAGCTCTGTGGATAAGTTCATGAGGGTGAGAAACCAACGCCTCCTGCCAACAGCCAGCATCAGCATGCCAGCTCTATAAATGAGACATCTTGGAAGAGGATCCTCCAGCCTCAGTCAAGTCTTCAGATGGCTGCAGGATTGGCTAACTTCAACCTTTTGAGGGACTCCAACCTAGAACCATCCAGCTAAGCTGCTCCCAAATTCCTGACCCACAAAAACTGTGTGAAATAATGTTTATATTTTAAGTAGGTAAGTTTTGGAGTAATTTGTTACATAACAATAGATAAAGTAATTCACAGAAATTTAATGTAAGGGGCAATTTAAATAAATACACACAAAATAAATTGAAATTTTGAACGTACGCTTCCATTCTTCTTAAGTTAGCTTTGTTAACTTCCAAGGTACATGTATAATCTCACAAAAATGAAGTCAGCTAAAATGGGAAGAAAACATTGAGATTAGTTTGAGTATTGAATGACATTTAAGTTATTTCTATGCTCTTCCATTTTGAGAAAATTAAAGAATTACAAAAGCTGTAGCTTATCCTATCTTTTTACTGTTAGAAGTTTTAAGTTTTAGAGATGGAAGAACCATCATGAGGCGCAGGTCTCCTAGGTCACCAGCTTAATTATCAGTAGGGAAATGCAATCTCTGAGTCTGTTCTTAAGGTAAACTAATATCCAACATGGTTCTCATACTTTTTATTATATTCTGATTTTTTAATTGGTAACCTCTATAAAATAGATTTACTTTTCTGTTACCTTGATTACTAAAATATTTAATTAGATTAATCTTTCCCCTGATCTGTCAGATGGCAGAGTTGATTCAATCTGGACTTAAAGAACACTCAAGACTACACTTAAAAAATCACAGCTACCAAGATGTTAACTCTCCTCAGTAAACTAGAGTCCTTTCTGCTTAAAAGAGCTTTAAATTTTCTATGGAGAATTTTGCTCTATACTGAATGAATAGTGAATGGTAAGTTTCCAGTGTGGTTTTGTTCACACAAAAAGTGATCCTAAGAAGGGTGGTACAAATGTCTCACACAACGAAATTCTCATATGCAAAAATTCCAACATATGAATCAGAATGTTTATGTAAATTTTAAAACAACCATACTCCAAACTAGCCACATTTTCTGGTGCAAGGGCAGTCTTGAGGAAGCAGCATGGCATCAATAAGATTTTGTTCTTTTGTCGTGTTGTTTATTTTTACATTTTTTCAACTTGGGGCCTAGGTCCATGTGCTTCACATAGAGCTATGCTTATAGTTTCCACTACTTTTGTTCTGTTCTAGCTTCTCATTCCTCAGTGCTAGAAACCCAAGAGTCATTCCTGCTTCCTCCTTCATCTTGACATCAGCATCCTCCAATCTAAACCACACCAAGTCCTGTGGATTTTACATAATATTTCCATATTCTCTAACACCATGCTAGATCATGTTGTTTCTTGCTTGAACTACCCTAATTGCCTCCAAATTGGAAGTGATCCTTTTTATTTAATATATTTTTAATTGATTACTAGAGCGAGAGGAAGAGAGGGATAGAGAAAAAAGCATCGATGAGGGGAACATCATCAGCGGCTTCCTGCACGCCCCCTACTGGAGATTGGGCCCACAACCTGAGCATGTGCCCTAACCAGAGATCAAACCAGTGACCTCTTGGTTCCTGAGTCCCTTTTAGTTTCTGGGTCAATGCTCAACCACTGAGCCACACCAGTCAGACTGAAAATAATCTTTTTATATATATTCAATATATATTTTGTTGATTTTGGAGAGGGAGGGAGAGGGAGAGAGAAATAGAAACATCAATACTGAGAGTGAATCATTGATTGGCTGCTGGTTTGGGGCTGGAAGTGATCTTTTTAAAATGAAAGAATGATCTTTTAAAATTGAAAATCTGATCATAAGGGAAGACAAGGGTGGGTGGGAAGAGATGAACCAAAGAACTTATATGCATAACCCATGGTCACAGACAAGAGTGTGGTGAAGGCCTGGGGCAAGGGAGGAGGGCTCAGGCTAGAAGAGGTCAAAAGAGAAAAAAAGGGGACATAGGTAATACTTTTAATAATAAAGACAATAAAAAAAATTCTGGCCGAAACCGGTTTGGCTCAGTGGATAGAGCATCGGCCTGCGGACTGAAAGGTCCCAGGTTCGATTCCGGTCAAGGGCATGTACCTGGGTTGTGGGCACATCCCCAGTAGGAGATGTGCAGGAGGCAGCTGATCGATGTTTCTCTCTCATCGATGTTTCTAACTCTCTATCTCTCTCTCTTCCTCTCTGTAAAAAATCAATAAAGTATATTTAAAAAAAAAAATTCTGATCATGTCCCATCCATGGTTTCCCTTTGCCTTAGGACAAAAAATAAAATTCTTAACTTTGCCTACAAGGCCTTCATGATCTGTTTTTTCCCATATCTATCTGGCGCTGTCTTTCTTTTTGCTCTCGTGGCTCTCATCTTGTAAAGTCCCATCAGGGAGCAGTTTAAATTAGTGCCATTTTGCTACGTATCCGCCTTTTGCCCCTCTAAATGTAATCTCCATCACTTCCTGTGCCCTGGGATTCTAATCCACATGGACTGCCTCATGCATCAGTGGGAAATTTCAAAAGAGATCCAAAGAGTAGGATTGTAAGGTCCTGTGTTTATTCCCCAGCTTCCTCTCTTCCGGACCACCATTACTTGGCTGTTTCTCTATCAAAGGCCATGGCTCCTGTCAGGCAACCCTCTCCATATTGCTCTCTCTTAGGGGCTCGGGTAACTTCTTCCCCGTGTGCCTTGAGCATGAATTATCCCTTGCGGTTTCAGTCTTGCCGACACCTTTGTACGCAGACTCCTTATTAAATTCTCTTCAACTCTGCCAATCCTCTCCTTCCAGGACAACACTGACACAATGACCTACAATGACACACACACATTTTATATGCAGTATATATGTAAATACGCATCCGTGCACATAACTGGAAAAGTTTCATAAAATAATTTACCCGTAGCATTTGTGATACATTCTATTTTTCATTCTATTGCATGGGCCTTAAAAAAGGATTATAATGATGACCTAATGGGTGACCACCTGCAGTTTGAAAATGCCTTGACTGACACTTCTGCAAGTGACACCTTCCCTTACTCCTCCATCCGGCTGGAGCAGGATTCCTCCGTGCAAGCACCGATTTGACTACACTTTTATTTTCCTGCAACAATCTCTTCACACTTTGCAATGTTTATGTCCGTTTCCCCCACTAGACTGTTAAGTTCCATGAGATCAGGAACCATGACATTGACGCTCGCTATTGCATCCTACGTTTCAGGCACCATGTTCAATAAATATTTGTAGAATGAACGAACAAAGGAATCAAACTCACAATGCGTTATTCCTCCGAGGAGTACTTTTCTAATACATTTAATGCTGGAATTGTCAGCACATTCTCTCACAGCGAGTTTCTAGTATTTTTCTCGGATACAGAAAATCAGATGGGGGGAGTGGGCCATGAAGGCACACAAACTCTATCCTGATGTATATTTATAAGGCTCTGACTTGAAATAGGACTGATGTACATCTATCACATAAAACTCTGGAGTCATCCTTTACTCTTCCTCTCTCACTCCTTATCCATTAGCAAACCTGGTCAGCGTTACATTTAAAATGTACTCGGAATATATTTTGCTCCCCCGACTAGAAAGTCAACTCTGTGAGGGCAGATCTCTGTTGTTTTGTTTACGGCAATTCCTCGGAGCCAAAAACCAAGCTTGGTACAGGGGAGTCGTTCAATACACGGTTCGATAAATGAATGGATCCCAAACAATTGTGCGATAATCAGGAAATGAAAATCTCCGACGTCCATTAATCTATATCAAGCTTGTCTCTACAAGTAATTACTCAATACCTATTACTGGGCG
This sequence comes from Myotis nattereri, assembly GCF_964212035.1. Taxonomy (NCBI): domain Eukaryota; kingdom Metazoa; phylum Chordata; class Mammalia; order Chiroptera; family Vespertilionidae; genus Myotis; species Myotis nattereri. Next base: position 54,774,389 of record NC_138077.1, read on the forward strand.
CCCAGTTTGCATGGCAGCTGAGTTCTCCCTAAAAAGGAATAAGGCTTTTTTACGACAAAAAAAAGCGCCTTGTTTTATCCTTACCCTCGGGGACCAAACAAAGGATGAGGTGAGAGTTTAAGTCATTTCTGGGAAGAGAGAAAGGAGTACAGGAGGAAGGAGGAAGGAGGAAGGAGGAAGGGGAGAAGGGGAAGGTACAGAGAAGAGCTCCCGCTTCGTGCGACCGGCCTCTCTCCTCCAGGCTGGGCTCCGAGGCCCCGCTCGCCCTACTCCTGTGCGGTAAGAGCGAAAGACACCCCCACGTTGGCGAACCAAACCTGAGGTGCCCGAAACGGGGGTGACGTCCTCCGGCCCGCCTCACTTTCTCAGCCGGCCTCACTTTTTCCACCTACCGCACGCGATGACGCAGGAACCCAACCACGATGTTTCTATGGCAACGCTGGGCTTTCTGGGACCGTTGGTTCTCCTCCTTTAGCTGGCTACCGCTCTGCCTGCCTCTGCTCCAATATCATACACTTTGCAGCTTACAAAGCTGAAATTACTTAGGGACACAACTGTGAGAGTGCTTTTGAATGTGGCTGGTTTTAGTCAGAAAAGGATTTCCCCGATGTGTGTTTTCTTTGGGCGGTTGCGGAAGATGCCTAAACTGAGGGCGGGGCGGAGAGGTGTTTCTCCCACAAGGCCACGCGGCGGGGCCTTGCCTTCCTTTTTCCGCCATCTTGGACCCTGTGGAGGTGAGTGGAAGCGCTGCGGCTGAAGTTTAGGGGTAAATAACTGGAGTGGGTTCCACCACATCTCGCGGAGAGTCACTGCTGGGGCACGGGGGCTCTGCCCGGCGTTGATTTTGATGGGTCCCAGCAACAGGGAGGACAGGATGGAGGAGATGTGAGGCCGATGGTGCTGGTCCCCTGACGCCGGGGGACGGGTGCTCGCGTAGTCAGAGTTGCTTCCTGGGCCCGTACCACATGAGACATGCACTTTGTCATCTGCATTCACCTTTTCGAGACAGCGGCAGCTTTTGGCGGGGTTCTTTCCATTTGCTCTCCCTACAAACCTGGCTTTGTCTCTAATCTCTAGCCTCTGTTCCTTTCCCATTCATTGCTTAAGAGTCTTGTTTTCTCCGTGCTTCTCTGACTTGATCTTTCTAGTGGTCGTGACGTGAGTTTTCTTAGGACTTCCTTTAGGAGTTTTCTAGGGGTTGCAGGTGTACCGTCTTGCAACTTTTCATTTTGGAGTTTACTTAGTTACCGGGCATTCTCCGACGTTGGAGTGTCTTGCCTGACGGCGCTTCGTGTGCTTGATAAGCAGCACAGTGACGTCCCCCCGTGCTCTGAACGGGACATGCCGACAGGGTTAAGCCTTAAACTTTAAGAAAAGCAGGGACTAGGTGGGGAACGTGCGTGGCAAGAATTTAAACTGCTTCTTTTTTGTTTAAGGCCTGCTGGGAACAGGACTTCTCTAAGGACCAATATGTCTGGAAGGTATGCGTTTTTAATATAATCGCTTTGTTCTTGTGTTTTGTTCATGAGGCATGGACCTAACTAAAGGCGAACTGGAAACGAGTGCGGGGGGAGGAGGGATTAGATGTTTGCTCTGGATAACCGGTGGATGGGTCATTGCAAGTCAAGTCCGACTGGAGGTTTGTTGAATTTAAACGAGGTCTTGCAGCAGTTTGTGGCTGATACATATTCTGTGTGTCCTAGGCTGTGGTCCAAGGCCATTTTTGCTGGCTATAAGCGGGGTCTCCGGAACCAGAGGGAGCACACGGCGCTTCTTAAAATTGAAGGTGTTTATGCTCGAGATGAAACAGAATTCTATCTGGGCAAGAGATGTGCTTACGTGTACAAAGCAAAGAAGTAAGTTTATAGTATGGTTATGCGTATTGAGTTGTTTGGGATTTGTTCCATTTCCCTATTCAAGCAGGAGTACATTGGTACTGTTGTGGCTTCTACTTGGGGACGTTGAGGAACCTCATGGGAGGTTATAGGTTATAGATATAGAAGGATGTTCCTTTTGAGTGTAGTGCTGTATTTAAGTATCTCCTGCAGTTAATGACAGCTGTTCATTATTTCAAGGAAGGAGCCAGCTCTTTATACTATGATACTAAGATTTTATAGAGTGCTTTTCCTGTATCTTAATTCATTTGGTTGATTTCCTTGAAATTATATTTCATATACATACTTAAAGATGTATGTCTCCAGAGCATCGATTCTCTATCCTGGGTTCTTAAGCCCATTCCAGACCAATTAAAATCTCTGAGTTCATGCTTTCATCTTTGTCGTCCTTTTCTCCTACCATCAAGAGTGATCCTTTGAATTATGTCAGGACATCTGTACATTGTTCAAGCTCCCATGTCATAGTAAAAGCCAAAGTCATTAAAAACTATGCTTTCAAGACTCTGTTTCTCTCTTAATCTAGCGAGGGTTCACCTCTTGGTCTCTCCTGCCTGGTCACAAGCAAAACACACACCTCCTCAGTCTTCCTTACCTTCTTAGTGAGACTTTCCTGATTTTAAAATTTGATGCACACAAGTACCTCAAACTGCTTGACCCCCTTTCCTTTTTTCTTTCTCAATATTTCAAAAGCTGTTAACCATCTTACATTCTATATTTTAGTTACATGTAAATGAAGGCTATAAACTTTGTTATCCTCTGAAAGGAATTTGTTTTGTAAACTGTATTTTACAAAAGTTCAAACAATTGCGTTGTGTCTGGCGTATAGTAGGTATGTTACGAAGATATTGTTGAGTGAGTGATGCCGCAGGCTTTTATTTAATGACTCAAGTGGCTAGCTAGGGTTAACCGCTGGTCTATATGTCACTTAGAATTTGTACCACATTATGGTACTAATTGCCTGGGTTCTCACGGTTTTTTTGTATTCCCTTTTAAAATCAGCAACACGGTGACTCCTGGTGGCAAACCAAACAAAACCAGAGTAATCTGGGGAAAGGTAACTCGTGCTCATGGCAACAGTGGAATGGTTCGTGCTAAATTCCGAAGCAACCTTCCTGCTAAGGCTATTGGACACAGAATCCGTGTAGTAAGTACAATTATAAGCAAAATACTTGTTGAGTCAAACTAAGGTCAAGGTGTTGGACTTTGGTCTCTAAAAACTTTTGTGATTATAAAATATTACTAGTAAGATTATGCTACAGAATTAGTGGCTCCTGTGTAAATGTATTATGGAACATAAAATTCATGAAATTAGGAGGAAAGTGAAGGCACAATTTTCGAGTGAATTGTGCCTAGATTTCAGATTTTGCTTAAGCTTTGTGGAGGGAAATAATATTTAAATGAATAATTTTCTGCCCTGGCTAGTGTGGCTTGGTTGGAGCATCATTCGGGCACCAAAAGGTAGTAGGTTCAATTCCCAGGTTTGGGGTTCTATGCCTGGTTGAGGCATTGTGCAGAAGGCAGTAGATAGATGTTTCTCTCTGTGTGTCCCCTCCCTTTCCTCTAAAAAAATCAGTAAAATAAAATAACAAATTTCTGGCAAAGACATGTATTGGACATTAAAGAAGTGGCTAGGAAGTTAAAAATCAACATACCGCCCTAACCGGTCTGGCTCAGTGAATAGAGCGTCGGCCCGCGGACTGAAGGGTCCCAGGTTTGATTCCAGTCAAGGGCATGTACCTTGGTTGCGGGCACATCCCCAGTAGGGGTGTGCAGGAGGCAGCTGATCGATGTTTCTCTGTCATCAATGTTTCTAACACTATCCCTCTCCCTTCCTCTCTGTAAAAAATCAATAAAATATATTTTTAAAAACTAAATAAAAAATCACCATACCATTTACTGGCATAATTCTTAATATTTTCCCATCTTTTCATCATGACAGTTTTATTAGATTAGGTGTTAATTTTATTTTGTGGAAGAAAATTGATGTTTGTTTTTGTTAATCCTCACCAGATTTTTAAAAAATTTATTTTCATTGATTTCAGAGAGGGAAAGAGAGATAGAAACATCAATGATGAGAATCATTGATGGGCTGCCTCCTACAGGCCCCACACTGGGGATCAAGCAGGAAACCTGGGCATGTGCCCTGACTGGTTCAAAGGTCGATGCTCAACCACTGAGCAATGCCAGCTAGGCCCACAAAATGTTTATTTTTAGACAGAATGGATGGGAGGGGGGCGGGTGGAGAGGCCCTGGCTGGTTTGGCTCAGTGGATAGAGCAGTGGGCCTGCGGAAGGATCCTGGATTTGATTCCCGGTCAAGGGCACATGCCTGGGTTGCAGGCTAGGTCCTCAATGGGGAGGCAGCTGATCAGTGATTGTTATCATTGATATTTCTCTCCCTTTCCCTTTCTCTCTGAAATTAACAAAAACGTATTTTTAAAAAAAGAGACAAGAGAAACATTGCCTTCCTTATACACCCTGACAGCACCCCGACCAGGAATAGGGAATGAACCCAAAGCCTTTCAGTGCAGCAGTTAGTATCTATTTTTCATAGTCATGGCCATAGTCTTGGGTCACCTGGGGTACATTGAACCCTGGTGAGCAGTTAGAGGTTTCAGATTAAATGGACTTTTGGTATTCCAGAATGTTCCTTAAAACAACGTTCACCTAAAAATTGAAGGCTTGGTTCCTCCCCCTACCTACATATAAGTCTTTGGAGGCCTTTCAGAGATGAGTAATGGGACAATGGGAGGACATTTATTCATATTGTGTTACTAATGACATTTGTAAATTTGTATATATAACATGCACCTAATGACATTTTCTTTTCCCCCTTTTAGATGCTGTACCCCTCAAGGATTTAAACACTGAAAATAAATAAAATGGATTTGTTTTCTTGTGTTTTGGTCAAATGGCTTAAAAATCACTTTGCTCTAAATTCACTTGCTATGTGCTTAAATGGTGGCAGTTATCAGGTATTTTCAGAGTATACAAGGAAGTCAGAGGGCTGTATGTAGTGATGATTACAGACATTTAAACAACTGGATAGAAATAATGTATCAGGCCTTACAGGTTAAGGGAGAGAGGGGACAAGTTAACCGACTGGGGGACAGTGAAAAAGAAGTACATTGGAAAGTGATGGAGTACTTAAACCTAGCCCCTGATAAGCTTTTGGACAAGTGGAGACATAGCATATTCCAGGAAGTACAGAAGCCAATAATTTTAGCCAGTACAGGTAAGCACCATGATACCTTTTCTACATTTGCACCTCAAAATGAATCCACAACTTCCTTGTAACAGTTTATTTCAACTTTGGTACTGCATTTTACTAAATATTCTGATAACCGCCTCCCAGATTAGATTGAGAGTCTGTGAAGACACTTATTATCTTGATCTTTTAAAATAACTTACAATAGTATGCACTGTTCAATATAGATTGGGTTGAAAACTTGTTACTTAAAAATCGTAGTTGGGAGAAACTTAAATGGAGACTATATTGATGGTATTGGCAGTGTGCTGGATAGGCAGAGATGAGATATCCTTGGCGCTGTGACTGGACAAAGCATTCCAGTGTATCACAAGTGGAAATAATTTGTATGTTGAAAATGTCAAAATAATGCTGCATGCATTATCTATGTATGTGGGAGTCAGGTTTGGTGTTGCCTTATTAGTGTAACTTTATTTGGCTCTGTTTTAATATAAAAGTGCAGGATTGAGCCAAAGCCGGTTTGGCTTAGCGGATAGAGCGTCGGCCTGTGGACTGAAAGGTCTCAGGTTCGATTCCGGTCAAGGGCATGTACCTGGGTTGCAGGCACTTCCCCAGTGGGGCATGTGCAGGATGCAACTGATCGATGTTTGTCTCTCATCGATGTTTCTAACTCTATCTTTTTCCCTTCCTCTCTGTAAAAAATCAATAAAATATATTTTTTTAAAAAGTGCAGGATTGAGATATTTTAGCATAATAAGGAAATTAAGCAGGGCTGCAGAATATTTTAAATCTCAAAATGTTGAAATAAAAGCTTGAACCAGTTTGTAATATGGTGGTTTAATCAGTTTGTAATATGGTGGTTGTAAATTGATGCCTTAGCAGCTAGTCCTTTATTAAGTCTTGACATCCCATGGAAATAAATGGAGTTTGCCAAACAGCCCCTCTTAGTATTTAGGTTCCCTAAATAGATGCTGTGAAACAATTAGTATGCTAAAAATGTATTGTGGTGTGAAAGACCTTTGAAGGAGAGGCTGTAGGAAAGGATTAGCATTGGGTACTCATAGCACCCAATCTAGGAAAGGTTTGCTTTAGTCCAGTGGTGGTCTTTAAGTCAAATTTGCTGTTAGAAGAGTCCATGTTTCACAGAAATGGGCTAGTATTTGTAATATGTCTCATTTGACTAACCTCAATATAATGGACTAATTTGGGCAAGGGGGACCCCTTTAAAGCCGAAAGTCCATTATATAGTAAATGGTTTTCCAGATGCTTATGTTAAAAAAATTGACTAGTTAACCTGTTTCTATTTACATAGACAAGTTTGTGTAATTGAAAGTAATTATGTATGAAAAGTTTACTTTCACAGGAAACTTTTCTATCTATATATATTACAGTAATTTTAAATTTATACTGAATAAAGTCTAGTAAATTCACCAGTCACTGCAAGTAAACAAATACACATAGCTGGGATGTGGCTTAGTGCATGTCAGAACATCAGGTCAAGCGCTAGTCACTCCCTGAACATTGTTTATTTATGAGTAGTAGCTGGTGGATTTAAATATGTAGCCTATAGTTATAGATATGTAATATTTATATTGGTGAAATTACTAGTGTCCTTTCTACTATATGGCCTATTTGATAAAATTTGTTAAAAATAAAAAATAATAACCTGTTAATTATAAACAAATTTAACAGGGTGTTAATTTTCACATACTACATATAGGCCAGAATTTTTGTCCGTTACAACCGAATTAAATCAAGGTCTGCAAAATTGAGAGTTTACTGTATCGGTATTCTTGGGGTGGTCAGGGACAGAGGGAATGCTTGAGGCATTTGAGAAAAAGGAAATGACAAGTTTTATGGGAAAGAAGGCATGTGAGGAACCATTCAACTATATAATGTGACAAAAAACTATAGGGAATAGGAAAGTATCAAAAACTATGATGCCAGGTTATGCAAGGTCTTAACTGTACTAGGGATTTTAGGCCTACTATTCTTGTATGTACTAGTAATAGTGTCATTAAAGCACTTGATTGACAGGGCTGACCAGATTCATTATTTAGAACTCAGTAGGAACCCAGCATAAACTGAAGGAAACCCAGGTAGGGATTACAGTCTTTTTTTAAAAATTAAATCTTTATTGTTCAGATTATTACAGTTGTTCCTCTTTTTTCCTCCCATAGCTCCTCTCCACCCGGTTCCCACCCCAACCTCTGCCCTTGCCCCCCTCCCCCCCACTGTCCTCATCCATAGGTGTACAATTTTTGTCCAGTCTCTTCCCGCACCCCCGCACACTCCTTCCCCCGCCCCAAAGTAGTCCACTCCCTTTCTATGCCCCTGATTCTATTATATTCACCAGTTTATTCTGTTCATCAGATTTTTTATTCACTTGATTTTTAGATTCACTTATTGATAAATGTGTATTTGTTGTTCATAATTTATCTTTACCTCCTTTTTTTTAAAATTAAATCTTTATTGTTCAGATTATTACATTAGTTACTCCTTTTCCCATCATAACTCCCCTCCACCCAGTTCCCACCCCACCCACTGTCCTCATCCATAGGTGAACGATTATTGTCCAATCTCTTCCCTCACCCCACACCCCCCCCCCCAAGAATAGTCAGTCCATTCCTTTTCTATGCCCCTGATTCTATTACAATCACCAGTTCATACTGTTCATCAGATTATTTATTCACTTGATTTTTAGATTCACTTGTTGATAGATGTGTATTTGTTGTTCATAATTTGTATCTTTACCTTTTCTTCCTCTTCTTAAAGGATACCTTTCAAGCATTTCGTATAATACTGGTTTGGTGGTGATGAACTCCTTTAGCTTTTTCTTATCTGTGAAGCTCTTTATCTGACCTTCAATTCTGAATGATAGTTTTGCTTGGTAAAGTAATCTTGGTTGTAAGTTCTTGGTATTCATCACTTTGAATATTTCTTGCCACTCCCTTCTAGCCTCTAAAGTTTCTGTCGAGAAATCAGCTGACAGTCGTATGGGTACTCCCTTGTAGGTAATTTGACTGTTTTTCTCTTGCTGTTTTTAAGATTCTCTTTGTCTTTTGCTCTTGGCATTTTAATGATGATGTGTCTTGGTGTGGTCCTCTTTGGATTCCTTTTGTTTGGGGTTCTCTGCGCTTCCTGGACTTGTAAGTCTATTTCTTTGACCAGGTAGGGGAAGTTTTCTGTCATTATTTCTTCAAATAGGTTTTCAATATCTTGCTCTCTCTCTTCTTCTGGCACCCCCATAATTCGGATGTTGGTATGCTTGAAGTTGTCCCAGAGGCTCCTTGCACTATCTTCATATTTTTGGATTCTTTTTCCTTTTTGTTTTTCCAGTTTGGTGTTTTTTGTTTCTTTGTATTTCAAATCTTTGACTTGACTCTTGTGATCTTCTAGTCTGCTGTTGGAACTCTGTATAATATTCTTTATTTCAGTCAGTGTATGCTTAATTTCTAGTTGGTCCTTTTTCATAACCTTGAGGGTCTCACTAGGTTTCTTGAGGGTCTCACTAAATTTATCGGCAGTCTCACTAGACTTATTGAGGGTCTTACTAAATTTATTGGCGGCTTCTAGAAAATTCTTGAAAAACCTTACAAGTGTGGTTTTGAACTTTAGATCCAGTCATTTGCTTTCCTCCATTTCTGTCATTTGTGACCTGTTTCTTTGTCTCCGCATTTTTTATGCTTCCCTGTGTTGATAGAGTGGCTTTCTGTGCTAGGTGTCCTATAGGGCCCAGTGGTTCAGCCTCCCCAATTACCTGAGGTAGGCACTCTTGGTGCACCCCTTTGTGGGCTTTGTGCACAGTCTTGTAGTTAAGCCTTGATTGTTGTAGGTATCACTGGGAGGAATTGACCTTCAGGCGAATTGGCTGTGAGAATCAGCTGTGTCTACTGTGGGAGAACTTCTGTGCTGGAGACACCCTTCTGGGGCAAGACTTGCTTCAGTGGAGCTTTGGTGCTCACTGAGTCTGCCCCCTGAGTGTGTCCCTTATGGATCTGAGGAGTTGTAATCTGGATGGTCTCACGCTGACCACTGGGTACACTGGCTCTTGGATCTCTAAGGAGGTGCTAATTTAGCCTCTGCCTGAGGCTACCCAGCAGGAGCCCAGCTGTGAAGCAATGCAAGCTGCTGTGGGGCCTTGGGCCTTCTTTTGGAAGTTCTGGGTTTCTCTGACCTGGCTGCAGTTTGTTAGGTAATTTTCACATTGCAAAGGGCCAGGCCATTCATATGCAAAAGCCTCTGAGCACAGCTTGGATGCGGTGGGGTCTCTGGGGATCAACAGGGTGGAGCAAGCAGCTATGGCTGCTCCTCAGTCCTACCCTAAGAGGCCCCACTTCTCAGTGTCCTGGTAATCGCTGCAAGTACCTCTGAGAGAAAGCCGCCCTCGAGTTCCGACCAATGCCAGACAGTCCAGTTTCTCCTGTATGAGCCTGGGTCCGCAGAGACTCGCCTGGAACTGGAGTTCAGAGCAGTCAGGAGCTTGAGACTCCCTCCCGATTGAAAAAGACAACCGTGTCCTCAGTTTTCAGCCCTTTCCATATGCGCCACGTTCTCAGCTGCCAGCCCTTGCTGTGTGTGCCTCCGTACCTCTGCACTTTACTTCCGCACCTCCTCTGAGTCTCCGTTTGCTTTTCTCTTCCCTTCTAGTTGTAGAATTTCCACTCAGCCAGCCTTCCTGTGGTTCTGGATGATGTCTGTTTTGTCTTTTAGTTGTATTTTTGAAGTTGTTGTGAGAGGCAGCAATTTCTGGTGTTTACCTATGCCGCCACCTTGGTTTCTCGGGATTACAGTCTTAACTGAGTTTTTTGAGCACTGAATTAGAGCAGACTCCATAAACTAACAAATTAAGAACCAAGTAGAGAGGAATATTCATGGACAACATGTCTCCACCTATGTTTGCTGGGTTGGTAATGCATTTACAAAGTTGGGGCACTAGATGTGTTTGTTGTTTTTTGCAGAGGTCGGGGAGTTGAGTTTGAGGAGACTGAGTTACGTAACTGAATATGTCCAGGAAGACAGATGGCTATTCAGGTCTGGGTTAGTCATGGAGAGGAAAGGAAAAGAAATAGTGTGTCCCTGGTAGCTCATTTGGTTAGTGCTTTGTATCTATATGCCAAGGTTGTGGGTTCAATCCCTAGTCGGGGCACATATAAGAATGAATCTGGATGCATAAATAAAAGGAACAACAAATCGGATGTTTCTCTCTGCTTGTCACCTTTGTAGGAGTCAAGTGAATGTGGTATTCTGAGTGGGATAGGTGATGGTAGAGCAATGGGAGTGAATACACAAGAAGTGGTAGGCATTTGAGCAAAGCAGGGAAGAGAAAGCTGACAATCCTTGGGATGACTTAAGGAAATGTATTTGTAAAGTAGCCATTCATGCAAATTCATTCTTGACTGATATAATGCACCATTTCAAAATGAGGGTGTCTGCACTTTTCTGTTCCCATATAAGGTTCGGTCTGTGCAAAAGTAGTCTTCAAGCCAAAGTTACCATTGCATGACTCCAACATTAAACAGAAATGAACTTCAGTGGCTAGCAGCTTTTCCACTAGACTACTGAAACAGCCCCTCCCCACCATGACACTACTGTTGCACCCAGGAACTTGAAGATGACAGGTGTTCTTTGTTGATAATCTATTGTTTGTGGTCTTGTAGTGGGAAGAGCACAGGTGAAAGTGGTAAATTTGGTTTGGGATCCCAACTTATACTTGTGAATTCATACACATTTAAAAAAAATTATTTTTTAATTGATTTTGAGAGATTTGTTCTACTTATTTCTGAATTTATTGGTTGATTCTTGTATGTATCCCAACCGGGGATCAACCTGCAACCTTCACGTATCTAGATGACGCTCTAACCCACTGAACTACCCACCAGGGTTGACACATTATCTGATGACTCTTGGTAAAATCACTAACCCCGTATTATTTGAGTACGCGATCTTCACCAATGAAATACAAATTCTTCGGGATTTTGTATTCCTGCCCCTACACTTCCAACTATAGTAATTTACAATATCCACTTCCTGTTGAATGTTCCAGCTAAGTGCTTCCAATACCTAGTTTTCTGTTTCATGTGCTACAGGTTTATCCCGATTTTTCAAATTTTTTTGTAGTTCCTCACTGTTCAGTTTTGAAGGTAGTTTCCTTAATGGCAAGGATTCACCCAATCTCTTACTGAGTTAATATTAGTTGCAATTCTTGTTTTTTATTTTTTAAAATATATATTTCTGTTGATTTCAGAGAGGAAGAAACAAATGATGAGATAATCATTGATCTGCTGCCTTCTGTGTGTCTGCAACCAGAGCATGTGCTCTGACCCAGAATCAAACTGTGACCTGGTGACCTGGTTCATAAAGGTCGTTCCTCAACCACTGAGCCAGGCAAGCTGGGCCAGTTCTTGGGTTTAAAATAAGTTAAGGGTAACCGGTTTGGCTCAGTGGATAGAGCGTCGGCCTGTGGACTCAAGGGTCCCGGGTTCCATTCTGGTCAGGAGCATGTACCTTGGTTGCTGGCACATCCCCAGTAGGGGGCGTGCAGGAGGCAGCTGATGGGTGTTTCTCTCATCGATGTTTCTAACTGTCCCTCTCCCTCTCTGTAAAGAATCAGTGAAATATATTTAAAAAATAAAATAAGTTTAGGGATAGGGATGAATAGTAAAGGACAGACACATGGTTGGCTTTATAGGGAATGACTTTAAGAAGAAATGGGCCTGCAATTGGTGACTCATGATAAGTAAACAAGAAGCCGGCCAGCGTGGCTCAGTAGTTGATTCTGGTCAGGGCACATGCCCAGGTTGCAGGCTCCACGCCTGGTGGGGGGCGTGCAGGAGGCAGCCGATCAATGATTGTCAGATGTTTCTATCTCTTTATGAACTCAATAAAAATGCATTAAAAATTATATTCCATTCACCTTTTGTAGAGAGCCACACCATGAAGAATTCTGCAGCTCTTTGTCTAAGCCCCTTGGCATCTAGTGTGTGCATATCTTACGTGGCTAACTGAATTAAAGATAAAAACTACCTCATTAGAGACCCATAGACCACCATCATTGCCATCAACGTTACTACTCAGCCGCTAAGCGGCATTTAATGGTTGGCTTCCCGCAATGAGACACATTTCATGTTCGTGGTGACGCAAGCCAATCGAAAAGCAGCTTTCCGCCAGCTGGCCCCTCCATCTGCCCTGAGCGGTGAGGGGCGGGGCCGGCGTGAAAGCGTCAAGTACTCCATGGCAACGACGCTCAGTCCAAAGATGGCGCCCGAATGGGGTAGAGGAGGGTCCTCGGGTTCAGGTCCGGGCCCAAGTCGGTGGCTTTGGAGCGGTTCTTTATGGGTCCGAGGCATTTTGCTCCTGTTGGGCGGGCTCCGGACAAGTGCTACGTCTATTCCTGTGTCCTTGAGCAGTGCCTTTCCCTGCCGGCACCACGTCCCCTCTGACACTGAGGTAGGGTGGCGGAGGAGCGGGGACGGGCCGGTGAGGGTAAAGTAATACGGGAGGCAGTGGCATAGACAGTGGCTGGAACAGGGTGTACGGGAGCAGGAAGCGAACTGTGACAGGGCCGGGCTTTGCTATCAGCGCCCTTCCTGTTCCCAGGCACTTGGAACATCACGATGTGCGTATAAGGTAGTCCTAGAGGGGTGGTTTTCAAATTTGAGCATGCCTCAGAATCACCTGAAGGGCTTGTTAAAACAAATTCCTGCCCACCTGCCCCACTTTCTAACTCATTAAGTTCGGGATGGGTCCCCAGTATTTGCAGTTCAAGTTCCCAGATAGTTGATGGTACTGCTTGTGCATTGACCACACTTCGGGAAACATTAAACGTTTGGGAAGGAATTGATTAGAGAATCGGAGGGATATTGGGGGTTCTGTGGAGACAAAAATCCAGGTTTATTTTCAAGTTACCTCATCACATTGCTTGATTTACCCTGTTCTCCCGACCTGGAAGTACCTGCCTCCTGCACACTCCATTTTTCTTCCTCTCTAAATTCTTTCAGTCTCAGTTTAAGTTCTCTTATCTCAAGGCAGCCTGCTGAAACCAACCCCAGCAGAATGCTCTTTCCTTTTCTCTGGACGACTTATCTGTCGTCTCTTCTGTAACTTGATCAAGTACTGCTATGTGATGCTTATTTTTCAGGCATGTCTTGCCTTTGTAGTTAAATTGTAAGGTTCCTTAGGATAAAGTTCGTGTCCTATGCTTTTGATAAGGGTTAGCTAGCTAGCTTAAGACAGGAAGTGGGAGGGATGGGGAAGAGAGGATGGAGGCATTTCTGGCCTGAGCAATTAAAACAGCCATAAACCAAGGACAGAGGTATCTCTGGCCTGAGCAATTAAAGCAATCATGAGTTAGATCTAAAGCAGCCCTGACCTGAGCTGCTGGGAAAGCCATAAGGGAGATCAAAAGCAACACCCACCTGAACAGATAAGATGACCAAAAAGGAGAAGTGGACTTAGGGGTCCTGGGAACTGATTACAAGGCTGAAGTCCCACAGTGGGAAAGGCACAATAAGGGAAAGGGTGGTTTCTAGAATATTTACTACCTCAAGACAAGGAGAGACAGAGTCTTAGAATTAGAAATTTAAGAGGTAGTATCTACTTGCAATAAAGTTTCTGTACTTCTCATCTACCACCTTTTGTCCTTTGCTTCTTTCTTCGAATCTGTCTGGACAAGAACCTGATAAGGAAATCACCCTTGCACCCTGCTCACCAAAAAACCTCAAATCACTTTGATTCCTCCACAGTACTTAGCTCAGAGGGAGGGCCCACAACAATTATTCTTTGACGGAAAGACACACAGTACTGGAGCAGGGCTGCATTTTGTGATTGGTTTTACAGTTTATCTTATTGCTTTCTCAGTAAATATTAACCTAGAAATGTTCAGTTCAGCCCAGTAATCTAAGACCACTCATTTATGTGGTAACTTCCAAAAATTTCTATGCATAATGTTCAACCATATGTGTCAAAATATTAAGTTTGTGGTTTGTAGTGGATAGTTTTTATCATGACACTGCATTCTGGCTGAATTGTTTTATTTTCTTAGTCTTTTTTTTTTTTTAAATATATTTTATTGATTTTTTACAGAGAGGAAGGGAGAGGGATAGAGAGTTAGAAACATCGATGAGAAAGAAACATCGATCAGCTGCCTCCTGCACACTCCCCACTGGGGATGTGCCCGCAACCCAGGCACACGCCCTTGACCGGAATCGAACCCGGGACCCTTCAGTCCGCAGGCCGACGCTCTATCCACTGAGCCAAACCGGTGCTGGCTTCTTAGTCTCTTAATAACTTTTTTTTTTTAATATATATTTTTTTTTATTGATTTTTTACAGAGAGGAAGGGAGAGAGACAGAGAGTTAGAAACATCGATGAGAGAGAAACATCGATCAGCTGCCTCCTGCACACCCCCTACTGGGGATGTGCCCGCAACCCAGGTACATGCCCTTGACCGGAATCGAACCTGGGACCTTTCAGTCCGCAGGCCGACGCTCTATCCACTGAGCCAAACCGGTTTCGGTGGTCTCTTAGTAACTTTTAAGTTTATAATACACTAGAGGCCTGGTACACGAGTAGGTCCCTAGGTCTGGCCGGCATTCAGGGCCGATCGAGGCCTTCCTTCTGACTGCCGGCTGGTGCCTTCATTCTCCGCCACCTCCTTGTGGTTAGCACATGTCATAGTGAGCTCCCAATTGAACTCCTGTGGGGACAATTTGCGTATTAGGCTTTTATTATACAGGATTAGTGTTGTCCATAATCACTATGCTGTGCATTAGATCTATAAGACTTATTTATCTACTGATTGTAAGTTTGTACCCTTAATGTAACCCCCTGTTCTCCAACCGCTCTTTTTAAAAATTTTCCACAAAGCCTTGTGGTTCTCTCTTTCAATCTAGATTAAAATAAGAGGAAGTAAAAAAAAAAATTATAAGAGGAAGTAGTTCAAAGACCTATAAAACCTCTCCTAAAAGGAAACTTAATAATATCTGTTTTCTTCTAGTGGTTGTTGCCAATGTATAAATCTCCAACTTATGTTTGAACATCTCCATGAATAGGGGCACTATCTCCAGAGGCAGCCCTTATGTTTTTTGGAGATCAACATTGTTAAAATTTTTCCTATCATAAGAGCTTAAAACTCTTTCTGAAAGTTTCACCATCCTCACCTCCATTCCTGTTTATGCCTCTCAGCTGAAAAACTTGGTAGTGATAGTGTTTCATGTATTAAAAGCAAGCTATTAAGTTCTTGAGAGTTCTCATTCCTAGTAAATTTTCCTAGTTCTTGATAGGGTACGTAATAGCAAGCCCTTATTAACCATTTTCTTTGCTTTAACACAAAGTATAGGGAAGAACCATTCATTGTACTCACTAGTTAAATGCTACAGGAAATTACCGTAACTTTTCTTGGTGGTGGTGGGGAACTATAAAACATTTTGACTCATTTAACTTGTTCTCAAAACTTCTGTGTTTTGTTTTTACTTTTTATTATATAAATTAAAATAAAACAACAACAACATAAAAGAATAGTATATTGAACTCCCATGGACCCATTCATTATCCAACTTCAAACTTAGCAATAGTCATTCATTCTTGTTCCATGTACTTCTATCCATTCCCCATCCTTTCACTTGTTACTTTTTAAAGTTTGGAGGGTAGAATTTACATATATTGAAATGCAACAAATGCAGTCATGTACATTATGTAAAATTCACAACCCAGTACAATGTAGAGGATTTCCATGTCTTCAGAAAGTTTCCTCCTGTCCTGTGCCAGCAGTCTCTTGTCCATACCAGGCAATTATTGTTCTGATTTTTATTTTACAGTAGATTTAGATTTTTGTAATAGATTCATTTTGCCTGTTGTAGAATTAGCTTGTATAAATGGAGTGATACAGTATATATCCTATTATATGGTAGAGTATATTGAATTATCTAGTAGTAAATCAATCTTGTATTTTTGGGATAGACCCTACTTCTTGGTCATGATATATGATCCTTTTTATATACCTCAAAATTCAATTTGCTAATAAATTGCTAAGGACTTTTGTATCTATGTTCATGAGTGATGTTAGTTTATAACATTTATTAGCCAAGTTTTTGTTAGCTTTTGATATTAGAATTATATTGGTCTCAAAATGAGTTGGGAAGTGTTCCATCCTCTTATATTTTCTAAGGTTTGTATAAAATTGAAATAATTTCTTTCTTAAGTGTTTGGTATAATTTATAACTGAAACCACATGGGCTTGGAGTTTTCTTGTAGAGAGTTTTTCCAATAGCTTTATTGTGCTACTAGAGGCCCGGTGCACAAAAATTTGTGCACTCGGGAGGGTCCCTCAGCCCAGCCTGTACCCTCTCGCAGTCTGGGACCCCTCGGGGGATGACCACCTGCTGGCTTAGGCCCGCTCACCAGGGGATTGGGCCTGAGCTGGCAGTCAGACATCCCTCTGCCAGCCCGGGAGCCCTCAGGGGATGTCCACTTGCCAGCGGGGAGCAGGCCTAGCTGCAGTTGGACATCATTAGCACTGCTGAGGAGGCAGGAGAGTCTCCCACCACCACTGCTGTACTGGCAGCCATCAGCCTGGCTTGTGGCTGAGCAGAGCTCCCACTGTGGGAGCACACTGACCACCAGGGGGTAGCTCCTGCATTGAGCGGCTGCCCCTGGTGGTCAGTATGTGTCACAGTGACCAGTGATTCCCAGTTGCTCTGCTGTTAGGGTCAATTTGCATATTACCCTTTTATTATATATGATAGAGGCCTGGTGCATGGGTGGGGGCTGGCTGGTTTGTCCTGAAGGGTGTCCCAGATCAGGGTGAGGGTCCCGCTGGGGTGCCTGGCCAGCCTGGGTGAGGGGCTGAGGGCCGTTTTCAAGCTGGCCACACCCCCTTCAGGGTGGAGGGTCCTGCTGGGGTCCCTGGACAGCCTGGGTGAGGAGCTGATGGCAGTTTTCAGGCTGGCCAAGACCCCCAGCAGGGACCCTCATCCCATGAGGGTGTGGCCAGCCTGGGTGAGGGGCTGATGGCTGTTTTCAGGCTGGCCAAGCCCCCCAGCAGGGACCCTCACCCCATGAGGGTGTGGCCAGCCTGGGTGAGGGGCTGATGGCTGTTTGCAGGCTGGCCACAGCCCCCATCCGCCCAAGGTCCAAGTGGAGGCTGGCTGGATGCAGGTATCTGGGATTTATTTAGCTTCTATAATTGAAACTTTGTTGCCTTTTGCGGAGGCCACAGCCCGCCAGGGCAGGCGGTAAGCTTGGCTTCCTTCATCGCCGGGGCAACCAAGCCTCCGGCTTGCTCCAGCTCCGTGGCTTCTGGCCGCCATCTTGGTTGGGTTAATTTGGATATAGTCACTCTGATTGGCTGGCGGGCATGGCTTGGGCATAGCGAAGGTATGGTCAGTTAGCATCTTTGTCTTTTATTAGTGTAGATAATTAATGTACTGTACCATAAAATTTCCCCACTTAATTGTCCAATTCAGTTATTTTTAATAAGTTTACAGAGTTATGCAACCATCACTACAATCCAATTTTAAAACATTTCCACCACTCCAAAAAGATCCTTTGTGCCCATTTATAGTCAAGCCCTATTTTCAAGCAACTACTATGTAGAGAGATTTATTTTATTTTTAAAAAATATATTGTTATTTATTTCAGAGAGGAAGGGAGAAGGAGAGAGATAGAAACATCAGTGATGAAAGAGAATGATTAATTGGCTGCCTCCTGCACACCCACCGCTGGTATCAAGCATGCAGTCTGAGCATGTGCCCTGACCTGGAATTGAACTGCGACCTTCTGGTTCAATAGGTCAAAGCTCAACAACAGCCACACTGGTTGAGCTAGAGAGGTTTAGATAAATCCAATTTCTCTGTACAAATCTAGTCATGTTTTCTATTTGATCTTATCAGTCTGGTTAATTTGTTTTTTTCAAGGATTGTATTTCATCTGAACTTAAATTTATTGGCATAAAGTTGTTCATAATTATCCTTTTGAGTAAAGAAAGTAAGAACTTACAAAAATAGTCACAGGGATGTAACTATTTTGTAGTTAGGGAATATAGTAAATAATCTATATTTATAAAGTGCCAGGGTCCTTAATGACAGAAGGCTTGACCAAACACCGGAAGTCAGTGCTGGGTTGCCATGGTGACCCAGCACTGACTGCAGCTGGTGCTGATGCAGTGACCCAGCACTGACTGCCGAGGGGGCTGCAGATCAGGCACAACAAGAGGCCTGCAGAGAGAGAGGCAGGGTCTAATCCGCAGCCTCTGTGGCAGCTGTTGATCAGCTGTTGCCTCTCTTTCTCTCTGGGCTTACCCAGCAGCCGCACCTCTGTTTCTCTCCAGGCTTCCGTGGGGGCTGCTAATCAGCCCCGCCACTTTGATCAGGCCCAGAGATAGGCCTGGAGACACTGACTGGGATAGAAACCGACCAATCAGAACCTAATCTGGGTGAACTGTGAAGGCAGAACCTAAGGTGGGGGCTGAGGAGGGGTTTTAAGGGCAACAGCTGTTTGGTGTAAGGTGTAAGAAAGTGGTTCAATTTTTTAATGACCAGTTTGGCAGTATAGTGCATATGGTTGGCTATCAGTCCACATGTAGGGATTATGTATTTGTCCAACAGAAAGTTGTCCTGCTGAAAAGGCTTTCCTCCACACCCATTTAAGCAATCCTATCCTATATCATCTATCTATACTAATAAAAGGGTAATATGCTAATTAGACCAAGTCAACCGGCCATCTCCTGGACATCCGACTTCCTTCCAGACAAAGCCATGGAGTTGGGGGCTGAGGCAGAGGCAGTTAGGAGCGGTCAGGCCAGCAGGGGAGGGCAGTTGGGAGCAACCAGGCCGGCAGGGGAGGGCAGTTGGGAGCGAGATCAGGCCAGCAGAGGAGGGCAGTTAGGGGTGAGATGAGGCCGGCTGGGGAGGGCCACTGGGGGCCAGATCAGGGCAGCAGGAGAGGGCAGTTGGGGGCAACCAGGGCAGTAGGGGAGGTCAGTGGGGGTGAGATCAGGCCAGTAGGGGAGGGCCGTTGGGGGCGAGATCAGGCCAGCAGGGGAGGGCAGTTGGGGGCAATCAGGCTGGCAGGGGAGCAGTTAAGCATCGATCAGGCTGGCAGGGGAGTGGTTAGGGGGTAATCAGGCTGGCAGGCAGAAGTGATTAGGAGCAATCAGGCAGGCAGGCAGGCGAGTGGTTGGGAGCCAGCAGTTCTGGATTGTGAGAGGGATCCCAGATTGGAGAGAGTGCAGGCAGGGCTGAGTGACACTCCCCGCCCCCACCGCTGAACAAATTTCATGTACCGGGCCTCTAGTCTATACTAATAAAAGGGTAATATGCTAATTAGACCGGATAGACTAGATGTGTTCTGGACAAAGCCACAGTGGCAGGGCTGAAGCAGAGGTGGTTAGGGGTGATCAGGCCAGCAGGCAGAGGCAGTTAGGGGTGATCAGGCAGGCAGGCAGAGGCGGTTAGGGGTGATCAGACAGGCAGGCAGGCAGGTGAGCGGTTAGGAACCAGTTGTCCCTTATTGTGAGAGGGATGTCTGACTGCAAGGATTGGGCCTAAACCAACAGTCGGACATCCCTCAAGGGGTTCTGGATTAGAGAGGGTGCAGGCCGGGCTGAGGGACCACCCCCCCACCGTGCATGAATTTCGTACATCAGGCCTCTGGTATTATAATAACTATGTATGGTGTAAAGTGGATTTTAGAATTATCAGAGGAATCACTTCACAAATTATATAATTATCTAACCACTATACTGAACACCTGAAACAAATATTTTTTAAAATTATCTTTTGGCCCTAGCTGGTTTGGCCCAGTGGATAGAGCATTGGCCTGGGGACTGAAGGGTCCCAGGTTCAATTCCAGTGAAGGGTACATGCCTGGGTTGTGGGCTTGATCCCCAATAGGGGGTGTGCAAGAGGCAGCCGATCAATGATTCTCTCATCATTGATGTTTCTCTCTCTCCCTCTTCTTTCCTCTCTGAAATCAATAAAAATATATTTTTAAAAAATTATCTTTTGTGGTCTGTAGAATCTGGAACAATATCTACTCTTTTATTTCTAATGTTGCAATTGGTGTTTATTCTGTTTTATCATAGTCCAGTTTGGGTAGGGGATTTATTAATTTTATTTATCATTATAATAACCAACTGTTTCTTTTGTAGTTATCTTTAATAATGATTATCTATTTTATTGTTTTCTGTTCTTTATTATTTCCTCTTCCTACTTATTGTGGTTACTTTGTTCATATTGTTAAGTGGAAACTGAGAGGCTTTTATTCTTTCTAATATAAACATTCAAATATACAAATTTTACTCTAAGTACCTACAACTCTAGCTGTACCTCACAGATTTTGACACATTGTATTTTAATTATTGCTTAGTTCAAAAAGTGTTTTTATTCTTCCTGATAATTTCTTCTTTGATCCATGAGTTATTTAAAAATGTTTAAAATATAATTTATAAATATTCGGTCCTTTTCTATCTACCTTATATTAATAATTTCTAATTTATAGGGTACCTTTTGTAAGATTTCAGCACTGTGAAGTTTGAGATTGTTTTATATACTTCAGCATATGCTTTATCCTGTTTAACTTTTTATGTGTACTTGTAAAGGATATGTATTCTATAGTTATTGAGTGCAGGGTTCCATACATCTCAATAAGGTGTGATGGTTGACAGTGTACTTCAAATTACTATATTCTTACAAATTTTGCCTAATTGTCAGGGTCTTAAAAACCTCTAAGATTATAATTTTGTCTTCCTTTAGTTCTTTCAGTTTTTGCTTCATGGATTTTGAATCTGTTGTTAGATGGATTCAAATGTATGTCTTTCTGTTGTATTTACCCTACTTGTATATGTTTTCATTATAAAATTTTACTCTATTTCTGGCCCTGTCTTGAAGTCCATTTTGTCTGATATTAATGTTGCCATTTCAGCTGGCTTATAATTAGAGCTTACATAATACACATCTTTACATTCTTTTACATTTAACATTGTGGTGTGTGTGTGTATGTTTGCTTTAGGGATTATAATATAGATCTTAAAAGATGTGTGTGTGTGTGTGTGTGTGTGTGTGTGTTTATTGATTTCAGAGAGAAAGGGAGAGGGAGAGCTAGAAACAGCAATGATGAGAGAGAATCATCCATCAGCTGCCTCCTGTATGTCCCCTACTGGGGATCAAGCCCAAAACCCAGGCATGTTGAACCGTGACCTCCTGGTTCAAGGGTCAACATTCAACCACTGAGCCACACCAGCCAGGCCACATCTTTTCCTCATTATAATTATTAAATATTGATTTTGCCTTATTATGATGACTGTTATGTATAATAGTATCATAGTACATCCAATATGATGTTGAATAAGAATAGTGAGAATAGACGTACTTGATCTTAAGGGGAAAGCATTTAGTCTTCCACTATTAAGAATATTAGGCTGGAGGAGAAACCAAGATGGGTAAACACCTGAAATTGCTGCCTTGCACAACCACTTCAAAAATACAACTCAAAAACAAAACAGACATCGTCCAGAACCACAAGAAGGTTGGCTTAGTGGAAATTCTACAACTAGAAGGAAAGAGAAAAGCACACCGAGACTCAGAGGAGGCGCAGAAGTAAAGTGCGGAGCTGGGCCTCATCTGGGCACCTCCAAACCCCAAAGAAGAGGAATCTGCAGATCTCTCCATAGCTCCTGCTAGGTAGCTTCAGGCAGAGGCTAAATTAGCACCTCCTTAGAGATATAAGTGCCAGTGTACCCAGTGGTCAGAGTGGGACCATCCAGAGTACAACTCCTCAGATCCATTAGGGACACACTCAGGGGGCAGACTCAGTGAGCACCAAAGCCCCACTAAAGCAAGTCTTGCCCTATAAAGGTGTCTCCAGCACAGAAGTTCTCCCACTGCAGACACAGCTGATTCTCACGGCCAATTGGCCTGGAGGTCAATTCCTCCCAGTGATACCAACAGCAATCAAGGCTTAACTACAACAAGACTGCACAAAGCCCACAAAGGGTTGCACCAAGTGTGTCCACCTCAGGTAATTGGGGAGGCTGAGCCACTGGGCCCTATAGGACAACTAGCACATAAAGCCCCTCTATCAACAAAGGGAAGCAGCCAAAATGCGGAGACAAAGAAACAGGTCACATATGACAGAAATGGAGGAAAGCAAACTACTGGATATAGAGTTCAAAACCATGGTTATAAGGTTTTTTAAGGATTTTCTAGAAACCACCAATAAATTTAGTGAGACCCTTGATAAATCTAGTGAGACCTGGAGGATATAAAAACAGACCAAATACAAATTAAGCATACACTGACTGAAATAAAGAATTTTATACAGAGATCCAACAGCAGACTAGAGGATCCCAAGAATCAAGTCAAAGATTTGAAATACGAAGAAGCAAAAAACACCCAACCGGAAAAACAAAAAGGAAAAAGAATCCAAAAATATGAAGATAGTGCAAGGAGCCTCTGGGAAAACTTCAAGCGTACCAACATCCGAATTATAGGGGTGCCAGAAGAAGAGAGAGAGCAAGATATTGAAAACCTATTTGAAGAAATAATGACAGAAAACTTCCCCTACCTGGTGAAAGAACTAGACTTACAAGTCCAGGAAGTGCATAGAACCCCCAACAAAAGGAATCCAAAGAGGACCACACCAAGACACATCATCATTAAAATGCCAAGGGCTAAAGACAAAGAGAGAATCTTAAAAGCAACAAGAGAAAAACAGTTACCTACAACGCAGTACCCATATGACTGTCAGCTGATTTCTCAACAGAAACTTTGCAGGCCAGAAGGGAGTGGCAAGAAATATTCAAAGTGATGAATAGCAAGAACCTACAACCAAGATTACTTTACCCAGCAAAGCTATCATTCAGAATTGAAGGTCAGATAAAGAACTTCACAGATAAGAAAAAGCTAAAGGAGTTCATCACCACCAAACCAGTATTATATGAAATGCTGAAAGGTATCCTTTAAGAAGAGGAAGAAGAAGTAAAAGGTAAAGATAGAAATTATGAACAACAAATACATATCTATCAACAAGTGAATCTAAAAATCAAGTGAATAAAAAATCTAATGAACAGAATAAACTGCTGAATAGAATCAGAGGCATAGAAAGGGAGTGGACTGACAATTCTCCGGGGGAATGGATGTGGGGGTGCGGGAAGATACTGGAAAAAATCTTACACCTATGTATGAGGACAGTGGGGGTCGGTAAGGGCAGAGGGTGGGCTGGGAACTGGGTGGAGGAAGCTATGGGGGAAAAAGGAGCAACTGTAATAATCTGAACAATAAAAATTTAGTTTAAAAAAAGAATATTAAGCTGGGCTAGAGAGAGAGAGAGAGAGAAACAAAGAGAAACATTGATTTTTGTTTTTCCACTTACACATTCATTGGTTGATTTTATTTATTTTATTGATTTTTTACAGAGTGGAAGGGAGAGGGATAGAGAGTCAGAAACATCAATGAGAGAGAAACATCGATCAGCTGCCTCCTGCACACCCCTCCACTGGGGATGTGCCCACAAGCAAGGTACATGCCCTTGACTGGAATCGAACCTGGGACCCCTGAGTCCGTAGGCCGACACTCTATCCACTGAACCAAACCAGTCAGGGCATGATTTTTTTTTTTTTAAATATAGTTTTATTGATTTCAGAGAAGGAAGGTAGAGGGAGCGAGATATGGAAACATCAGTGATGAGAGAGAATCATCGACCGGCTGCCTCTTGCACGCCCCCCACTGGGGATCGAGCCTGCAACCCCGGCATGTGCCCTTGACCAGCATCGAACCTGGGACCTTTCAGCCCGCAGGCTGACGCTCTATCCACGGAGCCAAACCGGCGAGGGCTCTTGGGTTGATTCGCCAGGGGTGGAACCTACAATCTTCGAGCATCAGTAAAATGCTCCAACTGACTGAGCTACTCGGCCAGGGCACCATCTGTATATTTTCTTCAGTGAAATGACTATTCATGTTTTTGGCCTTTTTAAATTTTTTAAATTAATTTTTAGAGAGAGAAAAACATCAGTGTGAGAGAGTGAAACATCAATTGGATGACTCCAGCACTCCCCCTACAGGCGATGAAGCCTGCAACCTGGACCCAGGCAGGTGCCCTGATTAGGAATCCAACTGGCAATCTTTTAGTGCCAGGACTATGCCCAACCAACTGAGCCATACCAGCCAGGGTAGTTTTTGGTCATTTGAAAAATTGGGTTGATTGTTTTCTTTTTCTTTTTTAACATTTTTATTGAATTTATCAGGGTGACATTGGTTAATATAGTTATATAGGTTTCAGCCCAGTCAGCTTGGCTCAGTGGTTAAGCATCGACTTATGAACCAAGAGGTCACAGTTTGATTCCTGGTCAGGGCACATGCCTGGGTTGTGTGCTAGGTCCCCAGTTGGGGATGTGCAGGAGGCAGCTAATCAATGATTTTCTCTCATCATTGATGTTTCTATTTCTCTCTTCCTCTCTGGAATCAATAAGAATGTATTCTTTAAAATTATATAGGTTTCAGATGTACAATTCTATAATACATAATCTGTATATTGTGTTATGTGTTTGCCACCCCAAGTAAAGTCTCCTTCCATCACCATTTATCCTCCTCATACCCTCTTCTACCCTTCCTTCCCACCTTAGATTGTTTGTTTTCATAATTGTTTCGTTTTAAGAGTTCTTTGTATATTTTGGATAATAGTCCCTTTTCAGATGTGTCTTTTGCAAATATTTTCTCCTATTGTGGCTTAACTTTTTATTTTCTTGGTGTTATCTTTCACTGAGCAGAGTTTTTAATTTTAATAAAGTTGAATTTATCAATTATTTCATTCATGGGCCATGCCTTTAGTGCTACATCTAAAAGGTCATTGCTGCCGGAACCGGTTTGGCTCAGTGGATAGAGCGTCGGCCTGCGGACTGA
The DNA here is from genome assembly GCF_964212035.1 of Myotis nattereri. Classification (NCBI taxonomy): domain Eukaryota; kingdom Metazoa; phylum Chordata; class Mammalia; order Chiroptera; family Vespertilionidae; genus Myotis; species Myotis nattereri. Next base: position 54,799,386 of record NC_138077.1, read on the forward strand.
AAGGTCCCAGGTTCGATTCCGGTCAAGGGCATGTACCTGGGTTGCGGGCACATCCCCAGTAGGAGATGTGCAGGAGGCAGCTGATCGATGTTTCTCTCTCATCGATGTTTCTAACTCTCTATCTCTCTCCCTTCCTCTCTGTAAAAAATCAATAAAATATATTAAAAAAATAAATAAATAAAAGGTCATTGCCATAACCAACGTCATCTAGGTTCACTCCTATTGTATCTTTTAAGGGTTTTATTGTTTTGCATTTTATATTTAGGTCTACAGTCCATTTTGAGTTAATTTTATGAAGAATGTTAGGTGTGTGTCTAGATTCATTTTTTCCCATATGGATATCCAGTTCTAAAACCATTTGTTGAAAAGATTATCTGCTCCATTGTGTTGCCTTTTCCCCCCTTTGTCAAAGCTCAGTTGACTGTATTTATGTGGTTCTATTTCTGGTCTCTCTCTTCTGTTCTATTGCTCTGTCTCTGCTTTTGCCAGTACCACACTGTCTTGATTACTGTAGCTTTATAGTAAGTCATGAAGTTAGGTAGTGTCAGTCCTCTAACTTTGTTCTTCTTTAATACTGTGTTGGCTATTCTAAGTCTTTTATCTATTTATGTAAATTTTAGAATCATTTGATTTATATCTACAATATAACCTGCTGAGATTTTGATTGGGATTACACTGAATATATGCATCAGGTTGAGCCTGTGCATAAATATATCTCTCTGTCTATTTATTCTTTATTTTTATTCTGGGTATTACACTTGAAATTTAGTCTATTAATTTTACATTATGACCTCAATTGACTAATCTGTACAACATCTTTTAAAAAACTTTAAACCTATTCCATTTTTTCAGGTCATAAATAAGGTCCATCTTAAAGCAAATCATGTTGTAAAGAGAGATGTTGATGAACATTTAAGAATCAAGACTGTCTATGATAAAAGTATTGAAGAGTAAGTATATCATTATTTTGTGATCATTTTATTAAGAATCAAACTTTAAAAAAATTTTTTTTTATTGATCTCTGAGAGGAAGAGAGAGATAGAAACATCAATGATGAGAATCATTGATTGGCTGCCTCCTGCACATGCCCTACTGGGCATCAAGCCCGCAACCCAGGCATATGCCCTTGACTGGAATCAAATCAGGGACCCTTCAGTCCACAGGCCAACACTCTGTCCACTGCACCAAACCAGCTAGGGTAAGAATCAAACTTTTAAAGATATTTTTATCTGTTATCTGAAGTTCCATAGGTTGAACTCAGAGCCAATGCATCTTCAAGATGGACTAATTTGGGAAGATGATAGCCATGGGATATGATCAAAATCTATACATCATGTCCAGCTGGTATGGTTCAGTGGTTGAGCATCAACCCGTGCACCAAGAGGTCACGGCTCTATTCCCAGTCAGGGCACATGCCCAGGTTGAGGGCTCCATCCCCAGTAGGGGGTGTGTAGGATGATGTTTCTCTCTTATCTGTGTTTCTAACTCTCCCTTTCTCTCTCTCTAAAAACCAGTACAAACCTATTTTTAAAAAATCTATACTCCATGCATAATTTGAACAAAACAACTGTGAATCTATTTGGATGTGGTCAATAACAGACCCAGAAAGCACCTCCTCAATAAGTACTTGGAAGAAAAATAAGAGGAAGTAATTTTATACACACACACACACACACACTAATAAGAACATTTACAAAATTATTCACCAGAGAAGTGGTATAGTCTAAATTTTTTATTTAGTGTAAGAGTAGTCCAGAAAACAGGTAAATTATGAATCTATAGTAGGTTTTTAAAAAAGATTTTTTATTGATTTTTAGAGAGAAAGAAAAGGAGAAGGGGATGAGAGAGAAACATTGATGGGCTGCCTCCTGCACGCCCCCCATTAGGGATTGAGCCCACAACCCAAGTATGTGCCCTGACTGGGAATTGAACCGGCAACCTTTCAGTACAGGGGATGATGCCCAACCAACAGCCACACTGTCCAGGACAATCTATAGTATTTTATAAAAATCTATTAAAAGTAGTTGATGTCCTTTCCTATCTTTAACTTTAAAAATGAATGAAATAGCATATGATCATGCCTAGCACTGTGCTTTGGCACAGAGTGAACTCTCAAATACTTATTGAGATAAATTGAAATTTTGGGGGCTTGATACTGCATGCTTCCACAAAGCATTCTTTGGGGCTCCTACCGGATGTATTCTGAACAATTGAGACAGTGCTCTGCCCAAGATGGCAATTCTTATGTTTCATGTTGTCATTTCTTTCAGGTTGCTCCATGAAAAAAGATCCCTTGTTAAGGTAGGTAATAAATACTCAGGGTTTGAATTGGATACTTAAAATGGGTATATTTTGTTTTATGTAAATTCTACTTTGGTAAAGAAAACTATATACATGACTTTTGTGAATGACTGAATACAAGATGTTGGTAGTGAATTGATAAATGTATTTATCATTTTCACCAAAGATGTCTTTGTTATGCACTCACCAAGACTTTGTCTGTATTTGATATTAAATTAGTCTTCTCATTTTCTTAATTGTTCTCTTAAGTTTTGGGGGAGCAGAACATATTGAGGATAGTGTACAAAAAGCTGATTTTTTGGAAATGCTTTGAAAATACATTCTGGAAATGCTTTTTCTCCTGAAGATTAATTAACCAGAAAGTATGATATGCCAAAGTTGTTTATAGAAGTGCTAACCTCGTTAGTTTTTTAACTGTTACAGAGAGTGACACACACACATTAAGCCAGTTCATTCACAGAAATAATCGCGGTTAAAGTAAATTTTCTAAACATAAGATTTTCTTAACATAAACTACCATGATGTTGGAACCAACTAACTCAGTCCCAAATTTGAAGTAATTTAGATTAATAGTTCAGATTTATGTTTTCTAATATTCTATTTACATAGAAGTAGGGAAGGAAGTTTCCAGTTAGTGTTCTTTCCCCAAACTCATCTAGAAAATGTGGAAATTCCTCTGCTCCTAGACATATTCACTCTTTCCCCTCCTCCTTGTCATGCAGCCTTTAACTAATTAACATCTGTATTCTGAAATTGTAAGGCTTTTTCCTTTTTTTGCCCTCAGGCATTAAATCCTATGTGTACTTGTTTTAAATGTAATTTATACTTTGATTATAATTCTGACTAGTTTTCTTTGTTTAACTTTTATTTAGAACAAACTTTTTCCACAAGCTATTTCTTATTTAGAGAAGACTTTTCAGGTTCGTAGACCTGCGGGCACTATCTTACTTAGCAGGTATGTCACATTAAACACAGATCATTTTCTTGTCATTTAGTACTCTGCCCTCCCCATTCTACCTGTATGGCAAATTATGAAATTTATACCAGAATATTTTATTATGATTTTTTAAAATATATTTTATTGATTATTTACAGAGAGGAAGGGAGAGAGATAGAGAGTTAGAAACATCGATGAGAGAGAAACATCGATCAGCTGCCTCCTGCACATCTCCTACTGGGGATGTGCCTGCAACCCAGGTACATGCCCTTGACCGGAATTGAACCTGGGACCTTTCAGTCCGCAGGCCGACGCTCTATCCACTGAGCCAAACCGGTTTCGGCTATTATGATTTTTTAGAGACCAAAATACAAGCTATTTTAAAAATAATATAAAAGCATCTATTGGATAATTATTCTTTTCCTGATTTTCTATTATATGGTGACTTACTAGATTTTTTTCCTAGGGCAGTGATGGCGAACCTATGACACCTCTAACTCGCGAACTCAATTTTTTGGTTGATTTTTCTTTGTTAAATGGCATTTAAATATATAAAATAAATATCAAAAATATAAATCTTTGTTTTACTATGGTTGCAAATATCAAAAAATTCCTATATGTGACACGGCACCAGAGTTAAGTTAGGGTTTTTCAAAATGCTGACAGGCCGAGCTCAAAAGGTTTGCCATCACTGTCCTAGGGTATAATTGTCCCTGCTTGCTACATCCCCTTTCTCCCTCCTTCTTTATCTACAGTATTGGTTTTATGAAATATTTGGGTATTTGAAAACTCATATCAGGAGGATTTCCCATGGAACCAAAATTTTTCCTTAGTCCACTTTTCTAACTAAAATAGTAACTATTATTGAGCAAATATAGCAGTTACTAGTTTTTTATGATGTCTTTGACTACTGTGACCTATTCTCCGCACCCCCCCCCCCTGCTTTTTTTTTCTTTTTGGCAATTAAACTTTGATGTACAAATGAACTGAAGACAATGTGCAACAAACCAATACCTACGGAAGGAAAATGATCCCCACAGATACTGTACTGGAGAATGTGCAGAACATACAAAATGTGGCCCCATTATAGTGCCTGAAGAGCACCTCCAGGTAATTCAGCCTGCTCTTAGCAATGTTTTTTGTTTTGTTTTGTTTTGTTTTTTGCCATAAATGTTCCTTAAGGGTTTTTCTTTTTCTTTTTTTAAAAAATATGTTTTATTGATGTTTTTACAGAGAGGAAGGGAGAGGGATAGAGAGTTAGAAACATCGATCAGCTGCCTCCTGCACACTCCCTACTGAGGATGTGCCCGCAACCCAGGTACATGCCCTTGACCGGAATCGAACCCGGGACCCTTCAGTCCGCAGGCCGACGCTCTAGTCTATCCACTGAGCCAAACCGGTCAGGGCTAGGGTTTTTCTTAAGCAATGTTTTTATTCTTTAGAATAACTTTAGGGGAATTTTGAATCTGTGTTACCAAGAAGTGTTTTTCTTTAATATACATTTTTATTGATTTCAGAGAGGAATGGAGAGGGAGAGAGAGTGATAGAAACATCAATGATGAGAGAGAAACATTGATCAGTTGCCTCCTGCACATCCCCCACTGTGGATCAAGCCTGCAACCCCAGCATGTGCCCTGATTGGGAATCAAACTGATCTCCTGGTTCATAGATCGACACCTAACCACTAAGCCATAAGGCCGGGCTACCTTATATACTTTTGTATTTGAATTTTTTAAAAGATACATGAATTACTTATAGTAGGAAATGTATTTATCTTTTAAATTTTTAAAAATAATTTTGAAATAAAATAATCATAGATTTATAGGAAGCTGCAAAAAAAATGTATAAGGAGGTCCCTTTTAAATTTCTTTTTTGCATCCTGGTTGGCTGCCGCTTAGAAATAGCAGTTATTTGTTTGAGGTAAAATTATAGATTTATGATTATTTTACATAAAGTAGAAATTTTAGTAAAATGGATTCAGAGTTACTAGTAGAGACAAGGAGTTGAGGGAGGTATGGCTTTTGATAAATTTGAGGGATAAATAAAAATTAAATTATATATATTCAGAGTCTGGATTCACTATAAATTAAAAGTCTCCACAGCTAACCTTGTCTTTGGTCTGATTTTCTGTTGCCCCGCCCCCCTTTCCCCCCATGGGCGCAGCAATGCAGGGTCTGCCGTGGGGGTAAGTGGCCCTGTGGAGCGGTGGGTGTGCCAGACCAAGAGGGGGTCCGAGATGCTGACTTTGTTCTTTATGTTGGTGCTCTGGCCACCGAGAGGTGCAGCCATGAAAACATCATTTCTTATGCAGCCTATTGTCAGCAGGAAGCAAAAATGGACAGGTAAGCTTTCCCCTGAGACTTATTTCTCAACATCTAATATGGGAACGTTTAAAACAAACTATATTATGTGTTTAGAGTACAGGAAGTTTGCACTTGCCAGATTGCCTTTAGAAGTAAGAAATGGCACACTGCCTGAATGGGGGGCCAGAGAGTGGAGGAATCAGGTTACATTTAAAGAAAATGAAATTTTCTGAATCACTGGTATGTGCTTCAGAATTATTCTGTCAGTCAGTACTGAAGTTGGTAAGGAGTTCAAAATCAGCATCATGGATTATGAAAAGCAGTCTGTTACCATGATACTATATAATTATTGATCCATGAAATTGACTCAAAAATTTTTAGCTTCTGAATGTTCAAAAAGCTTATAATTAAATATTGAGTTTTATGTACTAATGAAGAAGAAAGTGCTGTATTGTTTTGCAGATACATATGTCAGCTTGTTTAGTAAAAAGAATATATATTTAATAGAGTTGTTTTTTCCCCCCTGAGATATTAGTTAAGTACTAGGGGCCCAGTGCACGAATTTTGTGCACTGGGCCTGGCTGGTAATCAGGGCCAATCGGGCCTTCCTTCCCCTCGCTGCCAGCCGCTGGCCGGGGCCTTCCTTCATTCTATGTTGCCCCTGGTGTCAGCACATGTCATAATGAGCAGTCGAACTCCCAGTCGGTCGAACTCCTGAGGGGACAATCTGCATATTAGCCTTTTATTATATAGTATACTTACAAATAAGCTTAGGTTAGGAAGAAGCCATGTGTACCTATTGCTGTTAGAAGCCACTTTAGTGGACACGGTATAAGGATGAGAGCTTCATGAAATGGATTGAAGAGAAAGACAGGGCTGTTTTAATCTAATGTTATAGAAGTCCCTGATGGATTTTAGGCCTGACAGTGACATCCATTTTGTATTTTAGACATTGCTAGCAATGTTTTGGTAAGTGAATTATATATATACTGTTTCTAAGTGTAAGTCTATTGTTTTCAAATATGAAGAAACTATACTATGTTTTTTATTTTATTATTTTATAAATATTTATTGTTCAGATTATTACAGTTGTTCCTCTTTTTCCCCCCATAGCTCCCTCCACCCGGTTCCCATCCCACCCCCTGCCCTTACCCCCCCATCCTCGTCCATAGGTGTACAATTTTTGTCCAGTCTCTTCCCGCACCCCCCACACCCATTCCCCCCGAGAATTGTCAGTCCACTCCCTTTCTATGCCCCTGATTCTATTCTATTCACCAGTTTATTCTGTTCATCAGATTTTTTATTCACTTGATTTTTAGATTCACTTGTTGATAGATATGCATTTGTCAATTTGTTCATAATTTGTATCTTTGCCTTTTTCTTCTTCTTCTTCTTCCTCTTCTTAGAGAATACCCTTCAGCATTTCATATAATACTGGTTTGGTGGTGATGAACTCCTTTAGCTTTTTCTTATCTGTGAAGCTCTTTATCTGACCTTCAATTCTAAATGATAACTTTGCTGGGTAGAGTAATTTTTGTTGTAGGTTCTTGGTATTCATCACTTTGAATATTTCTTGCCACTCCCTTCTGGCCTGTATAGTTTCTGTTGAGAAATCAACTGACAGTTGTGTGGGTACTCCTAGGTAACTAACTGTTTTTCTCTTGTTGCTTGTAAGATTCTCTCTTTGTCTTTAGCCCTTGGTTTTTTAATGATGATGTGTCTTGGTGTGGTCCTCTTTGGATTCCTTTTGTTGGGGGTTCTATGCACTTCCTGGACTTGTAAGTCTAGTTCTTTCACCAGGTAGGGGAAGTTTTCTGTCATTATTTCTTCAAATAGGTTTTCAATTTCTTGCTCTCTCTCTTCTCTGGCACCCCTATAATTCGGATGTTGGTACGCTTGAAGTTGTTCCAGAGGCTCCTTGCACTATCTTCATATTTTTATATTCTTTTTTCCTTTTGCTTTTCCAGTTTGGTGTTTTTTGTTTCTTCGTATTTCAAATCTTTGATTTGATTCCTGGGATCCTCTAGTCTGCTGTTGGATCTCTTTATTCTTTATTTTAGTCAGTGTATGCTTAATTTCTAATTGGTCCTTTTTCATATCCTTGAGGGTCTCACTATATTTCTCAGAGGTTTCTAGAAAATTCTTGAAAAACCTTATAACCCTGGTTTTGAACTCTATATCCAATAGTTTTCTTTCCTCTATTTCTTTCATTTGTGACCCGTTTCTTTGTCTCCACATTTTGGCTGCTTCCCTGTGTTGATAGAGTGGCTTTGTGTGCTAGGTGTCCTACAGGGTCCAGTGGCTCAGCCTCCCTAATTACCTGAGGTGGACACTCTTGGTGCACCCCTTTGTGGGCTGTGTGCACGGTCTTGTAGTTAAGCCTTGATTGCTGTTGGTATCACTGGGAGGAATTGACCTTCAGGCCAATTGGCTGTGAGGACCAGTTGTGTCTACAATGGGAGAACTTCTGTGCTGGAGACACCCTTATGGGGAAGGACTTGCTTCAGTGGGGCTTTGGCGCTCACTGAGTTTGCCCAGGTTTTTAGGCAGAGAAAGGCCAGGCCATTCATATGCAAAAGTCTCTGTGCACAGCTTGGGTGGGGTTGTAAATTGGGTAGGGCGGGGTCTCAGGGAATCACCAGTGTGGAGCAAACCGCAATGGCTGCCAGTCTGCTCTGCCTCAGAGAGGTCCCAGGGTCTGTGTCCCGTGGCCCCTTGCAGGAACACTGACCGCTGCAAGCATCTCTGCGAGAAAACCGCCCTCACGTTCAGGCCAGATGCCAGACAGTCCAGTTTCTCTCCCTATGAGTCTGGGTCCCCAAATTCTCACCGGGAACTGGAGTTCAGAGCAGTAGGGAGCTTATATCTCCCTCCAGATTGAAAAAGACAACAGTGTATCCAGCTGCCAGCCCCTTATGCGCGCGCCTCCCTACCTCCACACTTCCACGCCTCTGCACCTCCCACCGGACTCAATGTGCTTTTCTCTTTCCTTCTAGTTTTACAATTTCCACTCAGTCAGCCTTCTTGTGGTTCTGGATGATATTCATTTTGTCTTTTAGTTGTAGTTTTAATGTGGTTGTGTGCGGCAGCAAGTTCAGGTGTTTACCTATGCCACCATCTTGGTTGTTCTATACTATGTTTTTTAAATAAGACAAATGTTACTTTCTAAATAGGCAATCAAAATTTAATGAGGTTTGTGGTATTTATATGGTAAAATGTTACGATAGTGATGAGAGAAATGACCTGGGGGTTCCTTACCATTGTTTGTTTGCCATTGCTTTTAAAAGATAGGTAAGTGCATGAGAAAACTGACTGAATTACTCTGGGTCCTAGTCGGCTCTTAGACTCAGGTTCTGGGTGCAGAGGAGATGTAGAATTCTGTAGATTCTAGAAGGTATAGAATATGAAAGAAGATAATGGGAAGATAGAGATCTTTATATGAATGAAGGGCAGTGTTGGGGTGGGAGAGGGAATAGTGAGATGGAAATAAGAAGGTCCAGCAGCTGTCAGCAACCTGAATGATTTGTTTATTGTCCTATAGTGTATTCTTGTTTCCCTCTCTACTTACTTGACTGATTTTGTGCCTGTAAATATAGAGAAATGCTGAAGTCATATATGGATTTTGCAAGTAAAATAGTGTTAGAATTTGAATTTTTCAGTACATTTCTTTATTTGGTATATATTGAAATTTTAAAAATTCATAGTAAAATAAAATTAACTGACTAAATCCTTTTTTAGAAATAGTTGTTGATTAGCCATGCCATAGCAACACAGAGGTATATGTCTTCAAAGTAAAAGATAGTGAAAGTTAGATGTTATTTTACAAAATGACATTTGATATTTAGCAAAGATTTTTCTGACCTTGGACACTTTTTTGTTTTGTTTTTAATTGATCTTAGAGAGAGAGAAACATCAACCAGTTGTCTCCTGTAGGTGCCCCAACCAGGGATCGAACCCACAACCTGGGTATGTGTCCTGATGGGTAATTGAACTTGCCACCTTTTGGTGTATGAGATAACACTCAACAAACTGAGCCACACCAGCCAGTGCATGACCTTGGGCAATTTTTTATGGAAAAGTATAGGTTAATAAATATCATAATGCATATTATTCTGGAATATAATAAAAATTCAATGTCTACTTTAACAGGCCAATAGCAGGATATGCTAACCTGTGTCCAAATATGATCTCTACCCAGCCTCAGGAGTTTATTGGGATGCTGTCTACAGTGAAACATGAGATTATTCATGCCCTGGTAAATTTTCCTGTTAACTCTTGTGTGTGTGTGTGTGCGCCTTGGTTTTCTGTTTATTGTGCTTTCATTTTGATGTATATATTAACATTTAAGATTATGTAGATTCTTAAATTCATGTTCCATAAAACAGTTGATTAGGCCTTTGCCAGTAGAAAATTTCTAATGATTAGCATTTGAGCTAGGTTGAGTTATACTATTTAAAATAATTAAACAGTGCTCGCTTCGGCAGCATATATACTAAAATTGGAACGATACAGAGAAGATTAGCATGGCCCCTGGGCAAGGATGACATGCAAATTCGTGAAGCATTCCATATTTTTACAGCCTAAGTGCCCATCAGCAAATGAGTGGATTAAAAAACTGTGATACATCTACACAATGAAATACTATGCCACTATAAAAAGGAAGGAACTTTTTTTTTTATTATTATTTTTTATTTTTATTATTATTTTTTATTTTTTTATTTATTGCTTAAAGTATTACAAAGGGTATTACATATGGGTCCATTTTATCCCCCCGCCCTAGACAGTCCCCTAGCCTCCCCTATCCCCCAGTGTCTTATGTCCATTGGTTATGCTTATATGCATGCATACAAGTCCTTTAGTTGATCTCTTACCCCCCTACCTCCTGCCCCCCAACCCTTCCCGGCCTTCCTGCTGCAGTTTGACAATCTGTTTGAGGCAGCTCTGCCTCTGTATCTATTATTGTTCAAAAGTTTATAATGGTCTCTATTATCCATGAATGAGTGAGATCATGTGGTATTTTTCCTTCATTGACTGGCTTATTTCACTTAGCATAATGCTCTCCAGTTCCATCCATGACGTTGCAAATGGTAAAAGTTCCTCTGGAGAGCATTATGCTAATCGAAATAATTCAGTTGGAGAAAGATAAATATCACATGATCTCACTCATATGTGGGATATAATGATCAATATAATTTGATGAACAAGAATAGATCGATCTAGAGACAAATGTTAGGGGAGGCAGGGGTTAGAGAGCAACTAAAGGACTTGTATACATGCATATTAGCATAACCAATGGACACAGACACTGGGGCAGTGGGGGTTTGCCCAGGGTGGGAATGGCTGGGGGTGGGGGGCCAATTGGGGAAAAAGGAGACATATGTAAAACTTTAGACAATAAAAAAAATAATAATAATAATTAAATAAATTAGTATATTAGGCAAATGGGATTTTTGAGAAAATAATTGTTTCTACAGAAAAAACAGTAATTTAGAAAAATTTACTTTCCTCTAAAATGACAACTGATATACTAATTATAGATCTTATCTCCTACAGAGATCTTATTTCTAAAAGTCCTGTTGGTCTATTTAGGCTTTCTAAGTGTATATGTACTAACTGATTCAGAACTTCTTTCATTTCCCTAATTTATCCAAAATAAATTTTGACTATGTGTCTAGGGAATTAAACAGTGTTGCCTAAGATGCTAGGACATGTTCTTCTGATACCATCTGTGTATTTAGACAGTAGATGGCAGTAAATTTAAGAGAGAGAGTATTACACTGATCTAGGTGTGATTTTTTAAAATTCTATCACTAAAAATCTTTGGGATCTTGTGTAAATTACTTAGCCTTTGTAAGCCTCAATTTCATCTGTAAAATGAAGATATTAGTACATGCTACAATGGGATTTTTCTCTTGAAGATTATATAAGACAAAACATAAATGGGCCTGGCCCATGAGGTTCAGTGGTTGAGCATTGACCCATGAATCAGGAGGTCACAGTTCAATTCCAGGTCAGGGCACACGACTGGGTTTCAGGCTGGATCCCCAATAGGGAATGTGTAGGAGGCAGCCAATTAATGATTCTCATCATTGATGTTTCTAACTCTCCCTCTCCCTTTCTCTCTTGAAATTTAAAAGAAAAAGGTTTTTTTTTAAAGTAGTAGGAACTGAAATGTTTTTGGTTTTTTTTTAAACTTATAAATGGCTTAGCACCATGTCGTACATAATAAGGTGTAATAAAATTAGTGGCTATTATTTATTAGTTTTATTTAGTGAGCTATCATGTATGACCTTGAAATGCAGGCCTCACTCTCTTTTTTGGGGTGGGCCCTCAAATATTAAGGACATATATTGATTTACCTGAAGTATAAAATGTGGGGTTCAGGACTAACTTACCCTACTAGTCCAGCTCCATTTCCCTGTGCTTTTCTTGTCTGTATTTTTCTTAAGCATCAGTCTTTAAATCAGCAAATACATTGATTGCATAACTTGGTGAAACTGTAGTGTAACCAAATAGTACTTATATCTTTCGTGTAAGGAGATCCCAAAATGAATAATTTATTTTCCCTTTATTAAAAAAAGTAAGTTGAACCTGCTCAATTTGGTGAAAGACAAATGTCATTCTAAGTATCATTTTAAGCTTTAAGTTATAAAATCTATAGATACTTGAGAGAACCAGAGTAAAACAACAGGTTTTTAAGTCTAATCTATAGGTGAACATGAATACAGAGCTCCTAAACATGAGATAAATTAGGTTATGAACAGACCACAAAAGAAAAGGTTCACTTGGCCAAGAAATGTATGAGAAGGTATTCACACTTGCTTTAGTAGTCAGGTAATTTCAAATCAAAGTGAGACACCATTGAATGTAAAAACATGTATGAGAGTTAGGCAAATAGATTTCAAGGTAGTGGTTACTTCTGGGAAGAGAGGGAGGAAAAAGGATTAGGTAGTGAGGCTTCAGCAGTATTTACTCTGGAGTGTTTTATTTATTAAAAAAAAAAACAACCCTGAAGAAAATATGGAAAAACTAACATCTTAAATCCTTTTAAAGAGGATGCATAAGTTTCTGTTAGGCTTTTGAAACTTTTCTGTGTATTTGAATTATTTTAAAAATTGTAAAGCCCTACAAAATTTAAAGATTAGTTTAAATCTCAAAAACCATCCTGGAGGATGGAAAGAATTAAATGTTTAATAGCTACAGGTACTCCCTATAAAGTTAAATATGTTCATAGCTCTCAACTACAGTCATCCATGGTACTTTAAATACTAGATAATCCTTCTGAAATATGAGTGCTTAGAAAAACTTTCTAGTTGATAGGGTGGGAAAAATGTTTATTTAGAATATCATAAAGGATGAGACAAATCATACTATTTTAAACTTTATGTAACTTCAGTGAATTTTATATTTAAAACTATTTAGATATTCTTAGCTGATTCCATTAAGTATCCTTTGCATCTTTAGAGGTTAAAAAAGAAGAAATATAGGAATAAAATACTAATATGGATTCCATTAATCATACTGGCAAGCATGAATGACACAGAGACCACAGTTATGTTAGCAAAGAAATTTGCCAATGAAATTGATTAAGTGATCATTTATGATTGTTAGTTATCTATAATAATAAAAGTGCAATATGCTATTTAGACCAGACATCCTTCTGGATGTCCTTCGGGTCCACCTTCTGGACGAAGCCAGGGCTGTGAGGGAAGTCCAGGTCCTGGGTGCCTGCTGGCGGCTGGAGGGAAGCCCAGGTCCCAGGTGCCGGAGGGAAGCCCGTGCCAGCAGCCAGGGGAAGGAAGGCCTACTCTTGCACGAGTTTTGTGCATTGGGCCTCTAGTTTGAATATAAGCTGTAGCATATTCTCAATGTATAAGATATATATAAAGTAGTTATAGCCTGGCTGGCATGGCTCAGTGGTTGAGCATCAACCTATGAACCAGGAGGTCATGGTTTGATTCCCGGTTAGGGCACATGCCCGGGTTGCAGACTCAATCCCAGTAGGGGGCATGCAGGAGGCAGCCGATCCATGATTCTCTCATTATGGATGTTTGTCTCTCTCCCCCCCTCTTCCTTCCTCTCTGAAATGAATAAAAATATTTTTTTCAAAAAAAAAGTAGTTCCAAAAGTGCTTTGTTTTAGCTATTAGATTAGGAAAGAAAGCAAGAAAAGAAACAGGAGATATCAAATGTCAACAATTTTTTTGCCCACTTTCTCATGTTAATTGGAAGGGGAGGGATAGAGAATAGGGATTTTAATGTCTTTATGTGAAATATACATTATCATTAAAATTGAACACTTCTCTTTTTTTAATATATTTTATTGATTTTTTACGTAGAGGGAGGAAGAGGAATAGAAAGTTAGAAACATCGATGAGAGAGAAACATTGATCAGCTGCCTCCTGCACACCCTCCACTGGGGATGTGCCCACAACCAAGGTACATGCCCTTGACTGGAACCGGACCTAGGACCCTTCAGTCTGCAGGCCGACGCTCTATCCACTGAGCCAAACCGGTTAGGGCAAAATTGAACACTTCTTTAAAAACTATTTAAAATGTGATTAGAAACATAAAAATTCACATTGTAAAACAATTTTGGGAATGTGGGTGATTTTACACATTATCATATTAGCAAAAGAACCACAGCTAACATTTTCATATATGTTCCAGTCTTTATCAAGTGTATAAATACACACACACACACACACACACACACCATACACACACACACACTCATTTCCACTTTTCTTAAGTGTAGATATATATTAAATGTGGATTTTGGAATCAAAGACACTGAAATTTTATGAATGTTCTTAGGAACATATTTGATCACTCACCCCCTACCCTACTCTATTGTTAATTTTTCTCAATAGTACCATTTTCTGGATGCAGTTACAGAGTTTAGTAAGTTTATATGAAGATCTACTGTGATTAATACATTCTTAAATAAATAAATGCATTGTCTATACCCTAAAGAATATCTTTGTTACTGTTACTTATGGTTTCCTCACTTAATAATCTTAAGTAATTGGAATTTAAAATTCAAAAATATGGATTACTTAATTGTCCAATTTCAATATAAGAAGTTCCTGTAGAGGTACTGATGCTTCTATGTGGTTATATCAGTGTTCTCTTTTGATAGCAGCATGTTATGATGTCTCTAATCAGAATTGATATTTTTTACTTTAAGACATTTCCAACTTTTTCTTATAGGGTTTCTCTGCTGGGCTATTTGCATTCTACCGTGATAAAGATGGAAATCCTCTAACTTCAAGATTTGCAGATGGTCTCCCACTTTTTAATTATAGGTATTTGTTATTTTTATTCTTGTTCTCTTTTAGGAGGGATACTAAGACTTGAATGTGAGAATTGTAGCATGTTAAGTGCCATAAATAACAGTTGTTTTATGGCTAGCCTAAGAAAATTATAGCTATTAAAACAAGATAGGGTATAAGAGGTCATTTAGCTTCACATACAAAGAAGTTTTAAAATTTTATATCATCTCTTTTAAAATTTTATTCATCTCTTTTTTCCTTTATTGCATAAGAAAGTTCCTGCCCTCCAAAGATTATAAAAATATTACTCTAACCCTGGCTGTTGTGGCTCAGTGCTTGGAGCATCATCCAGTACAACGAACGCTGGTTGCAGGTTCAAGCCCAGTCTGGGTGCCTGTGCGAGGCAACCAATTGATGTTTCTCTCTCACATCACTGTTTCTGTCTGTCTCTCCTCTCCCTGCTTCTCTCTCTAAAATAAAAAATATTACCCTAAATTTTCTTACAGTAAATTATTATTTAATTTTTTGCATTCATAACTTTATTTGAAATTTATTTTTGCTTCATATATTTTGGTTCTTTATAGTAGGGGTGGGGAATGTCTGGCCTGAGGGCTGTATAAGGCCCATGAAATCATTTGGTTTGGCCCTGCCCAGGCAACCCCAGGCAGTACTTGAAATTCAATAAATCTAGGAGCTTTTTTCAAGCAACATAAACTTATATTTAGTGAATTATATTAAGTGAATGATGTTATAAATACCAAATGGCTCTTGGCAGAAAAAAGGTTCCCCACCCTTATTTTATTTTATAAGATGTATTTATCAGTACACAAGTCTTTTCTTTTTATACTTGTCATGCTGTGAATTCACAGCTCAGGCTCCTGTCCACTGGTTCTCACACAGTGAGCTTCTCGGGGTGGAGCAGGCTGACGCTTTAGCTCAGCGGTTCTCAACCTGTGGGGCGAGACCCCTGTGGGGTTCGAACGACCTTTTCACAGGGGTCGCCTAAGACCATCGGAAAACACATATATAACTGCATATTATTTTTGTGATTAATCGCTATGCTTTAATTATGTTCAATTTGTAACAATGAAAATACATCCTGTATATCAGATATTTACATTACAATTCATAACAGTAGCAAAATTACAGTTATGAAGTAGCAACGAAAATAATTTTATGGTTGGGGGTCACCACAACATGAGGAACTGCATTAAAGGGTCGTGGCATTAGGAAGGTTGAGAACCACTGCTTTAGCTGAACCCAGGTAGCTTTCTCTTTGGCTTCCTTCTTTTTCTGATCATTTTCCTTCACACGTTTTAGGAAGCTATCACAGCTCTTAGGGTGCTTAATATGTTTAATGCGCACATTAGTTCTCTTGGCAAGAATCTTGCCCTTAACTTGTTTGTTCACAGCAGTGCCCACTGCATGCTGGGTGACATTGTAGACTCTTCCAGTTTTGTCATGGTAACATGGGGCATTCCTTTTTTAACAGTGCCCATTCCTTTGATGTCCACAATATCACCTTTCTTGTAGATTCACACATATGTGGCTAGAGGAACAACTCCATGTTTTCTAAAAATCCTAGAAAACATATAGTGGCTGCCTCTCTTTCTCTTTGTGTTAGTCATTTTGGCGAATTACTGGAAGGTGGTGTTCTGGCTGAAAAGAAGATACACACACACACACACACACACACACACTCTAGAGGCCCAGTGCACGAAATTTGACCTCTGCTAAGGGGTCCCTCAGCCTAGCCTGCACCCTCTCGTAGTCTGGGACCCCTTGGGGGATGTCCGTGACCCCGCGCTCCTTACCGCCCACCTGCTCGCTACTCCTTGCCGCTTGGCTTGCTTCTCCTTAGCGCTGCTGTGGAGGCAGGAGAGGCTCCTGCTACTGCCGCTGCGCTTGCCAGCTGTGAGCCCAGCTTCTGGATGAGTGGCACTCCCCCTGTGGGAGTGCACTGACCACTGGGGGCAGTTGTTGCATGGAGCATCTTCCCCCTGGTGGTCAGTGCACAGCATAGCGACTGGTCGTTCTGGTCTTTCTGCCATAACGGTTGGTTAGGCTTTTATTATATAGATGTGTTATATGTATTTTATTTATTTATTTATTTGTTTGTTTATTTATTTATAGAGAGGAAGGGAGAGTAATAGAGAGATAGAAACATCAATGAGAGAGAACATCAGTTGGCTGCCTCCTGCACACCCCTCACCAGGGGACCAAGTCTGCAACCCAAGCATGTGCCCTGAACGGGAATTGAACCAGTGACCTCTTGGTGCATGGGTCAACACTCAGCACTGAGCCACACTGGCTGGGCTATACATATATTTTTATAATTATTATGTCTTGGTGGATTGATTCTTTCATCATTAGAAAATTTCCCTATTTGTGTCTAGAAATAATTTTTGTCTTAAAGTCTATTTTGTGTGATATTAATAAAATTGTTCCAGCTCTCTTTTGAATACTGTTTGAATGTCATGTCTTTTTAATCCATAAAAGGATTAAAAGTTCAACCTATTTGTGTCCTTGAGTCTGAACTGTCTCTTGTAGACATATAATTGGATCATGGCTGTTGTTTTTTATGAATTCTTCTGGTGGCTGCCCAGTTGCTGGTTTTTGCCATGTCTGAACTTTTGGTTTTCAAGCCTGCCATAAGACAGGAGAGGGCATGGGAAAAAACCACAAAGCTTGCTGTTCTTACAATTCATTTTTCTTAATTCATCAGATTCATCCATTTTTAAGTGCTTCCTGGATTGCTGCAAGCCTTTGGTTAATTTTCAGAGTTCTAAAACAGTTGATTTGGTCAATTTTGCTACTTTTCTCATGGCTTTCACAAGGCAGAGAATTTTCAGAGGTCCTTACTCTACTATTTTTGCTGCCATCTGTCTGGAATTTATTTCTGTATATGGTACAAAATAGGGATTTAACTTTTTTCCTAGATGGATAACCGGTTTTACACAGTTATTATGTAAATTATACTTTCCCACTAAATTAAAGTGTCATCTTTTTGGGGGGTTTAAGTTCCTTTCTATACTTGAATATGTCTCTGGACTTGCTTTTTCCCCCCAACAAATGTCTTAAAAGGAAAGAATTCATTGTCATCATAGCCAAAAATTGGCTATGTGGACTTGAGCAAGTTACTTCATCTCTCTAAGCTTCTGTGTGTTTATCTATGGCAGTGGTTCTCAACCTTGGCTGCACATTAGAATCACCTGGGAATCTTTTTAAAATCCTGATTTCTGGGCCTCATCCTCCAGAAATTCTGTTTCTTTGTTATGGGGTGGGGCTACAACATTAGTAACAAAGAAACAGAATTTCTGGAGGATGAGGCCCAGAAATCAGGATTTTAAAAAGATTCCCAGGTGATTCTAATGTGCAGCCAAAGTTGAGAACCACTGATCTATGGCATGGTGATGACACTCTCATGATGTTGTTGAAAAGATTAAATGAGAAAATGTTATCAAGTACTTTTATGAACTTGGTACATAGTAAGCTCGAATATTTTAATTTTATTGATATTCATAAAATTAAGTGAGGTAAATTTACCTCACATTTAATGAGGTAAATTTGCAAAAGTGACTGTCTTCTTATCCTTTAATTACAGTCTTGGATTATATCAATGGAGTGATAAAGTAGTTCAAAAAGTGGAGAGATTATGGGATGTTCGAGATAACAAGATAGTTCCTCACACTGTGTATCTCCTAGTAACACCTCGTGTTGTTGTAAGTATTACTAAATTATTAACGTCACATGAGCCATCAGCGCTTTTCCTTCATAATGGTCCTCTACTAATCATTATTGTTTAAGAACTATGATTACATTTTAGAGCCTAGAGTAGGAAACAGATTAGAAAGGCAATACAATGAAGCTACCCTCCCAGAGAAATCTGAGGAAATGGAAATTTGGCAATGACTCCTGGTTCCCCTTCTACCCACTGCTTTAAGTCAGTGCTCCTCTGTTTTTATACTTCTTAGCATTACTGGCACTATTGCATAATTGGGGATCACTTAATCTGGAGTCTGTATTAGTCAGAGTTCTCCAGAGAAACAGAACCAACAGAATGTGTTGACATGGGGGGAGGGAGAAGAAAGAGATTCATTTTAAGGAATTGGCTCATGTAATTGCGGAGGTTTAGAGAATCTACAATCTGAGAGAGTTGGCTAGCAGGCTGGAGACTCAGGGAAGAGTTTTAATTTGAATCCAAAGGCAGTTTCCTGACTGAATTCCTTCTTGCTCAGGTAAGGTCAGTCTTTGTTCTGTTAAGGCCTTTAACTGATTGGATGAGGCCCATCTATAAATTTGCTTTACTCAAAATCCACTAAGTTCAATGCTAATCTCATCCAAAAGCATCCACATAGAAATATACAGACTAATGTTTGACCAGATATTTAAGCACTGCGGCCCAGCCAAGATCACATAAAATTAACCATCACACGTTTATGTAATGACAGAAACTTATTCTCCCTTTCTCCCTCCTTGACTGAACACAGCTCTCTCTAAGAGTCTTCGGAATTTTTACATTGCTCTTGGCGTATTTTCCAACCCTGGAAGTCTCTAACTGAAGGACAGGCAGAACCAAATGAACAAAATTATATTCTTAAAAATTATTTTTAAATATTTTATTGATTTCAGTGAGGAAGGGAGAGGGAGAGAGAGGGGGAAACATCAATGATGAGAGGGAATCATTGATCGGCTGCCTCCTGCACGCCCGCTGCTGGGGATGGAGCCTGCAACCCAGGCATGTGCCCTTGACCAGAATTGAACCCATGACCCTTCAGTCCGCAAGCTGACGTTCTATCCAATGAGCCAAACCGGCTAGGGCACCAAAGTAATTCTTTAATTCTTTATTACATATAGTGTGATCATTTGCCATTATCTTGTACTTTTGTAGGGCTTATATTTTTTTCTGATTTTAAGGATGAAGCAAGAAAACATTTTAACTGTCCAATTCTGGAGGGAATGGAACTTGAAAATCAAGGTGGTATGGGCACTGAACTCAACCATTGGGAAAAGCGGTTATTAGAGGTAAGTTTACATTAAAATTTTACTAAATCTGTTTTTTCTTTAATATGTTACTAGACATATTTTTTCTTACTTATGGTAAAAAGTCATTCAAACAGTATAATAATGTATACTAGTAAAATAAAAAAAATGTTAAGTCTCTTTTGCCCTTTAGTTTTCCAGATCCACTTATCTGAAGTAATCACTTTTTAAGTTTTTTGTATATCCTTTCAGAAATATGAACTAACATATATACTTTTTTAAAAATGGTTCGTACATTTCTACAACTTTCTTCACTTAACGATATTTTTCTTAAACATTTCTCCAAGGTAGTAAAGTGCTTCCACTGTAATGCAATGTATGCTCTCCTAGAAAAACCTCTTCCTCCAAAACTGAACACTAAAAATAACAAGGCTTGTGGGAAAAACAAATACCAGAGCACTAATAAAAGCAATAAGTCATAATAAAAGTGCTAGTTTGGTTTAAAAAGACATATATTTCCAATAAATAAACTATATTTACTCTAGTATTTCTTTATATTGAACAGCAATAACAAAAAACAGTGATAGTTGGATGGGAGACTATAAATCTGAGCAATGGAAGAAAATAGTAAAATTGTACAAAGATTAGAGAGAACCATGCAATAAGCACTTCAAGCCATGTAGAAGAGCATGGAGTGAACGGACATCCTGCACAGTATAGCATTTCTCTGTTACTGTGTTTAGCTGCCTTAGCGTGCTTTGTATTTAGCTGCTTTTGCTCCATTGCACAAAACATTAAAATCCAGGGGGAAAATCATTATGAAGCAACACGATCCTTATGATGATGATGATGTTTTCTTATTTACCAGGCTTACATGAGCTCATTCACATACAGAAACGCATGCTTTAGTAGAATAATCTGTATATTGGATCTGTTCATTTTTTAATAGCTACATTTTATATGAACAACATTCCTATGCTAATGAATAACTTTTTAATTTTTAATTTTAAAAATATTGCAGTGAGCAACTTATTTAAATCTGCAGTGTCTTCTAGGAGTGTTGTTCTAGTGGTGGTAATTAGGTTCAACTAAACAATCAAATTAACAAGACCTAAATGGTCCACATTGAAAAAACATTCATGTAGAAGGATAGAGGAAAGAAAGCACAGCATGCCACCATGGCCATCAGGCATTTCTCTTATACTCCATACAGCAGTCTAAGAGTTATCCATATATATAACTTGCAGAACCCTGTAAGGGTCATACCCATAAAAGTCACTGCATACCCGGAAGTCCCAAATTGTGGCTTACCAACAGGTGTTCGGTTCACTTATAGTAATCCCATATCCAGACGCATATCAGGAGGTCTTTTTCCCTGTGTACTGTTGCTGGTAACTTAGTTCACATTCCACCTTTATTAGGTTTCCAGAAACCAAAATTAGGAAGTTAACTCAAGGTCAAATTTCTTTATATAGAAAAAGAAGAGATAAATCCCTGCAAGTGGAGTGTCTTGCTCAAAGGAGATTGTATATATAAAAGATGTGACACCAAAAGCATAAGCAACCAACGAAAATAGACAACATGAACTCCATAAAAAATTAAAAACTTTTGTGCTTCAAAAGACACTAGCAGGAAAGTGAAAAGACAACTCACAGAACGGAAGAAAATATTTGCAAATCATCTGTCTGATAAGGGTCTATAATCCAGACTATATGAAGAACTCTTATAACTCAGCAATAAAGCATGGCTAACAGTGGTTGAGCCTTGACCTATGAACCAGGAAATCATGGTTCAATTCCCAACCAGGTCACATGCCCAGGTTTCGGGCTCATCTCCAGTGGGGTGGGGGTGGGGGGCATGCAAGAGGCAGCCAATCAATGTTTCTATCTCTCCCTCTCTGAAATCAGTAAAAATATTTAAATATTTAAAAATTTAAAAATGGGTGAAGGATTTGAAAATTACGCTTACATGTATCATGACCTGAGTTGGTAAAACTGTGAAAAGAATAAAATTAATGCTTGTACTGACCTTATCTAGATGACCACAAGTAACAGTGATGGAAACTTACTAGAAGCGACATATATTTCTCCCGTGGGAATTTCAGTTAATTTTCTTTAAGCAATTTTATCAAGTGATTCCCTTTAGAAAGCTATAGATTGGCCAGAAATGAAAGCTTATTTACTTTTCAGTAGATAGTAATAATTTTATTAATTTCATCAACTTATACCTTTCTCTGAAGTCAGCTTTGTGTCCTTGACCTATTTTTTAAAAAGGTGATATTAAAGTGCTTGAGAAGACCATCTAGTGTTCAAATTAAAGATTGGAAGAATAGTCAGAGCTGCACAAAGATAGAATACGCCTTCTTAAGAGGCAGTGAAGTCCTTATCGTTAGGCAACCTACTGGTATAAATTTTATGATATGAATTAAAACACTGGGTAGATAGTAGACCTTGATGGTATTTTAGGTCCCTCATGCAAATCCTTTGATCCTGTGATACGTGTTTTGCATATTAATGTGTATTTCTTTGATCACAAAGTTGAGGGTTATGAAAGCATTTTTGTGTAATTCGGGTAAGTATTATCTGGGCATCTGTCTCAACTACCCATTTTGCCTAGGTAGTGTAATATTTTTACAGTATTCCTGTTTCAATGTATTTATCCTCATTTTCATCAGAGTTCTAAATGCTGGCTGTCTACCATTCAAACAAAATTGGACACAATGTAGACATTTGAGGCAGAAAGTAGATTTTAAGCTTCGGTCATGTCATTTTAAACAAGACTTATGTATTTCACTATTTTAAGTGAATACTTCATGAGCCTCTCATACTTATGACATTTTAAATATACATCAACGTAATGATGGAAATTATTGAGATTGCAAGGGGTCCAGTCCTCTAACGAAAATCTGTTGGCAATTTTCAGAATGAAGCAATGACTGGTTCTCACACCCAGAACCGAGTCCTCTCTCGAATCACTCTGGCATTAATGGAGGACACTGGGTAAGACAGCTTTGAGATTATTATATGAATTGTTCATTGAAATGAAATGAATATTAAAAGAAATATGATTAAGCTAAATAAACTAATCAGCTTAAAATGCTGACATTTTGCATTGAAGTAAAATATTCTTAGGAAAGACTAATTTAAAATTTTTTAAAATTATAAGTGAGATTGGTGATGTATAGATTCCTGGTTTTTAAAGCAGTAGGCCTTTCTGGTAAAGCAGTAGAATACTGTTTTTAAATGACTCCAGCGGGGGTCTTTTTATTTATTGGCTCCTGGATCCTTGAGGAAAGACATGTTGGTTTTTGATAGCTTCCTTGGCTTCTGGTATGGTAGAATGTACCAGGCTGATCAGCACATACGCCCTGGGCATCGGCCAATCTTACAAGGCGTGCTGGTTCCTTTTAATAGAGATAGCTTTAAGAAACCACAGCCTAGACACTGTGTTCATTGCTACTAGGTTATCATTGTTTCTCATACTTTACAGTGGACCACGTTAGGGCATTCATATATTGAAAAGGGGAAAAACCCCACAATGATGGATTTTTTTTTAGTGCTAGTATAGCTCTTTCTCATTTACCCCTGAATAAGCAATGGCTAGCTGAAGTGGTCCTGCTGCTCTGCTTAACAACCTATTTATAGCCCTTTTATAAACAATGCTAGTTTCTTTTAGATACCAGTTGGATATAGAGGCACTGTAGACTGTGTGAGTCACTAATGAAAAATCATGGAACTGGTGAATTTTAAAGCATTTTTTCTTTTTTTCTGAGGCAGCACAACAGCAACATGGGCTGATTTTTTTCTAAATTCCTGGCAATATTTTAAAACTGTAGACACAGAGCCCAGCCAGTGTGGCTCAGTTGGTTGAACATTGTCCCATTCACCAAAAGGTTGCTGGTTCTGGCTGGCATGGAGGTCACAGTTTGATTCCCTGTCAGAGTACATGCCCAGACTTTGGGCTTGATCCCCAGTAGGGGGTGTGCAGGAGGCAGCCAAGCTATGTTTCTCTCTCAGCTAGCTATGTTTCTGTCTCTCTCCCTCTCCCTTTCTCTCTCTAAAATCAATTAACCAAGAAAAGAAGTATAAATTCTGGTTTTACAGAATAGTCATGAGGATGTAAAGTAGAGCATTATAATCAACTAGACGCCCAGTGCACGAAATTTGTGCATGGGTAGGGTCTCTAGGCCTGGCCTGTGATCAGGGCCAATCAGGTTCCCCGCCTCCCCATCTCCTCCTTCCGTCGCTACCCATGCACTGCCACCATGTGATTCCCCCCAACTCCCCACCTCCTCCTTCCCCCACTCCCTTAACTCCGCTGCCGCCACTGGTTGCCCA
The DNA here is from genome assembly GCF_964212035.1 of Myotis nattereri. Lineage (NCBI taxonomy): Eukaryota > Metazoa > Chordata > Mammalia > Chiroptera > Vespertilionidae > Myotis > Myotis nattereri. The sequence goes on from NC_138077.1 coordinate 54,823,521, forward strand.
TCATGTTCTGTGCTGCCCCCTGGTGGTCAGTGCACATCATAGCAAGCAATTGAACTGTTCTCCTGGCTGAACTCCCGAGGGGACACTTTGCATATTAGTCTTTTATATATAGTATATAGATAATATTCTAATAACTATGTATGGGCCTAACCGGTTTGGCTCAGTGGATAGAGCATCGGCCGGCAGACTGAAAGGTCCCAGGTTCGATTCTGGTCAAGGGCATGTACCTTGGTTGCGGGCACATCCCCAGTAGGAGGTGTGCAGGAGGCAGCTGATCGATGTTTCTCTCTCATTGATGTTTCTAACTCTCTATCCCTCTCCCTTCCTCTCTGCAAAAAGTCAATAAAATATATTTTAAAAAATAAATAAAAAAATAACTATGTATGGTGTTAGATAGGCATGAGATTTATTGTAAGGATCAGTTAGTAAGTTATATAATGTTTAATCAGTATAGAGTACACCTGAAACTAATATAATATTGTATGTCAACTGTAATCTATCTATATATATAAAAGGCTAAGCGACTTGCTGACTGGCTGACCAGCCAGTATGTATGATGTGCACTGACCACCAGGGGGCAGATGCTCAACCCAGTAGTAGCAGAATGACAGCAACTTTGCAGAATGCCCTCTCGCATTCTGGGACCCCTTGGGGGATGTCAGACTGCCGGTTTCGGCTGATCCCCGCAAGCCAGGCCAAGGGACCCCACCTGCCGGAGGGACCCCACTCACTCTGCAGATGCCCTTTGAGCCCCAGCACTGCCCCAGGTGTGGCCAGCCAGGGAGGGACTGCAGGAGGGTGGATCCAAGGCATGTCTGGCCCATCTTGCCCAGTTTTGCCCCACCAGCCACCTTCTAATTAATTTCCTTACAATGTGCACGAATCTGTGCACCGGGCCTCTAGTTGAAAAATTAAAAAGGGTTTTTTTCCTTTTTTTTTTTTTTGTTAATCCTCACCCAAGGACATTTTTCCCATTGATTTTTAGGGAGAGTGGAAGAGAGAGGGAAAGACAGAGAGAAACATTGATGTGAGAGAAACACATCGATTGGTTGGCTCCTGCATGAGCCCTGACCTGGGCCTGGGCTGGGGAGGAGCCTGCAACCGAGGTGCAAGCCCTTGACCAGAATCAAACCCAGGACCTTCAGTCCACAGGCCAATGCTCTACCCACTGAGCCAAACTGGCGAGGACCAAAATTTAAAAAAAGATTAAAAAAGAGAAGAAAAAAAGAAATGCTAATAAAAGTAAGCTTGTCGATTAAATTTGCCAGGAAACTAAATCAATGTGCTGTGTGTGTGTTTTCTGGAATGAGAATATTTTAAAAGTATTAGACATTGTATTAATTTATCTTATTATAATGGTGTAATATTTAGTCACAAGCAGGGCCTGTATGATAAAATAGCACAGATTCAAGGCCAGAGAAGCAAGACACTAGGGCCAACTGAATCAGATTAGGTAAAAACTAGCTACCTAACAATCCCACTGTTTCTTCCTCAGTTTACTTCTCTCTTTCTCTCATTCTCTTTGTTTCTTTGGCCCTCATTCCGCTGGTCTCACACCTGAACCAGTTTCTACTCTGTGACTTCTATCATCTTTGGAAATTACAATGGAAACATGGTTTGTTAGTTTTTTTTCAACTGTGAACAGCCTCACCATAAAACTGAAGTCCCCTCGTCATGCCCCGGAGACCCTTGCAACAAGGGCTTTCTTAGTAATGCCTATCGGTGGGATGGCCACCAAAGTCCCTTTTGAGGTCCTAGTCTTCTCATTGTTGAGATTTGTCCTGGGTATGTTGGAATTGTTTTTTAAATGACAGCAATAAAAAGTGCTTTGTTTGAATTATTTCCACAGCTGGTATAAAGCTAATTATAGCATGGCTGAGAAGTTAGACTGGGGTCGAGGAATGGGCTGTGACTTTGTCAGGAAGAGCTGTAAATTCTGGATTGATCAGCAGAAAAAAAAGTAAGAATACATTTCCTCATAATGTTTGATAACAATTTATTTCTGATTTTGTTCTTTATCTGGAGCCTAAAGTGTTACTTTCAAAATATGGTCTGAATAGTTCATATTCAAAATGTGTAGAAAACCATTTATGGTGCTTGGTGATATAACAAATAGCTGCATATTGTTTTAAATTATATACTTAAAGAATCTACAATGTGGGAGCCAGACCATAAAATATTTCTGTTTAGCTTATAATTCATAAATATACACTGCAAACATTTTACATACTCTATATTTCTTACTGTTTTCTTCAAAAAATGCACTCATAAACATATATGTAACTGCTGATTCAATATTAAAAAAACATAAAGGTATTTTTCAATAGAGTTCTCAAATCTGGATGCATATTATAATCACCTAGCAAGCTTTTTTAAAAATACAGTCTCCAATTTTGGGAGATACACACAAACACACACATGCATGTTCATATTATATATATATATATGGGTTTTTTAAAAGATAATTAGAGATTTATATGCAGACATTCCATATACATTTTTTTTAAATATATTTTATTGATTTTTTACAGAGAGGAAGGGAGAGGGTTAGAGAGTTAGAAACATCAATGAGAGAGAAACATCAATCAGCTGCCTCCTGCACACCTCTACTGGGGATGTGCCCACAACCAAGGTACATGCCCTTGACCGGAATCGAACCTGGGACCCCTCAGTCCGCAGGCCAACGCTCTATCCACTGAGCCAAACTGGCTAGGGCCATTCCATGTACATTTTATACAGTTGCCTTGATTGGTAACATTTTACAAAGCTATAGTACAACATCACAGCCAGGATATTGCCACTGATATAGTCAGATATAGAACATTTGGATCACTGCAAGGATCCCTCTTGTTTCCCTTTTATAGTCATACTCAGTACCCTCTCATGTCAACCCTCCTTAACTCCTGAAATCACTGATCTGTTCTCCATTTCTCTCATTTTGTCCTTTCAAGAATATTATATAAACAGAACTATATTGTATATAATGAATACAGTATTCACTATATACTGTATTCATATTAATGAATGAAAAACATTTTAATGAATGAAAAAAATCCTTTGACTCTTCTGTTTCTTTTACAATTTAACTAGATATTTGTCAGTTTTACCAATTTTTAAATTATATATATTTTTTATTGATTTTAGAGAGGAATGGAGAAGGAGAGAGAGCTAGAAACATCAATGATGATAGAGAATTATTGGCGCTGACCTGTTTGGCTCAGTGGATAGAGCGTCGGGCCGTGGACTGAAAGGTCCCAGGTTTGATTCCCATCAAGGGCATGTACCTTGGTTGCGGGCACATCCCCAGTAGGGGGGGTGCAGGAGACAGCTGATCCATGTTTCTCTCTCATTGATGTTTCTAACTCTCTATCCCTCTCCCTTCCTTTCTGTAAAAAGTGAATAATAATATATTTTTAAAAAAGAAAGAATTATTAATCGGTTGCCTCCTGCACTGCAGGCTCCTGCAACCCAGGCATGTATCCTTGACCGGGATCGTACCAGGGACCCTTCAGTCCGCAGGCAGACACTCTATCCACTGAGCCAAACCAGCTAGGACAGTTTTACAAATTTTTTTAAAAGAACGAACTTTTTGTTTTATTGATGTCTTTTGTTGTTTTTGTTTTCAAATCCATTGATTTCTGCTTTTATCTTATAGCTTTTCTTCTGCTTGTTTTTTATTTCTTCTTTCTCTACATTGTTGATTATTAATTTGAGATGTTACATATTTCTGATTTAGTGTTATAAATTTCCCTCTCAGCATTTCTTCAGCATTGTCCCACAAATTTCAATGTTTTATTTTTATTTCCATTCATGTCTTAGTCTGCTTGGGCTCCCATAACAAAATACAGAAAGTGTGGATTAATCAGCAGAAATTTATTTTCTCATGGTTCTATAGGCTGAGAAGTCTGAGATCAAAGTGCCTGCCAATCTTGTTCATGGTGAGAGTTCTCTTTCTGGTTTGCAGACAGCTGCCTTCTCACTGTGTCTTCACATGGCAGAGAGAGTGCACTCTGGTCTCTTCCTCTTCTTGTAAAGACACCAGACTTATCAAAGGGTAGGACTCTACCCTTATGGCCTCATAAAGACCCTTTCTCCAGTTATAGTCAGATTGGAGGTTAGGGCCTCTACACATGAATTTTGGAGGACTCAGTTTAATCTGTAGCAATTAGTGCAATTTTTAAAAAAGTTTCCATTGAGCACTGGCTTGTGTAGTTCAGTAGGTAGAGCGTTAGCCCGCACACTAAATTTTAGGGCATGTACCTGGGTTGCAGGTTCAATCCCTGGCACCTGTCAGGCCGTGTGTGGGAGGCAACTAATCAATGTCTCTCTTGCATCGATGTTTCTCTCTCTCTTTCTCCGACTCTGTCTCCCTCCACCTACCCTTCCTGCCCCCCAATCTCCACCCTATCTCCCTGCTTCTCTCCCTCCTTTCCACTCTCAATGGAAAAAGTATCCTTGGGAGAGGAAAGGATTAACAAATTAAATAATTAAACATTAAATAAATTACTTTCTCTCCAAGATTAGATTTAACAGAGAACAGAACAAGTTGTAACAATTAGAAATATTGACACAATTTTCATTTTATGCAGAAAAACAAGATTGGATTGTGAATATTGTTTTTGTTTTTGTGTGTATGTGTGTTCTTTTTTAAACCTCACACAAGGAATGAGGATATTTTTCCATTGAGTTTTTAGAGAGAGTGGAAGGGACGGGGAGAGGGAGGAAGGGAGAGAGAAAGAGAAACATCCATGTGTTAGAGGCACATTGATTAGTTGCCTCCCAACAAGAGCCGGGATTGAACCTGCAACTGAGGAACGTGCCCTTGACCGGGAATTGAACCTGTGACCCTTCCGTCTGAGGGCCGGCCAGGGCGTGAATGTTTTTAATTTAACAAATTGTCAAATAGGATTCTTTGAACTAGATTGTAGCATAGAAAATATTTAACTCTTTGTAGCTGCAGGACAAAGGGGACATCATCTCCATTTGTTTCTGAGACTCCATTTGTTAATTATGAAGATGTGTATTTTTGACAAGCTCTGGAATTTCATTATTTGTCATATAAAATGCAAATCAGGTCTTTACAATTCCATTTTACTGACAAAAATGGAGAGAGATAAATAAGATATTATTTAATAACAGTGAAATAATGTTATAATGCATCTAGCTTTAATCTTTCACATTTACATTAAGCATTCCTTTTACCCTTTGAAAAATAAGTTTATAACTCGATTTAGCAATTCATTTTAAGCTATTAAAACATTGAAATTATAGTGGAAAAGATAAGCTTATAATGGAAAAGAATAGATGTGTACTGTTTTCTTTACAGTTTTATACTGTGGTGTTTATTTTTATGTGCAGGAGGCAGATGCTGAGCCCTTACTGTGACACCCTCAGAAGTAATCCCTTGCAGTTAACTTGCAGACAGGACCAGAGAGCAGTTGCAGTGTGTAATTTGCAGAAGTTTCCAAAACCTTTGCCTCAAGAATACCAGGTAACACTTGATTGGGGCCCAATTTTAAGAATCACCTTTTTAAAAATAAGTTTCTATTTTGAATTAGAAGAGTAAAGTCTCTTAACTGTTTCAATTTATAAGGCCTCATTTGTTTTCTATAAGTCTGATAAAACTGAGGAATTCCTCTATTTATTTATAACCAATGTGATATAATAGATAGTGATTAATATCTAGCAATTCCTGTAGAAATAGTAAGAGGCATTTAGAATGTTTATTTTGCTCTAAATATTTCTAAACTGAATGTTTTTTCTTTCTAGTTGTTTCCAAAGTCTTCATCTTTAATTTCCTCTAATTTACACACCAAAAAACCCCCCAAGATTCTTTAAAGAAAATAACCCAGGTACTCTAAGCCAATTAATTAGAAGGCTTGGGAGTTCTGATTTAGAGGAGGTTTGACTCAAGGGATGTAAAAGGTGAAGAAAATGGCTCCACATGATGTTGTCTGAATCTCTGATTTGACCTTTTAAGTGTTTCGTTGCCATGGCTATCTCTAAAAAGCCTGAACTCTGCCTGTCATTTTCAAAGGACACGTTAGTCAGAAATTATATCACAAAAGCTAATTTTAAATGATTGCTGCTAAATTTTGAGCTTCCTACATAGGTTTATGATCTTTCTGAGCGTTTCAGACACCATATGATGGTAACTATATTTCTTAGATGTCTTATATAATAAAAGGCTAATATGCAAATTTTCCCCTCGACTGGGAGTTCTACCAGGAGTTTGACCGGGGCAGGGCTGGCCCACCAGCCACCTGCAGCCCCTCTCCCCAGCCAGCCCTGCCCCGCCCCCAATTGGCCACCCCAACCCCAATCAGGGCAGGCTGGCTGGACCCCACTCATGCACGAATTTGTGCACTGGGCCACTAGTAGTATTATCATTCAATGAGTTGGTGTAAAATGTGAAATCTTTAAGATTTATCTGGTACCTTGTTCCTTTGGTGTTCAAAGTATTATATGTATATATGTGCTCTCTTGCATTTTCTTACAATTTTATTTTTTCAAGAATGTCAAAACAGCATGTAAAGACATTTAAAGTACAGTATATTTAAAATTTTAATTCTATGCAGTTTTATGTATTTTGTCAACTCTTAAAAGTCTTCTGATATATTCTTTAAAAACATAACAAATTTGTTATCTAATAAAAAACTTAACTAGTTTACTTACCTTACTTATTTCTAAAACTATTATAGCTTTGACATACCCCTGAGTAGTATATTAATATTTTTGTGTTACACTGTATATCAAGCATGTCAAACTCACGGCCCACGGGCCGCATGCCTCGTTTATTTGGCCTGTGTTAGCTTTTGAGTTTGACATGCTTGCTGTACATGAGGAAAACTACATTAATATCTTCTTTGTGTTATACAGCATTAGAGGGTTACTACAAATTGTCTGTGGACTTTGTTTGGTTATACAGAATATTTCTTTTTTTCCCTGTCTTCCTAATACTTTTTTTGTAGTACTTTGATGAACTCAGTGGAATACCTGCAGAAGATTTGCCTCATTATGGTGGTTCAGTAGAAATTGCTGACTACTGCCCTTTCAGTCAGGAATTCATTTGGCATGTAAGTGGTGAATATCAGCGCAGCTCAGATTGTAGAATATTGGAAAATCAACCAGGTTAGTAGTCTAGTGAAATGAAATGTTATATACATATTACAATTATATATCAGCAATGTAAAATAGTGGTTAAGAGCACAGACCCTAGAATTTGTATTGTGGTTCCACTGCTATCCATCTGTTTTAAATAATCTAACTTCTCTGTGCCTCAGCTTCTTCCTCTGTAGAAAGGGGATAATAATATATATCTAATAGCGGTCTGGTGAGAATTAAATGAATTAATGTAGTAAGAGCTTAGAACCATCACACATAGAAAAGATTTTTAGCTATTAGATAGATTTGTGCATGTATACACACTGCTTTTTAGTAATATCTTACATCTGCCTGAAACTTTCATTTGCAAAACTCTTTCATTTTTTTAAAAAATATATTTTATTGATTTTTTACAGAGAGGAAGGGAGAGAGATAGAGAGTCAGAAATATCGATGAGAGAGAAACATCGATCAGCTGCCTCCTGCACATCTCCTACTGGGGATGTGCCTGCAACCCAGGTACATGCCCTTGACCGGAATCAAACCTGGAACCCCTCAGTCCGCAAGTCGACGCTCTATCCACTGAGCCAAACCGGTTTCGGCTCATTTTTATATTTCATTTTATTCTTCGAAGAACCTGACGAGAGACATAGAGAAGGTATTATTGAATTTCACAGATGAATAAAAAGACACTAAGTGATCCAGTTACTTAGTGCAGGGCCCTCCAATGGAGAGCTCTTTTTAGCTAATCACATTTGGTAACCTATTTTTTCAACTCCTAATGAGTGTGCATTTTATGTAATTTAGAGGTAACATGCCATTCTTCAGATATCAGAATAGCATTATTATCCCATCACTAGTAAGATGTCATACTATTTTTTTTTAATATATTTTTTATTGATTTTTTATAGAGAGGAAGAGAGAGGGATAGAGAGTTAGAAACATCGATGAGAGAGAAACATTGACCAGCCGCCTCCTGCACACCTCCTACTGGGGATGTGCCCGCAACCAAGGTACATGCCCTTGACCGAAATCGAACCTGGGACCCCTCAGTCCGCAAGTCGACGCTCTATCCACTGAGCCAAACCGGTTTCGGCTCATTTTTATATTTCATTTTATTCTTCTAAGAACCTGACGAGAGACATAGAGAAGGTATTATTGAATTTCACAGATGAATAAAAAGACACTAAGTGATCCAGTTACTTAGTTCAGGGCCCTCCAATGGAGAGCTCTTTTTAGCTAATCACATTTGGTAACCTATTTTTTCAACTCCTAATGAGTGTGCATTTTATGTAATTTAGAGGTAACATGCCATTCTTCAGATATCAGAATAGCATTATTATCCCATCACTAGTAAGATGTCATACTATTTTTTTTTAATATATTTTTTATTGATTTTTTATAGAGAGGAAGAGAGAGGGATAGAGAGTTAGAAACATCGATGAGAGAGAAACATTGACCAGCCGCCTCCTGCACACCTCCTACTGGGGATGTGCCCGCAACCAAGGTACATGCCCTTGACCGGAATCGAACCTGGGACCTTTCAGTCCGCAGGCCGACGCTCTATCTACTGAGCCAAACCAGTTTGGCTGTTGTCATACTATTTATTCTTTCTTAATACATATAAATGAACAGGTCTTCAAAGGGATAAACAGTATGGCAATTGGATATTCAACAATAATAGTTACTGCTCCTACTATCCACCTCTATAAATAAAGTGTTCTCACATCTGATATGTTAATAAATAGCAATAAATAGTTTTTGTTTCTGTGGTCATCAAAATTTTTTTAAAATATTTTTTTATTGATTTCAGAGAGGAAAGGAGAGGAAGAGAGAGAGAGATAGAAACATCAATGATGAGAGGGAATAATTGATTGGCTGCCTTCTGCACGTTGGACCGAGCCTGCAACCTAGGCATGTACCTTTGACCGGAATTGAACCTGAGACCCTTCAGTCCCCAGGCCAACGCTCTGTCCACTGAGCCAAACCAGTTAGGGCATCATCAAAATTTTTAACCTGGTCCTTTCCCCCACTCCCCCTTTATTACATACTTTATTACAAACTAAGTCACTTAAATTTTAAATTTCCATAATGTTTTATTTTTAAACCTAGAAGATTTAACAGGGTTTGCAGTTATTTTTTTTTTTATCACTTACCTACTTAATAAATATTAAAGATTTATGATACAACTACTCAGCAGTTCCATATAAAACAAAAGAAATGCACAGATCTATCAGTCATGGGTTTGCTAAAAATACATTATCACATGTTATTGTTTTACAGATGGAGTTGGCAAACATTTATTGTAAAGAGCAAGATAGTAAATATTTTAGGTTTTGTGGGTCATAGTCTCAGTTGCAGCTGCTCAACACTGCTGTTGTAGTGTGAAAGCAGTCATAAACAATCTATAAATGAATGAGTGTGGATGTGTTGGCTAAAACTTTATTTATAAAAACAGGTAACCTTCAGGATTTGGCCTGAGAATTGTAGCTTGCTGATGCTCCTTTTTTTTTTTTTTTTTTTTTTAACCATTGGTCACTGTTTTTTGAGGACTTTGAAATACTCTGAAAATAAAAGAAATATAGAGTTCTATTTTACATTTTCTTTCTTCGTTTATATAATTAAGATTTTTCAAAATTGACATAAAATAAAATACTTATTTTTAAAAAAATATTTTATTGATTGATTTTAGAGAGAAAAAGAGAAACATCAATTTGTTATTCCACATATGCATTCACTGGTTGATTCTTGTATGTTCCTTGATGGGGGATCGAACTTACAACATTAACTTATCAGGACAACACTCTAACTGAGCTACCCCCGAGCCAGGGAAATACTTACCTTTTTATCATATATTAGAGGCCTGGTGCATGAAATTCATGCACCCTCTCGCAATCCAGGACCGCTTGTGGGGATGTCTGACTGCTGCTTTAGAGGTTAGAAAGAAACCTTGTGAGAGAAAAAAACAAAACAAAACAGAGGCCACTCCAGCCAGTGAGGGTGGGTTCTGAGGAGCTAGGGTTAACTTTCTGCGTGAATATTTGCCAGGCCAGGGAAGAGGGGAGGAAAAGTGTGTGTGTGTGTGTGTGTGTGTGTGTGTGTGTGTGTGTGTGAAAGAGAGAGACCCCCACAGACTCCAGACTCTTTTGTTCTAAAGCACAAAACTTTATTTTCCCCACGTTTATCACATGTCTAAACACAAACCATCGTGTACTTCAAGCAACATGTATTAGGGAAGGAGAATGCAGCCTTAAAGCAAAGGGTGGGGGTGTCAGAAGTGAGTAACTCCTCTCGTCCTCCAGCTGAAGCTCCTTGGGGGCCTGCCTCTTTGGGAATCCACATTTATCTCTTAGCATGTGGGAGGTTAGGGAGTGCAGCATTATCCTGGGAGGGGAAGGTCATGGGGACTGCACCCATGGTACTCGCCCCAAATTTCATTTCCTCACCTCAGCACTGATCCAGTTAATGGGGTCGGAGGTCTGCAGCTGGATGCCTCCAGGCAGAGAGCACGCTGGGGCCTGGGGTTCCAGCCCCAAGGCCCCTGCGTACATGCCCCACCCCCACCAGCATCCCACCTGCGGGCAGTGCTGGGGATGTTCCGCCCCACCGCCACAGACTCAATCCAGCTGGGTGCGGAGAGAGATTAGGCAGCTCTGTGGCAGGTGGCTCCGCAGTTAGTGCCTTTGAATTGCGCGCCGCTGGAGGGAAAAGAAAAGCCTCCCCAGAAAGAGGTTTTTCAAAAGTCTCAGGGACTGGGAGGTTGCCCCACTAGGGCCTTCCTTCCCTAGAGAGATATAGAAACATTAATGATGAGAGAGAATCATTGATCAGCTGCCTCCTGCATGCCCCCTGCTGGGGATTGAGCTTGCAACCTGGGCACTTGCCCTGACTGGGAATTGAACCATGATCTCCTGGTTCATAGGTCCACACTTAACCACTGAGCCACAATGGCAGGGGGCTAATTGAACTCTCTGCTTTCAAAAGATGTAACTTACTTGTATTAAGTGTAAAGAGAACAAAATATTGCTTGTGTATAAGAGCTTCATCCTTTGCCCATTAGCTATTTAGAGGTCATTGAGTCCACTCTGCAAGTTTGTGTTTAGTCTGAGACTAGATCAGCATGGTATTTATGAACTTCCAGGGGATGACAATACAAGTTGAAAATACAAAAAGAGTTTTGCAAAAGTCGCAAGACCCCCAGAAAGCTTTCATTATATAAATAGTTGCCTTCATCCTTTTTTGGGTCATTTGGCAAGTGACTGCTATTTAAGCCACTAATGAAGGTGATTCTCAGTGCCATTTCCTCCGTATATTTAACTTAAATACTTTAGATCCACTTTTATCACTTGTTTCTGGTATAATAATTTTCTCCCAGTAGTTTCTGTATTGAGAACCTAGTTTAAGTTTGGAGCCCTCTTTCTCTTGATATTTTAAATTGAAATTTTCCATTAAACATGTTTGTTTTTAAAATAACCATTAGTCATAAAGATGGAATACTTCAATTTCTTGTTCTTAGAGCCAAAGATCAGTTTTTAAGAACATTTTTCTGGTTTTCTTCAGACCTTTTTAAAAACTATGGTGCTGAAAAGTATGGACCTCATTCAGTTTGTCTAATTCAGAAATCAGCATTTGTCATGGAAAATTGTGAAAGGAAGCAGAGTTACCCAGACTGGGGGAGTGGATGTTATCAGGTAAACTAAATGATTGTTAATAATTATACCAAATATTATATAACTTTTGTCTCATTATTTGATTATTATATTTTAAAATACATTTTATCTTTTTTAATTTACTGATTAATATTTAACTTAGTTTGTTTATGTAAATATTAGTTTGGATGCTTGTGTTTTGTGAAAATATTGGTGGTGTGTTTTTTTTTTTAGAGAAATTGCCTATCTCTGATATATATATATATATCTATATATATATATCTATATATATATAGATATATATATATATATCTACACTGATAAAAGAGAAACATGCAAATTAACCATCACTATGCTACATCTACCAGCCAATCAGGAGCAAGTATACAAATTAACCCAACTAAGATGGCGGTGGCCATGGAGCTCAAGTGAGCAGGAGGCTTGGGTTGCCCCCAGCGATAGGAGCCAAGTTTCCTGGCCAGCCCTGGCCTCTGCTCAAGGCTACAAAGTTTCAATTATAGAAGATAAATAAATCCCAGATACCTGCTTCCAGCCGGCTCTGGCCTCCACTCAAGGAAGTGTTGAAAAAAAAAAAAAGAAAAGAAAAAAAGGAGAGGCTGGGAGCTTGGGTCGCCGGGGGGGAGTGGCCAGCCTGAAAAACGGCCATCAGCCCCTCACCCAGGCTGGCCATTCACCCCAGCGGGGGACCCCTCCCCCCGAAGGGGCTCTGGCCAGCCTGAAAACAGCCTTCAGCCCCTCACCCAGGCTGGCCACACCCCCATGGGCTGAGGGTCCCCGCTGGGGGGCTTGGCCAGCCTGCAAACAGCCATCAGCCTCTCACCCAGGCTGGCCAGGCACCCCAGTGGGACCCCTACCCTGATCCGGGACATCCTTCAGGGCAAACCACCCGGCACTCACTCATGGACCAGGCCTCTATCCTATCTAATAAAAGAGAAACATGGTAATTAGCGTACGACCGCTACACTTCCCATTGGCTAATCAGGGCAATATGCAAATTAACTGCCAGCCAAGATGTCGGCCGGCAGCCAGGCAGCTTGAAACTAACATGAGGCTTGCTTGCTTCAGTGACGGAAGACTCCAACGTTCCCCGCCTGCCGCTGCAGGCCTCTGAGCTGCAACTCTAAGCAACTATGTTACAAATATAGAAGCTAAACAAAACCCCAGAAACCTGCTTTAGCCAGCAGGATTGCAACATTGTTTCAAATACAGAAGGTAAACAAAGGCCAGAAACCTGCTTTCAGCAGTGGAGGCCTAAGAACTGGAGCCAAGCCTCAAAGCTAAAGCTGGCCCAGAATAAAAAGAAAAAAAGGAGTGGTTGGGAGCTTCAGTCACCCGCCAGCCTTAAAACAGCCCTCAGCCCCCACCCAGACTGGCCAGGCACCCCAGTGGGGACCCCCACCCTGAAGGGTTTGTGACCAGCTGCAAACAGCCATCATCCCCTCACCCAGGCTGGCCAGGCACCCCAGTGGGGACCCCCACCCTGATCCAGGACACCCTTCAGGGCAAACCAGCCGGCCCACACCCGTGCACCAGGCCTCTATCCTATATAGTAAAAGGGTAATATGCCTCCCAGCACCGGAATCCGCAGAACCACGAGGCCTCCAGGCACCGGGATCAGCATGACAGGGGGCAGCGCCCAAACCCCTTGATCGCCCTGCGGCTCTGTGTGTGACAGGGGGCGGGGCCACAACCTCCCTATCGGCCCTGCTCTGTTCGTGACAGGGGAAGGCGCCCCAACCCCCTGATCAGCCCTGCTCTGCGCCTGATAGGGGGGAGCTCCCCAACCCCTTGATTGCCCTGCGACTCTGTGTGTGACAGGGTGCGGCGCCCAACTCTCTGATCGGCCCTGCTCTGTGTGTGACGGGGGCAGCGCCCCAACCCCCTGATCGGCCCTGCTCTGTGTGTGACAGGGGCAGCGCCCCAACCCCCTGATCGGCCCTGCTCTGTGTGTGATGGGGTAGAGCCATAACCTCCCCATCAGCCCTGCCCTGAGTGTGAGAGTGGCGGCGCCCCAATCCCCTGATCAGCCCTGCTCTGTGGGTGATAGAGGGCGGCGCCCCAACCCCCACCCCACGGGCCCTGCTCTGTGTGTGATGGGGTAGAGCCATAACCTCCCCATCGGCCCTGCCCTGAGTGTGACAGTGGCGGCGCCCCAACCCCCTGATCAGCTCTGCTCTGTGGGTGATAGAGGGCAGCGCCCCAACCCCCTGATCTGCCCTGCTCTGTGTGTGACGGGGTGGTGCCCCAACTCCCTGATCAGCCCTACTCTGTGAGTGACAGGGGGGAGCTCCTCAACCCCCTGATTGGCCCTACTCTGTGAGTGACAGGGGGGAGCTCCTCAACCCCCTGATGGGCCCTGCTCTGTGCATGACATGGTACAGAGCCCCAACCCCCCTGATGGGCCCTGCTCTTTGTGTGACGGAGTGGTGCCGCAACCTCCCCATCGACCCTGCCTTGAGTGTGACAGGGGGCGGTGCCCCAACCCCCAAATCGGCCCTACCCTGAGTGTGACTGAGGGTGGCATCGCAACCTCCCAATCCGCCCTGCTCTGTGCATGACAGGGGGCGACACCCCAACTCCCCAATCGGCCCTGCTCTGAGCCCGACCAGGGGCTACACCTAGGGATTGGGCCTGCCCTCTGCCACCCGGGAGCAGGCCTAAGCCAGCAGGTCGTTATCTCCCAAGGGGTCCCAGACTGCAAGAGGGCACAGGCCGGGCTGAGGGACCCGCCCTTCCCCCCGAGTGCACAAATTTTTGTGCACCGGGCCTCTAGTTTATACTAATAAAAGGGTCATATGCTAATTAGACTGGGAGACCTTCCAGGAGACCTTCCGGACGTTCTTCTGGACAAAGCCTTGGTGGCGGGGCCGAGGTAGAAGCTGTTAGAGGCCAAGAGGGGAGGGCAGTTGTGGGTGATCAGGCTGATGGGGTGCCGGAGCCGTTAGGGTAAGCAGACCAGCAGGGGGGCCAGTTGGGGGCAAGCAGGCCATCAGTGGGGGTCAGTTGGAGGTGATCAGACAGCGGGGGGTGGGGGGGAGGCAATTTGGAGTGAGCAGGCCAGCAGAGGGGCAGTTGGGGGTGAGCAGGCCAGTGGGAAGGGAAGGTGGGGGTGAGCAGGCCAGCAGGGCGGACAGTTGGGGGCAAACAGGCCAAGGAGGGGAGGTGAACACACTGGCACAGGGGGCAGTTGGGGGTGATCAGGCTGGTGGGGGGTCATTTGGGAGCGAGTAGGCCAGCAGTGGGGGGCAGTTGGGGGCGAGCAGGCCGGCAGGCAGAGTGGTTAGAAGCAATCAGGCAGGCAGACAGGCAGGTGAGTGGTTAAGAGCCAGCAGTCCTGGATTGTGAGAGGGATGTCCAACTGCCAGTTTAGGCCCGATCCCTGTAAACCGGCAGTAGGACATCCTTCGAGGGGTCCCAGGTTGGAGAGGGTGCAGGCCGGGCTTAGTGAACCCCCGTGCATGAATTTTGTGCACTGGGCCACTAGTGTGTGTGTGTGTGTGTGTGTGTGTGTGTGTGTATAAAATTGCTATATATCAACAACTTTTATAATAATTTTACTTCTGGGCATATAGCCTAAGGAAATAATGGAAAGTAGATAATTCTTTCCTCAATAGCTATTACTTTGAATAGAAAAAATTTACAATTTTATTTCATAAGATCTGTGCAAAGTATAGATTTAAGAATTAATAAATCAACTAATGATTAATAATAGTTTTTTTTCTCCTTTGAAAATCGAAATCCAAAGGGAGAAAATTACTATTTTCTTAAGTATCTTATTTGCATGCCTGATATTAAATGAATGCATTACCATACTAAAAACGTATTGAGACACAGGCATTCTGTAACTTAGGAGCAGAACTTAAGGAATATCCCATACCCTACTAATGGATGTCAAGGTGGAGTGTGTGCTCCTGAAAATGAAAAATCAGAATACATTGTACTATTTCAGCTGCAAGAGCTGAACAGACTTCTGTAGCTGGACATTTAAATATTATATTTTTTTAAGTTTCTTTTTTTTTTAATTAATTAAATCTTTATTGTTCAGATTATTACATTTGTTCCTCTTTTTTTCCCCCCATAACTCCTCTCCTCCCAGTTCCTGCCCCACCCTCCGCCCTCACTCCCCACCCACTGTCCTCATCCATAGGAGCATGATTTTTGTCCAGTCTCTTCCCGCATCTCCCACACCCCTTTCCCCCCCAAGAATAGTCAGTCCATTCCCTTTCTATGCCCCTGATTCTATTATAATCACCAGTTCATTCTGTTCATGAGATTATTTATTCATTTGATTCTTAGATTCACTTGTTGATAGATGCATATTTGTTGTTCATAATTTGTATCTTTACCTTTTTCTTCCTCTTCCTCTTCTTAAAGGATACCTTTCAGCATTTCATATAATCCTGGTTTGGTGGTGATGAACTCCTTTAGCTTTTCCTTATCTGTGAAGCTCTTTATCTGACCTTCAATTCTGAATGATAGCTTTGCTGGATAAAGTAATCTTGGTTGTAGGTTCTTGGCATTCATCACTTTGAATATTTCTTGCCACTCCCTTCTGGCCTGCAAAGTTTCTGTTGAGAAATCAGCTGACAGTCGTATGGGTATTCCCTTGTAGGTAACTGAGTTTCTTTCTCTTGCTGCTTTTAAGATTCTCTCTTTGTCTTTTGCTCTTGGCATTTTAATTATGATGCGTCTTGGTGTGGTCCTCTTTGGATTCCTTTTGTTTGGGGTTCTTTGCGCTTCTTGGACCTG
The DNA here is from genome assembly GCF_964212035.1 of Myotis nattereri. Taxonomy (NCBI): domain Eukaryota; kingdom Metazoa; phylum Chordata; class Mammalia; order Chiroptera; family Vespertilionidae; genus Myotis; species Myotis nattereri. The sequence goes on from NC_138077.1 coordinate 54,840,043, forward strand.
TAAGTCTATTTCTTTCACCAGGTGGGGGAAGTTTTCTGTCATTATTTCTTCAAATAGGTTTTCAATATCTTGCTCTCTCTCATCTTCTGGCACCCCTATAATTCTTTTTTTTTTTTTTTTATTGCTTAAAGTATTACAACGGGTATTACATATGTGTCCATTTTATCACCCCGCCCTAGACAGTCCCCTAGCCTCCCCTATCCCCCAGTGTCTCATGTCCATTGGTTATGCTTATATGCATGCATACAAGTCCTTTAGTTGATCTCTTACCCCCCTACCTCCTGCCCCCCAACCCTCCCCGGCCTTCCTGCTGCAGTTTGACAATCTGTTTGAGGCTGCTCTGCCTCTGTATCTATTATTGTTCAAAAGTTTATAATGGTCTCTATTATCCATGAATGAGTGAGATCATGTGGTATTTTTCCTTCATTGACTGGCTTATTTCACTTAGCATAATGCTCTCCAGTTCCATCCATGACGTTGCAAATGGTAAGAGTTCCTTCCTTTTTACAGCAGCATAGTATTCCATCGTGTAGATGTACCACAGTTTTCTAATCCATTCATCTACTGATGGGCACTTAGGCTGTTTCCAGATCTTAGCTATGGTGAATTGTGCTGCTATGAACATAGGGGTGCATATATCCTTTCTGATTGGTGTTTCTGGTTTCTTGGGATATATTCCTAGAAGTGGGATCACAGGGTCAAATGGGAGTTCCATTTTCAGTTTTTTAAGGAAACTCCATACTGTCTTCCATAGTGGCTGCACCAGTCTGCAATCCCACCAGCAGTGCACAAGTGATCCTTTTTCTCCACATCCTCTCCAGCACTTGTCGTTTGTTGATTTGTTGATGATAGCCAGTCTGACAGGTGTGAGATGATACCTCATTGTTGTTTTGATTTGCATCTCTCGGATGATTAGTGACTTTGAGCATGTTTTCATATGTCTCTTGGCTTTCTGAATGTCCTCTTTTGAAAGGTGTCTATTTAGGTCCTTTGCCCACTTTTTGATTGGATTGTTTATCTTCCTTTTGTTGAGTTGTATGAGTTCCCTATAAATTTTGGAGATTAGGCCCTTATCAGATATGACATTGGCAAATATGTTTTCCCACACAGTGGGTTTTCTTGTTGTTTTGTTGATGGTTTCTTTTGCTGTGCAGAAGCTTTTTATTTTGATGAAGTCCCATTTGTTTATTTTCTCTTTAGTTTCAAGTGCCCTAGGAGCTGTGTCAGTGAAGAAATTGCTTCGGCATATGTCTGAGATTTTGTTGCCTTTGGATTCTTCTAGAATTTTTATGGTTTCCTGTCGTACATTTAAGTCCTTTATCCATTTTGAGTTTATTTTTGTGTATGGTGTAAGTTGGTGGTCTAGTTTCATTTTCTTGCATATATCTGTCCAATTTTCCCAACACCATTTATTGAAGAGACTATCTTGGCTCCATTGTATGTTCTTGCCTCCTTTGTCAAATATTAATTGAGCATATTGGTTCGGGCCGATTTCTGGGCTCTCTATTCTATTCCATTGATCTATATGCCTATTCTTGTTGGCACCCCTATAATTCTGATGTTGGTATGCTTGAAGCTGTCCCAGAGGCTCCTTACACTATCTTCATATTTTCGGATTCTTTTTTCATTTTGCTTTTCTGGTTGGGTGTTTTTTGCTTCTTCACATTTCAGTTCTTTGACTTGATTCTTGCGCTCCTCTGGTCTGCTGTTGGGAGTCTGTATAATATTCTTTATTTCAGTCAGTGTATGCTTAATTTCTAGTTGGTTCTTTATCACAACATCGAGGGTCTCATTAGATTTCTTGAGGATCTCACTACATTTATCGGCAGTTTTTTTTTGTTTTTGTTTTTTTTGGTTCCCAAGTTTTATTCAAGAACTCATACAAAATATGCCAGATAAATGAGCTTTAATCCTCATCTTCCTCCTCTTCTTCATCCTGTTTTATCTGGAAGTAACGTAATTCGTAACTCTCTTTGCTGTTATCAACTACGTGCAACCAGTCACGTAGGTTATTCTTCTTCAAATATCTTTTGATGAGATATTTCAAATACCTTTTGGAAAAAGGCTCCTCGGACGTTACAGTGATCTTACTCTTGCTTCTTTCAATGGTCACAACCCCTCCGCCGAGATTCCCAGCTTTTCCGTTCACTTTGATTCTCTCCTGAAGAAACTGCTCAAAGTTGGCAGCGTCCATGATTCCATCTTCTACGGGGTGGGTGCAGTCAAGCATAAACTTCAGAACCTGCTTCTTTTTTTTGCTCCCCTTCGTCAGGAGCTTTTTCGCGGGCGCCATGGCGGCGGCGGAGGCAGTTTTTAGAAACTTATTGAAAGACCTTAAAAGTGTGGTTTTGAGCTCTATATCTTCCGTTTCTGACATCTGCGTCCTGTTTCTTTGTCTCCGCATTTTTTATGCTTTCTTGGTGCAACCCCTAGTGGTCTTTATGCGCAGTCTTGTTGTAGTTAAGCCTAGATTGTTGTAGGTAATACTGGCGGGGATTTGACCACCAGGCCAACTGGCGGTGAGAATCAGCTGTGTCTGCAGTGAGAGAACTTCTGTCCTCTAGGGAGGTGCTAATCTAGCCTTTGCCTAAGGCTATCCGGCAAATGCCTCTGTGCAGGGCTTGGGCAGGGCGGGTCGCACAGGATCAACAGGGTGGGCCGGAGCGAGCAGTTATGGCTGCTCTCAGTCCCGTCCCCAGGTGCTCTGCCTCTCTGAGTCCCAGCACCCGCTGCAAACCTCGGAGAGAAAGCTGCCTTCGAGTTCCGACTGAAGCCAGACAGTCCCGCTTCTCCCGTTTGAGTCTGGGTCCCTAAAGACTCGCCCGGATCTGGAGCTCAGAGTCTGCGACTCCCTCCCGATTGAAAACACCAACCGCACCCTCAGCCACCAGCCCGCTCTGCATGCACTCCGCACCTTAATATTTGACTTCAGCACTGCGCCTCCTCTGAGTCGCGGTATGTGTTTCTCTTTCCTCCTAGTTGTAGGACTTCCACTCAGCCAGCGTTCCTGTGGTTCTGGGTGATGTCCGTTCCGTCTGTTAGTTGTTTTTTTTGAAGTGGTTGTTCGAGGCAGCAAACTCTGGCGTTAACCTATTCCGCCATCTTGGTTCTCCTAAGTTTCTTATAAAATTAATCATTTTGGAGTAACAGCTTTATCTAGATACTAGAGGCCCGGTGCACGAAATTCGTGCACTCAGTGGGGGGGGGGGCGGGGTAGGTCCCTCAGCTGGCCTGTGCCTTCTTGCAGTCTGGGAGCCCTCAGGGGATGTCTGACTGCTGGCTTAGGCCCGCTCCCCACGGAGGTGGGAGAGGCTCCCGCCACTGCCGCTGTGCTCACCAGCCGTGAGCCTGGCATCTGCTGAGCAACACTGCTCCTGTGGGAGCACACTGACCACCAGGGGACAGCTTCTGCATTGAACATCTGCCCCCTAGTGGTGAGTGCACGTCATAGCGACTGGTTGGTCCACCATTGGGCCAAAACCAGCTCTCTGACATCCCCTGAGGGGTCCCAGATTGGGAGAGGGCACAGGCCAGGCCAAGGGACACCACTGGTGCACAATTTGGGCCAGGGAGGGACATGGGAAGTTGGCCAGCCAGGGAGGGACCACAGGAGGGCTCCAAGGCGTGTCCAGCCTGTCTCGCTCAGTCCTGATCAGCCAGACCCCAGCAGCAAGCTAACCTACCAGTTGGAGCATCTGCCCCCTGGTGGTCAGTGCATGTCATAGTGACAGGTCGACCAGTTGACTGCCCCCTGGTGGTCAGTGCACGTCATAGTGAGCAGTTGGGCGGCCTTAGCATATCATTAGCATATTATGCTTTGATTGGTTGAATGGCCGACCAGATGACTGGGCACTTAGCATATTAGGCTTTTATTATATAGGATAGTTTACATATAAAATTATCTTTGAAACCTTATAAAAGATCATTAAAAACAAAGACTTTCTAACTATAATCTGATAACTATAATCCACTACCTATTTTCTGATAAATCCCACTAAAGATTTATGTATTGACTAGAGGCTCAGTGCACAAATTCATGCACGGGTGGGGTGTTTTGGCCTGGCCAGTGACTGGGGCCGATGGAAGCTGGCTGGCGGGGGGAAGGACCATGGGAGGTTGGCCAGCCGTGGGAAGTTGGCTATGGGAGCACACTGACCACCAGGAAGCAGCTCCTGTATTGAACGTCTGCCCCCTGGTGGTCAGTGCACATAATAGCTACCAGTGTCGGTCGCTTAGGCTTTTATATATATAGATTACATACATAGTTTTGACCATAGTGCATAATTTGTTTTACTTCTTTCATTTACTTTTTATGCAGAGCAAAACACCCTTTCTAAGTTTTTCTTTTCTTTTTTTTTTAAATATATTTTATTGATTTTTTACAGAGAGGAAGGGAGAGGGATAGAGAGTTAGAAACATCGATGAGAGAGAAACATCGATCAGCTGCCTCCTGCACATCTCCTACTGGGGATGTGCCCGCAACCCAGGTACATGCCCTTGACCGGAATCGAACCTGGGACCTTTCAGTCCGCAGGCCGACGCTCTATCCACTGAGCCAAACCGGTTTCGGCAGTTTTTCCAGTAATAATACTTATTATTATTTATAGCTGTAGAACATTGCATCATCATAATTTGAGAAGTCACTTCCTTGTTATATTTTGTATCTAAAAATGTTTTTGTAAGTATACTTGCATATTTTACCTTTTAAAAATTTATTTGTTGAAATAAATTCCTATAAGTGAGAATATTAGGTTAAAGGAATAAAGCTAGAACAATGACAACTATAATGGGAAGAAGACCCTTTCAGGCTATTTTAATGATTTATCAACACTACCACCACCACAAAGGGTTTATGCAGATTTGAAATACCAGCCATAAAGACTGAATGTAGCTTGGCTTCCCTGTACCTAATATTGTCAATTAATTTTGCTAATTTAATACTAACACCATTTATGTGGGAAAGTGTGTATGATTTCCAAGTATTTTACATATGGATTGACTTGTTGTTTTCCTTATTTTGACAAAAGTTGTAAGAATGGTACAAAAAAAAATTTTTTTAAACATATTTTATTGATTTTTCACAGAGAGGAAGAGAGAGGGATAGAGAGTTAGAAACATCGATGAGACAGAAACATCGATCTGTGCCTGAAACCAAGGTACAGTACATGCCCTTAGCCGGAATCGAACCTGGGACCTTTCAGTCCGCAGGCCAATGCTCTATCCACTGAGCCAAACCGGTTAGGGCACAAAAATATTTTTAAGTATAAATTGCTGACATATTGCCCATTCAGTCCCAAATATTTTAATGTGTACTTCTTGTGAACAAGGATATCTTCTACATAACTACAATACTACCAAAAAATCCAGAAATTAATATTGATACATCTAATTCTTCAACCCCATTCAAGTTTTGTCAATTGGCCCAACAATGTCCTTGTAGCAGTAGGATCTGTACTAATCTCACATGTTTCATAGGTGTCATGTCTCTATTCTTCAATCTGGAAGAATTCCTCATCTTTTCTTGATTTTCATAACCTTGCATTTTTAAAGATTACAAGCCAGTTCTAGACAAGATGTCTGGTGTTTCATTAAATTTAGGTAATGGGTTTGGGGCTGCAATATAACAGAAGTGATGCTCATGTTCTACTGACAAGTTATTCTTTTTCTGTTTTAATTAATTACCTTTGTAATTAATAAGTACTGGGGGAATGTACTATGTCAATAACTTATTTCTTATCAGATTCTCATTTTATTTATGTATTTATATTCGTTTTGACTCATGGATTCCATTTAATATTGAGTATTACCATTACTATCTTAATTTATTTTGATATTCAAGTTGCTCCAGCTTTGGCCAGAGGGAGCCCCTTTAACTTGGTCCCTATGTTCTTTAGCCTGTCCCATCTTTCTTTTAATATTTCCTGGCTTTCTGGCCCAAGATATTCTGGAGCCATATTTACTTTTTTTGCCCCCACCTAGAATCAACCATTTCTCTAAGGGGCTCCAGTTTCTTCAGTAGAGTATGGTATTTAGAAATGAAGATCTAGTTGCTAGGTGAACTGTTCATTGCTATTGAAATATAGCTGCTCTGCAGGCCCTCTTGGTAAACAGAGCTGGGAAATATGTGTTATCTAATTTTTATATATACTGCTTATACATGTGTAAATATATAACCATGAGTTTGCATCAGTATCTTTGATTCCAGTCTAACACCAAAGGGTTCATTTTGGTTTTCTCCCTTTCTATATTTTATATTTGTAACTCCTTTCTCTGACAGTGAGAAATATGGCTTTCATTATCCTCAATATGTTGTCCTATTTCATCTGTCCACGCCTCTTTCACCTTCTCCCACCCCACTATGTGATTGCCCTCCTCACCCATTCGGACTCTGACACAACCCACCAGGTCACAATGTCTCTCCCTCACTGACCCAAATCCTATGCACATCTTTAGGATAAAAAAATGATACCCCTCCCTTCTCTCCTCCATCAAAGCTGGTAGAGGGCAGGCACTGTGTTGTGAAGTTCTTTGGTATCCTTTTCAGTACTAAACATGAAAATCAATTTCACTTAAAAGATGACTACATTACACTATACCTATGGTGGTACTTATTAGATGTGGCTCATTGAATTACAGGTTATGTTGTTTGTTTTCTCAAAAGCGTTTTATAACTTAAATTTCCAAATGAGTATTTACACTTAATTGATGATAGTTATTTTAAAAACGACTACTCCATTGTTGAAATACATTTTTTGAACTCCTTTTTTGAAATTGCCTTTAGTTTAATAGCCATTTAAGAAAATCAATTTTAGTACTTTGCATAACACCTATGTTAGCCTAGTGTTAACCAGTTTAGTCAACTACCTTTACCAGACTCAGTTCTGAGCAGCTTTTGGGTTTTTCCAAAAATTTCATCTACCTGTAGAGTAAAAATTAGCTACTAACAAACATTTTCAGAAACATGCATTTACTTTGAAAATAGTTCTAGGAAAGAAGTTTTAGAAATATTTAAAGTGAAGTAGCATAATTGAAATTAACTTGAAGTCTTTTTAGAAAACAACTTTGAAGAAGAAATAATCATTTGAAATTTTTATATCCCAAATTATATTTTATAGCCAGTATTTTTATTAAATTCTAACCTTTTCCTGCAGATGAAGGAAGCCAGTATACTTATGGATCTGATTTTTTTCCTCTCTGTTGGAAGGTTTCTTGTTCTCCACAAGGTCTAAAGGTTTGGGTCCAGAATACTTCATATTTGTGTAGTCGAGCCGGGCAGGTCCTCTTCGTTAGTATTCATATGAACGGCTGGATTCACGATGGAAACCTGCTCTGCCCATCATGTTGGGACTTCTGTGAACTCTGTCCTCCAGAAACAGATCCTCCAGCTGCTAACCTGACCCGAGCTCTACCCCTGGGTGAGTATCTCTATGGTTGGAGTAAAGACAGAGACTTTTCTTATCAGAATTTGAAAATTCCCTTCAAGGAAGCTCTAAAACAGGTTGAGCATCTTCTCTTCTAATTTCAGTTTTACTGGAAAATCTCCTTCCCACCACTAAATTTTCGTTTTCCTGGCAGGAGCAATATCTATCAATAGAGTTATTTCAAAAGTGACTCCATTATTTTGTTTTGTTTTAATATGTTTTTATGGATTTTAGGGAGAGAGGAAGGAAGAGGGAGAGAGAGATAGAAACATCAATGAGAGAGAAATATTGATAGGCTGCCTCTTGCATGCCCCCTACTGGGGATTGAGTCTGCAACCCAGGCATGTGCCCTGACTGGGAATCTAACTGGTCCATGGGACAACGTTCAGTACACAGAGCCACACCAGCCAGGCAATTCCATTGTTGAAATACATTTTTGGAACTCGTCTTTTTTAAATTGCCTTTAGAAATAGCTTAATAACCAACTCAGAAAACCAAATTTAGTAATTTGCCTCCCACCTATGTTAACCAGTTTAGTCAGCTACCTTTACCAAACTCAGTTACTGGCAATAGATTTCCCTCGCACTCACAGCACCTCAGTTTTGAGTGCACAGATTACATCCCAGTCAGCCACTGACCTGGTTTCAGCACAGGGGCCTGTCCCCCCAGCACTTCATATTCAGAGAGCACTGCAGCCTCCCAGATCTAGCTTAATGGTCTTCAGCATACGTTGCCCTAAATTCTTTGTTGAGGACCTATACTCCTGCACAAGGACACAGGAGCTACCCTAACACGTATTAAGTGCCGCTGCCACGTTAGTGAGAGCTTTCTGTGGTAGTGTGGATCCAGCCTGTCCCTGTATTTTGGAAATGTTTTCAGGTTGTAATGATGTAAAACCGATAATTTTTAGTTCTTCTGTCAGTTCAGTGCCAGAGAGAACCCTTTGTGCCAGACAAGGTCAATGGAATCAAAAACAATTTCCAGAGTCAAAATATTGAGTCCTCAGTTTACACTCTCTATATGTTGAACCACTCTTTTTTTTTTTTTTTTTTATGAATACTACAGAATTCCTTAAATCAGACTACTGTTCCAACATTCACTAGCCAAAACCACATTGCCATGACAATCCCCTATGTTCCTTTATCTCAGCATCTTGATTCCTTACTCCTACTGGTTGTCAGGCCACCTTTCACTCCTTCCTGACATCACTATTATGATTTAACCCTAACCCAGCTAGTTTCTTTGCAATGTTTCCAGTCAGTCCAGCCCACATCACTGTTCATGGAGCAGCACTGACAGCTTTGATGTACTACATGTGACCCTGGATGGCGATCTCAGGGCTGCTAAGTTAACTCTTTTCTGCACAGTACTCCAGTGAGTCATCTGAGTTTTCTGCAGTTATAATAGTAACTAGAGGCCTGGTGCACAAAAATTTGTTCACTCAGGGTGGGGGAGGGGGGTCCCTCAGCCCGGCCTTTGTCCGCTCGCAGTCTGGGACTCCTTGGGGGATGTCCACCTGCTGGCTTAGGCCCGCTCCCCCGGGGGGGGATCGGGCCTAAGCTGGCAGTCAGACATCCCTCTGGCAGCCCGGGAGCCCTCGGGGGATGTCCACTTGCCAGCGGGGAGCAGGCCTAAGCTGCAGTCGGACATCCTTAGCGCTGCTGAGGAGGTGGGAGAGGCTCCCGCCTCCACCGCTGTACTGGCAGCCATCAGCCTGGCTTGTGGCTGAGCAGAGCTCCCCCTGTGGGAGCACACTGACCACCTGGGGGCAGCTCCTGCATTGAGCATCTGCCCCCTGGTGGTCAGTGTGTGTCATAGTGACCAGTCATTCCCAGTCGTTCTGCTGGTTGGGGTCAATTTGTATATTACCCTTTTATTATATAGGAGGATACAATGAGTTGTTTGAAATGATATAAGATCTTTGGTCCCTTTGATGTGGTATGTAGTATATGTAGTGTTAAATACTCTTTTACTTTCATGTAAGTTAGTAGGATAACTTACTTTTATTGTTATTATTAAATTACGTTGGCTGCTAGTTCATAAAGAGAGAGTTACTCCAGCTGGTTCAGGGGTAAAGATCTTAGGAGTATAGTAAAAGAATGTATAGGAATGTGGAGAAAGCCAGGCCAGGGCAAAGGGCTATGAAATGATTAGTTCCTGTCCTTGGAGCATGACAATGACAAATGGATCTGTGGAAAGGAGGTGGGGAGTAGAGATTGCAAACCACCCAACCCCTCCACGTCCACCAACCTGCACCTTAGACTCTACTTCTACTTTTCCTGGTTCCCTCTTTATCAGTTACCCTTCTGAAATTGTGGTGCTATAATGTGATTTCTTTTTCCCTGTTAACCAGTTCTATGAGGAAGCATACTCAAAAAAGCATTGTAATCTATAAGTCATTACACAATTTTGAAAACTGTATAAAATATTATAAGAATATATGTCTTTAGGCACTGCTTTTAAAACATTGTAAGTATCACTGTTGAAATTCTAAAATATCCTGATTTCTCATGTTTGTTAATGTGTGAATAGAGCACACACTAGGCCCTTAGTGAACTCTGTACCAGGGACTATGGCAGACTTTACATATGCTATTTCTTTTAGATAAATAGTTTATTTCTTTTAAAAATATAGTCTTTATGACCCACCAAACTTATAAAAATAAGATTTGATGCTTTAAATGTACTTATATGAGAAATACTAAAAATTAGAATTAACCTATGATGAAGCTTATTAGACAAATAATCATCCTAATATGTCTTATGAATTAAAATAATTTCGGGTTTTTTTTTAGTATGCCTTTAAAACATTAACTGCTAATATTCTAGAGGAAGTGTAAAAATATATTCCTCTCCCCAAATTCTTCTGATTTTTTTTTTTATTGTTGATCTCAGCTTCACATAGCTTTTTCTTGTATTTGTAATTTCTTTTGGAATGTAAAACTCTTCTTTTTTTCTGATTGTTACTTCTAAATGCTAGAGTGTAATTAGGTAGTTGTTCCATACTGCCTAAGATAGTGAATATAAAATATTTATTTCTAAATTCTTTCTGGTCTCTTCAGATTGTAGGTGTTATTTTTGTTTCCATTTATTGAATGCTAACTGAGTGCTTTATGTCTATATCCTTGCATTTAATCATCACAAAACCTACTGAGGTAGGAATAATCATTTTACACATGAGAAAACTACGGTGTAAGAGGTTAAGTGTAATGTGTCTACTGCCACGACTAATAAATAATGAGGTTCAGGTCAAAACCCAAATCTGATCATCTCTAACTCATTTTGAAATACCCTCTTTGAATATTTTCTTTTTAAAGATTACTGCCACATAAAGTTCAGTATTTTTTTAAAATACGTTTTTCTTGATTTTAGAGAGGAAGGGGAGAGAGAGAGAAACATTGATGAGAGAAAAATATTGATCAGCTGCCTCTCACATGCCCCCTACTGGAGATAAAGCCTGCAACCAGGGCATGTGCCCTGACCAGGAATCGAACTGGTGCCCTCTCGGTTCATGGGTCAGTGCTCAACCACTGAGTCACACTGGCTCTGCTAAAGTTCAGTATTTTTGAAGGACAACAAATGTTCCAGAGCTGTCATTAATGTTTTAATAGTTTGTTAAATTTTAGTGTCAGTAGAAAAGGAAACAGGCCACCTATCATTTAGGGAGTTCTCCATTTCCTTGGGCCAAATTGAGAATCATGAGATAAAGAGATATGCCTGTGTTATTAGACTCCAGGACTCCAGGTTCCATTCCTTATTCCAGCCAAGACCATCTCCCTCATGCTCTAGGCCAGAACTTAGCCAGTAGACTGGGGTGACGGAAATGTTCTGTAATCTTCATTGCCCAACAGAGTAGTCATTAGCCACATGCGACTATTGAATGTGTGAAACATGACTGGATTGATTAAGGAACTAAATAAATATTTTATTTCATTTGCGTTCATTTAAATTTAAGTAGCACATAGAGCTGGTGGCTGCCATATTGAACAGTGCAGCGCTAGATCAGAGTCTCTCAAACTTCTGCATGCATCAGAACCATGTTAAAACACAGGTTGCTAAGCCTCAACCCCAGAATTTCTGATTCAGAAGATCTAGGTCAGAGGCTGAGAATTTGCATTTTTAACAAGTTTGCAGATGATGCTGATAAGAAGGACTGTTCTTGGCAAAGTGGGATTTTTGTAAGATTTAACAATTACCAGCTGATTCCATTGGGAAGAATAGGAGTTTCCTCCTGTTTTACCTGCATTACATGCAGTGAAATAATTTTTTAAAATATTTATACCACACTATATATGGTGCTCAGAAGAACAGGCTGCAGTGCCGTGACGTTATGATTCTGTTCATTCTAGAGCTGAAGACTAGCCCTATTTTCCACTTTTAAGCAGTCAGACTTGAAGCATGATTGGTTCTTTATTGGTCAGAATACAGGGTGTCTGTCCCAAAAATATACATAATTTAATCACTGAAAACTCAATTTTGAAAAAAATTTATTTTAATAAACATTGACTTTATAATTATTCAAAGTGTGTGTATATATTTTGGGGGGACAGCATATATTAGAAAGGACAATTTATCTCAAGATAAAGCCTGGTCAAGTTGGCCTGGTCTCTTGGCTGCTGTAAAAATGTTTACCAACCCTGGCCAGGTAGCTCAGTTGGTTAAGAATGGTGTCCTGTTACACTAAGGTTGCAGGTTCAATCTCTGGTCAGGGCACATATAAGAAACAACCATGAATAATGCATAAATAAGTGGAACAACAAATCTCTCTCTCTCTCTCTCTCTCTCTCTCTCTCTCTCTCTCTCTCTCTCTCTCTCTCTTCTCTCTCCCCCCTTTCTCTCCCTCCCTCTCCCCCCCTTACACACACACACACACACACACACACTCACACACACTCACTCACACTTTCTAAAAACCAGTCAACAAAATTAAAAAGTTTTCCTTTCTGAAAATTATTTTGGGAAATAGTTTTAGCCATGAGAACAGCTCGTGCCTAAATTAAAATGGACTTCTAGTGCCCAAAGCCCATAGATTTTTCTTCTGTTTCCAGATGAAGGCTGGATGTGGATAGATAGGTAGTTGTTTAGAGATTGGGGACCATATACCCTGGCTTGCCTGGGACAGTCCATATGCCCTTTGTCCTGGTATAATTGTTAATAGTGTCCCTTGTGTTTAAAAAAAAAATCAAAGAGAACATTTATTTGATCTAAGCAAATTTTATTTCACAATTCATGAAACAAGCAGTCTCCACTCTCAAGAGTCCAGAGAACTGCAAAATAAGGAAAAGGGATACAAGCAGGAAACAAGGAAGAAACACTCGGCTTAAGTTGATTGGCCAGAGTTGCATATCTGACCTTATTTTGAAAGATCAAGGAACAAGGAAATAAGTATAGAGCCCAGAGTTGGCTTGTTGGTTGGCATTTGGCTGACTAGATATACTCTCTTTCTGGTCAAGCACATGGAAGTTATTTAAGTTTCAGTTTGCTGACATGGCACCATCTTGAGATTAGCAATTTATTTCAAAACTTGTCTTAAAATGTCCTTATTTGGGATGATAAATTATATCAAATTACCATAAAAAAGGGGACAAGAAAGAAAGGGAGTTCTACTTCCCATATGAGAATAGCCAAGATATTAATCTACTTTCCTGTGTAACATATTTATGCTGGGATACTAGCCAAAGATACTTCTTCCTCTTCTTGGGTGCCGTTTTTTAACCATGATATGGTAGGTACACCTTCTTTTCTTCCTGCATAAATATTTTGTTCTTTTTCAAAAAATGCAAAAAAAAATTGACCTTACATATCTAGGTTTTAGGGAGTCATTCTTTACTATATATATATTGATTGACTTCAGAGAGGAAGGGAGAGGGAGAGAGAGACAGAAACATCAATGATGAGAAAGAATCATTGATCAGCTGCCTCCCGCACACCCCCTACTGGGAACCGAGCCCACAACCCGGGCATGTGCCCTGACCGGATATTGAACCGTGACCTCTTGGTTCATAGGTCAGTGCTCAAGCACTGAGCCACACCGGCAGGGCAGGAAGTCATTCTTGATTCTGCTCTCCAAGGTGGTCCTTGTTCACCTTTAATAATCACCTATATTCATCTGTCAGTATTTAGTTGATATAATATATGATATAATATATTCCAATAATGTCTATAGAAAGTCAATTTTTGTTTTCAATCCTAGATCTCTGTTCCCGTTCCTCTAGCCTTGTGGTCACCCTCTGGCTTCTGCTAGGCAATCTGTTTCCTCTGCTGGCTGGATTTCTTCTGTGTGTATGGCACTAGGAATGGAAATGTGAATTCTCAAGGCATTCTTTTGTGTCATGTTCCTCTGAACAAAGCACAAAATCTGAGTGAGTATCAGCCTGTGCAGATGGCAGAAGTGGCATTCCTGACTTTGGCTTGAAAGTGTTGACCACAGTCAGACCTTGAAGCAGAGCTTCACAGCAACCCAACAGCCTCGGCTTGGAGAAGGGGAAGGAATTCCAAGTCATCAAGACTCTATTTTTCAGGATGCATAACCGTCCTCAAGTTTTCCTTTGAAAATGGGATATTGGTGAAATTTTCAGATTACATACCTCAGCATTCTCATTAACCTAAAATGATGGGGAAGTTCATCAATACTGCAATAATAAAGAACTGCTAATTACTGCAGATTATAAGTTGTGGATCCTGTACCCACAAGTATAAATTATCCTTTGACTTACAGAAAATAATTGAGTTGAGGTTTGTACATCATTGTTACACCTATTTTGAATTTAATGAGTGTACATGGTACAATTAAATCATTGTTCTTGTTGTTCTAAAAAGTCTTTTATAAAATTATGTTTTGCTAAATGTTATGATTTAACCATGCTTGCCTTTTCAAACTAGCTGTGTGATAGTTTACTATGGAATCATGGTGTGTTGGTAGCCCTCTTCCAGCTGCATCTGTTACTCCCAGATCTCCGTAGCTCAGTGTCCTGTTATATCCTCCATTCATTTAATAATGACCTGAAAAACGATAGAAGCAGAGAGAGAAAAGTAATGTGCTCTGTAAAAACATTGAAGACAAGCAAACAGAAGAAAATATAAATGTATGTGTTTCAGATAATAGATATGACAACTATAATCCAACCGAAAAATAGAACTATTCCTTTTTTAACAATGAAGATAAAAAGAAATTCTGGGATAGACAGGTATGCAATTGTCTTCACGTGGGCTTACGAATTGTTTCAGAAGAACTTCTGAAAATTATTTTATATAGAAGAAGAAAATATAAGTCAAAGCAAGATAATCTGAATTGTTTACTAATAGCAAAGTGTAGGGTTGGTGTACGGCCCAGCCAATAGGGTCCACTTTACTGCACAACATATGGCTCAATCCTCAGAAGTTATAAGATAGCCTTTACTTTGAAAGGAGGTGATATCCTTTACCTCCTGCTTTTGGCACTTCTGTTACCACGTAGATTCCGGTCCACAGAAGCAAGTCCACTCTGGAGCTTATCAACCCCACTTACTAATTAAATTCTTTAATAAGTGATTCCCAATTTTTCTCTCTAAAGCTAACAAAGTCCTGTGACATTATAAACACAGCCCTTGGACAAGCATTCATTCATTCATACATTCATACATACATAACATTCAATCATTGGTTAGCCCTTTAATTCAGCATATAACTATTGAGCACTCCGTGTAAGAAATTGTGCTAAATGAGCAAGCAGCATAATTACTAAGGAGTAATTCCAGCTGATTAGTTGGACCTGGGCCAAACAGCAACCCCAGCAAAGGAAAGTTGCCTTTTTTAATGCATAAATTTTAAGTATGTATTTAAATGTGCAGTTTTGAATTGAAGGTATTTGTCATTGTGAAAGCTGGGTCTCTAGCATATCCACCTTCAGCTAAAGAGAAGCTAATAGTAAAGGTGTCAGGTCAGTGCCCTGTTTTCTGCCTGTGTCATGTATATCTTAAATTGTGCAACATCCGAGAAAAGTATAGAGTATATTTTTAAAGACAACTATAAAAATCTAAACTTACATTCTGATTGTGATTATGGATCATCCTGCAAAGTTGTATAAAGAATTTCACCAAAAATACTATGGACTAAGAATATATTTGAGATTTACCATGATAGGTTTGATTATATTTTGACTGTTGTGCAGTGATGCCATTTAGATAGTATTGTTTCCGAGCATGGTGCTTTTTATACTTGACAGATATTTTTGCTTTATTTTTATTGATATAATTATATTTGCACTAATGACTTTCTGGAGAAAATATTATAGATGACATTTTTTTCTACATATATTTATTAAGATTGGAATCTGGTAGCCCAGTGTTTTCCCTGCACAAATGTGAAACTTGATAAAGTATTATGTCAACAAATCTTGAGTTTCTGAGGGTAACTAAATGTGCTGTTGTCTTCCTTCCTCTTCGAGACTTGAAAGTGGTTGCTTATCACTGATTCTGCATAGTTTACTCAGTGAAGACTTAGAAGGCCATTGAGCCTGCAAAAAATTTTAAGAGGCACATTTTAGTCACTCAGATTATGACAATATTCTAAAAAACGAAGACTTTTAAAATCTGAGCTTTCAATGCAGAATTAGTGGGCTAGACTTCAGCCTTGAACTGAAGAATTTGAAATGGCGTAAGTGTCAATATTCTGTGGCAGGTTATACCCTTCATATTAGCAAAACCAGTTCCCTGAGAAAGGTGGAGCAGACTGCAGCCGTGGTGAAAGAGAGTGGGGTAGGGAAGGAGAGTGGGAAGAGCTGATTTGGGGGTGGCAGACAGGAGTCCTTTCTGACTTAGAAAGTGTCAAGTGCTTATAAACTCCGACTACCTCAGTTTCCGTTCAGACTTAGGTTCATTTTGATAGGATTAAGGTCCCAATTGTATCAAGTGAATTTGTTTCTCAGGTTTTCAAGAACAGAATTTACAGGAAGGAAGCAAAAGCCATGTCAGTAGATTTGAGCTGACAGCTTTAAAGAAACTGGCAAGCAGTTAGGAAGTCTTCATGTAAACCCCTCTAATAGTCTCCTGAAAAACATCCTTTTCCCTTACCGATTTCTTAAAGATACCTATTTTTGTTAAGATCAAATAGACATTCTAAAAATATTATAAATTGTGCTTAAAGTTAGTTTCAGCCTAATATGTTGGCTTAGAGTTTATGATTATGTGAAGATGAAACACGAATTAATGAAGTTTAAATAACTTTAGGAAGAAGTGTAAATAAGTATATCAGAGTATTCTTTAAAATTTAATATCAGTATTCTCTTCAGTGTTAGAAGACTCACTGTAAAATGACTAGGTGCTTTCTCAGGATCTTGCCAGCGCTGATAGTCCATGACGAATACTGATCCAGAATTGCTAGTTTCCTGCTGGGTCTGAGCCGCCTCAGAGCATGCCAGCTTCCACGTCATGTTCGCCACAGTGTCTTGTGCTTGAAGCCTTCGCACAGTCCATGGCCTTGGACACTGAATGGACAGAGAAGAGCCTGTCCCTGAGGGCGTTTGCGCAGTCCTGGCAGGAGGAGGTGGGCTCAGTCGCAGCCCCTCAGGCCCATGTATCATGGACTCCAGTCATCGTGCTGCATCCTCGCAGCCCGGGAGGACTAACGTCGGTAAAGACTGTGCTACTCATTCTGAAGAAAGACCTTACCTGAGGGGTGACTTTGTGGGGTTTTTTTTATACATTTAGGCAGAGTTGGGGAAGGAGTGGTGAATTTTTTTCTGTTATGTTTATATTTTAAATAAGTAAAATAGAAGATTTAAAAACTAATCTTTATTTATGGTATTGAACTTTAAGTGTAATGTATTCCTTAAAAAAACAACTTTAATAAAAATGGAAACTAAACTGCATCTTGTCTTTAACACTGCCAGGTGGTTGTTTCGTTTTGTTTTTAAATCCTCAGCTGAGGAGTGAAGATATTTTTTCCATTGATTTTTAGAGAGAGTAGAAAGGAGGGAGGAGGGAGGAGGGAGAGAGAAACATCAATGTGAGAGAGACACATTGACTGGTTGCCTCACACACACGCCCTGAGTCGGGGAGGGGTTCAAACCTGCAACCCAGGTACGTGCCCCTGACCAGAAATCAAACCTGCGACCCTCTGGTCCAGGGCTGACTCTCTAACCACTGGGAACACCAGCCAAGCCAACACTCAGTTTTTAAAAACCTGGATGGGGAACATAAACACAGCCAGTACTCTGCATGGAGAAGATGAGGTGTTTATTATGAAGCATAATTCAGTTTTTATTTTAACTGGAGTAAAATTGTCCTACTTAAAGAATGAGGACACCCTAACCGGTTTGGCTCAGTGGATAGAGCATCCGCCTGCAGACTGAATGGTCCCAGGTTCGATTCCGGTCAAGGGCATGTACCTTGGATGCGGGCACATCCCCAGTAGGGGGTGCGCAGGAGGCAGCTGATCGATGTTTCTAACTCTCTATCCCTCTCCCTTCCTCTCTGTAAAAAAATCAATAAAATATATTTTTTAAAAAAAAGAATGAGGACAGATGTTATGAAAAGCTATAGGGAATAGCCCTCCTCACATAGTTAAACAGAAAAGAGAACAGACAATCTAGGGCATCTACCACTGGCTGGACATGTTCCCATCCCTTCTGCTCTGTGCTGTGGGCCAGGAGCTGCGTGGCCACCCTTGTGCATTCAAGTGCCACACTGTGGTGGTGGCAAGTTACTTGTGTCTAGTCTCAGAGTGTGGTTCTTCCTCATGACCTGAAAGTAGTTTGAGAGCATGTCCCTGGGACATGCCTTCTCCATGTGCACGGAGCCATTCTGCCCTGTGGCATGGAGCCAAGCACTTTGTGAAAATGAGTGAACGTAGCCTGTGTGACCGGATTGCTGAGCTGAAATCTTTGGGGGAAATTTTAATATTTGCCAGTGTACTTGTTATATGCCCAGATTTCAAGACCCCCCACAAAACCACCAGGGAGCACCGAGTCCGATGCAAAAGCATAGTCTTTTATTCAAGCTAGCTTGGTCTCTCTGCCTCCATTACTGGGTGCAAGAGAGCCCAGAGTCCCAAGAGAACAAAGAATTTATAGGGCTTGGGGTTGGGGGGTGGAGGCACTTGGTCGATTCCAGTTGGTTGAGTGAGGGCCAGGGGCTAGTTTTCCTTGCTTTCCCATTGGCTGAGATAAGGGCAGGCTGAGTAACTGATACATTCTGTGGCTTTCCTGGGAGAGGAGTTAGAGACACAGCTATCAGTTCCGTTCTGTTCTTTTACTATCAGTTCCGTTGTGTCCTCTCGTTAGGGACACAGCTATCAGTTCCATTCTGTCCTTTCATACTGAAGGTAAATCTCATATATTATTACCTGTTTACACTACCTTTTGGTATGTTCAGAGAGTATAGCTTATTTAGTAGACGTTATTTCCAGTACATTAACTAGTCTTTTGTCCACAACTTCAGATTTGCTGAAATGGAGGGGTTTATTTAAATCAATTTTGTTAGTGTTCAACCAGATACTCATTCTTTTTTTAAAAATATATTTTATTGATTTTTTACAGAGAGGAAGGGAGAGGGATAGAGAGTTAGAAACATCAATGAGAGAGAAATATCGATCAGCTGCCTCCTGCACACTCCCCACTGGGTATGTGCTACAACCAAGGTACATGCCCTTGACCGGAATTGAACCTGGGACCCTTGCGTCCACAGGCTGATGCTCTATCCACAGAGCCAAACAGATTGGGGCCAAATATTCATTCTTTATTGTTTTAAAGTAAATTGGACATATTTGGAGATAGTTGTCCAACTATCAAGTATATGTGATCTGATGTTCTAGTGCAGGAGTGGGGAACTTTTTTTCTGCCAAGGGCCATTTGGATAGTTACAGCATAATTCTCGGCCATACAAAATTAGCAACTTAAACATTAGCCTGCTATAATTAACTCACCCTTAATGCCTCGGCTGGGCCAGACCAAATGATTTCGCAGGCCTTATATACAGCCCGCAGGCCAGATGTTCCCCACCCCTGCTCTAGTGGATGACCAATGCCATTTCCAGTTTATATGTATAGAAGTGTTTTTTGCTACCTATAGACATACTCAATGCCACTTTAACTCTCAATACCACTAACACTCCTTTTTAATTTTTTTTAGTTTCAACAGAAACAGTGACTCCAACTTTCTGTCACCTCATTTTAAAATATTCAGATCTCAAAAGTAGGTTTACAGTTGTTCATATGGAAAAAGACATGCAGGTTAGGATTATTACAAAAGCTGTATGAACTCAAAAGAATGTCACATTGCAACTGTAAACCTATGTTTGTCCACCCCTGTGTGAATACTTGGCTTCCTCCCGACATGAGTGGGTCTCCTAATGACATGTCAAGAGGGTTGCAATCCCCATTCCTCCCCACCCTGCTTTGCCCCCCTCCATCCACCCCTTACCCCTCCCCAACTTTCCCTCTGTCCATTACCACACTGTTGTCTGTTTCTATGCGTTATGCATATGTGTTCTTTGATGAATCCCTTCATCTTCTTTCACCTAGTCCCTCCCTCTCCACACCCCTCTGATAGCTGTCAGTCTGTTCCATGTATCCATGCCTCTGTTTCTGTTTTGTTCATTAGATTCCACATATGAGTGAGATCACATGGTATTTGTCTTCCTCTGACTGGCCTATTTCACTTAGCATAATACTCTCTAGGTCCACCTATTATGCTGCAAAAGGTAAGAGTTCCCTTTTATGGCTGTATAGTGTTCCACTGTGTAAGTGTACCACAGCTTTGTTATCCACTCATCTACGGATGAGACATTTGGCCTGCTTCCAAATCTTGACTATTGTAAATAACACTGCAATAATGATAGGGATGCATATATTCTTTTGAATTAGTGTTTTGGGTTTCTTTAGCTAAATACCCAGAAGTGGGATTACTGGGTCGTTCGGTAGTTCTATTTTTAATTTTTGAGGAACCTGCATATAGTTTTCCATAGTGGCTGCACCAGTCTGCATTCCCACCAACAGTGAATGAGGGTTCCCTTTTCTCCACATCCTTGTCAACACTTCTTATTTGTTGATTTATTGATGGTAGCCATTCTAACAGGTGTAAAGTGATATCTCACTGTAGTTTTAATTTGCATTTTCTGATGATTATTGATGGTGAGCATCTTTTTATATGACTACTGGCCATCTGTATGTCCTCTTTAAGAAGCATCTATTCAGGTCCTCTGCCCATTTTTTAATAGGATTATTTGTCTTTTTGGTGTTAAGTGGTATGAGTTCTTTATAAATTTTGGATATTATCTCCTTATCAGATGTATCATTGGTGAATAACTTCTTCCATTCAATAAGTTGTCTTTTAATTTTGTTGATGGTTTCCTTTGCTGGGCAAAACCTTTTTAGTTTGATATAGTCCCATTTGTTTAATTTTTCTTTTGTTACCCTTGCCCAAGGAAACATATCCAAAAATAATACTACTAAGAGCAGTGTCATAGAGTTTACTACCTATTTTTTCTTTTAGGAGTTTTATGGTTTTGGGAGTTATATTGAAGTCTTTAATCCATTCCCACCAGGAAACATAGCTAACTCTAAATCATCTTACATTTGAACTGTTATCCAATTTGTCAGTACTATCCATGCCATCTCCAATACCATCTTTCTGATCCTCAAGCTCACTTCCTTACAATCACTTCTGCCCTAGCTGCTTTTGCTCAGTGGATAGTGTGTCAGCCAATGCACTGATGGGTTCTGGGTTCAATTCTGGACAAGGTCACGTACCTCTGTTCATTGGGGCACATATGGGAGGCAACCAATCAATGTGTTTCTCTGTGTCTCTCCTCCTCCCACTTTCTCTAAAAATCAATGGAAAAATATCCTTGTATGAGGATTAACAACAACAACAACAACAACAAATCACTTACATTTCTCCCTCTGCCTTATGCAGGCATAATGTGTACATTATAACTGTCCTGAGATAAAGCTTTCAACTCTTTTTTAAAAATTAAATCTTTATTGTTCAGATTATTACAGTTGTTCCTCTTCCCCCCCCCAGCTCTCCTCCACCCAGTTCCCAACCCACCCTCTGCCCGTACTGCCCCCCCCCACTGTCCTCATCCATAGGTGTATGATTTTTGTCCAGTCTCTTCCCGCACCCCCACACCCCTTTCCCCCCCGAGAATAGTCAGTCACTCCCTTTCTATGCCCCTGAATCTATTATATTCACCAGTTTATTCTGTTCATCTGATTATTTTTTCAC
The DNA here is from genome assembly GCF_964212035.1 of Myotis nattereri. Taxonomy (NCBI): domain Eukaryota; kingdom Metazoa; phylum Chordata; class Mammalia; order Chiroptera; family Vespertilionidae; genus Myotis; species Myotis nattereri. The sequence continues at coordinate 54,861,666 of NC_138077.1, forward strand.
TTGATTTTTTTATTCACTTGTTGATAGATGTGTATTTGTTGTTCATAATTTCTATCTTTACCTTTTTCTTCTTCTTCCTCTCCTTAAAGGATACCTTTCAGCATTTCATATAATACTGGTTTGGTGGTGATGAACTCCTTTAGCTTTTTCTTATCTGTGAAGCTCTTTATCTGACCTTCAATTCTGAATGATAGCTTTGCTGGGTAAAGTAATCTTGGTTGTAGGTTCTTGCTGTTCATCACTTTGAATATTTCTTGCCACTCCCTTCTGGCCTACATAGTTTCTGTTGAGAAATCAGCTGACAGTCATATGGGTACTCCCTTGTAGGTAACTGAGTTTCTTTCTCTTGCTGCTTTTAAGATTCTCTCTTTGTCTTTTGCTCTTGGCATTTTAATTATGATGTGTCTTGGTGTGGTCCTCTTTGGATTCCTTTTGTTGGGGGTTCTCTGCACTTCCTGGACTTGGAAGTCTATTTCTTTCACCAGGTAGGGGAAGTTTTCTGTCATTATTTCTTCAAATAGGTTTTCAATATCTTGCTCTCTCTCTTCTTCTGGCACCCCTATAATTCGGATATTGGTACGCTTAAAGTTGTCCCAGAGGCTCTTTACACTATCTTCATATTTTTGGATTTTTTTTTCATTTTTGTTTTTCCGGTTGGGTGTTTTTTGCTTCTTCGTATTTCAAATCTTTGACTTGATTCTTGCGATCTTCTAGTCTGCTGTTGGAACTCTGTATAATATTCTTTATTTCAGTCAGTGTATGCTTAATTTCTAGTTGGTCCTTTTTCATAACCTCGAGGGTCTCACTAGATTTCTTGAGGGTCTCACTAAATTTACCAGCGGTTTCTAGAAAATTCTTGAAAAACCTTATAAGTGTGGTTTTAACTCTATATCCAGTAGTTTGCTTTCCTCCATTTCTGTCATTTGTGACCTGTTTCTTTGTCTCTGCATTTTTTATGCTTCCCTGTGTTGATAGAGTGGCTTTCTGTACTAGGTGTCTTATAGGGCCCAGTGGCTCAGCCTCCCCAATTACCTGAGGTGGACACTCTTGGTGCAACCCTTTGTGGGCTGTGTGCACAGTCTTGTTGTAGTTAAGCCTTGATTGTTGTAGGTATCAGTGGGAGGGATTGACCTCCAGGCCAATTGGCTGTGAGAATCAGCTGTGTCTGTGGTGGGAGAACTTGTGTGGTGGAGACACCCTTCTGGGGCAAGACTTGCTTCAATGGGGCTTTGGTGCTCACTGAGTCTGCCCTCTGAATGTGTCCCTTATGGATCTGAGGAGTTATAATCTGGATGATCCCACTCTGACCACTAGGTACACTGGCTCTTGGATCTCTAAGGAGGTGCTAATTTAGCCTCTGCCTGAAGCTACCTAGCAGGAGCTATGGAGAGATCTGCAGATTCCTCTTCTTTGTTTGGGGTTTGGAGGTGCCCGGATGAGGCTCAGCTGTAAAGCAATGCAAGCTGCTGTGGGCCTTGGGCCTACTTTTGGATGTTCTGGATCTCTGTGACCCAGCTGCAGTTTTTTAGGTAATTTTAGATTACAAAGGGCCAGGCCATTCATATGCAAAAGCCTCTGCACACAGCTTGGGTGGGGTGGGGTCTCAGGGAATCAACAGGGCAGAGCAAACAGCTATGGCTGATCTTCAGCCCTGCCCTAAGAGGCCCCAGGTCTCAGTGTCCCGGTAATCCCTGCAAGCTCCTCTGAGAGAAAGCCGCCCTCAAGTTCTGACCGATGCCAGACAGTCCAGTTTCTCCCCGTATGTCCCAAGAGACGCGCCCAAAACTGGAGTTCAGAGCAGTCGGGAGCTTGTGTCTCCCTCCCGATTGAAAAAGACAACTGTGTCCTCAGTTGCCAGCCCTTTCCACGTGTGCCTCCGTACCTCTGCACTTTACTTCCACACCTTCTCTGAGTCTCAGCGTACTTTTCTCTTTCCTTCTAGTTGTAGAATTTCCACTCAGCCAGCCTTCCTGTGGTTCTGGATGATGTCCATTTTGTCTTTTAGTTGTATTTTTGAAGTGGTTGTGCGAGGCAGCAATTTCCAGTGTTTACCTATGCTGCCATCTTGGTTTCCTCTCCTCAACTCTTTTTTTTTTTTCTAAAATATATTTTTATTGATTTCAGAGAAGGAGGGAGAGGGAGAGAGAGATAAAAAACATCAAGGTTGAGAGAGAATTATTGATTGCCTGCCTCCTACACACCCCCTACTGGGGGTCAAGCCCACAACACGGACATGTGCCCTGACCAAGAATCGAACTGTGACCTCCTGGTTCATGGGTCGATGCTCAACCATGAGCCATTCTGGCCGGGCAAGCTTTCAACTCAAAGTGCCAAATTTTAAAAAGTATAGTGGCAAACTATGTTTGGAAGTTGCCAAGAGAATAGATCTTAAACGTTCTAATCATAAAAAAAGAACTTTTTGTAACTACATATAGTGTCAGATATTAACTAAACTTTTGTGGTGATCAATTTGCAATATATACAGATATCGAATCATTGTTACAATCTGAAACTAATATAATGGTCTATGTCAATTATACCTCAATAAAAACCCATACAGAACAAAAGTATACTGGCAGGCCTGAGTAAATCAGAACAGAGTGGTCAGGATAAGGGGGACCTGGAAACTGGCATACTAGGATGAATATATCAAGGCAATAGGGATTTTTCTCCCATAGAACAGAAGCCTGAGGATTGTCATTGGGAAGAGGAAGTCCTTTCTCTGTGTCCTTCAAAGTGCAGACCTGATCTACAGGAAGTGGATTGTTGTACAACATAAGGACCTTGTGAGTCTCTGTCAATAAGATGGAGGTAGTCACTGAGGTGGCTGTTTCACCTCCTTGCTCATTTTATTCTTGTTCCTGCATAGAGGAAGAGTTTAGCCAAAAGTCGTGTTTACCTTCTGATGTAAGAATTGTAAGGAAACAACTTGATAAGCTTCAAGCACATGCATACAACACCTCTGTTGAATGACCCTAGTCCTGCTGGAATCATAAGCTACTGTTGACCTTACACAAATAGATAGCCAAATATTTCTCCAGCAAAATGGGTTTATTCAGAACAACAAAGAATTGCAAGGACATGAGGTCTAATAACAAACCATGAGCAAGTTCCAAGAAACAAAGGAGAGGAGACTCTTTTATAGAAAAGAATAGCCCTAGTTTGGCTTAGTGGATAGAGTGTCGGTCGGCCTGCAGATCAAAGGGTCCCAGGTTTGATTCCAGTTCATGGAACATGCCTGGGTTGCGGGCTTGGTCCAACGTGCAGGAGGCAGCCAATCAATGATTCCCTCCCATTATTGATGTTTCTATCTCTCTCTTCCTTGCCCTTCCTCTCTGAAATAAATTAAAAATATTTATAAAAAATTTAAAAATAAGTTGGTAATGCTATTCTAAACAGTTCTTCCTGGTAAGGGCTCCCCCTTCTGGCCTTGCAACTTCATTTTTTAAAATTAGGTTTCTGTTTAATTTTTATACTACCCATTTTGGATCTGTTTGAAACCTGGCTTTCTAGCACCAGTGACATGAAACCTAAAGGCTACTGATGTCAAAGAAGAGTTTATAATCCTTCTCTGAGCCAACAAGAGACCTGAACTTATTAATATTGCCTTTTTTAAATATCTTTTTAAAAAACATTTTTTATTGAATTCAGAGAGGAAAGGAGAGAGAGAAAGAGAGAGAGAGAGAGAGAGAGAGAGAGAGAGAGAGAGAGAGAGAGACATCAATGATGAAAGAAAATCATGGATCAACTGCTTCCTGCATGCCCCCTATTGGGGATCAAGCCTGCAACCCAAGTATATGCCTTTGACTGGAATTGAACCTGGGACCCTTCAGTCCACAGGCCAATGCTCTATCCACTGAGCCAAACAAGCTAGGGCTATAACATTGCCTTTTTAAAAAATACGTTTTTATTGATTTTAGAAAGAAAGGAAGGGAGCGGGATAGATAGAAACATCGATGAGAAACATCATCGATTGGCGGCCTCCTGCATGCCCTTTTACTGGGGATTGAGCCTACAACCTGGGCATGTGCCCTGATTGGGGATCAAAGCAGTGACCTTTTGGTTGATGGGTTGATGCTCTACCACTGAACCACACTGGCCGGGCAATATTGCCTTAAATAATAATGTACGTCTTTGGTGTAGCTAGCACTTTCACCTTCAGCTTAGAGAACCTCAGTTTCAGACTGTTATTTGGGTCATTATATATTTTCCTTCTAATTTAGGTATTAGCAAGTCAGTGACTTGTCTTTTATCTTTTATTTCTTTTAAAGCTTAAACAATGAAAGGTATTTCACAAAACTTTTTCTTTTTTTTTTGTTTTGTTAATCCTCACCTGAGGATATTTTTCCATTGGTGTTAGAGAAAGTGAAAGGGAAGGGGGGGGGGAGAGAGGGGAGAGAGAGAGAGAGAGAGAGAGAGAGAAATAGAAAGAAAGAAAAACATCGATGTGAGACACATCAATTGATTGCCTCGTGCACGTGCCCCAAACAGGGCCTGGGATTGAATGTGTAGCCCAGGTACATGCCCTTGACCAGGAATCAAACCCTCCACCCTTTGGTTCACAGAACAACACTCTAACCATTGAGCCCATAGGTCAGGGCAACAGAAACTTTCTTATATAAAAAAACACATAAGGGAGCATTTGAGATCTTGCTCCCAGATATATGTACTTATTTTGGCTCAAATAAACTGTGATAAAATTAAAAAGAAAACACATAAGAAAAACAGCCACTAGATGATACTTTAATTTATAAATTGGCATCACTTTGGTCAACAAATATCCAGACAGAGACTTATCTTTTAGACTAGAGGCCTGGTGCACGAAATTCATGCACGTGGGGGTGGGGAGGATCCCCTCAGTCCAGCCTATGCCCTCTCGTGGTCCGGGAGCCCTCAGGGTATATCCAACTGATGGCTTAGGCCTGCTCCCCAAGCCGTCAATTGGACATCCTTAGTGCTGCCGTGGAAGCGGGAGAGGCTCCCACTGCCACCGCTGCGCTGACCACCAGGGGAAGCTCCTGTGGGTATATCAGTGGATAGAGCATTGGCCCTGGGACTGAAGGGTCTCAGGTTCGATTCCTGTCACATGGTTTGTTATTAGACCTCATGTCCTTGCAATTCTTTGTTGTTCTGAATAAACCCATTTTGCTGGAGAAATATTTGGCTATCTATTTGTGTAAGGTCAACAGTAGCTTATGATTCCAGCAGGACTAGGGCATATCCCATGGTTGCAGGCTCAATCCCCAGCCCTGGTCAGGGTGTGTGTGGGAGGCAACGAATCAATGTCTCTCTCACATCAATGTTTCTTTCTCTGTCTCTCCCTCTCCCTTCCTCTCTCTCTAAAAGTCAATGGACGCTCCTGCGTTGAGCGTCTGCCCCCTGGTGGTTAGTGTGCATCATAGCAACCAGTCGTTCTGCCATTTGGTCAATTTGCATATTAGCCTTTTATAGGATGGACCTTCTGCTCTAAAAAATGTGAGCCTCATTTGGCTCAGTGGATAGAGTGTCGGCCTGCAGACCAAAGGGTCCCAGGATCGATTCTGGTCAAGGGCACATGCCCAGGATTGCGGGCTCAATCCCCAGTAGGGGGCATGCAGGAGGCAGCCAATCAATGATTCTCTCTCATCATTGATGTTTCTCTCTCTCTCTTCCTCTCCCTTCCTCTCTGAAATCAATAAAAAATATTTTTTTAAAAAAAGTCTCATTTCCTGTTTTTTTCCAGGTTATCTCTGAAAGAGATGACATGCCAGGACAAGCAAAAACAAAGAAGTTGTGAACATTTCCATGGGGCTCCTTCATCCACAGGAGTGTAAGTTCTACAGGGCAGATATTTCTGCCTCTTTAGTTCATTGATGTGTCTCAGAGCCCAGAACATTTCCTGTCACATAGTAGGAGCTCGATAAATATTTCTTGAAGTTTGAAGAAAAATGAGCAAGACACCTGTTTTGTTTTTGTTTGAGAGAGGCCAGTAGCATACAGGATAATATTTTTTAATGAGCCAAGTAAAGAAGTAGCATACTTCAGCCCTGACCAGTTTGGCTCAGTGGATAGAGCGTCGGGCCGTGGACTGAAAGGTCCCAGGTTCGATTCCAGTCGAGGGCATGTACCTTGGTTGCGGGCATGTACCTTGATTCCAGTAGGGGGTGTGCAGGAGGCAGCTGATCGATGTTTCTCTCTCATCGTTGTTTCTAACTCTCTATCCCTCTCCCTTCCTCTCTATAAAAAGTCAATAAAAAAATTTTTTTTTAAAAAGAAAAGAAATAACATACTTCAAATAAAAGACAGCCCCACTGGCATGGCTCAGTGGTTGAGCATCAACCTATGAACCAGGCATTCATGGTTCAATTCCAGGTCAGGGCACATGGCGAGGTTGCAGGCTTGATCCCCTGTGTGGGTTGTGCAGGATGCAGCCAATCAGGGATTCTCTCTCATTGGCGTTTCTATCTCTCTCCCCCTCTCTCAGAAATCAATAAAAATATATTTAAAAAATTAAAAAGACAGATGAATCACACTCTTGTTCCAGGCAAGGAAAGATGAAGGAATAACGTCCACATTTAAGAGGAGGTGTACCTTGTTATACTTAAAGGCACTTGGAGAGAGGGTGAGCAACCAAGAACTGATTTGCAGCTGCCAGAGCAAAAAGTGACAGTCCCCTCTTGCTAGAAAGAAGACCCGTGTTGGTAAGTAAGCAGCTGATCTCTTCCACAGGAACTGCACTTTCTCACCACTGCCTGTGAGGAGTGCCTCACCAAGACAGAAGCTAATGCCCCAAGGGTCTTTGGAAACTTTTTAGGTTTAGGAAGAGTTGCCTCTCCTAAACCAAAACTCTCAAATAGTCCTCACAGACTCAGTATTTATGATCTAAACTAGAGGCCCAGTGCACGAATTCGTGCATGGGTGGTGTCCCTCAGAGTGGCCTGCAGAAATTGGGCCGAAACTGGCAGTCCAACCTCACCTGCCACTCCTGCCTGCCACTCCTGCTCATTCCGGCCCCACTGTGCCTGCAGCAGGCTCACGCCCAGTCAGTCCTGATTGGGAGAGGCTCCTGGTGCCGCAGTGGCGCTCATCAGCTGTGAGCCCTGCGTCTGGCACCTGTCCCAAGGGAGGAGCGGGGCGGCATGTGATTGGTGTTCAGGGCAGGCGGTGAAATGCCCTGAGTGGCCTGAGATCCGAATCCATCCCACTGATATTTGCGCCAGTTGGGAGCCACCTGGCGGCCGCTTTTATATAATTTCTTCATTACAGAGCGTCTAGGGAGGGGAAGCAGCCGTGGTGCCCAAGGCTGACTTCCAGGAGGCCAGCAGTGCTGACGGGATCGTGCCAGCACTGCTGGTCTGTCGGTGCCTGGCCCATTCTCCAGAAATTGAACCTGCAGGACTACTGAGGGAGTGAGTGGCTGCCACTGGGCCTGCCGGGTCAGATTGGTCAGCTGAGTGGCACTCCCACTGTGGGAGTGCACTGTCCACCAGGGGAAAACTCCTGCGTTGAGTGTCTGCCCCCTGGTGGTCAGTGCATGTCACAGCAACCGGTTGACCGGTCATTTGGTCGTTAGGTCATTCGGTTACTTAGGCTTTTATATATATAGATTTTATATATACATGACCCCTTGCCATGTTGTTTTTGTACATGTTCTTATTCATGAGCCTCTAGCAGGGCCCTAAGCACCTAGGCTGCTCACTGCTTCTCAAGGACAATAGATATACAGTGATCCTGGCCTGACTTACTTTATTCTTATATCAAATCAACCTTTTTTTTGTCTTTGTCATAAGCAAGTGGATTAAAACAGCTTCACTTAAGTCATAAATAAGTGGATTTAAAATCATATTAAACTAATACACACCACCAACTTTGTTTTATGATGCCTGCTCCCGGGTGGCAGAGGGCAGGCCCAATCCCTAGGTGCAGCCCCTGGTCAGCCTCAGAGCAGGGCTGATTGGGGAGTTTGGGCGCCGCCCCCTGTCATGCACAGAGCAGGGCCGATCAGGGGGTTGGGGCACCGCCACTGTCACACTCAGGGCAGGGCCGATGGGGAGGTTATGGCTCTGCCCCATCACACACAGAGCAGGGCCCGTGGGGTGGGGGTTGGGGCACCACCTTCTATCACCCACAGAGCAGGGCCGATCAGGGGGTTGGGGCGCCGCCACTCTCACACTCAGGGCAGGGCCAATGGGGAGGTTATGGCTCTACCCCGTCACACACAGAGCAGGGCTGATCAGGGGGTTGGGGCGCCGCACCCTGTCACACACAGAGCAGGGCAGATAGGGAGGTTGTGGCCCCGCCCCCTGTCACACACAGAGCCACAGGGCAATCAGAGGGTTTGGGCACTGGCCCCTGTCACACTGATCCCGGTGCTGGGAGGCCTCTCAGCTCTGCTGATCCCGGTGCTGGGAGGCATATTACCCTTTTACTATATAGGATAGAGGCCTGGTGCACGGGTGTGGGCCGGCTGGTTTGCCCTGAAGGGTGTCCTGGATCAGGGTGGGGGTCCCCACTGGGGTGCCTGGCCAGCCTGGGTGAGGGGATGATGGCTGTTTGCAGCTGGTCACACACCCTTCAGGGTGGGGGTCCCCACTGGGGTGCCTGGCCAGTCTGGGTGAGGGGTTGAGGGCTGTTTTCAGGCTGGCGGGTGACTGAAGCTCCCAATCGCTCTTTTTTTTCTTTTTTTTTTATTCTGGGCCAGCTTTAGCTTTGAGGCTTGGCTCCAGCTCTTAGGCCTTCGCTGCTGAAAGCAGGTTTCTGGCCTTTGTTTACCTTCTGTATTTGAAACAATGTTGAGATCCTGCTGGTTGAAGCCCGGGACTAAAGCAGGTTTCTGGGGTTTTGTTTAGCTTCTATATTTGTAACATAGTTGCTTAGAGTTGCAGCTCAGAGGCCGGCAGCGGCAGGCGGGGAATGTTGGAGTCCTCCATCACTGAAGCAAACAAGCCTCATGTTCACTTTAAGCTGCCTGGCTGCTGGCCGCCATCTTGGCTGGCAGTTAATTTGCATATTGCCCTGATTAGCCAATGGGAAGGGTAGTGGTCATACGCTAATTACCATGTTTCTCTTTTATTAGATAGGATAATATCCAATTGTATTTATAGATCATATTTTGTTTATTCATTCATTTAATGATGGATATTTGGGTTGTTTCCACCTTTTAGCTATTGTGAATAATGTTGCTATGAACACTGGTGTACAAAAATCTAGTTTCAATTCTTTTGGATATATACTTAGGAGTGGAATTTCTAGTTTGTGGTAAATTTATTTTTAACATTTTGAGGAACCACCAAACTGTTTTTCACAGCAGTTGTGCCATTTTACATTAGCCACCTGCAATGTATGTAGGTTCCAGTTTCTCCACGTCCTCACCAACACTTATTTTCCTTTTTGAAAAAATTTTTTTATAATCATCAGTAAGTGTGAAAAAAAATCACACTGTGGTTCTGATTTGTATTTCTCTGATGACTAATGATGGTGAGCATCTTTTCAGATGTTTATTGGCTCTTCGTCTATCTTCTTTGGAGAAATGTCTATTTAAGTCATTTGCCCTTTTTTAAATTGTGTTGTTTGTGGTTTATTTTTATCTTAGAGTTTCGAAGGCCTAACTACTGTAGCTTGCAGGCATTCCGTCTGCACTTGCAGAGTTTATTAACAGCCTAGAGCTCCTAGACTTTATTAACAACCTTAGCTAATAGATTCTGTATTCAGGGCTGTCCATTTTTAAATTCAGGGTCAATTGGAAGAACGGGTTGCTCAGCATAGAGTTGGTCTTTCTGGTCCTATCATATCTCTAGATCAGCGGTTCTCAACCTGTGAGTCGCGAACAATGAAAATATATCCTGCATATCAGATATTTACATTACGATTCATAACAGTAGCAAAATTACAGTTATGAAGTAGCAACGAAAATAATTTTATGGTTGGGGGTCACCACAACATGAGGAACTGTATTAAAGGGTCGTGGCATTAGGAAGGTTGAGAGCCACTGCTCTAGATGAACCAAAAACTGAAGTGAAAATGAAACAAAAAGAGAGGATAAGATTTGAAGTTAATCTAGGTTACTATTCCTTGCTCATCAATTTAACAAACATTTCTTGAGCATTTTATATGCAAAAAGCACTGTACTAGGTGCTGGGGATACAGCGGTGAATGAGATGGATTTGGTTCATGTAGAAGACAGAATAATAGTCTCCAAAGATGCCCATGTCCTAATCCCAGAAACTGTGACTATGTTACCTTACAGGCCAAAAGGGGCTTTGCATGTATGGTTAAGGATATTGAGATGGGGAGCTTATTCTGGATTATCTGGTGGCCCAAGGTACTTACAAGAGTCCTTATAAGAGGAAGTCCGGAGGACCTGACTGAGAGAAGATGTGAAGATGGAGCAGAGTCAGATAGAGAACTGAAAATGCTATGCTTTTGGCTTTGAAGATGGAGAAAGAGGCCATGAGCCAAGGAATGCATGCAGACTTGAGGCTGCAAAAGACCAGGAAACAGATTCTCCCCTAGAACCTCTAGAAGGAACACTGCCCTGCCCACCCCCTGCTTTTAGGACCTCTGACTTCCATAACTTTAATAGGTTTAGGTTTACATTGTTCTAGGCCAGGGGTGGGCAAACTTTTTGACTCAAGGGCCACAATGGGTTCTTAAACTGGACTGAGGGCCGTAACAAAAGCATGGATGGAGTGTTTGTGTGAACTAATATAAATTCAAAGTAAACACCATTACATAAAAGGGTACGGTCTTTTTTTTTTTTTAGTTTTAGTTTTAGTTTTATTCATTTCAAACGGGCCGGATCCGGCCAGCGGGCCGTAGTTTGCCCACGACTGTTCTAGGCACTAAATTTGTGGTGGTTCGTTATAGCAGCAATAGGAAACAAACACAGTCCCTTCTCCCCGACAAAGGACATTGTGGCCTGGTGGGCAGCAGTCAGCAGGCCTGGGTCTGACTCTGTGCTCAGCGCCCTGTAGCTGTGTGACTTGGGGGCAAGTTACTTTATCACTCTGAGACTCATTTTCCATGTCTATAAAACAAGGATATCACCCTAGCTGGTTTGGCTCAGTGGCTAGAGCATCGGCCTGTGGACTGAAGGGTCCTAGGTTCGATTCTGGTCAAGAGCACATGCCCAGGTTGTGGGCTCGATTCCCGGTGGGAGGCATGCAGGAGGCAGCGGACCAATGATTCTCTCATCATTAATGTTTCTATCTCTCTTTCCCTCTCCCTTCCTCTCTGAAATCAATAAAAAATATAGTTAAAAACAATAAGTAAAAGGCAAACTATACAAAAAGTATTTTTTAATGGGGATATCCATGTTTGCCTCACGGAGCTGTTGTGAGAATTAGAGATAAACTATGTAAAACAGCTGGGATGTAGTAGGCTCTTAGTAAGTGGAGGCTGTTATTTTTGCTATCACTACTTACTTTTTAAAGCGCTTTCTTTAATTAGGGAAGAAGATGAGAGCCCAGAGACACAGGTCCCATTTAGCGTCAGGATATTGAAGGGGAATAAATTATAAAATGTTTAGGTGGGAGTAATTGGGGGAGGTTCTATTCTAGGGAGCAAAGCAGTGGCCCTGGCTGCTCCTTCTCTCCCTTCTCTCTTTTGGTGACAGTTTCCTGCTCCTTACCCTCCAGGCATCACATTCAAGTATTCTCTTCGTCCCTCTTATTTACCCTCATTAAGCTCGGCTTCTTTTTCTCCACCTACCCAGAAGCCAGGCCCCTGTTTTATGTTTCTTAGTCAGGATTCCGATCACTTTGCTTATATTTGCTCATATTTGGTCGTTTTTTCTTTCTTTGTGTGGTGCCCATACCCACTCTGGATTGGTCTCCAGTTTCTGGTCACACAGTGTGATGAATGTGTCTTCCTTGCTCGCAGTGGACAGGCTCCAGTAGCCATGTCTGTACAGTATATCTCTTCCCTTGGCTCTAAGTAGCTCATTGGCCCCCGATGGATACCTTACCCAAGCCGGGAATTGGGATTTGTGATCTAGACAGCCCTGACGCAGAACTGGTAGGAACCACAGCCATCAATCACTGTCTTCAGGAGAGTGGCTAACAGTGGAGGGTGAGAGGGAGAGAGAAGAGCCCAACAGACGTGCAGGGAAATGTGCCAAAGGCTTTCTATTCCCTGTTGCAGCCCCTTCCTGCAGCTTTACTGTATCCCTGTCCTCGGATCTCATGAGATTGCCCTCTACATATCCTTATACATAAAATAATGTACATATCCAGATGCATAACTATGCATATACATAGACATGTCAAAATACATTTTTAGGCCCAAGATGTCAGCAAAATGAAATTTATTTTTTTAAAATACATTTTATTGATTTTAGAGAGGGAGAGAGAGATAGAAATATCAATGGTGAGAGAGAATCATTGATTGGCTGCCTCCTGCATGCCCCCTACTGGGGATCGAGCCCTCAACCCAGGCATGTGCCCTTGGCCGGAATCGAACCTGGGACCCTTCAGTCCGCAGACCGACGCTCTATCCATTGAGCCAAACCAGCTAGGGCAGCAAAATGAAATTTAGAGAGCTTTCCTGTCCTTATAAGTTCTCCACTTGACCAGAAACACAGCACAGTTGCCTCTGGAACAATGTGGGGGCTCGGGGTGCCAACCCCCGCACAGTTGAAAATCTGCATATAACTATAGTCGGCCTTCTGCATACTCCGATTGCCAACAGCAGATAAAAAGCAACAACAACCTGTTTTTGTCCATGATTGGTTGAATCTGTGGATGTGAAACCTGAGGATATGGAGGGCTGACAATAGGTTTGTTCAAAACATCTGTGTATAAGTGGGACTGTGCATTTCAACCTGTGTTGTTCAAGGGTCAACTGTGGGCCAATTCAGCCAACCTCACAGTCATCCCCATACACCGAGCCAACTCTGGGCTCTACACTTATTTCCTTGTTCCTTTTACCCCAAACAAGGTTGACTATGTGACTCCAGCCAGTAAGATATTTTCTATTTTTCTCTTTGTTCTTTAGTCTTTATCCTACAAGTTTCCTGCCCTCTGCCTAGTAGTAACTCTACGGGGAAAACATTAAGTATGAATGCTGCTTTGTACCCTCATCTCCTTTTATTGCTAAGCCAGAGACCTGACGATCTTGATGACCAATGTCCTCCATCATCAAACACCTCATCTGGGAGAAAGTCTATGGGAAACCACACAGTGTGGCCATTGCCAACATTAAGCACTGACACAGATCCTTTCTTGAAATGTACCCCAAAAAAGATGAGTTCAGGATGTCCACAGCCCTGGCCAACATTTATCCATTTCTTTTTTTAAATATATTTTTATTGATTTCAGAGAGGAAGGGAGAGGAGGAGAGAGAGAGAGAAATATCAATGATGAGAGAGAACCATTGATCAGCTGCCTCCTGCACACCCCCTCGGGGGATCAGCCTGCAACCTGGGCATGTGCCCTTGTCCGGAATTGAACCCAAAACTCTTCAGTGTGCAGGCCGACATTCTATCCACTGAGCCAAGCCAACTAGGGTGATATCAATTTCTTTGTGTGGGAAAAAAGAAAACAATAAAAATGCCCACTTAGATGGGTTTTTCTCTCTTTCATTTCTTACTCTTTCCCTTCCTTTCTTCCTTCCTTCCTTCCTCCCTTCCTTCCTTCCTTCCTTCCTTCCTTCCTTCCTTCCTTCCTTCCTTCCTTCTTTTTTTTCTCTCTCTCTTTTCTTCTGCTTCTCCTTTCCTCACAGGTCTAAGTTAGCTTGAAAAGAGTACTTTTGAGTGAAGATCCCCTCAATCAGCACAGACATTGATATCCCAAATCACTGGTGGGTTTTATTGCCCCATTAGGCTAACTCACCAAACCAGGCATGTCCTGCAGGCATTTGCACAGCCAGAACTCCCATAGGAAAGACCCGGAGAATGGATGGAGACTGGTGATATGCTGAGCGCCTGCTTTGGGCCAGCAACCTGGCTTCTAGTCATTCCTCATCCAGTGAGGCAAGTGGCCTTTCCCCATTTGACAGATGAAGTGCTGATGTTCACAGTCTAACATCTCACAGGTGAAAAGTGGCTGATTCCATCTCAGTCTAGAGCAGTGGTTCTCAACCTTGGCTGCACATTAGAATCACCTGGGAATCTTTTTAAAATCCTGATTTCTGGGCCTCATCCTCCGGAAATTCTGTTTCTTTGTTATGGGGTGAGGCCACATCATTAGTAACAAAGAAACAGAATTTCCGGAGGATGAGGCCCAGAAATCAGGATTTTAAAAAGATTCCCAGGTGATTCTAATGTGCAGCCAAGGTTGAGAACCACTGGTCTAGAGCCTGCAACTTTTATTATACAAAGCACAGCCTTCAGTTGAGTGGGACCTTATTTCTAGAAAGAAAAAAAAAAGGTCTAGTTTTTCTATTAGGCCTTGGACGGCTCACATCTAGCCTATGTCTGAAATGATCCAAACAGTCCTCCAAAGGCCTTCCTGTGATTCTGTTGCTATGGATTCAGAATTCTGAGCTCAGAGTTGATCCATAAGCTCAGTCCCAGGGCACTCTCCCTCCAAGGAGCACACCCATGCCTTTTCCTCCCTCCTCTCCTTCCCCCAAAGGCACGTGTCCCCTAACCTCTAAGAGACCCCATGAGACTTGCAACTAGGGGAGCAATGGGCAGTGGCAGCTCATCCTGGGTTAACCCCCTGAACCTGTCTCCAAGGCCCCTTTTCTCTGACTTCCCAGCGAGCAAAGCAGGTCAGCCCAGGCTCTCCTGTGACTACTTCTATGCCCTTCCTTGTTTCACTGTCCTAAGTATATTTTTGCTACGGTCAATAAATTCTTGTTTTTCCTATACTTTATCTCTTGATTGAAATCTTTCCCTCAAGAAAACAAGAACTGAGTCTCCTCATCTTGCCAGTAACAAGGATTATGTTCTAACCAACTGAACTACTCCACCAGGGCAATGTGCCTTGGTCTTCAAACCCATAACAAGAATAGTAATTCTTTTCTTTTTTTTTTTAAATATATTTTATTGATTTTTTACAGAGAGGAAGGGAGAGAGATAGAGAGGTAGAAACATCGATGAGAGAGAAACATCGATCAGCTGCCTCCTGCACATCTCCCACTGGGGATGTGCCTGCAACCCAGGTACATGCCCTTGACTGGAATCGAACCTGGGACCTTTCAGTCCGAAGGCCAACGCTCTATCCACTGAGCCAAACCAGTTTTGGCAAGAATAGTAATTCTTGTCTATTTCACCTAACAAAGGACAGCGTGAAGGAGAAGGCACTTCGAGGGTGAAAATATCCTTGAGTGAGTGTTAGCAACAACCAGTGAGCCAGCACAATGCAGGGACCCAAGGTCCCCTCTCACCCTTAGCAACATCCCTGTCATGGCAGAAAAATGTGGCAGATTGGAACTCCTGCAGATGGTCCTCCTGATATCAGTGCATCTCACATAGCCTTACACACCTAAGAGCTGCCCTTCCCTGGGGCAGGGGAGGAGCCTGGCAAGACCAGCCAAACTGCCCAAGTTCTATGTAGGTTACCTGGAAGCTAAGTAAGCAGGACTTCATCCAACCCTGTTTCCCTGAGCACAGAACAAAAGGAGAGGGATGAGATTAAGTAGCAAGGCAAAAAAGACAAAATTAATTGCTCTGCCACCAAGTGGCCTCCCATAGCACGCTGCTATTACAGCACTTATGACACTATCTTGTCTTTATTTTCATGCCTGCCTCCCTGAGATTGTGAGCAACTTGTAGTTAGGAACCTTTTTATATTTTGCAAGAAAAACATGAATAAATTTTCTTTGCTAAAGAAAAACAGAGCTCTGGCCGGGTAGCTCAGTTGGTTAGAGTGTTGTGGTAAGCCAAGGTTGTGGGTTCAATCCCTAGTCAGGGCACATACAAGAATCAACCAATGAATGCATAAATAAGTGGGACAACAAACCAATGTCTCTCCTTCTCTCTCTGTCTAAAATTAATAAATTAAAAATAATTTTTTTAAAGAAGCAAAAAATCGCCCTAGCCAGTTTGGCTCAGTGGATAGAGCTTCAGTCTGGAAACTGAAGGGTCATGGGTTCAATTCCTGTCAAGAGTCAAAAGCACATCACTTGGTTGCAGGTCCCACCTCCGGCCATGTGGGAGGCAACCAATTGACGTGTCTCTCTTACATCAATGTTTCCTTCTCTCTGTCTCTCCCCCTTCCTTCCACTCTCTCTAAAAGTCAATGGAAAAATATCCTCGAGTGAGGATTAACACCACCAACAATAAAAACTTGGAAAACAAACCGACAAAAATACCCCAGGTCTCTCAGCTGTCCCGTGCTGCTCAGAATGTGACCATTTTACCACCCGTGGGGATGATTTTATTTTCAAGGGTAATACTGACAATACTTGATTTTTCACTTAAACATTAACTTTTAAACTCAACCCCTATCATAGTTGCACTGTATATACCCACTCGGGATCCATGAATAACATGATTCCCAGGGCAAGACCTGAAATACAGTGATAAAGTTAATATATATATTGGGACCCACAAAACAGAGGCTGCTCCAGTGGCCCAGCTCATAAATCAAAACCTTAGTCAGCCTGCATTTACTTCCGGAGACGCCTCACTGTCAAGGAAACCTAACACCAATCGCAATCCTCCAACTCATCTTTAGCCAGCTTACCTGACCCTAGAAAATAGGGCCTGCAAGCCTCCTCCGGAAATTCCTGCCCTCCTAGTCTGCATTGCCACATCTAATATTCTCGCTCTTGTGCACAATATATTGAGATGAGTGCTCCACCGCTTGTGAGGCACTGACTCCCCCAATGCATGGATTGTTTCCCCTTGAGTAAAGGACATCAAACTCCTTCCTAAATTGTTTTCTTTTGTCCTTTGACAATAGGAACGCTCTGTAATGTTTCAGGACAGAGGAAAGAAAAGAAGGAAGTACCATGGAGTGGGTGTAGCTTACAAAGGAAGGAAGTGCTGGCTACCGAGTGTTTGGAGTAATGGTATTTCTGACTTTGCTGAGAAGATATTCAGAGGGAACCACCACTCTGCTTATGTATAACTAGAGGCCTGGTGCATGAATCTGTGCATGGGTGGGGTCCGGCTGGCCTGCCCCGGATCGTGGCTGATCAGGCCAGGCCAGCTGCAGGGAGGGGCCGTGGGCTGTTGGCTGGTCAAAGTCCCGGTCCAGGGGACAATTTGCATATTAGCCTTTTATTATATAGGATGTGGGCCTTAAACAGTGGTCATTTGGGGGCTACCCTTCAGGGCAGAAATTGTGGGCTTTCTGTTCTGAACATGGGGTCATGCTAATAGGGCCTCCATCAGCAGAAAGTACCAGTGGGTGGACCACTGTCCATACAAACACCATGATTCCAAAATCTGACTTGAGCCAAATGTACTTTCCTTTCCACAGCTACACTTTAAAGGGAACAGGACTGGCTGTATTTTTTCCTGAGACCAGGGGAACTTTCAGCCCAACTCCCCTCACTACATTTTTGGGGATCTGGTCTCCTGGCAGGTACTTGGGGTTTGCATGGTCCTAGTTTATGATCACTATCAAGTTTCTCCTACCCACCAGCTCTTCTATAACCGAGAGTTTTACTTTACTGTCAAA